>NC_064614.1:553361608-554611608 GCF_023898315.1 Schistocerca nitens
ACAGTCTACTGAGTACACAGTATGGTTTGAGAGTAAATCGTTAGACGAAGGTAATGAGAAGTAGTAGAAATGAGAACAGCGAGAAACTTAAGATCAGGATTGATGGTCACGATGTGAATGAAGTTAAGGAATTCTGCTACTTAGGTAGTAAAATAACCAATGACGGACGGAGCAAGGAGGACATCAAAAGCCGACTCGCTATGGCAAAAAAGGCATTTCTGGCCAAGAGAAGTCTACTAATATCAAATACCGTCCTTAATTTGAGGAAGAAATTTCTGAGGATGTACGTCTGGAGTAAAGCATTGGATGGTAGTGAAACATGGACTGTGGGAAAACCGGAAGAGAAGAGAATTGAAGCATTTGAGATGTGGTGCTATAGACGAATGTTGAAAATTAGGTGGACTGATAAGTTAAGGAATGAGGAGGTTCTACGCAGAATCGGAGAGGTAAGGAATATGTGGAAAACACTGATAAGGAGAAGGGACAGGATGATAGGACATCTGCTAAGACATGAGGGAATGACTTCCTTGGTACTAGAGGGAGCTGTAGAGGGCAAAATCTGTAGAGGAAGACAGAGACTGGAATACGTCAGGCAAATAATTGAGGACGTAGGTTGCAAGTGCTACTCTGTGATGAAGAGGTTAGCTCAGGAAAGGAATTCGTGGTGGGCCGCATCAAACCAGTCAGTAGACTGATTACAAAAAAAAAAAAAAAAAAAAAAAAAAATGTGAATAGTTACTTACAACAAACTTTACACATAATTTCAAATCAAGAATTTTCTTGTCGCTGACAATCCCTACAGAATGATGAAAGGAAAAATATGTATCGCTTACTACTTTTCTGCTGTTCATACAGTAAAAGGATCGCAAGAGGCTTGACGTTGTAATTTATTACTTCTTCGCTGATTACTGTATTCATGACATTTCATATACAGTATGCACATATACCACTGAATGTAGGTGCAAAATTATTGAAAGCAGGTTGGTAGGTACTCAGAGAGCGCACGTGATAAGGTTATGATTGTGGCTGGGGCCGTAAACATTTACTGTGAGTTGCACAATCAAACACACAACTTTATTTTCCAAAGAACCACTAGTTCACACATTGCTCTAAAAGGTCACAAGTAAGCAATACGGCTGAAGGCCTCGTTAAAGAAAACTTGACATGCCTTCTGAGATGTCACTACAGTTGAAGCTTCATAACAGGTTAACTGATCACACAACTTCAGCGTCCAGATTCGGCGGGTAACGAACTTTGTCGCTCTGGCAGCTGGCGCCTCACGATCCAACAGCGCGTGCACGCCGCCAGTCGTCCCGGCCTGGCATCGCGCCGCGGAGAGTTCCTTGCTGCTCTTTTCCAACCGACTGATTCAATCCAGCATGCAGACATCGTTAAAATAACTGCTCAGTGAATACCACAAAATCTTCACAAGGTTCCGTGAAGCACTTCCACAAACAAGTTGAACAATACCAAAATCTGTCACTGTGGAACAACAGGGAGGAATCTCAAGTCGACACACAGACACACACACACACACACACACACACACACACACACAGACAGAACCCGGAAGTGGTCGGCTACCCAATACACGTCTTCCGATGAGACGACCGACCGAACGAGCAACCAAGGTCGTCCCCACTGAAGTCGTGTGCCGGCAACGGTCGGGGGAGACATGGCTGTCCGGACCTCACTGCTGCTCCTTCACCACTGAAATCCCGACACACGACGACCCGGAAATACTAGCGGTCCCTCCAAAGGTAGTACGACAGTGCTCTTATCGATAAGTGCTACTGCTGCCACTCACGGGCAGGCAAGCTAGCAACTTAGTGAAGCCAGTAAATTGAATAAGAAACGAGACTGGAGTACCGCCAAGACAACATGTCAAGCAATAACGGCACGAACACGAGCCGCGCACAGCTCAATTATATCACTGTGTAAGTAGGCTGTTTAGTTTTTTATGTTGGTAACGCCACGTAGCGCTCTGTATGAAAATCACTGGTTGAGCTGTGTGCATTCTGTGGCTGGTTGGCATTGTTAGAATATTCGCTATTGTAGTGTTGGGCAGTTGGATGTGAACAGCGCGTAGCGTTGCGCAGTTGGAGGTAAGCCGCCAGCAGTTGTGGATGTGGGGAGAGAGATGGCGGAGTTTTGAGAGCGGATTATCTGGACGTGTGTCCATTAGAGACAGTCAATTCGTAAGACTGGATATCATGAACTGATTATACATATAATGACTTTTGAACACTATTAAGGTAAATACATTGTTTGTTCTCTATCAAAATCTCTCATTTGCTACCTATGCCTATCAGTAGTTAGTGCCTTCAGTAGCTAGAATCTTTCATTTAGCTGGCAGTATTGTCGCTCGCTTTATTGCAGTAGTTCGAGTAACTAAGATTTTTGTGAGGTAAGTGATTCATGAAAGGTATAGGTTATTGTTAGTCAGGGCCGTTCTTTTGTAGGGATTTTTGAAAGTCAGATTGCATTGCGCTAAAAATATTGTGTGTCAGTTTAGTGTTGATCAGAATAAGTAAAGAGAGAAATGTCTGAGTACGTTCAGTTCTGCTCAGCTGTTTGAAAATCAAATAACGTAAGAGATTTACCAGCACAGTCATTCATTAATTTTTCTAAGGGATGTTTCAACTGTGCGACACACAATTCGGGGGATATGACGTCATAAACAATGAGATGCTTGAAATTGCTGCATCATGCATGACGTTTTAATTTGTTACTTCTTTCCTACTATATCTATTCACAATAAATTTTGCAGAGTATCCAAATATGCCGCTGACGGTAGCTACAAAATTATAGTACGATACGTAGTAAATGAGATACGACGCGATGAATTTTAAACAGAAGGCCAGAAAATGGTTCAAACGGCTCTGAGCACTATGGGACTTAACATCTGAGGTCATCAGTCCCCTAGAACTTAGAACTACTTAAACCTAACTAACCTAAGGACATGACACAGATCCATGCCCAAGGCAGGATTCGAACCTGCGACCATAGCAGTCGCGCGGTTCCGGACTGTAGCGCCTGGAACCGTTCGGCGACATCGGCTGGCTCACAAGGCCAGACACTACATGGTATGGACGTTCACGCACAGTTATAAATAAATTCCTGAGCAACTCTGGGGTTGCTCCTGTAGTACGCTGCAGTACAACAAAACACTGACATGTCATAACTTTGTTGTGAGAGCAGTAATGATGAAGTGAAATGAAGGTATTGGAAGCAGCTTTTTGCATCGACTGGCTCTAGCTACTCTTGTCGCCTAGAAGAGAGAGCAAAAGAGATTATAAACAATAGTTGCTGTAAATCATTGTTCATTTCTTTGTGCCCTGTTCCACCTCATAGGAAACAAGTCTCTCACGTAGAGTCAGAGATTAAATGAAAGTAACAAAAAACGTATTTTAAATTTATTGTGTTCTGCTTCGTGTTTCTCGTCCTGTCATTTATTTATTTTCTCCTAACGCGAGTTTATATCGGATTCAGCCGGTTCGGGAGTCAGCCAGAACCGCAAGAGAGCAGCAGAATAAACATTTATTCGCGGAAACAAAAGTGTGGAAGGTTCGAACAAGAGCGTTTGGCGAGGTACCAATCTGCAGCGGCGAGGTGCTCCAGTAAATCCCGGGATTCACAAACAAGTCGCGCGGCGTTCCCGATGATAAAGCGCCGCCCCCGCAGGGCAGCCGCGGGAACTGCGGAAGCCTTAGCGCGGCGGCGGCGGTGGCGGCGGTGGCGGCGGTGGCTGGCTGCCAGCGCCCTAAGAGCGGCCGCGCCTCTAAACCACCTCGCCTCACCTCACCCCAGCGCTGCCGCCTCGTACACCTGCGCTGGCGTCCCTACCCGTAACTCCCCCTGACTGCTCTGCAAAGGACTTGTCACGGTTCGTACGCAGGTTAGCTTCGCCTTAGCCAGGTTTTGGATCTCAGAACGCTACCCACGACATAAAATGGCGTTCAGACAAAAGCTGGGACCACGTTTGAAATAGAGAGTGAAGATCTCGGAATGCGCTTCGCACGTCGATACGTTTTTCACTAAACCTACATTTGTTGCTCTGACCACCGTACAATCTGTGGCGCAAGGTACCATTGTCACTTTACTGTTCTAGTCGCGAGGTGTGTACAGGAAGAATCTTTCTAAATTTACCTTCGAACTCGACAGATGAGATGTACAAGTACACACAAACAAATGATTACGATATCTGAAAAAAATTGACGATTTAGCAAATCAGTTACACGTTGATTCACGCTTGGTCCTTGCGCAAGCGTTTATTTGATGTGAAGATGACCCAGACAGGTCTGGGATGCCAACCCGACACTCGCCTCCCCGATACAGCCCAATAAACAATAATGATGGTCAGGGATTCCATTTATTTTCATAGCAGGATCTTGGTGACGATATTTTTTTTCCTAGGGCAGTATGCTTAGGAGAATACAGTCTGTTGCTTGACGTTTTGAGGAAATAATGTTCTCTGAATTCTAGCACTGAACCACACTGCGATCAACAATGTATGTGTTGTAATGTCTGCCACTGAAAGGGCACCCGTGCAGCACACCGGTACGTCGACGATATTCTACGCCCCGTTTTGTTGTCCTTTATGGTAAGCAATTCTGGTCTTACATTTCAGCAAGATAACGCCGGCCCTCACTCTGTGAGTGTGTCTAATGCTTTTCTTCGTGCTTGCGAAACCCTACATTGGTCTGGATGGTCTCCTGATCCATCCCCAATTGAGAACGTTTTGAGTACTATGGGCAGGGCCCTTCAACCGAGATTTTTACGGTCTAATGCGTCATTCGGACAGAATTTGGCACTATATCCTTTAGGAGAACACCAAACAACTCTACTAATCAATGCCAAGCCGAAAAACTGCTTGTTTAAGGGCTGCGGTTTACCAACGCCTTACTGACTTGCTCATTTTGTGAAGTTATTTCTGTTCGATAAATCATCGAATTCTTCTGAAATCGTAAACAATTGTTTGTCTGTACAAGTACATCACATCTATTTATTTTCGTCCAGGTCGAATAATTCTTTCGTGACGGTGTTTTTTTCCCTAGTGCAATGTGCTTAGGAGATTGAAGTGTGTTGCTTGACATTTCGAGGAAATTACGTTCTCTCAATTCTAGCAATAAGCCATATTGCGATCAACAATGTCTGCTACTGAAGTTGGATATTACCTCGTTGACACTTTTGTGCTTAGGAGTGGGCCTTTGACGCCGTACTCTCAGGGAGTGCCGTGAAACTGAATTTCTCGTCACACTCCTCTTCACGCCCATCCAACCGGTCGCACTTGTGCTAACCAGTGAGGGCAATTGTAGGGCCACTCCGAACTTTCCTAACACACAGAGCAGGAGTCAGACTGCAGTACGGAGAGAAACCCGCGACATTACCTGGTGCTCAACACCAGGTCCACTGTGAAAGCGGCTGACAGTTCTGCAGCACACACCGGTTCCAGACAGTGGCATAATGGCAGAGGTAGGGGCCTGCTAAACTGCACGCGGGTGCAAAGTGCGAGCCTGTGTGCGGCCCGACGTCCGGTATGTCCCGGATTTTCTCAGTCCTTCTCGGAAATACACGGCACGGGATGACGTTTTATGTAGTGGTGCGCTACAGCACTGTCTCTTCCGGTATTTTACGAAGTACCAGCGCTTGTGTTTCTCGCTGTTTGCTTGTCGTTTAAAGGAAGTGTAAAGGAACTGTGGTTGTTGGAATGGCACCGCAGTGACACTCTATCACGACCATTTAAATATGAGTGGGACTGACAGAACTTTTTAGAAGAGAAGGATGATAATTATCACTGTCTACTGTGCAGGGTTCGCCAATTTAGTACTGTAGTGAAGTGTGTGGGCTCAAAACCGTGTGGTGGTCAGAGTAGCAAATATAAATTTAGTGGGAAACATCGACGTGCGACGCACATTTCCCAGACCATTAATCTCCATTTCAAACGTGATCCCAGCTTTTGTCTGTTCATAATTTTATGTCGTGGATAGTCCGCCTGCTTAGCTGGGTGGTAACGTGCTCGCCTCCCATGCAAGCGGGACCGGGTTCGATTCCCGACCGGGTTGGAGATTTTCTCCGCTCGGGGACTGGGTGTTGTGTTATCATCATTTCAGCCTCGTCACCGTCGCCCAATGTGGCGTCGACTGAAATGACTTGCACTTGGCGGCCGAACTTCCCCGGATGGCCAACGATACCATACACTCATTTCATTTCATTTCATTGTCAGGGATATCATTGCGACGTCTAAAATAAGTCTGAGGTGAAATGATGAACACAGTAAGTAGATACAGAAGGATGTAGGTTGCAGTAGTTTTATTGTATGTCAACCGGGGGCCTAGAAACGACGGAGAGGCTCCGTCCCCGCGGCAGCCGCAGTGGTCCGCAACCCCACGACGACTTCCGCAGTCCACTTCACCCCCTTGGACGCCCCACACCGAACCCAGGGTTATTGTACGGTTCCGCCTCGGGTGGATCCCCCCCAGGGAACGTCTCTCACCAGACGATTTGGTAGACATCAAAAGTTATAGTGATACACAGCCAGCCGATCTCAGCATGAGTAACGCATGAAAACCGTTGTGTTTGTGCTGTTTGGATTTCTTCAAGCAAATACGTACAAATACAAGATGTTTATAATCCGTTCTATTGCTTCTTATTTTTAGCCGACAACCAACTGGAGCTACCCTTTATTAAAGGCAAGCTACAAAGTTCCGCTCAAAATATCCAAATGTAATAAGCCTCTCAGCGATGGCGAGTTCATTAAAGAGTACAATGTTGAGATATCGGAACTCGTGGCGCAACTGGAGGTACAGAAGTTTTCCGAAGTTATTCTGCCGCTAAAAACAATAACTCGCCGTATAGCTGTGGTGTCAGCTGATGTCTACAGGCAGTTAACTGACAATACCAGCAAGTGATCGCATTCCCAATTGCTTTCGATGAGTCAATCAACATTTCTAACACAGCACAACTTACGATTTAGGTTCGTGGAGTCGACAGAAAATTGCACGTACAGAAGAACTGTTAGAGTTGATGCCAATGAAAGACACAACGAGAGCGATTGATTTGCTCAGGCTGAAGTCGTTCGCCTGAATTGGACCGTGCTAGTCTCAGTTACCACCGAAGGAACTCCAGCGATGCGAGGGGCACAAAATGCGCTCGTAGCATTATTGCGCAAAACACTACTACGACCAACAGACATTTTGTATGGAATTCATTGCTTCGTGCATAAAGAAGCCAAGAACAACTTCGTACTAAATCTGCAGGACGGAGAATGTCATGCAATTGTTGGTCTGAATAGTACATTATCTAAAGTCACATGGGCTATTACATCGTCATTTTCAACAGTTGTTGGTGGAACTGCGGGAACTGTATGGAGACGTGACTTGCTACTGAAAAATACGCTGGGTAAATCGAGGAGCAGGCGTGGAACGACTTTTCTAATTAAGAACTGCTCTTGTTAGATTTATCAACGGAAAAGGAAAACGTGAACTAATATTAGAAGATCCGGAATAGATTGCAAAAAAAATGGTTCAAATGGCTCTGAGCACTATGGGACTCATCTGCGTTGGTCATCAGTCCCCTAGAACTTAGAACTACTTAAACCTAACTAACCTAAGGACATCACACACATCCATGCCCGAGGCAGGATTCGAACCTGCGACCGTAGCAGTCGCACGGTTCCGGACTGCGCGCCTAGAACCGCGAGACCACCGCGGCCGGCAATATATTGCAGACCCCGCATTTTTAGTTGACTTGTGTGTGCTCAGTTGAACACCCTTAACAAGACATTGCAACATGAGAAGGAATTTAATATCTTATTTAATGGGAAAGGTGGATGCATTTAAAATGAAAATCACATTTAGCAAGAGACAGCTTCTGAAAAAGAAGACCGCCCATTCCCCTAAATTCTCTGGTGTTATAGAAAGTGCAAATTTTGAACAATTCATTTCGGTGTTGGAAGAAATACAGGAACAGTTTTCAAATCGTTTTCAGGTCGCTGTCAGCCCCACATCTGTTTTTGAGAGGTATTTAAGACCATTTGCCGCATCAGTTAAAAGCGCCCCTGCTCATTTGCAGATGTAACTGATCGATCTACAATGTAACTCCCGATTAAAAGTCATATTGTATTATGATAAAACTGTAGAGGTTTTCTACGAAGGCAGCGCGGGATAGCTGTGCGGACTGAAGCGCCGTGCCATGGTTCGCACGGCTTACCCCGTCGAAGGTTCGAGTCCTCCCTCGGTCATGGGTGTGTGCGTTGTCCATAGTTTAAGTTAGATTAAGTAGTGTGTAAGCCTAGGGACGGATGACCCCAACCGTTTTGTCCCTTAGGAACTTACCACAAATTTCCAAAATTTTCTCGAAGGATTTTCTCGGAAAAAGTTTGCACACCTTTATATGCCCAAACCGAAATGTTGTAAGAATTTTAAATTCAATAACATGGCTCGCATAACATTACTGGTTTAATACAGCTGCGAGCTCAAATTTATTTTATTTGATTTGAATTTTTGGTTTTGTCTTGTACCAGCTGTCAGTAACAACAATACAATACCGCTCGTCAAGCCATCAGTTTAAGTTCTCGAGATTCCTATTAAAGTGTAATATTAAACCAGGCCAGATGCAAGCCGGTCTGTGTTGCAGTTACTGACTGCAAAGCGACGCTTTTTCAGTTCCCGCTCAGACAGCATAGCGGTATGGTGGGGTAATCGCGTGCGTTAAGTTTCCGGCCGGTGCTGCCCTAGGTTCTCTGTATCATAGGGCTCTTCCAAGGCCTTCCACGCAGTATACCATTTGTGAGCATCGGGACGTAAACTTTACTAGCGTACGAAGGAAGCAAGCCACACGTTATCAACGACTGCATCTTGATGAAAAACATTCAACGATCAAATCAACTGACAATTGACAAAGCCTCCAAAATTATGCACAAACTAACAATACTCAACACAGTACAAAATACCCATTAAGAAAATAAGAACCTACCCCACTGCAATATTTGAATCCAACGCGTGCTTCGCCACAAGTGCATCGGCTCACAGATTGTACATACAGACTCACAAGACAATTGTAAGGCGAGGTGAGCCTAGTGTACTCCTGCGAATGAGCAGAGCCTTCAATATCACATCACTGGAGGCACACTGCGTTGTGATGGGGACCTGCTCTATAGAGCTGTTCTTTACTGACTGAAAAGTGATAGGCCCAATAAAGTCACCGGGATTACGGGAACCAACGTTATAAACAAAACACAAATCAAACAATGGCGGATTCAAATGGCAGAGGGGGTGGGAGGCACCCGAGTACATTTTTCCTTCCCTGACGTACGCGATGGATTAAAACATGTCGACCCAAGCCGGGGGATGGTATATTTCCTGACCTGCCATGGGCCGTACCGGTACACTTAAACGCATGGTACTAACAATGGAATATGCATTCGCGAAGAAACTGGGACACCAGTACATGTCACACTGCTATGCAAAACGCTAGCACATGTGATATCTAAACAGAATAATACGTAATCCCGAGGGCTGGAACACAATAAGTAGCATAGCCGATGTTGTATCCAGCACACTGCACGAACTATACTAGCGCCAAATCCAAAAATATGGAAGGAGGCGTAGATAAGCACAAACAACACAAGAAACAATATGGGAGGACGCAAGCGAGACCACAGATTCCGAAACCGAGGAAGGAACCAACACACTAAGTGAACATGACTCAAAAGGGATCAACATGTAAGGGACCCAAACCAACAACACGTGACACTAGGAAAACACGCGGGCTCGGTCGCGAGCGGCGCTGCCGATCCACCTTGCAAGACGGGCGCGAGTTTGTGGGGGACCTTCCTGATGTCAACTCCGGGCGTTGATCGTCGCATTGCTTCGGTGCCTGTTTTCTCGGAGAGACCCATCCGTCGAGAACATCTGGAACAACGCTCTCCATCGAAGGTGTAAGTGGTCTAGGCGTCTTCGTTTCGTTGAACGATTTGCATTTCAGCGAGTGTACTTGTTTGTTTGTTGCTGTAATGTACGTGTTGCTGAAGTAAGAGCTACCGGCAAGGTATGTAACCACATGGAGACCAGTAGTCAGTACATCCTTTAAAATATCAGTGTTCCCAAAAGATGTAACTGTAAAGTATTCAAGATAGTAGGTCATAGTCTAGTTGAAATTTTATGCATGCCAAGTTTACACAGTTGGCTGCTACATCGCAGACCTAAGCAACGAAATTAAAGTGCACATCCTAGTATCATTGTAAAGTTGTGGATTTGAATAACGTGATATTATTTCCACTATATCTTTGTACACATTGTCGGCCTTAATCATATGTGTAAATTTTGTTTGACAAACTATGAGAGTCTAAAGGTCTGATACTATATTTTCAGCACTGAAATTGTGTACAGTTCATACTTTAAATGTTTTACAGCATTGATATCGCTGAAAAATTTCACTCATCTTTATTGAAAGCATTTATGGGTTCGTCATTTATATTGTTTTTTGATCTCTTAACTTATATTAACTGATGTTTGCTTGGTGTTTACCGTGTTTTTTGCGGTCTGTTTGTGTTCCAGTTTCTTGCGATTTGGGGTGTGTGGGAGTGGCACCACGTACTGCTTGGGTGCACAGCAGCTGTGACATGTCGTCTAATGGGAAGTGACTCCCGGTTGGGCGCTGGCGTTTACGTGTTGTTTTGGACAGCTGGTCTGCTGCTTCCGGGATTTTAAGTTAAGTCACCTTTTGTTCAGGACAGCCTGGCGTCACTGCCCGTTTGGTAGTTATTGAACCTATTTTATATATATGTAAAAAAGGGGATTTTTTAATTTGCTTTGGAATCAATTACATTAATTAACTTGTTGAGCACTTGGTGTTATTTGGGTTTGTAACGAACTGGTGTATGTTGTAAATCACTTCCATATTATAGATTATTGCCTTAAAAAAAAGAAAAAAGGAAAAAGAAAACGGAGACTACCGCTGCCACCTTTAAAATCACCTTCAGATTGTAATTTGTCTCTTAAGTCTTGAAATCTCCGTGGCTCATCTCTTAAGTAAGTTGTTGTAACTGTGTATTTGATATTATCTTAAGAACGTCCGCGTGTTAAATGCCTCTAATCTATTTTATAAAAGCTTGTTTTGAATAAATTGTTGATTGATTTGCTAGTTGTTGTGTTAAGGAGTGACATAGCAGGGGCCTTGTCCTCCCATGCTAAGTGTACCCCTCATCCCGACTTCGTAAGCCACAGACATTGTACATTGTTTAAAGTATACTGTACACATTCAGTAATGTATTATTCGTCTTATTATGTGCAGATAGAAGTATATCATTTAAAGCTACAACCAATGTATTTTATACATCAAACATATTTTCCGTATAACTATGCATAAAACTAAAAATGCACTGTTTTGAGTTATTTAAGGAATACTGCACTTAAGTAGGAATGAACTACATTCTATTTCTACTAACAAATTTATAATCACAAGTGTATTCTTCACGTAAAGCTAAAATTAATGTATTCCATGTATCAGATGGTCAACTAGTATATGCCTGACAAGACATTACATGATATTCAGCAGTTGTTTCTTTGATTGTTAGTAGTTGTGTTACATTCTGCCTGGTACCTTAGGTACATACACACCTACACACCTTGTGTTATACAGATTATATACTGGTTGACCATCTGATACATGGAATACATGAATTTTAGATCAACGTATTAGATCACCACACACAAACACAACAAACTTGCATAAACACAAAAAATTTCAGATGATAATAACTCGAGGATCTACCGAGACCTTCCCACTTGAAATAGATAGAAATAGGCTATTATCAACCAACAAGCTGCTTACACTACATTACACATCCAAATATAGTATATCACTTCCCTCTTCGTATTGTAACTTATTTTCACCACACCTATTGTTTTACTTTTTTGACATTTGCGTTATGTAAACTACAGTAGCGTCTACTAAGCAGAAATAAGTTATACAGCCCCACTTTAAGAATGAAAAATCAATAACCTGTAAGCTTAGAGAAATTTTTATTTATTGTTTTCTTTATATTGTTTAAAATAGCATTAAAAGTGCATACTAATAAGATTGTAATAAGTCTTTGCTGTTAGATTTAGAAGCATCAGACCCATCTTACAATTCAAGATGGTGGGTTACACTGCACTGTTAAAGAAATGAATAAGTATTGTAGGGCAATGTGTAGATGAGAATATGGGCAATAAACAAAACTACATATTTATGGCGTACTTGTAGGCTCTCTCTCTTCTACGACCAGAAAGTGAGGTCACAGGCAGTGAAGATTTGAGGAACAACTAGCGAGGGCTTTGTTCATGTCATTGGGTGTAAAGTAAGGATGAAAATGAGTTCAGCTGGAGCAGAAAGATCGGTTACCAGCAATTCGATACAAAACCGTGAAATTTTGTGAAATTAGCTCACTCTTGCTACAACAGGAGCCAAAGTTAACGACGTTGTTCTTGAGGAAGCTTAACGCCATGCCCTGAGGAATCTGGTAACTGTTACTGCTGTGTTATTACTCTCAGCCATCAGTGGGATATGGAGTTGTAAAACTGCCATAGGCTACCGTAGACTATCGCGAGGAAGTGTCGACAATGACAAGATCGTAACCGCTTTAACTGCATGTTAGGAGTGTTGCGTACCTATCGGGCGCTACCTCATTCTGTATTTGCATATGAGATCAGAATCTTACTAGATTACCCTAGAAACCGGAAGCGGTGAACATAGTTGTCTTCCTGTCTGTTTCTTATTATAATACTGAAGCTGTCAGTGTTTAATTAAAATTCTATTCGAAAACTGTTGATCCACAACGTGAAAGAGAAGTTATAGAAACATACAAAATACAGATTTATCGCATAGCAGAAGGAAAAGCAATTCCCTCACAAAATAGTAAAATAAAGAAGATGTAAAACAAACACATCGAAGGTAATTTATATTTTGTAAGGATATAAAATAAAAAATGAATAACACTAACAATGTGAAGATCTCACTCTGCGCAATATAAACAAAAAACAAAGAAAAGTCGCGTGCTCCCAGCTTTTCTCTCACACGTTCATTTACTTTTCTTTCTCCAGAAATACTACAGACATTGGCGGTAATCCTACCGATTACTATGTCATTTATGTGCTGTACCGCGCAACTTTAGTGGAAGGTTAAAACCAATACTAAAAAAATATTTGGCAACATACCCGATAATATTGAATAATACGTGGTGATGAGGCCTACATCACTGATTACCTTAACTTTCATTTTCAGCAAACACACAGCTAATGGTACAAAAGATTTGACAGGGGATCCTCTCCCCATAATGTCGCAGCTATTATGGAGTTACGACTACTCAAATCGCTTTAGCTCGCCACTTTCAAGTGCATGGATTCCATAATAAAGTGCCATTCTGGAAGGTAAGAATAAATGAAATGACTCCTTTTCAAAATCGTTCACACATTCCTACGACTTTGGTTATAGTATTCACATTTTGGTCAGCATTCCGAAAATGCGGCACTCGTCATTCAAAGCGTTCCAGGCGAAGATCTTCGGTCTTTTCGTCATAGTGTTATCAGTAGGTAAGGAAATATTTGATGCTTAATAATGAGGAAAATAAACCAATACAAAACTGTGACAAGTCGTAATTTCGTTGGACTGCTGCATGATCATGTTTGTCATACATCCAGTATGGTTTCAGTATACTTTTAGTTAAAATTTGGATATAAATAGATATAACTATGTGAAGAGACGTACTGCACTAATCGAAGATTGGCGATGTAAAGGGGTGCATACATGACAACAACACAAATACAAAACGAGATAATTATGATAATTCTCTTCTATTCTTCCGTCTCAAACGCACATTATTAATAAAATTGCATGTTTCGCTTTGAATCATCTTGAGATCCAAGAAGTTCTGTCAGTAACTCGTCTTTTCTACTGAGAACCACATATCAGAGAACACGTAATCCAGTTAAAACAGTGCAACTGAGACCCAATAATGAACCTTAATTATCTAAACGGTTGCTGAATCTCTCAGAACGATTATGTCGACTACATTCAAAATGAGATACTCACTCGGACTGTATCGCTGACTAATTTATTTTGAAAATTATTACTCAAAAGCTGATACGGCTTAATTCATATTATATATGCTACATATATTTCCAAAATGAAGGACACAATTAGGCACTGTTGTATCCAGAATTAGCAGCTATTGTGCTGGAAAAGTATTGCGATGGACTGAAACTGGAAAGAAAATGAAATACACTGTGTCGATATTGAAGACATTTTTATCCAGAAATCGGAGCGGTTGCGGAGAAAATATGACATCCGGTCGTGATATTTCTTATTGGATTCCGTTAAGATGGTGGGTTCGTTAGCATGATGAAAGCCTCCCTTAATTGCAGAGGCACCAGATAAGATCGCCGACGCAGGGCCCCATGAATTTATTGCCAGGCCCTGCCCTTAAAGGGTGACGGCACGCGCCGCCCTTATTCAGGACGTGGAGGGCTTCGCAGTCCGCACAGCTATGCGCAATACAGGATCTCCGCTCACAAATGTCCTCACGCAAGTGCGTGAGAAATGTGAAAGTGTGTTTAGGGATGTTTTTGTCGGTGATACGTGACGATTAGGAACGGATGTAGGAGTCGTGCTTTAAAGCCGCAGCTTATCTTCTGAGACATGGAATAACTGGCGTTTTAAGGGCCGTGACCTCTGTTCTTTGGAAATTTATTTGCTGATGTGGTGGTACTACGATTGTTGCTATGATTCAAGTCAAACTGCAGTGAGATACGAAAGTGTAACTGTCGATGAGAAATAAATGTTGCTACGTGAATGAGATTACCATGTTGGTGAGCCTACATGACGCAGTTCGTCACAAGGTGACTTACATAATTAACCACCTTTTTCCTTAGCGTTTTTTATTTCAGAATGCACATGATGAATGTATGTAATTTTAAACAGGAAGGAAATCAGCACTCAATCGCGATTCATTATGTTAATTCATGCAGATAAAGATTTCAGCTACAATATAGCTATTATTAGTGTGTGTCAAGTGAGTCACGTATAGTCAACAGACTTGTAAATGCACATGTCATTACACGGCCTTAGCATGTACACAGGCATGTTGAGTAATACGTAATTCACTGCATACGCTCTGATGACTGGCATTCTCTGGATAAAATCTTGATCAACAGTAACGTACAGATTAAATCGCGACTGATTGCTAACTTCCTTCCAATATTAATTACAGCACACTTACTGTGCACAACGGTTATAACGGAAACCAACCTGGCGTATGTAATTTTTCGTCATTCTTGATTTAATGCCAAGCTTAATCACGTGTTTAAAAACGCTCTTTATACAATGTGGAACATAAAAACACCCACAGCATAAACGTACACACGAAGAGAATTAAGCGAAATTGTATTATACTTAGAAGGAGAGACAGCATTGGTCGTATTTTTTTGTTTTATTAACCGCAAAATCGATTTTCGGTCACTTAGTGACCATCCTCAGTGCTAGAAGTTAAAAATTTTCACATAACGATCAGAGAGTATAAAACAGAAAATCACAACTACATCTGCATATGAACATAACAGTTGGTAGGAACATACCTGTAATATACAATTTAAATTGGTAGGCACTGGTGTCAACAAGCTTAGAGCGATCACATAAACTGAGGCCGCTGTTTACATGCACCTGTTCAGCAGACCTCGGTGTGACAGGGCTTGGAACGCCCTCTATGTGACATGTGTCACGTGAAGACTTAATATTACTGGTTTTGCGAGATATTAACACTAAATAACTCTTATGCATTTGTGAATCATGAAATAATTCAAATTTAAAATGTACGTAAAACACATAGCAGACGAAGGGGGAAGCAACATCTAAAATACATGGCGTATTGTCTTTAAAAAACAAACTTATAAAACATAAAACAGATCGATAATAGGTTGTCAGAGTGTAGGACAGGCAAAAGAGAAAAAGACAATAAAAAAGAATAATATATGAATAACATGAAATGAGGTATAACACAGGTTTTTAAAAAAACATAATACCCACAATCTGGCGTGGGAAGTTAGAAGTACAACGTTCGTGATTTACGTAAAATGTTACGTTAAGACTAAGGAGTCATATGTATAAAAAATAGTAATAGTATGAAACTGCCTTTACGTAATAATTAAAATGCCGTGAAACACAATGTTCATTACAAAAAAGTTTGTAGGTGTGGATAAACAATTTTGTTATCATATTTAACCGACATGCTGATGTACGTCTCGTTTGTCCCTTTGGACAAGCTAGCATTGTTATAACAGTGGTTATAGGCTTCCGCATAAGCACTGGGTCTGAACCCATACATAAATGACATCAAATATACACGGTTGCTTACTGTAAAACATAGCACCCACCATTTGGCATGGGAAGTTAGAAGTATATCGTTCTTGATTTACGTAAATATTACGTTAAAACTGAGAAATCAAATATATAAAAAATAAGAAAAATAGTAATAGTACGAAAATGCCATTAAGTAACAATTCAAATGCCATTAAACAATATTCATTACCACAACAAAAAAGGTTTGAGGGTGTAGAGTAACAATTTTGTTATCATATTTAACGACGTGATAATGTGCATATAATTCGACCCATCACTGGTTGTACGCTTCCGCATAAGCACTGGGTCAGAACCCATACTTACATTCAAAGGTTGATAAAACAGTAATAAAACTGCCAAGCAACTGGTTTTAAATATTAATAAAATAATTTGATTTTACATAGCTTATAGTAGCAGTGGGACCTATATGAAATAAAAGCAGACTTAAGAAGTACCTATAATTCTAATTGTGTTATTGAAATAAATTTAAAAATATAAGGTGCGAACAAGTAGTATGCATCAAACATCGAGAAACCATCATGAGTAATGACAAGTAATAGTGTCACTTATATCAGAAATATACATCATACTTTAGAGAAATTAAACATAGACTATGCCCGATATCCAGCACTTATTCAAACAGAAAAGGAATTGTTTGCATACCTTAAAAATAATTACGTAAAGTGATAACCGTTTCATATTACTTTGTGTCAATTCCTAAGAGATGTCGACTGTAGTAAAATTATGTTCAGTAGGCGTCCATAAGTTCTTAAAATTACGGAACAAAAGGGAGCATACTTTTTAAGAACCGATATTAGTGATGTTATTAGAACGAACCGAAACATGTGTGTATATGTGTTGAGATAGTTGGAATAGCGGCCATTGTAAGTGTTCTCGTAGCAACTATGACTGAGGCGTTGTATATGAGGGATAACAAGCAACTGACTACGAATTGCTAATTGTGATAATTGGCAACAAGTTGTTGACTTTTTTCATAAGAAATCGGAGAAGCATTCCCAAAAATGTATGCTTCTCAATATCGTTTTCTACTTAAGTAGCGCGATATCTGGAGATTTATGATGGCAAAAGATCTCCATCTCTTCCATCAGGTCGAGAAAGCGTCCTTTTTTACCCTTGTGCAGCAACTTCAATTGCAATGTCAAATCTGGAGTTGCATGACCAGTAGCTACAAGATGTGCTGCGAAATTCGATTTTTCCGCAATATCTTTCCTCTCAAGTGCAACGTGCTCACGGAACCTTGTTTCTAATTTTCTTCCGGTTTGCCCTATTTAACCTGCATTACACGTGGCACACATAGGTTTGTAAACACCTGATTCATGTAAGACATAGTTGCTACGAGAACACTTACAATGGCCGCTATTCCAACTATCTCAACACATATACACACATGTTTCGGTTCGTTCTAATAACATCACTAATATCGGTTCTTAAAAAGTATGCTCCCTTTTGTTCCGTAATTTTAAGAACTTATGGACGCCTACTGAACATAATTTTACTACAGTCGACATCTCTTAGGAATTGACACAAAGTAATATGAAACGGTTATCACTTTACGTAATTATTTTTAAGGTATGAAAACAATTCCTTTTCTGTTTGAATAAGTGCTGGATATCGGGCATAGTCTATGTTTAATTTCTCTAAAGTACGATGTATATTTCTGATATAAGTGACACTATTACTTGTCATTACTCATGATGGTTTCTCGATGTTTGATGCATACTACTTGTTCGCACCTTATATTTTTAAATTTATTTCAATAACACAATTAGAATTATAGGTACTTCTTAAGTCTGCTTTTATTTCATATAGGTCCCACTGCTACTATAAGCTATGTAAAATCAAATTATTTTATTAATATTTAAAACCAGTTGCTTGGCAGTTTTATTACTGTTTTATCAACCTTTGAATGTAAGTATGGGTTCTGACCCAGTGCTTATGCGGAAGCGTACAACCAGTGATGGGTCGAATTATATGCACATTATCACGTCGTTAAATATGATAACAAAATTGTTACTCTACACCCTCAAACCTTTTTTGTTGTGGTAATGAATATTGTTTAATGGCATTTGAATTGTTACTTAATGGCATTTTCTTACTATTACTATTTTTCTTATTTTTTATATATTTGACTTCTCAGTTTTAACGTAATATTTACGTAAATCAAGAACGATATACTTCTAACTTCCCACGCCAAATGGTGGGTGCTATGTTTTACAGTAAGCAACCGTGTATATTTGATGTCATTTATGTATGGGTTCAGACCCAGTGCTTATGCGGAAGCCTATAACCACTGTTATAACAATGCTAGCTTGTCCAAAGGGACAAACGAGACGTACATCAGCATGTCGGTTAAATATGATAACAAAATTGTTTATCCACACCTACAAACTTTTTTGTAATGAACATTGTGTTTCACGGCATTTTAATTATTACGTAAAGGCAGTTTCATACTATTACTATTTTTTATACATATGACTCCTTAGTCTTAACGTAACATTTTACGTAAATCACGAACGTTGTACTTCTAACTTCCCACGCCAGATTGTGGGTATTATGTTTTTTTAAAAACCTGTGTTATACCTCATTTCATGTTATTCATATATTATTCTTTTTTATTGTCTTTTTCTCTTTTGCCTGTCCTACACTCTGACAACCTATTATCGATCTGTTTTATGTTTTATAAGTTTGTTTTTTAAAGACAATACGCCATGTATTTTAGATGTTGCTTCCCCCTTCGTCTGCTATGTGTTTTACGTACATTTTAAATTTGAATTACTTCATGATTCACAAATGAACAAGAGTTATTTAGTGTTAATATCTCGCAAAACCAGTAACATTAAGTCTTCACGTGACACATGTCACATAGAGGGCGATCCAAGCCCTGTCACACCGAGGTCTGCTGAACAAGTGCATGTAAACAGCGGCCTCAGTTTATGTGATCGCTCTAAGCTTGTTGACACCAGTGCCTACCAATTTAAATTGTATATTACAGGTATGTTCCTACCAACTGTTATGTTCATATGCAGATGTAGTTGTGATTTTCTGTTTTATACTCTCTGATCGTTATGTGAAAATTTTTAACTTCTAGCACTGAGGATGGTCACTAAGTGACCGAAAATCGATTTTGCGGTTAATAAAACAAAAAAATACGACCAATGCTGTCTCTCCTTCTAAGTACATCCATTATCTGGTCGTGGTGCACAGGACACTCCATGGAGTCGCCAATCAATGATATTCTATTAATCTGAAATACTTGACACAATTGCAAACTGAATTTAATACTCAAAAGTACTAAACGGTTAACAAAAGGCAGCAAAATATACTTGAATAATCCACGATCGTCCTAACAAAACCAACACAATAACACTAATTAGTACCTACCGTATTTTACGGTCTATAAGAAGCTACGGACTATGAGATGCACATTCATTTTTAAGAAATTTTTTAAAAATAATATGTTTACCGTTTTCATTATTAGATTGCAAAACCTGAATAAAAATATTC
This sequence comes from Schistocerca nitens, assembly GCF_023898315.1. Classification (NCBI taxonomy): domain Eukaryota; kingdom Metazoa; phylum Arthropoda; class Insecta; order Orthoptera; family Acrididae; genus Schistocerca; species Schistocerca nitens. The sequence goes on from NC_064614.1 coordinate 553,381,508, forward strand.
TTAGTTTATAAAATCGAAGTGACCTTTAAAACCCCTGAAAACGGTCAGTTGAATTTACTTCTCCTTTTTCTTCTTCTTACTCTTCGTCGTCGTTGTTGTCCTCTTCGTATATAATGTGGTCTTCACTGCCATCGAGACGTTACTTACGTCGTACGTTTTGAAAGATTTAACAATAATGCCTTCTCTCACTCTAGACCATTAACGTTTTATCTACTGACACGTTTGTTTGGTGGTAGGTCGTTTTTAAGTTCCCTTCAGTGGTACACGGTGGATTTCTTGCATCATCCATTAGTTCCATTCCTTTCTCAGATACACTTTAAAAGGCTTATTTTTAGAGATATCAAGATGTTGCAAACTGTGAAGTAAATCTTCCCAGAATAACAGCAAGCTCTGAATTTCATTGTCTCAATTTCTCTTTCACAGAATTTATGAAATGACACAAAACTGATCTAGAACAAGCACGGAACTCTTCTTCAATTAAGCACCTTTCCTTCTCTCCCACCCTCCGTTAATCCATAATTTCATAACAGCCTCGTCCATCCCACCCTTGTCCTGTACGTGAACACCACCACCTGGCGGTGTTTCAGAAGGTTTTCGTATTGCTTTGCGCTTGAAAATGATCACTGCATTACGTTTAGTACCTTCGGCACAGCATGAAACAACAGTGTAATGCCTAGTTATGTTTTAGCACCTTTCATGGCAACAGTTCCGTTACTCGGCACATCAAATGTCAGGAGTTTCGTCCATATTCACTATTTGCCTTAGTTCAACACTGGTTTTCTTTCGATGTTGAATAATAAAAAGAAGTAGGAAATTAAGTTTTTCTCTTAATGCTCTTGTGGGATTTTCTGAGATATTTTGGTTTTGGTTCTCATGCTAAGCCCATGACGCTTGATAAACTTGTAGCATCAACCATAAAGTCCACCCTTAAAGACTGTTAAGTTTCACTGTAGTGCTAGCTCACTAGCTTGTATTTGTATAATTTTTGTATTAATTCCAGTGCCATTTTAACAATGTCCTTGAATGCATTTGAATATGTCATCTTCTAGTTTTGACCATTTTGCATTCAGTTCTCTATCTGCGTATTTAGTCTTCTTCATATTTTTCAGTTCTTCTTTAATAGCGAGTCAATCGGGAATGGATTTTTGTGTTGGTGGAGGGCCGTAATGTCGCTCAGCTGCACTGTTTCCATGTTCTTCGGCATATGCTATTACTTTCAATTTACAGCCTGCATCATTATCTTTCAATTTTTTTCATTACGAAACTAGCTACTCGCAAAAATAGTGTACTGTTACCGGTAGCACAAATGATTTTCAGTTCGAGTTCAGTGGCGCGTTAGGCTGCAATGAAACATCGAGGGATAGAAAATACTGTTGTCTTCGTGATCTTTCACTATTAAATCTTGAGAACATCCAGATGTGAGTGTGTGATAATTGTTTTCCTAGAAAATGTGAACCCTGCGTACCTTGTGTTTATTTCGAAAACATATTTTCTCACGAGATTTCTGTTTAGGTTCAGTCAACAGTGACCGAATTTAATACAGGTGTTCAGCATGCCTCTTCAATACTTTAATTCGTATACGACCTCCATGTTTTCCCTCAAATAATCGAAACTAAGGCTCATAGAAGATCAGTGTGAAATTCTGAAATATTCACCCTAATTTGACGATGTCGCTCATGCTATCCTAGGCATCATCCTATTGAAGGGGATGTTCCTAATATTTTATTTCCATCTGTAATTTGACTTACGCAAACACACATGGATGTACAACTTAATAACGTGGAATCTAGAAGAGGGAACGAACCCCAAACTTTAAGATTTATATAACACGTACCAGTTCTGCCCTCCAGACACCCTAAGATGGGAGCTTTCTAAATGATGTGCAAGTTCATACCAATTGATGCCTTTTTTCACCATTGGTGCTTTTTGGAAGCAATAACTTTTCATGCATGTACCCTCTTATCCTCGTCTTCACACTCCTTACCTTACTGAGTAGCAGATGCCATAGTTTTAACACATCGCCGACTGCAGGTTCAATAGAGGCAGGAGTCCTGAATAAGTTGGCCAAGGACCGCAGAGAGGAGGGGGCATAACAGCATGTGGTCTTGTTCGCTGAATCATTCCGGTAACCACACGAAATCATTTAAAGTCAGCAGGTTGTTGTTGTTGTTGTGGTCTTCAGTCCTGAGACTGGTTTGATGCAGCTCTCTACAGTAACGCTGCATGTCCTCGGGAAATATTACGGCTGTAGTTTCCCCTTGCTTTCAGCCGTTCGCAGTACCAGCACAGCAAGGCCGTTTTGGTTAATGTTACAAGGCCAGATCAGTCAATCATCCAGACTGTTGCCCCTGCAACTACTGAAAAGGCTGCTGCCCCTCTTCAGGAACCACATGTTTGTCTGGCCTCTCAACGGATACCCCTCAGCAGGACGTAGCTAGAAAAGGACTCTCGACCATGATGGTGGACCACGCTGTTTCTGAGTATGAGTCAGTGTGCTAACTACTGGTTACTGTTACATCTTATTGTATTCCTCAGGTATTTCCCGTCTCCAGAGCCATTCGTCTATGTTGTCATTTTTTCTGTTGCTGCTTATTTGAAATGGGGAAATGGAGAGCTAAAAAGACTGGTGACGAAGACATTTATTTAATCGGTAGGAGTGGCTTTGGTGATAATCTATGTAACAGGGACATTAATGTTTCTGGTGAGGTATACGCGTAACAATGATACGAAAGGAGCCTAAAAATTATATTTATCTAAGGTCATGTAAGATGAAACGTAACAGATCATTTTTCATACGATTTCGTAGCCAATTTTGGCTCAAGGCTCTGCGCACTATGGGACTTAACATCTATGGTCATCAGTCCCCTAGAACGTAGAACTACTTAAACCTAACTAACCTAAGGACATCACACACATCCATGCCCGAGGCAGGATTCGAACCTGCGACCGTAGCGGTCACGCGGTTCCAGACTGAAGCGCCTAGAACCGCACGGCCACAACGGCCGGCTAGCTAATTTTGTTTGTGTAATTAACTGTTATGCCATTAGGTAGGATCCACGTAAGTAATTTTGCCTTTTGAGCGCTGCAGCGTAATTTTCAGCAACTTCGTGTCGAAGTACTCACTAATGTGAAGTCCATCGACCGGCAGGAACACAAATTGTCTGTTGTTTTAATTATAATTAGGGCTTTCTATTTGCGAACAATAGAATAACAATAGAGATACCAAATACACTGTAAATATAACGTTTGAAAACTCTAACAACTCGGTATATCATACTGACAGTTTCCTATGCTATCGGCTAAGATAACATCTAATTACCACGTAATTACTGATATTCATAAAAAGAAAACCAGATTAACAATGTAAACAAAGTGTTTACTTGGTCTGCTGTATTATACAATGAAATGCTTTCAAAGTAAAAAATAATGTACTCATATTTGAAACAGGAAGCGTGGTAGGGATATTTGGAATAATGTGATCAGTGTTGTTTTTTTCGTATCATTTCACTTATTTTTCCATGAGAAAAAGAGGCATGTAATCATTTTCGTACCACATTCCATGCATTTCAGTTGTAACCACCGAATGACCACATTTATTGTAATTATCAGCAACTTTTGTAATTGTAAATTTACTATCAGTTGTTAGAAAGAGTATATAAGACCCGCCAGAAATCACCTGGGAATCTCAATGTGATGTAAGATCTTGAGCACCACTTCGTGACTAACAAATTGTACACTTTAAACACTGACCGACTTTTCACTTTTCACTTAAGAAAATGAGAGAAAGCATCAGCTGCAGTGAAACAACTAGATGAAGAAAAGTTTTGGTTTGTGTTTATTATTCTGAACAAACTGAGTTATCGCCACCATATTTCAAGAGCATTTATTCCAGATACGGTTGGCAAAATTAACTTTTCGTAAAGACGTATACTTTGAACTTTTATCCCAAGAAAGTCGGTTACACCGCAAGGTCTTCCTACAGTTTCATATTTTCTTATTGCTTACTCCGTAATATGCTGTCACTGCTGTCAATACTTGCATTTATATGCGCATCATTACCTCACCTGCAGTAACATATTTTTTATTATACACAACCGACTACAAAAATGGTTGGCTCTGAGCACTATGGGACTCAACTGCTGTGGTCATAAGTCCCCTAGAACTTAGAACTACTTAAACCTAACTAACCTAAGGACAGCACACAACACCCAGCCATCACGAGGCAGAGAAAATCCCTGACCCCGCCGGGAATCGAACCCGGGAACCCGGGCGTGGGAAGCGAGAACGCTACCGCACGACCACGAGATGCGGGCACTACAAAAATGTTCCAATGTGTGTGAATTCCTAAGGGACCAAACTGCTGAGGTCATCGGTCCCTAGACTTACACACTACTTAAACTAACTTATGCTAAGGACAACACACACATCCATGTCCGAGGAAGGACTCGAACCTCCGGCGGGAGGGATCGCGCACTTCGTGACATGGCGCCCTTAACCGCGCGGCCACTCCGCGCAGCGCATTGCCTACGTTCATGGAGCTCTCTTTCTCTCTCTCTCTCTCTCTCTCTCACACACACACACGCACACACACACACGCACACACACAGACACACAGACACACACACACACACACACACACACACACACACACACACACACACACGCTGATGAGTCAAAACCGAGAGATTGAATGCTGCCTCGGGGCAGTGCGGGCACGTGACAAAGTACTTAAGCGGAGCCAAGACGAATGTGGGATCCTCCTAGCAGCTGTACGGGACACAAATGAGGGAACCCACTGACATTAGCAGCTTTGACGAAGGACCGATATTTATGGCCGGCGCCTGGGAACGAACAAATCGTAAACAGGGAAGATGGTTGGCCGTCCGTGTGCTGCTGTTGCGAACATCTGTGAAAAGTGCTTGATGGACGGTGAAACCACCTGCAGGCGACATTGTTTAACGTGGGGCCCTACAGCAGGCGATCCCAACGTGAGGCTACGTTCGCACAACAACATCGTCAATTACTGCAGCAGTGGACATAGTACTGTTAAGAATCGGATGTGGCTCGGGGTAAAACTGAAGGAGGAGGACGGGCTCAAAATCCCCATCCTCTCACCTTGGGGTTCCCGAAATATTCCAAGTAAGAACAACCATCCTCCAAGTATCTACTTTGTCTTGCGTGCGTCATTTGCCTTCTCACACTCATTGTATGTGGCACAATTCCTGACGCATACCTACTACAAAGAAACGGTCGGGTTGTCTACCCGAGGACAATTAGCTGACCAACGATAACACGTGTTCCCAAATGCCTTACATTTCTATTACCGTATGTTCTTCGGTAGACATGTGGTTATGTGAGGTCGTTGTTTATATGGACTTTACTCACTTCAGTGAGCTCCTGGGAACCACAGCCTGATCCGAGTGACATACTGCATAGTTCAACCGGGAAAACATTTTTAAAAGAAAGGCTTCAAAAATTTTCTGTAGCGAGACTTAGAGTTCATTCCGTGGGGTTGTAGGGAAGCAGCCTACTCACGCTGTAGTAAATTCACATCAGTTTCCATTGTGTGCTAGCCAGTCTGCTGTAACTAGCTCTGACGTAATAAATGTTGCGCAATACCTTAAAAATCAAGCAAATGACCTAAAACTTTTCTGGCATGTCAGAAGTAATACTAAATTAATATGTGTTAAATATCAGTTCGATAACTTCTGCCATTTCCGAAATTTGGACGTTTTTCTGTAAAAATCATTGGCGCAACAGAAAAGAGCTAGAGACTTCAAAATTTATATTTAGATTCATCTTTCATAATGATTTAATAAAAACAGTACTTTGGATTTCACAAATTAAGATTTTAGTGGAAATTCACGATTTTGTGGTTTTCGTCTCAAAATTGAAGGAAGCAAGATAGATTAAGTAGGCTAATTAATAAGGCTAGGATGTTTAGATTTAAATAGGTTGGAGGTCCGCTACGACTATGAAGATGTGAAAAGTTTCTTTTGAATACCTATAAAATTATAGCGATAGCGGATCTCAAAAGGGACAGTTCAGAGCTCATCTGCTGCGTGCAGTGCAATTTAATTAATTCTCTCGCCCAAAATATTTAACTTAGCCACGTCAAAATTTTATTATCAATACTTACCTGCGTGCTGAATGCACAGTTAAATTAAGAGCTTCATCGGCCATCAGCAAAAGAAGCTATAATTTTTTATGTAACTTGAAGTGGTGCGTTACTAGCCCAGCGGCTAGTCGGGAGAGCCGATTTGATCAGGCGTTCCCTTAGCCGTCCGCACCGCGGCTTTATATATAAGAACGCTGCGCGAGGAAGTAAGGCCCCAGTTCTCTCCAGACGCTGAGTGACACGCCATCTGTGTCGGCAGTCGCGTCGCATCGGTACCACTGCGACAAACAGCCTCGGGTGCCGTATTAAGTTACTAGAGATACACGGAACCATGAAATCATTTCAAGTGAAGTGTTAATTCTGGGATGATTTTCATTATCTAGCTTCAGTTTGCGTATTGTCGTATTTTCACGTGCCGTCGCGGGACAGACACTCTACCAATTATTTAGCGTGGCGTTTGATGAAGTACTCTCATCAAATTATGGCGAGCATTCTTTTTAACATTTAATTCGGACATTTATAGTTGCATCAGCGCATTAGACTCTGAACTGCTCTGTTAGTTAGGTTGTAGGGATACTTGTGTTTTTTTATTTGTGACTTTGAGAATATACTCAACTATTTTGGAAAATCGTTTTTGATTAGAAATCCCGGACAATCTCCTAATTCCTCAGAGCTATAAGCTGCAGCTATAATTATATTCTCATCTGAAGTGGGCACTAGGAACTCTAATTACAGGCTTCACGTTTTGTTAAATCACTTTCTGGGGGCCAAAAAGGAATTAGAGAGCCAGTGTTGAGAACGGCGAAAGACAGCATTAACAACATTCTAATAGCCAGAAACTGATTCAACAACACAAACTTTTATACAGCAAACGATTAATTTTCTCACTAACTAACTCGCCGCCCCACAGGGTGTTCAAATGGTTCAAATGGCTCTGAGCGCTATGGGACTCAACTGCTGTGGTCATCAGTCCCCTAGAACTTAGAACTACTTAAACCTAACTAACCGAAGGACATCACACACATCCATGCCCGAGGCAGGATTCCAACCTGCGACCGTAGCAGTCGCACGGTTCCGGACTGCGCGCATAGAACCGCGAGACCACCGCGGCCGGCGCCGTGGGGTGTGACTGAATCTACTGAATAAAACTAGTTTTTGTCACACTGAAACTGTCTGTGCACTTACGCAGGACCTCACCACTACAGGTAATCTTACGCTAAGTGGCACATTGACCTGGGCTTCTTGGGGTCCTGTGGTAGTAATTGAAGGCACCACGGCAGGTGCTTGATGCGGTTCCCCGAAGGCGATGGCAACTCCCGGTACGATAGCTATCCGTGTCATAAGGCCAGATTCCTTCTCCAGTGAACCGCAGTGAAGAGGAGAATAGTAGTGAACTCGCGTTGACGCCCAGGCCACCCAGGCCACCAAATTCGCCCAATCTGAATCCGTTGGAATGCGTTTGGAACGTAATCGGGTGCTAGTTCCTCGCAAATGAATCACCGGCCCGTAATTTACAGGTATCGCGTGACCATTGCGTAGGCATATGGCGCCACATACCTTCGGATACTTACCAGGTACTTGTCGAATTGTGGCAGGATTGTACGAAACGAGGACCAGCACTTTCTTAATCATGTGGACGTCATATAAGAACAGTTTCTTGCCTAGTCTCCTGGTATAATGCTGCAAACAGAAAATACCTTTCTAATAATACAATAAGGGAGCATGAGGCCGAAGAGAGCCAGCTAAACGTCGCAGATGTGCACAAAAAACTGTTGCTTGTGTAGTACTTGACTCATCCTTAGTTTATCGAAGCTGTATTTGTGCTTGATGGCATGATATTTGGATGCACATGAAAAGGCCTTGCTAGATCAAGTAATTCAGATACTCATGGTCCAAGAAGAAGTTGGTAAAGGGTTATCAATTATTCAAAATACGTCTGTGAACAGTGGGGATGACATGGAAATTATTGGGATATGATACACTAGAAATTGTAGGAAAAGTCTAGGCTGAAGGATGGAACAGTTTAGATGTTGTTGTTGTTATGGTCTTCAGTCCTGAGACTGGTTTGATACAGCTCTCCATGCTACTCTACCCTGTGCAAGCTTCTTCATCTCCCAGTACCTACTGCAACCTACATCCTTCTGAATCTGCTTAGTGTATTCATCTCTTGGTCTCCCCCTACGATTTATACCCTCCACGATGCCCTCCAATACTAAATTGGTGATCCCCTGATGCCTCAGAACATGTCCTACCAACCGATCCCTTCTTCTGGTCAAGTTTTGCCACAAACTTCTCTTCTCCCCAATCCTATTCAATACCTCCTCATTAGTTACGTGATCTACCCACCTTATCTTCAGCATCCTTTAGTAGCACCACATTTCGAAAGCTTCTATTCTCTTCTTGTCCAAACTGTTTATCGTCCTTTGTTTCACTTCCATACATGGCTACACTCCATACAAATACTATGAGAAACGACTTCCTGACACTTAAATCTATACTCGATGTTAACAAATTTCTCTTCTTCAGAAACGATTTCCTTGCCATTGCCAATCTAAATTTTATATCCTCTCTACTTCGACCATCATCACTTATTTTACTCCCTAAATAGCAAAACTCCTTTACTACTTTAAGTGTCTCATTTCCTAATCTAATCCCCTCAGCATCACCCGATTTAATTTGACTACATTCCATTATCCTCGCTTTGCTTTTGTTGATGTTCATCTTATATCCTCCTTTCAAGACACTGTCTATTCCGTTCAACTGCTCTTCCAAGTCCTTTGCTGTCTCTGACAGAATTGCAATGTCATCGGCGAACCTCAAAGTTTTTACTTCTTCTCCATGAATTTTACAACCTAATCCGAATTTTTCTTTTGTTTCCTTTACTGCTTGCTCAATATACAGATTGAATAACATCGGGGAGAGGCTACAACCCTGTCTTACTCCCTTCCCAACTACTGCTTCCCTTTCATGTCCCTCGACTCTTATAACTGCCATCTGGTTTCTGTACAAATTGTAAATAGCCTTTCGCTCCCTGTATTTTACCCCTGCCACCTTTAGAATTTGAAAGAGAGTATTCCACTCAACATTGCCAAAAGCTTTCTCCAAGTCTACAAATGCTAGAAACGTAGGTTTGCCTTTCCTTAATCTTTCTTCTAAGATAAGTCGTAAGGTCAGTATTGCCTCACGTGTTCCAGTATTTCTACGGAATCCAAACTGATCTTCCCCGAGGCCGGCTTCTACTAGTTTTTCCATTCGTCTGTAAAGAATTCGTGTTAGTATTTTGCAGCTGTGGCTTATTAAACTGATTGTCTGGTAATTTTCACATCTGTCAACACCTGCTTTCTTTGGGATTGGAATTATTATATTCTTCTTGAAGTCTGAGGGTATTTCACCTGTTTCATACATCTTGCTCACTAGATGGTAGAGTTTTGTCAGGACTGGCTCTCCCAAGGCCGTCAGTAGTTCCAATGGAATGTTGTCTACTCCGGGGGCCTCGTTTCGACTCAGGTCTTTCAGTGCTCTGTCAAACTCTTTACGCAGTATCGTATCTCCCATTTCATCTTCATCTACATCCTCTTCCATTTCCATAATATTGCCCTCAAGTACATCGCCCTTGTATAAACCCTCTATATACTCCTTCGACCTTTCTGCTTTCCCTTCTTTGCTTAGAACTGGGTTTCCATCTGAGCTCTTGATATTCATACAAGTGGTTCTCTTATCTCCAAAGGTCTCTTTAATTTTCCTGTAGGCAGTATCTATCTTACCCCTAGTGAGAAAAGCCTCTACATCCTTACATATGTCCTCTAGCCATCCCTGCTTAGCCATTTTGCACTTACTGTCGATCTCATTTTTGAGACGTTTGTATTCCTTTTTGCTTGCTTCATTTACTGCATTTTTATATTTTCTCCTTTCATCAATTAAATTCAATATTTCTTCTATTACCCAAGGATTTCTACTAGCCCTCGTCTTTTTACCTATTTGATCCTGTGCTGCCTTCACTACTTCATCCCTCAAAGCTACCCATTCCTCTTCTACTGTATTTCTTTCCCCCATTCCTGTCAATTGTTCCCTTATGCTCTCCCTGAAACTCTGTACAACCTCTGGTTCTTTCAGTTTATCCAGGTCCCATCTCCTTAAATTCCCACCTTTCTGCAGTTTCTTCAGTTTTAATCTACAGGTCATAACCAATAGATTGTGGTCAGAGTCCACATCTGCCCCTGGAAATGTGTTACAATTTAAAACCTGGTTCCTAAATCTCTGTCTTACCATTATATAATTTATCTGATACCTTTTAGTATCTCCAGGGTTCTTCCATGTATACAACCTTCTATCATGATTCTTAAACCAAGTGTTAGCTATGATTAAGTTGTGCTCTGTGCAAAATTCTACCAGGCGGCTTCCTCGTTCATTTCTTAGCCCCAATCCATATTCACCTACTACGTTTCCTTCTCTCCCTTTTCCTACATTCGAATTCCAGTCACCCATGACTATTAAATTTTCGTCTCCCTTCACTATCTGAATAATTTCTTTTATTTCATCATACATTTCTTCAATTTCTTCGTCATCTGCAGAGGTAGTTGGCATATAAACTTGTACTACTGTAGTAGGCGTGGGCTTCGTGTCTATCTTGGCCACAATAATGCGTTCACTATGCTGTTTGTAGTAGCTTACCCGCACTCCTATTTTCCTATTCATTATTAAAGCTACTCATGCATTACCCCTATTTGATTTTGTATATATGACCTTGTATTCACCTGACCAAAAGTCTTGTTCCTCCTGCCACCGAACTTCACTAATTCCCACTATATCTAACTTTAATCTATCCATTTCCCTTTTTAAATTTTCTAACCTACCTGCCCGATTAAGGGATCTGACATTCCACGCTCCGATCCGTAGAACGCCAGTTTTCTTTCTCCTGATAACGACATCCTCTTGAGTAGTCCCCGCCCGGAGATCCGAATGGTGGACTATTTTACCTCCGGAATATTTTACCCAAGAGGACGCCATCATCATTTAATCATACAGTAAAGCTGCATGCCCTCGGGAAAAATTACGGCCGTAGTTTCCCCTTGCTTTCAGCCGTTCGCAGTACCAGCACAGCAAGGCCGTTTTGGTTATTGTTACAAGGCCAGATCAGTCAATCATCCAGACTGTTGCCCTTGCAACTACTGAAAAGGCTGCTGCCCCTCTTCAGGAACCACACGTTTGTCTGGCCTCTCATCAGATACCCCTCCGTTGTGGTTGTACCTACGGTACGGCTATCTGTATCGCTGAGGCACGCAAGCCTCCCCACCAACGGCAAGGTCCATGGTTCATGGGGGGGGGGGGGGACGACAGTTTAGATACGTGGCGTTAACATGTACAGACGATATGAGACAAATTAGGAATCTTTTGAAGAACCTTGAACATGCAGTAGTCATGCCGTATTCTGTATCATACGTAGTCGGGTTGTTAAGCATGAATTACTAAAGAATGGATACCTCAGCATTCAGTAGGAAACAAAATATAACTATCGGAAATCAGCGAGAGTATCTTCCGCAGTTGTAGACGGCTCACGACGTGGCACATGTGTCTACACCTCATTTCGGCATGTTGTAGAAAAGTATCATTTCTGCGTTGCCTTACCGGATACAAGTACAATACTTTTACCCTTTAATGAGCATATGATACAAGAGTACGAGATTTTTATAAATGCAAACATATTTCAACTCTGATGAAGGCGGAGGTTCGAGTCCTCCTCGGGCATGGGTGTGTGTTTGTCCTTAGAATAATTTAGGTTAAGTAGTGTGTAAGCTTAGGGACTGATGACCTTAGCAGTTAAGTCCCATAATATTTCACACACATTTTTTTTCTGATGAAAGCAAACGTATTTCAACCCTATGGACGCTTACTTGGTCTCGGGAATTCAAGTGACAAATTCCAATCCGCAAAAATATTTGAAGAGATCAGTTAACAACCTGTAAATAACTAAACAGCGTAACTGACAGAAAGTAACACTAAAGAATTAGAAACTTATTGAGAATAGACATAAACAATAATACGGTAATAATGGTTTTCCTTTTACTGTTTCTCCTAAATCCAACAAAGCAAATTATATCGCACGCAACTCCTCGCGCTGGGCTTTCAGTCCGCAATTGTTGATCGTTTCACCACCGCTGCTGTCCAAATGAAACAAGGGAATAACGTAGTACTGCTAATTGCAGGAAGGTACTCGGGTCATGCGGATCCTATGTCCGAAGAGACTGAAAGAAAAAGGAAAAAATACACTCATACGGACCGTCAGTCCGCTTGCGACTACTGCAGAGAGAAATTTAGATCAGTTTTCGGGCTGAAAATTATCTGTGGAAAAATATTCAGCGTACTACAAGTATCACCCCATTTCCCTATATTTTGAGATTAATGGACTCAACTGCCGTACCTGAGACAAATATTACGCTGGACAGACATGACATAATTAAAAAAAAAAAAGTTCAAATGTGTGTGAAATCTTATGGGACTTAACTGCTAAGGTAATCAGTCCCTAAACTTACACACTACTGAACCTAAATTATCCTAAGGACAAACACACACACACCCATGCCCGAGGGAGGATTCGAACCTCCGCTGGGACCAGCCGCACAGTCCATGACTGCAGCGCCTTAGACCGCTCGGCCGTAAATTTAATTTTCAGTACAGTGAATAAACATTAAGTCAGAGCAATGAGTCTTTATTTAATCCCTGCATACACAAGGAAAATCACACTGTACAGGACGTTAGTAGTACACTTGAAGTTTTGCATAAAGTCGGCAAGGCTAGAGTGATAAACATTCGTGAAGAGGTCTAGATTTGTGGTCACTATCCTACCATCCATATGGTATTCTGAATAAGCAAACAGAAGATTACTGGTAAATTGCAAACAAGTACTTCGATCTCCATAGTGATCCTCACTGAATATGTAAAAGTCCAATTCTTTTGTGGTGTGGTAAATAGCAAATAATGAAATCAAAACGGTATTACTGAGAGAGTTGCAACGCTGGAGATGATTGTCTCTTCAGTGAAAGTCATTTTAATTTGTAGTGTTGCATGTGCTAGCACGAAGACGTGTGTACCACACTGTGTCTCCAATTTAAAAGCCAGCGGACGCCGAAGCCTGCTTGAGCAGCGAGCGCTCTCGCTGGCTCAAAATTGTGTCGCGACCCAACAAATAGTTACGCGCCTCTGAACTCATACGAAGGACATCATAACGTACGCTTCCCTTCTGGAGTGGGCAGGGCGTCCTCGGCGGCTCGGCTCCACCCCCACCCCTTACAGCGGTCGTCGCCAGGAAGCGAGAGGATGGAGTGTAACAAGCATGCCGACCCCTCTGCGGTCGAGATAGTTTAATTAAAGCTCCGTAGCGAGGCTCGGCGCGCAGACCGCTGCCCCCTCCACTGTCCCCTCGTGGGCGTAAACTCTGCGAGCGGCGTCGCTGCCGAATGAAAGGCGACGCCGCGACGTCGCGTCTGCTGGGCCGTCGAGTTGGTGTGGCGAGCGTTCCCAGCGACCAACACTTCTGCCGTGGCAGACCGCGAAGCAACTTCCGAGCCCATCACGTTAGCGCCTCAGAGAGCATCAGTGGTCGCGGCAAAACGCATGATGTAAACCGCATCCAGATAGTGGCAGGCGTGGCACCACTCACTTGGTAATCGCTCAACACTGAAGTGCCAACTGCGAGGGGAGTTCAGTAAGTAACGTGATACTTTTTTTCTAAAAACAGTTTGGTTTTATTCAGAATTCCAATACACCGTATTATTCCACACTCTGGTGGCTACAACACCGTATTTCTCAAAACTTTACTGGGAGGGCCTGTACTCCCGCATTGTATCACTCTACGGATCAACGTCGGAGCAAAAGTACTGATGCATCAATATAACCTCCCCATCATCCACGAGCTGCTTCCCGTGGAGTGCATCCTTTGCTGAACAAGCAGATGGAAGGTGTGAGATCCAGGCTGGAAGGTGGATGAGGAAGAAAAGTTAAATAAAGTTTCGAAAGCTCTTCTCGGGTACTCAGGCTTGTGTGAGGCCTTGTCTTGACATGGAGGAGGAGAAGCCGACCGGAGTGACCGAGTGGTTCTAGGCGCTACAGTCTGGAACCGCGCGACCGCTGCGGTAGCAGGTTCGAATCCTGCCTCGGGCATGGATGTGTGTGATGTCATTTGGTTAGTTAGGTTCAAGTAGTTCTGAGTTCTAGGGGACTGGTGATCTTTGAAGTTAAGTCCCATAGTGCTCAGTGTTTTTTAGGAGAAAACGATGAACACGCTGATGTTTCCTCACTTTACTGAGGGTAGCACAATACAATTCAGCGTTGATCGTTGTTGCACTATGAGAGAGGACTTCAAAAAAGAAAAACCCTTCTGAGTGATCATGACTTTACCAGGTGAGGGTGCGGCTTTGAACTTTTTCTTCGAAGGAAAATGGAAATTGGTGGTAAGATCTATGGGACCAAAGTGCTGAGGTCATCAGTCCCTAGGCTTACACACTACTTAATCTAACTTAAACTAACTTACGCTTAGGACAACACACACATCCATGCCCAAGGGAGGACTCGAACCGTGTGAACCGTGGCAAGGCGTCTTAGAGCGCACGGTTACCCCGAAGGAGGATGTATTGCGCCACTCCATGGATTGCCGCTTTGTACCCTGTTCGATGGAATGATCCCATATTACATCGCGCGTGGCAATGTTTGACAAAAGTTGTCGCGCTCAGCCTTGTGACACACAAACAACTCCGCGCAGATTCTTTTGCGTTGTTCGTTATGTTCTTCTCTTAGGCGACGATGAACCCAGTGGGCACACGCCTTTGAGTGTCCCAACGGGTGGACGAGTGTGCCACCACTAATAACAGGGATGTCCAGTTGAGCTGTGAAGTGTTTGAATGTGATCCGTTGAACACCTCGAATAAGAGTGTTGGCACGTTCCAACGTTGCACGAGTCACAGATGTGTGCGGCCGGATGCTCATGCGGGAAATCGGACAGATTATCTCACCTTGTTGCGTTGATGGCAGACGCCTCGCCAAACGACTCACCACGCTTTTGTTCTCCTTCAGGTCTCCGTAGATACTCTGTAAGCGCCAATCAATATCTTCGAAGCTCTGGTTTTCCGCAAAAATAATCTCAATGACAGCTCTCTCTTTTGCACATACTCTGCGTTACAGACGCCATTTTGAAGGCTACCTTTCTGAACCTCATGAAACTATACGGACTAAATCGGTAATATTCCACGTTGTACCACAATAAGAACCGCATTTTTTCAACCGAAATTGGCCGAGAAAGAAATTTGTTACATTACCTATTGAACACCCCTCGTAATATGATATACAGCTTAATAGCGTTGTAGTTTTTGTTTTTGTGGTCTTCAGTCCGGAGACTGGTTTGATGCATCTCTCCATGCTACTCTATCCTGTGCAAGCTCCTTCATCTCCCAGTACCTACTGTATTCATCTCTTGGTCTCCCTCTACGATTTTTACCCTCCACGCTGCCCTCCAATACTAAATTGGTGATCCCTTGGTGCCTCAGAATATGTCCTACCAACTGATCCCTTGTTCTAGTCACGCTGTGCCACATATTTCTCTTCTCCCGAATTTTATTCAGTAGCTCTTCATTAGTTATTTGATCTACCCATCTAATCTTCAACATTCTTCTGTAGCACCACATTTCGAAAGCTTCTCTTCTTGTCCAAACTATTTATCGTCCACGTTTCAATTCCATACATGGATACACTCCATACAAATACTTTCAGAAACGACTTCCTGACACTTAAATCTATACACGATGTTAACAAAAGTCTCTTCTTCAGAAATGCTTTCCTTGCCAGTCTATATTTTATATCCTCTCTACTTCGACCATCATCAGTTATTTTGCTCCCAAAATTGCAAAACTCATTTACTACTTTAAGCGTCTCATTTCCTAATCTAATTCCCTCAGCATCACCCGAATTAATTCAACTACATTCAATTATCCTCGTTTTGCTTTTGTTGATGTTCATCTTATATCCTCCTTTCAAGACACTATCCATTCCTTTCAACTGCTCTTCTAAGTCCTTTGCTGTCTCTGACAGAATTACAATGTCATCGGCGAACCTCAAAGTTTTTATTTCTTCTCCATGGATTTTAAATCCTACTCCGAACTTTTCTTTTGTTTCCCTTACTGCTTGCTCAGTATACAGATTGAATAACATCAGGGATAGGTTACAACCCTGTCTCACTCCCTTCCCAACCACTGCTTCCCTTTCATGCCCCTCGACTCTAATAACTACCATCTGGTTTCTGTTCAAATTGTAAATAGCCTTTCGCTCCCTGTATTTTACCCCTGCCACCTTCAGAATTGGGAAGAGAGTATTCCAGTCAACATTGTCAAAAGCTTTCTCTAAGTCTACAAATGCTGGAAACGTAGGTTTGCCTTTCCTTACTTTCTAAGATAAGTCGTAGGGTCAGCGTAATCTACGTAATTCATAGCCTGCGCGTTCACTCCTTTCAACCTAGGAAAGTAACAGTAAACCGTCACCCATAATTCATTAAAGAACTCCCATGTATTAAACAATGCCACATTATCTGATTACTTTACATTAAATATTTGACGTTAAGTATGAAGACGCAGAAACCTAATTCTGTTTGTTTTTTACTGGTTTCGACTTATTCACCCACAGACTCATGAAAAAGTTTAGAAGGTTTGTAATTACGTTTAAAGTTTGATGGAAGTCACCAAGTGCTGTCATTATCAAACTCTGGATGAGTATAGGCTGGGTAATTTGTGCTCCGTCTTAAGAATGACAGTTTTTCACCGATCTCAATATTTTTGACGTCATTTCTCATGGAGTATGTGTCGTACAATGAAATAATTTTGTAGGCACGTTCAGTGGTATATGTGAATACTGTCTGGAAATTAAAAGTAAAGAAGTAATAAATTAAAATGTCATGCCTGATGCTGAAATTTGACTGTATGGACACAGAAAATGTAGTAAGCGATAAACATTTTCCATTTTATTATTATGTGGGTCATTCAGCGAGGAGACGTTTAGAAATGGCTTGAAATTATGTATGCTGGATGAATATAGTAGGAGTAATTTGCAAGCCATGTGTTCTGCTGCCCCAAGACATATACAGGTTTGTGACTTCAACACTTGACTTATTGCGTTGAACTATCAGCATAAGATTATACCTCTTAGATTGTCGATCATGAACTGCATTTTCAATTTTAAATTCAGTGAATAATTGTATGAAGTACTTAAAGTCAAACTTTTTTCACCCCTGGAAGCAGCTAAGATCGGCTGATCAGAAAACCATTGTACCCATTAATTAACATAGATAACTGGTACTGAGACTACAGACAGACAATACTTACAGCAGTCACCTCCCACACAGCTTTCCCTTTCCTAGAGTTTCACACAAATAATTAACACAAATCTAACAATTCAAATTACTGTATGCACTTGTAACAGTTGACACATTTCAAGAAACAGAGTCTGTCGTTACGCTACATAGTGTAACGTTACTTTTGTCATGTGACTTACGGTTGTAACACTTTGGTTTGAATGTTTACTTGAATATCTTAAATTGGCCCTATATACCTAAGTAAATTGTCACGCGTCAAAAGAATGATAAGGTAATGCATCTGCTTAAGAAATTATACAAGGACCTCATTGAACTCAGTTGACTGTACACGTACGTAATTAAATTCAAAATAAACAGGTGGTTTAACAATCATCGAATTTAATAGCTTGGAATAACTGAAAAAAGGATGTGGAATATGTTTCACGTGAATGAGTATCTCGAAGAAACATTACCATTCGCCAGAGTCACATCGTGACTGCCGAAGGTTTGTGCGTAGAGATGGGAAATTCTACATGCAATTACATCTACTGCCGTAGTCGAAAGCACGTTGAACCGCCAACTGTAAACAGGTATTCAGAATGAAGATTTAAGTTACCGAATGCCATTACAAGTGATTCATCTTTCTCTAGAGTTCGTTTCGCTGTTGTGGCTGGATCTCACTGTACTCATACCCTGGCAATGGCGGCTGACGTGGCAGTAAAATCAGCCATTCGCTCTGAAACAATAACTGCTCTCTGTTTGCGTCCAAGTTCAGCTCAGCGAGATGACAGTCCCTCGTCCCAGACGAGCCTGCAGAAATCGTCTGGAAGTGAAGTCTGTCTGCGGAGAAGCATGCCCATCAAGACGCTAAAGTAAGATGTGTGTGCATCAAGACGTGAGCCTGGGAAAAAAATAACTTCCTGCAGAGCGCTGCCCTCAAGGAATAATCATCACCTTGTGTTTTTAGGTGTCACATAATTTGCGATTGGCTGAATAATTAAACTTGTGAGTGCTGCCCACTAGGAAGTTACCTTACGAGACACTGGTCTCCCTCTCTTCCTCCAATTTCAAGTGGTTAACCATTTTAAAAAATTTCTTGTCCTTAGCGCTACAGAATGTGTCCGAATTACTCCCTCTCTCTGCCTACTTTCATGTACTGGCTAGCCTGGAAAGAACACTGTAAGCACAGTCACACCCTTTACTCCTACTCCTGGATTATTTAAGCGAACCAATGGTAGCCTTTTTTACATTTCATTAACTAATTCGTTATGCGCCACGTATGTAAGTTGTCAGCACCTCATGATCTTCAGAGGGGCCTTAAGTCTTCTGTTCCCATTCCACTTTCTAAGATGTTATCTTAATAGTCCGTGTTCTTCGGCGAATTTTGAGTGCCCGCTTATTCTCTCTACGATGGTACTTGTTCAGGGACTCTGCCATTAAGTGCCACACATCCCGCGACCACACAGCTGCTGGAAAGAGTCTATGTTGCTCCAAACATCCTGGACATGTAATCTGCATTGTACGACTGTCACGAATGTCGAAATATTCCGACCACTTCATTAATACAGCTCACAAGGGGAGGCCGCCAATTGTGAAATTCAGATTCAATTCATACTGCGCGTAATAAAAGCTCATGGCCAGAGGTGTAATGTGGCAAAGCACCAAGATGCACTTCTCAGCCGTTGTCGAGAAAATCGACAGTTAAAATAAATCGTTGCTGTGAAATACTCTCTACGAGTCATAGTTTCCTACAGCGTCGTGGCGCAGAGGTAAGCGCTCGGGTTCGTAATCCGAAGGTCGCCGGATTGAATCTCGCGCCATGCAACCTTTTTTTTTTTAGTATTTTTTTTGTAATTCAAATGTGTGTATACACACATACACACACACATATATATATATATATATATATATATATATATATATATATATATATATATATATATATATAATTCCCGGCAATCAGTTGCAATAATTATGCATATAATAAGTTGTTGAAAGTCGTTTGTCGTGGAAAAACTGGCGACTTCGAACATCATTATGTTTTCCGCAAACAAAGTTGTATTTCACAAATGTTATTAATTGTCTTCATAATGTTAACCACGTATAGTTAACGGAAGACGTAGAAACGATATTCCGAAACGAATACGTATAGCGTAAGTCAAACGTTCGAATTAGAATAGAAACCCCACGAACACAAATTTGCTGTGGCAGGTATGAAATATAAACTCCGTTACTCGCTCGTTACACTTGAAGGACAGACGTTGAATGGGCCGAAACGAGCCGCCGCGTAACAGCGTAGTTGCCTGCTAACTTCGAAAGAAGGTAGATGCCGTCCCTAGCGCAACTTATAACATCGTCGAAAATCAGTGCGGACGTGAGAGCTTTAGTACACCTTGTTAAACAAACGGAAAAATGGGGGCGGTACAATTGGAGAGCGATCCGCCTTCACCAAAATGCATAAGCAATTCATTAATAGTTTATGTTTACATTACTATAAACTAATAATAAAAAAATGTTGCATGGCGCGAGATTCGATCCGGCGACCTTCGGATTACGAACCCGAGAGCGTACCGCTGCGCCACGACGCTGTAAAAAATTATTGATCGTAGAGAGTATTTCACGGCAACGGTTTCTTTAACTGTCGATTTTCTCGACAAGGGCTGAGAAGTGCATCTTGGTGCTATGCCACATTACACCTCTGGCCATGAGATTTTATTATGCGCAGTATGAATCGAATCTGATTTTCACAATTGGCGGCCTCCCCTTGTCAGAGAGTAACTCCAGGTCGGAGGCAGGGTGGCTGGCAGCTTCAGCGCAGGAAGCGGCGAACCAATATTAGAATCAGATGACCGACACTAGCGCCACCGCCCTCGTGACTAGTAACGGCGGCCTATGTCATTAGTGCCACGTAGCTTACGTGGCAGCAACGAGAGAAAATTCCAGAAGAACCAAATATGGTGGCCATCACGCGCTAACTGCGTGACCAGCCACTCCCAGCGTATCATCATCAATACCTCCAGAAGGGCCCGTGTGCAAAGAACGCAGTATAAATAGTGAGCTCTTACCCTACTGCGGAGGAGTGCAGTGCCAGCAGTGAGCGGATGACGCCGTTTCCAGACTGCTCCGTAGGATCTGTATTTAGAAACTTTCACTAGCCTCGGCCAATGTAGGAGACATAGAGAATGAAGGGTCAGTTAGTTACAGATGGAAAATTGTAAACAGAAAAGAATGCCAGGTGTATTTCCGCAAAATGCATTCATTTCTATTAATAGATAATTCTACCAAGTCTCCTGAGTAATGCTTTTGAGTTCCGCGCTCTGCACCACTCAAAGCTAGCTTTTCAGCAGCGGTCGGAGAATCAGCAGGCGGCCCAATACCAGCTAACCTCATCGGAATCATCAAATTAGGTAAGATCCCTTGCCACACATCGAGCTGTACTTCTTACTCCCTCTCAGCACTCATGAGCCACCCATAAAAAAGTGGTGTCAGAAGTCGTGGGGGGGGGGGGGGACTTCCTTGAATGGTAAGATAGAAAGCTCAGCTACAGGCTCCAGTCTCCTTGACAAAGCCCAACAGAACTATAGTGCGGTAGACTGCGATCTGTTAGCTGTAGTTTGTGCTGTCAAATATTTCTGGCCATGTTTGTCTGGTAGAACATTTAACAATCATGGATCAAAAATCACTGGTATGGTGTTTATGATCCATCTTTCAGGCTGATGAAGCTCCGGTTAAGACTGGAGAAATACGACAGTCAAATTATCTACAAAAAAGGCAAGTAAAATCGATTACCCGGCATGTTACATGTTAGAAGTTTATGCGATGTCGATACAGGGCCAGAACAACGCGGGGAGGGGTCTGCTGAGAAAGTGGGTGGTTGTGATGATGAGCCAGCCAAGATCACATACTTGGTAGCATGCGCCGAAACAGCTGATGCAGAGACAGTGGAGTTCGGACAGTCAACTGGACAGTCAGCCCAAGGCGTGCAGAGTGACACAACGCCGCTACGCATGGACAACGTAACGAGTCCGGCAGACAAATTGGCTGTGTTGATCCAGATTCATGTATCAGAAATTTTATAAGTGATGCCATGAAACAGGTTTGTAAACTGTTAAGGAGAGAAAATGTTCAGACCATGAACTGCCACACCCAGTCTAACGGCATATTGGAATGCCCCAAAAAAAAAAAAAAAAATAAAAAAATAAAATAAAAAAAATAAAATAAAAAAAATAAAAAAAATAAAAGAAAGGTTCAAATGACTCTGAGCACTTTGGGACTTAACATCTCAGGTCATCAGTCCCCTAGAACTTAGAACTACTTAAACCTAACTAAACTAAGGACATCACACACATCCATGTCCGAGGCAGGATTCGAACCTGCGACCATAGCATTCGCACAGTTCCAGACTGAAGCGCCTAGAAACACTCGGCCACCAGCGGCCGGCTGGAATGCACACATCGTACCTCAACAGAGATGTTACAGCAATTGTGATCAAACCAACTGCAAACACTGGATGCAGTACATCGCCTTCCTTTCTCTTGCACCCTACCTCCACTGTTCCTAGCGCCTCCTCCAGTCCCACCTCGACCGGTTCACTGCATTGTGCAACCAATGGCTCCTTAAGATCAATCCCTCCAAGACCAAGGCAATCATCGTGGGCTGAACCAACCCCTCCTTCCGCCTCCTAGATTTCTACCTCACCAACTATGGCCTGTATGATTTGATCCTCTTCCCTCCTGTTCCTTGAACGAATTAGAATCTTATGCATCTCCCACAAACTGGATCCTCCCCATTCTTTTACTTCCCCCATCCTCTCCCACCCCAGCCCACTGCTGCTCCTGTATCACAGTGTCCCACCTGGTCCCCATCTTCACACGCTCCATACCCTTGCCCAAGGTGCCTCCCCCTCAGTTTGTACAGTCCATTTGCCCCTCCTACCAGATCTAATCTACCCTTCTCCCCCTCCTCAGGGCTCCCTCTCTCCCTCCCTCTCCCCCTTGTTTCTCCTTTTCCCCTGCAGCCCACCTTCTTTCTCCTTTTCACCCCCCCTGGCCCACAGGCTTCTGGAGCCTTCCCCTCTCCCCTCCACCACACCCCTCCTTCCCCTCCTGGTTTCTCCCTACTGCCTCTCCCCCTTCCCTTTTCTTCCCCCCCCCCCATATCCTTCGCCCAGTGGTAGGTCCTCCCTTTCGGTGCAGTGATTTTGAACGTTTTGTTGTGGAATCAGCTGGATGCAGTACACCTCACATGTACAATGCAACACCTCATAGTACATTTTTCGGCAGAAAATGTAACCTACCCAGCTGTTTACAGAAAAATCTGACAAATGTAGCTTATAACTACGATCATTATGTGACCGAATTCCGGCAACGGCTGCGGATACTGCATCAGGAAGCCTGTGAAGCAACATCAGATAACAAGGAAACAAATAGTTACGTTATGATAAAACTCAGAACCTCAAAGTTTTCAGGAAGCATGACCATGTGCTGCTGTATGATGAAAACATATGGAGAGAACACTCTAAGAAACTGGATAGCCAGTGGCGAAGGCCATATACCATCGTGAGTGTGAAGGAAGAAAATGTGTTTATTCGATTGTGGGGAGAGAAATGTATACAGGTATATGCAAATGGATTAAAAGATTTTTCTGAACCATGGGAAATAATACGAGAGATGATAGCGAAATACTTGACATTTGATTCAGTAAGTTAAACGAAGTGCTGTGTACTAGAATGACGGACTCTTAACTGTCAAGGAGTATGTGAGTACAATCAGTAGGTTGAGAGTTCTTTCTGTTGCAGATGCCAGGGAGACAGGCTCTGCAGGTGACCACCCTCATTGAAAGAATGTTGATGGCCTGCCTTGCGGAACGAGAAACGCCGTTCCAGGACATACAAATGCAATAGTTCAGTCTTCACTAGGAAAATATTACGATAAACACGATATACTCAGTTTGTACAGTCCATCCTAAGAGAAGTACACGAGAAGTTTGTGCAAACGCAACAAATGGCCAGCAGAGCAGTGACCCGCTGCATCAGGTCAAGGGAAGCACAGGCGAGTGCGAAAACTTCAGCAGCTTGTAAAATGGCATGAAGAGAAAGTTATGTAAGCAAAAGAATTAACAGGGCATATGGTTAGGCATGAGCAGACAAAGTGATGAAGCTTCTTTCTTGAACGAAAAAATAGACGCGTTAGTACAGCAACAGGCGAAATTGTTCACTGTCTAAATAGCAAGTAATTATAGTAAGCGTTACTAACAGGGGTCAATCGAACGGTAAACGTAGTGACCAAGAATGAGCAGATTATTGCCAAAGGGCTTAGATAACTGAACGCTCATGCGGAGGAATACGAAAACACTAAGGGTAAGAAGTTGCAACATGCCATGACTTTAATAACCTCAACGGAGCAAATACTGCAGTTCCCGGTCATGTTCAGTTGATTAGAACTCGAATATGACATGTTGATTTCTGCCATAGTACATGCTTAGAAGGGTCTGTTGAAACCACACTCGATCAATCCCATACAGACTTTTAAGTATCTAGAGCCCATTAAAAAGAATTTGAAAGATGAAAAATTCCCTATTGCACTCACGGAGGGCCAAGGGTATCAGTTACTTTGAACAGTTCTTACAGTTTAGACATATTTTTAGCAAGTACTACACAAAGCTATGCGTTAAACGTACCCTTACTCGATAGCAATATATATACCTTGTATAAGCTTCGGCTCCAACCTTCTCCCCAAAACAACTATTCACTTACATACAGTGTGACAATTATTGAACTATATGCCATACAATCGTCATAACTTTTGGCACGGTGGGCCGCGGGGCATGATGGATTTAGTATGCGCATTGTGGTTAGTTTTGTCAAAAAGCAAAATTGGCGCATTTGCAGAACTAAGAATCCGCATTTCACGATCGAGAAGTCTCTTGAACTTCAACGGGTGACTTTGTGGTGTGCAATCTCCAGTCATGGAAAAATCAATGTGATCTTCCTTGATGGCAGGATGACTAACCGAACGGTACGCGAAGATTATGAAAGATGATTTGATCTCCATTATCCAACGTGACCCTTATTTCGACAAGTTATGGTTCACGCAAGACGGAGTTCGACCCCGTCGAAGCAGGTGAGTGATTTCCTGGAGGAGCACTTTCGGGACCGCTTTATGGTTTTGGGGTATCCAGACGCCACTGGCACGGGCCTCGATTGACCGCCATAGTCTCCGAATATGAACACATGGGACGTACAGCAATAACTCCAAAATCAATGCCGAGCTGAAGACAGCGAGCCATTCAGGAGGTCATCGACAGCATCGATGTTCCGACACTTCGGCGGGTTATCCAGAATTTCGCTATTCGTCTGCGCCACATCATCGACAATGATGGAAGGCACATCGAACATGTCATAACCTGAATCCTAATATCTGTAGTGACGTTTACATGTTGAAAAAAGCATGTGTACGCCTTAGTTTCAAACTGATTTATGTTTTTTTTCATATAATTCAGTAGTTGTCGCCCTGTATCATCAGAAGAGAAATTCAAGATCATAGAAGAAATGAAGCGGCAGTATGCGAATCTGTCCGGTGACAACCTCCTATTATAAAGGGTCACCCTACGACATAAAATATGTAAACAGAATTTCGTACGATCAGGAACGACGCGAAGCTCTTCAGCCTCGAACCGGGCTACCGCTAAGGTCGCTGGTTGGAATCCCGCCTCGGACATGGATGTGTGTGATGTCCTTAGGTTAGTTAGGTTTAAGTAGTTCTACGTTCTAGGGGACTGATGACCTCAGATGTTAAGTCCCATAGTGCTCAGAGCCATTTGAGCCATTTGACGCGAAGCTCGCATGTTAACAAACCCGTATGAGAAATTCCCAAAGATGGCAATCTTAAATAGATAGTGTTAATCTAAAATATCTGTATGCACATATAAAACAACGAATGGTTGCATGTTCCCACAAAGGACGAAGGGTTGACTATACCGTGTGACGATCTACCTCCAACTGATCTCAATGTGCGGGGCATGAGAAGGCTAAAAGTTTTAAGTAAATGTAAGGGGTATGGTGTGCAGATTATGTTGCAGTCTGACCATATGGTATCAACAATGCAAGTAAAAGAGACATAGTATCTAAGAAAAATATAGATACGTTGGTTTTTGCCAAATAGAAGAAGAGAAACGGAAAGTGTCCCAGATCCCTATACTCTTACCATTAGAGCAAATGCTCTGAAGCACCACAGAAACTGGTATAGATATGCGTATTCAAATACAGAGATATGTAAACAGGTAGAATACGGATCTGCTGTCGGCAACGCGTATATAAGACAAGAAGTGTCTGGCGCAGTTGTTACATCGGTTACTGCAGCTACAATGGCAGGTTATCAAGTGAGTTTGAACGTGGTGGAATAGTCGGCGCACGAGCGATGGGATGCAGTATCTCTGAGGTAGCGACGAAGTGGGGATTTTCCCGTCCCATCATTCCAGGAGTGTACCGTGAATATCAGGAATACCGTAAAACATTAAATCTCCGACATCGCTGCGGCCGGAAAAAGATCCTGCAAGAACGGGACCAATGACAATTGAAGACAATCGTTCAACGTGACAGAAGTGCAACCCTTCCGCAAATTACTGCAGATTTCAATGCTGGGCCTTCAAAAAGTGTCAGCATCCAAACCATGCAACAAAACATGATCGATATGGGCTTTCGGAGCCGAAGGCCCGCCCGTATACCACTGATGACTGCACGACACAAAGCTTTATGCCTCGGCTGGACACGTCTTCACCGACATTGGACTTTTGATGACCGGAAACATGTTGCCTGGTCTGACGAACGTTTGAAATTGTATCGAGCGAATGGACCTGTGCGGGTACGGAGACAACCTCATGAATCCATAGACCCTCCATGTCAGCAGAGGACTGTTCAAGCTGGTGGAGGCTCTGTAATGCCTTGGGGCGTATGCAGTTGGAGTGATATGGGACCCCTGATACGTCTAGATACGACTGTGACAGGTGACACGTAAGCATCCTGCCTGATCACCTGCATCCATTCATGTCCATTGTGCATTTCGACGGACTTGGACAATTCCAGCAGGACAATGCCACACCCCACACGTCCATAATTGCTACAGAGTTTAAAGACTTCCATCAAGCTCCCCAGACACGAACATTAATGAGCATATCTGGGATGCCTTCCAATGTGCTGTTCAGGGGAGGTCTCCACCCCCTCGTACTCTTATGAGACAGCCCTGCCGGATTCATGGTGTCAGTTCCCTCCAGAACGACTTCAGATATTAGTCATGTCCATGCTGCGTCGTGTTGCGGCACTTCGTCCTGCTCGCGGGGGCCCTACACGATATTAGGTAAGTGTACCAGTTTCTTTGACTCTGGTTCAGAAATCATTTGTTTTTTAATTGTGTTTGTTTATGTATTTACTGTAAATGTTGCAGAAGATGTGGCAAACCGATTTGTGAAGTAGGAGACAGGTGTTGTAGTCGGGTATGTGTAAATAACACTGTAGTGAATAGTTACACTCTTAAGGACGAAATAAGATATACAAACTCTAGCCAATCTGACCAGTAAGGCGAAGTGGAGTTAGTAGAGTACGCCGCTGGAGCAGACCTACGTACTCCCATTCCCGAGAAAGTGTTGTGGAGAGGACGAAGTCAGACGCCACGATCTACTAGAAAGATATGAGTTGACGCGTCCACTTGAGACTCACCAAGTTGCTTGCTGACTGAAAGATACAATGAAAATAGGTTCACAGGCAATACGTCCTATATGGTGTGCAATTATAAGAATCGGAAATGTATAAAGCAATAATGATTCCGTTAATGTGAGTGTTTCTTTATGTGCGAAGGTAACCTCTATTCAAAATAATGTGTACCGATATGTTGTGTGACGTGTAACCATGAAAACTGAAATTCTGTAGTATGCTGACGATTTCACCAGTGCGAATGCTGTCTTAGGTGAACAGGGAACGTATATCCAAAATAATGTGTAATAATGAGTTGTGTGACTTGTAATCGTGAATATTATAACTAGTATGTCGACGATTTCATCAGTGCGAGTTTTGCATTATATATAAAGATGACCTCTATCCAAAATAATGTTTACTAATGTTCTAAGTGACGTGTCATAAGGAAAACTGTATATCGATGATTCCATTATGTGAATTTTGGTTACGCGAAATTGTAACTTGTGCCCTAAGTAATGTGTGCTCATGTATTACATAGAGTATGGTACAGAAAATCGCAAATCTGTAGTTATATCAGTTCCATTAAAACAGTTTTTCTATTGCGTGAAATTGTAACATAAATCCAGAATAATGTATGTGCTGTGTTGCTATACCTGTATTAATGATCCCATTGTATGAGTTGATATTATGTGAAGAGATTTTATTGTGTGAAATCATATTCCAGGTAGCGTGATGAACCTGTTTTGATAAATGTAAATATGTCTATTTGGAAATACAGCTAAAGAAACGTCCACTGGCATACTTAGCTAGGCAACGAAAATTTTGTGACCTCCGACCTTACAAAATTTTCCGTGGTGCGAGAAGTACGTGTTGCGAATGTCGAAATATTCCGACCATTGTTTAATACAGCTCAGAGAGTAATTCTGGGCCGGAGACTGTAGGCTGGTTGCATCAGCGCCGGAAGCGGCGAACCAATATTTGAACCCGATAACGCACTCTGGCGCCGCCCCACTCGTGACTAGCAGCTGCAGCAGCCTACGCGACCAGCTCCCCGTAGTTTACACGGTAGCAATGAGGGAAAGTTCCAGAACGATCAAATATGGTATGCATCACCGGCTAACCGCATGGCCAGCCACATCCAGCGCATCATCGCCGCGCGGGATTAGCCGTGCGGTCTAGGGCGCTGCAGTCATGGACTGTGCAGCTGGTCCCGGCGGAGGTTCGAGTCCTCCTTTGGGCATGGGGTTGTGTGTTTGTCCTTAGGATAATTTAGGTTAAGTAGTGTGTAAGTTTAGGGACTGATGACCTTAGCAGTTAAGTCCCATAATATTTCACACACATTTGAACATTTTTGAGCATCATCATCGAACCTTCCAAAAGGAGCTGCGGGTAAAAGACGCTGTATAAATAGTGTGCTCTTACCGTACTTAGGAGGAGAGCAGTACCAACAGTGAGCGGATGTCGCTGTTTCCACGACGCTCATCCGTAGATTATGGATTTAGTAATTTTCACTAACCTTGGCCAATGTAGAACACTTAGCGACTGAAGAGTCAATCAGTTATAAATGGGAACAGGGGTACCTCCATTGAAAAACACGCAATTTTGTACTTAGATGATTCCACTCAGTTTCCTGAGTAATCTGACCGAGTTCCTTGGTCTGTACCACTCAAAGCTTGTTTTTAGCTAAGGTCGAAGAATCAGCCGGCGACTCACCACCAGCTAACGTTACCGAATTCATCGAACGAAGTAAGGTCTCTAGTCACTAATCGAGCTGTCCTTCTTACTCCCTCTCAGGACACGACAAGGCTTTGGACGGTCGCTGCTAGGGTAATTTCCTTTCAAAACCCAGTCCTACCTGACTCTATAGCTGTCTCTTGCGTTCCTTTGCACGGGGTAAACGGCTGTTATGCAAATGGGGGATCGGGACTATTCCCCTGCAGTTTATGGACCTACAATACTTCCCTCGCTCTCTGAGGAGTCCAACAGTGGCTTCTCATTTAGCTGTGCATGCAGTTTCAAATAGCTCTAATCTAAACAGTTAAGTATTCACAATCACTGGCACTGATTCACATTTAATTATCCAGTAGGAATTAATTAATTCCAATTCTGTTTGACTCATTATTAAGGGTTTTGAGTAAGTTACGGGACAAAAAATCAAATTTCTCCAAGCACTATGGGGCTGAACATCTGAGATCATCAGTCTTCTGGACTTGGAACTACTTTAACTAATCTAAGGACATCACCCACATCCATGTCCGAGGCAGGATTCGAATCTGCGACCGTAGCAGCAGCGCGGTTCCGGACTGAAGCACCTAGAACCGATCGACCACAGCGGCCGGCTGCTTACGGGACACTTCGGTAAAAAATAAGACGTGAGTAGGTTCCTAACTTCATTGTATCATACACAGGAACAGCAGTTTCTCACTGATCCTAGAGAAAGAGTCTCACTTCCCGTAATGACCCCAGACCTAAACAGATGGAGCCACGACCGGCCCCTAGTTTTTTGGTGGCCTAGGCGAGCAACGTGATTGGTGGCCTCCCACCACCTGCCACCAGTCATATCGCCTCCCTCTCTAATAGGTAGATGTTATACTAAACTACAGCAGTCGTCTTCCCGACAGTGTTTGTGTCTACACCACTATAGTGAGATTAGAATAACTTCTGACTTTCGACAGTTTTGGGTAGAGAGCGAAGTCACTGTCAGCTAGGCGCGGAGCTACTTTCGGCGTGTGATAATTATCCTGCCGTAAGGTAAGCAATGTTAAGAAACACACAAACGACAATAGTAAAGAGAGTCATGTCAATAAACATCTTATAAATGCTCACATTTATGATGCAAGTGGAGGGATACGAAGACAATAATCATCGCTGCCGTCTTTCTTACACCCGGAACTGATGCTGAAACAGACAGAAAACGTCCCTACCTTTGAGTATTTCGCGAATCCATGGCTTCTCGACTACCTACTTCGTATTGCTCAAAGGTTAAGACTAGTTTTTTAGGATAACGTTCGAAATAGATTCTTTCTTCAGCATGACGGCCTCAGTGAGAGGAAACTTTTCATTTTGTATTTTTTTTTCACTATAATTTTGAATGGGTGTCCAATCATACTGAAATGGGACGGATAATGGGGAATCCTTTCACCATTATCAGTTCGTCGATCTGGTAGAGACATTTTTCATTAGTTTGGTTCAACAGGTTCCATTAACTCCTCCTTATTCATGCCAGGTACAGTTTCCTCCGACGGAACATTTCTCTCTTTACAAAACAAAATATCTGCTTTCTTTCACCACACTATAGGAGCTTATTTAACGTAAATACTGTGTGCTGCATGCCATGTTCTGAATTACACTTAATGATCGTTGCTTACTTCTTGGAACGAAACAGCTGTAATCCATTTTGAATGACGTCACAAAGCAAGTGAAAATGTTGGATAGGGCGAGAGGAGTGCCTAGCATGACAGTAGGCTCATTTTCCCTCCACTGTACCCAACTGTCAAAAGTCGTCAGTTATTTTAATGGCTCTATATTAACAATATGGACGCGAAATGGGACGATTAATTTCTGCCGAGAGTACGCTAACCAAACTACGTGGCCATTTAGGTATTATAATCTCCCCGTGAAATTTAAAAAGGTCAATATTAGTGAAATTGTAACCTCCCACAAAACTGCATAATTAAAAAATGAGCTAAGCGTAACCTCCTTGCAAAATTAAAGAATAATAATGGCCCAATTGTAAACTCCTCACAAAATTAACGTTAAGATGAACCTGATAAATTTTATAAGGGCAGCTGCGCTGACCTTCGGCCCTGTGCAATAATTAAACCTGAACAGAAAAACCAAAATTCTTACCTCAGTAAACTGCGTCTATATCTGCTCTTATTTTTCGGCACAGCTCCGTGCAATGCTGGCCCATGTTTAATTTTGATTCTTGGAGGGAATGCATAGGAAATATTATTTAATTTGAAATGAATCTTTTTGTTTAAAACAGTTACTTTAAAAGAAAATTATTATTGGGGCAATTCTTGAACAAATTAATTACAATTAACATATGTTATTAGCTGAGCGCAAAGCTGCTTCATTACCTTCGATAACAATATACCTCGTCCAGAACCGTGACCAGAGACCCATGTCGACGCCCGCCGACTCCTCACACACAACTTCCGACTGAGTCCAACTCACAACTACCGACTGACTACTACTGCAGACAGAGAGCAACTCGCAACTGAACACTCGCGCGGTCAAGCGCAGACTAGCAACGATAAATAACTCTCTGCTCAGAGATTCTGTCACGCCTCGCCATCGCTGTTAATGAATACACTGAATACATACGTGTTTCATAACCCTCCACTGGGGGGGGGGGGGGGGGGGCAAAAATTTGGCAGCGATGGTGAGTCATTTGGACTTGCCATGAGCAACAAATTTTTTCTTAACTAATTAATTTTACAATCAGGGAATATACAGATATAGAGCATGAAGTAAATATGGTGCACATGCACCGAGTACACAACATATCAGACAATGACAAAAAATATATATACAATGAGTACAGAACATATCAGCAAATCAGAAAAATGTATATGCAAATGATATTGATAAATGACAAAAGTGCACACTTACTGACGTTCAGCACAAAACATATTAACAAATGACATAAGTGCACATGCACTGATAAATTTTTCAAAGTCTTCACAACAAATAGACATAGTGAGTACAAATATCATTGACAAATGACATAAGTGCACATGTACTGTAGTTCACAACATATCAGCAAATGAAAAGAAACGTATTAGTCATGAATACAAATCATATTAGCAAAAAAATGATTTTCACTATGTTACAAGAATTAGGATAGGAAAGGGAAGGATTGCATCATGGTTGTAGCACTTTAGGTTGCACGCAGCTGCACTGAAAGTCTACTGTAGCACAACACCAAGTGAAACAATCTGAAGTTCTTTTCCCAGAAGTATTTATCAGCGTAGCCAAGACACTGAAATGTCGTAGTAATATTCCATGTTATCATTTTAGCAGTACATTAGGTACACCAAACAGTGGGACAATAATAACATCTCCATCGCTCAAGGTTGTGGACAGCATGTCGTGTCAACACCACGTTCTTGTAAGGTACATCAATGTAGAATTAGTGCAAAAACCAAATATAGTGCTCCATGATCAAGAGGATATACAGGATAAACGGATATTGCAGTAATTCATGGTAGTTAGGCCAGAAGGTGAAGGACATTAACTCACATACTAGTCTTCACTGAGAATTACATTAGTAGTTCGCGGCATTCATTGCCCAGTTATTGAACATTTCTGTACCATGCATGTAGTATTACAGAATAATGTTCATAAATTGGCGTTTTACAGAGAACATTGGCACTTATTGCCTAATTATAAATCATCAGAAGTCGTATTATTCATATGGTGTTTTACAGAGAACATTGGTACTCATTTCCTAATTACAAATCATCAGAAGTCATTACATAATAATTTTCATATAATGATTTAAAAAGAACATAGGCACTCATTTCCAAGTTACAAATCTTCAGAAGTCATTATATTCATGTGGTGCTTTACAGAGAACACTGGCACTCATTTCCTAATTACAAGTCATCAGAAGCCATAATATTCATATGGTGTTTTACAGAGAACATTGGTACTCATTTCCTAATTACAAATCATCAGAAGTCATTACATAATAATATTCATATAATGATTTAAAGAGAACATAGGCACTCATTTCCTAATTACAAATCATCAGAAGTCATTATATTCATGTGGTGCTTTACAGAGAACATTGGTACTCATTTCCTAATTACAAGTCATCAGAAGTCATTACATAATAATATTTATATAATGATTTACAGAGAACATGGGCACTCATTTTCTAATTATAAGTCATCAGAAGTCATAACTTAAAACAGAAGGTAGTCAATAACATAGTATTACAGAATAATGTTCATAATTAATCATTGCTGATTTCAATACAGTAATCAGTAGCATTCATTTCCCAGTTCCAAAGCATTATTATTCATTATGCAAGTGACATACTATTCAGAGCTGAGCAGTATTACTCAGAACTTTCTTAAACTGGTATCATTATTTGGGACTGGTAATACATTTTTTTGTTAGCGTTGGGTAATTACAGGGCCAAGAAAAAAAATTGCTTTGGGGTTGTTGCTGTAAATGAAAATGCGTAACGTCATTCGTCATGAGTCAGCTGTAGCAGGATTATGAAACAAATAGAGTATATGTAATGACATTCATAAGTGACACAGGTTTAATGACCAACTGCTTATAGCACATTAATTTCATAAATAATTTCTCCTGCAAAAAATATACAAAAAAAGTATTATTAATCTGAAGGAAGAAACGCATTTTATGCTGAAAAGTAGTGACCTCGAATTAACAGGCAGTGAAATGTATATAAAATGTGTTCCATAGCTGTCCCTTCCAAAACCTTCATTCATCCTACTAAGCAATAAAACACATACTGTGAAAACGAACTGCAACAAATACTTAAATAACTACATAGCATAAATACATAACTTCAACATATTCCTCATCTGTAAAGAAAAAACTTCATTATCCATTACTTCATTATCCATATTATCATAACTCCATTATTATCATCACCTGTAAAGAAAAACTTCATTATTCATAGTAGCATATTCTTCATCATTATTCATCATCATTCATTATCATCTGCAAAAAAATCACTTCATTACTCATTACACAACTATTCCTTATCTCTAGCATATTTCATCACTAAAACTAAGATGTGTAGTTCTGTCAGACAGCCTGCATCAATCGCCTCGTATTCTGAAAGAAAAAATTAGTTAAGACTGCTATTCTACGATGTGTATAGTATATTCCTGTTAATGCTTGTTAATCCTGATCCATTTACTCTTCATAACGAGGTTTGCATCTTCTTTCGTTCATTCCGAAGGTGAAATTCCCATTTCTGTTTAATTTATTTCTTTTACGCATCATTTCTTTCTGAAATTGATGAACAAAGATTAATGTCTTGCATTTACATCATATACTCACTAAATAATGATTGGTTTATGGTAACATAATTAAGCATACAGCATAACATGACAGAAAACGTAATATGTCAAAAAAAAAGACAGTGTTCAAATGCAAAAATGTACACAGAATATCACAATGCAGCAGCAAAAAATGTGAAACAGTCACGATGTTGAGATATCATAGGGCAAAATGTCAAAATCAACTGGAATGTGTTATTTCTTAACTATTTCACAGTGCTTACAAACAAAATATGAAAACAATGGTACAAACGTAAAAAAAAAAAAAAAAATGATGACAAGAAATGTGACCTTCTTTGAGTCCAGCCTGCATGTTGTGTAGTTAATAGAGGCGAGAATTAAAGACAATAATGGAGAGAGAATTTAATAAAATTAATATGTCACTAGGCAAAATTGCATAATTATTCATAAGATACGTAAGTTTATCTGGAAAAATGTGCACAGTCTGATATGTAACGACAAGAAGAGCGACCTGCTAACCTTACCTTGCCGGGCACTTGCCAAGAAAAAATACGACAGTCATCAGTAAGTAATCACATAAATATAATTGCATAAATGGTCATAAAGTGTGTAAATTCATCTGGAAAAATATGCACGGTCTGATGTGTAACGACAAGAAAAGCGACCTGCTATACTTACCTTGCCGGGCACTTGCCAAGAAAAATACGACAGTCATCAGTAAGTAATCACATAAATATAATTGCATAAATGGTCATAAAATGTGTTAAATCATAAAGTATCTTCATTCAATAAAAGGTTTGATGTTTGACCAGTGGTGGTTTCCTTTCGATTTTCTGGTTCTCAAAGTTTCGACGTGTACAACATTGGGGTGAGGAATGCTGCGAATCCGATATGGTCCTGCGTATAGAAGTTCAAATTTACTGCACCTACCTTTTCCTTTATTAGATAAATGGTGTGTACGTACTAATATCTTCTCTCCAATGTGAAAGTCACGGCGTGTACAAACCTGTTTTTGTTGTCTTCTCCGGCGCTCTGCGGCACGTTTGATGTTGTTCAGTGCAATGTCAATTATTTCATGGTGTCATAGTCGACGAGATGTAGGAAATGTTACTAATTCTTTAATTTTGTTAGGTGGTTCAACATTTTTCAGTATAACAGACGAAGATAGCATAGTAGATCCATTTGGTATGGAATTAATTACATCCTGGAATGAGAGTATGTGTGTGTCCCAATCAATATGTCTTTTATGGCAGTATATTCTACATAGTTTACCAATTTCTTTCATTAATCGTTCACAAGTGTTCGAAGAAGCATGGTACCTGGATATATAGGTCGGTGAAATGTTTCTAGCTCGTAACATACGTGTCCATATAGCAGAACGAAACTGTGATCCATTGTCGGAAATTACTTTCAACACATGCCCTACATGAAATAGAAAATGCTTTACAAATGCTTTCGAAACAGTTTTAGCATTAGCTTTGCGCAACGGAGTGAAGGTAAAAAAGATGTAGCAAAAACCTCTATTAGTTCTGGGAATCGGACCAAAAATGTCTACAGCGGCCATGTGTCTCAATTTAACAGGTACAATGGGATATAATGGAGGAATATGGGAAGTTGTGTCTGACGTAGCTTTCTGGCAGATTTTACATGACGCTAAAACTAGTCGTATACGTTTCTCCATGTTGGCAAGATAACAGTTCTGTCTCAGTATAAGAAAACATTTTCTAGCTCCGTAATGTGCGTAACTTAAATGAGTATACCAGATTAATTTGTTAACAAGCTCGTCAGGAATGCATAATAACCAATTGTTGCTGTCAGGATGAGAGCGGCGAAATAGAATGTCATTGCGTACAGTGTAGTGGTTTCTAATCGTAACATTATTCCTATCTTGCCAGAGGTGTTTAATCTCTTTCCACACGTTGTCTTTATTCTGCTCTTGTGCTATCTCCTGTAATGACGACGAAATGAAATTTTCAAATGCAACTTGTTGAATGTACATGACGCTGAAATTTGCTTTGCAGAAGTTGGTTGCGATGTCTTGCTGATTGTTGCTGAGAGAACGGGATAATGCGTCTGCTACGACATTTTGTGTGCCGGGAATGTGAACAATTGTAAAATTAAATTCTTGTAAATAAACCTTCCATCTACTTAACCTGTCGTGAGTAAATTTAGGTGAAAGTAAAAATTGTATCGCTCTGTGGTCTGTGTAAACGGTGGTATGTCTGCCATAAAGAAAGTGCCGAAATCTCGTAAAAGCCCAAACAACACATAACGTTTCCAGTTCTGTAACAGAATAATTTCGTTCTGCAGGTGACAGAATGCGACTTGCAAATGCGATGTTTTTAATTATTGTAGAACCATCTTTTTCAATTTCCTGGAAAATGTGTACTCCTAAAGCGGTGTTAGAACTGTCGGTGGCAATGGAAAAATTTTTGGTAAGATCTGGGTGCGATAAAAGTGGAGCATTCAACAAAGCATGTTTCAGGTTCATAAATTCAGAATGTGCTTGCTTATCCCAGGACCAAATAGTGTTTTTACCTGTCAGTTGGCATAATCCTGGTGTGTATAAAGCAGAGTGATGAATAAATTTACGAAAAAAGTTAGTTAAACCCAAAAAGCTGCGTAGTTGTTTTTTTGTTGTAGGGACAGTAATGTCACGTAGAGCTTGAAGTTTTTCCGGATCAGGCGCAATACCTTCTGCTGAAATTACGTGTCCAAGAAATTTTATAGAAGTTTTACCAAAATGCGATTTACTGAGATTAACTGTGAGTCCTTGAGCATGAAAAGTTTGCAACAGTTGTTCTAGAATCAGATTGTGTTCAGTCCAGTTAGCTTCTGTAATAAGAATGTCGTCTACGTACGCTGTAATTCTGTCTTTAAGTTCTGTCGGAAGTATTGTGTTCAAACCGCGAATAAAAGCTGCTGAGGAAATTGTTAAGCCGAATGGTAATTTACAAAATTGATAACAGTTACCAAAACAGAGAAAAGCTGTGTACTTTCTGCAGTTCGGATGGAGTTGAATTTGCCAAAATCCCGATTTCAGATCTAATGTGGAATAAGTAGCAGTACCGTGAAATTTCTGTAGTAGTTCCTCTAGTGTCTGTGGTCGATCTGTTTCATTAATAATTATGTCATTGACGTGACGTGAATCAAGTATGAGGCAAAGTGAACCATCTTTTTTCTTAACAATATGTAGCGGGTTTATGTACGGACTAACTGCCGGTTCAATAATTCCTTGGTCAAGCATATCCTGCAATTCTTTCTTAACCTGTTCTCTATGGATATATGGAATGGGATAATGCTTGGCTTTAAATGTGTCGTGCTGTTTGACTTGAAATTCATACATAAAACTGGACATAGTACCAGGAATGTTGTAGAAAACTGGAGCTTGCTGTAAAAGAATTTTGTGTAGTTGCGTGCGTTCGTCATCTGTATTTGCACTGCTTTGTTCAACTTTATCAGAAATCATCTGCATTACGTCGTAGTCAGCTTCGTCTGGAGTATTATAGTTATGTACGTACGTATCTGTGAACAATGTGGAATTACAGTCTATGCCACGTGATACGGAAATGATCTCTGTACGGTTAATTATTTGTTCTTCCGCAGATAATGACTGCTGAAATTCTAAAGCCAATTGTACGTTTTCATCCTTCAACATTAAATAGGAATTTTGAAAGTCAATAACTGCGTCGTGTTGTACCAGAAAATTAGTACCTAAAATAACGTCTGTTGTCAATAAAGGAACAATCCAAAAATTTGAGTGAAATGTGTGACCTGCAATGCAAAATGATAAATGTGTCTGTAATTTAACGTCTATTCCTTTACTCGATACTGCTCCTTTCACTTTCTTTTTGCCTAATGGTAATGTAGGATTGGTATACTCTTTATTACACTCGTTCAAAGTTTCTTCATTTATTACTGACATAGGTGATCCGGAATCGATTACTGCTGAAAATTTCGATGAACCAATTTTAATTTCGATGACAGGGTGTGAAATGGTTTTTTGAACAACTGGTCTTTCCTGTAAAAGAGTGTCTCGGATATCGTCAAAAGTAATAACATTTTCGTGAATAACATTCTGCGTGTCTAAAGTAGTGCTTGTGTTACTGGAAGATGCGACCTGTACAGTATCTAGTCAGATTCTATCTGACGTGTTATTTTCTGGAGGATGCTGTGGCATTTCGACTATTTGAACTGTTCTGTTATTTCTTCCAGACATATTACGCTCTGGATGATACCTATTGTCGGGTTCATTCATAAGAATATGTTGTTGCCGATCATTTTGTTGCTCGTAAGACCGACTGTTATTGAACGCGCGCTGAAAATTGTGCTCATTATGTTTACGTCTGTCGTGGTACTCATTCCTATACGGTGCATTGCGATAGGAATTGAAATACTGTGTTTTCTGTACGTACTGATTTCCTTGTTGGCGTGCGTTACTATTTGTTGTACCTGGGACTGTACGTGCACGCGGCGAAACATTAAAGCTTGGTTGGCCTTGTGCATTACATTGTTGGTTAGGTATGTTAACTGGTTGGTTTTGTTGCTGTTGTTGTGAAAAATCTCTATTGTTACTAAAATGTGGTTCCTGTTGCTGATAATTTTGACGATACTGATAATTAAAACTGTGTCTGTTATTAAAGTTCTGGTGGTTGTCGTTCCTAAAGCGTCTATTAGCTTTGCTATTGAAATTGCATGGTTGATCGTAATTACTGTAAGTTTGTTGGCCTTGGTTGTTATATGAAAAATTTTTGTTTACGAAGGAATAATCTGATTGCTGCACTTCTAAAAGCTGCAACAGATCCCTGAATGCCGAAAAATTTTCTTTTTGCTGACCCGTTAAAAGTGACACTCTTAATGATCGTAGCAATTTAGAAATACATAATTGAATGAATGCAGATTCACTATATGGTTCACTTAAGTACTGGTTTTGTTGGACCATATGCTCAAAAAATTGCGTGACACTGGAAAAATTTGTGTTCTCATAATTTGGTAAACTAGTTAGTTGATCTTTAATTCCACGCTGTGTCGTCTTCGTCCAATACGCTGACAGAAAAGCATTCTGAAACTCTTCTACCGAATAGCATTGCCTCGCGATCGGTCTCATACGAGTTGCCGGTTCGCCTTCCAAAAAACTGCGGGCCAAGTCGGTGGAAAAGCAAAGCTAAATTGTTGTATCCCATCCAGTGGGTGAATCTGTGTTCTGTCATTTTTAAACACTTTAAATTTTCTCACTGACAGAAAATGTTTGTAATCAAAATTATCATCTCTGTATGATGGAACAGGTTCAGGATTGTAAGAGAATCTATTTGTCTGTGTCTGTTCGGAATCTAAGTCGTGTACTCTCTGTAGATTACCCAAATTATACGCGCTGCATGAGTCTGACAAATGTTCGCAAAGTGGCGACTGCTGTGATGTGTTATTAACTGAAATATTTTTCATCTCTGTTACTTCTTGCTGTGAACTTGACAACTTTCTACGTAATGTACTATTAGATGAATCGATCTCATTGATTGTCAGCTGTAAATTTTGAAATTCAGGTGTTTGGTTAAACGAAATCGGTGCAGTATCGTCTGATTTGTTGTCATTATTACTTTCGATAACATCAATACGACTGGCCAATTCATCATATTTTTCAGTCAGTATTTTTGCCTGCTCATCGTTTTTACTGTCAGAAGCATTAATCTGTTTTTATAATTTATGTGTGGTTTCGTTCAATTTTTTAATGTCAGCTTTGACGACATCGGAATCCTGCGTTAGTTCTAATTGTTCGAATCTGTCTGTCACTGTCTGAATATCTGCTGTGTGTGTATCTGTTTTTTATTTAAGATCAGAAATTTCATCACGTAATTCTATGTTCAACTGCTTGATGGTATTAATTTCGTCGGACACTGTAGCAATATTATTGTCTACGTATGTTTTTGCTTTCGCGAATAATTTACATTTGTCTTCTTGTCTCTGTGCTGTGATTGTTTCCATGACTTGTCGTTTTACTTTATTCTGTTCCTGAATAAATTTACGGAAACGCGTATCACTGTTTTGTAGATGAAGATTAA
Source organism: Schistocerca nitens (assembly GCF_023898315.1). Classification (NCBI taxonomy): domain Eukaryota; kingdom Metazoa; phylum Arthropoda; class Insecta; order Orthoptera; family Acrididae; genus Schistocerca; species Schistocerca nitens. The sequence goes on from NC_064614.1 coordinate 553,421,709, forward strand.
AACGTTCGTCAATTTGAGTGTTCTGTTGGTCGAATTTCGCGTCTATCTTTGCATCCATTGTGTGCGAAAGTTCTGCTGTCATTAACTTATACTCGTCACGTAATTGTGTTGCCTTCTCAGAGCATTGTTTACCGACTGTACTAATTTCGTCTCTGAGTGATTCTGTTGCAGCTGTTTGCATATCCCTTAATTCTTGAGCAACAGACCTAATTTCTTCACTACTTTTCCTAGCGCACGTCTCAATTTCCTCACGTAACTGTTCTTTAGTATCATGACACTGCGTGGCAATGGCTCTAATCTGTTCACTAAGCTGCCTGTAATTGACAAACTGCCTATTGGCTTCTGTCTCGGGTTCTTCGGCCGACGTTCATCTAATGATTTTTCTGACGTTTCGCTAGCACGAGTGGCTGGCATTGTCAAAGCTTCACCCTCCATTGCCGGTGGTGAACTGGAGCCGAGCTCGCGGGCGCAGGCTATATGTACCTGGCGCGCCAACGTCCGAGGGCTTCTCCGCGGTCATTTCCGGTGCGGTTCTCCTCTTGCTACCTGCGACGGTCGTTCGCTGCAGTACGGGAAGCCAGGATCTGTTGACCTTAAGGCTTTCCTCTTTCTTGTTCAAACTGTTCGCGTGTTTTTGTATTTCTACAGCTTCTCTGAACAAGCGCGTGTGATAGTGCTTCTCTACAGCCAGAACTTCCGTGTCGGCGAATTTTATTACATGGTCGGTCTCATTCAGTGCGTGCTCTGCCACGGCCGATTTCTCCACCTGCCCCAACCTGCAATGTCGCTTATGCTCTTTGATCCTGGTGTTAATGGATCGTCCAGTCATTCCGACATAAACTTTTCCGCATGTGCATGGTATGCGGTATATTCCCGACATTGCAAGTGGTTCTCTTTTCTCCTTCGCCGATCTAAGACACTCTTTGATCTTCCTTGTCGGTTTGAAAATCGTCTTTACGCCATGTTTGCGCAATATACGGCCGATTCTGTCCGTCACTCTGGGAATGTACGGCAGAAAGGCCGTACCCGACAATTCTTTTTCCGGTTCCTTACTTCGCCGAGGGTTGGGCTCTGTTACACTTCTAATATAATTTGTGGAGTACCCATTGCTCCTCAGAACAGTTTCCAGGTGTTGCATTTCTCGTTTGAGGTGTTGCGGCTCACATATTCGTCCTGCTCTCGTTACGAGCGTGCTAATCATGCCTCTTTTCTGGCTCGGGTGGTGGTTTGACAGTTTGTGCAGGTATCGGTCCGTGTGAGTCGGTTTTCGATACACGCTGTGTCCCAGATCTTCGCCGTCCCTTGTGACCAGAACATCTAGAAATGGCAGTTTCTTGTCCTTTTCTACTTCCATGGTAAATGTTATGTTGGCATGGAGGCTGTTCAAGTGTCTTAGGAAGTCACTGAGCTGTTCTTCACCATGGCTCCACACCACGAAAGTATCATCGACGTACCTGTACCACACCTTAGGTTTGCAAGTCGCCGAGTCCAGTGCCTGTGCTTCGAATTGTTCCATGAAGAAGTTGGCCACCACTGGACTGAGAGGACTACCCATGGCGACGCCTTCCAGCTGTTCGTAGAAATCGCCATTCCACGTGAAATAGCTCGTGGTGAGACATGCATGGAAGAGCTTTCTGATGTCTAGCGGAAAAATGGAACCGATGTGCTCCAGAGCGTCACTGAGTGGCACTTTCGTAAATAACGAAACAACATCAAAGCTGACCAGGATGTCGTTTGGTGCAAGTTTCAGTTTCTTCAGCTTCTCAATGAAATGTCCTGAGTCCTTAATGTATGTGTCGGTCTTCCCCACGTGTGGCTGGAGCAGAGAGGCCAAGTGTTTTGCCAGTTTAAATGTCGGTGATCCAGGAGCGCTAACGATCGGTCGCTATGGGTAGTCCTCTCAGTCCAGTGGTGGCCAACTTCTTCATGGAACAATTCGAAGTACAGGCACTGGACTCGGCGACTTGCAAACCTAAGGTGTGGTACAGGTACGTCGATGATACTTTCGTGGTGTGGAGCCATGGTGAAGAACAGCTCAGTGACTTCCTAAGACACTTGAACAGCCTCCATGCCAACATAACATTTACCATGGAAGTAGAAAAGGACAAGAAACTGCCATTTCTAGATGTTCTGGTCACAAGGGACGGCGAAGATCTGGGACACAGCGTGTATCGAAAACCGACTCACACGGACCGATACCTGCACAAACTGTCAAACCACCACCCGAGCCAGAAAAGAGGCATGATTAGCACGCTCGTAACGAGAGCAGGACGAATATGTGAGCCGCAACACCTCAAACGAGAAATGCAACACCTGGAAACTGTTCTGAGGAGCAATGGGTACTCCACAAATTATATTAGAAGTGTAACAGAGCCCAACCCTCGGCGAAGTAAGGAACCGGAAAAAGAATTGTCGGGTACGGCCTTTCTGCCGTACATTCCCAGAGTGACGGACAGAATCGGCCGTATATTGCGCAAACATGGCGTAAAGACGATTTTCAAACCGACAAGGAAGATCAAAGAGTGTCTTAGATCGGCGAAGGAGAAAAGAGAACCACTTGCAATGTCGGGAATATACCGCATACCATGCACATGCGGAAAAGTTTATGTCGGAATGACTGGACGATCCATTAACACCAGGATCAAAGAGCATAAGCGACATTGCAGGTTGGGGCAGGTGGAGAAATCGGCCGTGGCAGAGCACGCACTGAATGAGACCGACCATGTAATAAAATTCGCCGACACGGAAGTTCTGGCTGTAGAGAAGCACTATCACACGCGCTTGTTCAGAGAAGCTGTAGAAATACAAAAACACGCGAACAGTTTGAACAAGAAAGAGGAAAGCCTTAAGGTCAACAGATCCTGGCTTCCCGTACTGCAGCGAACGACCGTCGCAGGTAGCAAGAGGAGAACCGCACCGGAAATGACCGCGGAGAAGCCCTCGGACGTTGGCGCGCCAGGTACATATAGCCTGCGCCCGCGAGCTCGGCTCCAGTTCACCACCGGCAATGGAGGGTGAAGCTTTGACAATGCTAGCCACTCGTGCTAGCGAAACGTCAGAAAAATCATTAGATGAACGTCGGCCGAAGAACCCGAGACAGAAGCCAATAGGCAGTTTGTCAACAAGTGGCCACGAAAGCCTCAACAATTCTGCCTGTAATTGTTGTCTAATTTTTCATTTAACTGTCTGGAATTGTTGTCTAATTTTTCATTAAGCTGTTTGGAATTGTTGTCTAGTTTTTCATTAATTTCATGAATAAGTTGTTTGTGATTGTCGTCTTGTCTTTCATTCTGTTGTTTGGAATTTTCATTAAGTTGTTGTTTGAAATTTTCACTAAGTTCTTGTTTGAGATCTTCTTTAAGGTTGTCTTGTTTTTCACTAAGTTGTTTGAGATTGTTCTCGTTAATTTCTATCATTAATGCTATGAATCGATCCATGTCAATACTACTTACTCTATTCTCTGTGCTGTTCGTTGGCGTACCCGCATTTGTCACGTTTTGTGTGACCATTTGGTCATTCTGTGATTCACCAACAGGTTTGCCCATCGGATGCGCACTGTTAGTCACTATCTCGGAATTAAATAAATTCCACACATTCCGATTACACTGTTCATTTTCGTTAGAAAAATCTGTCCGTTCGTCATGTAAATCCTGCAAACCGGGTGCGTTAAGCTGGGCAGCGCTCATTGCAACAGAACGCCCCGCATCATCAATTGTCGTCAAATTAATAGAGGACACAATTGAGTTCGTCTGTTCATCACTAGGATCAAAATTAACATTAGTGGTCGGTATGTACTGATTGTCAGTAAATGGAGGATTGTCATCATTATATTGCGTGTCGCAAGTACTATCGGTGAAGTTATTTAAGTCGGTTATTTCATTCATTATACTTCGCAATGTACTATTAATAGTTTTTCGCGGCATTTTTACTCAAGTCACAATTATTCGACAATGAAACAAACACAATACAAAATGCAACAAACACAAATACAACAAAGAGCAACAAATTGCTGATGACCTGTGGGAGAAAGTCACAAAATTAGTAAAAGCGTTGTGCCAAATGCTAATTATATTTAAATAAATAAGAACAGATATCTACTTCTCAGAAGAATCTCAACGAAATACGATCCTGGCAGGGTCGCCAAGTGTAACCTCCCCATGAAATTTGAAAAGGTCAATATTAGTGAAATTGTAACCTCCCACAAAACTGCATAATTAAAAAATGAGCTAAGTGTAACCTCCTTGCAAAATTAAAGAATAATAATGGCCCAATTGTAAACTCCTCACAAAATTAACGTTAAGATGAACCTGATAAATTTTATAAGGGCAGCTGCGCTGACCTTCGGCCCTGTGCAATAATTAAACCTGAACAGAAAAACCAAAATTCTTACCTCAGTAAACTGCGTCTATATCTGCTCTTATTTTTCGGCACAGCTCCGTGCAATGCTGGCCCATGTTTAATTTTGATTCTTGGAGGGAATGCATAGGAAATATTATTTAATTTGAAATGAATCTTTTTGTTTAAAACAGTTACTTTAAAAGAAAATTATTATTGGGGCAATTCTTGAACAAATTAATTACAATTAACATATGTTATTAGCTGAGCGCAAAGCTGCTTCATTACCTTCGATAACAATATACCTCGTCCAGAACCGTGACCAGAGACCCATGTCGACGCCCGCCGACTCCTCACACACAACTTCCGACTGAGTCCAACTCACAACTACCGACTGACTACTACTGCAGACAGAGAGCAACTCGCAACTGAACACTCGCGCGGTCAAGCGCAGACTAGCAACGATAAATAACTCTCTGCTCAGAGATTCTGTCACGCCTCGCCATCGCTGTTAATGAATACACTGAATACATACGTTTTTCAATATACTTATAGAGAGGCAGATTTTTTATCTGGAAAAATAAACGTTGGCGTAGACTGCCATCGACGGCGTAGCCTTGAGTAAAAACAGTACAAGAGACTGAAACGCTGATTGTTTATCCCCTGGTGCCAGTGACACAGTATATTATAATAATATAATAATTAAGTTTGCAAGAAATAACGTGTAACTGCAAATAAAAAGATTACAATATTAAAACTGCTTAAATACTTGAAAATTTTGAAAAAATACATTTAATATGGACGAAGCACACTAATTACAAAGACATCGACAAGAGCAGGTAGGAATCGCCCTCTGAGAGTTCCGAACAAACTTAATTCGAACAAACTTAATTATGTGTTTAGATAGTTTAGCTATAGGTTTTGATGAGTGATTTTGGTGGACCAGAGAATCTACATCTACATTTACATGATTACTCTGCAATTCACAATTAAGTACCTTGTAGAGTGTTCATCGAAACACCTGCAAGCTATTTTTTTTTTTACCCTTCCACTCTCGAACAGCACATGACACTTTAATCTTTCATTGCGAGCTCTGATTTTTCATGTGTTGTTGTGATGACAATCTCTCCCTATGTAGGTGGGCTCCAACAAAATATATTCACATGCTAAGGAAAAGACAGGGATTGAGATTTCGTGACAAGATCCAGTCGCAACAAAAAACATTTTTGTTTAAATGATTGCCACCTCAATTCGTCTATCATATGCGTGGCACTCTCTCCCTTATTTCGCGATAGTGATAAACGACCTGCCTTCTTTGAACTTTTTCGATGTAATCCGTCAATCGTAGCTAATGCGGATCCCACACCGCAGAGAAGAGGACGGACCACCGTTGTGTAGGCAGTCTCTTTGGCAGACTTGTGCGTTTTCTATGTGTTATACCACTAAATCGTAGTCTTTGGTTTGTTTACCATATAACATTATCTTTGTGATTATTTCAAATTAAGTTATTCGTGACTGTAATTGCTAAGTATTTGGTTGAATTTACAGCCTTTAGATTTTTGTAATTTATCGTGAAACCTAAATTTAATGGATCCCTTTTAACACTCATATCGATGTCCTCACACTTTCCATTATGTAGAGTAAATTGCTACTTTTCGCACCTTACAGATATTTTGTCTGAATCATTTTGCAATTGGCGACTTTAAAGACAGTGCTCTCAGATTGTATCTTAAATCGTTTATATAGATCAGGATTATCAGAGAGCTATAACACTTCCTTGAGAAACGCCAAATATTACTTCTATTTTACACGATCATTTTCCATCAATTATTACGAACTGAGAACATTCTGACAGGAAGTCACAAATCTAGTCACACAGCTAGGCAATACTCCTTAGGCATGCACTGTGAAGACGCATCTGAGAAACAGTTTCAAGAGCCTTTTCGAAATGTAACTCTATGGTATTTATTTGACATCCTCTATCGATAACACTCATTACTGCGTGAGAGTAAAGAATTAGTTACGTTTCACAAGAACGATATTTTCTGAAAAAGTTAACATAAATGGCCGTATGTTTAGATTACATAGACTTAGAAGCCTACATTATTTTACACAGTCAAGGGGTCGTAAATCTGACATAAATTTCAACTTGATACCTCTACCCTTTCCAGTGAAAAAGGGGACTTAACAGACGTCCGTATCTTTTGGTTGCATACACTTAGGAGTTTACAGTTTTTTACACCGGCGAGGGATCGTAGACCTTAGTGTCTGACATAAATTTCAGCTTGATATCTTCTGAATAGAAGAGGTCTAAACAGACGGACAGACAGAGAGACGCACAACAAGTGATCCTGTAAGCGTTTCGTTTTTACCGATTGAGGTATGGAACTCTAAACACAGCTGATTTCAATACTGAAACTATTTTGTGCATTTAAAAACTGTTAAATATATATCTGATGTCGGTGTAACACACTTCTCTGAGAGCCATAGAGTCTGCGCGTAGGTGGTGCTTCTCTTACAACAAGATTAATAATATCACATTATCTAGGCCAGGAAACTCAGCTACTATGAATCAAACGAACAGAATTTTTAAAAATATTTTCTGGTTACTTACTTCAGATCTGGTGCATTCCACATCCCAGCGGTTTATTGCGTAGGCGTACACTAACTAGGCACTGCAATGAACGGCGGCTCTTACACAATAGTCTGCAGTTCGTGGTGTAGTGGCTAGCGTTGCTGCCTCTGGATCACGGGTCCCGGGTTCGATTTCCGGCCGGTGTAACATCATAGATTAAGGGTCAAACTGCGACAGAAATCGCACAACTTGCGTACTGGCCGCTAGACGCCGCTGCGAGCGCTAAGAGTGCATTGCAGTCGCAGGCGCCCGTTTTGCGTACGGACCGCGAGGTGCCGCCACGAGCGCAACTGTATATACACTCCTGGAAATTAAAATAAGAACACCGTGAATTCATTGTCCCAGGAAGGGGAAACTTTATTGACACATTCCTGGGGTCAGATACATCACATGATCACACTGACAGAACCACAGGCACATAGACACAGGCACCAGAGCATGCACAATGTCGGCACTAGTACAGTGTATATCCACCTTTCGCAGCAATGCAGGCTGCTATTCTCCCATGGAGACGATCGTAGAGATGCTGGATGTAGTCCTGTGGAACGGCTTGCCATGCCATTTCCACCTGGCGCCTCAGTTGGACCAGCGTTCGTGCTGGACGTGCAGACCGCGTGAGACGACGCTTCATCCAGTCCCAAACATGCTCAATGGGGGACAGATCCGGAGATCTTGCTGGCCAGGGTAGTTGACTTACACCTTCTAGAGCACGTTGGGTGGCACGGGATACATGCGGACGTGCATTGTTCTGTTGTAACAGCAAGTTCCCTTGCCGGTCTAGGAATGGTAGAACGATGGGTTCGATGACGGTTTGGATGTACCGTGCACTATTCAGTGTCCCCTCGACGATCACCAATGGTGTACGGCCAGTGTAGGAGATCGCTCCCCACACCATGATGCCGGGTGTTGGCCCTGTGTGCCTCGGTCGTATGCAGTCCTGATTGTGGCGCTCACCTGCACGGCGCCAAACACGCATACGACCATCATTGGCACCAAGGCAGAAGCGACTCTCATCGCTGAAGACGACACGTCTCCATTCGCCCCTCCATTCACGCCTGTCGCGACACCACTGGAGGCGGGCTGCACGATGTTGGGGCGTGAGCGGAAGACGGCCTAACGGTGTGCGGGACCGTAGCCCAGCTTCATGGAGACGGTTGCGAATGGTCCTCGCCGATACCCCAGGAGCAACAGTGTCCCTAATTTGCTGGGAAATGGCGGTGCGGTCCCCTAAGGCACTGCGTAGGATCCTACGGTCTTGGCGTGCATCCGTGCGTCGCTGCGGTTCGGTCCCAGGTCGACGGGCACGTGCACCTTCCGCCGACCACTGGCGACAACGTCGATGTACTGTGGAGACCTCACGCCCCACGTGTTGAGCAATTCGGCGGTACGTCCGCCCGGCCTCCCGCATGCCCACTATACGCCCTCGCTCAAAGTCCGTCAACTGCACATACGGTTCACGTCCACGCTGTCGCGGCATGCTACCAGTGTTAAAGACTGCGATGGAGCTCCGTATGCCACGGCAAACTGGCTGACACTGACGGCGGCGGTGCACAAATGCTGCGCAGCTAGCGCCATTCGACGGCCAACACCGCGGTTCCTGGTGTGTCCGCTGTGCCGTGCGTGTGATCATTGCTTGTACAGCCCTCTCGCAGTGTCCGAAGCAAGTATGGTGGGTCTGACACACCGGTGTCAATGTGTTCTTTTTTCCATTTCCAGGAGTGTAAGTGCCGACGGAGTTCGGCCAGCTCTCATTTTGTTGGTATCTCATTTATTTTGCCTATTCTTTTATTTGCTTAGTTGCTTAGCTCTTATTCGTTTATGGCTCATGTTATTGTGCTCTCTTTCAGCCATTCTGATTGTTTTGATTTACTCCCAATTGAGAAGTGCTCATTTTGGCATTTCACTTTTGCATATTTCTCATTTGGTAATAATATGGTCCTTAGCGTTTTACAGCTGAATTGATTAACATAGTCTCATGTACTGTTTGTTCATTTCAGCCTGTTCATATTTTGAGGTTCTTTAAATACTGTAATAATTATCGGAAACACTTCTTCCCTTAAACTCGTGTAAAGTATTCTCGATGTAGGATTTATTCTGTGACACAGGTTTTGAATATAAATTATATACGAAACTGTGCTTTAAAAGGAATTTATTTTTTCAGTTTGTACTACATCAGACGACAATTTTGTGATATGAGGGAGAAATTTGAGGGGCGAACCCATGTAAATAGTCTTAAGTGATCCCCTTTAAAAATAAAAATTTGTGTGACACTGAAAGACGTGACACTGTAGGCACCGAAAAGGAGTTATATATATAAAATTATACGTCACACCAGGTTGGGGATTTTCTCTGCCTGGGGACTGGGTGTTTGTGTTATCCTCATCATTTCATCGTCATCATTCATGACAGTGACTCGAGTGGATTGTGTAAAAAAATTGGACCGGGTGTAAGTAGGCTTTTTAGGTTTTTATATTGGTAACGCCACATAGCGCACTGTATGAAAATCACTGGCTGTGCTGTGTGCAGTCTGTGGCTGGGTGGCATTGTTGTAATATTCGCTATTGTAGTGTTGGGCTGTTGGCTGTTAACAGCGCGTAGCGTTGCGCAGTTGGAGGTGAGCCGCCAGCAGTGGTGGATGTGGGGAGAGAGATGGCGGAATTTTGAGAGCGGACGATCTGGACGTGTGTCCATCAGAAAGAGTAAATTTGTGATATTGGATATCATGGACTGAGATATATATATATATATATATATATATATATATACATATTATCGCTTTTGAACACTATTAAGGTAAATACATTGTTTGTTCTCTATCAAAATCTTTCATTTGCTGACTATGCCTATCAGTAGTTAGTGCCTTCAGTAGTTTGAATCTTTTATTTAGCTGGCAGTAGTGGTGCTCGCTGTATTGCAGTAGTTCGAGTAACTAAGATTTTTGTGAGGTAAGTGATTTGTGAAAGGTATAGGTTATTGTTAGTCAGGGCCATTCTTTTGTAGAGATTGTTAAAAGTCAGATTGCGCTGCGCTAAAAATATTGTGTACCAGTTTAGTGATGATCAGAATAAGTAAAGGGAGAAATGTCTGAGTACGTTCAGTTTTGCTCAGCTGTTTGAAAATCAAATAACGTAAGGGGTTTACCAACACAGTAATTCATTAATTTTTCTAAGGGGACGTTTCACTGGTAAAATGGGAATTGGTACGAGCGCTGATGACCACGCAGCTGAGGGTCCCACAAACTAAAAATCACCACCACCATCATCATCTTAGACAATAATAACCACTAGTGCTGTCAAAATTTCAGAAAAAATCGTTAAGAAAACGTCAGCGTTAAATCTGCCACTATTTAAGCAGCAATACACTTTTTTGCCTGTAAGGTAAAGGAAGGAGTAACGACTTCAGTGCAATCCTTTATTACGCGAAAGTGGTTAGTATGATGATACGAACTGCATCCTTGTAAAGTCAGGCACGTGCTGTGGATGTAAGGGACAACGTAACAACTAGTTTCATCGAAAGCAACGAAATGATAAAAGAATCCCAGTTTACATTACGTGGCAGATTTAAAACCACTGAAACTTCGTATTAGAATTTTTACTTGGACTGAAATAAATGGGAAGTTGAAACTTCTAAATTTAATTCTGGAACTTCTGAGTGAAATTGATTGCAAGTGAACCTGCTTAAACTGCTAAGTGAAACCTAACGTACTGTCTCTTTCCTTGTCTTTATCATTTCATTTCTGACCTACAGAATTTTCTCTGACAAGAAAGATTCAAGCTAAACCTATTCATCTGACTGCAAATGGTTACCACAAAAGAATGGCCTGAATGAGAAGAAATCCTAACAATTACCCAAACATTTCATAAGTCACTTACCTCACAGAAAATGTTCATTACACGAACTACAGCGATACAGGAAGCAAAAATACAGCCAGCTAAATAAAAGATTCTGACTACTGTAGGCTGTAACTACTAATAGGCATGTAGTTAGGAAAGGAAAGATTTTGTTGCAGAGCAAACTATGCATTTAGCAAATTTTACCCTAATAATGTGACATCCAGTTCAAAAACATTATATAATCGTCCGTGACATCAAGTTTATAGTTTATATAATCGTCAATAATTTTAAATCTCTATGACAGACACGTCCAGACCGTCCGCTAGCGTTAACACTTCAGACCTCTAACCTCCATCTCTGCTAACTATAAACTGCCAACCTCCATCACTGCTGGCTATTCAACTCCAGCTGCCATCGCTGTTGCCTATACGCCTCCAACTGCGAGTCTGACCAGCCACAGAGTCTTTTACAGAGGGCGCACAACGCTGTCAGAATTATTAATGCAGTCTATCGCGCTGCCAACATATAACCAGGCTACTTACACCGCTACTTATTTTAATACTAAATCACTGATAAGATCCACACTGCCATCAGATGTAATGAAAAGTATCTTTCTTTCCAAGTTGTTTTACATTTTCTTTCGATATAAAGTATCCGTTCTCATTAGCATTCCAAAACTAATTGAAAATGAACGCAAAATATACTCGTAAAATATTTTCGTGAAACGATTTGCGTTTATGCATAAAGTGATTTGTTTACCCGCCAAATAATCCCATAGTAACATCTTTTAGTTGCAGATGACAAGTTACGGGTAAACAGTAACTTAAAGAGGGTTACATATAACCCAATAATGTAGAAAAATAAGCAAATAATCACGCCAGACATAAACTGTTTTAAGTCCTAATTTTGTTATAATAATTATTACAGGGTGACAATACGTGAACTATACGAAAAAACGTAAATTACTAACGAACTACGGCGTGCAGGTTAGGACATGTTCGATATGTCTGCTGTCATTGGCGATGATGTGGCGCAGACGAATAGCGAAATTCTGCATGGCCCGCTGAAGTGACGGAAGATCGGTGCTGTTACAGCTCAGCAATGGTTTTGGTGTTACTGCTGTGGACCTTGTATTTAACGTTTTTTTTTTTTTTTTTTTTTTTGGTCATCAGTGTACTGACTGGTTTGATGCGGCCCGCCACGAATTCCTTTCCTGTGCTAACCTCTTCATCTCAGAGTAGCACTTGCAACCTACGTCCTCAATTATTTGCATGATGTATTCCAATCTCTGTCTTCCTCTACAGTTTTTGCCCTCTACAGCTCGCTCTAGTACCATGGAAGTCATTCCCTCATGCCTTAGCAGATGTCCTATCATCCTGTTCCTTCTCGTTATCAGTATTTTCACATATTCCTTTCCTCTCCGATTCTGCGTAGAACCTCCTCATTCCTTACCTTATCAGTCCACCTAATTTTCAACATTCGTCTATAGCACATCATCTCAAATGCTTCGATTCTCTTCTGTTCCGGTTTTCCCACAGTCCATGATTCACTAGCATACAATGCTGTACTCCAGACGTACATCCTCAGAAATTTCTTCCTCAAATTAAGGACGGTATTTGATATTAGTAGATTTCTCTTGGCCAGAAATGCCTTTTTTGCCATAGCGAGTCTGCTTTTGATGTCCTCCTTGCTCCGTCCGTCATTGGTTATTTTACTGCCTAGGTAGCAGAATTCCTTAACTTCAATCACTTCGTGACCATCAATCCTGATCTTAAGTTTCTCGCTGTTCTCATTTCTACTACTTCTCACTACCTTCGTCTTTCTCCGATTTACTCTCAAACCATACTGTGTATTCATTAGACTGTTTATTCCGTTCAGCAGATCATTTAATTCTTCTTCACTTTCACTCAGGATAGCAATGTCATCAGCGAATCGTATCATTGATATCCATTCACCTTGTATTTTAATTCCACTCCTGAACCTTTCTTTTATTTCCATCATTGCTTCCTCGATGTACAGATTGAAGAGTAGGGGCGAAAGGCTACAGCCTTGTCTTACACCCTTCTTAATACGAGCACTTCGTTCTTGATCGTCCACTCTTATTATTCCCTCTTGGTTGTTGTACATATTGTATATGACCCGTCTCTCCCTATAGCTTACCCCTACTTTTTTCAGAATATCGAACAGCTTGCACCTTTTTATATTGTCGAACGCTTTTCCCAGGTCGACAAATCCTATGAAATTGTCTTGATTTTTCTTTAGCCTTGCTTCCATTATTAGCCGTAACGTGAGAATTGCCTCTCTCGTCCATTTACTTTTCCTAAAGCCAAACTGATCGTCACCTAGCGCATTCTCAATTTTCTTTTCCATTCTTCTGTATATTATTCTTGTAAGCAGCTTCGATGCATGAGCTGTAAAGCTGATTGTGCGATAATTCTCGCACTTGTCAGCTCTTGCCGTCTTCGGAATTGTGTGGATGATGCTTTTCCGAAAGTCAGATGGTATGTCGCCAGACTCATATATTGTACACACCAACGTGAATAGTCGTTTTGTTGCCACTTCCCCCAATGATTTTAGAAATTCTGATGGAATGTTATCTATCCCTTCTGCCTTATTTGACCGAAAGTCCTCCAAAGCTCTTTTAAATTCCGATTCTAATACTGGATCCCCTATCTCTTCTAAATCGACTCCTGTTTCTTCTTCTATCACATCAGACAAATCTTCACCCTCATAGAGGCTTTCAGTGTGTTCTTTTGACCCATCCGCTTTCTGCTATGCATTTAACAGTGGAATTCCTTTTGCACTCTTAATGTTACCACCGTTGCTTTTAATGTCACCAAAGGTTGTTTTGACTTTCCTGTATTCTGAGTCTGTCCTTCCGACAATCATATCTTTTTCGATGTCTTCACATTTTTCCTGCAGCCATTTCGTCTTAGCTTCCCTGCACTTCCTATTTCATTCCTCAGCGACCTGTATTTCTGTATTCCTGATTTTCCCGGAACATGTTTGTACTTCCTCCTTTCATCAATCAACTGAAGTATTTCTTCTGTTACCCGTGGTTTCTTCGCAGCTACCTTCTTTGTACCTATGTTTTCCTTCCCAACTTCTGTGCTGGCCCTTTTTAGAGATGCCCATTCCTCTTCAACTGTACTGCCTACTGTGCTATTCCTTATTGCTGTATCTATAGCGTTAGAGAACTTCAAACGTATCTCGTAATTCCTTAGTACTTCCGTATCCCACTTCTTTGCGTATTGATTCTTCCTGACTAATGTCTTGAACTTCAGCCTACTCTTCATCACTACTATATTGTGATCTGAGTCTATATCTGCTTCTGGGTACGCCTTACAATCCAGTATCTGATTTCGGAATCTCTGTCTGACCATGATGTAATCTAATTGAAATCTTCCCGTATCTCCCGGCCTTTTCCAAGTATACCTCCTCCTCTAGTGATTCTTGAACAGGATATTCGCTATTACTAAATGAAACTTGTTACAGAACTCAATTAGTCTTTCTCCTCTTTCATTCCTCGTCCCAAGCCCATATTCTCCTGTAACCTTTTCTTCTACTCCTTCCCCTACAACTGCATTCCAGTCGCCCATGACTATTAGATTTTCGACCCCCTTTACATACTGCATTACCCTTTCAATATCCTCATACACTTTCTCTATCTGTTCATCTTCAGCTTGCGACGTCGGCATGTATACCTGAACCATCGTTGTCTGTGTTGGTCTGCTGTCGATTCCGATTACAACTCGGTCACTGAACTGTTCACAGTAACACACCCTCTGCCCTACCTTCCTATTCATAACGAATCCTACACATGTTATACCATTTTCTGCTGCTGGTGATATTACCTGATACTCATCTGACCAGAAATCCTTGTCTTCCTTCCACTTCACTTCACTGACCCCTACTATATCTAGATTGAGCCTTTGCATTTCCCTTTTCAGATTTTCCAGTTTGCCTACCACGTTCAAGCTTCTGACATTCCACGCCCCGACTCGTAGAACGTTATCCTTTCGTTGATTATTCAATCTTTTTCTCATGGTAACATCCCCATTGGCAGTCCCCTCCCGGAGATCCGAATGGGGGACTATTCCGGAATCTTTTGCCAATGGAGCGATCATCATGACACTTCTTTAACATAGCCCCACAAAAATGAGTCCCATGTGTTGAGATCTGGAAAATATGGCTGCTAGTCGAGGCCCACGTCAGTGGTCTCTGGGTAACGTAGAGCCAGAAACCGGTCCCCAAAGCGATCCTCCACGACATCAAGCACTCTCCTGCTTCGATGGGGTCGAGGTCCGTCTTGCGTGAATCACATCTTGTCGAAATCAGGGTCATTTTGAATAATGGAGAGGAAACCATCTTCCAAAACTTTGACGTACCGTACGTTAGTCAGCTTGCCATCAAGAAATATCACACCGATTAATCCGTGAGTGGACATGGCACACCACAGTCACCCGTTGAGGGCGAAGACACTTTTCGATCGCGAAATGTGTTTTCTCAGTCTCCCAAACTCTCCAATTTTGCTTACTGACGAACCCATTCAAATAAAAGTGGGCTTCGTCCCTTAACCAAACAATACAGTGCGGCAACCGTGTTGTTTGAAAGTCCTGAAGCAAATCGTCCAGTAGTTATGATGATTTTACTTCATATAGTTCAATAATTGCCCCACCGTACATCTTTACACCTTCCAGAGCTGGATAAAACTCGCTGATAATTGCAAAAATGTGCTGAAACACTCACTTATAAACAACAGTTGTTTGTGTACTAGGCTGTCCTGAGATTTAGTAACTTTTGTCTGCAAACAAGGCTACGTTAATGTTTTGAAAACAAAGTGATGAACAAAGCAAGAAAAGTGTTCCATATGTCACCACTAGGTTGGATTTAACCATTCGTTTTCTTTCGTAAATCGTGCTTATTTCTTCCAGACAGCGCCGTGAAAGGAACGAGTAAACTGAATGTGAACCAAGTATTAAACGCACAAAGTTGACGTATTTTCCTCGGTTCCGCGTCAGAATATCCGTTCGGTTCTTAGCAATCGTTTTGAGGAATCGTGCAGTTTCTGGAAACATGTTGTGAAGGTAGGACAAGGAAGGCAGCGAGGTGCCGCGACTGTACCGGGCCCGCGCCTGGCGCCCCCTCTCCCTCTCACTCCCCCTGCAGACGCTTTACGAGCTTCGCAGGCGAGGGCGCCACCCCGGCAGCACGTGGCCGCGGCGCGCGTTTCTCCCGCATCCTCGTGGCGGCAGCGGAGTTGCGCCCAGTTCTGCCAGCACAACTATCGGCACACAGGAGACTGCCTTCCAAATGCTGCGAGGCTAGCCTTCTTGTTGATGTATTTTACTACACAAATATACAGGCAATAGGCAAAATAATGTGAACACCAGTACTTGCTTGGAAATGGTTTATTAATAAAGGGTTGGACCCCCCCATTTGCCCCTAATATTGCAGCGATTCGTCTTGGAATACCAGAGTATGATGATTATATAGCCTCCAGTGGACTGTTACGTCACTCTTCGATCAGGATCTCTTCTAACTTCTGTAGTGAAAAGTAAGGCGGAAATCTGCTCCGGAGTCTGCGCTCCACTACCGCCCACAAGGGTTCGATAGTTTTGAAGTCCGAGGACTGTGCTGGCCAAGGAAGATGCTGCAGTTAAGCTGCATACTCCACATACGAAGATCTTACTGTCCTGGCATTCTGAAACATGGCATCATTGTAGGGGAACAACATTTGAATCATGTGATACACCTGATCACCTAAAGTGTTCACATAATCGTTGGCTGTAACATGGCTTTTGAGAGTAAAGATGGGACCAGCATAATACCATGATATAGCTGCCCACACCATCACACTTCGAGCTCCAAGCTTAACCGCTGGAATCAAGTAATCAGGATTTTAGGCCTCTTTTGAAGTTTCTCCAGACGTAAACCAGGCCCGATGTTGGAAATAACGAAAACTTTGATTAATCGGACCATATGACGTGTTTCCACTGACCAGCCGTCCAGGATTTATGCTCCTGGCATCATGGTTTATGCTTCTTTGCTTTGATCGTCGACTCTAATGCGCTTTATGGAGTTCTCGGCGGACAGCTTCGATAGATGGCTGTTGAGTTCTGCAGTCACTTTAGCTGCTCTAGATCCGTGTTGTTTTAACACAATTCGTATTAGCGTTCAACGACCTCTGTCATTTAGTTTTGATTTGTGCCCGCTATTACGTTTACACGATGTTGTCTTTCCATGTTTTGTGTAGGCTGTCATGACTGTTGAAACAGTTTCTCTTGCAACATTCAATACGTTGGCTGTCTTGGTTAGTGATGCTCCAGTAAATCAGGCCCCCAAAATCTGCCCTCTTTGGAAATCTGTTAGGTCTGTAATTGCACGTCGACAACAAACTCTGAATGCAGAAACGAAGCGTTCACTACTCGTAAACAACCTGCACTGATGCCTAGTCCATACTGAACTAGCACAGTCCAGCGCAACACATGCCTTACTTGCCATGTTGACCATCAAACACAACCATCCCATTACTACCACTGTTCACATTATTTTGCCTATCCCCTGTAGGTTGCAAAACGACATAACTAATCTAGTTGATAGTTGCTTGTCACAATGTCAGCTTCCAAAAGTATTGTGCCGTACACATATTTTCAATCGAAGGCATATTGCAAAGATGTTCTGTACCAAGTTGTCAGTTACTGAAGGTATTCTGGTCTTTGAATAGCTGACTAAAGGCATGTCTGACAAGCAATTTGAAATTGAGATGCGAGTCAATGGAAGGCCTGTACGCCGCGTTGTCTCGGTGTGCGTTCCCGTTCGAACGAAACAAAAACCTTCTAGTTGGCTGTTCGTTCCTGTCTGCGTTTCCGTGTGGTATTCCGCGAGCTGATCCTGGCTGTTACTTCCATATCTTCTGGTAAACCTTCCGGGATGTAAGGTCGTGGTCCATGAAACTCTTCAGCTCCTTTATAAAGAAAGTAACGGATCAGATTGGAAAGATTTTAAGTAAACATGATATTAGACCTGTTTTTAGACCAACGAAGAAAATTTGTCATGTTCTCCGGTCTGTAAAAGATAAATGCGCTCCTCTATCAGCCAGTGGCGTATATAAAATTCCGTGTACATGTGGTAAAGTTTATATTGGAACAACAAAAAGAAGCGTAAATACACGGTTAAAAGAACACAGAAGTCTTTGCCGATTAGGAAAAACAGATAAATCGGCTGTAGCAGAACACGCTTTTCAGTCAGGAAATCATCAAATGAAGTTTTCCGAGACAAAAATTTTATCTACGACGACGAACTATTACCCACGGCTTTGTAGAGAAGCAATTGAAATATATAAACATAGGGATAATTTTAATCGGAAAGAAGAGACCATGAAACTTAGTGATATTTGGACAGTAGCACTACATAATTGCTAGACAGTTTTATCCGTGACGAGATTATGATCGATAGTTAAGTTTTATCTCTGACAAAGATTATCTCTGCATATCACGTGCAACTCTGGTCACGCCCACTTTCTACGATATACAAGTCGCTCTCAGACGTCCGACCCGTCAGTCGGCAAGACTCACCGGAGGAGAAACACCCCTCTGAAGATGTCCAGCGCAGCTGTGGACGAAACGTTAGGAGCTGAAGAGTTTCATGGACCACGACCTTACATCCCGGAAGGTTTACCAGAAGATATGTCATCCGGTCGTGAAAGCTTTCATACTATGTTACTTCCATGTTTTTGCTATGAACGATTGATGTACGTGGGGCGTTCAGTAAGTTTTTTCTCGGTCGATTTCAATTGAAAAAATGCCGAATTTGCTGTGTGGAATATTCTTGCTTCAGCCTCCACAGTTTCACGAAGCTGCGATAGGTGGTGCCGCTATACACAGCCTTACAAATGGCGTATGTAATGGAGGTGCGTTCCAAGCAGGGAGCTGTCATGGAGTCTTTTGGTGGAAACGCAGAGCATCGCAGATATTCATAGGCGTTTGCAGAATGTCTCCCGAGAGTAGGGAGTGAACAAAAGCACTGTGGGTCGTTAGGCGAGGCGTTTGTCATCATCGCAACAAGGTCGCGCAAACGTATCCCATCTGCCGTGCGCTTGCCGGCAATCTTATCCAAAAGAAATTTTAATGCTGCACCCTCAGGCAGTAAAGTCATGGCGACGGTTCTCTGGGACTCTCAAGGGGTTATTCTGTTTGATGTCCTCCCTCGTGGTGCAACGATCAGCTCTGAAGTGCACTGCGCTACCCTCAGGAAATTGAAGAAACGACTCCAGCGTGTCCGTCACCACAAAAAGCAAACGAACTTCTGCTCCTTCATGTCAAGGCAGGGCCTCACACAAGTCTGCGTACCCGAGAAGAGCTCATGAAAATTCATTAGAATGTTCTTCCTCATCCAACCTTTCGATGGAGATAATACAGAATCGAGTTTACATTAAATAATTAGAATAGGCGTGTCGTGTATATCTCACTTTCGTTTGTTTAAATGATTCCAGGATTTTCTAATCTATCGATGTAATGTTCCGATTTACATCTGTTTGCGGATTGAAGGATGGCCTCCACGGGAAGCAGCTAGTGGATGATAGGGAGGTTACTGATGCAGCAAGATGTTAGCTCCGACGCCCAACAGTATAGTGGTAATGGAAATGGGCGTTTGGCGTCATTGGCCGGGAGGCCCCTTGCGGGGCAGGTCCGGTCGCCTTGGTGCAGGTCTTATTACATTCGACACCACATTGGGTGGCCTGCGAACCGGAAGGCGGTGAAATGATGATGAAGACAACACAACACCCAGTCTCTGAGCGGAGAAAATCCCCGACCCAGCCGGGAACCGAACCCGAGCCCGTAGGACGGCAATCCGACACGCTGACCACACAGCTATGGGGGCGGACAGTACAGTGGTATCATGCGGTCATAAAGACCCTCCCAGTAAGATGGCGCAAGACCGTCAGATTGAGCGGAGATTATGTTGAAAAATAGCGTACTGTATCCAAAAAACTGCGTAATAATGTGGTGCATTGGAATACTGAATAAACCAACCTATTTTCAGAAAAAGGTGCTATATTGCTTAATGAACGCCTCTCGTAGTAATAACTTGCTTTTAAGCTGCTTTCTGATGGTCATTCTGTTGCAAAGAGCTAAAAAAATACGGTGATATTGCTTCCGCTAGGGGTACCATTAGTTAGCAGGATTTTTAGATCTTTAACGTGCCTTTGCTCACGTCTGCCTTTATTCAGTGAAATAGTTAGCTTTCGATGGAGATAATACAGAATCGGGTTTACATTAAATAATTAGAATAGGCGTGTCGTGTATATCTCACTTACGTTTGTTTAAATGATTCCAGGATTTTCTAATGTATCGACAATTCTTTTTTGTTCACTTCTGTCTCACATGGGGGCCTAGTATGCCATATCATCCATTCCGGACAATTGTACCCTTACTTATATATACGATTATGATCTGCGTCGAAATAATTTCCATCGGTACAGAAGATTCTATGATTTCGGTATTTTAAACATAGCTGCGCAACAGCAACGGTTCCACGTAATAAGATTAAAAACAGCCGACCAGTTGCAAAGGATAAAGTAATCTTTACCTAGGTTTCGATAGATTTAAATCTATCTTCTTCAGAAGGCGGCAGTATTACATTAACATCGAGTGATATGTCATTGTCGTTCTTACAAACATCTGCATAGCTCCAGTAGTCCAAATAAAATACAGCCCTGAGAATAGGGTTTGTCAGACAAATAAAAATAAGTACATGGAAGTTGTTCCATGTACTTATTTTTATTTGTCTGACAAACCCTATTCTCAGGGCTGTATTTTATTTGGACTACTGGAGCTATGCAGATGTTTGTAAGTACGACAATGTTATATCACTCCATGTTAATGTAATACTGCCGCCTTCTGAAGAAGATAGATTTAAATCTATCGAAACCTAGGTAAAGATTACTTTATCCTTTGCAACTGGTCGGCTGTTTTTAATCTTATTCTATGATTTATTTATTTTGCCGCATCGCTAATAATTTCATACACTACTGGCCATTAAAACTGCTACACTACGAAGATGCCGTGCTACAGACGCGAAATTCAACCGACAGGAAGAAGATGCTGTGCTATGCAAATGACTGAGCATTCACACAAGGCTGGTGCCGGTGGCGACACCTAAAACGTGCTGACATGAGGAAAGTTCCCAACCGATTTCTCATACACCAACAGCAGTTGACCGACGTTGCCTGGTGAAACGTTGTTGTGATGCCTCGTGTAAGGAGGAGAAATGCATACCATCACGTTTCCGACTTTGACAAAGGTCGGATTTTAGCCTATGGCGATTGCGGTTTATCCTTATCGCGACATTGCTGCTGGCGTTGGTCGAGATCCAATGACTGTTAGCAGAATATGGAATCGGTGGGTTCAGGAGGGTAATACGGAACGCCGTGCTGGATCCCAACGGCCTCGTATCACTAGCAGTCGAGATGACAGGCATCTTATCCGCATGGCTGTAACAGATCGTGCAGCCACGTCTCGATCTCTGAGTCAACAGATGGGGACGTTTGCAAGACAACAACAATCTGCACTAACAGTTCGACGACGTTTGCAGCAGCTTGGACTATCAGCTCGGGGACCATGGCTATTGTTACCCTTGACGCTGCATCACAGACAGGAGCGCCTGCGATGGTGTACTCAACGACGAACCTGGGTGCAAAAATGGCAAAACGTCATTTTTTCGGATGGATCCAGGTTCTGTTTACAGCATCCTGATGGTCGCATCCTTGTTTGGTGACATCGCGGTGAACGCAAATTGGAAGCGTGTATTATTCATCGCTATACTGGCGTATCACCCGGCGTGATGGTATGGGGCACCGTTGGTTACACGTCTCGGTCACCTCTTGTTCGCATTGACGGCACTTTGAACAGTGGACGTTGCATTTCAGATGTGTTAAGACCCGTGGCTCTACCCTTCATTCGATCGCTGTGAAACCCTACATTTCAGCAGGATAATGCACTACCGCATGTTGCACGTCCTGTACGGGCCTTTCTGGATACAGAAAATGTTCGACTGCTGCCCTGGCCATCACATTCTCCAGATCTCCCACCAATTGGAAACGTCTGGTCAATGGTGGCCGAGCAACTGGCTCGTCACCATACGCCAGTCACTAATCTTGATGAACTGTGGATTGTGTTGAAGCTGCATGGGCAGCTGTACCTGTACACGCCATCCAAGCTCTGGTTAACTCAATGCCCAGGCGCATCAAGGCCGTTATTACGTCCAGAGGTGGTTGTTCTGGGTACTGATCTCACAGGATGTATGCACCCGAACTGCGTGAAAATGTAATCACGTCACTTCTAGTATATTATAGTTATCCAATAAATACCCGTTTATCATCTGCATTTATTCTTGGTGTAGCAATTCTAATGGCCAGTAGTGTATTTACAGACATGATTATTTACATGTCCTTAGATACGTTTCTAATCACAATCCCCTGCCTTTAGCAGGAATGTTATTCACTGCTAACCCAAACTGCATAATTTTTTTTAGAACTGAAATAAGCAGAAACTCTCTGCTGTTCGTTGCATGATTTATAGTTTCTAAGCTACAGGGTGGATATTTTGTGTAGATGGGTGATGTTAATCGATCAGATGGAGCTACACCTGCTCATTGCACATTATTCACCTACAAATTGGATCATCTATACGTTCTTCGAGTCGTATTATAAAATTGCTATACGTAACTGTCATCTTAAAATTCTTCTCAAGTATTTGTTTATATGCCTCAGTTCTTTCCCACGTAAGTACACACTATTGAATTCCAGTTTTTAATGTGATTAGATTGCGTTATAAATCATTTATTGGATTTACACTTCATGTAGAAAAGATCTCTTACTCAAGAAAATTTCAGAAGACATACTTTCACGTACACAGAGCAGTACACAGTAGTACGAGGGCTGTCCAGAAAGTAAGTTCCGACTGATCGCGAAATGAAAACCACATTGAAAATCAGAAATGTTTTATTTGTAATAGTTAACTACACCTTCCAGCTACTTTTCTACGTAGTCGCCGTTCTGACTTAGACATCTGTCGTAGCGTTGAACCAACTTTCCAATACCCTCATCATAGAAGGCAGCCGCCAGTGCTTTCAGCCAATTCTCTACGCTGGCATACAGCTCGGTGTCTGTGCCAAAATGTTGTCTTCATAGCCAGTGGTTCATGTGAACAGAAATGAAACTCACAGGGAGACAATTACGGGCTGTTCTGTGGGTAATCAAACATTTCCAATTGAAAACTATGCAGGAGCATCTTCACTGCCCCTGCAGAATCCGGCTGAGAATTGTCTTGAAGAAGAAACAGCACGACAGTTATGTAATGTTGGTTGCATAACTTCCGGCGAAATTTCTCACCAGGCCCTCGTACTTGGCGGGAGACACTATTTTCTAGACATCTTTACGCGCTCACTGTGAGCTCAGAAATGAGAAGAGCGACATGATGATATCTAGGGTCATACTAGAGACACTGCCCAACACAATTGTGCAAATCTTTATTGGATTTTCATCGTCGTTTCCATTTCGCGACCGATCTGAACTTACTTTCTGGACACCCCTCGTAGTTGGCTTACATCTGTCTTACCCTAACCGGATTTCGATTTTTGGTGCTTCTAGTTATATGTATGTGGGGGCATTACTGAGTCTCATTCACTTTATGTAGTTTCCTTCCGTTATTGTCCTGTTATCTAGTCCCATTGAAAGAATTTTATAAGGTTACTCAATAAGAAAACAAGAAAAAGTTGAAGACTTGCAGAACATTGTGTGTAAAAGAGAGAGAGAGAGAGAGAGAGAGAGAAAGAGAAAGGGAGAAAGAGAGAGATGGTCGGCGGGGTCTGGGGGGGGGGGGGGTGGGGGCTTTTGATAGCATAAGAATTTCTACGTGTATACAGTGTGATTATGTTGCCCTTTCTATAGATTTTATGCACCGCGCAACAGCCGCGAAAGTATTTATATATTTTCCCTTTCGTTACGCGCTAACTAATAGAAGCACAGAAAAAATGAATGAGGCCGCTCTGTAGGATATTTAATATAGTTAAATTTTGTAAATGCATACGTTTTCGCTACAGGTCGTAGTTTCCGAATTGTAAAAGAAAGCGTACAAAAATGACATTGAGATGCATTTCTCTTGAATTACTCGAAAACCTTGGCCTCCAGCAAAAACGTATCCCAGTACAAAATTTAACTACTTTAAACTTCCTAAAAAATTTTTCTGTAGGACTAATAGTTTGTACGTGTCGAGCGAGAGAACATGAAAATCCCACTCATGGTTTTCCTAAGCGTTGCAGGTTGCATAAAACCCTTATGTAGAGGCAGCTGAATCACTTTGTATGTTGAACAATTTGTCAAAGACACACATGTCTGAAATTCAAATTATCGAGGTTCATGAAGTGAAGAGGCACTTGAGAAACTAAAGGAGCTTTACTATCACACTGCCGAAGCAGAAACGGGGGGTATACTAAATGTGAAAACCATCGGACAATCAGACTAACATATAAAAGCCTTCACCATAATACACCATTTCACTCGTTTCTGTGCCCTAAGACATTATTTAAGAAATCTGTTGCTGACTTGCCGGCCGGGGTGGCCGAGCGGTTCTAGGCGCTACAGTCTCGAACCACGCGACCACTACGGTCGCAGGTTCGAATCCTGCCTCGAGCATGGATATGTGTGATGTCCTTAGGTTAATTAGTTTTAAGTAGCTCAAAGTTCTAGGGGACTGCTGACCTCAGAAGTTAAGTCCAGTGGTGCTCAGAGCCATTTGAACAATTTGTTGCTGACATAATAGAAAAATTACTTCCAAGGCTTCCAATTCTTCTTTTTTGTCCACAGGATCTCCAGTGAACAACAAAAGTCAACATAATGGCTTCAAAATAACCAATCAGCAGAGCACAGCTACTGGGAACTACCCTTAGTTCCTAGGTCCATTTTCTGAACTCTAGCCTCACTATGTATCTACATACTATTTGAGCCTGTCAACTCCCTCGACCATGTCATCTAATCGCTTGATCAGTAATCTTGTCCCTGATTCTGATAATCAGCATCCAGTTCTCCACTGCTAGATATTGTGAATACCTGCCTAAGTCGGAATCAAAGTTTCTAAACCTTAAGTTATTACTAGGAAGACAAAAGTTTGTACGCACTTGTTTCCAGGCACAATGTAACGTTTTTCTTATTGAGGACAGAAAGATGGCTTCTGAATGCTGCCTAACTCAACTCTGTTCCTCGTATTATTTCTTCATTTTATTGTATTTTCATCGACCCGTTTTGGACCGAGATAGAAGTATTTGGAGAGGACTGTAGTAGTTTAGTGGTTAATTCTAACTTTTTAATAAATATTCGGAAGTATTGTTTCTTCCCATTCATTATAAAACCTATTAATGCAGGAAGCATTTCCAGTTCTTGTCTCATAGCTGCTATTTACGTCAGATTTTCGCTTATAAACACCATGTAGTTAGCGAATCGAAAATGGCTCGGGTATTGGCCATCCCATTTGATACCTAACAAGAGCCTCTGATTACATTTTCGATGGCTGAGAACTATCTTTTTCCAGTGGAGGTCTTCATTTGGAAGACTCCTTTCACTACTGATTTGTTGCTAGTTGTGTTGTTTTAAAGCAATATTGCGATAACTTTGTGAAAAGACGTATTGAGGAATCGTGTGACCATGTGTCAGACTTACACGCTATACGTTACTAGTGGAAACTGGTTATTTTAGATAAAAGTGAAGTGCCACACTGTGCAAAACTATTTAGAGACGAAATAGTCACTACAAATGTTTGTAAATACCGCGGTGACGGGGACTGTTAAGGTGGCGTACTTAGCATTTTGGAGATAGAGGCGGTAAACAGATTGAGTTGGGCGCGGCGGAAGAGGACTCGGCGTGGCGTTGTATACGTTCTGACGTAGGGAAACCCACTCCACCACCAATCAAAACAAGGAAGAGGAAACGTACATTTTCGCAACAATATCTACATTTTAATTATATTTTATGTTTCTTTAAAAAGAAATTTTAAATTAGTGTAAATTTTTTCGTTTCATGGTCCACTCAAAAAAGATTATTCATATGTTATTGCCTTAAAAATTGTTTTATTAAAAAGAATATTCGCCATTAATATATACGGTGAAATAATAACAGATGCACAATTGTTATAGGTAGAGGGCACTTTTTACTGTTACCAATCAGGTTACTCTTAAAAACTGCGATATAAGGTTTTAACAGATTGAAATTTACTTTACTTATGACAGCGAACCGAGTGTTCTGTACGGACAAGTTACTCTGTAACTACAGTATATGGTATGTTGGCATTTAATACGTTCCAAAATTAATTTTTGTAAACTAAGATGTTTCTATCACTAACTGTATCTCTTTTATTAATTACATTTTTAACTTTGTCTAACAGATCTGAAGATGGGCAGCTAGCCGGGAACCGGTAATTGAAAATAAAGTATAGCGATCGAAGACTGAAACGCCATATTTTAGATTGAGTAGGCTACCGACGATGCTTGCCAATAGGCCCATACCATAAGAACAATCATGCTAACAGCATCCACAAATATTATAAGTTTAGTTAACATTATAATGTCACAATCTCTCCCTATGTCCTTTACTGAACCAATAATCATAGCCCCTTAAGGCAACGTGGGGTCACTTTTGGCTGCCTTAAGGGGGATACGACGTCAAACGGGCTGACTTGGAGCAGGGGAGGCACCACAGGACATTTTATTTTCTACCGTCTATACTTTTACAAATAAATTCATAAAACTTTGTGAGCATGACCAGGAACGATTCAGGATTCACACTTATAGCAGTGGAAGTGCAAAAACATAACAAAATAAATTTTCTTTAGATACAGAATTTCATCATTTTTTCACTTATTGTTGGCTGCATTTGTTGCTATAGGTACATTTTTCTTCACAAGTAAGAGAGATTCTTTGATGAATTTTACACAGCATACAAAGCATACTTACATGTGTATGAAACTCTAGAATTTTCCAAATGTATTAAAAACTGTTGTAAAAATTGATATAATTAACTACAAAATTTGATTTTTTTCTAAACATAAAGTTTAAAATGTAACAGATCATTCATTTTTTCATAAATTAAATATATTCTAGGGTTTTGGACACCTGTAAGTATGGTTTGTATGCTCTGCAAAATTCATGGAACAGTCTCTCTTACTTATGAAGAAAAGTGTACCTATAGCAACAAATGCAGCCAATAGTAAGCGAAAAAATTATGAAATATCACATGTAAAAAATTATTTTGTTATGTTTTTGAACATTCGCTGCTACGAATGTGACTCCTGAATCCTTCCTGGTCATGCTGACAAAGTTTTATGAATTTACATGTAAAAGCATAGACAGTGGAAATTAAAATGTACTGTGGTGCCTCTCCTGCTCCAGGTCGGCCCGTTTGATGTCCTACCCCCATTAAGCATATCCCTGTCCAGCCACAGCACCTGGTCAGTGATCCCACCAAACATCTCATCCTCAGCTTTTTTTCCCCACGCTCACCATCACCTGTGCTACAACCTATGTCTGTTCTGCTGCTCCTGTCCTGTATGACTTCCTCTCCCATACTGACCGCATCTCCTCCACCTATGTGATTGCCACAAACCTGAAGATCCATAGCCACAACCCTGCCACCCTCTGGTGGTGGCGTCAGTCCCTCTCCACCCTCAAAGGTGACGTTGTCCCCCTTCCTCAGCATGCCTATCCTGAAAGTAACATCATCTCTGACGTCATCCTCGCTTCCCCTCAACTTCCCATGGAAGTACCAGATCCCACTGGCCGTGACCACCTTCCAGTCTTTCTCACAGTTTCCTATACCCCTTGCCCTTCTCTCGCTCGTTGCCCTCCCAAGTTCAGTCATGGCTACCACTGTGCCAACTGGAATGCCTACCAGGAATCCGACGACACCCGGGTTGAAATCTAACCTCTCATTTTTCAATATGCTGATGAAATCGCTCACGTCTCGTTCTTTCTCCAGAAGACCATCTCTGATGGCTTTGGAGGCCCACAGACAATACCTCCTGTCCGTGCACCCTGCAGGCTCTACAGTCCTTCCTCCGCACTTGTGACTGGGACATACTCTTTCACCACTGACAATTACAAAGACAACAAAGAAACTCTGGGACTGGCGCCAAGTATGCACACAACTAATGCCACCCTCCACATCAACTCTTGCAAGTACTGGTCCACCTTCAGCACCTTACTGGTAACCATCCTGCACCACATTACTAACTCCCCCAAGACAACTACCCTTTCCCTGAAAACCTCAGTAATGCTACTCATTTTGTTTCTCACTTCTCCAAGATCTTCTCCATACCTCATCATCTTCACTTTGGTTACTCCCTGTTTCCCACAATCCTTGACTGCAGATACCATTGTCCTGCTGCTTGCTACTAGCTTCCAGCACTTGGACTAGTTACTGCACTCAGAATTAAACACTTCTATTACAGAACACAACATTAAACTCATCCTCTGCTCCAAACACAGCATTGTCCCTAGTTATGATTGCATCACCTACCACCACCTTATGGAATGTACTCTCACATTTGTCACCACCCTTGCCACCCTTTACAACACCATCCGCTCCACCAGCTTTTACCCTGACCTTTTCCTCCTTAAACCCAACAAACCTCCTTTTGACATATCCTATTGTCCCAGTGTGCCCGTGGTCTAGGGGTAGCGTCTTTGATTCATAATCAAAACGTCTTCGGTCCCGGGTTCGATCCCCACCACTGCCTAAATTATGATAATTAATCAGCATTGGCGGCCGAAGACTTCCGGCATAAGAAGTCAGCCTCATTCTGCCAACGGCCTTGTCAAAGAGGGCGGAGGAGCGGATAGAGGATCAGGGCACTCTCTTGTCCTAGGGGTGGGAAATTGCCCCTAAAGGCGGAAGAATCAGCAATGATCAACGACATGAGGATGCAGAAGGCAATGGAAACCACTGCATTAAAGACACGTAACGTGTATCCACAGGACACGTGGCCTGTAATTGAAGAAGTGTCATGATGATCTCTCCATTGGCAAAAGATTTCGGAATAGTCCCCCATTCGGATCTCCGGGAGGGGACTGCCAAGGGGGAGGTTACCATGAGAGAAAGATTGAATAATCAACGAAAGGATAACGTTATACGAGTCGGGGCGTGGAATGTCAGAAGGTTGAACGTGGTAGGGAAACTAGAAAATCTGAAAAGGGAAATGCAAAGGCTCAATCTAGATATAGTAGGGGTCAGTGAAGTGAAGTGGAAGGAAGACAAGGATTTCTGGTCAGATCAGTATCGGGTAATATCAACAGCAGCAGAAAATGGTATTACAGGTGTAGGATTCGTTATGAATAGGAAGGTAGAGCAGAGGGTGTGTTACTGTGAACAGTTCAGTGACCGGGTTGTTGTAATCAGAATCGACAGCAGACCAACACCGACAACGATAGTTCAGGTATACATGCCGACGTCGCAAGCTGAAGATGAACAGATAGAGAAAGTGTATGAGGATATTGAAAGGGTAATGCAGTACGTAAAGGGGGACGAAAATCTAATAGTCATGCAGTTGTAGGGGAAGGAGTAGAAGAAAAGGTTACAGGAGAATATGGGCTTGGGACAAGGAATGAAAGAGGAGAGAGACTAATTGAGTTCTGTAACAAGTTTCAGCTAGTAGTAGCGAATACCCTGTTCAAGAATCACAAGAGGAGGAGGTATACTTGGAAAAGGCCGGGAGATACGGGAAGATTTCAATTAGATTACATCATGGTCAGGCAGAGATTCCGAAATCAGATACTGGACTGTAAGGCGTACCCAGGAGCAGATATAGACTCAGATCACAATATAGTAGTGATGAAGAGTAGGCTGAAGTTCAAGACATTAGTCAGGAAGGATCAATATGCAAAGAAGTGGGATACGGAAGTACTAAGGAAAGACGAGATACGTTTGAAGTTCTCTAACACCATAGATACAGCAATAAGGAATAGCGCAGTAGGCAGTACAGTTGAAGAGGAATGGACATCTCTAAAAAGGGCCATCACAGAAGTTGGGAAGGAAAACATAGGTACAAAGAAGGTAGCTGCGAAGAAACCATGGGTAACAGAGGAAATACTTCACTTGATTGATGAAAGGAGGAAGTACAAACATGTTTCGGGAAAATCAGGAATACAGAAATACAAGTCGCTGAGGAATGAAATAAATAGGAAGTGCAGGGAAGCTAAGACGAAATGGCTGCAGGAAAAATGTGAAGACATCGAAAAAGATATGATTGTCGGAAGGACAGACTCAGCATACAGGAAAGTCAAAACAACCTTGGTGACATTAAAAGCAACGGTGGTAACATTAAGAGTGCAACGGGAATCCCACTGTTAAATACAGAGGAGAGAGCAGATAGGTGGAAAGAATACATTGAAAGCCTCTATGAGGGTGAAGATTTGTCTGATGTGATAGAAGAAGAAACAGGAGTCGATTTAGAAGAGATAGGGGATCCAGTACTAGAATCGGGATTTAAAAGAGCTTTGGAGGACTTTCGGTCAAATAAGGCAGAAGGGATAGATATCATTCCATTAGTATTTCTAAAATCATTGGGGTAAGTGGCAACAAAACGACTATTCACGTTGGTGTGTACAATATATGAGTCTGGCGACATACCATCTGACTTTCGGAAAAGCATCATCCACACAATTCCGAAGACGGCAAGAGCTGACAAGTGCCAGAATTATCGCACAATCAACTTAACAGCTCATGCATCGAAGCTGCTTACTAGAATAATATACAGAGGAATGGAAAAGAAAATTGAGAATGCGCTAGGTGACGATCAGTTTGGCTTTAGGAAAACTAAAGGGACGAGAGAGGCAATTCTGATATTACGGGTAATAGTGGAAGCAAGGCTAAAGAAAAATCAAGACACTTTCACAGGATTTGTCGACCTGGAAAAAGCGTTCGACAATATAAAATGGTGCAAGCTGTTCGAGATTCTGAAAAAAGTAGGGGTAAGCTATAGGGAGAGACGGGTCATATACAATATGTACAACAACCAAGAGGGAATAATAAGAGTGGACGATCAAGAACGAAGTGCTCGTATTAAGTAGGGTGTAAGACAAGGCTGTAGCCTTTCGCCCCTACTCCTCAATCTGTACATCGAGGAAGCAATGATGGAAATAAAAGAAAGGTTCAGGAGCGGAATTAAAATACAAGGTGAAAGGATATCAATGATACGATTCGCTGATGACATTGCTATCCTGAGTGAAAGTGAAGAAGAATTAAATGATCTGCTGAACGGAATGAACAGTCTAATGAGTACACAGTATGGTTTGAGGGTAAATCGGAGAAAGACGAATGTAATCAGAAGTAGTAGAAATGAGAACAGCGAGAAACTTAACATCAGGATTGATGGTCATGAAGGCAATGAAGTTAAGGAATTCTACTACCTAGGCAGTAAAATAACCAATGACGGACGGAGCAAGGAGGACATCAAAAGCAGACTCGCTATGGCAAAAACTGTAGAGGAAGACAGAGACTGGAATACGTCAAGCAAATAATTGAGGACGTAGGTTGCAAGTGCTGCTCTGAGATGAAGAGGTTAGCACAGGAAAGGAATTCGTGGCGGGCCGCATCAAACCAGTCAGTAGACTGATGACCAAAAAAAATAAAATTGTCCCAGATGCCTCACCTCTGTGTTCAATAAGGTCTTCGAGTCCATCCTCCCTATTACTCAGTATGGTTTCCGGCTCTCCTTCTCCATTGACCACCAGCTCCTTAACCTTATCGATCTCCTCTCCCTCCAGATTAACTCACGTTGCTCTGCTATTTATCTTTCCCTCGACCTCCAGAGTGCTTAAGACCACGTATGGCATTCTGATCTCCTTTTCAAACTCCAGACCTATGCCCTCCCTATCAACTTCATCCGTTTCATTGCATCCCTACTCTCCCACTGTCCTTCCTATGTCACCACCAATAACACCAATTCCCAAAGCTCCCTTATTTCCTGTACACCGCTGATATGCCCACACCCATCCATCTCCATTATGATGATGACACTGCCCCCTTTGCCCTCTATCCTACCCTCCAATTGTCCCAGCGCTCGCTTAAAACCCACCTAGACCAATTTACCACTTGGTGCAACCAGTGGCTCCTTCAGATCAATCCTTTAAAAACCCAGTCAACTATCATAGGACATACCACACCCTCCCTCTGGCTCCATGATTCCTAAATGACCATCTATGAGTGTCCTGTCCAAATTACTCCCACCTTGAAATACTTTGGCCTCACCCTTGACTATCACCTCACCTGAACTCCCAATCTCCTTACCATCCATCACCACTCATGTTTGGCCAGACATGGTAATTGCATCGTTCCACTATCCTTTATACCTACAAATCCTTGATCTATCCCATACTTCGTTATGCCAGTGTTGCCTGCATCTTCCCCCCCCCCCTCTCCAAAAATTCTATAAAACTCTCCAAATGCTTGAATGACATGTGCTCCACCTCACTTTCCGTACATGTCTCCCATTCTTTATGATTTATGACCTCATCCTTTTCCCAAATCGCCTCCTTTTTCTTGGGCACATCCATTTCCCTTACGCCATCTACCAATTCGACTCCCTGACCACCTGGTCTCTTCTTTCCTCTCCCCACCTGCTGCTGTGCCTCAACCGATGTGTCCCACCCTCTCTCCATCTCCACACACTCCCTCTCCCAAAAAAACTTTCAGCACCTCCCCATCCCCAATGATGAGCTTCACCCCAATATTTACCCTTCATTCCAACTCTGACCCTACTCTTCCTTTCCCCTCCTCCCTACAGCTCCTTCCCCTTTCCCTCCACTTTGCTGTTTCCTCCCTTCTATCCCCTGTCATACCCGTTTCTCATTTCTCTGTCCTTGTACTACTTTCTGGATTGCTTCCACCCTCACCCACCCCATCTCCTGTCCCTTTGTGTGCTACCATATTTCCCTCTTCTTTCTGCCCCTCTCCTCCACCGACCTCCCTTCACCCCTTCCTCTTTCCCTCCTCTCTGACTTCCTCTCCCTTGGGAGGTCCTTCCAGTTTACTCTTCATTGTGTTTTAGAGCTCACCATATGTGTTACTTAAGTGCAGTGTATTTTAAGGGTCGTCGCCCTGTGTGGCTTTTAATATTGTGGTCAGAATTTTTATCACGTCCTCTGGGCCACCAGTGCTTCTGTACCACGTCCTCGTTGGGTGTAATTTTATTTATATGTGGACTTAATGCAAATGTTCCTCATTCAGCTACTCCTGTTTTGTGTAATTTTACCCCAATTGTTTCCCCTATCTTGTCTTAAGCTCATCTTTTAACCCCTTGTTATCTGTTTTTACATACTCTTATGTTATTTGGGAGATATGATACTGCGTGAAGAGTTTGACAGAGCACTGAAAGACCTAAGTCGAAACAAGGCCCCGGGAGTATACAACATTCCATTAGAACTACTGACAGCCTTTGGAGAGCCGGTCCTGACAAAACCCTACCATCTGGTGAGCAAGATGTATGAGACAGGCGAAATTCCCTCAGACTTCAAGAAGAATATAATAATTCCAATCCCAAAGAAAGCAGGTGTTGACAGATGTGAAAATTACCGAACTATCAGTTTAATAAGTCACAGCTGCTTAATACTAACGCGAATTCTTTACAGACGAATGGAAAAACTGGTAGAAGCAGACCTCAGGGAAGGTCAGTTTGCATTGCGTAGAAATATTGGAACACGTGAGGCAATACTGACACTACGACTTATCTTAAAAGAAAGATTGAGGAAAGGCAAACCTACGTTTCTAGCATATGTAGACTTAGAGGAAGCTTTTGACAATGTTGACTGGAATACTCTCTTTCAAATTCTGAAGGTGGCAGGGGTAAAATACAATGAGTGAAAGGTTATTTACAATTTGTACAGAAACCATAAAGGTCGAGGAACATGAAAGGGAAGCAGTGGTTGGGAAGGGAGTGATACAGGGTTGTAGCCTCTCCCCAATGCTATTCAATCTGTATACTGAGCAAGCAGTAAAGGAAACAAAAGAAAAGTTCGGAGTAGGTATTAAAATTCATGGAGAAGAAATGAAAACTTTGAGGTTCGCCGACGACATTGTAATTCTGTCAGAAACAGCAAAGGACTTGGAAGAGCAGTTGAATGGAATGGACTGCGTCTTGAAAGGAGGGCATAAGATGAACATCAACAAAAGCAAAATGAGGATAATGGAATGTAGTCGAATTGAGTTGGTTGATGCTGAGGGAATTTGATTAGGAAATGAGACACTTAAAGTAGTAAAGGAGTTTTGCTATTTGGGGAGCAAAATAACTGATGATGGGTGAAGTAGAGAGGATATAAAATGTAGACAGGCAATGGCAAGGAAAGCGTTTCTGAAGAAGAGAAATTTGTTAACATCGAGTATAAATTTAAGTGTCAAAGTCGCTTATGAAAGTATTTGCATGGAGTGTTGCCATGTATGGAAGCGGAACATGGACGATAAATAGACAAGAAGGGAATAGAAGCATTCGAAATGTGGTGCTACAGAAGAATGCTGAAGATTAGACGTGTAGATCACATAACTAATGAGGAGGTATTGAATAGAATTGGGGAGAAGAGGAGTTTGTGGCACAACTTGACTAGAAGAAGGGATCGGTTGGTAGGACATGTTCTGAGGCATCAAGGGATCTCCAAGTTAGGATTGGAGGGCAGCGTGGAGGGTAAAAATCGTAGAGATGACCACACTAAGCATATTCAGAAGGATGTAATTTGCTGAAGGTACTGGGAGATGAAGCTTGCACAGGATAGAGTAGCATGGAGAGCTGCATCAAACCAGTCTCAGGACTGAAGACCACAACAACAACAACATGTTATTTGAACACTCTCTTGTCTGAAGAGCACCGAATTTTGCCGCTGCCAGCTCACCCCGTCTCACAAGTGGAGAGGTGTGAAATTACAATTAAATAAACAGCAACAAAAAATACAGAAGTCTATGTGTGGTGCAAACGTTTGAAGCAAGCAGGCAACCGTGCCACATACACCCATCATGCTTCGTACAGCGGAATGAGCGAGTTTTAAGTGGGTCAAGTTTTGGCCTTCTGAGTGGCAGGCTGGTCCTTTCGGAGAACCGCCACACAAGTTGGATGTGTTGCGTCAGTTGCAACAGTGCTGATATCAGTGGCCATGTGAACATTATAGCACCAGCAGACAAGGTTCTGGACGTCTACACAGCACAGACTTGCGCTAGGATCGTCGTGCTGTAAGTAGAGCAGTGGCATATCGTACAGCTACCACAGCAGAGAGAACAGCACTTGTTACTCCAGACTCAACAACTCGAACTGCAGCGAACTGGTCTTTAGCACTGGTACTACGGGCAAGTACACGGCTAGCACATCTACTCAGGTCACAGCATTGACGTGCGTGGCTCGACTGGTGCCGTCAGAGGATCACTTGGAAGATGGAATGATGCGCAGAAAGCGATAAAAGTTTGTAGATTCTGCCTGCATGGAAGTGACTGTCGTTTGCGAGTATGATGTAAACCTGATGAGCGGTGTCTCGTAGAGTGCGTTTGCCAAAGACACACTAGCCCCACACCAGGCCTCGTGGCCTGGAGTGTGATAAACTACAATTGTCGTTCACCTGTGGTGTTTCTGGAAGGGACGCAAACTATTGCTTGGATCATGCAGAACGTTGTTAGGCCCGTTATTTGCCGTTCTTGCAACAGGTATGTGATTTGTTGCTCCAGCAGGTTAATGTTCGCCGACAGACTGCCTGTGCAATTCAACTCGCTCTGCATGACGAGCAGTAACTTTCCTGGCAAGTACGATCCCGGGATTTGTGCACCACCACTTTAAAGACAAGGCCGCGGCGCGTTCGGTGTGACGTCACCAGAGCGCTTCAGGCTTGCCGAGGTGCTGCGCCGACAGAATCGAGGCGCAAGCCCCGCAGTCTTTCTCAAACGTTTTTACAGAATCTATTTGTTTAAGAAAAGAAAAAAAAAGACACCTGATTGCCATTTTACTTGTAGCTTTATATGTGAACTTCATGGTAAAAGTCCGCAGCTAGTGGTCGTGCGGTAGCGTTAACGCTTCCCGCGCCCGGGTTCCCGGGTTCGATTCCCGGCGGGGTCAGGGATTTTCTCTGCCTCGTGATGACTGGGTGTTGTGTGATGTCCTTAGGTTAGTTAGGTTTAAGTAGTTCTAAGTTCTAGGGGACTGATGACAATTGATGTTAAGTCCCATAGTGCTCAGAGCCATTTTTTTTCATGGTAAAAATGGCGATCATTTCGTTTATGGTCATAGTTATTGTGGTATTTCCTAAATAAATGACAAATTCGAATACGTTGCAACGGGAAATAGGCGTCGCTATAATTTTACGTTTGATGCACATTGCACCATACATTGCAGCGAATAAATTTAGCTAAGGTATTGAATTCTTCTATAGACTTGGGAGGAGGTCTCTATCGGACTACAGTCTCGAGAAAGTGGATTTTAAATACCATGTCCATTTCCCATCGTACGAGTGCGGAAATGCAATATTCATAACAACCCTCATATCTCGTGCACCTTTTGAGATATGATAGCGCTCAAAGGGGAGAGTGTTTTGTCATGTGGTTAACACATGGAACTTTATTTACGGCGACAAAGCAGAAGTTACAGTTTTTATTTCATTTTCTTTCAACCCAACACTGAAATATTCTGAATAGCCGTCGATAGCTAGTGACAAGAGAATTTGCTTGTCGGAAAACACGAAATTTTTTCTCTTATGTTACTGTAAATCTACAGAATGAGAATTTCCGTGAACTGTTGACCTCTCTGGTCAGCAGTTGCTTTTTCAAAAAGACGTTCTGTTTCAGTATTCTGTCGCAACAGCTACTGCAAAGTGATTGAGTGCAAATTATACTGTGTTTTGGCGAAAGAAGCAATATTAAATCTGTCAACAAAATAAATGTAGCCGTTACTCATAACTGATGATGTTGCATGAAATAAGAAACGTTCAACAATTCAGACAAAAATAAAACGCCATTTGTGTAACCCTAGTTATTTTTATCTGCGACGAAGTCTTACTAAAAGATTTTCTTCCTGTTCACCATCCGAGAAATATGAAAGTAATTGATAGCAAATAGTGTATCATCTTTTCGTTCCTATACCCATTCAGAGTGAAGTAGTGAACCTTTTCACCTTTATTATTATCTTTTGATGGGCTAAAGATAAATTATATATACTTAATGAACTGTCTCAAGCAGTTCATGAAATAATAACAACTTTGTTTTCGTAACCATACTAACGACACATAAACAGACGTCAAATCTGTTATTTCGAGTAAAACAATTCTCCATTTTCGTTGCATTCTTGAACTGACCCAATAAAACTCTTTCGTAATTCTGAAGCTGTGAAAAAACCGACGACTCACAAAACCTTGGCAACTATTCGTCACAGCCACTTTTATTGATGAATGAATTAAGAGATATTTACAGGAATGAGATTCACTCCCTCACTCTATACAGCGATAGGAACGAAAAGATGGTATGCCACTTTTAATAATTTTTCTTGTTTCAAAGGTAACTGAAGCTTAGAAAGAAAATCCTTTGGCAAGTGTCATTGTACCACTTTACAGCAACAGCAAAGAATTTTCTGTTTTTCATACTACGATATTGTGTTTTCACTAGATGTCAATGACTTCTCAGAAATTACAGTACTGGTTTGAAAAAAGTAAAATAAACACTGCAGCTTCTGCTACATCACCGTAAATAAAGTTCCGTCTTTTAACCATATAGCAAAACATTCTCCCCTTTGAGCGCTATCATTGACAACAATCTCGTTCCGACATGTCAAAAGATGTACGAGAAGTGGACATGGTTCTTAAAATCCACTTTCTCGAGACTGTAGACCGATAGAGACCTCCTCCCTTGTCTATAGAAGAATTAAATTCCTTAGCTAAATTTATTCGCAGCAACATATGGTGCAATATACCACAAACGCAAAATTATAGGGACCCGTATCTTCCATTCCAATGTATTCGAATTTG
The DNA here is from genome assembly GCF_023898315.1 of Schistocerca nitens. NCBI lineage: Eukaryota > Metazoa > Arthropoda > Insecta > Orthoptera > Acrididae > Schistocerca > Schistocerca nitens. The sequence goes on from NC_064614.1 coordinate 553,459,539, forward strand.
TTATTTATGTAGGAAATATTACAACTATGAATTAACGAAAGACGGTCATTTCACCACGCAGAAGGCATACAAAACTCCAAGTAACCTAGGAATCAGGATTTTTTTACCATGTAGATGAACAGATTCTGTAAAATCGTGTGAGAACGACTGTAGGGTGTGAAGCTCGTTCCGTCAGCGCAGCACCTCGCCAACCCTGGACCGCTCCAGGTGACGTCACGCAGAGTGCGTCGCGGTCTTCTCTTTAGGTGTCGGTGACTTGTGTCTGATCGAACATGTATGGGACGTCATAGGGCGAGAAATCATTCGTGGTACTCATCAACCAACAAGTCTTACAGAGCTACATAAACAGGCCGAGCAGGTGTGGCATAACGTATCTCAGGACAGTATTCCCCACCTGTACGACTGATTTGATGCCAGAGACAGCGCCTGCATTTTCGTCTGTGGAGGCAAAGCCACGTACTAATCTGGGTGTCTCAGTACTGATCGACACCTGGTACATCAGAATTACTTGTGCTATTTATCTGTAAATGTAATCCATACTCCGAATGTACATCTGCAACAATAAATCTTGAGTGAATTGCAAACCTCTAAAAGGGCGTACTTATATCACAGGCAGTGAATTTGTATAATGAATAAATACACACAATTTCTCCACATAATTATGATTTGGGCCATTCACAGTTTTCGTGAAATACACATTCTACTTGATTTGTGACTGCCTTCACAATTATAAGGATAGTGCTACGCATTGGGAGTTAGATAGAGATACGTGTGGTGGTTAACAAAGCGTGGAGGCACCCGTTCCCGCCGTGATTGGGAGCTGTGGTGTCCCAGCTGTGTGCAGACACCATGGGACGGTTGCGGCCAGCCACCAGACAGGGCCGTTTTGTGTGGCGCGTGATTAACGGCAGCTCGGAAAGGCAGGAAAAAAAAAAAGCAATGTGAAGCTAGCTCCACAGAGAACAACCCAGCGCTGGAACTCAACTACTGTATGTTCTCGCAAAATAAACTTCTCTTCAGTGTTAACCACTTACCTCGAAGCCATATTTATTTTATATACATTGAATCATTTCATTCTATTGCATCAAACTTTCCTGTCAGAGGTACATTAATCCTACTGACGTTGTATTCTTAACTTGAATATTGTGCATACACACATCAAAAAAAATTTTTTGCGTCCCTTCGGTACTGAGAGTTCCGGAACCTGTAGAGAAAATTGGAGTAGAGATCAACATAAACATCATTTCTACCATTCTTATTGCTCATGAAAACCACACGTTGATGTTGTACCACCATAAAGCGATACCTTCAGTGGTGATGATTCAGATTGTTGTACACACCGGTACCTCTAATACCCAGTAGCACATCCTCTTGCATCGATGCATGCCTGTACTCGTCGTGGCATACTATCCACAAGTTCATCAAGGCACTGTTTGTCCAGATTGTCCCAATCCTCAACGACCATTCAGCCTAAATCCCTCAGAGTGGTTAGTGGCTCACGTCGTCCATGTTGTTGTGGTCGTCAGTCCTGAGACTGGTTTGATGCAGCTCCCCATGTTCCTCTATCCTGTGCAAGCTTCTTCATCTCCAAGTACCTGCAGCAAACTACATCTTTCTGAATATGCTTAGTGTGGTCATCTCATGGTCTCCCTCTACGATTTTTACCCTCCACGCTGCCCGCCAATCCTAACTTGGAGATCCCTTGATGCCTCAGAACATGTCCTACCAACCGATCCCTTCTTATAGTCAAGTTGTGCCACAAACTCCTCTTCTCCCCAATTCAATTCAGTACCTCCTCAGTAGTTATGTGATCTACCCATCTAATCTTCAGCATTCTTCTGTAGCACCACATTTCGAAAGCTTCTATTCTCTTCTTGTCCAAACTATTTATCGTCCATGTTTCACTTTCATACATGGCTACATTCCATACAAATACTTTCAGAAATGACTTCCTGACACTTAAATCTATACTCGATGTTAACAAATTCCTCTTCTTCAGAAACGCTTTCCTTGCCATTGCCAGTCTACATTTAATATCCTCTCTACTTCGACCATCGCCAGTTATTTTGCTCCACAAATAGCAAAACTCCTTTACTACTTTGTCTCATTTCCTAATCTAATTCCCTCAGCATCAACCAACTTAATTCGACTACATTCCATTATCCTCATTTTGCTTTTGTTGATGTTCATCTTATATTTTCCTTTCAAGACACTGTCCATTCCGTTCAACTGCTCTTCCAAGTCCTTTGCTGTCTCTGACAGAATTGCAATGTCATCGGCGAACCTCAAAGTTTTTATTTCTTCTCCATGGATTTTAATTCCTACTCCAAATTTTTATTTTGTTTCCTTTACTGCTTGTTCGATATACAGATTGAATAAAATCGGGGAGAGGCTACAACCCTGTTTCACTCCCTTCCCAACCACTGCTTCCCTTTCACGTTCCTCGACCCTTCTGGTTTCTGTAGAAATTGTAAATAACCTTTCACTCATTGTATTTTACCCCTGCCACCTTCAGAATTTGAAAGAGAGTATTCCAGTCAACATTGTCAAAAGCTTCCTCTAAGTCTACATGTGCTAGAAACGTAGTTTGCCTTTCCTCAATCTTTCTTCTAAGATAAGTCGTAGTGTCAGTATTGCCTCACGTGTTCCAATATTTCTACGCAATGCAAACTGATCTTCACCGAGGTCGTCTTCTACCAGTTTTTCCATTCGTCTGTAAAGAATTCGCGTTAGTATTTTGCAGCTGTGACTTATTAAACTGATAGTTCGGTAATTTTCACATCTGTCAACAACTGCTTTCTTTGGGATTGGAATTATTATAATCTTCTTGAAGTCTGGGGGTATTTCGCCTGTCTCATACATCTTGCTCACCGGATGGTAGAGTTTTATCAGGACTAGCTCTCCCAAGGCTGTCAGTAGTTCTAATGGAATGTTGTCTACTCCCGGGGCCTTGTTTCGACTTAGGTCTTTCAGTGCTCTGTCAAACTCTTCACACGGTATCATATCTCCCATTTCATCTTCATCTACGTCCTCTTTCATTTCCATAATATTGTCCTCAAGTAAATCGCCCTTCTATAGAGCCTCTATATACTCCTTTCACTTTTCTGCTTTCCCTTCTTTGCTTAGAACTGGGTTTCCAACTGAGCTCTTGATATTGATGCAAGTGGTTCTCTTTTCTCAAAAGGTCTCTTTAATTTTCCTCTTCCCAGTATCTATCACACCCCTCATGAGAAAAGCATCTACATCCTTACATTTGTCCTCTAGCCATCCCTGCTTAGCCATTTTGCACTTCCTGTCGATCTCATTTTTGAGACGTTTGATTTCCTTTTTGCCTGGTTCATTTACTGCATTTTTATATTTTCTTCTTTCATCAATTAAATTCAGTATTTCGTCTGTTACCCGAGGATTTCTACTAGCCCTCGTATTTTTATCTATTTGATCCTCTGCTGCCTTCACTGTTTCATTCCTCAAAGCTACCCATTCTTCTTCTACTGTATTTCTTTCCCCCATTCCTGTCAATTGTTCCCTTATGCTCTCCCTGAAACTCTCTACAACCTCTGTTTCCTTTAATTTATCCAGGTCCCATTTCCATATATTCCCAACTTTTTGCAGTTTCTTCAGTTTTAATCTACAGTTAATAACCAACAGATTGTGGTCAGAGTCCACATCAGCCCCTGGAAATGTCTTACAATTTAAGACCTGGTTCCTAAATCTCTGTCTTACCATTATATAATCTATTTGATACCTTCTAGTAACTCCAGGCTTTTTCCGTGCATACAAACTTCTTTCGTGATTCTTGAACCAACTGATAACCATGATCAAGTTATGCCCTGTGCAGAATTCTATCAGGCGGCTTCCTCTTTCATTTCTGACCCCCAATCCATATTCACCTACTACGTTCACTTCTATTCCTTTCCCTACAACCGAATTCCAGTCACCCATGACTACTAAATTTTCGTCTCCCTTCACTACCTGAATAATTTCTTTTATCTCATCATACATTTCATCAATCTCTTCGTTATCTGCAGAGCTAGTTAGCATATAAACTTGTACTACCGTTTTTTGTAGGTGTGGACTTCGTGTATATATTAGCCACAATAATGCGTCCACTTTTCTGTTTGTTGTAGCTTACCCACACTCCTATTTTTTATTCATTATCAAACCTACTCCTGCATTACCCCTATTTGATTTTCTATTTATAACCCTGTCTTCACCTCACCGAAAGTCCTGTTCCTTCTGCCACCGAACTTCACTAATTCGCACTATATCTAACTTTAACCTATCCCTTTCCCTTTTTAAAATTTCTAACCTACCTGCTCGGCTCAGGGATCTGACATTCCACGCTCCGGTCCGTAAAACGCCAGTTTTCTTTCTCCTGATAACGACGTCCTCTTGAGTAGTCCCTGGCCGGAGATCCGAATGAATGGGGGACTATTTTACCTCCGGAATATTTTACCCAAGAGGACGCCATCATCATTTAACCTTAAAGTAAAGCTGCATGTCCTCGGGGAAAATTACGGCTGTAGTTTCCCCTTGCTTTCAGCCGATCGCAGTACCAGCACAGCAAGGCCGTTTTGGTTAGTGTTACAAGGCCAGATCAGTCGATCATCCAGACTGTTGCCACTGCTACTACTGAAAAGGCTTCTGCCCCTCTTCAGGAACCACACGTTTGTCTGGCCTCTCAACAGATACCCCTCCGTCGTGGTTGCACCTACGGTACGGCTATCTGTATCGCTGAGGCACGCAAGCCTCCCCAACGACGGCAAGGTCCTTGGTTCATGGGGGTCATGGTCGTCCATAAACAGCCCTTTTCAATCTATCCAAGACACGTTCAATAGGATTCATGTTTGGAGAACATGCTGGGCATTGTAGTCGAGCGATGTCGTTGTCCTGAAGAAATTCATTCAGAAGATGTGCAAGATGGGGGCGCGAATTGTTGTCCATGCAGACGAATGCCTCGCCAATATGCTGCCGATACAGTTGCACTATCTGTCGGCGGATGGCATTCACGTATCGTACAGCCATTACGGTGCCTTCCATGACCACCAGCGGCGTATGTCGCCCCCACATCATGCCACTCCAAAAGAGCAGGAAACCTCCACTTAGCTGCCCTCGCTGGACAGTGTGTGTAAGGCGTTCAGCCTGACTGGGTTGCCTCCAAACATGTCTCCGAGGATCGTCTGGTTGAAGGTATATGCGACACTCATCGGTGAAGAGAACAGGATACCAATCTTGAGTGGTCCATTTGGCATGTTCTTGGGCCCATTTGTACCGCGCTGCATGGTATCGTGGTTGCAAAGATGAACCTCGCCATGTATGTCGGGAGTGAAGTTGCGCGTATGCAGCCTATTGCGCACAGATTGAGTCGTTACACGACGTCCTGCGGCTGTGAAGTATTCATTTTCATGCAGGAATAACAACACTTTCTCTTTCTCTGACACTGAATGCAATCGCTCATTCCTAAATGACAACTGAGACAAGAACCTGCTGTATGGGAATCGAACACATGCCATTGGAAAGTAAATATCTTCGCACTGTACAACGTAAATCATGCGTCTGCCACTAGGGTTGTAAGAGCAACTCGGTGGCATATGGGGCTCATTAAATGAATACATGACGATACATATAACTAATGTGTGTTTTATATATTTCTCTTAATTATATCTGGATGTGTTCAATGGTCCCGGCAGAGGTTCGAGTCCTCCCTCGGGCATGGGCCTGTGTGTTTGTCTTTAGGATAATTTAGGTAAAGTAGTGTGTACGCTTAGAGACTGATGACGTTAGCAGTTAAGTCCCATAGGATTTCACACACATTTGAACATTTTTGATGTGTTCAAAGGCTCATGGGCAATACACAGTAAATTTTTATAAGCTGCGTTTTCTAAGCACAACAAAACTGAAGGTATATCTGACTCATCAAACATTTCAAAGAGAATTTTCAATCGATTTTAGCACAAAAAGTATTACGCAAGCTTACGACGTATTCCACTTGCTTTAGGACTGTGGCTATGGAAAATTAAAATGCTGTATTATGTTGACGATATCACCATATTTGTTCACAACAGTCTCCACCTGAATTAACACCCAGCTGAAATCGTTTTAAAAGTGTTTTGAAACAACCACTATAGTCCGTTTTTGGAACTGCATTTAGTACTGCTGTACAATTATTTCGAGTGTCCTTAACTGCATCGTAACGCTGTCCTTTCGTAATCAACTTCGGGGGAACATCCAGAAGTCGTTTGGGGTTAAATGCAGTGAATATGGCGGGCGATTCACGACTGTTTTTGCAAAAGCTCGAACACGATTTTCGCTTTGTGGACTGCGGCTTTGTTGTGGAGGAGCGACCGTGTACCTGCCTCTCGGTATTCGAGTCGAATTCGGAGAATTCTCGCCCACAGGCACAAAAATAACACCACACTTGATGTTGCCTCGCTGCTCCACTGCCATTTTATGACGACTGTCGGAGACCTACTGCTACATTTGCGGCCACGACGCCTGCTGCAGCCACGCTATTGTGAGGGAACTTGCATTTCGGATCTTGGATGGTGTATCAAGAAGTGTAGTTTGCTTGGTGGTTTCATTCTAGAATGGACAATTTCCTACTTTGATTGGATATAACTTCTGCATTATGGTTAATGGAAAATCACCACCAGAACAGTGTTGGCTCAGCTGGTGTATCTCTGGTTATGGCGCCGTATAGTATATGTGCAGTTATTCCACCTGAGTTCTGTCTACTTGAAGGGTTTGGAGGAAGTGAAGTGGTTTAAAGACTTGTTGCCAGAATATGATGAGCATAATACTGAGGACAAGGGCTGCCAATCACTTCCTGTGCTGCGGTCGAAATTGCCTGTCGACAAATACAAACCAGTGACAGATGAGTTAAAGTGAAGTTGTTGGAACAGTGGTGACATGAGGGCCACTTACGAGATGTTCTATGTGTCACCAATGAGCGGAATGGACCTTGTTGTTGAAAAGTGAATGAAATGTAAGCATTTTATAATAAACTTTAAACTAATGAGCGGAGTAAACTTTTTAGAATAAAATTTGTACCAGTGAGCAAAATTAACGTTGTTGTTGAACTATGAATGTAGTGTTGTAGAACAATGAAACAAATGTAATATTGTTGAACAACGAAATAAATGTAATGTTGCTGAACAACGAAAGACATGTCATATGTTTCCTAATAAAATTTATATCTAGAATAGTTTTTGTTTTTCCCCTCCCTCTGTGTAACATATCATACAAAGAAATATTTTGTTGTTGGTGCATCATTCTAACGAGAACTTGTTCATTGTAATTAGCATGAAAGCTGGAATATCTGAAAAACTGCAGTACTCAAGACGTAAAGGTCATCTGAGCGAAATGGTTATCATGAAATGAATTGATGACCTTCATCAAGCTCATTAGGTTGACTTGATTTCATATTCGAGATACAATTCCGGTTATAAATAGTTATTAACAGTAATTTATGTGTGCCGCAGATATGCATGGGTTGCTCCTCTAAACACTAAAACTGATGCTGAGGTTTCAGGTGCAATAACAAAAATATGCAGAAGAAGTAATAGAATTCCAAATTGCTTGCAAACAAACTTAGGTAAGGAATTTTATGATAATCAGTTCAAGAAGTTAATGGGCAAACGAAAGATTAATCACTACTCATCATTTTCCAGCTTCTAAGTTTCCGCTGTAGAGACATCCAAGAGAACTGTTAAATGAAAAATATTTAAACATTTCACTGCTCAGAGTTCTTTCGAATGGAATGATATGGTAGAAGATACGCTAAGCCTGGACAATCAGGCAAAATGTGGAAGAACTGATCAGAGATTTGTTGATATGAAAGAAAACAGCTTTTCGTCGATTGTGTATAATAAGATCAATATGATAGATACAAGAAACCCTACACGCAAAGTCAGCGAATTTGTTGGAATTAGTGAACAGAAGTCAATTTTTCGAAAAAGCCTACACTCCCAACTTATACTGAAAATTCGAACAATGCAGGAGACCTGCACAAGAATGTGTTTGCTACAAGACGACATGTTGTGGCCAGTGGCAGGAGCTTTCTGCAGCACAGAAGTAAATATGAAAAACAGATATCTATCCTCGTATCTAATTGAAAAAATCATTGGAAAAAAAGAAGCAAAATGGTTGGGTTTTGATAAAACATACAATTCGTGGATGAACTTGTAAGAGAGAGTATGTATAACGAGCGAACTGTATGAGGAAACAAATTTATTACTGTTTTGAGGGCATTTGTTACAGTTCTGATAGAATGTCGAGCAACCTGTTACAGTGGCGGGGAGTAACTTGATAGTGGATGTATTCGAATTTGGCGCACTTTTTGTACAAATAAGTGCCTTATTTTAATACTTTGCTGTGGTTAGCTAAAGAGAGGAAGGGCATGTGGGGCACAACGCACAACTGGACTAATTCTGGCATCTGAATTTTTCCCCATTAGCACTAATGTGCTGGTTCTACCTTTTCGGATTTTTATCAAATGAAGATAGTGGTGATGTGGAGAGAGAGAGAGAGAGAGAGGAGGGGTCACTGCTGAATGATTTTATTAATATTGTTGATGATGTCACTGCTAAGAGCAATGATAGCACTGATAAGGGGAACATTGCTTGCGATGTCATGGGCAGGTGAATGACACGGATAAACTAATGTAAACAAATTAAAACGTTTGACTTGTAAACGAAGTGCACCAGAAACGACGTAGATATAATAACGTGAAGCACACATTCCTACAATTTAAGCAATAATAATCAAGGTATTCAATCACCACTTTGCTTCATGAGTCCCTTTATGACTCGTGATCAGAAACGCTCGGCTTTAACAGAGCAGTTCTTTATAAAACACTTTAAATACAATCCCATGTGACTGCATGTTCAAGCAACAATTTGAAACGCCAGCAGAAGGTGTCATCAACTTATACAGGGTACTCACACGATGTATTTACCTTCACTCGCGTGGAATTCCAAGTATTACCTCTCTGGAATCCCTCAGTTGACAGACCATCCTGACTATCGACTATTCCCTCGTTCCTAACAAACTTAGAAATACAAAATTGTTGAGGCTTTCGTGGCCACTTGTTGACAAACTGCCTATTGGCTTCTGTCTCGGGTTCTTCGGCCGACGTTCATCTAATGATTTTTCTGACGTTTCGCCAGCACGAGTGGCTGGCATTGTCAAAGCTTCACCCTCCATTGCCGGTGGTGAACTGGAGCCGAGCTCGCGGGCGCAGGCTATATGTACCTGGCGCGCCAACGTCCGAGGGCTTCTCCGCGGTCATTTCCGGTGCGGTTCTCCTCTTGCTACCTGCGACGGTCGTTCGCTGCAGTACGGGAAGCCAGGATCCGTTGACCTTAAGGCTTTCCTCTTTCTTGTTCAAACTGTTCGCGTGTTTTTGTATTTCTACAGCTTCTCTGAACAAGCGCGTGTGATAGTGCTTCTCTACAGCCAGAACTTCCGTGTCGGCGAATTGTATTACATGGTCGGTCTCATTCAGTGCGTGCTCTGCCACGGTCGATTTCTCCACCTGCCCCAACCTGCAATGAGGCTTATGCTCTTTGATCCTGGTGTTAATGGATCGTCCAGTCATTCCGACATAAACTTTTCCGCATGTGCATGGTATGCGGTATATTCCCGACATTGCAAGTGGGTCTCTTTTCTCCTTCGCCGATCTAAGACACTCTTTGATCTTCCTTGTCGGTTTGAAAATCGTCTTTACGCCATGTTTGCGCAATATACGGCCGATTCTGTCCGTCACTCTGGGAATGTATGGCAGAAAGGCCGTACCCGACAATTCTTTTTCCGGTTCCTTACTTCGCCGAGGGTTGGGCTCTGTTACACTTCTAACATAATTTGTGGAGTAACCATTGCTCCTCAGGACAGTTTCCAGGTGTTGCATTTCTCGTTTGAGGTGTTGCGGCTCACATATTCGTCCTGCTGTCGTTACGAGCGTACTAATCATGCCTCTTTTCTGGCTCGGGTGGTGGTTTGACAGTTTGTGCAGGTATCGGTCCGTGTGAGTCGGTTTTCGATACACGCTGTGTCCCAGATCTTCGCCGTCCCTTGTGACCAGAACATCTAGAAATGGCAGTTTCTTGTCCTTTTCTACTTCCATGGTAAATGTTATGTTGGCATGGAGGCTGTTCAAGTGTCTTAGGAAGTCACTGAGCAGTTCTTCACCATGGCTCCACACCACGAAAGTATCATCGACGTACCTGTACCACACGTTAGGTTTGTAAGTCGCCGAGTCCAGTGCCTGTGCTTCGAATTGTTCCATGAAGAAGTTGGCCACCACTGGACTGAGAGGACTACCCAAGGCGACGCCTTCCAGCTGTTCGTAGAAATCGCCATTCCACGTGAAATAGCTCGTGGTGAGACATGCATGGAAGAGCTTTCTGATGTCTAGCGGAAAAAAGGAACCGATGTGCTCCAGAGCGTCACTGAGTGGCACTTTCGTAAATAACGAAACAACATCAAAGCTGACCAGGATGTCGTTTGGTGCAAGTTTCAGTTTCTTCAGCTTCTCAATGAAATGTCCTGAGTCCTTAATGTATGTGTCGGTCTTCCCCACGTGTGGCTGGAGCAGAGAGGCCAAGTGTTTTGCTAGTTTATATGTCGGTGATCCAGGAGCGCTAACGATCGGTCTCAGTGGAACGTTGTTCTTATGGATCTTGGGTAATCCATACAGCCGAGGTGGTAGGGCTTCTGTGTTGCGCAGGTTTCTCTGTATGTCCGCCGGCAGAGAAGACGCCTTGATTAATCGATTCGTATTCCGTGTGATACGTTGCGTCGGATCTGCGCTTAGTTTTCGGTACGTCGTCGGATCTAATAGGTCTCGGATCTTTTGCTCATAATCTTCGGTCTTCATTACGACGGTCGCATTCCCCTTATCGGCAGGCAGTACCAATATACTCTTGTCGGCGTTGAGAATCTTAATGGCTTGTACCTCTTCTTTCTTCAGGTTGCAAGCTGGTGGTTTTGCTCGGCGCAGTATCCTGGCTGTTTCCGTGCGTATTTCCTCTGCCCTTTCACAAGGAAGGGTACGAATGGCTGCTTCGGTGTTGGCAATGATGTCCTCCATAGGTATAGTTCTCGGGATGATAGCGAAATTCCCTCCTTTTTGAAGAACAGACACTTCCTCTTCGGTCAATTGTCGTTCAGTGAGGTTGACCACTGTGTGTGACATGTCGGGAGTCGCCTTGTCGGTGTGCTTCCGGCATCTTCCAAACTTCTTTTTCTGTCGATCGGTGCAGCGCTCGAGTTCGTTCTGCATGCTCCTGTGAGTGATGCTGTCAATCTTGTCCCAGTCGTCTCGATGCATTCTGCTACTTAGTTGATAGAAAAGGTCCAGAAGTTCCTGATCCGTTCTTGCCAAGTCTCTCCGTGTTGTATGTATTCGCTCACGAAGAAAAGCTCGTTCCATTCTGTCGTAGATACGATGTGCTTGGGCGGTGGTGAATAGGCGCTTACATCTCAAGAACTTCGGTGTAGTACATTCATCTCGGCAACGTGACAGAAAGGCGAGAGAGGACATCAGTCGCGCTTTCTTCTTCCGTCGTTGGTCAAGGCGTCGGTACAATCTGCAAATCTCCTCCCCGTAGAGGCGTAATACAAAATTGTTGAGGCTTTCGTGGCCACTTGTTGACAAACTGCCTATTGGCTTCTGTCTCGGGTTCTTCGGCCGACGTTCATCTAATGATTTTTCTGACGTTTCGCCAGCACGAGTGGCTGGCATAGTCAAAGCTTCACCCTCCATTGCCGGTGGTGAACTGGAGCCGAGCTCGCGGGCGCAGACTATATGTACCTGGCGCGCCAACGTCCGAGGGCTTCTCCGCGGTCATTTCCGGTGCGGTTCTCCTCTTACTACCTGCGACGGTCGTTCGCTGCAGTACGGGAAGCCAGGATCCGTTGACCTTAAGGCTTTCCTCTTTCTCTCCTCTGGTGTACGGGTACACTACATGCTCTAAGCCAATACACGATGGGTGAAATAAAAGTGGACTGGAGAACAGAGTTCCAGGGTACAAAAAGACACAGCAGAGGAAAGGAAATACAGTGCCAGCCTGACTATAGCAGGTGTTGAAAGTGACCACCACTCATCTGATGGCACTTATAGGCACCGATCATCCAGTTGCTGAAGCCAGATCGAAGCTGGACTGCTGGAATTGCTGCAGTCTCATCCAAAATGTTCTGCTGCAGTTATTGAAGACTATGAGGGTTTTTGCGATCCGCATTAATCTTGAGGGCTCTCCGCGCAAAGTAACCGTACACTGACACATCAGGTCTGCATCCCTCACACTGACACATTGGGTGTCCAGCTAGGATCGCGACCAGACTGCCCTCTGCTAACAGTCTGTCAGACATGAATTTCATGCAAAAGTGCTCTTACGTTTTGCCAGCTGTAAGGGCACTTACACCATCCTGTTGGAAGAAACTGTAGGTCTTTTCCTCCTCCGTTAATGCTGCCACAAATGACAATCCAATTGCATCCCCTTGTCCGGGCCACTTTTACTTGCTCCACTCTGTATCACAAAAAGCAGCAGGGGCGATATGTTCATCCCTGCTTCTTCATCGTCAATTGACAAGTGAACAACAGCGACCATTCCTATCATGTACCGTTACTGGTGATAAGAAATGGTGTGTTTATGCTAACGTAAGGAAGAGAAAGGAATGGTTGAGCCCAAACAAAGCATCAACTCCCCACACAAAGACCTATGCGCATCCACAAAATATAATGTTGTGCATCTGGTGGAACAGCTGCTGACATTTATTGTCAACAACTGAGATATCTTTCAGAACAACGGCCAGTAATACTGCGGGAAGTGAGGCTACTCTACGATAACGCCCGCCCGCATATTGCTAGACTGACAACTGACGCTATACATGAATTGGGTTGGGGAGTCATTCCAGACCCGACTTATTCGGCTGATCTTGCACAGACTTTCAGCTTTTTCGTTCTCTACTGGGCAATCTTCAAGGAACTACCTTTCCGGATGAAAACGCGCTCCGAATGTGTCTCTACGAGTTCTTGGCCTCAAAAACATGTGATTTCTACAGTCGTGGAACGGAGAAGTTGCCCCGTCGTTGGCAGACTCTTGAAAGTGGTGAAGGTCAATATATTATCGATGACTTCAATCTCTGTTATGTATGTGTATTGTGTTTATTAAACTTATGAAAAAAACGCTGTGAACTTAATGCACCAACCCATAACTATATATTATCAGTAAACAAACAAATAGAATTAAATGTCTGTAAACATTTAACATTGTACTAACCCGAAATGATGGCAAATATCATGAAAATTGTGGAACCCATAACTCTACCACTCGGGAATTATTATCAGTCCAAGAGGAGCACAATAAAATATTGTAGGTTTAGGGTCACATTATTTAGAAAAAATGCTATAATTAGGTGCTGGAGACTTGCTGGTGAATCACATAAACTATCACACGCACCTATTTCGGAAGGCTTTTCACGACAAGCCGATCGCCCAACACTGCATCTACTTATTGTGGCCCATCCAGGACATAATGTTTAGGCGAACACCTCGAAAAAATAAAGCTACGTAAATAAGTGTTGTTTGTTTGGAGGTACATGTCTGCATACCACCTGAGATGAAAATCTTAATTGAAAATGGAAAGAGGCAATATGTAGCGAATCACACATGAAAATCCTTCATCTGAACATCATTCACGAGTAAAGTCGCAGAATAAGGTAAATGCTCCTGCTAACACACACGGGCTACCGGATGTGGTCGACATTTTGTCCAGTACTTTTCAAGCTTGTTATCTGCTTACCTGTTCCTCATACATAACATGTACCGTAATGCTAGCACACATGTGATCAATCCGTTCCCTAAGGTATACAAAGTTTCTTATATTTATCAGGTACACAACTGCCCCACAGATAGAAACCTGAAGTACGGGGCGGCCTGGGAAACTGGATATCCAGATAAGCCCGGACAGCTAGCCCATAATGAGATGCATAGGTCGTAGAACGGTCACCACGGTTCCCCGATTCAAGTTCATTAGATTTATATCTGTGGGGATATGTGAAAGAAATTGTGTATGCAGTGAAGGTCAGAAACCTTGCAACCTCTGCGAGCGGATTCTTGATGCTTGTGCTCACCTTCCAATACATTTAGTGATTGAAATCTGTGAGAAATTGATGAATCGGTCAGCAAAAGCTTACAAGTGCTGGGCAACACGCTGAAGACATCGTGTATCCTTTATGTCTTATCTTTCTGATGTTTTATATGTCCCCATTGCCTTTTGAAGGCTACGATTTTCATCCAAGATCACTGATTCCAAAATGGTCGACATGATAGGAGCAACCTCACTGGTTTGGCCGTCTTCCCCATTTTACACAACTCGCCTTAAAATTTTTGTTTCTGTGTTAGTTCGTTTTCTTTTGGAAGGGTGGTTACAACCCTGTGGATCATCCTTTAGTTACAAAATAAATGAATTAATTACGTAACCATTTTTTCGAGATGATAAGAAAACTAGCACTACACATCATGTTAACCACACCTTACCATTGGCTGGCCCCATTTTATTTTGTATTTTCTAGTGGCGTGGGGTCTCAGAGTGTACTAGGGTTTCAGACGTGAACCACAGAAAAAAGTTACGTAACTTATTATTTGCAACATCGTAATTAAATCTTTAAGTCTGTTCCTTGTACTGCGATTCAAGACTCATTGTACTGCAGTTTGTAGGTTTCATGTAATGGTGACACGAATTTTCCGTTTAAATTGTTAGTAATATGTATAAATCCAACACAGTCCGCGGTCTCACACTATTATGTCATTTTAAAATGCTGGATTTTTTAAAATCTTCGTACAATCGCACAACAGTACATCGTCTATATGAAGGAAGATAGAAACAAGGGTTGAATTTTAATTTACATGGAGGATTGCTAATTTTCAAAAGAATAATTCTATTTTAGAAGGGTATTACTTCAGCATGCAAGCACGTACAACCTTGGATTACTTTTTACAGTTAGTTTTAACTTAAAACTTTGGATTTACTTTTCTCAAATATTCAGTGTAGCCTCCACCGGACACACGAAAAACATACAGACTGTAGTCGAAACCTAACATACATTTGTGAGTATCGCTGTTGCTGTTACTTTTCGGCATCACTGTTCACACGAAGTTGGTGAAAGGGGAGCCACGTAGATAGAGCCTTTAACAAAAAACAAAAGAAAAACAAACGCTGTAAGATCAGGTGATCTTGTGCGCCAATGCTGCAATACGAGGTACGAGAGCACCCCACGACCGATCCTGGGTTGAAGCAGCTCCTTGTCAAGAGCTGCTTTTTCATGCAGGTGCCAGTGCGGTGGTGCAACGTCCTGTTGAAAAAACATTGCTCAGGTGCGCGCACTGAGGGTTCTGTACAAACTTAATTATGCATGCCTGGGTCTCTCACACACGTAGAATCGCGCACTTGGAAAGCGAGGTGCAGAGAGTGTTTGCACGGTGCATCGGTCCAACTCGGCTTGATTCGCCTCAACTCGGCTTGCATGGTGAAGCAGCCATGGTGCTCCGCCTAAGTGCTTTAATGGATGGCTTATACAACACTGAAATAAATCAGCGCAAGACTGTTACTAGAACAATGGGACAACCCACTCCGAAAAACGAAAATATTTCCGAAAGTCCATTTAAACGGGAGTGAGAATTTTCTTGTTTCTTTATTAGCTGTGACGATGAAGAAAAATTTCTAATCTACAGTACAGTAATTACATTCCTAAGAAAATAATGTATTTAAAGACACTACAGCAAGTTGCATTCAGGAAAGTATAGCGAAATCATAGGGGACGCCAGAGGAGAAGGATTAACGAAGCTGCGAACTCTTGCAGAAGAGAATTCTGCATCCACAAATGAGGTTTCCACCAGTCGTTTGACATGCATATTTTGGTTAAAAGACCTGCAAAGCGAACTGAAGTTTGTTTTTAATCCTCTCAAATGGGTATTCGTTTTCGTTTTCGCTTGTATTATTTCGATCGCAATCTTTTTACTCCAATTTAGGGCGAAGAAGATGAAGGATGGCGCGAAAGAACCCTTAGCGCAAATTATAAAGTTACTCTACGTTTAGCAAGTGCTGGAAAGCCTTTTATGGAAGATCCATTAATAAAGAATATTTTGTTGGCTGTAGCAAAGACAATGTATCCCAATTTGTCGCATGCAAGAAAATGCAGCTTTCAATTATGACAATATCTCGGCCATTCCGCGACATTGCCGGAAATTTGCATGAACAGTTTTCAGTCTAAATTGAAAACTTCCCACAGCACTCCACCACACTTCATGGGTCCATGGATATTAGTAGAAAGGCCCAGTCTTTCTTGCTTGGCATGGACGACTACCTACAAGAAACGGAAATCATTTAAATCGTTTTTGCACCGATAATCTTGTACCAGGAAACTGTTTCTCGGCCGACTGCACATGAACATTTGACAAGGACGAAGAAAGCAGAGACGAAATTTTGGAAAAGGTCGATACAGATAGAAAGGGAGAGACAAGTGTTAGGTCGTGCAAAGTCGAGGACTGAGGGTTTGAACCGTCGTCAAGATAGCGAAACCATCTTCGCCCTGTGCATTGCGCTGTGCGCTAGTGAAAACACCATGAGGTGCTCTGGTATATGTAGATAGCTCATCCATCCAGAGAATCAAGAATCTTAATGATTTTTGCCTGTTCTCGATATCGATAATTCCGGGAATTCCAGGACCGTGTCAAAATCTCTACAGTAGTTCCTCAGACTAGCTCGGAGATACAAAAAGAAACGAGCAGGAGAGTTCAGTTTAAATATGCATATAGAGAAAAGATTTAATGAAACTGCTTTTATTTACTTATTAAAACATGACAGCAACTTGCATTATACGTTTACGAACAGCGATGTTCATTTCTTATGCTTTCGGTGGACGATTAATGCAATGTATGTTCAAACGGCGCTACAACTTATCAAGTTTCAGTTTTTTCCTTTACTTGCACTGTAAAGCCTTGTTTCCTGCCAATTTAATGATTCTAGGTCAACGGCAAGTACCGTATAGGTTTTAATGAGTGAGTTTCCGAGCATCAAAATATGTGATATAAATGACCGAATCTTTTGGTTGCATTGACTGAGAAGGTTCAATTTTCTATACCGCCAAGAAACATCGCAACATGCGGCATAAATTTTAACCTGATACGTCTACCAGTTCCTAAGAAAATGTGCTCTTAACAGACAGACAGGCGGTTAAGAAATTATCAGAAATTTATTGTTAATATCTAATTACAGTTTCAAAACTTTCATATTTTTTTTCTTTTTTTTTCGTTCACTTGCACTGTGAAACTTGCTTCCTGCCAAATTTGATGATTCTAGGTCAACAAGAAGTACCATATAGGTTTTGACAAGTGAGTTTTCGAAGTGCCAAAATACGTGATATAAATGGCCGTGTATTTTAATTGCACTGACTTTGAACTTAACAAATTTTGCACCGTCAAGTAGCCATATTACATGAATTTGAACTTGATGTGCCTACCTGTTACTGAGAAAACGGTTACATAATAGATGAGCAGACAGACAGACAAACAACAAAGTCATCCTGTAAGGCACAGAATCCTAAACATGAAGTTTTAAGAACACTCTCGCAATTATGGAAGAACAGAAATCTCCAGAATATCGAGGTACATGATTCCTACCACTGCTTTTTTATTTATTTTTTTTAATGTTATTTTATTTTTTTTAAATCCAGACCATAAATCTTTTCTCGGGAAATGACGCTTAAGACATGAAATTTAGCAGAGTCTTTGCCGTGCTCGGTTTTGCTACATAGCTGCTGTGTTCCTCGTATTCTTACATGTGACTTAACGTACACACGTCACTGAACATTAAAAGTGAAAGGAAATTGTTATTTTCGATCTATACGCCCGGAATGGGGTCAAAAAACATGAAGAGCTTGTAGCAGTTGAACCCTGTATTATTTGAAACATGAAGTTGACACAAAACACATCACACAGACACATGAGGGGTGTACAAAAATGGTTCAAATGGCTCTGAGCACTATGGGACTCAACTGCTGAGGTCATTAGTCCCCTAGAACTTAGAACTAGTTGAACCTAACTAACCTAAGGACATCACAAACATCCATGCCCGAGGCAGGATTCGAACCTGCGACCGTAACGGTCTTGCGGTTCCCGACTGCAGCGCCTTTAACCGCACGGCCACTTCGGCCGGCTTAGGGGTGTACAACTCTCGGCTGCAACGACGAACAGATCTGTCAACTACATGCAGAGCTGTGTAGAATGCGCTCTCGTCTTAATCGATCACATGGGGGCGACCTGTGGATTTCCCCTTAGATAAACAAGTCTTGTAAGCGCTGGTGTCAACGTTGAATGCTTTGAGTTGTAGGAGGTGGTCTTCCGCAATGTCTGCGGAAACCACGGCGTAGAGGTTGTGCTGTGATTTCGTGACACAAAGAAAGTTCCGGCCGCTCTCGTCAGGTGGCGGCAGTAGTTTTCTCGCTTTGATGAATGGATGCAGGAATCAAGTGCGTAGCCGTGCCAGCCCCACACGCGATAATCAAGGAACTGCCGGCAGTAGCAGGAAGTCAGTCGGCTAGAGGAGCATTGCCACAGCCGAGAACTTTTTTAAAAATTTATTGGCTTTTGGAGCGTGCTTATATAGTCGTCTCAACACTACAAATGATATGCTACAGTTTGTTTTGATAATTCAAAGTATACATTAGTTAAAGTTGTGTCCTGACACTAAGTTACATAGCCTTAAGAAAGGAGAAATTCCAACGGAAATCAAATAGTGTTCGGTTTTCGGCTCTGGCACATCGTACTGCAACTAAGGCAGCAATTTGAGCAACAGTTGGCACCACTGTGACATAATGAACTGTTGTAAATCGGTTACGTCAACGTCAGCTACGAGCCAGTTGTCCTGTAGCGTGCATTCCACTGACGCCAAACAACGGTCGTTTGTGACTTCACTAGTGTCAAGCGAGAGCTCACTGGAGGGCAGGGTGAAGGTCTGTTTTGTGTTCTGATGAAAGCTGGTTCTGGTTCGGTGCCAGCGGTGCACTACGTTAGTTAGGAGACCAGTTAAGGACCTGCAACCAACCTGTCTGCGTGCTACACACACTGTACCTACACCTGGAGTTACGGAGCTATAGTCTGGGGTGCAATTTCTTATGACAGCAGGGGCACTCGGGTGGTTATCCCACGCACCATGACTGCAAATTTGTACGTCAGTCTGGTGATGCGACCTACTATGCTGCCATTCCTGAACAGGTGTGTTATACAACGATAGCGCTCGCTCACATACCGCTGTTGTAACCCAACATGTTCTACAGACTGTAGATATGTTGACTTGGCCTGATCGATAACCAGATCTGTTTCCAATATGGGACACAATCGGTAGGCAACTCCAGCGTCATCCACAAAGCGCACTAACTGTTCCTGTATTAACCGACCAAGTGCAACAGCTATGGAACTCCATCTCACAAAACGACATCCGGCACCTGTAAAACACAATGTATGCAGTATGCATGTTTGGAACTCCATGTCACAAAATGACATCCGGCACCCGTAAAACACAATTTATGCAGTATGCATGTTTGCATGTTCGGGAGGACGACGGTTCAAACCCGCGCCCGGTCACCAAGATTTCCCTAAAAAACTCCAGGCAAATGCCGGGATGTTTACTTTGAAAGGACGTGGCTGACTTCGTTCCCCATCCTTGACACAGTACGAGCTTCTGATCGGTCTCCAATGACCTTGATGTCGGTGGGACGTTAAACTCAATCTTCCTTCATGCATGTTTGTATGCCTGCATTTAACTTTGTGACGGTTGCAGTCGTTGTTAACGTGCCAGCATTACACATTTGCAATTGTTTATCTTGTGCTTACATCAACCTGCGATCTTGCAATGTTAATCACTTAAACATGACAGCTATACAGATGTATTCCTGAAATTTCTTTACTCTACGTTAATTATTTTTTGGTGTTGTGATTTTTTATCTGTCAGTGTTAACGTTCGTCTGCTGCTACAGTATTTCCAACGAGTGCTTCTTGAGCCGTCGAAGTAATTTTTTCAGCATACCTTAGCATATGTTAACACACCGCCCTCCTAACCCCCCCCCCCTCGTAGTCTGATAGGGCTGCGTTGCCGTAGAAATCAGTAACGCTTGAGGAGGAGGTTGAAGCTGAGAAAGAAGAAGAGAAGACTCCATTATGTTTGTAACCTTAAAGACGATCCATGACGAGTATCGTGTTGTATGCAAATGTCGCATAACTTATCTTGGATCAAACTAAGAGAGAAATCGGGGAGGGTGTGAAGAACATCATCAAGACGTTCGACTAAAAGAACCAGGCAAATCAGCCGTCGCCAAACACTGCCGTCGTGAAATGAAATATGGCGAGACAGAATTAACATATTAGTGCAAACGCCAAGTTACCTGGACAGGGATACGTCGAAACAGTTCGGGAAACATAATGAACCGAGACGGAGTTTTCAGTTTAAACTCGGGTTTGGGGTTTGACAGTCCATTTATTAAGATGTCTCTGGTCATTTCAAAAGTCAGTGCTTGAAAACTGAGAGAGAATGTGCCATTCGCTTAATAACATTGTGGGTTTAAAAAACAAATGTGCAACAACGGCGTAGAGTCCTCCGGGAGTAGAACTCTGAGATAAATAGCCCATACTTGAGAGTCCAGGCAGTGAACACGCATAACAGCACAGCTCTGAGTACCTAAAGAAGACGATTGGGTTCAAATGGCTCTATCTGAGGTCATCAGTCCCCTAGACTTATTTAAACCTAACTAACCAAAGGACATCACACACATCCATGCCCGAGGCACGATTCGAACCTGCGATCGTAGCAGCTGCATGGTTCCGAAGACGACTGGTCAGTCGTTGAAATGTTGGGCGTGAAATGGAATCAAAACTCGGCTGAACACGGAAAAGCCCACCGTTAAACAGTCACATCGAGAAATCCTGGGAGACTATGGCATCCCGGAATATTGGGGATAAAAAATAAATAAAAGAACTGCTACCCATCTGATATCCTGGAAGAAAACAGAATGTTTCAAGTGGTCACCGGAAATACTAAAAACAGTTTAACAGTAAGGAATTCAACTAACAGCCCAGATACATACAGTTTGGTACTGTGTATCTGTGTAAGGAAAATAAAACAAATGATTCAATTAGCGAAAGAATATCCTGTTTACTGGATCGAAGGACGACCTTCAAGTTTCGAAAAATGGTAAAAGGTGACTGTACCATCGTTCTTTATTTTTTTGCTTTTTGAATACTGATTTCTTTTGCTGTTACATAGTAGAGCGTGCTGAAATACAGGGTAACAACAACTGACAATAACAAAAGTCATGTCATGTTGGAGGCAGTGTGAGAGAGGAATGAGATGGGGTATCTGACCGGTAAAGGCGTGCACAAAAGTAGTGGAAGGAACAATCCCTCACGCAAAAACGTGTGGTTGATGTACACTTAATTTCCATAGCACAAAAGAAGCCTTTATACTCGGGAACAAAAGTACGTGACGTGACGGCTGACGTGCCTCCCTTTACCGACAAAGCACTTGGCGAGCCACGCGGGTACAGCCCGCGCGTCACGTGACCTCGCGCCTGGCGCCGGGTGCCCGGTGGGCGTGGCGGTCAGCGGCGCCGGCCTCTCTTTCCGGCTGCTGTTGTTTACGAGATATCGATTCCCCCCGCTAAGCGAACCGCGCCGTCCGACCAGCCGCCCATTAGTGGGCGAACTGTTCGGCCGCGGAAGGCTTCCGAAGCGAGCGTTAATCACGGTGACTGAGCGACGCACATTGTAACGGATCTTACTAACAATGGCTCGCGCACCCTTTGTGTCAGATGCAGGGTGTCATATACAACATTGCAAAGCGTTACAAGGATGTAGAAAGAATATGAAATTAATATTAAATATTTGAAATTTTAAACTTATCGGAAATTTTGGATGGAACTCTCGTTCAAGGTGTTGAAGAAGGAGTGAAAATACCAGTTTTCATCTTCGTACTGAAAATTTCAGTCTAGTGTTCAACATAAATAACTCAACAACAATAAAAGTGCTACTCACAAAATACGAGAACTATGTTGTGAGTAAGCTCTTTTCCTAAATACACTGCTCTGCAAAACTTAACTCTAGAACACTAAAGGGGTGGGGGGGGATGTTACATTGCTATTAACCCAGCGTAAACTTTAGTACTCCACATTTTATTCAAAGGAAGTGACAAGTTATAGTTTATGCAGTAGTCAGTTACAATTATAAGGTACGTCACAAACAAAATGTCCTGGTTTACTCCATAAACCTTACATGGATACTCTGCAAATCACATAGTGTTTGACAGAGAGTAACATACTGACAACACCAGATTAGCGGGAACAGCGAATTAGTTGCAACTGCAGTCGTAAATTTTACGAAGGTTTAGTAATCTTGGGTTAAGGACGAGACACATAAAATAAGGTGACATATTAACCAATCGGTGGAAATGAAAGAATGTGCGGAAACATTGCAAGAATCAGCTAGTTGTGCACGAAAAACTGGACGTCGCACGGCTTGAAGTCAGCGTGACTATAGCGCCAAACGGAGCTGAATGTGCAACACGAGGCAATTGAAGCAATGGCAAAGGACAGTGTGCATCAATGAGCGAGTAGTTACTGTGGTAGTGGTCTTCGTTACAACAAGGCCCGAGGACAACCTTTCACATTGGGAATAATCATCGGGAAACTCGACGAAGGACTCGTAGCATCGTTCCACGTACGTGGAGAGCGTTCTGAATCACAGGCACTGGTATCTAAAGGGGAAGAGTGTGTGGATCACGGTCAACTACAGCAGCAGATGACTGCAACAGCTCAAATAGCAGCTGCAGTTGCAGCCACATTCAACAGGACTGCAAGACACGAAATATGACTCCTCGCAATGGCACGATGACTATCTGGGGCTGCTCTCCTTGCCCGAGAACCACTACATTGCGTTCCCTTAATACCCGTGCATCGGTCGCACCGTTTGCGAAGTTTCCAAGGGCTTATCGAATGGACCAGCGTGGAGCTCGTTCGCAGGCTCTTCTAAGGTGAGAGACAATTCAGACACAAAGGAATTACAGACATACGCTGCGAGCGGGCATTCATTGCATCAGATGGGGACACAGTGGGCATTGCAAATGCACGGACTGCCCTAGCACATCTCCCATCTGACTCATAGACTGATCTACACATTAGTAATGCAGTGCTCCTTGCCCATCCGAATGGCCTAGTGGTCAGAGCAACTTCCTAGTAAGCAGGAGACACAAGTTCTGCACAAATTTTCAGCTTTACTCATTGAATTCAATCAATTCTTGCTCGCAGCCAGCGTCTGAAATTCCTTTGAATCTTAATTCATAATGGGTAGTAAGTCTGGACGTGCTCTCTTACCTGAGAGGTGGGAACACATAATGGCCCCAGAAACGTTGTCATGTTTTTTTAGTCGTCCAGTTATTATGTTATGGGCATGATTTTGTATGGGCGTACTGACCTCCAAACCTTTGAATGTGGTATTTTCAGCGGTCAACGTTGTTGTGAACCTTGCTGCAGTGGTAACACCAGTTCCTGTCAGATCATCGAAGTTAAGCGCGTCGGGCTGAGGTAGCACTTGGATGGTTGACCATCCGGGCTGCCGAGCGCTGTTGGCAAGCGGTGTGCACTCAGCCCTTGTGAGGCAAACTGAGCAGCTACTTGATTGATAAGTAGCGGCTCCGGTCTCGTAAACTGACATACGGCCTGGAGGGCGGTGTGCTCACCACATGCTCCTCCATAGCCGCATCCAATGACACCTGTGGGCTACGGATGACACGGAGGCCGGTCGGTACCGTTGGCCCTTCCAACGCCTGTTCGAACGGAGTTAGTAACGTTGTTGTGAAATTGTGCGTCTTTTCAATGGTTCATTCTGACCTGACAATGCGCGACCGCTTGGAAAAGCGAAGGTGGAGGATCTCTTGGAATGAGGGGATTCGGCGAATGGACTGGACTGGACTGCTCCCCCTCTCTCCCCCTCCCTCCCTCATCGAGCGTTGGGGTGATGTATTGCACCACATGCACCAACAAACATCCAGTAGCCGTCGATGGATCTAGTGATGCAAATGAACGCCATACCGCAACAACTCTTTATCAATTTTCTGGACAGCATGAGAGCACGTTTAGAGCACTTATAGCCGTCAGTTGTGATCACACATCCTGTTAAGAACCATGTGCCACCCTTTATAATTTACAGGGCACCATCAAAGATCGCGGTGACGTTAGTTTTTGAATAAAAATGTAATTTCTGTACGTCTCATTGGGCATGTCTTCTGTACTACGCTGTAACATGTCTTTCCATTTTGAAATTTCATCGAACTTACGATACATGCGGTAACACCATGCGACATTGAGTTTTGTTCTTAAGTTTCGCACAACTGTGTATTATTAATACCTGTGTCACATGAGAAATGGTGCATAAGCAGCAGTGAGAATAATAAATATTAAAATGTAGTTAAAAATAAAGACAAAAACACATCGGCCCTCGGAGAGAGATCAGTAACGAAAAGGTGACGATGTTGAACGATTAAGGCAAGCAGCAAAAAAGTATTCTGAAATATTTTTGTTGCTGCAGGTAATGTTTCCATTATTATATTGTTTATGGTACAGACTAAAGCGCAAAAATATTTTGGAATGCTTATATTGAAGCTCATGTAAGGAGATGCGCTTGTATGGACACTGCATCCTGTGAAGTATGATGATGCACTGGAGATGAATGTCCACTGTCAAACTTGGTTTCCAAATTCATCTGTGTGCGTCCATTAAATATTTGCTAATTCGGTTTAACGTATACGTAAATCACTGTCTCAGCTGCTGTTAAGAAAACGCTTTAAATATCACAACCTTTGTCGTCGAACATCATCAGTTGACAAATGCATGGGAACATGTCGAGTGTTTTGGCACATATCAAGTATGAATCAGTATCATATGGCTCTGTGCCTAGCTTAATCATACAATTCCATCAAATTTACTACCACCGTAGTGTGTTAATGAAAAGCCAAGCCCACGTGAGCCGACTTGTGACGTCGCGTGTACATAAACCGACCACCTACACCGTGTATTCTTCAAGGATCAGAAGCGAGTCGGGTTACACGTAAACAGACCTCAGCAGCCAATGACGGTTACTTCCGTTGTGTATACTAACAACAAATTGTGGGTGGTACTAATGTACTCGAGCTGGTAATTATGGTAATTTGCTGTACATTATTCGGTATTTGTATGTTTCATGGGAAACAGTTACGTTGAAGCAACCGTTATTACTTCTCCTGTTATACTACTTAGCTGCTTTTTCCACCTAGTACTTTAAACAAAGCATTTATGTAACTTTACATCGGCCACTAGCAGCTTTTTATATGCTAGCAAAGTCAATCAAACACGACTCTTAGGTTAAGGGGAACTTATATTCTGAATCCATTTTTATATACTTGCAAAGTCAATTAAACACGACTCTTAGGTTAAGTGGAACTTATATTCTGAATCCAAGTATTCCGATTAATTATTTTCGAATATCTGACGATTTTAAATTTTCGTCTTATGTAAACTGGATACCTATTACAAAATTCCATAGTGAATCCCAGACAAGGATGCATCATCTATATCGCAATGATTTTTGTTCCTAGTAATGTGGTTGTGGAAAGGTGACTTAATCCTAGACACTCATTTGTGGTTAATCACAAATACTGTACTAACGTGTAAATGGGAGAATCCCTAGGTCCCTTAAGTGGCTTCTGCAAGATTTTCGGAGTTCAACATTATAATAAAATGTTTGTGTAAAATAAATATATCTTGATTCTTACCTGCTAATTCCCGGAAAATTACGCTATAGGACAGAACTGACAGAAAGTACGCTAGCAATCTTGTCTACAGGAAAACACAAGGTGAGCTTTTCATCCACATGCTGGAGGTTTCGCATTTCCTGTTCCTCGGCATCCTGAGAAGAAAATCAAGAAGAGATTTTACGTGAATTGTATACGATGTAGTTTGGCACTCTTGAGCTTACAATTACAAATAGAAGCCAGAGGAGATCTTACTACTGCTAGCAGTCCTGGCACGTAAGGACTTTTGATACTGGGATGACCTTTGCAAAGCAAATACCAATTCGTTTCCACTTTTTTCTGTTTCTCTTTCGCCCTCCTCCCTCTGTTTACACAGGGCTACTGTCAATACAACGGGAACAACGCCCTCTGTTTCCACACGAGACTCGCTCTTCGTTCGAGTCGAATTTCCAATATCCACAGCAGGAGACCACAAGTATTTGCGAAATTCATTGTACATTCACAGTAAAGCTTATGTTCTATCAGTTGCGTCTGTGATCAGAAAAACGTGTTGTTTATCCACTTATTTTATTTTCCATCCTCGCAGCCATATTCCCACCAGCACGTCATAGGAGGCATTACGCAGCCTTAAGCACCACCATGCAATGTGTGCCACCAGAAACGAAAGTCATTTTAGTGATCTCTTTTCTTACAATGGGAAACCCTAATTTCGAGCATAGAACACTTCCCGGTGCACGTTATGTAAGAGACTGTGCTTATATTTTGTCTAGTAACAATTTCAGATATACGAGTAAGGTCCATAGAAAGAAGGAAACGTTTTGGTTAAGAATACAAATTATCAGTTGTTACAAAATAACTTAACACTCTCTTTGCGTTTCGTGAATTGCTACTCACTGTAATAAACACATTACTTTCTGGCTGATGTTATAGAGCGTTCTGACGTGGACATGGTTCTCAGGTTTGGAAACTTAATTTGGTGTTTTAGACAACACGAAAGTTGTCTACTGGAAATTTCATCATTCATTTTAAACTGTTTGATACAGCCTCAGAATTTCATTCACTTATTCACTTGATGTTTTGCAGAACACGACGAACATTTTGAAAACTTTTACAAGATACAGAAACGAAACCTTTCTTCACCGAGATCAGTTTTGAAATGTAGCTAAAATTAGAGAAATGTTTTCCTTAGAGGTATTCATAAAATTCAAGATGCAGTACCGCAGTGATTTCAAAGCGCGGAATTAGGAACAAATAAGAATGCAGTTTCTGCGTTTTCTCAAAAGAAAAATAAGAAAAAAAAATACTTGCAAAGAGTTTTTCTTCAACTGAGTCAACGCATTCATTTGGAAATTTAGATTTCGTCAGTTACATCCACAGCATGTTCACAATTAGCTTTTATATCGAAAACAGAAGTAATTCTGCACAAAAAGGAAAAGAATGGTGTTAAGCTACTTTTCTAGTTGGTAATATTTGAGATGGGTAACTTTCTACTTACAGTTAAGTATGGATTCTAGAAACGGCGTTCCCGTAGAATTCGATTGCTAATTTTACGACGGAGCTGTCTTCCGATTGTGCTGAAGATTTCCTAGCAAACACATCTCACCATGTCGATTTTGTTTTTTGATGTATTACAATCTCTGTCTTCCTCTACAGTTTTTGCCCTCTACAGCTCCCTCTCGTACCATGGAAGTCATTCCCTCATGTCTTAGCAGATGTCCTATCATCCTGTCCCTTCTCCTTATCAGTGTTTTCCACACAATCCTTTCCTCTCCGATTCTGCGCAGAACCTCCTCATTCCTTACCTTATCAGTCAACCAAATTTTCAACATTCGTCTATAGCACCACATCTCAAATGCTTCGATTCTCTTCTGTTCCGGTTTTCCCACAGTCCATGTTTCACTACCATACAAAGCTGTACTCCAGACGTACATCCTCAGAAATTTCTTCCTCAAATTAAGGCCGGTATTTGATATTAGTAGACTTCTATTGGCCAGAAATGCCTTTTTTGCCATAGCGAGTCTGCTTTTGATGTCCTCCTTGCTCCGTCCGTCATTGGTTATTTTACTGCCTAGGCAGCAGAATTTCTTAACTTCATTGACTTCGTGACCATCAAAAATGGTTCAAATGGCTCTGAGCACTATGGGACTTAACAGCTATGGTCATCAGTCCCATAGAACTTAGAACTACTTAAACCTAACTAACCGAAGGACAGCACATAACACCCAGTCATCACGAGGCAGAGAAAATCCCTGACCCCGCCGGGAAATGAACCCGGGAACCCAGGCGTGGGAAGCGAGAACGCTACCGCACGACCACGAGCTGCGGACTCGTGACCATCAATCCTGATGTTAAGTTTCTCGCTTTTCTCATTTCTACTACTTCTCATTACCTTCGTATTTCTCCGATTTACTCTCAAACCATACTGTGTACTCATTAGACTGTTCATTCCGTTCAGCAGATCATTTAATTCTTCTTCATTTTCACTCAGGATAGCAATATCATCAGCGAATCGTATCATTGATATCCTTAACAATAGCACATTCATATTATTCCCTCTTGGTTGTTGTACATATTGTATATGACCCGTCTCTCCCTATAGCTTACCCCTACTTTTTTCAGAATCTCGAACAGCTTGCACCATTTTATATTGTCGAACGCTTTTTCCAGGTCGACAAATCCTATGAAAGTGTGTTGATTTTTCTTTAGCCTTGCTTCCATTATTAGCCGTAACGTCAGAATTGCCTCTCTCGTCCCTTTACTTTTTCTAAAGCAAAACTGATCGTCACCTAGCGCATTCTCAATTTTCTTTTCCATTCTTCTGTATATTATTCTTGTAAGCAGCTTCGATGCATGAGCTGTTAAGTTGATTGTGCGATAATTCTCGCACTTGTCACCTCTTGCCGTCTTCGGAATTGTGTGGATGATGTTTTTCCGAAAGTCAGATGGTAAGTCGCCAGACTCATGTATTGTACACACCAACGTGAATAGTCGTTTTGTTGCCACTTACCCCAATGATTTTAGAAATTCTGATGGAATGATATCTATCCATTCTGCCTTATTTGACCGTAAGTCCTCCAAAGCTCTTTTAAATCCCGATTCTAGTACTGGATCCCCTATCTCTTCTAAATCGACTCCTGTTTCTTCTTCTATCACATCAGAAAAATCTTCACCCTCATAGAGGCTTTCAATGTATTCTTTCCACCTATCTGCTCTCTCCTCTGTATTTAACAGTGGAATTCCCGTTGCACTCTTAATGTTACCACCGTTGCTTTTAATGTCACCAAAGGTTGTTTTGACTTTCCTGTATGCTGAGTCTGTCCTTCCGACAATCATATCTTTTTCGATGTCTTAACATTTTTCCTGCAGCCATTTTGTCTTAGCTTCCCTGCACTTCCTATTTATTTCATTCCTCAGCGACTTGTATTTCTGTATTCCTGATTTTCCCGGAACATGTTTGTACTTCCTCCTTTCATCAATCAACTGAAGTATTTCTTCTGCTAGCCATGGTTTCTTCGCAGCTACCTTCTTTGTACCTATGTTTTCCTTCCCAACTTCTGTGATGGCCCTTTTTAGAGATGTCCAATCCTCTTCAACTGTACTGCCTACTGCGTTTTTCCTTATTGCTGTATCTATAGCGTTAGAGATCTTTAAACGTATCTCGTCATTCCTTAGTAGTTCCGTATCCCACTTCTTTGCGTATTGATTCTTCCTGACTAATGTCTTGAACTTCAGCCTACTCTTCATCACTACTATATTGTGATCTGAGTCTATATCTGCTCCTGGGTACGCCTTACAATCCAGTATCTGATTTCTGAATCTCTCTCTGCCCATAATGTAATCTAATTGAAATCTTTCCGTATCTCCCGGCCTTTTCCAAGTATACCTCCTCCTCTTGTGATTCTTTAACAGGGTATTCGCTATTACTAGCTGAAACTTGTTACAGAACTCAATTAGTCTCTCTCCTCTTTCATTCCTTGTCCCAAGCCCATATTCTCCTGTAACCTTTTCTTCTACTCCTTCCCCTACAACTGCATTCCAGTCGCCAATGACTATTAGATTTTCGTCTCCCTTTACATACTGCATTACCCTTTCAATATCCTCATACACTTTCTCTATCTGTTCATCTTCAGCTTGCGACGTCAGCATGTATTCCTGAACTATCGTTGTCGGTGTTGGTCTGCTGTCGATTCTGATTAGATCAACCCGGTCACTGAACTGTTCACAGTAACACACCCTCTACCCTACCTTCCTATTCTTAACGAATCCTACGCTTGTTATACCATTTTATGCTGCTGTTGATATTACCCGATACTCATCTGACCAGAAATCTTTGTCTTCCTTCTACTTCACTTCACTGACCCCTACTATATCTAGATTGAGCCTTTGCATTTCCCTTTTCAGATTTTCTAGTTTCCCTACCACGTTCAAGCTTCTGACATTCCACGCCCCGACTCGTAGAACGTTATCCTTTCGTTGATTATTCAATCTTTTTCTCATGGTAACCTCCCCCTTGGCAGTCCCCTCCCGGAGATCCGAATGGGGGACTATTCCGGAATCTTTTGCCAATGGAGAGATCATCATGACACTTCTTCAATTACAGGCCACATGTCCTGTGGATACACGTTACGTGTCTTTAATGTAGTGGTTTCCATTGCCTTCTGCATCCTCGTGTCGTTGATCATTGCTGATTCTTCCGCCTTTAGGGGCAATTTCCCACCCCTACGACAAGAGAGTGCCCTGAACCTCTATCCGCTCCTCCGCCCTCTTTGACAAGGCCGTTGGCAGAATGAGGCTGACTTCTTATGCCGGAAGTCTTCGGCCGCCAATGCTGATTATTTATCAAAATTTAGGCAGTGGCGGAGATCGAACCCGGGACCGAAGACGTTTTGATTATGAATCAAAGACGCTACCACTAAACCACGGGTGAGGTATCAACTGCATATCTGGGGGCTTGATGCTAAGGCTCCAAGGAATACGTAGGTTTCTGTGGCACAGTCACTGGAGGGAAACCTTAGATGAGTAGCAATTATCGGCAGCAGGGAGACTGAAGCACAAACTGAAAGCAAGTTTCCAAGCAGTGTCATTTCGGAGCTCGACTTTAATGAAGCTTTAATGAAGTTTGCCATTTGCCAGGGTTTATGTCACACATGGCCTCTCACGATACTTTAGCGAAAGACGCGTTTTTAATGGACACAACAGATTCTACATCACTATCAGTGATGGTCGTTTGCGATTTCGGTGTCGTTCACGAGAACGACAGCTGCCTAAGTGCAGACAGGGTCACCGAAAGGGCTGTAGCGAGCCTCAGCCTACAATGTTGGTACAGCTCTGGCATCGAGGGACTACTGAACGGTATAGCATTCACAGAAATCCCGCACAGCCCATTGTGTGTCCGTTTCTTCATCAAGAGGCTATGCTCTTGCTGCAGGACAACAGTCCTACACAGTGCCCGTCGCAATGCCTAGTCAGTTTTAGTCTCCGCTGGTCAGCACAGTGACGAGACAAATCGCGTGAATGGCTGGTTGGTTCAAATGGTTCAAATGGCTCTAAGAAATATGGGACTTAACATCGGAGGTCATCAGTCCCCTAGACTTAGAACTACTTAAACCTAACTAACCTAAGGACATCACACACACATCCATGCCAGAGGCAGGATTCGAACCTGCGACCGTAGCAGCAGCGCAGTTCCGGAATGAAGCGCCTAGAACCGCTCGGGCACGGTGGCCGGCTTAATGGCTGGTATCTGGCATTGTCGAACATCAAACTCCTTTGGAGACACCCGTTGTCTATGGAGAGTGTGTTGTTCGACGTTAATGACGGTCAAGAACAGGATTATGAAACACACAGCTGTATCAGTATATTTTATTAAAGACGATCGATTTCGGTCTAGGATCAGGTCATCACAGGGTCGGAAAAGGATCTCAGCTACTTATTTACACAATTTTAATAACAGTTATCTGTTGAAGACTGTTCCGTCACAAATATTAGCAGTATGTTGTGTTTAGTGCATGCTAACAAGCACACACAAGAGTCTGTGACGTTAATAGAACATACGCTATTATTAGTGATGGAACAGCCTGCAACCGATAACTGTTATTCCAGTTGTGTGACTGCAAAGCTGAGATGTTGTTTGGACCTGAAGATTGTCGGATCCTAGACCGAAATCGATTGTATTTAATAAAATTGAGCCGCGTGTGGCTCGGTGTTCATGCCATTTGTTGTTTGGCATTTTGTCACATCGAGTGGCGTCTTGTTTCTTCCTTACTTAATGGCGTAACGAAGTTGCTGGCAGCGCTTATCGATACTAGTACAGTCGTACTATCTTTGGTGTGACCGCAAGTACTTCCGGGTGGTGTTGTGTGTGCGTTTTTACTGTCTACTCTGTGCCACCTTTATGTACTACTTGTTGTTAAACTCAAGGCTGAAGAGCGGCGTATTGTGCTGCTGACAGCCCGCCTTTGTATAAGGTGTTTAAAATCACAAAAAAGAAAAAAAATGTTGTGTGTGGTGGTCAGTCGGTTTGGACGGAGCAGCGAGGAAGTCTCCACTGCGCGAGGTTAGGCCAGGACCACTGGCGGCGTGTACGCGCTGTCGGATCGTGAGGCGGTAGCTGCGAGAGCGACAAAATTCTTTGCCCACCAAACCTGGATGCTGAAGTTGAGTGATCAGTTATGAAACCTCAACTATTGTAACATATCTTCGTTCATTTGAGGGTTGTTGCTCACTGGGCCGTTCGCGCTAGCAGGAATGTATGGTGTGTTGGAGTCGGAAAAATCTTGCAGCCGTCTACCTGTGTCATGATTAATTATTAAATTGACTGTTACTTGCCAGTGAAGTACACCAGCGGTAGTTTCTGCCCTGTGGCCGTTAACGTCCCAGTTATCTGCCCCGGCTGTTAGCATCATTTTCCGGCAGTCTGCCTTTCCTCGTCGTGTTGATGTTGTCCGACACGGCGTGTAGTTTGACAGCCATATTTTGTTTAGAGTGGTTATTGTTCCCTTGGCTGTTTTTTGACGCCAGTTTATGAAGACGTAGTGTTGTTCGTATCCTCGTCCTCGGCCGATATTTTCCATCGTTGTGCCTTTGATAGGACGGAAGGAAATTGGTTAAATTGTTAGTCGGTCCTTGGGCAGTCCCTAGTTTGGGTTGCCATCCGATTATTTAACATCAACTCTTGGCTGCCTGTCTCACCTCACCTTACGTTTGAGCCACCTTCTCAGGCCGACCCTTGGAACACTTCTGAGCACCACTTGTTCTGTTTGTTTTAAACTGTGATTTTCATTTTAGTTTGAGGTATTGTGTGAGGCCTTCGCCCATGTATGAATTCAGTTCCTTTTTATATTTTACATACAGGCCTTCTGCCGTGTTAAACTAATATTTTCAAGATTGATTTTGTTTTCAAAAAATTGTTTTTCCTTAAAATTTGTTTTATCTGAAATTGTTTGTAATCCAGGACCTGAGCTGTTAGTTCAAATGGCTCTGAGCACTATGGGACTTAACTTCTGAGGTCATCAGTCCCATAGAACTTAGAACTACTTAAACGTAACTAACCCCCCCAAGGACATCACATAGATTCATGCCCGACGCAGGATTCGAACCTGCGGCCGTAGCGCTCGCGCGATACCAGACTGTAGCGCCTAGAACCGCTCGGCCACTCCGGCTGGCAGCTGTTAGCTGTTCGATGTGCTATGTGTGGCCTTCATCCGAGGACTTTTGTGAACCCCTTTTAAAAAGACATTGAGTGTGTGTTTTCTTTAAAGGAAAATTTGTTATATGAAGGAAGGGGTTTATTTTAAATTGTTTGTCTGAGTTGTTCAGGCCTTCAGCCGTTGTTTCAAATTTGTTTGTGGCCTTCAGCCGTGCAATAAGTTAATATTTCTTTAATTAGGCTTTCAACAGTTCTGTTGTAAGCTTAAAAAGAAATTTCTCGGTTAGAAGAAATTGTTTATTAATGTGTATTAATTATATTTGTCCTTCGGTCGTGTAGTGTAGGCCATCAGCCGCTAATTGTTTTCAATTGCATGTTTTCTTTTTAAATTTTTACCTTCTATTTTTAATTGCTTTGATTTCTGAGCTGTTTAAATGCGTCTGTGCGCAAAGTTGTTTGTCTTATGTTCCCAGTAAATGAGAGATGTTTAGAAGGCTATGTTTAGTTCCCTTAATTCCCCACTTTTTTTTTTTTGTTGTAGGGACGCTTTTATGTGTTACTTTGGAGTATATCTGCTATTCCAGAATTTTCAAGATTTCCGTGAAGTCTTTTCGTGAGTCGATCTGTGACCAATAGTGCTATCCTTTTTATGCATTCAGTATACATTGTCAGCCTTGGCTGATACGGATTCCATACATTTGTGTTGTCATGACTGGAAAATATTTTTGTTCAACATTAGAGGACAAGTAGGACAGCTTCCTAGATAACTTCTTGGCAGGCATGCATATGTGTACATAAGGAGCTAGCCAGGCGGTCAGGATGTTTGGTACAGGTAATGCTTCGGACACAGCTGGAAGCGAGTTATTACCTGAGGGTTAACCAATGTGCCAGTATGCGGCAGTGAAGCGAGAGTAGAGACCACGGTCGTGATAGGAAACATCCAGATACTATTCTTGGGTGTTAGCTGAAATCAAGGCGATTATTTGTAGAACGAATGTTCTACAAAGATAATAAACCAGGTTGCGTGCAACCATATCCGACTAGATAAAGGCCCTTAATAAATATGTAAAATGACTGCAATGGGCAGTATCAAATCTGTAATAGAGTATCATGCAGTAGGGGAGAGTAGTAGGGCTGCGGATTGGCAGATTCGTGTATCTAGGGTGAGCTATCAACACTGGCTGAGAGCAGCTGCCGCTGATGGAGCAGTAGGACTTCATCCAGGGGAAGGTAGTATTACCCTGGTGTCGCAACAACTGATAGATGTGTAACCATTTTACAAATGTCTTGTATGTATTTCATTGAGCAGAAAGAGCCTGTCTTTGTCTCAAATAGCAGTATACCAAATTTGTTACTAGAAACAAATAGCAAAGATCGCACTTATCTCTGAGCGAGCCACCCACATAGTAGACTTAATGACTAGAATTAAAAGCTATGTGATTTCTGTTTTGGCATTTGTTGAATTCACAGTTCTAGTCAGTCCTAACTCCTAATACGCACACAAACTATGTATTCTTTATCTTGGTTCACCTTTAATTCTGGGATAGGCCACATCAGTAGTTTTTAATTTATGAAATGATAATTCTGGTTCTAGTCTCACTTGCATGACACTGTGTTTGACGTTTTTCTGTCCTTCAGTCCCGCTCACAGGTGCGTTTTTAAAAAGGTATTACTTTCGTTCATTCACAGTCACGTCAGTTATATATCTTCATCCGTAGGTGTTAATTTTCATTTTATAACGACTTAATTCAACGTTTCACGAAACTCATTGCCTACGTGTTTCTCGCACCCGAATCCTTGATTTATCGTGACTGCTGACTGTATGCGACCAAATTTCCTGCTTAAGCAACGCGCGAAGTGTGAAAGTGCATCTCAGTTCCCCATTTATTTAAAGGAAAAGATAATCATGAAAGAAAGAACGTTCCAGAAAACACAGCCAATAAACAAGCAAATCTGCCCAGCAAAGAGCCAGACACTGACTGGATACATAAGTGTTCAGCTTAGCACTTAATTTTTATAAAACTACTCTGCGCGTGTCTAGATTACAACATGGTAGTCAATTTAATGATATTATATTGTACTGATGCACGAGAGGATTCTACTAACTTCGAGTACCAGTGCAAGAATAAAGGATCATTTATTCATTCTACAACTTCCAAAGCTTGCAATTCATTTTCTGGACACGTATGTTCAAGTGACACTTCAGTACAACCATACATTAAAGGGATTGTAATTCCACTGTGAAATACAACAAAAATGACCCGTAATTTGTAGAGGCGAGAAGGTTACGGAGAAGATACAGTTCTCCTCTACGTCAGTTTAAGTAATAAATTATATTTTATTGATGTAAGATATTTCATAAAGAGAGTAAAGACAGTGCGGCAAGCAACAAAGCTCACTTGACAATATCTTCAAAAAGTTATGTATTTCCACAGGCAATCGAATAGGAACACCATCCTCTCAAATAATACCATAGATCCAGAATGAGATTTTCACTCTGCAGCGGCGTGTGCGCTGATATGAAACTTCCTGGCAGATTAAAACAGTGTGCCCGACCGAGACTCGAACTCGGGACCTTTGCCTTACGCGGGCAAGTGCTCTACCAACTGAGCTACCGAAGCACGACTCACGCCCGGTACTCACAGCTTTACTTCTGCCAGTAGGCAAAGGTCCCGAGTTCGAGTCTCGGTCGGGCACACAGTTTTAATCTGCCAGGAAGTTTCAATACCATAGATGGTTGTAGATGTTCAGGAAGTGAAAGGTAAAGGAAAATTAGGGTCGTGCTTGGACGCAGGAGCTTTTACTGGTGTGAAAAGAACCTTGCGAACTACACAGCTACGTTGCATTTTATTTCTGTCGGCGCCCGTTGACAAATGCGGGCTTAATGAACAGAGAGAAATAACTGTGATTAGTAGAGAGCGTTCTGGCGGAACTAGATTGTTTTCCTGACGGCGGCTGGATATTGATTGCAGCAATAACAGTAACTTTAGTACATTGCTAAATGAGTCGTGCGGAGCGATTAAGTGCTGGATTGGAGCTGGCTGGGCGCCCGCCGCCCCTGGCGAGGCGGCAGCCCCGCGGGACGCGCTGCCGCGCCACGCTATCTCCTCGCAGACATCTGGCCGTCCCGTCCCACAATGGGCTTTGTGCCGCCGATGTGATACCTCGGGCCGACCGCCATTGTTCGTGGCGTGACCGCCGACGACGTGCACACAATGCGGGCAAACTTGTCGCAAAAAAGAACCGGGGCCACTCCCTGAGGCCTCTGTTTGCTCGCAGGTCTGCGCAGGATCAGCGGCTGCGGGCCGAACTGAATGAGGAGCTTAGTTCACGTTTCGCCAGAGGGCTCCATCTCAGAGATGATTTCCTACACGTGATTCTAAA
Source organism: Schistocerca nitens (assembly GCF_023898315.1). Taxonomy (NCBI): domain Eukaryota; kingdom Metazoa; phylum Arthropoda; class Insecta; order Orthoptera; family Acrididae; genus Schistocerca; species Schistocerca nitens. The sequence goes on from NC_064614.1 coordinate 553,496,403, forward strand.
AAAGTGTTCAGGGACGAGACGGCGGCAGGAGAGAAGGATGCATGTACACCTCCGTTTACTGCATGCTGCTCAAACTACAGTGACAATGATGGGAGACGGTACTTAGTAGTGTGGCATATGTTACGGTACTTTCCCCTTCAGAGTGTGGAGCGCGGAAAGAAACACTGCTTAAGTGCTTCTGCGCTCTGCAATTAAACTTGTCTTACAAATCCTTAAGAGAACGATAAACAGGAAACTGCCTATAATGGGTGGTTATCGAAAAATTTTTAAGTAGGCTTCTACAGAGTAACTGGTTTCTGCTCTCAAACGACTGCTAATTGAGATTCTTCAGCATTTTCGTTCCGCTCTCTCATTAGACAAACCAGCCTGTGACCATTATTGTCGTCTCAATGTTTCATAACGTTCAGTATTCCCTTTCAGTCCTGTGTTGTAAGTCTCACAAACTTCAGCAATATTCTAAGACGGGACTCATAAGCGATATGCAAGTAGTCTCCTACCACAAATCTTGCCAATGAATCGAAGTTTATCCCTGCCTTACATACAAGTGAGCCTATGTGACCATTCTATTTTAGATAGCTACAAATTGTTATACGCAGATATTTCTATGAGTTAACTGATTTCAGTTGTGAATAATTAATGTTGTAGTCATAGGATAGTATTTTTCCGCATTTTGTGAATTGTACCTTTTTAGATACTGCTTTTTGCGTTTGTAAATTGCACAGTTTTACATTTCTCTATGTTTAGATCGTGTGCTAGCGGATAGAGCACTAGACTAACTTTGGTGGTCCCAGGTTCAATCCCAGGTAGCAGTGGTGATATTTCATCATTGCAGTGCGTCCGGGACGATTCGAGTTTTTTTTTAGTCTGCCGCCAAATAAGTGCCGGAGACCTCTCCCAGCGATTGAAAGACGGTCGAGGTGTTGAGCTCGTCGCCGTACTCCTCATAAGCACATTATACTACCGGAGACATGTAATAGCTCAACACAGAATATACACACCACAACATCTGACTAACTAAATTTTACTTGAGATGGCACTGCCCTTCCGTCATAGTCCATGAAGTACAAGAAGCTTCCAACACGAGCGAATGTATGTATTCAGATATCTAGCAGCTTGCTTTTCTCCTTACGCCTGACTCAATTGGTCTATGCGACTCACTTTTACTCGTACAGTCACACTTACATCCAAAGCATATGCCATATAAATATACAACTTCTCTAAGTACTGCCATAGTGGTGATTACTGATGTGTTACTGTTAGTTACCGAAAACCCATGTTGTTGTTGTTGTTGTTGTTGTTGTTGTCGTCTTCAGTCCAGAGACTGGTTTCATGCAGCTCTCCACGCTACTCTATCCTGCGCAAGCCTCTTCATCTCCCAGTATCTACTGCAACCTACATCCTTCTGAATCTCTTTAGTGTATTCATCTCTTGGTCTCCCTTAACGATTTATACCCTCCGCGCTGCCCTGGTGATCCCTTGATGCCTCAGAATATGTCCTACCAACCGATCCCTTCTTCTAGTGAAGTAGTGCCACGAATTTCTCTTCTCCCTAATTCTATTCAATACCTCCTCATTACTTATGTGATCTACCCATCTGATCTTCAGCATTCTTCTGTAGCACCACATTTCGAAAGCTTCTATTCTCTTCTTGTCCAAACTATTTGTCGTCCACGTTTCACTTCCATACATGGCTATACTCCATATAAATATTTCCAGAAACGACTTCCTGACACTTAAATCTATACTCGATGTTAACAAATTTCTCTTCTTCAGAAACGCTTTCCTTGACACTGCATGTCTACATTTTATATCCTCTCTACTTCGACCATCATCAGTTACTTTGCTCGCCAAATAGCAAAACTCCTTTACTGCTTTAAGCGTCTCATTTCCTGATGTAATACCCTCAGCATCACCCGTTTTAATTCGACTACATTCCAATATCCTCGTTTTGCTTTTGTTGATGTTCATCTTATATCCTCCTTTCAAGACACTGTCCATTCCGTTCAGCTGCTCTTCCAGCCCACGCCCGGGTTCCCGGGTTCGATTCCCGGCGGGGTCAGGGATTTTCTCTGCCTCGTGATGCCTGGGTGTTGTGTGCTGTCCTTAGGTTAGTTAGGTTTAAGTAGTTCTAAGTTCTAGGGGACTTATGACCAAAGCAGTTGAGTCCCATAGTGCTCAGAGCCATTTGAACCATTTTTGCTCTTCCAGGTCCTTTGCTGTCTCTGACAGAAATACAATGTCATCGGCGAACCTCAAAGTTTTTATTTCTTCTCTATGTATGTTAATTCCTACTCCGAATTTTTCTTTTGTTTCCTTTACTGCTTGCTCAATATACAGATTGAATAACATCGGGGATAGGCTACAACCCTGTCTCACTCCCTTCCCAACCACTGCTTCCCTTTCATGCTCCTCGACTCTTATAACTGCCATCTGGTTTCTGTACAAATTGTAAATAGCCTTTCGCTCCCTGTATTTTACTCCTGCCATCTGAACCATTTTAAAACATTTGTGTCGTAAGAATTCAGACAGATCACCATATTAAATGTTAACTGCTGTATGACCTGGAAGCATGTAGCAACATAAACTATAACAGGAATTAAAAGATTTTTAAGACGTCGTAGTACTTGTATGAAATAAGGAATAAACTAACTCAGTGTGCAGTTGTAACTTGAGGTAGCTGACTGCTGAGCGAAAAAGTATGTCATGCTTCACCACAGCTTCGTTTCAGCCTCGGGGACTCCAGTAAATTAAAATCGTTAAATGTTACCTTAAGGAATATGAACATTGTTTTACTGTGCATTGCCATTTATTCTAATGTTAAGTAAATAGTTTTGTTTTTGCATGACCCAGCAACACAAATGACGGCGGTTTGTTGATAGCTGAATTCAGAGATGTCACCTCAGCCATTTCCTACCTCGTAATGGCTATAGTATAGCCAGTGGAGTCTACGCTCTACTCTTCCGGAAATATCACTGAGCTAGAGTTAAAATAATAATGATAATAATGATGAAGATATTATTATTAGACTTAAAATGGCAAGGCGGTTTCGTCGATTTCCAAAGTATTACCAAAAAGTGAAAATAAAACATTGTTGTGGCTTCGGCTTGCTGTTCTGTAGCAGAAGGCACTGTAAGTGATCTGACAACTGTCTATGTAACTAGCAAGCCACACGTTTATTACTGTTCTCAGTATTAATTATCTGAAGGAACATTAATGACTCTCACTCTAACAAAACACAGTTTGAAACAAAACTGTTCACAGTTCGGTGAGCACTAAGCAGTCAATCCACTACCACTCGAAATGATTTGAAACTACAACATTCAATTTCTCTCTTCCGGCCTGTAATGAGGAAGTGAATTATTCGTTTTTCTGCATGAGTGAGCTATGATGTGATAGCTCTCCCGTATCCTGATTGCTGAGAATTCTACATTCTTCGACGTCTCTTCGGTATCTTCTTCCATCCGTCGTTTCATGCGACGAATCTTTTAAAATCTTCTTGTTAGAGTCTCTTCTTTCTTGTCCTGTTATCTTCTGCTCTTACACTACCTCTTCTGCTTCGATTAATATACCAATTCTTCCTCTTAGAGTACAACAAGTAGCAGTAATGCTAATGCAGCATTCGCCTTTTAGAAATTCCCTAGTTCCATTCACACTTCCTCGTAAATAATAGCGTTCTCAGTCTCTAAATTACTGCTTCTGTCTCCTTCCGAAGTCTCCCTCCTTCTGACACCGACAGATTTCACAATTTAATAAAGCGTGGACCATTTTTTGGTGCACCCGCGACTTAACGTCACCAATAATCTGAAAACCCTCTCGAACCGTACTATCTCCCACGCATCATTTATCTTTCCTTTCCATTCTAAAAAGTTAATACAAAGATTACGCCCTACCAGGCTCAGCTTCTAAGTGTAAAAAGAGAAGATACAAAAACTACAGATAATATTACTATAACAATATCAATTTACATACCAATTTTTCGTTATATATTCATACATAGTACCACCAAATGACGTAATAAAGTTCAAAGAAAGAAAGAAAGAATGTATAATTTTACATTGCTTCCTAAAATGTAATGAATTCGTGAAATACTGTCACTAGGATGTCACAGTTCCTTTGGAAAGGGCGCGAGTTATTTCCTTCCACATCCTTTCCTAATCCGAGATTGTGCTACGACTCTAACGACGGCTCTGTCGACGGGACGTTAAATTCTAATTTTCCTTCCTTTCTCTGCAAGTGAACAGGAGGTATTACGTGTTACACGGTCAGTGCTTCCTGAACCCGTGCTACTTGGTTCAAATGGCTCTGAGCACTATGGGACTCAACTGCTGAGGTCATTAGTCCCCTAGAACTTAGAACTAGTTAAACCTAACTAACCTAAGGACATCACAAACATCCATGCCCGAGGCAGGATTCGAACCTGCGACCGTAGCCGTCTTGCGGTTCCAGACTGCAGCGCCTTTAACCGCACGGCCACTTCGGCCGGCCCCGTGCTACTTCCCGCAGAGATGTTGTTAGGTCTCCAGAGAGGTCACCGCATGTGTACTAAATTGGTCGAAAATTATATAGAAAATCCTTCACGCAGCCACCATTGGTGTGTAGCATAGTGGCTTAATGAAGGGAAGTGGAAAGAAATGGAAATTTTCTGGTCAGTTGGGTAATAGCAATAGTATCAGCGAATGATGTTAAAGAGGTTGAGATCGAAATGAAAGGGAAAGAAAGGCATTAGTGCAGTTTAACTAGAAATTAACTTCAAAGAAGCAAACTGTGATGGGATAAAGTGGTATATCAGATTAAATTGGGAAAAGAATTTGTTGCACGCATGTGTTACGGGTTGATTAAATAAGACTCCAGTGAAATGGCAAAAAAAACGTAAACTTATAATTTCTTAAAGCAACGGAAAAATGTTACGAAATTGTCGGTAATATAGAAAAAAACCTTGTACCTGTAATGTCAGATGATAGAAATACGAAAACGGAATTATTACGATAAATTCTGGGTATATAGTGTAGTATATCATTTGACCACGTTAATTTTTCTGAAAGAAATTTACGGGTGCGCTCCCTGATTTGACAGTTAGCCGTACAGAGAAGCTACAACGCGCTGTTATTGCACTGAATAGCCAAAGAAACTGGTACACCTGCCTAATATCGTGTAGGGCCCCAGCTAGCACACAGAAATGCCGCAACATGACATGGCATAGACTCAACTAATGTCTCAAGTAGTGCTAGAGGGTATGTGCTGGAGGGGATTGAAACCATGAATCCTGTAGGGTTGTCCATAAATCCGTAAAGGTACGAGGGGGTAGAGATCTCTTCTGAACAGCACGTTGCAAGGCATCCCAGATATGCTCAATAATGCTCATGTCTGGGGAGTTTGGTGGCCAACGGAAGTGTTTAAACTCAGAAGAGTGTTCCTGGAGCTACTCTGTAGTAATTCTGGACGTGTGGGGTGTCGCATTGTCCTGCTTCGGTTGCCCAAGTCATTTGGAATACACAATGGGCATGAATGGATGAAGGCGATCAGACAGGATGCTTGCGTGTGTGTCACCTGTCAGAGTCGTATCTAGATGTATGAGGCATCCCACATCACTCCAAGAGCACGCGCCCCGCACCATTACAGAGCCTCCGCCAGTTTGAACAGGGTCCATGGATTCATGAGGTTGTCTCCATACTCGTACACGTCCATCTGCTTCATACAATTTGAAACAAGGCTCGTCCGACCAGGCAATCTTGTTTCCAGTCATCAACAGTCCAACGTTCGTGTTGACGGACCCGGGCGAGGGATAAAGCTTTGTGTCGTGCAATCATCAAGGGTACACGAGTGGGCCTCCGGTTCCGAAAGCCCAGATCGATGATGTTTCGTTGAATGGTTCGCACGCTGACATTTTTAGATGGCTGGGCACTGAAATCTGCAGCAATTTGTGGAAGGGTTGCACTTCTGTGACGTTGAACGATTCTCTTCAGTCGTCGTTGGCCCCGTTTTTGCAGGATTTTTTTCCTACCGCAGCGATGCCGGAGATTTGATGTTTTACCGGATTCCTGATATTCACGGTACACTCGTGAAATAGTCGTACGGGGAAATCTCCACTTCATCGCTACCTCTGAGATGCTGTCTCATCGCTCGTGCGCCGACTATAACACCACGTTCAAACTCGATTAAATGTTGATAACTTGCCATTGAAGCAGCAGTAACAGATCTCACAACTGCGCCAGACACTTTTTGTCTTATTAGGCGTTGCCGACCGCAGCGCCTTATTCTACCTGTTTATATACAGGGTCTCCATAAAGTCCCTTCACAACTTCAAAATCTTATTACAAGGGCAGTTGTTGAAATAGTTTAACAACATTTCTTTTCTTTTAATCGGTGTTTATAAAAGCTTTTTTGACAATGTTTAATGGACCTCTATATGGACGCCTTTAGTTGTACGAAGTACTTAAAGACGGTGCTCGATTTCTTGCCATGTTCGCTGTAGCACAGCGTCATCTATGGTGGCAATGGCATTACGAATCCTTTGCTTCAGGTCAGCCATGTCCCGTATCTGTGTTTGATACACGATATCTTTTACACTCCCTCCCACCCCCCCCCCCCCCCCCTCCCAATAAAAAAAGTCCAAGGGAGTGATATCTGTTGAACGCGGTGGTTAAGGAATTGGTCCATTCCTCCCTATCCATCTGCCTGAAATGTTTCATTGAGAAACCGATGGATATGCAGTCCTCAATGTGGTGGTGCACCATCTTACTGGAAAATTATAGCTGGTTGTAAGTCAATCAGTTGTGGTGCTACGTATTAGGTCAAAAGGTCGAGGTAAACATCTGCAGTAATCGTTGACTTGTTGAAGAAAGCTGGACCAATTATTCGGTTGCACATGATTCGACTTCACACATTCAGTTTTGGACTATGTCGTTGAAGCTCTCTAGTCACATGGGGGTGTTCAGATCTCCAGTTCCTCACACTGTGTTTGTTTACTGTCCCAGAAACATGAAAAGTTGCCTCGTCACTGAAACAAACTCGCCTGAGGAATGCTTGATCCTCCGAAAGGCGTTCCAGATGTTGAGTGCAAACACTGTCCGTTTTGGCTTGTGATTTGGCTTAAGTGTCTTCAACAGTTGCATTTGTAAGTGTACAACTTGTAACATCATAGATTAAGGGTCGAGCTGCGACAGCAATCGCACAACGTGCGTACGGGCCGCTAGACGACGCCGCGAGCGCTAAGAGTGCATTGCGATCGCAGGCGCGCGTGTTGCGTACGGGCCCCGAGGTGCCACCACGAGCGCAACCGTATATAAGTGCCGACGGAGTTCTGCCAGGCTCATTTTGTTGGCATCTCATTTTTGCCTATTCTCTTATTTGCTTAGCTCTTATTAGTTTATGATTCATGTTACTGTGCTCTCTTTCAGCCATTCTCATTTTTTGATTTACTTCCAATTGAGAAGTGCTCATTTTGGCATTTCACTTTTGCATATTTCTCATTTTGGTAATACGATGCTCCTTAGCTTTTTACAGTTGAATTGATTAACATATTCTCATGTACTGTTTGTTCATTTAAGCCTGTTCGCATTTTGATGTTCTTTAAATACTGTAATAATTATCGGAAGCATTTCTTCCCTTAAAGTTGTGTAAAGTATTCTCCACGTAGGATTTGTTCTGTGACACAGGTGTAAGGTTTTGAATAGAAATTATATACGAAACTGTGCTTTAAAAGGAATTTATTTTTTCAGTTTGTACTACATCTGACGACAATTTTGTGATATGAGGGAGAAATTTGAGGGGCGAACCCATGGAAATAGTCTTAAGTGATCACCTTTAAAAATAAAAAATTGTGTGACACTGAAAGACGTGACACTGTAGGCACCGAAAATTTTATATATATATATATATATATATATATATATATATATATATATATATATATATATATAGAACTAAGTCACAAACTCTAAGTTCCTGTGGGGGACCCTATGTACAGTTGAAATTAGTAGCTGCAACTGTCTGGCAGCAGTGCGGATGGACTTCGTAGGTGCACGATGGCAGACGTTTAAAACGCTTTCCATGTTCTTGGTCGAACGCTTCTCCCTTTATCCAACACTGTCTCCGCTTCCATAAATTTTTTGTGCCATGCACGGACTGAAGGGCGCGATGGTCGATCTCTTCCATACTTCGTTCTGAAGTTTCGTTGAGTCTGAACATCCGATTTTGTCTCAATAAACCAGGACACGTATTGTGCCTTCTCGTGTCATTTTATAGTTCAGTTCCTTCCACCAACGGAGTATATGAAACACATAATTTTAGTATATATAAAAACTTTAGTAAACACTGATTACAATAAGAGATTTTTTAAAAATATTTCAAAAACTGACGTTGTAAAAGAAAAATTTGGAGTTGTAAACGGACTTCATGTACACCCTGTATGTATTTGAATACGCATGCCTATAACAGATTCCTTGGCGCTTCAGTGTATGTGTTCCATACTACTTACTGCATACACTCGCTGATTCACGGCGTTATTATGAAACGATCCGTAAAAGGGCTTTAGACCCCACTCTCTCTCCACTGACTTATTGGTCAACTGCTTCTTTACTGCCTGATCACTGATAACTGATGATTACTGTTTGCTCATTGTGTTCAGGTACGATGTTTTATCCGATGCACGTGTTCTCTTTGGGTATTAAGCATTAAAACTCAACCTATAATTAGAAGATGAATTTTAGATCACCTTACCTGATGCGTAAAGATAATTAAAGTCTCTTCAGCTCTGTAACTGCACAGTTAATTGAATAGCGTTCAGCTCTGTTTGTAATTAACATTGTAATATGTTCAAGGTGGTGCTCGTATCTATTATGCTCATTCAGTAACGTAATCTAATTGTATGATTGTCATGGCGACATGAGTTAAGACTTGCATTTAATTTACTAAGTCTTATAGCCAGTTTTATTGACATCATTAAGAGAATTAAGGTTTCTAACCATTATTAACATCAGGTGGGCGGACGAAGCGAGACATAGTATACAGTATTCACAATTATAAGAATATAGTCCAATTACAGAAGCAGAATAGTTTCTATAGATGTGAAGACTTTTGCTAGTAATAAATGTGTACGTCACTAACGACAATTCACGGTTGAAGAGGTTTGTTGTCAACGTTGATGTTGATCCATGTTGTAGCAAATGGAAATGACAGAAAAGTCAGATGAGAAATAAAAGTATGAGTGAGACGCAATTACACGGAAAGGTCACAAATGACGAGCAGAGATGCTCCTTAAAAGGCTGGAATATCCTTAAATGTGATGGACAGGTTTATGCGATGAAAGCTTCACACAGGGGAACAACACTAGCTATCTGTCAAATCTACAGAGGACACAGAAACCAAGGAAAGTTCTGCTTACTCTTTAAGTCACGAGGTGTGGTCTCTCAGACCGCGCGAATAGTTTTGAACCCACTCTCCAGAGACAGTTTTAGCGGAATGCCTCTATACTCCGCCTACCCTCCTTAAATTGCCACTGTAAGTGCTTTCTGTCGGCTGTTATCGCGTTCTTTGTCTGTTGTTCACACGTGTCACTGACAGGTGTTTGGTTACCCTGGACAGCGCCTCGTAAACTACATTCGTGATTACTTCAGTATAGTAGAAAATGTGTTCGCAGAAACGTGTTAGCTGTAACTTTCCCGAGTTTGATGAAATTGATAGTCAATGGACCGAGGAAGGTGTCAGTGACATAGATCAAAAAATAGACGAAAAAGGTAATCATTTTACAATATCACAGTTTTGTTATAGAACAAGGGCATCATTCAGGGGAAGAACTTCAAGACAATCGTACTGGAGATCTTTCCGCTTCTACAGCAAAATACGTGAAGTGTTAGTCAAAATAAAATGTGTTCTAAGTTGTGATACAGAAAAATGCAGATCCCGGCACTGAATGTCAATTTTGCAGACTGGAATTTTTATGTGCAAATTTAAACTCTGGTACCTAGTTTTATGTGGAAATTTACTTGTTGCTGACATACTATAATTTTTCAGAATGTGAAGTTCAGTTTTATAACAGTCGATTTACGTGTGCTATTAAAAAACCGCGCGAAAGTATGTGACTTCCGGTAATAAAAAGCGAAATATGGGAGGCTCTAAAAATAAATTTTGTATGACATAAATTAAAAATTTCAAATGATTTGTTCTTAAAGTCTCGGTTTAAACATAAGAATCCGAGAGATCCCACCTCGTAGTATACGTTACAGAAAAGTCACCTCGTGAGTTACGGGCTTATTAAGCTGCAAGTAGTTTCGAAAGTTTATTTCGTCACTCATATCTGAACATAATACGCAACAAGAGTATACAATTGTCTAAATAAAGATACGTGTGTAATAGTAGAAGCATATCACAGGATTAACTACTTTGTTGAAAGTATTATTGGTGTTTACCACATATCCATATGTCACTTATCTAGCTGTAAAAGTTAGAAGGTGTATGAACACTAGAATAACGTACATGAGAACCACTGTACTAGCTGGTGTGTGACACGACGTCCAACGTCCCACGACACAACTGAACAAGGAGTTCCAATTCCGTTGTGACAAATGTCCATTATCAACCCTATGGGGCACCATCTAAAGAATATCAAAATATTTCCTGCAAAAAGACTTTGTAGAATGGGATAAGTTGCTGTTGTGCGTGGTTCTGGGTGCGGAAAATAAATAAATAGGAACGCAGAGTTGAAACATGTATCACAGACATTTTATGTGATGGTTCAAATGGCTCTGAGGACTGTGGGACTTAACATAGGTCATCAGTCCCCTAGAACTTAGAGCTACTTAAAGCTAACTAACCTAAGAATATCATCCATGCTCGAGGCAGGATTCGAACTTGCGACCGTAGAGGTCTCGCGGTTCCAGACTGAAGCGCCTAGAATCGCTCAGCCACACCGGCCGGCTTTTATGTGATGAGCCATCGAAGATACACAAGAGAAGATAGTACTTCAGATCGGTGTGGGGGCAAAGAAGAAAAACAAGAATAGGAAGTTACTGAAAATAGAGTATTCATGTTACAATACAAGGATATCGACTATCTTCAGTGTGACAAACTGCCTATTGGCTTCTGTCTCGGGTTCTTCGGCCGACGTTCATCTAATGATTTTTCTGACGTTTCGCCAGCACGAGTGGCTGGCATTGTCAAAGCTTCACCCTCCATTGCCGGTGGTGAACTGGAGCCGAGCTCGCGGGCGCAGGCTATATGTACCTGGCGCGCCAACGTCCGAGGGCTTCTCCGCGGTCATTTCCGGTGCGGTTCTCCTCTTGCTACCTGCGACGGTCGTTCGCTGCAGTACGGGAAGCCAGGATCCGTTGACCTTAAGGCTTTCCTCTTTCTTGTTCAAACTGTTCGCGTGTTTTTGTATTTCTACAGCTTCTCTGAACAAGCGCGTGTGATAGTGCTTCTCTGCAGCCAGAACTTCCGTGTCGGCGAATTTTATTACATGGTCGGTCTCATTCAGTGCGTGCTCTGCCACGGCCGATTTCTCCACCTGCCCCAACCTGCAATGTCGCTTATGCTCTTTGATCCTGGTGTTAATGGATCGTCCAGTCATTCCGACATAAACTTTTCCGCATGTGCATGGTATGCGGTATATTCCCGACATTGCAAGTGGGTCTCTTTTCTCCTTCGCCGATCTAAGACATTCTTTGATCTTCCTTGTCGGTTTGAAAATCGTCTTTACGCCATGTTTGCGCAATATACGGCCGATTCTGTCCGTCACTCTGGGAATGTATGGCAGAAAGGCCGTACCCGACAATTCTTTTTCCGGTTTCTTACTTCGCCGGAAAAAGAATTGTCGGGTACGGCCTTTCTGCCATACATTCCCAGAGTGACGGACAGAATCGGCCGTATATTGCGCAAACATGGCGTAAAGACGATTTTCAAACCGACAAGGAAGATCAAAGAATGTCTTAGATCGGCGAAGGAGAAAAGAGACCCACTTGCAATGTCGGGAATATACCGCATACCATGCACATGCGGAAAAGTTTATGTCGGAATGACTGGACGATCCATTAACACCAGGATCAAAGAGCATAAGCGACATTGCAGGTTGGGGCAGGTGGAGAAATCGGCCGTGGCAGAGCACGCACTGAATGAGACCGACCATGTAATAAAATTCGCCGACACGGAAGTTCTGGCTGCAGAGAAGCACTATCACACGCGCTTGTTCAGAGAAGCTGTAGAAATACAAAAACACGCGAACAGTTTGAACAAGAAAGAGGAAAGCCTTAAGGTCAACGGATCCTGGCTTCCCGTACTGCAGCGAACGACCGTCGCAGGTAGCAAGAGGAGAACCGCACCGGAAATGACCGCGGAGAAGCCCTCGGACGTTGGCGCGCCAGGTACATATAGCCTGCGCCCGCGAGCTCGGCTCCAGTTCACCACCGGCAATGGAGGGTGAAGCTTTGACAATGCCAGCCACTCGTGCTGGCGAAACGTCAGAAAAATCATTAGATGAACGTCGGCCGAAGAACCCGAGACAGAAGCCAATAGGCAGTTTGTCAACAAGTGGCCACGAAAGCCTCAACAATTTTGTATCTTCAGTGTACTGTCAGTAGATTGATTTATCTATTTCTGTGCAGTTTCTCCCGTTTGTGTTTGGAAAGGCTGTGAAAGGTGGGAAAGAAGTTGCGTATGTTTACAGACTTTCAGTTGTTCAGCCTCCTCCTTCCTAACACAGTTAAGTTTCAGTTTCTGGAAATTTACCCAAAGTGTAAAGAAACTGGGTACTGACGTCACTGCTCGGTAGCAGCCAGCGCCATTCTGACTAGCCATAAATGTCGATATACGCTCATCCCATACATAGTTAGATAAGGCAGTCGATATCGTATCTCCGGCTACGCTCTGCTTCGGAAATTGACCGGCATTTCCCGGCAATGGCCGTTACCTGCTGGTGTCGTGGATAAAACGAGTTCATAACGGTAGCTGCTTGTATTCGTACTTACAGGATCTCCGGAAAATGCAGTTCCTTTTTTTCCATTCATTCCACTTCATTTACTCCCTGCAGCGTAATCGGTTAAAAGTACTGTTTATGTCACATGTGACTGACGGCAAGCATTTATATTTGTAACCGACTGACCCGGTTCATGGCTCATGGATCATATTCAGTTGCAGGCTGCCAACCTGACGGCTTCCATGGGCAATAAAAATGTGATTTTCAGTATTTAGTAGGCTATAATTATTGATCGAATAAAAAATTTTAAATAATGTGATCAACTTATTAACAGGCATAATTTTGTACCAAAGGTTTAACACTGTAACACGGGTATTAAAGTTGGAATCTGTGTGTCTTGAGGCAATGTAGCTTACTACGCGCAATTTACACCGACTATATTCAGCCAGTATTTGAGAATGAGAGCGCTTAGAAGCTTCCAACAAACTTTAAACACAATTCTTAATCTTTATGAAACTTCTCTTGCTGGCACCCGCCACAAAATGATGGAAGTAAAATTAGTTTATCCCTATATTTTCGTCGTTCCTGCAGTAAAATTTCAGCATCACGCAGGCAAATCTAATTTACTATTTCATTGCTACTACTCAATTCCCAACTCCTATGCCACTGAATGTGATTGCAAAGTTATATCTGACTAATAGTTCAGGAGACATGACGCTACAATAATTAGGCTGTGTGAGAAACTAGTTGTTCCTTAAAGTAGAGCGCAAACTACCCAAAGTATGTTCATCCTGTAGTCCATAATGAGAGCATTCAGCGACATCCAACAAACTCAAAGCTTAATTTGAAACCTTTGCTAAACATTTTCTTAATTACGTACTTAACGTCAAATATTTTACACATTAACTCGTTTGGAAAGAAATCAGACATTTATGGCTATTTTTTAAAGGGTACTTCGAGTCTTTAAAAAGTTGGGGGTATACTGTTATACACTAATGTTTTTTGAAATTGCTACATAAAAAAGGATACATGTAATATACATTAACTTTATAGTTTAGAATATGTACAGTGAAGCCTACACTAGGCAGAGCCAAAAGTGGCAACACTTCGGAGGCTTTCCACAGATGTCACCAGCAGCAACCGCACTGATTCACAACGCCTAAACACGTGCACCAATCAGGTAAGACAATGACATCAGCGCTGACTGTGTGGAGTGCCAATGAGCTGGCCGGGCCTGATAGCCAACAGCAACAGCCAGTCACGCCGACTGAATCAACTCACGCGGCTTCACATACTCACGGAAAAAAAACCGCAACACCAGCAAATAATTATGGTACAGTAATAAAATTTTGGGAATACATTTCTTTGGGTAACATATTCAAGTGATACCTTGCAAGTTCACAGATTAATGCAAGCTCGAGAAAAGCTTTTGTGAAATGCTGGCACATTAACAACCTGTTTAATAGTCAGAATGTTAAATGCAAGCAACCAAACGCGCATCTATTGTGCTGTACAGGTGACAGATGTCAGTTTATGGGATGGGGTTCCACGCCTGTTGCACTTGGTCGATCAATACAAGGACGGTGAACGCTGGTTGTGGATAACACTGGAGTTGTCGTCCGATGATGTCCCATTGTGCAAGCAGATGTGACAGTCGAGCAGACCAAGGCAACATGTTGACAGTCTGTAGAGCATATTGGGTTACAACAGCGGTAAGTGGGTGAGCATTATCCTGTTGGAAAATACCCCCTGGGTTGCTGACCACGAATGGCAGCACAACACCAGACTGACGTACAAATTTGCAGTCAGGGTGCGTAGGGTAATCCTGCTGTCATATGAAATCGTACCCCGACCATAACTCCAGATGTATATGCAGTATGTCTAGCACGCAGACAAGTTGATTGCACGCGCTCACTGTCCTCCTAATCAACACACGACCGTCACTGCCACCGAGGCGGAACCGGCTTTCATCAGAAAGCATAGCAGACCTCCGTTCTGCCCTCCAGTGAGGTTTTGCTTGACACCAGTGAAGTCGCAAACGGTGTTGGTATGGGGTTACTGGAATTCACGCTACAGGGCGTCTGGCTCGGAGATGTTATTCTTGAAGTAACCGATTTGCAGCAGTTCGTTGTGTAACTGTTATGCGAACTGCAGCTCGATTTGGTGTTGCAGATTCAGTAGGATGCGCCACAACCCTACGCCGAACATGTCCTTCCCCCTCTGTACCTTCCTGTGACCGGCGCTACAAGCAATCAAGTGCAGTGGTTACATTACTGCCAAGTCCTTCTGGAATATAGCGGAAGGAGCATTCAGCTTCTAGTAGCCCACTTACGCAGCCTCGTTCAAACTGAGTACGCTGTTGATAATGGCGTCTTCATCATATTAAAGACATTCTTGACTATCAACGGACTACGTCCTGTCTCAAAGGTAATAAACGCTCACGACTGTTACAACGCATATTTAAAAGGAAACCTGATTTGCATCTTCATGTTGGCGCCAGTAGCGACACTCTTGCGCGACTAGCCCGAAATTGTAATAGACGCTATCTTTCGGATGTAGGAACACGCCTGCCAACTTCCGATTATCTCGCACTTCTTTGTTTTTAGATCTTTTCCAGTGCAGTTCGTGGTACAGGAATCATCAGAGTTATTTGCGAGGTATCAGTGGTGTTCATCGAGAATGTATTCGTTATGCGGTCTAGTTTCCTTGCGTAAAAGGAGTGAGGAGGAGAGCTGCCACTCTGTAATCATCATGTACAAGAAAGAGGCCATGAGATACGAACCGCCGTAGCACAGCGCGCCAACGTTGGTAACAGTGTAGTTGTTATGGTTTATGTGTGTGTGACAATAAATGAGTGTTCAATAACGTTATACTAATTAATCTGTATAGCAGTGTTCCAGAACCCGACCATGACAGAGGCGACCGTTCACACCCTGGTGCCACTGCATGTCAAACTGCTATACATCAGCCCCAAAAGTCATCATAATAGCCATTTGACCCATATAAAGTTATTAATGGAGGTCGCCAGACCAGGGTCACCGCAGTAGTTTCTGAGGTACATGCAGCCATCAGTGTCAACGGACTGTAGTAGGACCCGTGAAAAAGTGATGGTGCTTACAAGGCCATTGCAGTCATATAATGTTCTAGTTCCTAGGCAAAGGAAGAGTTGTTGTGTCTTCACTCCATCCTGGGTGAGATCATGACTAATCGTGGACATTTTCGTTTCAGTGCCTAGCACCAGGTTGAACACTGTGGACGAAGCACTATAGTCTGTTACAATTGTGGCCCATTATTCTCTCGAATGTGATTTCAACTCCCTGCTACCCACTGGTTCAAGGCACTGTAAGTGAATCATATTTAGAGGGCAAATTTCTTTGGTACCAGACACTCATTTGTAAGAAATTTTAGTGTTCCTAATACTTATTTGAATTTTTTAAGAGCAGCTGTTGTCGGTGAATCATGATGTTGCTCTGTTCATCATCTTCATTACTCTGCTTTGTATCAACACCACTAGCTCTGTAACATTGTCGTGAGTTACTCGTCGATTAAGTGGTTCAACTATCCTCCGTAGCATCATGCTGTGCTCACCATTGGATACTCCAGCCCCCCTTCCCCCCGTGTTACCATTAGAAGGCAATATTGTGGTTGCTTGGTAGACAATATTTAGGGCGTAACACCATTGGGATTTTTGCAATCTCCACTCGAGAGGGGTTCCTTGTTAGCAAATGTAGCCTGTATACATCTGCATATTGCTTCCTTCTACACATCACGAAATTATAGATTCGAGGTCATACGGAGGCTTACGTCCATTCTTCCCGCTCTTCTTTCGCGGCTTGGACAAGAATAGGAGAAGGTGACAATGATACACGAAACACCCTCCACCAAACACCGTTACATTGATTGAAGAGCACATATTTAAATGTAGGTCTAAATATAGACGCAGCGTGTTGTAAGAGTCGTTTACGTCTCGTGATCTTAACTTAAAATGTAAGAACGGTAAATCACTTTGTTCTGTCTAAACATCAGAGTCAACAACAGGATCATATACGTAGTGCGACTTTTGATTTCATTAACCTGTTCGTGAAACAGGACAAACAACCCACATGTTACTGTCATAACGTTTTTACATGAAATAAAAGTCGAAAAGTCAAGGTAGCAGACGGGTCGCAGTTTGGGTTTGTGGCATATGTCTTCGTTATATAGGACTTTGAATTTTTGCTCTGAATCAGATTCATGCGCATTTATTAAGCGACTCAATAACGCCACCCACCCAGCGACACACACACACACACACACACACACACACACACATACACACACACATACACATACATACATACATACAAGGAGAGAAATCTAATTTACAAGTAATGTCCTACAGATGACATCCTCACGATGCGTAAAGTCATTGTTTTGACTTAATTTACCCTGCTGCGAACCGAGAATAATAAACCAGCGAGAGCAGTTAATGACATTGATAAAGTGTGCTGTGTGCATGCGTGCTTGAAGGCTATAACGCATTTTACGCAGAACTCGTGACCACATTTTCGACTGTGCTCGGATCGGCTGGTCAACAAAAACCGTTCGCTCCCTGGAGTGGCCTTAGTTTGGCCGTCGCGGAGAGGAAGTTGGTGACGGACAGGCGCGCCATTAGCTGAGTGGCCCGTCCAGGGTAATTCCGCAGATGTGCCGGCTGGACCAGCTGCCTGCTGAGGGCCATTATGTTCACCGCCACAGCATTCGCAAAACGCTGTTGTTACCAGCACAGTCTTCTACCAGTGCGAAGATTTACAAGGTCTGTGTATGCAGTAATTTTTTTTTGCGAGTACTCTTTTGAACTTTGATTTTATCCACATTTGATACAAGGTCGTGATTGTTAAATGTTAAAATTTAGACGCATCGCCCTTTCTGAATGCAGACGTACTAACATTGTCGCGTTCTGAACGAGCAAACCTGTGCCGTTAGAACTGTATAAGACTTAATGATGGCCTCGCCATCTAATTTACTATATTGCCAAACTCCAAAGATTTTTCTACTCTTTTTATCTATAAGTGACCGAAATGTCACGGATAGCACTTTTTAGGATGCGTACAAACAAGTTGTACTTTTTTATCATTTTCGATAAATCTTTGACAGCTCACATATGGTTTTTATTGTATGTTTCAGACTCAGGCCACACACACTGAATCATTAGCGATTTCGATTTGTGAGAAAATAGTCCTTAAATGATATGTCTAAAACGAAAGTAGGAGAACAACAAAATACTAGGAAACAGAATTACAGCCGCCAGCTGTGGCCGAGTGGTGCTAGGCGCTTCAGTCCGTAACCCCGCTGCTGCTATGGTCGCAGGCTTGAATCCTGTTTCGGGCATGGGTGGGTGTGATGTCAGATTAGTTACGTTTAAGTAGTTCAAAGTCTATGGGACTGATGATTTCAGATGTTAAGTCCCATAGAGTTTACAGCCATTTGAACCATTTTGAACAGAATTACAATCTTGAACTAACTTGTATACAAAACTACAAGCACTGAAATACGTCACATAGGAACTCGTGAAAGTGCGGTTGAACGGGGCAAGAGGGGAGTTCGTAGATTGTTGCAACTGAAATACTTATTTCAAGAAATAATAATTTACAAGACGTTCACTGTTTTTCTCTAAGGTCAGTTATTTTATTGCTTGCCTTCTGACGTTGACACGCCGTTTATTGCTCAACTGTGCACGCACAGTCATTGATTGACATATAATTACATGGAAACAGGAACTGGTACAACATCGTGTGAGAGTGCATCGTTCTTTTCTAAGGAGAACCGATATGGGACACGCCAGTAGGAGAAGGTCGTTGCCAAACTAACCGTAAGCACTGCAGAACAATAAAGAAACTAAAGGTGCCGTCGTAGTGGAGAAAACGAGTAAGCATTGATGCAAAGTATAGTCGAAGCGCGGCACCGATGCCGCCACAATCAGTCCTTTAACGCTCCGGGTGACCGGAGAGTCTGCTAACGAAACTTGATTCCTATGGCTCTAGTGGCACAATCATGCGTTCTGTGCTCTTGGTGTCCTATCAAATGTATCGACTTCTGTGTCAATTTCGAGTGAATTTTTAAATCCCTTCCTTCAATCGTCAGCCCACAGTGAGTACCCTGGATGATGTTCGAACAATCGTAAGGTGAGGGATGCCTGCCGTTGAGCTCAGTGTCAACGACTACTACGTGCTGGAGCTGGAGACTACGTGTAGCTGCTGGAAGGATCCGTCGTGACAGATATAGTGGGAGAGCATCGGCTGAGGTGAGGGCCGACTGGGCTGTGGATCTGCTGATGCTGGCGGGGAAGCGTGAGGCTGCCGCGGATTCACTTCCATCCACTTTGAAGTCGACTGGCGGCTCCTTCACAATTGGTGGTTGCGACAGTGACAGGCTGCTGCGTGTGTGCATATGTTGTACTGACGGGAAGATGTCAGCTGAGCGCCGACTGTTTGTAGTAGCTGTTACTAGTAGATGTTGCAAGTAGCTGCGGTTACGAGTAAATCGCCAGAATTCGTCAATGACTATAACTACCTGTCGATGTCGCCGTTCCAAGAACCTGCTGCTGGGGATGCTTTGGGGACGTCGATGGCATTAGCTTTCCATGTAAAACCTGGTGGCAACGTTGGCTAATATTTCCTCAGGGCTGTTGTATGGGACCAATTCATTACACCATTTTCATGATTAAAATGTCGCCCCAAACATATGTTTTTTTTCGGATGCACAGTAATGAAGTATAATGTACAAATAAATAAGGTAAATGTAGATGTGGAGCTACATATTCTTTACTCTCTCATTCAATAAGTATAGAGCAGTATTTAAAACAAGTATATTGAAGTTCTATTTTTTGTTTACTTTTGTGTGGCACGAAACCACACATGATACGGATGGACCGTCTCAAAACTGACTATGGATATGTCACACAAAGAGGACTTAAACTGTGCAGCCAGGTTAATTCTCCGCATAGCAATGCGTGCCATCACTGTTTTCACCCAGATCTAACTTGCTACAGCACTACACTCATTCTGACAAAAATTGGCGTACACATGTTTGAGTTAATGCAACAAAATGTTTTACTATGAAAATAATTGTAAAATATTAGATATTATAATTATAAATAATTATAAATAATGTAATATCCACACTATTTTCTTGTGACTCGAACAGTGAAATGTAGTACGGTATTCACGTACTATTCTGAGTCCAGCTGCAGCTTTAAGGAAGTATTTTTGGTAGCTTGTAGTAAACAAGTTTTCGACGGAGTAATGAGATGAATTACATTAGTGGGGAAGAATGTGAACATTTGCAAGTTTATCTACGTATCTGATAATTTTGGCTGTGTATCTGTGCAGTCCCACCTTACTCCGTCAGATGTAGTGTGCTCTTTCAATCTGTATTAATCTAAAGTTCTAATGGAAAGTTTAAATTTGTTACCGCTTCCTCTTCTCATTACTATTAAAAAGAAACTTTTAAATGTCCAGACTGTGGTAACACACACACGGTTAGAACGGAGCGAGATAGTCTGTTTAAAACATGGGAAACCTCTTAATCACTTTTTAATCATAAAGCATGAAAAATGAAAAGTGTTAATCTGGTAAAAACAGGTTTACCAAATCTATTTTGTTTAGTCTGTCAGAGAACTATGTCTGCTTTAAAAGTAAGAATTAGTATTTCGTTGAATGTGAAGACAAAAGATTACACACACCAAGAGAGCTCCCGCAAATATTGCATAATAACACCACTAGGCTTGAAAATGACCTCGTTTCGGAAGTGAGTCCACAAGTTTTTTTCAGTTTTCCCAGATGCCGTTGAAGGGACTCGTTGTATCCTGTAGAGCTACCAGTTTTCGGTTTTCGGGGAAGTTACTACCACATCCCGCCCGCTGTTCCAGATAGACATTATCTTTAGGATTAAGATGCGGCCATTTACTGGTGAGGCAAAAGTAGGGTTCTCGGGTCTCAGTGAAACGAGGAACGTCTCTGTGCATCCCTATGAACACGACTTTTGCCATCTTGAAAGACCAGAGTGTCCACAACATAGAAATCTTGGAGAATATAGCGCGATAAATGCCCACCCAGAGAGCTGAAGTAAACATAATGGCTCATGGTCATGGTAACCGGAATGATGTGGCTCAATTCTTGGTATAATAAACGCCCAAAAAATATCACAGAACCACCTCCGGCCTGTATTAAACACTCCACACACTGTGAGCTATGGTGTCGCTGAACGAGACGGCTTGCATCATTTGAGAAGAGGCAAAATCACGACTTCTTGGAACACATGCTAACTAACTCCACTCGCCTACTATCCACTTCTTGTGTTGTCTGGCCCATTCAAGACGTGCAGCTGTAAATGCCGCTGTGAGAAATGACTTTTGCCAGGTGCGGGACACCAGAGGTCCGTTGCATGCGGTTCACTTCGTAATGTTCGCTCGAAAAGTGTTCTCCAGCCTTCATCGATAACATAAATTCCTGTTGGGTTTGAAACCGACTGTCGCTCAAAGGGCTGACAGTCTTCTCTGGTATCTGTCGGTTAGTATGTCTCCGGTATCTGTGGGTTAGTATCTTTTAACAACCAATGTTCTTCGACCATGTCACATGTCTACGAGTAGTACACCATTCCTTGTAGACAATTGGACAGTGCACGTTGACACACTTTCCTAATATTACAGCCGCTATCGACTAACAACGCTGATTCTCTGCAACCACAGCCATGACTTACGCCAGTGCTGGTGGATCACCTGGTGGATACAGCCCTACGCCATCTACAGCGCACCGAGCGAGGTGGCGCAGTGGTTAGACACTGGACTCGCATTCGGGAGGACGACGGTTCAATCCCGCGTCCGGCCATCCTGATTTAGGTTTTCCGTGATTTCCCTAAATCACTCCAGGCAACTGCCGGGATGGTTCCTCTGAAAGGGCACGGCCGACTTCCTTCCCCATCCTTCCGTAATCCGATGAGACCGATGACTACGCTGTCTGGTCACCTTCCCCAAACAACCAACCAACCATCTACAGCCCTTCTAAGCGATCAGTCTGTTGTTTTAAGTGAGTGACTAGCATTTCATCGGATATACATAGAGACTGTCTACTTTTATTCATTTTATTGCAGACGTGCCAGTGTGTTGACGCAGTAGGTTGAGAACCACACATTGCAAGTCACGATATACATTCCAGTCACATTAATACGACGGCCGTCTATGTTCGACATCAACGTATAATAACCAGACGGCAGCAGGTGGCAGTACTAGCGGTATAGGGTATATAAAGCGTATCGGGAGGAGGGGAAGGGAGTCGCGGGAAGCAGTACATTCCTCATCCCAGTGAGGAAACGGAGCGATGTATCCGAAGTCTATACAGTCCATGCCATAAATGGCGTTATCCAAAACCAGTGCCGAGGCAACTGAAGTGCACCACGGGGCACAGATGATGGTGGTGGTGAACGATGGCTGTGGAGATGTGTGCGGCCGAACGGGCTTGCATCTTCTAAGCAATTGACCTTCCACGTGAACCAAAGGGCTACCAAAGCGTCTCCTCAAAGACTGTTCGGCGAACGTCGCTGCGTAAGGGCCCCCAAAGCTGGCGCCTGGTCCATTTATCCATGCTCACTGCTGTCCATCGACGACCAGGCTTGAATTTGCACGACAGTACCGCAACTGGACCTTCCGTCCACTGAATGGTGACGTGTGGCCTTTTTGGGTGAATCACGTTTTATACTCCACCGAAAAGACAGCCATTGGTGTTTTTGGTGTGAAACTGAAAGGAGAAACAGGAGAGAGAGTTATAGTCTGTGGAGTGCTCTAGTTGCCTTCTCTGGGTGATACCGTCATTCTGGAAGGAACTATGGATCAACACAAGTGTGCATTTATCGTTGCGGACCATGTCAACGCCTACATGCAGTTTGATGTACCTCGGCACTATAGCATCTACAAGCACGACAACATAACGTGTCACATAATTTGCAGTGTAAGTGCGAGTCGGCCGGGGTGGCCGAGCGGTTCTCGGCCCTACAGTCTGGAACCGCGCGACCGCTACGGTCGCAGGTTCGAATCCTGCCTCGGGCATGGATGTGTGTGATGTCCTTAGGTTAGTTATGTTTAAGTAATTCTAAGGTCTAAGGGCTGATGACCTTAGAAGTTAAGTCCCATAGTGCTCAGTGCCATTTGAACCATTTTTTTTTTTTTTTTTTTTTTTTGTTAAGTGCGAGGTTAGAAGGGGACCAGGCTGAGTTTACCGTACTGCCCTGGGCACTAAACTCTCCGAACGTAAACACATTCGACAATTTGTGGGACCAGCGCTATCAGGCTGATTGCGCCATGCATCCTCAACAGAGAAACCTTGCGCAGCTGGCCACGACATTGGCGTGACTCCACATCATACTAGGTTCTTTCCAGAAGCTCAGTGAGTCTCTTCCTGCACCTCTCGCAGCGGTCCACGCTGCAAAAGGTGGTAACTCCGGATTTTTACAAGTTGTCACACTGATTTTACTGGACAGTGTAAAATAATGATCTTATTGTATTTGTTTTAGATATATCTGCGTGTGATCGCAAAGCATTGACCACCAGATTGTTGCAGCTATAAACTTTACGTTGTCGCTGCATATATACAACAATGCGACACTGCAGTGGAGTTGACCAATTATACCACAAACAGATGTGTATATACGCACACCTATTATTAAATGAGCAAACCCAATTCAATTATTCACCTCCTTTAAATGAGATCACAACCCCAGGATAGGAGCACAACTTTGGGCCCAAGTCCATCGTAGTTAAAAATATCTTACCTGATGCATAACTTTAGTACGGTCGTTGTAGTATAATTAGTGAATGAGTAATAATGGATGTAGTTTGTTAATAAAATCTTCATTTATGTAAGTGTACGTTAAGCTATGAATCGATAACTTAGAAGTTGAGATTATCTTCTCCTCGTCATCATTTTTATCGAAGTATTATCATCGTTTGGAATCAGTAACGTACTTGAGCTTATAACTCGAAACCTAGGTTGTGCAATAACATTAATAATAAATTGTGAAACAAGGCTAAAACTGTGTTTAGCTAATTTACAATGTTTCACCAAGAACCCACAGTTGATTCAAATACCTGTATTTGTTTTAAGATGCTATTATATGTAAGTTAACGTAGTTATTTTTCTGGTTTAGAGCTCTAAAACTCAGCTGTATACTACTCATGTAAAGTTGGTGGGGCGATCTCTAGCTTCCGATGCCTGATATAAATACTGGCCTCTGAACAAAGATTTCAGACCGAGCTCTTGGCATTCTTCGTCTGTAAACACCTGGGCTGTAACTTAAACTACCTTGCATTACTAGTGGGTTGGTTGGTTAATTTGGGGGAGGGGACCAGACAGCGAGGTCATCGGTCCCATCGGATTAGGGAAGGACGCGAAAGGAAGTCGGGCGTGCCCTTTCAAAGGAACCATCTTGGCATCTGCCTGAAGCGATTTAGGGAAATCACGGAAAACCTAGATCAGGATGGCCGGAGGCGGCTTTCATCCGTCGTCCTCCTGAACAACGACTCCAGTGTGCTAACCATTGCGCCACCTCGCTCGGTGCATTACTGTTTTTTTTAATTAATTCACTCTGTCCCCCATTATGAAGTAATACGGCAGACGGCAGCTACTTCCGTTGAAGATTGATAATCGCCACATTGGTTGCGGCAAGTACACCTCAGTGAAATATCTCTGCAGTGAATTACCCATGGAAATGCTCCATACCAGAAAGTATAGGCCAATGAGGAACTGGTTAGTCCATTTGTGGCTACCCATCTAATAGCCTCCCCCGAACAGGAAAGCTTGTCGCACTTGCAAGGTAATACTATCCCCTGCCCTGAACAGTCCTCGTGTACTCATAGCTGCTGGCCGGTCGCTCCTAGTGCAGCGCTCACGCCCCTCATTTCTCTCTTCTGCTTGAGCGGGCTCTCCGAACCTCCCATCCAGGACGGCACTCTCTCGCGGTGTGCCAAAGAACCTGAAGTCAAAGCACCGGTGCCAGCGTACCCAAAATATATCGATACGAATGTGTCATTAACCATCACTTCTTCCTGCTAGGAAATTCATGTTATATTTTTAACTGCTTGAGTCTGGAGCTATTTTTTTATATGAATTACTTCTTTACATTTGCAATTACCTGTTTTTGTTCGATTGGTGTTTAAAAACCTGCTGTAGAATGGAAAATCTACTCATACTGTACATCAAAACCATGTATTCACTACTGGAAACAGTAAGTTATTTTTCGATTTGTCTTTTATAATCTTATATTCACAATGTACCACTTTGTAATATACCACTGTGATCTTACCAGGACGAGAATTAACCTCATTTTAAAGACTTTCAGAATACCCAATATGAGCACCTAGGGCCCGAAATGCATCTTGCACTGGAATAATACCATGGGTTTTGACTAAGGGCTGTTCTTTAATTATGAAATTATTTTTTAATAATATTTTCAACATCTTCATTCCACCTTTTTTTAATTCCCTGTCTGAATGAACTTATTTCCGCCACTTTAGAGACAAATCTACATTCACTCTGCTGTTCTTATTTTAATGTATTAACGGTATGTGTAAAACGGCACAGTAGGTCTGGCATAAGGGAGATACTGAGCTTCGAGAAAGTGGCAGAACCGTTTCAACAAAGGCTTCTTTAATGAGGCACATTATCAGTCAACGTCTGCTGAATAATGGAAAGTAGCGATGGAAGGCGGGGAAGCAACACTGTGAAAACAGTTGACGCCAATGGGTACGGAAGTCAGAGTTTTTACAGTACCCTCGGTGACCATGACAATAACGTTAAGAGCGGAAGCTCAGTTGTTGCTCCACATCCCATCACCCTAGTGTCGGCGGGGACCCCTACAGCCAGGCAGGCAGCACACAACGGCAGAAGTAGCGTCCACCCGGCTCACTAGGAAATATACGGCACGGCAGACGTAAGCACTAGTGAAACAGGTTGCGGTGCAATAGGAGTAGTAGATATCGTGAGCAGTGCTACTGAGTGTAGTCTTAATACACTCCTGGAAATGGAAAAAAGAACTCATTGACACCGGTGTGTCAGACCCACCATACTTGCTCCGGACACTGCGAGAGGGCTGTACAAGCAATGATCACACGCACGGCACAGCGGACACACCAGGAACCGCGGTGTTGGCCGTCGAATGGCGCTAGCTGCGCAGCATTTGTGCACCGCCGCCGTCAGTGTCAGCCAGTTTGCCGTGGCATACGGAGCTCCATCGCAGTCTTTAACACTGGTAGCATGCCGCGACAGCGTGGACGTGAACCGTATGTGCAGTTGACGGACTTTGAGCGAGGGCGTATAGTGGGCATGCGGGAGGCCGGGTGGACGTACCGCCGAATTGCTCAACACGTGGGGCGTGAGGTCTCCACAGTACATCGATGTTGTCGCCAGTGGTCGGCGGAAGGTGCACGTGCCCGTCGACCTGGGACCGGACCGCAGCGACGCACGGATGCACGCCAAGACCGTAGGATCCTATGCAGTGCCGTAGGGGACCGCACCGCCACTTCCCAGCAAATTAGGGACACTGTTGCTCCTGGGGTATCGGCGAGGACCATTCGCAACCGTCTCCATGAAGCTGGGCTACGGTCCCGCACACCGTTAGGCCGTGTTCCACTCACGCCGCAACATCGTGCAGCCCGCCTCCAGTGGTGTCGCGACAGGCGTGAACGGAGGGACGAATGGAGACGTGTCGTCTTCAGCGATGAGAGTCGCTTCTGCCTTGGTGCCAATGATGGTCGTATGCGTGTTTGGCGCCGTGCAGGTGAGCGCCACAATCAGGATTGCATACGACCGAGGCACACAGGGCCAACACCCGGCATCATGGTGTGGGGAGCGATCTCCTACACTGGCCGTACACCACTGGTGATCGTCGAGGGGACACTGAATAGTGCACGGTACATCCAAACCGTCATCGAACCCATCGTTCTACCATTCCTAGACCGGCAAGGGAACTTGCTGTTCCAACAGGACAATGCACGTCCGCATGTATCCCGTGCCACCCAACGTGCTCTAGAAGGTGTAAGTCAACTACCCTGGCCAGCAAGATCTCCGGATCTGTCCCCCATTGAGCATGTTTGGGACTGGATGAAGCGTCGTCTCACGCGGTCTGCACGTCCAGCACGAACGCTGGTCCAACTGAGGCGCCAGGTGGAAATGGCATGGCAAGCCGTTCCACAGGACTACATCCAGCATCTCTACGATCGTCTCCATGGGAGAATAGCAGCCTGCATTGCTGCGAAAGGTGGATATACACTGTACTAGTGCCGACATTGTGCATGCTCTGTTGCCTGTGTCTATGTGCCTGTGGTTCTGTCAGTGTGATCATGTGATGTATCTGACCCCAGGAATGTGTCAATAAAGTTTCCCCTTCCTGGGACAATGAATTCACGGTGTTCTTATTTCAATTTCCAGGAGTGTAGATACGAGGTGCGGCTAGAAAAAAACCGGACCGTTGCTGGAAAAAACATTTATTTACAATTATTTACAATTTCATGTTATCTCCTTCAATGTACTCTCCTCCTCGGTCTCTACGCCGCTCCATACGAATTTTCCACTGTTCATAGCAATGCTGCAGATCATTTTCGGTAAGCCCATACATTACTTCCGTCGCTTTTTCTTTTACTGCTTCAACAGTCTCAAATCTAGTTCCTTTCAAAGCTGACTTGACTTTAGGGAAAAGTAAAAAGTCACAGGGGGCCAAATCAGGTGAGTAGGGTGGATGATCTAAGATGGGAATGTTGTGTTTTGCCAAAAACGTCTTCACTGACAACGCACTGTGAGCTGGGGCATTGTCTTGGTGAAGGATCCATGACTTTTTTCTCCACAAATCGTTCCGTTTTCTCCGTACTCGCTCACGTAGGGTAGCCAGGACGCTAATGTAGTAATGCTGATTCACTGTTTGTCCCTCTGGTACCAAATCAATGTGCACAATCCCTTTGATGTAAAAAAAAAACAATCATCATTGCCTTGAATTTCGATTTTGACATTCGTGCTTTTTTTTGTCGTGGAGAACCAGGACTTTTCCAATGCATCGATTGGCGTTTAGTTTCGGGATTGTAAGTAAAAAACCACGATTCATCGCAAGTAATAACATTTTGTAAGAAGGTGGGATCACTTTCAATGTTTTCCAGGATGTCAGAACAAATCATTCTTCGGCGTTCCTTCTGTTCAATTGTGAGACACTTTGGAACCATTTTTGAACACACTTTGTTCATGTTGAAACTTTCATGAAGAATCTGCCTAACACTTTCCTTGTCAACTCCTGTTAACTCAGACACTGCTCTGATTGTTAAACGGCGATCTTGTCGAACAAGTTTACCGATTTTTTCAATGTTTGCATCAGTTTTTGCTGACAATGGTCTGCCAGTGCGAGTGTCATCACTGGTGTCTTCGCGGCCATCTTTAAATCGTTTAAACCACTCAAACACTTGTGTTCGCGTTAAACAATCATCGCCGTACACTTGTTGTAACATTACAAACGTTTCACTTGTAGATTTTCCTAGTTTGAAACAAAATTTGATGTTAACACGCTGTTCTTTCTGTACACTCAACATTTTCCGACGCACAGACAAAACGTTAACTACTTAAAACAGACGCCACGGGCAGACTGAGTGCAGGAGACAGATGAAACTCGAGCAGTAGGCGGAGCGAGAGTCACGTGACAGGCCACGCGACTTTCAGCCTTATTGCATTCGTTTTATTGTTTCACCAGTACTAGTCCGGTTTTTTTCTAGCCACACCTCGTACAGTTGATGTAGTTGTGTTGACAAGCAATATTATTCATTAGTTGCCTATCTAAGAAAATAATTTTACTTTCGTTTTTAATACTTTCGTCTAAATAAGGACGTTTAAATCGTAAGTAACAAGCTAAACAGTAAGAGATAAATAAATAAAAATGGTTCAAATGGCTCTGAGCACTATGGGACTTAACGTCTGAGGTCATCAGTCCCCTAGAACGTAGAACTACTTAAACCTAACTAACCTAAGAACATTACACACATCCATGTCCGAGGCAGGGTTCGAACCTGCGACCGTAGCGGTCGCGCGGTTCCAGACTGAAGCGCCTGGAAGCGGTCGCCCACAGCGGCCGGCTAAATAAATAAGTTACTGATTGTTGAACAACAGTTACTAAATTATGGTTAGTCCATTTTTAGTACAGATATCTGATACTGACCATATTTTTCTCAGACTGACAGCTTTCTGTAACCTTCCGCCATTACCGTTATTGTAATCAACAAAAAATGTGTAATAAGATCATTCCGTCAGTAGACATTAGTATGACATAGTAACCTGGCTGTGTTCGTATGTGGTGGGCCGATACTGTGTACTCAATGCTTAATCTGTAGTGACTCAAATAATTATTAGTTCATCTTAACTCAGTAAAACTCCAAAAATAGTTTGGTATCGGTTAAAATGGCTGGCTCTGAGCACTATGGGACTCAACTGCTGAGGTCATTAGTCCCCTATAACTTAGAACTAGTTAAACCAAACTAACCTAAGGACATCACACACATCCATGCCCGAGGCAGGATTCTAACTTGCAACCGTAGCGGTCTCGCGGTTCCAGACTGCAGCGCCTAGAACCGCACGGCGACTTCGGCCGGCAGTTAAAATGTTGAACGATTTTTCCAGTATGTTTCGATATCATGCTACGAAGGCAAACATGCTAAGACATTTACAAGATTTTTACGATCAGGAGACATTCATTAATATCGATTAAAATATTTTTGCACTTTCTGATACAATCTTACGTAACTCTCCACATTCTCCCTAACGCTACACTTTTTTCCTGTTGCTCACCTCATTTGCCCATTGTTCTTAGGAGCACAGCTAAGTCTGCTGCAACATGTTGTCCTGTGCTGTACGTAATTATATAATTTCGCATTGAATAGATCTATTTGTTTTACTTTCATAATATTGCCAAATCCACCTTAATACCTTTAAATTTATAATATTTTACTGACAAGTGCGGCTTACATCTTGAGTGTTACTTTAAACTTCAGATGTATTGATTCATAACGTATTCCTAGCCATGCTATATTGACGAAACAGCCAAGTCACACAGTGGTTTATGAGAGGTTTTCCATCAGGGATAGGTGCGCTCTGACTGGCCTAAGCCCACATTCAAGAGAAGCCAGGGAGTGGGGCTGCTCCCACTTAGCTGCTCCTGAATGGCAGGATTTGTTATCGGGGTTTCCCCCCTCAGAGAAGTTGGCTTCTCCACGCCTCTAGAGCCCTTTCTGCCATAGGAAACCGGGTCAGACACGAATCGCTGCCCAAAGACTGATGCTAAAAGCTTCTTAAGTGGTTATGGGCGGACGTCTTACTCTTCCCCCGCGTGCAGTGACAACTCTACGTCGGGCTCCTACGTAGTTTGCTGTTTCAGAAAATGCAGCGCATACTGTAGGAAGTCATGACCATGTGCGCTAAACTTTGTGGCGTGGTCAACGTACTTGGTTAAAATGTTGGTACTTCTCAGGTTTAGATTCATATCTTTAAGATTTACCATTATTATAAATACGCGCAGAAAGAACTTTCACGTTTGTTGTGATTATAGAAATCATTTTCTCGTCATCAAGGAGTATTTTGACATAGGTCTATGTTTTCGAATCAGAATGCAGCTGTTGTATGACGTCAGTGCCACAGCTTCAGGCTCTGAAAATAAAATTAAATGTATGTACTGAGAACTCTCTAAGATAACTACTCCGCGTATTAATTCAAACCATCGATTTATCCAGGAATGTAGGCCTACTGCTTCATATCATTATGAGATGAGCTGAACAGTTTTCATAACAAACACATACGTTGCGTAATTTTCTGGTTATTATAATTATTTTTTCAGCACAAATTATGTATTTATTTACTACACTTCAATACGGCAGTCAACGGTGTTGCCACGTCACTGTCACTCGAAAACGAGTATATAAGGTGTCACATGAAGCCGGAAAACCGTCTCCTGCTGTTACTCCACTCTACTAGTAGCTACCAAAACTAATTAAGAACTGCCTACCTTTTGATGAGGCAGCGTTTTTTATTGTTGTATGGCTTAAGGTGTCAACCAAACCATACGGCAGAATTCCAAACAGTCTTTTGGAGACTGATGTAACTCATATATATTTTAGTCATATATTTTTAGCTTGATTAGTACCTCCAAGTACGTCTGGCAAGAGCAAGCCAGTATTGGTTGTTTTCCCCTGACCAGCAGTTTCCGTGTTGAGCTGTGGAGACATGGAAGACAAAATGGTTAGTCTATACAGGCAAGCACATTCCACTTAGTGGTGCAGTTACGACAATACAGGAAGCATCAGGTTGTAAGGTTTCTGAGTTGTTTGTGCGAAGATTATGCAACACAGAGAAAAAAAACTACCAACACACCGAAGCGTACATATTATGGTACCTCGTATAAAAATATCTACACTTATACCCCGATCGACCAGGTTAACGTGGGGATAGAAGGACAAAAAAGATACAGAAGTGCAGATCAGTACTAAACAGCCAGAATAAAAATTGAACGGTGTAGTTGATATGTATATAAAAAAAACTACATTCAGTTGGTAGATACCAAATCTTCAATCGAATTTAGCCACGGTTTTAATTTAAACGCCGTCTCTTAGATGAAACTGATTACCTTAATCGAGGTATTTCACCTCGTACCTCGACTGATATCAGCTGCTTCAGAATGATTTTTAAAGAAAGTCTCTAAAATATGTTAAGCAGTGCTCGCATGGGATAAGTTCAAGGAAGGTTCCTCGACAAAGTCAGTTACATGTGGTTTGAATTTCCAATAAATGTCAGTAATGTTGGTGTAGTGTCGGCAGACTTGCCAACACTACGCACACTAATTGAAAGAGGCGGCCAAGATGCACGCGCTAACTCACGAAGGATGGAGTGAGGTCTGAAACAGGATACGTAATGAATGTTATGAATTGAATACTTAACTTTTAATCCATCCTTGTATACATCGTTCTTGATGAGACATCTGGAGATTGTGGCGATACAAGTGAGACTCTTTAGATACAAGCTATCTAAGGCTAATGGCGCCTTGCTAGGTCGTAGCCATGGACTTAGCTGAAGGCTATTCTAACTGTCTCTCGGCAAATGAGAGAAAGGCTTCGTCAGTGTAGTCGCTAGCAAAGTCGTCGTACAACTGGGGCGAGTGCTAGTAAGTCTCTCGAGACCTGCCGTGTGGTGGCGCTCGGTCTGCGATCACTCAGTGGCGACACGCGGGTCCGACATGTACTAATGGACCGCGGCCGATTTAAGCTACCACCTAGCAAGTGTGGTGTCTGGCGGTGACACCACAGTTGGGGACAATTTCTAACAGGAAATTAAACTGAAGACTTGAAATAATTCTGTGATACTATAAAGTGTGTGTTAATAAAGAGACTGATATGATGAAAGGAGGATGGTTACAAGCAATTTTGTGTGTTTGTTGTGTTACGTCGTAATCAACTTTTGATGAATAAAGATCCTTCCGTCAGAAGCAGTCGGTTAGATATAGACTGAGTACTTGCAGTCTACCTTAGAGTGTGCAAGATTTAACAGAATTACGTCCCAGTATGGCCGTACAGTTCGCAGCTGTATTGCCTTGACTTACCAACACTGTAGAGTAGTTCTATTATCTCGGAAGGCCTTGCAGAGCTGGGAGAACGCACATAACACAAAATGCTTGTTGTTAGTTGAATACCCGTGACAAGAGAGTGCAGTATCAAATTTCTACGAGTAACAGAAATAGTAACGTGTGACAGGGGAGTAAGTTATTCAGTTTCGATTAGGGAGATAACTATCAACAGAATCGAATCATTCCTATTCTTCATGTCTCGCATCACGGATGTATGTATCTCCTCATCTGTGCAAACACACACACACACACACACACACACACACACACACACACACACACACACGAATGTGCATTCAGTTTATATCGCACCTGAGCGGAAACGTCGTAAATTTGAACTCGGATAAAAAGCGACACCAATAGCCGCGATCCCTGGAAAGCAATCAAAACGTATTAAATTGCTACAGGAAGCGCAGAAGCAATTACGTCCAGTTTCACAGGCCACAAGGGAGACGAATCTGTACGCCATCGAAGATAATACTTGCAGCGCAGTCCATATTAGAGCTAACAAATACAATGAATGTAGACAGAAAATGTAGCAGATACCGGCCAGAGTGCAGATTTGTCTCAGCTCGAAATAGATTGAAAACAAGCTAATTTCATTTTACAAATTAAACTTGTTACTGGAGTACAGATAACATACAAAATACAATTTTTTATTAAAAGTACAGGGTGGCAAATGTGCTCTTCCTTTGCGCAATTTATAAAATGTAATGTATCTGCAGAGGACTAATTTAGCACGGATTTTATTAGTCATCTTTCTTTGTTTCTGCAATGCGTGGGCTCAACCATTTCAAACTTCTCTTTACTTATGCAACTGTGATATCCCAGTGTTTACAACCTCATTCCTTAAAGTGAAGTTCTCGTCGAGATTTTTTGCGTAGTTTGGATCCCTGAAGCACATACGAGGGCTATTCCGAAAGTAAGGTCCGATAGGTCGCGAAATGGAAACCACGGTAAAAATCAAAAATGTTTTATTTGCAACAGTTAGATACACCTTGCAGCTACTTATCTCCATAGTCGCCGACCCGACTTAGACGTGTATCGTAGCGTTGTACCAACTTTCCCATACCCTCGCTATAGAAGGCAGCCGCCAGTGCTCTCCGCCAATTCTCTACGCTGGCCTACGGCTCGTTGTCTTGTGCCGAAATGTTGTCTTCATAACCAGCGGTTCATGTGACCAGAGCTGAAACTCAGAGGGAGACAATTACGGGCTGTATTGTGGGTAATCTCACATTTCCATTTGAAAACGATGCAGGAGCATCTTCATTGCCCCTGCAGAATGCGGCTGAGAATTGTCTTGAAGACGAAACAGCACGACAGTTATGTAATGTTAGCTGCATAGCTTCAGGGGAAATTTCTCACCAGGCCCCCGTACTTGGCGGCAGACACTATTTTCTAGGCATCTTCACGCACTCACTGCGAGCTCAGAAATGAGAAGAGCGACGTGATGCTAACTGGGGTTATACTAGAGACACTACCCAACACATCTGTGCAAAGCTCTATCGGATTTTCATAGTCGTTTCCATTTCGTGACCGATCGGACCTTACTTTCGGAATAGCCCTCGTACATTATGCCTGCAAAAGGATTTTTTGATTGTCAAAGTATTTTAGCAGTTACAGTGGCTTGAAAGGAACAGTGCGCCGGCCGAAATGTAGACAGTTTAAGGCTCAGTTTAAGGCTCTCGATGAGTTATTTAAAGAAAAGATTCGACCAACATACGAATTTCTGTCCAATGAAGATTTGCATAAAAGGTGCACCGGTGCAAACGCTCAACAACGAGAGCTTCAACGCGTACATTTAGAAACTAGTACCGAAACACCTTCATTGAGCGGCAAAACTGATGAAATAGCAGCATACATAGTTGCAGGTCATTCATCTGTCCTGAAGACCACGAACGTGTCAGAAAGCGTCATAGGGAAAAGCAGCATGAACTTCGCGGAGTTATCTGACAGGAAACATATAGCCACCGCAGAGAAAGGAACGTCTCAGTTTGATAAAAGAGTCAAAACTGAAAAAATGCAGCACAAAATTAAGAACCAGAGCATGTTCGAGAAGGATAAAGGATGCCTCTATGGTCCTCAGATTTCAGATTAATTGTAAGTTTTGAATGAATGTTTGCTTTTCTTGTTACTGCAAACTGTAAACGCGTATTTTCTTGAAATAACATTTTCCTGTACGCGAAGCACTCTAGAGCCGCTGCCGACAACCGATTATTCTTTTAATGAGAGATACATTAATTAAGGGAGCCTCAGCGTCTTTTTATTCGTATTTTAAATATTTTTTTAAACATTTTAACTTCGACAAACATGCCAGGATATTGACATGTTTTTCAAATAGCTGCCATTTTTATTTTTCGAGGTATTTTTCAAGATGCTGTTTCAATGGTCCCGAAATTCATTCTAACTTACAAATTTTATATTTTTATGGGTTTCAGAAAGAGCCACAAGTCTGTATAACGCCTCACGCAGACCAGGACGTGCGGCGAGGTGCATACTTTGACAAGGGCTGCAGCTGCCATTTTTAATTTGTTAGGAGATAATTTCTTTTTCAAATACGAATGCAAGTATAATAAAGTGGTAAAAACCCCATTTTAATAAAAACGATCCTTTTATAAAAAAAGCAGTTCAGAGCTTCATCCATTTTCCATGCCTCTTGACCAGAATCTCCCCTTAAGTATTTATGAGCCCTCGAAACATTAGTGTTTTCACAATCTCTTTCTGCGAAGGTAGTATTCATGACAATCTCCAGGATCCCCTATCTATTCAGACGCCCCTCTTACCCACAGAGTAAGGGAGGCTAATCTTGTGTTATTTTGTCATGATACATATCAACAAAACGCAACTACTTGCGTCCGCAACGAATCAGTTATCATTTGGATGGGTACGTACAGCTAGTGAATGTTAGATTTATCAAAAGTTGATTACGACGTAACACAACAAACACACAAAATTGCTTGTAACCATCCTCCTTTCATCATATCAGTCTCTTTATTAACACACACTTTATGGTATCACAGAATTATTTCAAGTCTTCAGTTTAATTTCCTGTTAGAAATTGTCCCCAACATTACTGACATTTACTGGAAATTCAAACCACATGTAACTGACTTTGTCGAGAAACCTTCCTTGAACTTATCCCATGCGAGCACTGCTTAACATATTTTAGAGACTTTCTTTAAAAATCATTCTGAAGCAGCTGATATCAGTCGAAGTACGAGGTG
The DNA here is from genome assembly GCF_023898315.1 of Schistocerca nitens. Taxonomy (NCBI): domain Eukaryota; kingdom Metazoa; phylum Arthropoda; class Insecta; order Orthoptera; family Acrididae; genus Schistocerca; species Schistocerca nitens. The sequence continues at coordinate 553,532,199 of NC_064614.1, forward strand.
AAATACTTCGATTAAGGTAATCAGTTTCATCTAAGAGACGGCGTTTAAATTAAAACCGTGGCTAAATTCGATTGAAGATTTGGTATCTACCAACTGAATGTAGTTTTTTATATACATATCAACTACACCGTTCAATTTTTATTCTGGCTGTTTAGTACTGATCTGCACTTCTGTATCTTTTTTGTCCTTCTATCCCCACGTTAACCTGGTCGATCGGGGTATAAGTGTAGATATTTTTATACGAGGTACCATAATATGTACGCTTCGGTGTGTTGGTAGTTTTTTTCTCAGTGTTGCATAATCTTCGCACAAACAACTCAGAAACCTTACAACCTGATGCTTCCTGTATTGTCGTAACTGCACCACTAAGTGGAATGTGCTTGCCTGTATAGACTAACCATTTTGTCTTCCATGTCTCCACAGCTCAACACGGAAACTGCTGGTCAGGGGAAAACAACCAATACTGGCTTGCTCTTGCCAGACGTACTTGGAGGTACTAATCAAGCTAAAAATATATGACTAAAATATATATGAGTTGCATCAGTCTCCAAAAGACTGTTTGGAATTCTGCCGTATGGTTTGGTTGACACCTTAAGCCATACAACAATAAAAAACGCTGTGTCATCAAAAGGTAGGCAGTTCTTAATTAGTTTTGGTAGCTACTAGTAGAGTGGAGTAACAGCAGGAGATGGTTTTCCGGCTTCATGTGACACCTTATATACTCGTTTTCGAGTGAAAGTGAGGTGGCAACACCGTTGACTGCCGCATTGAAGTGTAGTAAATAAATACATAATTTGTGCTGAAAAAATAATTATAATAACCAGAAAATTACGCAACATGAGCACTGTAATTTTGAGATATCCTCCTACTAGCCGGTAGCGCACGCTGTTATCGTGACGTCGATGGCATCGTGATGTCGTATGTACCTCTCGTAGGCCTGTTCCTATCCATATTCATTGGAACGCCACGCAGAAGTCATAGCGAACTGGGTGTAGCTGGATGGGCAGAATGGGAGGAGAGGAGATTAGTCTTTAACGTCGACATTCAGGACATTAGAGACGGGGCGGAATAGGACTGAGGTCAGGTAATACGCCACGCCAAACAATAAACTTCACATGCTTGAAGTGTTTCTCAAAATATTCTGGCACAATTCTAGAGCAGTATTACGCTAATTAATCTCACTGAAGGGTAAAAACCTACATGGCATTGGTGAAAAAAAGTCTGACGCCTAAGTACGTACGATTGTGTCTAGACTGATCCCTGTAGGCAACAACCGACATGCAAAGTGAGGAAGCTGGCTGAAAATACAACTGTCATTAGGGACAGTAATTAGGGGCTGTAATTAGGGACTTTCGTAAATGAAATTGCTCACATAAGTTACATGATGTAAACTATAAGATATTAGGTTGCTGCATAAGTTCGTAGCGTTTTTGGTTTCCATGTTGCTATTTCTTTTGCTATGGGTTTATTTATCCTTACTTTTTTATTTGTTGATATTGGAGTTTACAAACACTACTGGCCATTAAAATTGCTACACCACGAAGATGACATTCTACAGACGCGAAATTTAACCGACAGGAAGAAGATGCTCTGATATGCAAATGATTAGCTTTTCAGAGCATTCGCACATGAGTGCCGCCGGTGGCGACACCTACAACGTGCTGACATGAGGAAAGTTTCCAACCGATGTCTCATACACAAACAGCAGTTGATCGGCGGTGCCTGGTGAAACGTTCTTGTGATGCCTCTTGTAAGGAGGGGAAATGCGTACCATCACGTTTCCGACTCTGATAAACATCGGATTATAGCCTATCCCGATTGCGGTTTATCGTATCGCGATATTGCTGCTCGCGGTGGTTGAGATCCAATGACTGTTAGCAGAATATGGAATCGGTGGGTTCAGGAGGGTAATACGCAACGCCGTGCTGGATCCCAACGGCCTCGTATCACCAGCAGTCGAGATGACAGGCATCTTATCCGCATGGCTGTAACGCATCGTGCAGCCACGTCTCGATCCCTGAGTCAACACATGGGGACTTTTGCAAGACAACAACCATCTGCACGAACAGTTTGACGACGTTTGTAACAGCATGGACTATCATCTCGGAGACCATGGCTGCGGTCACCCTTGACGCTGCATCACAGACAGGAGCGACAGCGATGGTGTACACAACGACGAACCTGGGTGCACGAATGGCAAAACGTCATTTTTTCGGATGAATCCGGGTTCTGTTTACAGCGTCATGATGGTCGCATCCGTGTTTGGCGACATCGCGGTGAACGCACATTAGAAGCGGGTATTCGTCATCGCCATACTGGCGTATCACCCGGCGTGATGGTATGAGGTGCCATTGCTTACACGTCTCGGTCACCTCTTGTTCGCCTTGACGGCACTTTGAACAGTGGCGTTACATTTCAGATGTGTTACGACCAGTGGTGTTACGTCCCGTGGCTCTACCCTTCAATCGATCCCCCTACATTTCAGCAGGATAATGCACGACCGCATGTTGCAGGTCCTGTACGGGCCTTTCTGAATACAGAAAATACTCGACTGCTGCGCTGGCCAGCACATTCTCCAGATCTCTCACCAATTGAAAACGTCTGGTCAATGGTGGCCGACCAACTAGCTCGTCACAATACGCCAGTCACTACTCTTGATGAACTGTGGTATCATGTTGAAGCTGCATAGGCAGCTGTACCTGTACACGCCATCCAAGCTCTGTTTGACTCAATGCCAATGCGTATCAAGGCCGTTATTAAGGCCAGAGGTGGTTGTTCTGGCTACTGATTTCTCAGGATCTATGCACCCAAATTGCGTGAAAATGTAATCACGTGTCAGTTCTAGTATAATCTATTTGTCCAATGAATACCCGTTTATCATCTGCATTTCTTCTTGGTGGTGCAATGTTAATGGTCAGTAGTGTATTATCATTTTGTCATGTGGACGCTAGAAAATGGAGTAACATGTGGAAGAATCTGAACATTTCCGACATATTTTTCTGTCTGAGTTCAGTAGAGGGATAACAGCAGTGGAGGCAACCACAGACATTTTCGTCGTGTACGGGGATAACGCTACTGGCTAGAGCATGGCAATAATATTGTTTTCCCATCTTAAGGACGAACGTTTTGACATTAGTGACTGTACACCTTCAGGAAGACCTTCGGAGTTTGATGAAGGTCGTTTAAATGAATTAATCGACAACGATTCACGTCATTGTACTGTAGAATTTGCAAGTGTGATGAACCATCATCATTCCACCATCGTGCGACAATTGCATGCAATAGGGAATGCTCAAAAATGGATCGAGTGCGTATCGCGTGCTCTAAGCCAAAATCGCAAAAATCTGTCGATGGCCACATGTGCATCTCTGCTCGCTCGTCGTCAACTAGCTCTTGAACAACACTGATTATTACTATCATGCAACGCTACTGGTGACGGAAAATGTTATCTTTATGCTAACATACGGAAAAGACAGGATTGATTGAGGCCAAACAACTCTTCAAACCCCTCATAGAAAGACCTGCTCGCATCCACAAAATATAGTGTTAGGCATCTGGTGGTACAGTGAAGGTGTTGTGCACTACGAACTGCTTGCCGGAGGTGTGGCCATCACTGCTGACGTCTCAACAACTGAGACGTCTTGAAGACGCAATCCAAGAACAACGACCAGGAGACAGTGTGAAGTGATGCCACTCCACGATAACGCCCACCTGGATTCTGCTAGACTGATAACTAACTCTAGAAAAGAGTAGGTTTGGGAAGTCATTCTCCACCGACCTTATTTCCCTCATCTTGTGCTCTCAGATTTTCACATTTTCCGCCCTCAATGGAACAACCTTCAAGGGATTTTCATTTTGGACGGAAATACCCTCCGAACATGATTCGACGAGTTTTCTGCCTCAAACCCATTCCTGAGATCTATAACTTGTGGCGGCATTGGCAGATTGTTGTAAATAGTGAACGAGATATGTTATTGCTAACTGCAGTGTTCTGTGTATCTGTTGTATTATTGAAGTTATGGAAGAACTCTACGAACATATTGTTGTTGTTGTGGTCTTCAGTCCTGAGACTGGTTTGATGCAGCTCTCCATGCTACTCTATCCTGTGCAAGCTTCATCTCCCAGTACCTACTGCAACCTACACCCTTCTGAATCTGCTTAGTGTATTGATCTCTTGGTCTCCCTCTACGATTTTTACCCTCCACGCTGCCCTCCAATGCTAAATTTGTGATCCCTTGATGCCTCAAAACATGTCCTACCAACCGATCCCTTCTTCTAGTCAAGTTGTGCCACAAACTTCTCTTCTCCCCAATCCTATTCAATACCTCCTCATTAGTTACGTGATCTACCCACCTTATCTTCAGCATTCTTCTGTAGCACCACATTTCGAAAGCTTCTATTTTCTTCTTGTCCAAACTGGTTATCGTCCATGTTTCACTTCCATACATGGCTACACTCCATACAAATACTTTCAGAAACGACTTCCTGACACTTAAATCTATACTCGATCTTAACAAATTTCTCTTCTTCAGAAACGATTTCCTTGCCATTGCCAGTCTACATTTTATATCCTCTCTACTTCGACCATCATCAGTTATTTTACTCCCAAAATAGCAAAATTCCTTTACTACTTTAAGTGCCTCATTTCCTAATCTAATCCCCTCAGCATCACCCGATTTAATTTGACTACATTCCATTATCCTCGTTTTTCTTTTGTTGATGTTCATCTTATATCCCCCTTTCAAGACACTGTCCATTCCGTTCAACTGCTCTTCCAAGTCCTTTGCTGTCTCTGACAGAATTACAATGTCATCGGCGAACCTCAAAGTTTTTACTTATTCTCCATGAATTTTAATACCTACTTCGAATTTTTCTTTTGTTTCCTTTACTGCTTGCTCAATATACAGATTGAATAACATCGGGGAGAGGTACAACCCTGTCTCACTCCTTTCCCAACCACTGCTTCCCTTTCATGCCCCTCGACTCTTATAACTGCCATCTGGTTTCTGTACAAATTGTAAATAGCCTTTCGCTCCCTGTATTTTACCCCTGCCACCTTCAGAATTTGAAAGAGAGTATTCCAGTTAACGTTGTCAAAAGCTTTCTCTAAGTCTACAAATGCTAGAACATACGCACCAACTTATTAGATAAGAAACGAAGGTATTAGAAATGAGCTTACAATATTTGCAATAACAGGAAAAATCGACATCTATAAGCAAAAATGGAAGCAACATGTAGGCAGACTGCGACAAAGCAGATATCGTAACGTTTTGCAGTACATAGCCAAAGGGGTAAGGGACGTAGATTGGCCCAGGAAGCGATTGAGCTAAGACGCTGAAGCTGGAACAGGTCCCTTGAACCATGAATTTAATGACGATGATCATGATTAGGAACATTTGGATTTATCATGATAACATTACTAACTGAGCCGTGATAAATATTGCTGTTTTGAGGAGCGCGCTGCAGGGCATAGTGTGTAGCAGTCGCCTTCCGTTGCTGGCGGTGGCGCCGCTGTGGCAATCGCAGCTTTGGCGTCTCCCTCTGGTGGGTAAGGAGAAAGGTAGCCTGTTCACGTGCAATTAAGGGGCGCTTTGAGCTCGCTAGGCGGCGAGTCTGGCCAGTTGGTCAGCTGGGTCAGTGTGGGGCAGTTAGTGTCTGTCTGTCGTCCGGAGTGCTAGTATGTGTTAGGCCGCCAGTCTGCTAGAGTTTGTTCAGGCAATGGGCATTGGTGGTTGGATAGATCGGTTGGTCGGTCGCGCATCGGGACATAGTATGACTTGTCCGTCTTGAGCGTCGGCGCATGTGAGGTCGCCACGTCAGTCCAGTGGCCCGCGCCGTATAGCGATGGGTTGTGGCTTCGCGGCCGACACGAGAGCAACATGAGTCAACAACCCACGACATCGGTCTTGCCGGCGCGAGCTGCGACGTCGTGAGACGGGATATTGTCGCGCCTTCCTGCGTACGTTGAAGGCCGGTTCCCACTAGGGCTGCCGCGCGTCAAAACCGCGCGTCAGCGGCGTGGTTGCCATGGAAACGGCGTCAGCGGCAAGGCGCGGCGGGCTCTGCGTCGCGGTTTGCCCATGTCGAACCGCTTCCGCTGCCGCGTGACGCGCCCCAGGTGCGCGCCGCCAATCACAGAACGCGCTGAGCGTGACGTCAGGTACGCAACCCCGGGCCACAAGAACTTTCGCCGAACTGCTGGCGCGGACGCGGCGGCAGCTATGAAATACTTATCATCCGATTCCAAGGAAACTATTCGGTAGAAAAATTTGATTCTTGGGCATGTTACAGCCTGATATCTTCTCTCGATAAAGGGCCGAATTTCTTTTCGATATTCGTCGTGGTTACGTGCTGTATCGCATTTACGTAAACCTTTACACGAAATTTTAATGAGTGTGCAGAGGTAAAAACGCATTGCGTGGACTTTGCGTACAGTTCATTTTAGGTAATACATTATTGCGTATGAAATTTAGTCAACATATCGAAATTGCTTTTAAAGCTGAGAGCAGAACGATAGCTATCACCGTTCTCGAGATATTGAATGATATGTCGGCGGATGGGCTGTGCGGTGACCGTGCGCGGGTCGCTTGCGACGCGACCGATACTTCGTCCTGCTCGTCGTAAACCATGTGGTTGTATCAACTGCAAATTTCGTAAACGGTTCAAGAAATCTAAAAGCGTTTTTTTGCAAACGATAACTTGTAAAAAGTCATGTACTTCGTCGCATGATAAATATCCAAAATCTGTTTATCTACTGAGATATGAAAGAAACTACAGTTTTTCAGAAGGGATAGATGATTTTTTTTTTAAACAGCATTTAATAGCGTGTGGAATGAGAAGTTAAACAGAAACTAATTTGCTGGTATGTCATAAGATGTAATTAGCTAAGTATCTACAGCTATTGATTATTTCCTTTGGTAAGTAACAAACGTTTTTTTTTCTTTATGGAGTGTACTTTATTGGTTCAAGGCGCGTTTCGCCTTTTACTTTAAGGCATTTTCGGTGGAATCTAGAATGATTCAGTTTTGTTTTAAATGCATAACTGATTACTTACAGTGAATCGAGTTTTTGGCGGACATATACGTTTCCCCTCACCTGGTCACATGCTGGAGGTTGAACTAAAACTTCGATTATGGAACATAAGCACATTTTCATGTTCGCTCTTTTTTCTTCTGTCACTAGCTGTAGACATTTTACCGAAAACACTGGTTTGAAGTCGTAACTACAGTGTGTTCACCTCATGCCCCTTCCTGTTTGGTTTGTTTATGTACATGTTGCCAACCTAAAGAATTATATGCTGAAATTGTTTGTTTATTTCTGTTCTCCTTATATCTGTATATGTGTGTGGCTAGCCAGTGATAGTTATAGAAAGTTGAAAGTGAATGCAGTAGTTGTCAGACAGTGGTTGAAAGGTTTGGTGTTCAGCTGATTTCAGTTTTGGTTTAAATGTTTTGTGGAGGAGTGCATGGAAGACTAAATTCACTGCTTACATTAACAGATAAAATAGCAGAATAGCATTTGAACAAATGATTATTATCAGAATACTATCACCCAACCCCTTTGTCCTCACTCTTTGACGCCTCATAATATGTCCTGTCAACTTACCCCTCTTATAGTCAAAGTTGTGCCGTAATTTCCTCTTCCTACTCTATTTAAATCCGTACCTCTTCTTTAGTTACACGATCCTCATGTCTAATCTTCAGCATTCTTATTGATCACCATGTTTTGAAAGCGTCCATTGTCTTCTCGACAGAACTGTTCATCGCCCACGTTTCACTTACAAGGCTGCACTCCACACAAATACCTTCGTAAAATAGTACCCAATCATTACAATTTATATTCCATGTGAACAAATTTTCTTTTTCAGGACGCTTTTCTTGCTATTCACAGTCTTCATTTTATATCCTCTCTACTTCTGCCTTCTCAATTACTGCTTCCCTTTCAAGTCATTGAAGTCTTAGAAATGCAGTTTGGTTTCTGTACAAGTTGTAGATAATCTTGTGGCCCTGTGTTTTATCGATGACATCTCCAGAGCTTCAAAGAATGTTTTAATTAAGATTGTCAAAACCTTTCTCTAAACATGCAAATGTTGTAAACACAGTTTCGCTGTTCTTCAGTGTGTCTACTTAGTTAAGTGGTAGGATCAGTATTGCCTTGCGTGTTCAGACATCTCACAGGAATCTAACATTATACTTATGTTAGTTTGTACAACCCCTCCCCCTCTCCTGTCTACATATTCCTTCCACTATCTAGCCTTCTCTTATTTGCTTAGTTCTGGCTTGCCAAAGGAGTTCTTGACAGTTGCTTCTCCTTTGAGCAAAGTTTTCTTTGTTCTTTCTGATTTTCATTCCCTTATGTTTTCCAAGTGCAAAATCACGTTGCAATTTTTACTTTCTGTCAACGTCATGTTTAGACATTTCTATTTCCAATGGCCTAGTTTATTTGCTGCATTTTTGTATTTTTCCCTCTTGTCAGATTTAATATTTCACATTTTATCTAACGATTTCTACTGTACCTTCTTCCCGTCCTCATACTCTGCTGCATTCACCACTTCTTTTCTCAAAGATATCCATTCGTATTCTAGCGGATTCCTTCCTCTGTTTCAGTCAGTCGTTGCATTACGGTAACTTTAAGATTATCGAAAAACTGTGGGTCTTGACTTATTCAAGTTCCATTTCCTTAATTTGCTACCGTTTACTGTCTCTTTAGTTGTAAACTGCAGCTCGTAACTAATAAAGTATTGTAGGTTTGCGTCTGCACCGGTAACTGTCTTATAATTTAAAATCTGGTTTCGAAAACTTTGTTCCAAATATGTATTATTCTTTCATGATTCTTAAGCAATGTGCTAGATAGTGAACAATGATGAACGGTAGTCATGAAATCTGTTTATGGTGAAATGAGAAAACATGCATAATAGAATATGTGAAAGAGTACATTGTACAGAAAATGAAAATTTGGTATGTCTTCACCCAACTTCGTCTTTCCTCCATGTAGGTGTAAGATACAGTTTTTCAAACGCACCGGGAGTTTCAGTGGGTCCCGCCCCGTACCTCAGTGGCAGTCCGTCATTGGCTACCGCTAGCGTCTGCCGCTTCCAGATGGGAACGCCAATTCCGCGAGCCGCCGCGTCAAAGCGGAAAACGCTTGCCGCTGCCGTTGCCGCACGACGCGCTGCCGCGCTCTAGTGGGAACCGGCCTTGAAGCGGCTGGCAGCGGACGGTTCGGGAGAGCGTTTTGGGGATGCTGCGCCAGGTCTTAGCCAGACATCGCAGTTTATTTTAAGTTAAGTGATTCGTGATATGTTGCTACATTTACTTGTTAAATTCTACTTGTTTTCTTGGTCAGCCTCTCGTCCCCAGCTTGCTCGTCTGTCTCCAGTCCGCATTTGTTAGGCTGTTAGTGTCTGTCTGTCTGTCAGTCTGCCGTACGTTAATAGCTCCCTCTGTCATGTTTGCCGGATTCGGCGCTAACGAATTTATTGCTTGAAGTGTAACGGCCGAATTCCTGAAATATGTTTTTATCTTGCCTATCATCCTGAGAGGCGTTATATGTGTAATGTAGAGCATGTTGTATTTTTTATGTAAGACTGGGTTTTTATTTAAATGGTCATTTTAGGATATAAAGTTACCACCCTTCCACCGTAAGAGTTTTTTTTTTTTTTTTTTTTCAAATCAAGTTGAACCTTCGGTGGCAAGTTAATTTTTTTAATGTTAGTGTTTTGTACCATTTCGATCCGTCCTAAGGGGAGCATAGTTTATGTGCTTGTGTGAGTTGTTAAAATTTTTAGTTTGAAGTAATCTGGTGTGTTGCAGATTTGTACCAGTGTAGTCATTCAGAGGTTGTAGTGAGCGGTCGTGACTACGGCCGTGTCAAAAGGGAGCGGCTAGGTTCTCAGCCCGAAAGCTCATACTGTCAAAATGTGTTCTTTTTGCCTCTGAGTAAACTGTAACTTGATATTTAGAGGGTGCTTTCTGATTATAATTTTAAATCTGTTTAAAAAAGGGGGCTTTTAGGAATAAGTTCCATTTGTTGAAAGAAATTTAATTTGTTTTCATCAGTTACCCACTGGCAACTACTTCCAAGCTCACATAGTGTGATTAAATGTGTTAATGTTCTTGATGAATCGCTAGTAAATAAAGTAAATTCTTAACAAAATGTTGGAAAGTAAATTCACGGTTCACTAACGATTTTAGAAAAGCATCAACGCAGCAAAAAAAAAGACATTACACGTCTAACGCGTTACAGTCACAGCACAAATGTCTCATAGAAAACCTGTGTACAAACATCTCACAATTGACAGAAATATAATGGCGTCTTAAACCTCAAAATGAGTTGCAACACCACTCCCGGTTACCAGGTCGTCTGTGCGTCTTATCTGCAGTCCGAGACAACATGAGAAGTGAATGCAACCAAGTATCTGCTACAAGTGAGCCTTACCACGTCTGTCCTGGGAGTAAGAGAGAATCATAGTCAGACAGCATGTTCACTTTCTGCTGAGTAAATACGGATGGCTTTCTATTAGTATATCTACAAATTTATTTCCTGGCCAGTTTCTGTTGAGAAAATGCGGTATTTGTTGTGGGAAAACGTGGAGTATTCCCTCTTCAGCGTCTATAGTTACATGGCGTCCAATAGGTGGCGGCGCTGTACGTAGCCCGTAAAATGGCGTCTGTAACGATGTTCCAGACAGAGAGCTGTAATTGAGTTTCTTTTGGTGGAAAACCAGAACATCGCGGATTTTCGTGGGCGCTTGCAGAATGTATGTGGAAACGCGGAGACATGAAAATCAACAAAATCACGGTGAGTCTTTCGGCGAGACGCCTGTCACCATCACAGCATGGTCTTGGAAACCTGTCCGATCTCCCTGCAGCCTAGATCTCGCAACTTCCATCTGTTTGGCACAATGAAGGACGTCGTCCGTGGCAAACAGTATTTGGATGTTGGGAAAATTATTGATGCAGCAAGACGCTGTCTCGAGCGTCGATCAGTAGAATGTGGTCATACGGGCCCGTCCAGGTAATGTGGCGCCTTGCCGTCGGTTTGAACGGAGATTATGTTGAAAAATATGTAGCCAGAAGAAGGGGTAGTGATGTAGTGTATTGTACCCTTTAATAAAACCAACCTGACTTTAGAGAAAAAAAAGATTGCATTGCTTACCTATTCCTCCTCGCACTGCTTAAGAAGCCGGTGCCAGCCATATGTGGACATCCTTCAGCTTGCAACCTCGGCATTTATACCTGAACTATAGTTGTCGGTGTTGGTTTTCTGTCGATTCTGATGCGAACAATCCTATCATTGAACTATTCACAGCAACTCAGTCTTTGCCCTACCTGCTTGCTTATAATGAAAGCTACTCGCGTTGTACCACTTTCCGCTGTTGCTTATGTTATCCTGTATTCGTATGAGCAGAAGTTATGTTCTTTCCATTTCAATTCACGGACCTCCACTATATCTAGATTGAGTCTGCGTATTTCCCTTTCCAGGTTTCCTGGTTTCCCACCACTATCGAACTTCTTACATTCCACTCCCTGGTGCGTGGAAAGTTACGCTTTCGTTGATTATTCAGTCGTTTTCTCTTAACCAATTCCCCCTTGGCAGACCTTTCCCGGCGATCCGAATGGGGGACTATTCCGGAATCTTTTGCCAATGGGGAGAATATCAACAGACTTTTTGAATTACAGACCACATCTCCTGTGGATAAGCAGTATGTGTCTTTAAAGCAGTGGTTTCTATTTCCTGCTGCATCATCATGCCATTGATCTTTGTTGATTCTTCCGCGTTTTAGGGGCAGTTTCCAACCCAAACTCTGTCATCTTCTCTGCCCTTTTTGACAAGTGGCAGGACAAGGGTGACTTCTTATGAAGTAAGTCTTCTGCCACCATTGCTGATGATTTTTATTTAAAATTTAAACAATGGCAAGGTTCGAACCTGAGATCGAGGATGCTTTGATTTCTAATCAAAGGCGCTATCTCCTTTTTTTTTCTCTTCGATTTTTTCGTCATTGTTCCTGTCATTTGATATGCCTATGTGCGGACGTCACATGAAACACTTTCAATTTCGTTGTTCAATGTTTCACTCTGTTACTTCTTATTACAGAGGGTAGGCAATCATCTGATCGAGCACGGTGAGCTTGCTGGCGGCTCCCTAGACCACGCGTGCATCTTTTATCTCCGTAATAGTGAAACTTAGTCAACTGGAGTCACTATTCTCAATAATTCCAGTGACATTGGTAAAGCAGTTATTTACGATGACAACGTCGTCTGAAGACAAGCTGTATCAGCTGCTTTCAGTAACTTGTAGATTATTCTTTTTATGTAGTGGTGCGTAGTATTCCATTATTTACAAGATGCATTCAGTACAACTTCTGTTTTCTATTAATTACACATTTGATCGACACGATATTTTTCTTCGTGTGATACATAACAATCACTGTCTTATTTCTATTACAGTTTAAAGTCATGAATGCGATGAAGACTTTTAATTCCAAAATTTGCGATGCTCTTTTTGTAGGGTATTCTAAAACATCTTCGACTGCTAATTTTGAAGAACCCTGTTCTCGAAACATGCACGTGTCAAGCAACCGTACATTGCTAAAGTAACAGTACATTGACGCATTTACACTGTCGGAACGCACACCGCTATGAAACGGGAAACTGACCATCAGCTGCCACGAGCGGCGGACCCGCCAGTATACAGGGTGGTCCATTGATAGTGACCGGGCCAACTATCTCACGGAATAAGTGTCAAACGAAAAAACTACAAAGAACGAAACTCGTCTAGCTTGCGGGGGGGAATCCAGATGGCGCTGTGGTTGGCCCGCTAGATGGCGCTGCCATAATTCAAACGGATATCAACTGCGTTTTTTAAAAATAGGAACCCCCATTTTTTATTACATATTCGTGTAGTACGTAAAGACCACTTTTTTCACTTTGTGATAGATGGCGCTGTAATAGTCACAAACATATGACTCACAATTTCAGACGAACAGTTGGTAACAGGTAGGTTTTTTAAATTAAAATACAGAACGTAGGTACATTTGAACATTTTATTTCGGTTGTTCCAATGTGATACACGTACCCTTGTGAACTTGTCATTTCTGAGAACGCATGCTGTTACAGCTTGATTACCTGTAAATACCACATTAATGCAATAAATGTCCGTCAACCTCAATGCATTTGGCAGTACGTGTAACGACATTCCTCTCAGCAACGAGTAGTTCGCCTTCCGTAATCTTCGCAAATGCATTGACAATGCGCTGACGCATGTTGTCAGGCGTTGTCGGTGGATCACGATAGTAAATATCCTTCAACTTTCCCCACAGAAAGTATTCCGGGTATGTGAGATCCGGTGAACGTGCGTGCCATGGTATGGTGCTTCGACGACCAATCCACCTGTCATGAAATATGCTATTCAATACCGCTTCAACCGCGCGCGAGCTATGTGCCGGACATCCATCATGTTGGAAGTACCTACATAGCCATTCTGTCATGCAGTGAAACATCTTGTAGTAACATCGATAGAACATTACGTAGGGAATCAGCGTACATTGCACCATTTTGATTGCCATCGATAAAATGGGGGCCAGTTATCCTTCCTCCCATAATGCCGAACCATACATTAACCTGCCTAGGTCGCTGATGTTCCACTTGTCGCAACCATCGTGGATTTTCCGTTGCCAAATAGTGCATATTATGCCGGTTTACGTTACCGCTGTTGGCGAATAACACTTCGTCGCTAAATAGAACGCGTGCAAAAAATCTGTCATCGTCCCGTAATTTCTCTTGTGCCCAGTGGCAGACCTGTACACGACGTTCAAAGTCGTCGCCATGCAATTCCCGGTGCATAGAAATATGGTACGGGTGCAATCGATGTTGATGTAGCATTCTCAACACCGACGTTTTTCAGCTTACCGAATCTCGCGCAATTTGTCTGCTACTGATGTGCGAATTAACAGCGACAGCAACTAAAACACCAACTTGGGCATCATCATTTGTTGCAGGTCGTGGTTGACGTTTCACATGGGGGTGAACACTTCCTGCTTCCTTAAATAACATAACTATCCGGCGAACGGTCTGGAGACTTGGATGATGTCGTCCAGGATACCGAGCAGCATACGTAGCACACACCCGTTGGGCATTTTGATCACAACAGCCATACATCAACACGTTATCGACCTTATCCGCAATTGGTAAACGGTCCATTTTAACACGGGTAATGTGCCAGCCGGGATGGCCGAGCGGTTCTAGGCGCTACAGTCTGGAACCGCGCGACCGCTACGGTCGCAGGTTCGAATCCTGCCTCGGGAATGGATGTGTGTGATGTCCTTAGGTTAGTTAGATTTAAGTAGTTCTAAGTTCTAGGGGACTGATGACCTCAGAAGTTAAGTCCCATAGTGCTCAGAGCCATGTGAACCATTTTTGAACGGGTAATGTATCACGATGCAAATACCGTCCGCGCTGCCGGAATGTTACGTGATACCACGTACTTATACGTTTGTGACTATAACAGCGCCATCTATCACAAAAGCGAAAAAAGTGGTACAACTAAAACATTCATATTTCTTTACTTACTACCCGAATATGTAATAAAAAATGGGGGTTACTATTTAATAGAAAGCAGTTGATATCCGTTTGACCTATGGCAGCGCCATCTAGCGGCCCAACCGCAGCGCCATCTGGTTTCCCCCTTCAAGCTAAACAAGTTTCGTTCTTTGTAGTTTTTTCGTTTGACGCTTATTTGGTGAGGTATTTGGCCCGGTCACGAGCAATGGACCACCCCGTATAAGGAGAGGGATGGGCGTTGGGAGTGTATCTTGTTGCTAGAGAAGCAGTAACACTACAATGGGTCGGTCAGGAGAGCAAAGTGACCGTCGAGTAGTCATTGGATGTCACCATAGTGGACATTTTAACCCTTCCAGTATAGCCAAAACGGACTGTTGGTGATCTTATTATAAAATGGAAACGTAAAGGAACAACCACAGCTAAAGCAAGAGTAGGTAAACCTCATGTGCCGATGAACGGGAGTCGTCGATCACTGCGGAGAGTTTTTCTAAATGATCGTACTAAATCAGCGGAAGGAATCACTCGTGAATTCCAAAATATTGCCAGCAGCCAAACTAGTGCAATGACTGTGCGCAGCGGGTTAATAAGATTGGGGTACAATTTTCTAGCAGCCCCTCAGAATCCACACATCTCTGTAGGCAATGCTAAGCAGCGCTTGAGGTGATGCAAAGAACGACGCCACTGGACAGTGGATGACTGTAAAAGAGTCGTTGGGAATGGTGAGTCACGTTATATCATACGGCAACCTGACGGAACGGTTTGGGTTTGGCCAATGCCTGGAGAAGATTTTCTGCCATGAGGTGTAGTGCCAACAAAGAAGTACGGAGGAAGCGGTGTTTCGGTATGGCAGTGTTTTTCGTTGTTAGGCTGTTGCGGTTAAGAAAATGCTAAATGCAGAAGGATATGAACACATCCCACAGCATTGTGTACTGCGTACGGCAGAGGAACAGGTTGGAGGTGGTGATTGTTTGTATCAGCATGACAATGCACTTTACCATAAGGCAGCATCTGTGAGGCAGTACCCTTTGAAATGGACTAGCCTCAACACATGCTACTATCCGGCGAACGGTCCCATGCAAAAGCTTCGGAATGAGTTAAACGACTCGCTCCAGACTCCAAAATCCAACTACACTACTTTATCTTGTATCGACTCTTGAGGAAGACTGGGTTGTCATTCCTGCAAGTCAGACACTGCACAGAGAACTGCAGTTTCACATTGAATGATAAACGTTACAGGAAGTAATGACTGACGTCATCGTAGCCAACATGGATGAAACACGTTTTTATTCTCCCACTAGATCCGCAGATGGTTAGTTTCAATTCCAATCATGGGAGAAAATCCATTTCGACATATGAAAAACGAAGGATGGAAGATTCGAGTTTAGTTGGTGTCGACATTATGATCTCGACGGAGCACAAGCTCCAAGTACAAAGGATGGGGAAGGAAACTGACCATGCCCCTTGAAAGGAACCATCTCGGTATTTGCTTGGGGCGATTTAGGGAAATCGTGGAAACTTAAATCTGAATGGCCAGACGGGGTTTGAAACTTCGTCGTCCCGAATACGAGTGCAGTGTCTTAACCACTGCTCCTGATCGCTCGGTGTTCCCATATTCGGATGTAACGATCAGAGGTAAGCCTAATGACCGGAATTAAATAGCAGATATTTCCATTGTTTCAAAACGAGAACGTGCTATGCTTGGATGTTATCTCCTATACAGTCTTCTACACCAGTCTGATGCCGGCCGGAGTGGCCGTGCGGTTCTAGGCGCTACAGTCTGGAGCCGAGCGACCGCTACGGTCGCAGGTTCGAATCCTGGCTCGGGCATGGATGTGTGTGATGTCTTTAGGTTAGTTAGGTTTAATTAGTTCTAAGTTCTAGGTGACTGATGACCTCAGAAGTTAAGTCGCATAGTGCTCAGAGCCATTTGAACCATCTGAACCAGTCTGATGTTCACTTGAGCCACCACTATAGTTTGTGAGAATAAATAGGAATTAATTTAGTTTGAAGGAAGGAAATGGGAAATTTCTCCTCTCGAATCCTACTCGGAACAGTAAAGATGATTTTCTACATTGCTCGCAACGTTCACATTAACGTGACTACCACCTGTTCTCGATGTCCACATCTACATCTAAATTTATACTCCGCAAGCCACCCAACGGCTTGTGGCGGAGGGCACTTTACGTGCCACTGTATTACTTCCCTTTCCTGTTCCAGTCGCGAGCCTCCGTACGCACTCGAATCTCTCTAATTTTACATTCATGATCTCCTAGGGAGGTATAAGTAGGGGGAAGCAATATTTTCGATACCTCATCCAGAAAGGCACTCTCTCGAAACCTGGACAGCAAGCTACACCGCGATGCAGAGCGCATCTCTTGCAGAGTCTGCCACTTGAGTTTGCTAAACATCTCCGTAACGCTATCACGCTTACCAAATAACCCTGTGACGAAACGCGCCGCTCTTCTTTGGATCTTCTCTATCTCCTCTGTCAACCCGACCTGGTACGGATCCCCCACTGATAAGCAATACTCAAGTATATGTCGAACGAGTGTTTTGTACGTCACCTCCATTGTTGGTGGACTACATTTTCTAAGGACTCTCGCAATGAATCTCAACCTGGCACCCGCCTTACAAACAATTAATTTTATATGATCATTCCACTTCAAATCGTTCCGTACGCATACTCCCAGATATTTTACAGAAGTAACTGCTACCAGCGTTTGTTCCGCTATCATATAATCATACAATAAAGGATCCTTCTTTCTATGTATTCGCAATACATTACATTTGTCTGCGTTAAGCGTCAGTTGTCACTCCGTGCACCAAGTGTCTATCCGCTGCAGATCTTCCTGCATTTCGCTGCAAGTTGTCAACATGCGATACTTATTCACAGACGGCAGGTGGCATCGTTGGCAGAGGAGGGTATATAAAGCATGTCGGAAGCACCCGGGAAACGATGCAGTCGTACTGGGGAAATGGAGCGATTTATCGGACGTCCAAGAGGGTATGATCATTGGCTTTCGGGCTTCGGGGTGGAAGCAATTCCGAAATGACGAAGTTTGTGAACTGTTCGCGTGCCGCCATGGTTAAAGTATACCGCACATGGCAAAATGGCGCTGTCTAGAACCAGCGCCGAGGCAGTCGTGGTGCACCACGGATCATACATGACAAGGGTGAACGATGGCTGCAGAGACGTGTACGGGGAACAGACGTGCAACTGTTGGGCAACAGTCCGCCCAAATGAACCAAGGGGCTACCAAAGTCTCTCGTCAGCGACCTGTCAGCAAACGTTGTTGCATATGAACCTGCGCAGTAGGAGCTTGGTTCATGCACCCATATTGACTGCTGTTCATCGGCGAAGAAGGCTGGCAGTCGCAGGCCAGCACCGTAACTGGACGTCCGCCGAGTGGCGACTGGTCGCCTTTTCAGATGAGTCACGATTTTTCATCGCACGGATGGCCGTTGGCGTGTGCGGCGTGAAACGTATGAAAGCAAACCCAATAGTTAGAGGAGGGAGCGTTATGGTCTGGAGAATGTTGTCGTAGCATTACCTGAGTGATCTCGTCATTCTGGAAGCCACAAAAGATCAATATAAGTATGCCTCTGTCCTTTGGGACCATGTCCACCCCTACATGCAATGTTTTTTTCCGCGGCACGATAGCGTCTACCAGCAGGAGAATACAAAGTGCTGCACAGCTCGCAGTATATTTGCGTGGTTCAAAGAGCACTAAGATGAGTTTGTCATCCTTCCGTGGTCTGCATCCCAATGGAGAATCTGAGAGACCACCTCGATCGGGCTGTTCGCGCCATGGATCCTCAGCCGAGAAATCTAACGCAACCACATCACTGCAGTCGGCACGGCTCCACATTCGTGTCGGTACCTTCCGAATCTCATTGACTCTTCTTCTTGCACGTCTCGCAGCGGCCCGTGCTGCAAAAGGCGGTCATTCAGACGTTTGACAGGTGGTCACATCAATATCAATGGACAGTGTATTAACGATTTCGAAAACTGTCTTCATGAGCGGAACACGTCAATAGAACCTGAATTTTTTTGTCGTGGAATTCATTCGTAATCAGAAAGAGACTGTTCGGGGCTTATAGGAATGCTCTACTGGCAGTCCGCTTTCGCTTCATTTATTTGAAAGTACTGGCACCATCTGTTTTCCACGACTACCGTCCAAGAGCTTCATTAACTACCGTCTGCCCTCAATCTGCTTTCAGTCGTCCGAAAGCATACAATTTAATGGTTTGTTTGTGGCTCTGGTTCAAATGGCTCTGAGCACTATGGGACTCAACTGCTGAGGTCATAAGTCCCCTAGAACTTAGAACTACTTAAACCTAACTAACCTAAGGACAACACACACATCCATGCCCGAGGCAGGATTCGAACCTGCGACCGTAGCGGTCGCGCGGTTCCAGACTGTAGCGCCAGAACCGCTCGGCCACCAGCGGCCGGCAGTTTGTTTGTGTATATAGTAGTTAGCGTCTTGGCAAAAAAAAAATGGGTTTGTCTTCAACTACGTAAATAAAATCCTTGTGAAGTGATAAAATGTTGTTTAACTTTGTGATACAAATCTCATAGCAGCCTTCACCAAGTCCTTACAATCGCTTATTTGTAGTAAAGTAACACAGCATTATCCGAAGTGACGCAACAAATTTCAGAAATATTGTAATTGAGAGTATGGGCTTGATGAGGTTTGTGTTACTGCAGAACAGTCACATCAAAAACGTATTTTTAATTTAAGTATAATGGCAACAATACACTGAAGAGCAAAAGAAACTGGGACACCTGCCGAATATCCTGTTGGACCTCCACGCGCACACCGAAGTGCCGCAGCCGGTCGGTGTGGCCGAGTGGTTCTAGGCGCTTTAGTCTGGATCGCGCGACCGCTACTTTCGCAGGTTCGAATGCTGCCTCGGGTATGGATGCGTATGATGTCCTTAGGTTAGTTAGGTTTAAGTAGTTCTAAGTTCTAGGGGACTGATGACCTCAGTCACAGAATGTTAACAGAATGTTAAGGCCCATAGTGCTCAGAACCATTTGAACTATTTTGAAGTGCTGCAACACGACGTGGCATGGACTCGACTAATGGCTGAAGTAGTGCTGGAGGGAATTGACACTGTGCACCCTGCAGGGCTGTTCATAAATCCATAATAATACGAGGGGGGTGGAGATCTCTTCTGAACAGCAAAGTGCAATGCATCCCAGATATGCTCAATAATCTTCATGTCTAGGGAGTTAGTTGGGCAGCAAAAGTGTTTAAACTCAGAGGAGTGTTGCTGGATCCACTGTGTAGCAATTATGGACCTATGGGATGTCTCATTCTCCCGCTGGGACTGCCCAAGACCGTAGGAATGCACAATGGACGTAAATGGATGCAGATGATCAGACAGGATGCTTACGTACGTGTCACCTGTCAGAGTCGCATCTAGACGTATCTGGGGTCCGATATCAGTCCAACTGCGCACGCCACACACCATCATAGAGCCTCTGCCAACTTGAACAGTCCACTGGTGACATGCGGGGTCCATGGATTCATGAGACGAGACTTGTCCGGCCTCCGGCCAGCCAACATGTTTCCACTCGTCAACAGTCCAATGTCGGTGTTGACGGGTCCAGGCGAGGTGTAAAGCTTGTGCAGTCTTTAAGGGTACGCGAGTGAGCTTTCGGCTCCGAAAGCCCATATCGATGATGTTTCGCCGAATGGTTCTCACGCTGTCACTTGCTGATGGTGCAGCATTGAAACCTGCAGCAATTTGTGGAAGGGTTGCACTTCTGTCACGTTGAACGAGTCTCTTCAGTTGTTCTTGGTCCCGTTCTTGCAGGATCTTTTTCCACCTGCAGTGATGTCTGAGTTTTGATGTTTTACTGGATTCCTGATAGTCACTGTACACTAGTGAAGTGGTCGAACGGGAACATCCCCACTTCATCGCTGCCTCGGAGATGCTTTGTCCCATAGGTCGTGCGCTGACTATAACACCGCGCTCAAGCTCGCTTAAATCTTGATAACCTGCCATTGTAGCAGCAGCAACCGATCTAACAACTGCGACAGACACCTGTTGTCTGACATAAGCGTTGCCGACTGTATCGTCGTATTCTGAGTGTTTATATATCTCTGTATTTGAATACGCATGTCTACACCAGTTTCATTGGATATTCAGTGTATTTTACTTTAGGTATAACAAAGTGGAAACTGAAAATGTATTTGTGCATTCAGAGTTTTAAAGCAATTCTTGATGTAATTGAAATGCCATGAAAATACAGTCGTGTTCATGTCGCAACAATCACTGAGTGATGGGTGTGAATAGCACTCCGTCTTCAGGCCAAAAGTGGCCTACCGAGACCATCAGACCGCCGTGTCATCCTCAGAGTACGGGTAGGAGGGGCGTGGTCAGCACACCGCTCGTCCGGTCGTTATGATGTTATTCTTGACCGAAGCCGCTACTGTTCGGTCGAGTAGCTCCTCAATTGGCATCACGAGGCTGAGTGCACCCCGAAAAATGGCAACAGCACATGGCTGCTGGATGGTCACCCATCCAAGTGCTGGAAACGCCCAACAGCGCTTAACTATGGTGATCTCACGGCAACCGGTATATCCACTGCGGCAAGGCCATTGCCAATAGCAGCATAAAGATGGTTACATAATTACGTAAAGAAAACATCATATTTACATAATCTGTCAGAACTGTCACTAACGCTAAAAATAAAAATGGAGAAAAAAGCCTCATTTCCCGATATAGCTTTGGGTTATTGTAACTATCAGTCATAATTTTACATCAATGTATAGAAACTGTCCTTTCAGGTATGCACTAAACATGTTAGGGCGATAGCAAAGAGGGCACGTGCATCTGACATCTGTATTGATCTGGGAATACAGTTAAATTGAGGTCGGAAGGAAGTTTTAGTCGCTGATTTACATTGCGATCGACATGTCGAGTTCTTTCAAGAACACTTCTATTAACGTGTACAAAGCCTCCAAATGATTTTTACAAGAAGGCTATTTTCGCATCCAGTATTTAATGGACCGTGATCGTTTCGGTAACGTTTCTCTGAGATCTTGAGCTATATTCTGCACGTACATTACCACCTGCTCTACATTTCAGATGACGCTATGTTCAACACAGCATGTCTGGAGACGTTTACTGTTCTCAGAGATTGATGGTGAAGGGTTTAAAGATTTTCGTTACCGGGTTTTAGGCATTATTTGTTCACTTGTTACAGAAGGAAGGCGACGTCTGAGATGTGGAGAAGAATCGTGGTAGGAAAGCCTCGCTTGAGTCTTATGAGGCTCTAGATGATGATGCTGGGAAGCGGACGGAAGTCGTTAGATGTGTGGTCATTAGGATGGTGGTGGGGAGATGCGTTAAGAGCGAGGGCGCCGCGTGGGGTCGGGGCGTCCGGCGCTGGTGGCGGCGCGGCCTGGGCCTCTCCCGGTCTGGGGAGGGCTCGCCATTTGGCCCCGGTGTCATAGCGACCGGCGACCGGCGCCGAGGGGAGAAACTTTTACTGCGGCTGGCTGCGCCGAGGGGAGCCGGAGCGCCAGCGCCAACAATTGCAGTCGGCTGCAGCGCCACGCGGTTGGCCGCCCTGATGGCGTTCCGCGGGGGAGAAATTTTACGAGGGCCGGCGTATTGACGCCCCACAGCCCACAGCACGGCGCGCCACGTGGGCTGCACGCGGCCGTAGGCGAGGCCACGCCCGCACGCCCTCGCGCCTCCTAGGAATCTGCCTGCTGCGGTCCTCAACAGGCCTCAATACAGACGCTCCATGTTCACCTACTGGTTTCCGATTGATTTAGGGCGCAATGCCACTCCTTCTACCATTCAAGAATTTCAAGCTGTTATTCGTCTAGGTTGCTGTTCCGCAAATCTGTTGAAATATTATTTTGTTCTTCTTGCTCTTGCAAACAAACAGGAATCCATTAATTTGGAGCCGGCCGAAGTGGCCGTGCGGTTAAAGGCGCTGCAGTCTCGAACCGCAAGACCGCTACGGTCGCAGGTTCGAATCCTGCCTCGGGCATGGATGTTTGTGATGTCCTTAGGTTAGTTAGGTTTAACTAGTTCTAAGTTCTAGGGGACTAATAACCTCAGCAGTTGAGTCCCATAGTGCTCAGAGCCATTTGAACCATTTGAACCATTAATTTGGAAACATAGGAGAGAAACGACGGTGAAGCATTAACAGGACCATCATGGCCGTAGTGTCAGTTCGCAGAATACTAGGGTACGCAGAAGATAAAATTAGGTGATTATTTATTAATTATTTCTACTGGTACACGCTGAAATCTCCGCCACAGTATAAAAAAAAAGGTTCAAATGGCTCTGAGCACTATAGGACTTAACATCTGAGGTCATCAGTCCTCTAGAACTTAGAAGTACTTAAACCTAACTAACCCAAGGACATCACACACATCCATGCCCGAGGCAGGATTCGAACCTGCGACCGTAGCTGTTGCGCGGTACCAGACTGAAGCGCCTAGAACCGCTCGGCCACCCCGGCCGGCCACGTCAGTGTACTCGAAAATTGGCAAATGTGAAGAACTACGATCATTCTACTATCGTGCGACATTTGCGTGACGTAAGGAATGTTCAAAAATCGGATGTACGGGAATCGCATGCTCTAAGCCATAATCGCAGAAATCAACTGGCTCGTGAACAACAGCGACTATTAAAGTTACTTGTGATGAGGAATGGTGTCTTTTCGCGAACATAAGGAAAAGAAGGAACGACTGAGCCGAAAGGAAGCATCAACTCCCCACACAAAGTCCTGCGCACATTCACAAAAGATAATGTTGTGCATCTCGCGACGGTTTAATGTACTACGAATTGCTTCTCCGAGGTGTAACCATCACTGCTGACATTTATTGTCAACATTTAAGACGTCTTGCAGACGCAGTGCTAGAGCAACGACCGGGAAGACTGTGTGAAGTGATGCTCCTCCACGATTATGCCCGCCCGCTTTCTGCTAGACTGACAAAAAACACTAAACAGCAGCTGGATTGGGAAGTCAATCCGCAGCCACCTTATTTACCTGGTCTCGTGCCCTCAGATTTTTGCCTTTTCCGCTCTCTGTCGGACAGCTTTCAAGAAACTTCCTTTCCGGATGGAAGGGCGCTCCGAACGTGGTTCGACGAGTTCTTTGCCTCAAATGCAAGTGCTTTTTCCAGCCGCGAAATCTAAATGTTATCCCTATGATGGTAGGCTGTTGTAAATCGTGAAGGAGAACGTGTTATTGATGCCTAAAGTTCAAAAATGTTCAAATGTGTGTGAAATCTTATGGGACTTAACTGTTATGATCATCAGTCCCTAAGCTTAACCTACCTTATCCAAAGGACAAAGACACACAACCATGCCCGAGGGAGGACTCGAACCTCCACCGGGACCAGCCGCACGGTCCATGACTGCAGCGCCTGAGACCGTACGGCTAATCCCGCGCGGCGATGAATAAAGTGAGTATCTGCGGTAAATTATGGAAAAACGCTACGAATTTATGCACCGATGTATGTTGTATAACAGATTGCTGCTAAAGGAGCCTAAACAGAACGGCACAGCCTATTGATGATGTGGAGTATTTTGCTGGAATTCTCTTCCTGCATTTGAGGGCAAACGACGCTGCAACAGTGCACGCTGAGTAGTTGTAAACGTACAGCAATAGTGCGCTACCACATGACACTGTGGTTAGGCGGCGCACACGCGTTCAGGTTGATCAGAAAACTGTGGATGGCGAAGATTGAAGTGGCGGAACATGACCGTGTGAACAACCGTGAATTATCTTAAGATAAGTGGAAGCCTGGCGGGTGAACACAGGCGTATCACGATCTATACGAAAGGAAAAAACGAAAATACTCTCATGAATGATCTTCCAACATCTTTAACAGCAATTTGAGCATGATGGCGGTAGTCACCAACCGTGACTGCTGACACCTTTTAAAAGGCCTGCTTTAAATAACAGCACATCCGAAGCATTAGCGCAAATGTTGCAGCTGTGTCAGTTCTATCCAAGTGACTTCTTTAGGCGCCTAGTCACTATGGACGTGTGCGAGGCGGGGTGTTGCATGGGGGCTCAATTAAATGGAATGCAAATAATTTTAATTTTTGCTTTAGTAGCTGTCTGTTCGGTTACGAAGTCTCGTAACGGTTGGCCCTGACTAGTATTATTACGCTATCTGACTGCATAGAACAATAACAAAGAATGAAATGGAAATTTTCATTAACACAATTAATTAATTAAGTCCCCAGCAACTATAAAACCTACGAAACCAAAGCACAAGTGTAACTGTTCTGTGTGTGGAAGTATGACTCAACGTACGCATCTGGCACGGTTCTTCTTCAACAACACAAGAAATTTTAAATATCACTTATACTGAATTAATTAAAGGAAATAAAAATACCATAATTACTCAAGAAAACCAGAATTACACTCTAATCCAAGAACACAAGCCAGATGCTTTGTTGACTGAACCTGTAATGACGCATTATTTAAAACATGGAAATAATGAAAAATAAATCAAGTTTCGTTACCTTCATATATTGACCAAAATCACTCTCATAATTACAATATATCTCCACACCGACTCGCTATTACCACATCTCAACAAGAACTTTTCAGTATCACATCTCAGCAAGCACTCCTTACTAGCACATCTGAACACGAACTGACTGCTACCAGTCCTCGACAAGCACTGACCACTACGACATCTCAATAATCACTGCCAGTGGAGGCGGGCGGAACAATGCTCTCTAGCGATCTCTGGCGCTGTGGCTCAGTGTAGCCACCTTTCATATGCCCTTCCTCCACGGCTAGAATTTGATGGTATTTTTGCCAGCATTGGTGGTGAAAATACCACCAAATTCGTCAAAAAAAATACAGACAAAAATGAAAGATAATATTAATACGTAAATATCATATAACTAGATAAAATTTTGGCTTTGCACTGACCTTTCAATAACCTAATATATAAAATACAGTAAGCAATACAAATTCTTTCATACATGTGACTTTACATAACAGTTTACACAAGTATTATGTGGTTAAACAGTTCAATCAATAGCGTCAGCAATGACGAATATGTGCAGGTAACAGTCTCATAACTATCCACAAACAGTAATACACAAAAAATCAGTTTATACAAATATTCACATAAACGCTTTCCATAGCTCAAGAATAAGCAGTTGATAGTTCCAGCAGTAGCACCCAGCAATGGTCAACAGGTGCAAAAACCAATAAGTAACATTTTTTCAATAGAAGCAGTCCATCAGTGGCACCCGCAATGTTGATCAGGTGCACACAGCAACAGGTGACTTCATTTCAGTAGAAGCAATCCATCAGTGGCACCCAGCAATGTTGAGTAGGTGCAGACACTAACAAGTAACACCATTTCAGTAGAAGCAGTCCATTAGTGGCACCAGCAATGTTGATCAGGTGCACACAGCAACAGGTGACTTCATTTCAGTAGAAGCAATCCATCAGTGGCACCCAGCAATGTTGAGCAGGTGCAGACATCAACAGGTGACATCTTTTCAGTAGAAGCAGTCCATCAGTGGCACCAGCAATGTTGATCAGGTGCACACAGCAACAGGTGACTTCATTTCAGTAGAAGCAGTCCATCAGTGGCACCAGCAATGTTGATCAGGTGCACACAGCAACAGGTGACTCCATTTCAGTAGAAGCAATCCATCAGTGGCACCCAGCAATGTTGAGTAGGTACACACAGCAACAAGTCACATTTCTCAGCAGAAGCAGTTCCATAAAATACACTGTCACTGATCACACTGTTCATCAGAGTTTATAAGCAGAAATTAAACATGTCCTAGTGGCACCAATATTGTAGAAAAGGTACAAGTAACAGTCCATAATTTTTTTTTTTTTACAATCACTGATTACACAGTTCATCAGCAGAAATTAAACATATCCTTGTAGCACCAATCATGTAGAAAAGGTGCAAGTAACAGTCCATACTATTCACCATAACTACTGAGACAGTTCAGTCATGAACAATAGTTTGAATGCACATACAATTTCTTTAACAAAATATAATCAATGCTCTTACACTAAACATACAAATCATAATAAACACACAAATGATATCAGATAATTGTCCTATTAACTATTACAATACACAAATCCAGTAAACCTATAACATTTATGGGTGTCAGTGCAAGCCACTACCAACAAATAAAATAATATTTAGGAGATAGGTTGGGATCACTTCTCTGGGATTATAAAAGGAAAACACACAAAACACACTCTCATCTTTCATCCACATTAGTGCTATTGTGTAGTTGAATAGTGTTAACTGTGTAAATGCAATTCTGTCAAAAGTTGATGTTCATCATGTGTATCAAGTAGTAGTGGCAGCAATGTATAACAGTCAATAATAGTTAGTCAACGTCATAGTCATCATGTCAAGACCAATGTTTGCCAAGCCAAATCAAAATGTACGGTTGCTGAACAACTGTCAGTGTACCAAGATATGCAAATGCTTCCTCTCTCAAAAAAAAAGTATATACTGCTTAGTGATTTAACAAAGTGTGTGTATAGACAATCTTCCTTCCACTTTAGTGTTCTAGTCTGCCATCTTCATCCTCCTTGTTCCATATGGACCAACAAAAAAAATATACTCCTCATTTACTTTACCTCTTATCCACCAAAACTCCCATAAACCTCAGCATCACATAATCTCAATACTTCACTAATACCTCTTCAATACGTCGATCATCAATATCATTTACCTTACCTCTTGTCCACGAAAACTCCAATAATCATCTACTTCACATACTCTCAATACCTCAATAATACGTTGATACATATAAACCTCAGCACCAATATCATTTCACTTCCATAACAACTCTTTCCTCTAGTCAGTCTCCTCGAACAAGTACTCATAAAATCCTAATGCAACTTCAATTCAGCATCCCATACAATCCGAAGACACAGTGTCCACACACAACCTCTGTGTAATCCATCTGACCCAAATTTTCTACTCATTATAAATTATAAGATACATTTTGGTTCCTTGTCCATCATTAAATAAGAAATGCATACATGACCTCTAACAGACCTTAGTTCGAATAACTCTCAGTAATTAAGTACGATTACGGAGTGTGAATGATCATAACATTTCACAGTGTGTACACCACTTCAAGAATCATAGCAGAAGCAAACATGTGGAGTATTTTTTGTGTCAATTGTCACTTCCTATTTCAATTGCTCACGAAAATGCAGTGTAATACTGTCAATGGTCTAAACCTAGTTTTGGTGTGTCATGTCGTTAGCTTCCTTCCTATTAGCATAAATTTATACAGCTTCCATAAAACCTCCAGCTCATGTGACTTCTATGAAGTTTCTCGTATTAATATCGTTCGTCGAATTATAGCAGTTCATTTTCTTATCTTAAAAATATAAGGCACTGAGCGTAAGTAAAACATGCAATAGCGAGTAAATATACCAGTAGAGAACAGAAAGTCAACAAGTGGATGCAGCACAATTCCTACAACGAGGCTCTGCCAAGCGAACAATCTATAATTAATACCACAGTGTAACCTAAACTCTATGTTCGTACACTGTACATCAGCATTGCTATATACTAAATTGACGAGTAGTTATGACAACAAAACAGAAATGTGTAAATATGCAATCCATACGCACAGCAGCAAACATGCCTTACACAATAAACAGGTCATTAGCATCACATCGACATAAGCAAATAAATGTTCATATGTAATCTTAATAAGTACACATGAAGGCGCAAGCAGATAAATCACAAAGTGTAACCTACATACATAACAGCACAACTAATCAGGTGACAATTATAATTTAAATAAATAAGCACAGCAGGCACATAATAAAAAAAAATATGACATCAGTGAAAAAGCATAGCAGCCAAGCGATGCATAATATACACAAGTAATAACACTGTTCATTAATCAATAATTGTCAAAATCAGTAAATGTACACAAGCACGTCGCTTCACAAGTAAATTCATAGAACATAAAATTTAGCACAAAGTATGAGTCACGTAATCGCGAGCAGCAAATTACGTCTAAAGTACGTACCTAAGTGGAATTATGTTACCTGAAAAATAAACTCAATTAACCGTTACCTTTTTTTTGTCTATTACTTTCTTCTTCGAAATGACATTCTTCCTGAAAATTTTCTCCAAAGCAAGTCGTCTTAACGTCGGACACGCACAGAATTTACCTGAAGGTCTTAAATACTTTATACAACCGTATCCTGAAAAATACTGAACGTTAATAACATAATTTATGAGGTCACCATAGCTTTATACTGAATTTAATCCGAGAAATTAGACTGTGTATTTGTTTACGTCTGTCAGTGCATTCGCACTGAGCGCTCGATCAGCTGTAGGCGCGTGACGTAGGAATTCATTGTTTGCGGTCAACGACTGCCTCGTGCGGCGCGCAGACTGACTGTTGCTTTGAGTAGGCGCCGCCGCCGGAACACGGCGCGGTATCCTTGTATTCTCCGCATGTTTACATGTAGCTGTTAGTTTCTCTAAAGTATGTCATTCCACAAAAATTTTTACGTTCGATATATGATGTATTCCTTTAGAGCGCCGAGATTTAAGAGTTTCTACTTCAACAGTGTTATCATGAATAATTTTGCGAACTCTATACGGACCGTTATAAAGCAGAAAAAATTTGCGACACAAGCCTTTTCCTTTATGAGACAAACGGTGGGACTTAATTAACACCTTCTGGCCAACTGACAAAGTTTTTAAACGACCAGGACGTTTAGCTGATTTCTCTCTTCTAGCAGCCGCCGATGCAATATTTTGTAGAGCCAGGTTGACAATTTCAGAATGCCGCAGTTTCCGTGAAGGCGGAAAAGGAACGATTTCAGAAATGCGATTTGTTGGTACTTTATTTTTTAATATCAATAGAGGCGGTAAAGAAGTTGAGTCATTAGGAAGTTCATTCAGAATGTTTTGAAAAATATGAAGATCCTGATCCCAAGTTCTGTGATTCTGATGACAATAAAGACGGCACAATTTATTGATTTCCTTCATCCATCTCTCTGAAGCATTAGATTGAGGGTGAAAAAGTGAAATGAAAATTGGTTTAATCTTCCGACGCCGTAGAGTACGAAGCCAAAATTTAGAGCGAAACTGTGATCCATTATCTGATATAACCTTATCAACATGACCAACTTCTTTAAGAAAATGTTTGATGAAAGCGTTAGATACTGAACGAGCTGTTGCTTTGCGTAACGGTGTAAAACACACATATTTTGATGTCAGTTCCACTGCTACGAAAATGTACGCAAAACCATTAGTAGAACGAACCACTGGACCGAACAAATCGACTGCAGCCATGTCCTTTAATTTCGCTGGAATGATAGGAAACAACGGTGCTCTGTGAGAAACTGTTGGCGGCTTAGCCTGCTGACATAATTTGCATTTGGCAAGAACAGATCGAATACGTTTTTCCATATTATTGAAGTAGCAATTTTCCCGTAATTTATGAAAGCATTTTCTGGGACCAAAGTGCGCATAACTGAAATGTGTGTACCAAATCAATTTATTGACCCACTCATCAGGAATACAAACTAACCAAACAGAGTTTTCGACCGATTTTCGTTTAAAAAGAATATCATTGCGAACTAAATAATGCTGTCTAATCGCTACGCTTTCCTTTCTCCTCCACTTCTCCTTAATGTCCTTCCAGATTGGATCCTTGTTTTGCTCCTTAGCGATGTCCTGGAGCGAAGACGAAATAAAGTTCTCAAACGCAACACCTTGAATATACATCAAACAATAATGGTTTTCTTTGCAGTCCTCTTCAGCTCTTTGTTTCAAACCCAAAGGTGCACGTGATAAAGCATCAGCAACAATATTTGAAGATCCCTGTATGTAAACAATGCTAAAATCAAATTCCTGTAGATACAACGCCCATCGTGACAATCTGCCGTGAGTTAATTTTGTTGACATAAGAAATTCCAGAGCTCGATGATCGGTGTAAACCTTAGTATGTCTGCCAAACAAAAATGTGCGAAATTTTGTGAAAGCCCATACAACAGCCAAAGCTTCAAGTTCCGTAATCGAATAATTCTTTTCGGATTTAGAGAGAACACGACTTCCAAATGCAATAGTCTTCTGTACTACAACGCCGTTTTCTTCTATCTCTTGAAATAAATGTGCACCTAGGCCTTTGTATGATGAGTCCGTCGCCAAACAAAAATCTTTAGATAAATCCGGATGTGAAAGAAGTGGAGCAGCAACTAAAGCATCACGAAGTTGTTCAAATTCTGATTGAGCTTCCTCATCCCAACACCAATTAGAATTTTTTCCAGATAATTCACATAAACGAGGTGTGGCCAAATTGTCCAATCTAACAAAGCGTCTAAGAAAATTACAGACACCAAGGAAACTACGAACATCACGTTTTGTGGTTGGAACAGCATAATTACGAATAGCGTCTAGTTTCTCTGGATCAGGGAGAATACCTTCTGTAGAAATAATGTGACCGAGAAATTTCACCTGAGAACGACCAAATTCTGATTTTTCCAAGTTCACTGTCATGCCAACTCGTGCAAAAATACGTAATAATGAATCCAAAATTTTGTTGTGCTCACTCCAAGAACGTTTAGCAATAAGAATGTCGTCAACATAAGAAGTAATATTGTCACGAAGATAAACAGGTAAAATTTCATTTAAACTACGAATGAATGCTGCTGAAGATACAGTAAGTCCAAACGGTAATTTCCGAAACTGGTAACAGTTACCAAAGGCTAAAAAAGCAGTATATTTTCTACAATCAGGGTGGAGTTCTATTTGCCAAAAACTTGCGCGCATATCAATCGTGGATAAAACTTTAATTCCATGGAAATGTTGAAGAAGTTCATCTAAATTTTGTGGACGGTCAGTTTCAGGAATAATAATATCGTTTATCTGTCTGGAATCCAGAACCAAACGAATTGACCCATCCTTTTTAAGAACAACGTGTAATGGGCTGGTATAAGGGCTGACTGCTGGCTCAATAATGCCCTGATCTAACATGTATTGAAGTTCATTCTTAACCTTGTCTCTGTAAGCCAAAGGAATAGCGTACGTTTTCCCGCGAAATGGTGTGTGTTCTTTTACTTTAAATAAATATTGTAAGCCTTGTATAGTTCCTGTGTGATGACTAAAGACTGTAGCATGTGAAGTCAAAATATAGTGCAGCTCTTCTTTTGCAACGTCATCTGGCACTTCAGCTTTCTTAACCTTTTCATTAATTAATTCTTCGCTACTAATTATATCCTCCATCGCGTCTCTGTATCTATTGTCATTGTCATGAATAAACACACTGTCGTCATAATGCTCAGCGAAAACATCAGAAGTAAGAAACCTTAAACATTTTGTATCTGATTCAGATCTTGCTAAACACTCGAAAAATTTCAAACATTTCGGCATTCCGGCAACAGTCAAATTCACACTTCCTTCTTTAAAGTTCAAAATTGCCTTATGTGTGTTAAGAAACTCCATACCTAATATAATCTGTGTACTGAGTAATGGAACAATAATAAAATTAGCAGACAATTCGTATCCTTGACAAATAAAATTTAGGTTGGTCTGTTGTTTAACTTCCACACCTTTTACAGAAATCGCTCCTCGAATTGTAGTTTTAGAAATAGGTAACACAGGACAGGCAATAGTTCTTTCACATATACGAAAAACTGATTCACTAATGACGTTCAATGGGCTCCCAGAATCTAAAACTGCAGTGAACTTATTCTTACCCACACATACTTCAATAACAGGATGTAAAAATGCGTCTACATTAGTTTCCTTTTCGTCTAACAAAATGTCTCTCATGTCTTCCAGTCGTACGTAGTGTAAAGTCGTAGAGTCATTACTTTCTGAACCGTCTATATTGCTGCCAGAAGCCGAAGCTGCAAGTCATGGTCGATTGTTTGCGTCACGTCTTTGATTATTCCCGTCATTTCGCGGATCAATTTCTACTATTTCTACTTGTCTCTCTGAATTTCTGTCACGCGGAGGATGCCAATTAGGTCCTTCCTGTCTGTTAGATGCAAATTCTTGGTTGTGTCTGTTATTAAAATTTCTGTTTTCCTGTCTGTCTGCATAACTACTTCTTGTATAATTTCGACTGTCACTTCTGAAATTATTGTTAGACCTACTACCCTGGTTATTTCTGTAGTAAGAGTTTCTATTATTGTATGAATAATTTCTGTCTTGATGATACCGATTACTGTTTCCGTATGATTGATCATTCCGGTAAGAATTACCGTTATTATAATTGTCTGTGTAATTTCTGTTGGAACGTCTGTTATTGTCATAAGGCTGGTATCTATTGTCCTGTCTGTTACGTCTGTCATTCTCAAAGTTACCCATATAACGCCCGTTCCGATCACTATCCCTTTTCTCTGAAAATCTATCATAATTACTGTTACTGAAAAAGTTACAAGAAGTCCCGTCGTCGTTGTCATACTCAAGTTCTTGTAACAAAGTCTTAAAAGTCTCGATGTCGTCTTTACATCTTCCAGCTAAAGCAATTTGTCTTATGGATTGTGGCAGCTTAGTTAAACAAATGCGAATTAATTCAGTCGGGCTATAAGGGTTGGACAGGAACTGATTCTTTCGAATCATGTCTTCAAAATATTCCGCTGGCGTGCGGAACTCAGACTGTTTGAAATTACGCTGCATAATAAGACTGTGTTTGACTCTGTCTTGCGTGTTTTCGGACCAATATGCCGATAGAAATGCATGATAAAAATCATACAGATTATTACAATCTCTAATGAGTGCGCGCATCCGCGTCGCCGGTTCATTTTCTAAATATCCACACATAAATTCCAGTTTGTGACTTAGTGGCCAATTTGGTGGGAGTGCATACATAAATTGATCTAACCATGCACATGGATGTATGTCATTCTTAGAATTGCGGAAGATCTTAAATTTCCGAACAGTCAAAAAGTGTTTATAGTCAAAGTTTTCGCCTCGTGGCGACAAAGACCTACCGCGTCTGTCCCAGTCCCAATGTCGATTATTGTCAAGTTCGCGCGCCTGGCGCTCTCTTGTTGCATCCCGTAAATGAAACAAATTATTTTCTTCAAACCCCTCTGCTATCTGTGATTCCAAATTTCTTTCGCTGTCTTTTCCTACAATTTCCCCTTCAATTTGTTTGACTTGCTTTCGTAATGCCTCAACTTCCCTTTTAACACGTTCATTAAATTTTCCCTGATTTTCAACATGCTTATTTATGTTCTGGTACTCTTCGGTTTCTGCAAATGGTAATGGAGCTGTATCATCCGAATCTCTTCCCCCATGTAAACTAAGACTTGTCAATTTATCTGAAATCTCTTCAACTCTTTCCGATAAGTCACCTATTTTTTCTTTCTGTTTATTTACGTCTTCCGTAAGTGTCGCGACTCGGGTTTCAGTGTTGACACATTTGGTAGTTAACTGTTCATATTGTTGTGTTAGATTATTTATTCTGTCATTTGGTACGGATTCCTCGATTCTCTCAAATATCTCATCCTTATCGTGTGCACATTGTAAATTTAACTCTGAAAATTTCTGTACTATCACGCGATCTCTCTCCTCCTGTTCTCTATCCTGTTCCCTTTGTCTAATCTCTACCGCAATTAATCTATTATTGTGAGAATTCAAAATCGGTTGTACTTCTTCTCTGATTTCTTTCTTTAATTCATCTTTCATGTTTTTGAAACAAGTCCCTATTCGTGAATCTAACCGTGTTTCCATTGTTTCCATCTCTGTTTTAATTTCAGATCGTAACTGTGATCCCACTGTTTTTAATTCAGATCCCAAAGTTCCCATCTCTGTTTTAATTGTTCCAATCACTGTTTTAATTGTTCCTATTTGTGAGTCAAACCGTGTTTCCATTCGTGCTCCCAAATTTAATATAGCACTCATCAACTGCTCCATATCTTCTGTCGCTAATCTCGTATTCTGTAAATTTTCTGATTGAGAAGAATTTTGAAATGGTTCCGGACTATTTTCCCGAGTTATTACATTGTTTTCCACTTCATTATCCATCATACTGTTTTCCTCTGTTGGCGAGTTCGCCATGTTAACAATTTCGTCATTCTCACTGTCCATCATTTTTGCCTTTTTCATCGACCGCGTAATCATTTACAAAACATACAAACTCGTCACTACATGAAAATTACACACAATGACACTTTATCTCCAACAATACTATTCACACGAAATGTTTCCCTCAAACACGATTAATCGAACAATTGAAATAATTGCACTAATTGTCAAACCCGTAGACAAGACAACAGAAATGAAATTTTGCAAAATAAATACCATTAGAAGAATGACAATTACCAAATCTACACATGCAATATAGACTACAATTACTAAACTACCAATTACTACAACAATACTACTGTCTACACAATCAGAAGAATTCCAAGGGACGATCCGAAGCAACGGTCGCCACGTGCATGGGGGCTTAATTAAATGGAATGCAAATAATTTTAATTTTTGCTTTAGTAGCTGTCTGTTCGGTTACGAAGTCTCGTAACGGTTGGCCCTGACTAGTATTATTACGCTATCTGACTGCATAGAACAATAACAAAGAATGAAATGGAAATTTTCATTAACACAATTAATTAATTAAGTCCCCAGCAACTATAAAACCTACGAAACCAAAGCACAAGTGTAACTGTTCTGTGTGTGGAAGTATGACTCAACGTACGCATCTGGCACGGTTCTTCTTCAACAACACAAGAAATTTTAAATATCACTTATACTGAATTAATTAAAGGAAATAAAAATACCATAATTACTCAAGAAAACCAGAATTACACTCTAATCCAAGAACACAAGCCAGATGCTTTGTTGACTGAACCTGTAATGACGCATTATTTAAAACATGGAAATAATGAAAAATAAATCAAGTTTCGTTACCTTCATATATTGACCAAAATCACTCTCATAATTACAATATATCTCCACACCGACTCGCTATTACCACATCTCAACAAGAACTTTTCAGTATCACATCTCAGCAAGCACTCCTTACTAGCACATCTGAACACGAACTGACTGCTACCAATCCTCGACAAGCACTGACCACTACGACATCTCAATAATCACTGCCAGTGGAGGCGGGCGGAACAATGCTCTCTAGCGATCTCTGGCGCTGTGGCTCAGTGTAGCCACCTTTCAGTGTATCACTATAGGCTCTGAGGTAAAGGAGCAAACCAGGCTGTGGAAATGTGTGGATTTACCACCGACAAAAGAAGTGAAGAGCCAACCAACGAGCGAGCCGATATTAAGCGTCTTTTGAGAGTGCCATGGTGTGTTTCTAATGGATTATGTTCCTAATGTCAAACCGTCATAGATGTATACTACTGAAAGCTTCTGACGGCCTTAACGGATGTTGTTAAGATAAAGCTTCATGAGAAACTGCCCCAGTGGTGTTGCACGACAACACCCCAGTTTATTTACAAGACATTGCCATACATGCTGCTTCTTTCGGCTACCAGATGTTGCTCCTTCCTTCCCCCTTTCCTTTACCACGTCAGTTCTCCTGACTCGGCATCCAGTGACCGTATTTCCTTGGATGAAGAAGCCATAGCGCGGGAAGAATTACACAACAACGACGAGCTGGTTTAAGAGATGAAACGTTTCTGAAAAGATGCTAAATTGGTGCATCGTAGCGTTTTTCTATAAGCTGAATGAAGACAACAGATACACATAATAGAGACTTTAGTCATAAATAATATATTCTCCTTCACTATTCACAAAAGTCGAAAAGTCGACCAAAGCTGGGGTAACTTCTCGATTCAATAGCCTAAACCACGTGGTTTGGTTGGGAAGAACTCGTAGAGTCCTGTTCGGAGTGCATTTTCATCTACAATGGAAGTACTTTGAAGGATGTTCGATAAGGTGAAAATCCGAGGGCGTAAGATTCAGGTGAATAAGATAGGTTCAGAGTGTTATTCCATCCCAACTACTGTATAGTGTTTGTCGTCAGTGGAGCAGAGTGCGAGCGGGTATTATTGTGGAGTAGCATCAGTTCATGCAGTACTCCTGATCGTTCTTATTGGATTGTGTCTGACTGGCAATAAATGTCAGCAGTGATGGTCACACCTCGGGGACCCCCCTGCGGGTCCGGGGATTAGAATAGGCCCGAGGTATTCCTGCCTGTCGTAAGAGGCGACTAAAAGGAGTCCATCCCCCTCACGGGGGTAGTTAGCGCCTGCGTCCGGAGACGGACGGTTTCACGACCTATAATCGTGGTCTTTTTGGTTTTTCCTTCTCGTTTCTTCCTTCCTTTTGTTGGTTCCTTTCTTTGCTCTTCTCCACTTCACTGTCTTCCTTACTTTTTCCCTTGACTTCTCCTTGCCTTCTCCTTGCCTTCTTCTCCTTGCCTTCTCCTTGCCTCCTTCTCCTTGCTTTCTCATTGCCTTCTTCTCCTTGCCTTCTCTGGTCTCCGCCTCGGCGTTTGAGACAGTCTGTCCTCTTTCTCCCTCTCTCTTCTTTTTCCTCTCCTTCCTTCCTCCCTGTGCGTGTCTGAAGGCCGACCCACGCGTTCGCACGCGTAGCCGGTGACGGGGTAAGGCGTAAGTCCCCGCCCTGGGTAGACATGTAAGGCACGCGCGTACCCCCTGGTAAAGGCCAGGCCCGGGGAGGGGTGATTGCCTGAGCTGATACCTTCTGACCATGCCGATTGGTCCCTCCGTCTGTTTCTCGGGAGGTGTGACCTGAGGTGTAAACATTCACCTAAGGCGGGAGTGCCCTCTGAGAGGGTCCCCACAAGGAAGGAGCGCGCCATCGGAGACGCTGGCAATCATGGGGGATTCCTCCGCAATGGATTCTCCTCCATCGCTTTCGACTTCGACCCACAAACGGAAACGTGACCAGCCAACAGTGACAAAAATACTACCGCCTGCCCCACAGTTCCTCGTAGTTTCTCGATCTGAGGACGGAAAGGATTTTTCCTCTGTCAACCCTTTCGTTATCCAGAAGGGCGTAGATGCCATAGCCGGATCTGTCAAATCTTGTACCAGGTTGCGTAACGGTACCTTATTACTAGAAACTGAGAGCGCCTTTCAGGCACAAAAACTGCTTCGGGCCACACTCCTGTACACATTCCCTGTCCGGGTGGAGGCTCACCGAACTTTGAATTCGTCTCGTGGTGTGGTCTACACTAGATCCCTCGACGGTTTGACTGACGAGGAGATTCAATCTTTCCTCGCTGAGCAGGGCGTGACGGCTGTCCATCGGGTCATGAAAAAGGTCAACAATGACCTTGTACCGACCCGGACACTTTTCTTAACCTTCGATAGTGTTAAGCTGCCATCGCGCATCAAGGCGGGCTACGAGGTTATTTCTGTTCGCCCCTATGTCCCGACACCTACGCGCTGCTACCAGTGTCAGCGTTTCAATCACACTCGACAGTCTTGTTCCAATGCGGCTAAATGTGTCACTTGTGGCAGGGATGCCCATGAGGGTGACTGTCCACCTCCGTCTCCTCGTTGTGTGAACTGTCAGGGTGACCATGCCGCATCCTCCCGCGACTGTCCTGTCTATAAGGAAGAACGCTGTATCCAGGAAATTCGAGTCAACGAGAAAGTGTCCACCTCGGCTGCTCGCAAGCTATTGGCTAGTAGGAAGCCCACGCTGCTCCCAGCGGGGAAATACAGCACTGTCCTCGCCTCTCCTCGGACTACCCGGGAGGTAGCAACCCAGACATGCGATCTGACCTTCAGCACCACGGTCGTCCGTTCGGCCAGTGCTAAGATCGCGCGGTCGACGTCTCCTCTTCGTCCCATCACCCCACAGACACCAGCCCCTTCATCAGCTTCTGCTAAGACGAAGACCCAGAAGTCAGATGCACGGGCCTTCAAGAAGGAACCGTCCCGTGCAGACTTCCTACGTACCTCGACCTCCCAGCCTTCGTCCGGTACTTCCACCAAACGACCATCCAAGAAGGCTAATAGGAAGCACAGTTCTCCTTCTCCGCCACGGCGCATTTCTTCTCCTGCGCCACCCAGCGGTTGCCGCCCCAGGCCGTCATCCCTTTCGCCTGGCCGCACCGCTGGTAGCCGAACATCTGGCCGTTCACCGGCGGAGGAAGCTCCCCCTCCCGGCCATCTTCCCAAGATGGCCGATGAACCTATAGAACCAATGGACGATGACTGTCCGCCTACTGATAGCGGCGGCAGTGCTCGCTCGAAGCCAGGCCCTCAGCGGCCTTCGAGGTGACCCCTTCTCTCATCTTCCTTTTCTTCCGATGGCACTTATTAACTGGAATATTCGCAGCGTTCGCTCCAACCGAGAGGACTTGAAGTTGCTGCTCCGCTCGCATCGTCCGCTCGTCGTAGCCCTCCAGGAAACGAAGCTACGCCCATGCGATCAAATTGCCTTGGCACACTACACCTCTGTGCGTTTTGACCTACCCCCTGTGGTAGGTATCCCAGCTCATGGAGGGGTTATGTTGCTGGTCCGGGATGATATTTACTACGATCCCATCACGTTGCACACCGGCCTGCAGGCAGTTGCCATCCGCATTACTCTCCCCACTTTTACGTTTTCCTTTTGTACCGTTTACGCTCCATCGTCATCTGCCGTTACCAGGGCAGACATGACGCAACTTGTTGCTCAGCTACCTGCACCATTTTTGTTAACTGGAGACTTCAATGCCCACCATCCTCTTTGGGGCTCTCCAGCATCCTGCCCGAGGGGCTCCTTGTTAGCAGACCTTTTCAACCAGCTCAATCTTGTCTGCCTCAATACTGGCGCCCCTACTTTTCTTTCGGACACATCTCATACCTATTCCCATTTAGACCTCTCTATATGTACTCCCCAACTTGCACGCCGGTTTGAGTGGTCTGCCCTTGCTGATACATATTCGAGCGACCACTTCCCGTGTATTATCCATCTCCTGCAGCATACTCCCTCTCCGTGCTCCTCTCGTTGGACCATCTCCAAGGCAGACTGGGGGCTCTTCTCTTCCAGGGCGACCTTTCAGGATCAAACCTTCACAAGCTGCGATCGTCAGGTCGCACACCTCACGGAAGTCATTCTCGCTGCTGCTGAATATTCCATCCCTCACCCTACCTCTTCTCCACGTCGCGTACCGGTCCCCTGGTGGACCGCAGCATGTAGGGACGCTATACGTGCTCGTCGACGTGCTTTACGCACCTTTCAACGCCACCCTACAGTGGCGAATTGTATTAATTATAAACGATTACGTGCTCAGTGTCGTCGTATTATTAAAGAAAGCAAGAAAGCCAGCTGGGCTGCTTTCACCAGCACCTTCAATAGTTCTACTCCTTCTTCTGTTGTCTGGGGTAGCCTGCGCCGGCTATCTGGCACTAAGGTCCACTCCCCAATTTCTGGCTTGAAGGTCGCGAATGAAGTCCTTGTGGCCCCTGAGGCTGTCTCCCATGCCTTCGGCCGCTTTTTCGCCGAGGTTTCGAGCTCCGCTCATTACCACCCTGCCTTCCTCCCCCGCAAACAGGCCGAGGAGGCTAGGCCACGTGACTTCCGCTCCTCGAATTGTGAAAGTTATAATGCCCCATTCACCATGCGGGAACTCGAAACCGCACTTGGCCGATCACGGTCCTCTGCTCCAGGGCCTGATTCTATTCATATTCAGATGCTGAAGAACCTTTCTCCTGCGGGTAAAGGTTTTCTTCTTCGTACATACAATCGCATCTGGATTGAGGGACATGTTCCCGCATGCTGGCGCGAGTCTATTGTTGTCCCGATTCCTAAGCCGGGGAAGGACAAGCACTTGCCTTCCAGTTATCGACCTATCTCGCTTACCAGCTGTGTCTGTAAAGTGATGGAGCGAATGGTTAACTCTCGATTGGTTTGGCTGCTCGAGTCTCGACGCCTACTTACCAATGTACAATGTGGATTTCGAAGGCGCCGCTCTGCTGTCGACCATCTGGTTACCTTGTCGACCTTCATCATGAATAACTTCTTGCGGAAGCGCCCGACCGCGGCTGTGTTCTTTGATTTGGAGAAGGCTTACGACACCTGTTGGAGGGCGGGCATTCTCCGCACCATGCATACGTGGGGCTTTCGCGGTCGCCTCCCTCTTTTTATTCGTTCCTTTTTAATGGATCGACAGTTTCGGGTACGTGTGGGTTCTGTCCTGTCCGACACCTTTCGCCAGGAGAATGGGGTGCCACAGGGCTCAGTTTTGAGCGTCGCTCTCTTCGCCATCGCGAGCAATCCAATAATGGATTGCCTCCCAGCTGATGTATCAGGCTCCCTTTTCGTGGACGATTTTACCATCTATTGCAGCGCGCAGTGTCCACGTGTCTTGGAGCGCTGTCTTCAGCGTTCTCTTGACCGTCTTTACTCCTGGAGTGTCGCCAATGGCTTCCGTTTTTCTGCCGAGAAGACGGTCTGTATTAACTTCTGGCGCTACAAAGAGTTTCTCCCACCGTCCTTACGACTCGGTCCCGTTGCTCTCCCACTCGTGGAGACAATCAAATTTTTAGGCCTTACCTTTGACAGGAAACTTAGCTGGTCTCCACATGTGTCTTATTTGGCCGCCCGTTGTACCCGTTCTTTAAATGTCCTCCGTGTTCTCAGTGGTATGTCGTGGGGAGCGGATCGAACCGTCCTACTTCGTCTATATCGGTCGATCGTCCGCTCCAAGCTGGATTATGGGAGCTTCGTATACTCCTCTGCACGGCCATCCATCTTACGCCGCCTCAACTCCATACAACATCGGGGTTTACGACTTGCGATCGGAGCATTTTATACCAGTCCCGTAGAGAGTCTTCATGCTGACGCTGGCGAATTGCCACTCACCTACCGGCGCGATATACTGCTTTGTCGGTATGCCTGTCGGCTACTGTCAATGCCCGACCATCCTTCTTATCGTTCCTTTTTTGACGACTCTCTTGACCTTCAATACGGGTTGTATGTCTCTGCCTTGCTACCCCCTGGAGTTCGCCTTCGTCGCCTCCTTCAACACCTTCATTTTTCACTCCCTGCAACCTTTCGAGTGGGCGAGAGCCGCACGCCACCTTGGCTCCAGGCTCAGGTCCGCGTTCACCTCGACCTCAGCTCGCTCCCAAAAGAGGTCACCCCCGGTTCGGTCTACCACTCCCGTTTTTTGGAACTTCGTTCGAAGTTCAACAACATGACTTTCATTTATACAGATGGCTCTAAGACCAATGACGGGGTCGGGTGTTCCTTTATTGTCGGGGCACAAAGTTTCCAATACCGGCTCCATGGCCATTGTTCGGTCTTCACAGCTGAGCTCTTTGCCCTCTACCAGGCTGTTCTGTACATCTGCCGCCACCGACATTCTGCGTATGTCATCTGCTCAGATTCCCTGAGCGCCATCCAGAGCCTCAGTGATCCGTACCCGGTTCACCCTTTCGTACACCGGATCCAACGCTCTCTTCAGCAGCTGGTGGACGTCGGTACGCCGGTTAGCTTTATGTGGGTTCCTGGCCATGTCGGTATCCCTGGGAACGAAGCTGCAGATGCCGCGGCCAAGGCTGCGGTCCTCCAGCCTCGGACAGCTTCTTGTTGTGTCCCTTCGTCCGATTTTAGCAGGGTCATTTGTCGGCGCGTTGTGTCGCTGCGGCATGCCGATTGGGCTGCACTTACCGACAACAAGCTTCGGGCCTTAAAACCTCTTCCCGTGGCTTGGACGTCCTCCTCACGCCCTTCTCGGCGGGAGGAGGTCGTTTTAGCAAGGTTAAGAATTGGACACTGCCGGTTCAGCCATCGCCATCTGCTGACGGCTGCGCCGGCGCCGTTCTGCCCATGTGGGCACTTGCTGACAGTTCGTCACATTTTAATGTCCTGTCCCAATCTTAAAACACTGCGCCTCGATCTTAACCTGCCTACTACTTTAGATGCCATTTTAGCGGATGACCCACGAGCAGCTGCTCGTGTTCTTTGTTTTATCAATTTGACAAACCTCGCTAAGGACATTTGATGATGTTTTTTAATCCTATGCCTGTCAGTCTGTCTTTTATTGTGTTTTCCCTTTTAGTTGTTGTTGTCAACTTGTGCCTCGCGGTGCATTCTTAGAGTAGTCAGGGCGCTAATGACCATTGAAGTTGTGCGCCCGAAAACCACAAAAAAAAAAAAAAAACACCTCGGGGAAGTATTTCGGGACACTTACATAACAGTATCTTTTGTGGATGGGAGCAGATCTTTTTATGGAGAGTTGATGCTTTGTTTGGGCTCATCCATTCCTTTCTTTTCCTTTGTGTTAGTATAAAGACATCATTTCTCGTCACCAGCAACGATACAGCGTAGGAATGGTAGTGCTGTTTACGAGCCAATCGACGACGAGAAAGCAGAGGTACACATACGCCCAACCGCTTCTATGATTTTGGCTTAGAGAAAGCTGTAACCGTGAGGGTTGAGTTTCCTGCATCCTTCCTGTCTCGTGAATAAAGCATTCCTACAGAGTGAGAATGCCCGAACCTTGTGTGGGTGAAAATACAGGGTTATTACAAATGATTGAAGCGATTTCACAGCTCTACAATAACTTTATTATTTGAGATATTTTCACAATGCTTTGCACACACATATAAAAACTCAAAACGCTTTTTTAGGCATTCACAAATGTTCGATATGTGCCCCTTTAGTGATTCGGCAGACATCAAGCAGATAATCAAGTTCCTCCCACACTCGGCGCAGCATGTCCCCATCAATGAGTTCGAAAGCATCGTTGATGCGAGCTCGCAGTTCTGGCACGTTTCTTGGTAGAGGAGGTTTAAACACTGAATCTTTCACATAACCCCCGCGGAAAGAAATCGCATGGGGTTAAGTCGGGAGAGCGTGGAGGCCATGACATGAATTGCTGATCATGATCTCCACCACGACCGATCCATCGGTTTTCCAATCTCCTGTTTAAGAAATGCCGAACATCATGATGGAAGTGCGGTGGAGCACCATCCTGTTGAAAGATGAAGTCGGCGCTGTCGGTCTCCAGTTGTGGCGTGAGCCAATTTTCCAGCATGTCCAGATACACGTGTCCTGTAACGTTTTTTTCGCAGAAGAAAAAGGGGCCGTAAACTTTAAACCGTGAGATTGCACAAAACACGTTAACTTTTGGTGAATTGCGAATTTGCTGCACGAATGCGTGAGGATTCTCTACCGCCCAGATTCGCACATTGTGTCTGTTCACTTCACCATTAAGAAAAAATGTTGCTTCATCACTGAAAACAAGTTTCGCACTGAACGCATCCTCTTCCATGAGCTGTTGCAACCGCGCCGAAAATTCAAAGCGTTTGACTTTGTCATCGGATGTCAGGGCTTGTAGCAATTGTAAACGGTAAGGCTTCTGCTTTAGCTTTTTCCGTAAGATTTTCCAAACCGTCGGCTGTGGTACGTTTGGCTCCCTGCTTGCTTTATTCGTAGACTTCCGCGGGCTATGCGTGAAAGTTGCCCGCACGCGTTCAACCGTTTCTTCGCTCACTGCAGGCCGACCCGTTGATTTCCCCTTACAGAGGCATCCAGAAGCTTTAAACTGCGCATACCATCGCCGAATGGAGTTAGCAGTTGGTGGATCTTTGTTGAACTTCGTCCTGAAGTGTCGTTGCACTGTTATGACTGACTGATGTGAGTGCATTTCAAGCACGACATACGCTTTCTCGGCTCCTGTCGCCATTCTGTCTCACTGCGCTCTCGAACGCTCTGGCGGCAGAAACATGAAGTGCGGCTTCAACCGAACAAAACTTTGAGTTTTTCTACGTATCTGTAGTGTGTCGTGACCATATGTCAATGAATGGAGCTACAGTGAATTTATGAAATCGCTTCA
Organism: Schistocerca nitens; assembly: GCF_023898315.1. Taxonomy (NCBI): domain Eukaryota; kingdom Metazoa; phylum Arthropoda; class Insecta; order Orthoptera; family Acrididae; genus Schistocerca; species Schistocerca nitens. Next base: position 553,576,514 of record NC_064614.1, read on the forward strand.
ATCATTTGTAATAGCCCTGTATAAACGACCATCTGAACGTCTTCTTCTGCAGGATGGGGCAAATAAAAGTTGTGCGAACGAGTGGATACGATTGGTCGTGAATGTATCGATACAACCACACTCCGTGACGCGCATACCACGTTTACACTCGTTACGTGATCCACACCTTGGAGCACATTCACACAAGTTTGACGCCAGACACACTATTAGCGGGGCTAATCCCAGGTCGCCTGATCTCTCTGTGTGCTGTTACTTCCTGCGCGGAGCACTCAAATCGAAGGTGTATCGCAACAACCTCATAGTCTTCAAGTACTGCAGCAATTTCCAGCAGTCCAGCCTCGATTCACCTTCAGCGGTTTGGCGACCAGGGCCGAACAGTGCCAACTTTTTACTATACTCAGGTTAGTACTGTATTCCATTTCCTCCGCTGTGTTTCTTTGTACCCAGGAACTCTGTTCTCCGGGCCACCATTATTTTCCCCACTCTGTACAATGCACTATTTCAGAAGTAACTTCTTCCCTCTATGTATCACCAGTGTTTCTGTTGGAAGGCTTTATCTTATACACCGTTACCTTGTCTTTGAACACTTTGTATCCACTATTCCCTCTGCTCCTGACTCCACTGCTGCATTTAACGCACTAGACCTGCTTCTGTGGGAAGCGGATTACACATTTTCTCCCGGGAAGATGAAAATGCCGGCCACTGGACGTTAAGTAGGCACGGTGGTCAGAAATAGTCTGAAAAGCGTGTAACTGTGTCGCATAGGAGATCGATCTGAGAAATTATTGTTGAGGAAAAATTCGATAAGGTGAACCGTTTGAGTTATTTAGTACTGAAGTTAAGCAAACGCATCCTCGCGCAAGTAAATCCAAGCAGCCTGCCGGACAGAGTGTCGCCAAACTTGCTCTTCGTTTGGTTTGCTCAGACAGAACAATCTTCGCTTAAATTTATCACTTACGAAAGGACACATTTTAACGATTAATCAGCATATGAACGAGTGGTAACTGACTGACCGACAGATGTCTGTGCATTACCGCATTTTCTCGAATGCGAGTGATGGCATATCCACCCGCGAAGACCTCACTAACTTCAGTGCTAAATAACTCTGAAACGATTCAACGTATCGAATTTGTTCTTAACAATTATTTCGCAATACAACAACCCCTTTAAAACCGTTACAAGATTTTCACATTTTTTCTTATCACCCTGTAAATTACAACACCCTCTATAAGTATATCTCAGCCAGCCGCTTAGCCGAGTAATTCTAGGCGCTTCAGTCCGGAGCAGCGCTGCTGCTACGGTCACAGGTTCGAATTCTGCCTCGGGCGTGGATGTGTGTGACGTCCTTAGGTTAGTTTGGTTTAAGTAGTTCTAACTCTAGGGGACAGATGACCTCAGAAGTTAAGTCCCATAGTGCTTAGAGCCATTAAGTATATCTCAATCCTTGTGATTTTTTGTTATAACAAGTCGTCACCGGTCCGGTCAAGAGAAACAGCGAACTGAATGAGGTGCTTTTACTTGCCGTATACTATTACCAGAACTGTGTTGGCACTGTAAGGACTCCGAAGCTTCGCTCTGCCAGTAGTTCTTTGTGATGTGTAACTGAAAAATAAGCTATGGATTTTACTATTGGGTTGTGTGGTTTCTTAGAATAGCATTGTAATCAGACAGGGAATCCGTCATCAGTTATCCAAGTACTTCGAACAGCATATCAGTAATCTCGGCGTATGCGAGCTACAACTCACTGCCACTGATTTGACCTATGTTGGCGACGCGATTCCAGATAGTAAGATAGATTCGGCTTAAAATACCACAACTGCAGCGCTTACACACATATTAAACAGAGCGTTACTAGGAGTGTTCATATTCCAATAAAAACATTACTTACAACATTTACTACAAACATACATTACAACTAACGCTAAAAGTAAAATAAAGTTAGCTATCCCGGTTGCAGCCAGATTCTATCCCCGCTATTCAGTTACGGAAACAGTCTACCAATCCGTCTGTACGCCCTGGTTAAATCCATGAAACACAAGCTAGTACATGCTCGTGGGCAGGCAACACGTCCTGCTAGAATAGCACACTGTTACAAAGCGCTAACCAATCCTGGGAAGGTCATCCCCCGCACCTTTGCCTCTCGATTTCTTTTCCTTCTCATTTAGATAATTAATAATTTGGTTTCGTAGATCAGCCAATTTTGTCTCGATGTTAGCAGCTATTACCGAACCATTATTAATGACTACTACTAGCCGGCCGGCGTGGCCGTGCGGTTCTAGGCGCTTCAGTCTGGAACCCCGTGACCGCTACGGTCGCAGGTTCGAATCCTGCCTCGGGCATGGATGTGTGTGATGTCCTTAGGTTAGTTAGGTTTAAGTAGTTCTAAGTTCTAGGGGACTGATGACCACAGATGTTAAGTCCCATAGTGCTCAGAGCCATTTTTGACTGCTACTCGGTCCCTCTTCTCTTATTCCGGCCTTCTCTGTGATTTTGTGGGACAGTATTAACCTCCCAGTCCAGTTAGGAGCGTCCTCCACTTAGTGGCAGGCTTCACAAGACTGACTCGTGCGGTTAATTCTCAGAAGACAGACGAGGGTGACTGGCGCTTGCCGACTATGTGCAGTCAGAGAACTTGTGTAACCTTTACCCAGTCTATCGAAAATCATATTTTAAAGAATTAAATTCCAATTTCGATATTGAATGATGCATTCTTACGCATTTACATATGAATCCTATAATGGACGACTAAATTTAGAGGCATCCGTAGATGAACATCTCGTTTTAACTATCTTTTTGTACTACTTTTCCTACAGAAAATTATAACATTTTGCACTATTAAAGCTGGCGAGGTATCACTTTCTATGTATCTCTGACGTCATAACAAACTATAATAACATTTAATGTTATTCACATTAAAAGTTGTATGTCATATTTTATGTACAGGAATTTGAGAGTTAGAAACTAAAAGAGGCTCTGATTAATATGTAATATACCCACCTGACTAGTAAAGAGAAGACTTAAAGCCTGTATATAAATCAGCAATCACATTTGGCAGTAAGAATACAATGATGACCTCGAATAAAGTAGGACCTTTAAACGCCCTTACACTTCCCCTTCCCGCACACTACCTCATCCCTAGTACTTCCTTCCACCTCCCACCTCCCCTCTTCCCTTGTCCTTCCCTCTCTCTTCCTACCCATTTCCGAGTTGCACCCTCTCACCTACCCTCCCCTTCCCATCCTTTTCCTCTTCCAGGACATACCATTTTCTTTCAAATAGACTAATCAGAAAACACCTAAACCAACACATTCATTTAACTCTCCCAATAATGGCTCACTATTTTACTCTCCAGTCACATTTCTGAAATACTACTTGAGTCACAAACCTCTCTTGGTAATAGGACGTTCAGGGAGCTTCTGATACAACTGTGTTAAATATATTTAGATCTCCCAAATACAACTCAATATCTTACCGCCATAAAAATGGTATCATTCTTATCCATTGATAATGGAATGGTAATAGCACATTTGTCCACCTACAGTGATAGAAGAGGCATACAGGGTGTTACAAAAAGGTACGGCCAAACTTTCAGGAAACGTTCCTCACACACAAATAAAGAAAAGATGTTATGTGGACATGTGTCCGGAAACGCTTGTTAGAGCTCATTTTAGTTTCGTCAGTATGTACTGTACTTCCTCGATTCACCGCCAGTTGGCCCAATTGAGGGAAGGTAATGTTGACTTCGGTGCTTGTGTTGATATGCGACTCATTGCTCTACAGTAATAGCATCAAGCACATCAGTACGTAGCATCAACAGGTTAGTGTTCATCACGAACGTGGTTGTGCCGTCAGTGCAATGTTTACAAATGCGGAGTTGGCAGATGCCCATTTGATGTATGGATTAGCACGGGGCAATAGCCGTGACGCGGTACGTTTGTATCGAGACAGATTTCCAGAACGAAGGTGTCCCGACAGGAAGACGTTCGAAGCAATTGATCGGCGTCTTAGGGAGCACGGAACATTCCAGCCTATGACTCGCGACTGGGGAAGACCTAGAACGACGAGGACACCTGCAATGGACGAGGCAATTCTTCGTGCAGTTGACGATAACCCTAATGTCAGCGTCAGAGAAGTTGCTGCTGTACAAGGTAACGTTGACCACGTCACTGTATGGAGAGTGCTACGGGAGAACCAGTCGTTTCCGTACCATGTACAGCGTGTGCAGGCACTATCAGCAGCTGATTGGCCTCCACGGGTACACTTCTGCGAATGGTTAATCCAACAATGTGTCAATCCTCATTTCAGTGCAAATGTTCTCTTTACGGATGAGGCTTCATTCCAACGTGATCAAGTTGTAAATTTTCACAATCAACATGTGTGAGCTGACGAGAATCCGCACGCAATTGGGCAATCACGTCATCAACACAGATTTTCTGTGAACGTATGGGCAGGCATTGTTGGTGATGTCTTGATTGGGCCCCATATTCTTCCACCTACGCTCAATGGAGCACGTTATCACGATTTCATACGGGATACTCTACCTGTGCAGCTAGAACATGTGTCTTTACAAGTCCGACACATGTGGTTCATGCACGATGGAGCTCCTGCACATTTCAGTCGAAGTGTTCGTACGCTTCTCAACAACAGATTCGGTGACCGATGGATTGGTTGAGGCGAACCAATTCCATGGACTCCACGCTCTCCTGACCTTAACCCCCTTGACTTTCATTTATGGGGGCATTTGAAAGCTCTTGTCTACGCAACCCCGGTACCAAATGTAGAGACTCTTCGTGCTCGTATTGTGGACGGCTGTGATACAATACGCCATTCTCCAGGGCTGCATCAGCGCATCAGGGATTCCATGCGACGGAGGGTGGATGCATGTATCCTCGCTAACGGAGGACATTTTGAACATTTCCTGTAACAAATTGTTTGAAGTCACGCTGGTACGTTCTGTTGCTGTGTGTTTCCATTCCATGATTAATGTGATTTGAAGAGAAGTAATAAAATGAGCTCTCACATGGAAAGTAAGCGTTTCCGGACACATGTCCACATAACATATTTTCTTTCTTTGTGTGTGAGGAATGTTTCCTGAGAGTTTGGCCGTACCTTTTTGTAACATCCTGTATATTTTGCTTATTTATCTGTGATGCAGGTTCAGATGCGTATAGAAGACAATAAAAATCAACACTATATGGTTTGTGCCCATGAATTTCGTAACTAACATCCGGTTTTAGCAAATAGTAGCTTTAATTGCTTTATGTACCTGTCGAAATTTATATACCGTTCCTCTGCTCTGGGCATGGAACTGCTGACTGGTTTGAATAGTGAGCAAGTGGCTTCATTTTACAGTGATAATAGCATAAAAATATTCATTTACTTAAATAAGATAATGACAGAGAATACTGATAATAATAATAATAATAATAATAATAATAATAATAATAACAGTGCTCGTGTAGTAAAATTAACACCGCCATTAATTCCTTAGGACTAGCTGCATTAGTGTGCTATGTGGCATTGGTGTAATTTAGTGAAGATCTTGCTACCTCTGTGTAATGTAGTGCTAACTTCTGTGAAGGTTGTGCTAACTCAGTGTAGGCTAGTGCCCCAAGTGTAGCTATAATACTTGGTGCCACTTGTTAATTTCATGATGTGAGCGTCTTAGCAAACTTCCACAGACTGGTGCTTACACACAACAAACTTTGTTGGATATAGATCTAACCGATATTTCTATAAAACCAGTAATTATTACTACAAACTCAGTTGATTTTTCCATAAACCTGCTTGTTGTTGTTATAAACCATTTTCGACACCACATGAAAATATCGAAGAGTTATTGAAGTACTGAATGTTCCAGAAAGTATTGTAAAGTACCGAAAGAATCGGTATTTCGTTATAAATGTCTGAAACATAATTGTTGCATGAAGTTGCGCAACCCAGAGGCTACGATGCGAATGCCTCTTGCACATGCATTTAAGGCGATTCAGTAAAATATCTGTTTGGAGATAGTGCCGAAAGTTACTTAAATGCACATCCCATATATCATCAGGTCTCGACTTGTTTGAGACCATGTTCACTACGCAAAAAGATAGATATTAAATGAACAGCAGTCATTTTAGTAAGTCACTGATGCGTTTGCTGCCAGGGTTAGCTGTCCTATGTTCACGTGTCATCAAGAGTTGTTGCACACATACATACATATCTCATGCTTCATAATATAAGAGGAAATTACTACCAATAGACTCAATTCTTATAGTGTTTGAACTAATATTAATGTAGCATCAGAAAATCTTCTTCTTGCATGTTCCAGCTACGAAACATAACCGTAAAATTCCGGAATATAGTTGCTTCTCCATTTTCAAGCTCTCCATGAAGAAGAGAAGCTGCTACAGGTATAACAATAATCTTAGCAGTGGTATATAATTATAAATAACGGGCTAAAAATCTGCAAAGTGGTTTAAAATCATTGATGACTCGAATGAATGTGGGTAGAATCCGTTTTTAAAAGTCAAATACGTATTAGCATAATAGCTAACAAGATGGGTTGAAGGATCAGAAACACGTTCTTCATTCTTGTCTTCTAATTTCCGTCAATAGAGTATGCAAGTTCGATTACCCTCTTAAGACAAGAAACTGACTTGCCTGTAAATTCAAACTTCCCTTGTCAGATAACGTCACGGAAATGTACATTACAGAAGGAATGTGTCTCTACGGTTATCTGATACATACATACATACATACATACATGCATACATTAATCATTGTTCCACAGATCACGAAAGCGACATTTCGTAATGATGTGGAAGTGCCACTATGACATAAGTTCTCTTTACGCAAAATACTTAATTAATTTTTTTCTGATGACACCAGTGAATAGTATTCAACCAGTGTTAAGGACTAGCTCTTCTTCTTCTTCTTTTTTTTTTTAAAAAAAAAAAACTGGAAACTAATTACGTGATTCTGGTTAGGCGTTAAGAGAAATTTTGAAACATAACGTTAATCTAAACTTGAACAACTGTATAGAAAAAAAGTGATTGGAAACAGACAAGCAGTCATAAACAACGTTAACTAACACCTGATATGACCAATAACGAACGGAGCAAGGAGGACAGAAAAATCAGAAAAGCTCTGGCAAAAAGAGCATTTCTGGGCAAGGGAAGTCTAATTTGATGAAGAAATTTCAGAGAGTGTACGTTTGGAGTACAGAATTAAATGGCAGTGAGACTAGGGCTATGGGAATACCGGAACAGAAGTGAATCGAAGCATTTGAGCTGTAGTGCTGCAGAAGAACGTTATAAATTAGATGGACTGATAAGGAATGAGGAGCTTCTTCACAGAATCGGGGAGGAGCGGAATATGTGGAAAACAATAACAAGAAGAAGGGACAGAATGATAGGTCATCAGTTATGAGACCAGGGAATAACTTCCGAGGTATTAGACGGAACTTCAGAAGGTAAAAACTGTAGAGGAAGTCAGGGATTGGAATTCATCGAGTAAATAATTGGAGACGTTGGTTGCAAGTGATACTCTGAGAAGAAAGTTTGATACAGGAGAGGAATTTGTGATGGACCTCACTAAACCAGTCAGAGAACTCAAAAAAGAACTGGGATGTACCCATTACATGACAATGCAAGCTACATGTCTAATTAGCTTTCGTATTCAGATGAAATAACCTAAGCAGAAGTATCATTTCCTAGCAGTTTGATGCACGTAGACCTATATCAGAAAAAATGCGTCTATTACTGTGTATGGTATTCAGTATTCTGAATATGAATGGATGGTTATAGGAGGGGAAAAAAGGATAGTAAGGGAATGAATTTAAAGAGGTTCCATTATATGTCTAGAAACATCGTAAACATGGAAAACGTCCGAATCTGTTAATGCTGCCTGTGGAACTCAGTTATTTGTGTTACATGAAAAACCTTTAGAGGCTAGCAGGTAGTGTCATCACTGCCCATCAAGTATGTAAGAACTGTTTGTGTTATTTTCGTTCTAATAAGATGTGGGCTACGCATTTAGTCGGTTGGTTGCAATTCAAACCTCCAAATTGTGTCATGGCCAACGCAGAGAAGCAGTACAAGAAACTCGACTGGCATAAAAAGCAATTAATAACATATGTAACATAATTAATAATACATATGCAAGGACAGAATGCTACAGTAGAATGTGAGTGAAAAAATTCACTTGTGCAAACCATACTTTGTTGCTTTCTACATACACTGTGTTAATACTCAGGAATGTTCAGAGCTTCAGCTGTATCGAAGTGCTGACTGACCGAAACTGCTTAGCAAACAGTTATCTCTGATCGTAGAGTGTACAGAAAAGTACTTGTTGTGAAAGAAGTGAAGGCTGCGTTTCGTGCAGCAGAACTTCGCCTCATCCACAAGGATTGCTTCAAGAAAATCGACGAGAAACACAGAGAACATTCTTATTTTACAGGCAGATATGAATGAGTTGCAAGTGATAGCTGTAATTCATATTATAGACCAAATTTTATTTTGCTTGCTCTGTTTCTCAGGCTGCTGAACGACTATCCTCATTTTGCAATTACGAATCCATTGCAAACATGTGGCAGGCACTTGACATAGTAAAATCCAGGCAATATTGCCGTGATTGTGACAAGTATGGAAAAATATAAAACATTTTCTAAACCTATCAGTGTGTGAGGCGTCAGCTGAGCTGATTAGGATATGGACGCTATAAGTCAGATCACCGATGATCTGCGGGGAACGGAAGCTCCCCATAAGATCATACAAATTAAAGAGAAACCATTTGAAATAATGGGAAACGCCTTATTGAACGAAAACTACTAGGAGTGGCCAAATTAATCATCAAAGTAAGGGTACCACGCCCCACACGGATATATTAAAGAAGGGGCTCATCTAACTACGAAAGGAAACAAGCAGCCACTATAAGAAGTCGCTTTACTACCGTAAGCCATCAAACAAATGACTTCCCAATTGAATCAAACATATAAACGATTAACAACTAGAAAAAGGCTTGCGATTATGAACTATACCTTTGAAATAATAATACGAAACCATATCACGCATACGGCCAATGACTACGTGAATGGTTAGTGATTTGAAGAAGGAACCCAAGAAAAGTAAGTATGAACACCAGTAGCTTTGCGAAAGTGCAGCCTTAGATAGGCTGGTTGTCAACGTTAAAACAGGAGAATTAAACCCTGATGAACGAGAACGAAGTCTTTCACGCCAGAACTGTTGAATAAAACATTCTCACACTTCTTGCTGCGTTAACTCAGGGTAAAACCTCAAGCTTTCGATGAATACCTCCACAGTCTTCGTCAGGAGCAACTGACTGGGGCTTCTGATTGGTCTGTTATTACGTAATGCTGTCGCATATGTTAAGTGTCTGCACTGGAGGTGCCACTTCTCTAGTAGTAGTGTAAACATTGCGATAAATATCTCTGTCTCTACTCAGCATCGAGAGCTCGCTCCCATGCACCCGCTGTCCCCGATTGAAGTTCCTGTCGCACATTCTTATTTCTACATCCTCTTTAATTACGTAATCCAATCTGTAGGACCTTGGGACAAAATTATGTTTCGTTGAGCAATATATTGTGTTTGTTTGTTAAGTTGTGCTCAGAAACGGCAGATTTCTCCAGTTCTCAATTTTTGATATGTCTTTGTTTGCTGCGCACCCGTCGGAAACGATTCAGGTGGACCGGTCGATGCAATTACTACAGCAGTCACAAGAAACGTTATAAAGCTATGCATCCTGAGGCCAAGACTGTCGTTAATAGGGCGTAGCATCTCATTTATCTTTTTAGGAGGTCAGAAAATAGGTCTTCTACCTCGTCCTCCCAGGACTCTGTCTACTGCGATGGATGCAGCGGCGCAGGAAGGAGGGAATCATCACGCGAATGTTCAATATTTTCACGTTTCCTTTTCTAGGAGAACGGTGATTTCGTGTCGCGTAAACAACAGCTGTTCTTTCGGCACAGGTACTCCAGATGATTGATTTCAGAGTCCAAGTCGTTCTCGTCAGAAACAGTTTTTGCTCTATGTACCAATGTGTTTAAAACTACTCTCATCTGGACTGGACTTCCGACTTTCGCTGTACCAACGCATATAATAATGGCAGCCACTACTCTTTCTGTATATCAACATGAACGAGATGACTAGGTGCGTACTGTTAATATGTTCAAGGAAGTGCTCTAGAGCTTCTACACCCTGTTGCCAGACCATAAATATGTCGTCAAAATAATGATAAAGTGAACGGGGACGAAGAGGAACCAAATTCAGTGCCTTTTTCTCAAACTTTTGAGTACAATGTTAGGCACTGTTGGAGACAACGGAGAACCCATAGCCATTATGTCTATTATTTCATAAAATTTACCGCCTTACAAGATGTAGATGGTAGTCATAATATGTCGCAATAACTTAATCGTTTCAGGTGGAGAATGTTCTGCCAACAGTTGCAACGTGTCCCCCAAAAGAACCTTCGTAAACAGTGAGACGACATCGAAGGTGACTAAAATATCGTTTGGGCCAACTCTAATCTAATCTCAATGAATATCTCAGGGCTTTTGATGTGATGTCGCAGTGGCCAGCTAACGGTGTCACCAGCTTAGTTAAATATTTGTCCAGCCTGTAGGCAGGAGAACCAATAACGCTAACAACTGGCCTCATTGGAATGATTTTGTCAAGGGTTTCAAGCAATCCGTACAGTTTGAGAGGTGTAGGAGCTCGTACCCTAAGATTTTTGATGACGTCCTCTCATACAGCACAATTCCTCAGGAGCATCACTGTTTTTCTTCTGTATGACGGAACTGGGCCTCGTTTTAGACATTTGCACAGCCAGAAGCACCAAAAGTCTTCATCTTTTCACAATGCACAGCGCCCCTCTCTCTATGCCCTTCTGATGTCAGATTCAGGCGGCTTGACCAAGGTTAAAATGCGACTGTTGTTAAGTCTTAACTCGTCGACGTAGTCTTGTAACAGAATCCCCACTGCCTACTCTACTCGATTAATTAAATAGACGATAGGTCTAGTGCGTGGTGTTGGAGCGAAGTTCAATACTTTATTAAGGATCGAGATGGCTTCTTCATCCAGCGCTTGCGTGACAGGTGCGTACCATTCCATGGAACGATACCGATATTTACGTGGTTTACCCTGATGTAAATAAACAAACTTCACATCCCCCTCGACTCGGCGATTGCACTGCTGCCTCATGCTTACCACTCTCACATCGTGTGAGTATGGAAGATGGCAGCAGTAACGGCTGGACGTTCTAAGTCGAGCTCGAGCTCAGTTCTCTGCTCCAAGTCAGAGACGTTCTTGTCTTCAGTTCTCTGCAGCGATGTGGAGTAAGTGTTCTCTTTCGAATTTCTGGCAGAAAGTGGGTTCTTCGATCTCTCAGTAGCGAGTGTTTTCTCACCAGTCTCTCTGAAGCAAGTGTCGGGTGACTTTACTGTCCAAACCTTAGCTGTACTGCCAGTGTGGCAGTATTGTCGGCCAAATGAAGCAGACCTTGCGAGTTATGACCAATAATCACATTAAAAACAAATTTAACAAATTCCTACTCTCTTAGATTTCGTACTGGTTAACCAATAATAGTGTGGCATGTGTAGGAACACTGAAATCTCTCCCATCACTTGATAGGTTTCCAACCTTAGCCAACCAAAATGCTTGCATGTACACACATGCGAGAAAACGCGCCTTTACACAAAATAATTACTGTTAAACACTCACAGCTCCAGTTACTCAGATTTAAACGAACATTTCTTTATGAAACGACCACAGGCAATGGCCGATCCCATGGTCACAAGTTCTAGGTACTTCACTTGATTTTCAGACCTTGAGTCTCCAAAATCATTGCTCAGTGGCAGGACAAGCGACTTTCCTGACTCATACCTGCTGCTTTTGGTGCCGAACAACTTTATGATAGTGGTTCATTTAAGTAAACTTCCCTGTCGTGAGTCATATAAAGAAAAGTCCCAAGGTGGCAGAAAATAACGGGCCCCATCACTGTAACGAAAGAAAAGGAGGAGAAAAAGTAATTAGCTATGCAAACTTCGGCAATAGTGAGTACTGTCTACGGTTTTCATGGAACGATAAGAATCGAGTGTACTGACTTTTAGGATGTGCACATTGCATTATCAAATAGGTTGTATGACAATTTGGGCGTAAAATGCTACGTAAGAAGTGGAACATCATTGTGATAAATTTTGATTCACAGATTCTTTAAACTTACCGGTGTGTTCTCCCGAAAATGTGTAACGTATTTAAAAATGATGAATTGATAATAACAAGAAATTATATCCCCGAAAGCGAACAGTTAAATTTGATCAATGAGAAAGTAAAACTGGAGCCCACACGAAGGCTCACCGGCAGTCGTTCTTTCCAGGAACCATACGCGACTGGAACAGGGGGTAAGTGACAGTGGCACACAAAGTATCCTCCGCAGCATACCGGAACGTGGCTTGAGGAATACAGATGTAATCTAGATCTTGAATATTCGGAAAATATCCAGAAAATACCCGTGAACTTCACAGTAATCTACCATTGCATCCAGACAAATTGGTACCAATGCAAAGCATCAACAAGTGACGAGAACCAAAGAAGGTGATTTTCACTTTCTGTGAGATATAAATTCGTAATTTATACAGAAAGTTAAAGAAATACTTGAACTGTAATATCATTCTAAGCGAAATTTGAGATGTAATCATTTCGTCAAGCATTCTGAATGAAAAATGTATGAACAATAAATAAATTCGAAAATAATGTTTTTAACCTACTGAGAAACTATGTTTTTGGAAAAACTATGCTGAATGTGCGAAAAATGAGTAATGTGAAGCTAGTAAAATGTCGGAACGATTGATGGAAATGAGCGTCTGGCGTCATCGGCTGGGAGGCCCCTTGCGGGGCAGGTCCGGCTGCCTTGGTGCACGTCTTATTACATTCGACGCCACATTAGGCGACCTGACCGCCGGATGTCGCTGAAATGATGATGAAGACCTCATAAGTGTCTGAGCGGAGAAAATCTCCGACCCAGCCGGGAATTGAACCCGGGCCCGTAGGGTGGCAATCCGTCACACTGACCACTTTTTTTCTAGGGTAGACATTTCTAAGACGCTCAATGTTCATTTACATGATAGCTATAAGTTGAAGGAATCTGAAAAAAAGGTTGAAATGTATTACACAAACTAAGGCAACCTTATGAATTACATTTTGTAAGTGCTTCAAAAATTCATGATCTTATGGAAAGAGCTGGAGGCAGATGGTTTGACGACTCAGTTTACCCAAATAATAACATTTATGACATCCTATGTGCCAATGAAAAGAAAGTGGTTTCAACGAAAGATGAATTATCAGGGGATACTGTTGTAGCAATCATAGCACTGAGAGCAAATATGTGTGGTCGCAAAACCGACACACAGTCTGTAATGAGTAGAGTGAAAGATGTGAAACGCTCAGCGGCAAAGGAGTTACGCACTGATATTAAGTGAGAATTTGTGGTAAATTCTGTGGGTAAATTTAGTGTTAAGTATATGATTGTATCCAAGCTACAGACAGTTTCGTCTATAACCTAACGTAAATTTGAGTTTTTGTCCAAGGATAATAAATGCTTCATACTTGACGATTTGCTGAGCACTATACTCGTAGTGTGTGGTCATTTTCGCAAAGACAGACCTAGTCAGCAGCTGTGCGCGCAACAGTGGGCGATTTAAAATTGATGTGGTAGCAAAATGCTGGTTGTGAATGAAATGTTGCGAAATTATAACCTACATGCTGTATACACAGAAAAGATGTAAGCTTAAACTGTAACTTACATGAGTATTTTAATGTACTGAAATTGAAACCTACATGTTGTAGATAAAGAAAAAATGGTAGTAGTAATTGAAGTTGGAACCGATACGTTGTAGCTATGTTACGATGATAAAAAAACTGATTCTGACGTACCAAGAAAACGTAATTGTATCACACTGGTTACAGATATAGAAAAGATGTGATTAATTTTTAGGGTAACGAAATACTTTCATAATTTATTATGAGTTACATATCTGAGTGTGTTTCCTTTGATAAATACCTGTTGGACCTGTTTGTAACTTCAAGACAGAAACGTGAAGTTTATAACTGCTCCAACCGTCCAGTGGACAATTACGCAGTTCCTTCACCAATGGAGCAGAATAATGTCTTTCCCCATCCATTCTTGTAGTAGGACGCTGTAAGATCGGCTATTTTATTTTTAGGTAGTTAAAATACTGTGCTTTATTTAGGAGACCTAATGTGTCACACAGTTAGCTTAGAAAGTCTTTTCACTGGCCTGTTTCCAAAAAGAGTGTGTGTCTCAAGGAGGAGTTGAAATGGGGTTGGACAGTACAATTGTCGCTGAGAAAGTTAGAAGTTTGTGTTGGTACAGATGCTCTCTGACTGGAGCATTTCCTAAAAGGAGGCGTGGCTTTGAAGTGGGGAGGGGAGGGGAGGGTAAAGGGGCATGGCTAAGGAAGTGGAGAGAGGAGAGAAGAAGTGGGTGAAAGATCCGAATTGGAGGTTGAGAAGAGTGGTGAGGTGAACAATGGAGAATAGGAAGGAGTGACGGGACAGGAACATAATTTTTTTTTATACAAAGTTGCCCTTGGATTCCTTCTTTGGCAATTTTTTGCATAATTGTCTATTTTGAGTGCATATTATAATGGAATTCACAGTATGACCTTTTGGCATAATACCGTCTTCAGCTCTGTTCTGCAGAAATGCATAGGATATTCAAAAAGAAGGAACAGATTTCATTTGTATTTTATAGACAAACTATGAAAGATGAAACATAATGCACATTTCATTGCACAGAGGAATTCAGTGTTATTTGTTCGCACAGATACTATACCATAAACTCAACATGAGCACCATGAGTTGTTGGACGAACATCTACACGGTAATCCATTTGATTCCACATACAAGTCAACGGGTCCATGTATGTGGAATCGACAGCTTCAACAATTTGGTTTTCAGTTCTTGAAGAGTATCTACCATAGGTTGGAGAATGACTGTCTGTACTCCCACAGAAAAAAAATCGCTTCATGTTGAATCAACGGTGGAACGCACATTGCACTTGAACAATGGATTAGTTTTTCACCGATTTCGGCACACAAAATGATTTCTCTTGGTGTAGTGGCCATGTTGTTATAAACAAACAGCAGCGAAGTTGGGTGAAAATTTGAACTTTCCTCTATCCAGTAACAAGTGCAATGTGTTAGTATCTTTTATAGATTACCTGTAATAAACAACTGAAATTTGTTTTTTCTTTTTCGAAGAATTTTGGAAATTTGTGGCAAGATCCTATGTCACCAAACTGCTGAGGTCATCGGTCCCTAAGCTTACACACTACTTAATCTAACTTAACTAACACACATACCCATGCCCGAGGGAGGATTCGAACCTCCGACGTGAGGAGCCGTACAGACCGTGAAAGGCGCCATAGACCGCGCGTCTACCCGACGCGGCATTTTTCTTTTTGAATTACGCTGTATATTTAAGTAACAATCATACATCGTTGTCTGTAGACCAAGTAAACAGAAAGGAACTATAAATGCATCATAAGAATAAAATAGCTGACTGCCATAACATACCATTAAGAGTATTCTAATATGAGCAGTACCGTCAAATGCTTTGCACACGCAGGTACACGAATATGTCCTTAGTGCGTCCTATAGTTATGCATAAATGAATTATAGCCAGTAGAGGCGCTAGTGAGGAGATAACGTAAGTGACCAACACCAAAAATTCAATAGTTTATAAAAGGATGTTCGTAATTCATTAAAATGGGTTCTAAGGCTACAGTGTGCGTCTAATACGGGTAGCAACGCCGTATACATTGTACAAGGAGGTAAACTATTTCCTCAGGATGTCCTATAGTTATGCATACATGTATTACAGCCGGTGGAGGGGTTAGTGATGAGACAAAATAAGTGACCAACATTACAATTTAATAGTTTAAAAAAAGGATATACGTAATTTTTATTATATTTAAAATCAGAATAAAATGTGTAAATATTTTAGACAGCGCACTTATAGAAAATCTTTTATAATGAAAAAATAAATAAAAATTTGTGTGAAAAGAAATTAGGTGACATATAAACTATACAGTTTAAAGTCTCCATGGGCGATGGCACATTCAGAGGACAATCCAGCAAAAAATTGTACCTACAAGTATTGCATATGGTATGTAGATGACATCATACTACCGTATAAAGGTGATGGAAAGGAAATCCGTGAGCTAACAGAAAGAATAAGTACGACGCACGAAAATAATAATAATAATAATAATAATAATAACCCTGTGGAGGCCCGGGAAAAGAATAGGCCTCCGGTATGTTCTGCCAGTCGTAAAGGCGACGAAAAGAACAAACCACTAATAGGGCTAACCCCCCTTTTAGTGTGATTAGTTGGTTCAGGACAGAACTAAAGAAGCCTCGGACAAGCGCCGTCATGGTCGGGGACGACGCTTGAACCCTATGCTCGCCCACAATGGTAACGACACTGCTAGCCAACTGGAAAATGATTTAAATCCAAATAGAGGTGTTTTGCAGGATATGCTTCCTGCAACCACCCTAGAAGGAAAAGACAGAGGATGAGATGGTCAGATGAACTTAATCGACACCTCATGTTCTGTTATTACCAAGCAACAAACCTAGGAACCAACACAACTGGATACAGATCACATGTATACACAACATTTATTACCTGATACCCAGAATTAAAATTTTTAACAGAACAACGACTAGCTGATAAGATCCGTGTAATAATAAAAAATAACAGGATACCCCAGTCAGAATTAGAAAACATCAAACAACAAGTACAACAAATACTGGAACAAAATAATGTGCAATCAGAAGAAGAAGAAAATACAGTAATGGACTCAAACATCCCAGAGCAAACAAACAAAGAACAACACGCATCAATTAAACAATCAGAGGAAAACGAAATCTTAAGACAGCCACCAGAACAAGCACAAATAGAACATGTGACACATATGTTAGATATAGAAGAAAAATTTCAGCTGACATATATAGAATACAAAGACACAAATACAGACATTAGACCATTCTTGCATAGACCGCCAAATAACCCACAAGACGAAACAACAATAAAAACTATCAACACAACCATACACAACAAAATAAATGAAAACATAACTATGGAAGAGTTACAACTACTGGTTTATATAGGAGCACTCACTACACTAAATACACACACTACGCAGAGATCAGAACCAACCAACACACGGAAGAAACCCACAAAATCAGCATGGCAACACAGGCTACAGATCAGAATAGAAAAACTGAGAAAAGACATTGGACAGCTAACACAATTTATAAGAAATGAAATGTCAGGAAAAAACGAAAAAGGTTAGGTAAAATCTCACAACAAGAAGCGATAGAGCAATTAGATGAAAAGAAGCAGAAATTACAAGCATTGGCCAAACGACTTAGAAGATACAAAAAAAGTGAAAATAGAAGGAAACAAAACCAAACATTCAACACAAACCAAAAGAAATTTTACCAGACAATAGATAACACACACATTAAAATAGACAATCCACCAAACATAACAGACATGGAACACTTCTGGAGCAACATATGGTCAAACCCGGTACAACATAACAGGCATGCATGGTGGATAAAAGCAGAAACAGACACATACAAGATGTACCACAAACGCCTGAAGTGATAATTTTGCAACATGAAGTCACCCAAGCAATTAATTCTACTCACAACTGGAAAGCCCCTGGAAAAGATAAAATAGCAAATTTCTTGCTAAAGAAGTTCACCTCAACACATTCACATCTAACAAAATTATCTAACAGTTACATTGCAGACCCATACACATTTCCTGATACACTTACACAAGGAATAACTTATCTGAAACCTAGAGATCAAGCAGACACAGCAAACCCAGCTAAATATCGCCCCATAACATGCCTACTAATAATATACAAAATATTAACTTCAGTCATTACACAGAAATTAATGACACATACAACACAGAACAAAATTATAAATGAAGAACAAAAAGGAGGTTGCAAAGGAGCACGAGGATGTAAAGAGCAACTGATAATAGATGCAGAGGTGACATATCAAGCTAAAACTAAACAAAGGTCGCTACACTACGCATATATTGATTACCAAAAAGCTTTTGATAGTGTACCCCACTCATGGTTACTACAAATATTGGAAATATACAAAGTAGATCCTAAATTGATACAGTTCCTAAACATAGTAATGAAAAATTGGAAAACCACACTTAATATCCAAACAAATTCAAATAAGATCACATCACAGCCAATACAGATTAAGCGTGGAATATACCAAGGAGACTCATTGTCATTTCTGGTTCTGCCATGTTCTGAACCCACTATCCAACATGCTAAATAATAAAAATTATGGATACAATATTACTGGAACATACCCATACAAAATCACACATTTGCTATACATGGATGATCTAAAACTACTGGCAGCAACAACTCAACCAATTACTAAAGATAACAGAAGTATTCAGCAGTGATATAAATATGGCTTTTGGAACAGACAAATGTAAGAAAAATAGCATAGTCAAGGGAAAACACACTAAACAAGAAGATTACATATTGGATAGGATAACCACAGCGACTGCATAGAAGCGATGGAAAAAACAGATGCCTATAAATATCTAGGATACAGACAAAAAATAGGAATAGATAATACAAATATTAAAGAAAAACTAAAAGAAAAATATAGACAAAGACTAACAAAAATACTGAAAACAGAATTGACAGCAAGAAACAAGACAAAAGCTATAAATACTTATGCTATACCAATATTGACCTACTCATTTGGAGTAGTGAAATGGAGTAACACAGACCTAGAAGCACTCAATACACTTACACGATCACAATGCCACAAATATAAAATACATCACGTACATTCAGCAACAGAAAGACAACAGAAAGATTCACATTAAGCAGAAACTAAGGAGGGAGGGGATTTATCGATATAAAAAACCTACATTAGACAATTTAAGAAAATTCTTTCTAGAACGAGCAGAAACTAGCAAAATACACAAAGCAATCACTCATATAGATACATCGGCTACACCACAGCAATTTCATAACCACTCCTACAACCCTTTAGATCACATAACATCAACAGATACGAAGAAAGTAAATTGGAAAAAGAAAACACTACATGGAAAGCACCCGTATCATCTAACACAGTCACACATCGATCAAGATGCATCCAACACATGGCTAAGAAAAGGCAATATATACAGTGAGACGGAAGGATTCATGATTGCAATACAGGATCAAACAATAAACACCAGATATAACAGCAAGCATATTATTGAAGATCCCAATACCACAACAGATAAATGCAGACTTTGCAAACAACAAATAGAAACAGTAGATCACATCACAAGCGGATGTACAATACTAGCAAATACAGAATACCCCAGAAGACATGACAATGTAGCAAAAATAATACATCAACAGCTTGCCTTACAACATAAACTTATAAAACAACACGTTCCCACATACAAGTATGCACCACAAAATGTCCTGGAGAATGATGAATACAAATTATACTGGAACAGAACCATTATAACAGATAAAACAACACCACATAACAAACCTGACATCATACTCACCAATAAAAAGAAGAAATTAACAGAACTAATCGAAATATCCATACCTAATACAACAAATATACAAAAGAAAACAGGAGAAAAAATTGAAAAATACATCCAACTGGCTGAGGAAGTCAAGGACATATGGCATCAGGATAAAGTTGACATTATACCAATCATACTATCAGCTACAGGAGTCATACCACACAATATCCACCAGTACATCAATGCAATGCAGCTAGATCCAAACTTATATATACAACTACAGAAATCCGTAATTATTGATACATGTTCAATTACCAGAAAGTTCCTAAATGCAATATAACATACACCGTACAGTTAAAAGGAAGTCACACTTGATCAAGGTCCGCGTCACTTTCCATTTTTGACCAGACATAACGTCTGAGAAAAGAAAGAAATAATAATAATAATTCGGTGGAACTGAAGGAAGAGGGAAGTACAAGATTTATGATCCTCAGGATAATTAAAAGACAAGGAAGATACAAAATCAGTGTATTTAGGAAGCAAAAACTTCTGTTGTTGTTTTCAAAAGAAGTGGAACTACGTAAAACTATTATTTCAAAATTTATTTTGGTGTAAATGGTGAAAAAATGCATTTCTGACCAAAACGGTAGGCTATTTTCTATAACTTAATTTTACGGTAGTCACGACAGTAATACAATGAATCCTCAATGTCTGTACGAATATCATGTGCCAAAATATCATGTGTCCAGTTCCTTCTTCTATTTTTCCTTTTTTTTTCTTCAAATGCAGTCCCTCTCATTGCCATCAGCAGTGTTTGTAGCTGGATCATATGATTTACATACTCTATTGTAGTCAATTTATTTTCGCTTTATTTTGATCGGATTTCTTGATTTCACCTTTTTCCAACTGTTTTTGAAGCTTTATACTTCTTATTTTTCCTGCAGTTCCTTTTCCGAGTCCCAAATTTTTTCATTCTTATTAACATCTGTTTATTTGGTGCTGCAGTCAGTACTTCACTTTTCTTAGCTTTTCTTTTTCGGCTCTTTAATCTGTTTCAGTGCAAGAGGGCAAAGGAAATATCTCCGAGGTGCTTGAAAATATTGCGTCACTGTCTGTCGAGGATGAAATAATGAATACATCAGTTTTAGGCCTAACACACCTGTAGTGGTTGGGAGACTTTCTAATTCCCAGAGTTTCTTGGAGGAAGTTTAGCAGCGACTTCCGAAATTGTATCAAGAACGTTTGATGTTCTGCATTGATAAGGGCGCTGGTCATAAGACCTAAGACAGTGAAAATTTGTGAAGAGGTACACCCAACTTCATTTGACGTCATAGAAAAACATAGGTCTCCAGCGGAACACAATCATTAGTGGCTAGTTCATACTTTTCCAAGGGAAAGTAAACAGCGGTAGAATAAAGTGTCCAGTGAAATTACTGCCCCCTAGTCCCTGATGTCATTTTTCATAGTAGATGCTGCAATTTTACTGTGATAACCTTCTCACAGTTATGAACATATGCACCTCCTGTTTCGTCACCGTTATACATTGCTCTGCAAAACTTAAGGACGATATAAATTAGGATATCGTATAAACTCCTCAGTGGAAATGAATTGAAGTCCGGGAGCGTACTGAAGAGGTCTCTGAGTCGTGTCCAAAAAGTTGGACGGTACATGGCGTGAGGTGAGCGTAACTATAGCACCAAATGGGGCTTGCGCCGAAACACAAAGCAGTTGAACGTACAGGAAAAGACAATGTGTTCAATCAGCGATCAGTTACGGTGCACTGTTGTGGTTTTCTTCGTTACAACATGTCCCAGATACAACATCTGGATAAATTTGTCCGGGGTAGAATCATTGGGAAACGGAAGGAGGAGAAATAGAAATTGTGACAAGCGTAGTTAGGTAGAGCAGCAGATGATCGTACGATCGCTACATTGTGTAAAAGGCAAGAAAGGCAAGAAGGACGCCACGTCAAACAGCGAGTGGAATTGTGATCATAAACAGGAATCCCACCCTACACAGGGGCATGGCGACTGTGAGGGCTCATCCCTACACCCGAAGACCGGCACACTGTATTCTGCTGACACTCATCATCTTCGGCACCCTCTCCAAGGGTGACAAGAGCGTAAGGAATGGACCAACGAGTTGTAGGGGAGTGTGCTCTTCTCCAATAAGAGCAGATTCAGTCTGAGTAGTGATTCTGGAAGCACCTGCATATGACGAGAGGAGGGAACACGTAATGCACCAGCAACAATGCCGCATAGACCTGTTTTCTAGGTCCAGATGTTGTGGGGAGGTGTTGCATTTGGTATTGACCTCCAAATATTTGAACGCGGTACACTCACTGGTCGACATTATTTGGACATGTAAACCTTCCCCATGTGCGTCTTTTCAGGAATACATTCGGCCCTGATATCATTTTTATGGACAACAATGAGCGACTGCATCGAAGAGCGCTGGTGGAGGAGCTCTTGGAACTAGAGGACCGTGGGTGAATGGAAGCTCCATGCTCTTTCACCCGACTTACATTTCATCTTTCCGCACGTCCACATGCTTCAAGACCACCAGCAGTTGCGAATTACGCTGCTGGAGAACTGGAATGTCCTACCACAAGAACACTTTACCTGCCCTGTGACCAGCATGGGGGCATTTTACACTGAAGAACGTGACTCCATTCCTCATCTAGGCGAATCACTTATATGAATGCTTGGTGTTTGTTCTTTGTTACTGGCGTAAGCTGTTGCCAGCACACCGGTCAGCAAAGATGTTGCAAGAAGATCGGCAGTAGGAGCCAGATCAAGTACGCCTATCAGGAACGAGGCCAAACACAGACTCGCCATCAACTGGCCGCCAACGCCCACTTGACCGCAAGTACACTACTGGCCATTAAAATTGCTAAACCACGAAGATGACGTAATACAGAAGCGAAAATTTAACCGACAGGAAGAAGATGCTGTGATATGCAAATAATTAGCTTTTCATAGCATTCACACAAGGCTGGTGCCGGTGGCGACACCTACAACGTGCTGACATGAGGAAAGTTTCCAACTGATTTCTCACACACAAACAGCAGTTGCCTGGAGAAACGTTGTTGTGATGCCTCGTGTAAAGAGGAGAAATGTGTACCATCACGTTTCCGACTTTGATAAAGGTCGGATTGTAGCCTATAGCGAGTGCGGTTTATCGTATCGCGACATTGCTGCTCGCATTGGTCGAGATCCAATGACTGTTAGCAGAATATGGAATCGGTGGATTCAGGAGGGCAATACGGAACGCCGTGCTGGATCCCAACGGCCTCGTATCACTAGAACTCGAGATGACAGGCATTTTATCCGAATGGCTGTAACAGATCGTGCGGCCACTTCTCGATCCCTGCGTCAACAGATGGGGAGGTTTGCATGACAACAACTATCTGCACGAACAGTTCGACGAAGTTCGCAGAAGCATGGACTATCAGTTCGGAGACCATGGCTGCGGTTACCCTTGACGCTGCATCACATACAGGAGCACCTGCGACGGTGTACTCAACGACGAACCTGGGTGCACGAATGGCAAAACGTCAGTTTTTCGGATGAATCCAGGTTCTGTTTACAGCATCATGATGGTCGCATCCGTGTTTGGTGACATCGCGGTGAACGCACGTTAGAAGCGGGTATTCGTAATCGCCATACTGGCTTATCACCTGGCGTGATGGTGTGGGGTGCCACTGGTTACACGCCTTGGTCACCCTTGTTCGCATTAACGGCACTTTGAACAGTGGATGTTACATTTCAGATGTGTTACGACCCTTCATTCGATCGCTGCGAAACACTACATTTCAGCAGGATGATGCACGACCGCATTTTACAGGTCCTGTACGGGCCTTTCTGGATACAGAAAATGTTCGACTGCTGCCCTGGCCAGCACATTCCCCAGATCTTTCACCTATTGAAAACATCTGGTCAATGGTGGCCCAGCAACTGGCTCATCACAATACGCCAGTCACTACTGTTGATGAACTGTGGTATCGTGTTGAAGCTGCATGGGCAGCTGTACATGTGCACGCCATCCAAACTCTGTTTGACTCAATGCCCAGGGGTATCAAGGCCGTTATTACGGCCAGAGGTGGTTGTTCTGGGTACTGATTTCTCAGGATCTATGCACCCAAATTGCGTGAAAATGTAATCACATGCCAGTTCTAGTATAATATATTTGTCCAATGAATACCCCTTTATCATCTGCATTTCTTCTTGATGTAGCAATTTTAATGGCCAGTTCACCACCGCTGGCCGGTGGCTCAAGCTGAGTCCCAGTCTGAGTCACTAGCTCAGTCTCTCAGTCTGAGTCACTAGTGCAGTCAGTAAGTCACTACCTCAATCGCGGGTCAACCAACTCGCACTCCTTTTAGGCATCTGTCATTCATCGTATAGTGGGACTGTAATTCACCAGCAGTAAGGCTAAAGTTTACTAATAGTGAAGAGCTCGTACCAGAACACATAGGCGCTGTTAATGTTAAGTCGAAGCTATCTGTTTAAGTAAATAGAGAACCCTGTTAATAAATGTGTGCAGTTGTGTTGTTGGAAGATGATACCGGCCACCAAACAATTTACTCTCCCTTGATTCCTATGGTACAACACTCTACAGTGGTGACGAAGAATACAACAAGTTTCTGGAGCGTAGCAGTTCTTTCTATATACAGGGTGTCCCATTTATCTTGCCCACCCTAAAGAACTGTTTGTCCAGATGCAAATTACAAAATGTTTCAAGCAAATGTTCTTTAGCCGTCAGGGGGACATCAATCAGCATGGTTGCCCTCTTTGTAGCTTTTTTTTTTTACAAAGATATGAACACCGGTATGACTTTTTTAAATGGCACCCTGTATTTTTTATTCGGTAATTCTTTTCCTCTCCTAAAGACCTATTCAAAAATGTATCACAGTGTACAATTCACTGAAACACAACGTTATCAAAACAGTATTGCAATTACTGTTGTGCTAACTTACATTCCCCATAGGTGAGCAGCATTTCTACCGTCTCGTCGTGTACATTCTCCTCACACAACTCTTCAACTGACGATGGTTGATGGAATGACGGGTGTGCATTCTACTGATGTTTACATTTAACCTCTGTCATCGGCAGCACGAGGATGTGTTCCATTACCCCGAGTATCTGCACTAAGCACTGGGAGCGTCAACGTCAGTGTTGTGTTATGTAATTGACAACGTTGTGTTTCAATGAATGGTACATTATGATACATTTTGAATAAATCTTTAGGAGAGGAAATTAATTACCGAATAAAAAAACAGGATGCCATTTAAAAAAGTCATGCCGCTGTTCACATCTTTGTAAAAAACATAGCTACAACGAAGGCAATCATGCTGATTGATGTCCCCCTTGTAACGCCGGAAATGCATATCCTCCTATTTCCGTCTATTGTACTATAAATTTGTTTTGCTTATTTTTGTTAACTGAATATATGACATTTCTGTGTCTTTACATATTGTACTTGTTTTACTATTTGTATATATATATATATATATTTATGCATTTATGTCGATGTATAATTGGTTTGTTTCGTAAATATTATTTGTATTTTTACGCTGGGTCTTGCCTAGGGAAAACTGCTGTCGAACGATTACATCGATAGGTCGTGTGAAGAATCAAAGTGTGTAGGATCTTTGGTAGTGTTAACTCTGCCGCGTGGAGCGCGGGCAGCGAGGGAGAGTCTGGCCGGGGTAGTGCAGTGGAGCAGGTGTGTTGTATGACGCTCCCGCGAGTTGCCGCGCTTTCGGGGTTTGGCAGCATGTAATTGAAAAAATTGACAGGAAGCTAGACAATTAGAACAAAGCTATTAATGTTGTTAACAACAATGTTGGAGTTGCTAACGCAAAAGTTGATAAAATCAAGGAAGATATTGTTGTGATTAATACCGAAATCGGTTATCTTAAACAGGAAATGATAGGTGTTCAGGCGGAAATTGCGAGCATAAATACGCGTTTTAATTCCGAAATTAGCAGAATCGAAAAAAGTGTAGGAGAAGCAGTTGCTCCGATCATCGAGAATAAGGTGACGGAACAAATTCAATTAGTGAAAAAAGAGGATCAAAAGAAGGTGGAAACTTTAAAGGCTTTAGTATCCGAAGTAGATACCAAAGTGACGAAGCAGGCTAATACCTGCGAAGAGAAGAAAAAGGAAGTAGAAACGCTTGCGACAACCACTTGCCAAGTAATTACGAAAGTGTCGGAATTAGAAAAGAAACTTGACGAAAAACAGAGCTATGTGCCAATCTGTGCACATAGTTCGGAATTGTTGACGAAAGAGGAGCGGTTCGACCCCTTGCAAAAAAGGCGGTATACACGCGACGGATTTCATTAAAAATTGTGAAAGAGTTTTACCCAGATCATGGACTAATGAGAGAAAAATTAATGCGGTTATTGATGTGTTGGCTGGTGATGCCTAGCGTTGGGGCTTAAACCTCAACATTACGAACCTGATTTTTGACGAGTTTAAAAATTTGTTTCTGGCTGAATACAGCAAAGTGTCTGGCGCGAATTTGTCGTATCGAGGCCTTTCGATGCGAATTCGCGCGGCTCGATGAAGGAGTTTTAGGGCTGGATCCGCAAGTTGGAATATTTGCGTGATCGCCGCACGGAATCCGAAATAGTCTGGGAACTCTAGAAGAAGCTTCCAGATGATACAAAACGCTATGTAGGAAGCAATCACAGGACAATCAATGATTTCCTGGAAAGAGTTGAGGACGAGGACTATTGGCGCAATAATCGCGACAGTGGTGGAGGCCGTGGAAACAACAACGGATACCACAGCAACCACAACAACGATAACCATGGGAATAATGCATACCGCAATCTTGGCAGCAGTAACAATAGTGGTTCGGGCCGTAATGACAATCGATACACTGCAAATAATAACAGGAATGACGGAAACCAGTATCATACTAACGTGATACGGGCTTCACAGAATAGTGATAACGCCAGAGGGTGTGATCAGCCGCCTCAGCAGCATCCGCGAAGCGTATCCGCTGGGACGACACAGGGAAACCATTAGCCGCGCCGGTGAGGGGCCGACCGAGCGTGGAGAAATTTTGGAGGCCCAATAACAAGAGAAAACCCAGGTGTCGTCGTTATGAAAATTCCGTATGGAATAATCAACTGCGGGAGAGTGTGCCAGTGTTAGGAGAAAGGAGTGCGCCCACAGGTAGTAAATCAGCTGTATACACGGCAGTAGGAAGTACATTCACTGTCAGTGAGAACAATTTAAGTAGTGTTCCGGAAATCGATTATAAAGTGGTAGCTGTAATACCCACAGCGGAACTGGAGATTGAGTTTAAGAATGATGCGCAAGTGTTGAGAAAAGATCAGATGTCGGATAACACGTCCGTCATTGAGCGAGGGGATGCAGAGAGGGATGAGGTCTGGTTAAGGCAGTTCGGTCGCTTATACGACGAACTAAGACATTATAGGGGCCTGTACGGGAGAAGTGTTTATGGGGAAATCGGGCAGGATTTGCCGCGTCTCGTCCTACAGGAAGATAGTATTTGTGAAATGATAGGAAGTTCTGGCCTTAACCGGCAGACTGTACTAGAAATAGTCGATGTTAATGGGGAGCACGAGCAAGATTCGTCGTGTTTCGTCCCGCAGGAGTTAGATGTTGAATCAGTAACGGAAAAGTTCTGGCCCTAACCGGCAGACCTTACCGAAAGTTGTAGTGTTAGAAGTGGCCGACCCATCCGACGCAAAGCTCCAGTTTAAACATTGCGAGAGTATTAAGGAGAAAGAAAACGAAAATTTTAGTGATAGCCGGACACGATTGGTAGAAAAGCACGTAGATTACAGCGTGTATGAGGTTAGAGCTGACATTATACGGTCAGACGATAGCAGTGTGGGTTGCACAAATCCAGAGGAAGTAATTGCAGATACTACTGGGCACATTCCTCCAGGTAGATTGGCAGATGAGATCAATCTGACCAAAGAGGAATCAACGAAGGTGACAATTAGTGAACTGATAGCAAAGCAACACTCACTAGTTGACGAGTTACTGGAAAAGCTTTCGGTATTTGAGGCGAAACTACAGACTAAGCCTCAGGACAAACGTGTTGAAATTAAAACTGTATGTGAACAGAGGCTGAAAAAGCCGCCAGATAAGCCGGATTTAGGATCAAAGCCGGATGGTTTTTTCTGGAATGACCTGGATATAGACGAGGATTTATTGTGGGAAAATAAAGAAACAGTCCAGGACAAGTGTAGGCAGATAGTAGTGTCTGTTAATATGCACGACCTACAACTAAACGTGTTGATTGACACCGGTGCAGAATTGAGTGCTGTATCTGGGAAAATATTTGAGTTACTGAAAGACAGACCTGGCATCGTAGTTATGCCAGTAACAGGAGTGAAAATTATCGGTGCTACTGGGAAGGCCAGTAAACCGGTCACAAAACAGATTTTTCTCAACTTCGAGATATGTGGGGCACGATTTGAACAAGAGTTTGTCGTCGTGCCAGACTTAACTACGGAAGTAATTATCGGGTTGGATTGGCTATTGAAGTACCGTACAGTGATTAATTGCGAAAGCAAAACTTTGACATGTACGTCACAAGATAAAACAGTAGTAGTTAGTGTTGACGAGGCAGGAGACGGTGTGCACAGGCAATACCTGCCTATACACATTGTTAACTGGCCAGATGGTATTGACGTAGGTATGAATTTGAACTGCCGTAACGTGAGGAATCTCGGCATTGACAAAAGTGTAGAAAGTGAATTGGAAGAGATAATCAAATCCCTCCACGGATTGACATTAGTATTGGTGTCAAAGAAGATCGTTTGCGAGAAGTAATGAAGCTAAAAGCCGATGCTCGCATACGTCGTCATGACGCTAAAGCGCGTTTTGCTAAGTTTGCTATCGGAGACTTAGTACTTGTAAAAGCTCATGAGAAATCGAGCGAGATAGACCATGAAATCTCTAAATTTAAGTTTGTTTAAAATGGACCATATAAAGTCATTGGTATACCTCACACAAATGCTTATTGCTTAGAGTATCCAAGCTCTGGAAAACTATTAGGTACACGGAACACTGTAGACTTGAAATTGTACCAACCTAGGATCGATTAATACCACACAATGGGTAATTTTTACAGTATGTAAATATAGAGTGTAATATTTAACGATTTGCCAGATTGCCATGCTTTTGCCTGACCAAGAGGACATTAAAGAAGTTGTAATTAATAAGTAATTAATTTTGACTGAATGATTTAAGAGGAATTGATTAATAATCATTTGAAAAATCCAAGCTGCTAGTTTAAGTTTTCAGCTGAGTCACAATAGATTAAGGAATGTAAATATGATTTTGTAACTAGCTGTCATGAATTGTGTGTTTTACTAGTCATTGCCGATGTACTTAGACGCTGTTTTAAGTTTCAGGCTAGTACATGTGTGTGATGATGGACAGTGTTGAGTTATCCACTGTGATAGTGTTAATGGACTCCTTGAGATTACTCGGGAGTGAGTTTTTCCGAAAGAATTCAGTGAAACGGACGTTCTGGAGATGCCGTTACACAGGGCGAGTGAGATCAAGCGTGCCGCACAGGCGGGCGCAACAATACTGGCGAGGCGGAGCCGCTGTCGGCTCTTGTGCCGCTGTCGGCTCTTGTGCCGCTGTCGGCTCTTGTGCCGCTGTCGGCTCTTGTGCCGCTGTCGGCGTTCTTTGTACTTGCGATTGCGAAAGGCGGAATAGCTTTTCTTCCCGGACAGCTGATGTGAAAGAATTCTGCTCTCAATATTTATGTTTTTGTCGACCTGCTGAATATTATTTTCTTGTTTAGCGTTAAGTGGACTTTTATGGCGAGAGTATTAAGATTATATAAAATGTGTATTCTATGTAATTAATTATTAATTTGCGTATTTTGATATACCTGTTTTTTATGAACATGTACTATGATTAATTTTGTCAATAGCATTCCATTTCTTGATACTGCTAGGAATGTTGATTTTTAGAATAGCTAAACCATTTTCTATGTTTTCTATGAATTTTAATATGTTGTCAACCTGTTTTATTTTGTGCAAGATGACAGAGTGGAATAAGATTAGGAGTGTCTCCACTCAATTATTATGGTCTAAAAATTGATTTATGCTTAATTAGACGAATGCTAAATTCTGATGATGTTTTGACCATATGCATTTCCGCTGTTTCTTTTTTGGAACATTTTCTGAGTCCATTTAGGTTACACGAACATCCTCAGACAATGTGGGGCACATGTAACGCCGGAAATGCATATCCTCCTATTTCCATCTATTGTACTATAAATTTGTTTTGCTGATTTTTGTTAACTGAATATATGACATTTCTGTGTCTTTACATATTGTACTTGTTTTACTATTTGTATATATATATTTATGCATTTATGTCGATGTATAATTGGTTTGTTTCGTAAATATTATTTGTATTTTTACGCTGGGTCTTGCCTAGGGAAAACTGCTGTCGAACGATTACATCGATAGGTCGTGTGAAGAATCAAAGTGTGTAGGATCTTTGGTAGTGTTAACTCTGCCGCGTGGAGCGCGGGCAGCGAGGGAGAGTCTGGCCGGGGTAGTGCAGTGGAGCAGGTGTGTTGTGTGACGCTCCCGCGAGTTGCCGCGCTTTCGGGGTTTGGCAGCATGTAATTGCGCTCGACTTGCGATGATAGTTTCTGACATGGTGTCGCGGACGGGAAGCTTTGGCTGGCGCACATCAAGAGCCCGTTTCGTCTGGTGACCGTGTCGAGAAGAAGGCGCGCCAACATCCAGCTTCTGCAACAGCGACGGCCGACAATGAGTGACTGTCGCCACCTCCTCGATCGACGGCTTGAAACCTTCAATCAGCCAACAAGGAAGACTGGAAGCACGTAAAGTTTTAGAACTGTATGGCAGACCTCAGCTTTTAAAATTGTTAGATCAGAAAATTACAGCAACTTAGCATGAACCTTTGTTGCTCATTGTCCCAATTGCATTGCCAAGCAGGGTCCCTTCCTTTTCCGAAATGAGCCCGAGTGTCGTTGAAATTCAAACGCCAGCATCATTCGATTTCACTGCTTTAATTTCATAGTTCAGTTAAGGTATTCATAGCTGGCTACAATATTTAGATTGCACAAGCGCAAATTAAGAATGCGAGTTTTGTTACCGTATTTTAGTTACCTGTGACTGCAGCTCAGCTTGGTACGTACTAAATTTTACTATTGTTAATTGTTCAGAATCATTTAATTCAAGTTCAAAGTTAAATCTCTTATTTCTAAATTGCGTAGATTCAAGTAGCTTTTGAAATGATTGTTGAGGTAGTCCAAGACTAACCGTATTTTACTGAATTTCGATGTGCTTAAGAAAGAAAGCTTCTTATTAATTTCAGTCACTAAATTAACTTTCAATTTTCCGGTTTTATTAATTCTTTTGCTAAATTAAGTCAGAGTGCAGCGAAATTTATTACTTCTGACAAACTTTCAGTTTTCACACTACACGTGTCAACCTTCAGTTGCCACGCTTCTAGTGCTAATTATATGTGTAATTACCTTTCTTTTTCAGTTACTATAGTAATTGTCCTTAGGACTGGCGACCGTAATTTCCCCCAAATGTCAAATATCTAATTACCGCTGGTTAATTGTTAACGTAACGGCCGCACATTTACTTTCTTTATTAACTTTACCCCTTTTCAAAATTAATTTCCACCAGTTTCATTTGCATTTTTCCTTTCATTTAGATGTAACCCTTTCCTCCCTCTTTACCGACAGATTAACTTCGGTGACGATTGCTTTCCCAAATTTCCATTAGGTACACGCGGTTTAATTTTTCACTGTCATTAAGGTCGATAAGTGAGGGGGAGGCTACACCCTGACGGCTAAAGAACATTTGCTTGAAACATTTTGTAATTTGCATCTGAACAAGGAGTTATTTAGGGTGGTCAGGATAAATGGGACACCTTGTATAGCTCAAATTCCTCGCGTTATGTTACTTGTCAGTGAAACATGATGCAAAAGATACTTTTGTTCTTTAGTTTTGCACACCAGTGTATATCCTGTATGGATAAAAGAATTACCTGTTGAACAGAACACTCAACGTGTGGTGCTTGAACCCGACACTTTAAATTCATAGACGAGATTTTAAATACGATAATTTGCCATTTTCTGTATTTAATTTGCTATATTTGTACATTTCAGTTGTTTCATGCACTAGTCGTGGGAGACTTAAGTTTTAGCTCTGTTCCTTGTATCGATTGTAAACAGCTTAGTTATCTTTGGATTAATCTGTGAGGAATACAATTTTCCTGAATGTGGGGCCGGTTGAGCGGCATGCAGACCGTTCACGGCAACTATGTTCCCTCTTTTATGCTTCCCACAGGGAACTTTTATTCCGTGACAAGAATGGGGTGAAAGATGATCTCAGTCGGTTAAGTTTTTTTTATTATACTCCAGGTGATGGTATCTTAGGATTCAGAAATCGGTAATGTAAGCATATCAGTTTGTTGATTCAGCAACTGTTGCGTGGGTCCTTCAATTTACAAAATGTATTCTTTGAGTTACCGATGAACTGGGAACGCTGGGCATGTGTTCTGTAGCGTGGAATAAGGTTGTTGAATACCTCGAGATGCTGGACACTGGACGGTTAGGTTGTGAGATGAAGTTATGTTGTGTGCAGGAAATGCACAACTGCTAGATAATTTTGTTAACCACTCACGACGAACATGTGGCTTATGTGTAACTGTTTTGTTGATTAGTATCACAAAGTCGGTGCAGGTTTCATATGTAGCACACGTGTCCCACTTGCTGATCATGTTTTTTTTTTCTCTTTATTAATAAAGTGATGAATAAACAAGAAGAAAAACAGATGAGTATAAATGGTAGATTTAAAAACAACATAGACGAGAACCACACACACATGCAGAGAATGAACACTGTGAGTTAACACGAAAACAAAGAAACACTACAGTGGGAACATAAATGAACGATGCTGGCAACACTGCATATGGCACTGGAGAAACACGGACACCACAAAGAAAACGTTAAAAAATCTTTGTCCCAAAGGGGACCTATCACCAGGTGAAGGGAGGAGGAGGGAGAGACAGTAGGGGAAAACCAGAAGGGGGGGGGTAGGAGGGGTCAGTGGAGAGGAGAAGGAAAGTAGCCAGAAGCCCAGAGGGAGGGAAAGGAAGAACATAGTTGTTCGGCAGGGGAAAAGGAGGAAGAAGGGAAGGGGGAGTGGGAGGGAGAGAGGGAGCCCTGAGGACCGGGGGGGGGGAAGAAGGAGGGATTAGATCTGGTAGGAGGGGTAGATGGAAGGCACGAGGACATCATCCAGGAGGGGGAGTTGGTGGAAGCCATCTTGGGCGAGGATATGGAGCATATGGAGATGGAGACCAGGTGGGACACCATGGTGCAGCAGCAGGCTAGGGTGGGACAGGATGGGGGGGGGGGATCTAGTTTGCGGGAGATGTATAGGATCTATATTCGTTCAAGGAACAGCAGAAGAAGGGGGAAGGGAATCAGATCATAAAGGATCCGCTTGGGGGACAGGAGGTGAATGTGATAAGCGAGGTGGAGTGCATGGCACTCGGGGATTTGGAGGGATTTGTAGTAGATGGGGGGGCGGGGGGGGCGGAGATCCAAGTGGGATGGTGATAAAATAGGATGGGGCAGATGAGGGACTTACATGTATGTAGGATAGTGGAAGGGTCTAATCCCCATGTTCGACCAGAAAGGAATTTAAGGACACAGAGACTTTTACATGCCTTGGCTTGGACTGTGAGGAGATGGGGGGTCCAGGGAAGGTGGTGGTCGAGGGTGATGCCAAGGTACTTGAGGGTGGCAGTGAGGGCAATGGGGCGGCCATAGATAGTAAGATAGAAATCTAGGAGGTGGAAGGAGAGGGTGGTGCGGTCTACAATGATTGCCTGGGTCTTGGAGTGATTGATCTTAAGGAGCCATTGGTTGCATCATGTGGTGAACAGGTCAACGTGGGACCGGAGGAGGCGCTGGGAACGTTGGAAGGAGGAGGCAAGAGTAAGGAAGGCGGTGTCATCGGCATATTGCAAGAAATGGACAGGTGTGGGGGCTGCGGCATGTCAGCCATGTATAGGAGGTAGAGGCTGATAATGTCTTTGTGAAACCATTACAAGTAAATGTAAGGTGAAGGCGGGTGTGGGGAGAAAGGAGAGAAAAGGAAAGGGAAGGGAAGTGATTACGCGGAATCAGCGGCGACGAGTGAACGTGTGTGTCGGACCGGGATTCGAACGCGGGATCTCCTGCTTACT
Organism: Schistocerca nitens; assembly: GCF_023898315.1. Taxonomy (NCBI): domain Eukaryota; kingdom Metazoa; phylum Arthropoda; class Insecta; order Orthoptera; family Acrididae; genus Schistocerca; species Schistocerca nitens. Next base: position 553,610,391 of record NC_064614.1, read on the forward strand.
AGGCAGGTGAGTTAACCACTGCGGCATCGGGAACACAGAGCAGTTGCGCGGACTATTCCAGCATGCCTCACGGCCGACCCACACTCCCACCGAGCCCCACCTGTCTGTAGTCCCTGTACATTTCCTCCATGCTCGCTACTCTAAGATTCCCGCAGGAGGTCGGACGTACTTGTTCATCAGCACGAAGAAGAGACCAGTTTGGTTCGAGGCCCTGTAGAGAATCAGCTACCTCTTAATTTGTTTGAACAGTGATACAGTCAATTTAGTCACACTCCCTAACAATGAACCTTTGTAAACGCTTTGCAACTTGTACTGAAACTGGTTTGCTTGATTTTCTTAGTTAATGGAACTTCGTGTGCCACGTATTTCTTGGATACTAAGATTACACCTGTTATCATGATTATCTTACTTCTCTGAAGTCAGCTATATGAATTCAGTTTCCAGTGGTGCTGGTTTCCTCATGAATTAGGCTAACTTGTACTCTGTAGGACACAAAATGTATTATTTACTTCCTACAATTGGCAAACTTTTATTGATTTCTCGCTCCGGTTAACATCGATTCTAGCAGAAATTAGTACTAATATCGTACATCGCATACTTTGCAGGCTTTTCAGCCAAAAGTTAAATTTTGCTGCTAACGCAGGTGGTAGAAACCCAGTGCTTCGTTATGCGGAAGATGCGTTCACTTGATGCGTTGTAATTGTGTGTTATTCTAGCCCAGATCCCCACTTTTGCAGCAACTGGCTGTTGGCCATTTTGCTTAAACAGTTGTATGCTTGGTGAGGCATGTGCTATGAATGCTCTTCTTCATTGAAATTCAGTTTTCGTTTTCTACGCCTATTGTAAATTGCTACACTAAAAAAGTAAGTGTTCACTGTCAAGGTAATTCTCCACTAATACTTCTCAGTCAGACCACGTAATGAAATTTGATTTACGGGTCGAAACTTCGTAAATGACACGGCATTTTTATGAAATCAGGTATTTGGATTTACTTTTATAGATAACCGGCTTTTCAAACTTGACAAGAAGCTTGCATTTGTCTATCACAGTTCATATGTACTTTAAAAATGCTACTCGTAGTAAGATAACATGAAAAGGCAGTCCGTTATTCACGACTCAGACGTTAGATTCGTAAAATATAGGTATGAAGCTCGGCACACATGATGCCCTTTTGCGTAAGATACTTAAAAGTTTTCCTTTATGTTAGTTTTCCACAAACAGTAAGTTTAACAGCAAAATCGGTATGCAATGTCAGAAGCCGGTTCAAAACATTTCTAACGATTCCTCATTCATCCCTGAACGATTGGTACATTTTATTTATTTAACCTGGCAAGATTAGAGCCACCAGGCCCTATCTTACATCTAACCAGGCATTCTACTTATTTTACATTCATATGTTTTAGTAGGCATGTTAAACTACATCTAGTACAAAAAATGAAATAAACAATTACAAAGGGACACTTGGAAAAATACATACACATAGAGTTTATATTCGTAGGTCATAAGTACTGTTATAATTAGACATTATGAAAGAGACAGATTTTAGAAAGGAATGCTAGCAGCAGGGAGTATGAGGGAGACTGACGGTGAAGGAGGAGAAGAATAGAGACATGATGAAACATAATTAAAGAAATATAAAGAAAAAGAAGATTGCGTGGCTAATAGAGACAGATGAAGAGGAAGAAGAGAAAGGAGCAAGATAGGAGACGCTAGCTTTGCTATTTGACAAAGGAGAGGATTGGCCTCGTACATTAATTTTGACGTTAGAAATAATATATCTGTTTTTAAGTTACTGATACACAGAAGTAAATATTTGTGGAGCGGTATGTCACTATAAAACCTAATGTTATTTGTGCTTTATCTGGTTAAAATCTACGTTACGGGATATATTTGTTACTGAATGACGCTGTGCAGCCAGAAGTTCCACATCAAAAGACGCATCCCACTCTCCTTTTTGAATGTGATACATCATATTTCTGGGCGAATGGAATACGGGTCGGTATCACCGCTTTCTGGTGTGCAGTCCTTTTCGTCACACGCGCTTGAGCTTCCCCCCATTAAAAGAGATAAGCTTCTGTAAAGTGTTCTCGGTACACAGGTCGCCAGAATTTCACGATTTATCAACGAACACCGCCGCAAAAAACCCTTGGCAGGTAATCACTGGATACAGTAGTGAGTCCTCTAAACCCGACGTCCTCGGCAGAGAAGAGTCGCATTTCAGTTCATTATCTGCGATCTGAGATATTATCTCTGGACTCGCTCTGGCAAATTCTGCGCGCCACCCGAGTATTTTACTTTTTTGCCGAAGAGGCAAACCTTTTTCCGCTGCCGGAGCGCTGAATTATTAATCCCCCCAGATCGTCGTTAAAAGCCGGCGGCCGGGAGAGTCGCCGATGGGTGCTCGTAATAGCGCCGGGCCGGCAGGCGGCGGCGGCGGCGGCGGCGGCGGCGGCGTCGTCGTCCCGCGCTCCCATTGGCCGCCGGGGGACACACAGGCGGCGGCGCCTTTGATGTCGCGCTAATCTCGCGCTGCGCCCAGCCGCCGTTTAATTGCCTTTCCTCAGACCGCCGCCAAGGCGGAAGATGAAAACGCGGACCGCAGAGTCACTGAGATACACAGAGTCCGCCGCCATCCGCTCTCACTGCTGGGCCTCTTATTACTCGCCCCGGCCGGAAGAGCGGCCGCGCGAGTCGGATACGAAGTGCGTACTGCAGACTTAGAGACCGCCTCCCGTTACACAGATTGCCAGCTGACAACAGCTAAGTACTGATTTCATGTATACCTTCCTTTCATCATACGTGTATCTAGAGTTCTTTTCCATGTAGCGGTTACTGCATCCTCAATTCGCGCAACTCAGAAGCGGTTTATCTAACACTAACGATGCAGTCTCCAATTGAATAATTGTTCTTATGACAGAGTATTATAACAATAAGGGACGTTTCACATTGTTTTCTTGATTATGTTCTATTTTTACTTAATCGTATGGTGATTTTATACAATATACAGTTGATATAAGGCAAATGATTTTATACAATATACATATGATATTAGACAAGATTAAACCTTAAAGTACGTAGTGAGATTTCCAAAAAGAAAAAAAAAAGGTTCAAATGGCTCTGAGCACTATGGGACTTAACATCTGAAGTCATCAGTCCCCTAAAACTTAGAACTACTTAAACCTAACTAACCTAAGGACATCACACATCCATGCCCGAGGCAGCATTCAAACCTGCGACCGTAGCGGTCGCGCGGTTCCAGACTGAAGCGCCTGGAACCGCTCGGCCACACCGGCTGGCAATGAGATTTTCACTCAGCAGCTGAGTGTGCGCTGATTGCCAGAATATATACCATTTACGCGATACTTTTAGATATCAAGCACATAGCAATATCACTTGCATAGCAGCATAGCTCACACATCATAATTCCGAAGATATAGATGTGAAATTATTTCTCTAGAAACCCGAAACCTTAGCGAGATGGAGCTTTCTGTAAACCACTGAGTAACCAGAAACTTATGTTTCTGAAGACATTTACGTGAAAACTCGAAAAAAATAGAAGAAACTATTTCCTTTCACGAATACTGATGTCGGTGATGTAACAAATTCCAAATCATCCCTATAATTTACAAAGTCAACTAAGGTGCTTCTAATGTCTACAGAACCAGCAAACTTGTCTTCCACCTGCCTATCACCTGCTAGATGCCCACAGAACAAACGATGTTCTTTCAGCTAATTAAAGACGCGAAATGTGCAGAGGTAGTCAACCAGACAATTTACATGGGAGCGAATAACAGTCCAACACAAACACACGTCCATACTGAATCTTTTAAAACTTCCACACGATCACGAAAGCTATTCAACACATACTAAGTATTAGTTCGCTATTTGGTCGTCTAGAGAACGACATGATTTAGTCAGCTACTTTCCTGCATAACAACAGGCCTCTCCATTCAGACTGCTCCTACCGTTAGCTGGAAAAGTGAATCATTCCCACCACAGGCCACCGCTTGCGCGTCACGACCCTCTAGACAGAATTGTCCAAGGAAACCAGTCACAAACATACACTCCTGTACATTCAAATAAGAACACCGTGAATTCATTGTCCCAGGAAGGGGAAACTTTATTGACACATTCCTGGGGTCAGATACATCACATGATCGCACTGACAGAACCACAGGCACATAGACACAGGCAACAGAGCATGCACAATGTCTGCACTAGTACAGTGTATATCCACCTTCCGCAGCAATGCAGGCTGCTATTCTCCCATGGAGACGATCGTAGAGATGCTGGATGTAGTCCTGTGGAACGGCTTGCCATGCCATTTCCACCTGGCGCCTCAGTTGGACCAGCGTTCGTGCTGGACGTGCAGACCGCGTGAGACGACGCTTCATCCAGTCCCAAACATGCTCAATGGGGGACAGATCCGGAGATCTTGCTGGCCAGGGTAGTTGACTTACACCTTCTAGAGCACGTTGGGTGGCACGGGATACATGCGGACGTGCATTGTCCTGTTGGAACAGCAAGTTCCCTTGCCGGTCTAGGAATGGTAGAACGATGGGTTCGATGACGGTTTGGATGTACCGTGCACTATTCAGTGTCCCCTCGACGATCACCAGTGGTGTACGGCCAGTGTAGGAGATCGCTCCCCACACCATGATGCCGGGTGTTGGCACTGTGTGCCTCGGTCGTATGCAGTCCTGATTGTGGCGCTCACCTGCACGGCGCCAAACACGCATACGACCATCATTGGCACCAATGCAGAAGCGACTCTCATCGCTGAAGACGACACGTCTCCATTCGTCCCTCCATTCACGCCTGTCGCGACACCACTGGAGGCGGGCTGCACGATGTTGGGGCGTGAGCGGAAGACGGCCTAACGGTGTGCGGGACCGTAGCCCAGCTTCATGGAGACGGTTGCGAATGGTCCTCGCCGATACCCCAGGAGCAACAGTGTCCCTAATGTGCTGGGAAGTGGCGGTGCGGTCCCCTACGGCACTGCGTAGGATCCTACGGTCTTGGCGTGCATCCGTGCGTCGCTGCGGTCCGGTCCCAGGTCGACGGGCACGTGCACCTTCCGCCAACCACTGGCGACAACATCGATGTACTGTGGAGACCTCACGCCCCACGTGTTGAGCAATTCGGCGGTACGTCCACCCGGCCTCCCGCATGCCCACTATACGCCCTCGCTCAAAGTCCGTCAACTGCACATACGGTTCACGTCCACGCTGTCGCGGCATGCTACCAGTGTTAAAGACTGCGATGGAGCTCCGTATGCCACGGCAAACTGGCTGACACTGACGGCGGCGGTGCACAAATGCTGCGCAGCTAGCGCCATTCGACGGCCAACACCGCGGTTCCTGGTGTGTCCGCTGTGCCGTGCGTGTGATCATTGCTTGTACAGCCCTCTCGCAGTGTCCGGAGCAAGTATGGTGGGTCTGACACACCGGTGTCAATGTGTTTTTTTTTTCCATTTCCAGGAGTGAATTTGATCGCTATACTTACAATTAAATGTGCGAGCCCTGATTTCTCTTATTTTATCGTGATGATCATGGGTGCCAACAAAATGTATTCGGAATCGGAGGAGAAAATTGGTAATTGAAATTTCATGAGAAGATCCCGTCGCAACGAAAATCGCCTTTGTTATAACGATTGCCACTCCAATTCACGTTATCATGTCTGTGACACTATCTCCCTTATTTCGCGACAATACAAAAAGAGCTGCCCTTTTTTGTACTTTTTCGATGTCATCCGTCAGACATTATTACTTGACATACTTCAACATTTGATATCACAGTATTTCAAATCAAATCCATACCTTCCTTACGACTGGACATAGTCATTTCCTTTGCATATGTCAAAACACGCACACATACTTTATAAGCCTGATGCTCAAGGCTAACCTATCACGCACTTCACGCTACTAAGTATAATACTCTGCCAATAACTGATTGCTGGCGACACGAAATAATACTGAGAGAAAATCAGCGATGGGTGGACTTGTCTCATAAGGTTTTCTGCGGGTGCGGCCACTGTGTCCTAGAAAGAGATGCGTAATTGTCTTACAAAGTGCTATATTTAAAAAAAAAACACCATAATATCACTATCACAGTCGGTCTTGGTTCTACAGGTGCACCCAAGTATTCATGTTAAAAGCTATACCCGCTTTATAGACCGACTTATGGCATTACCTCCGATTGAATTGGTTTTTCCATACAAATACCACGACAGTGAATATAGACAGTGATCGCTGGAGTGTATATTATCAGACAAACAGCGCAGTTACACGTAGCCCATGATGCAGCCTCGTGATAACATCTCGGAATTTTGGAAGTGATTCTGCTAAGGAACGTGGTATGATACCGGTATTTGCAACTCATTTATGCCGCCGCTAGATATTTCTCCAATATTTGTAACATATTCTGTCTCCTTGCCATGTCAGAGGTTCTGCGATATATCCAGTGGGTTATAGGCGAATGTTGATTGAGAACGATCACAAGCCGTACAGGGTGTGCTGAGTGAGGTCATAAGAAATGTACACAAGCCTTTCAGATGTCTAGTGTTGAAATGCTGTCTGGGATTAGGAATCAAGTCTATCCATTCAACCAAATACCTGCATTGGATCCTATGGAGAAGTCCTTTAATGATTACTGTCACTAGTGAGTCATATTTCTGGCACTCTCATGTCTCGAAACGAGTCACCTTTTAAGAACATATCAGCTTCAGTAAAATTTTAGTTAGTTCCTATGCCTCCTACAACTGCTGCCATTTCTGCAGCTTTGCGCATGTGGTCGTTCCAGTTCAAGTCGGAACTGAGCAGAAGTCGGAGAGATCTATATCCACCACCTTCTGCAGCCCGTGTAGAAACAGAATGACCTGAGTTCATTCAGTGTAAATGGGAAAATGTTGTCGTAACTCCGCCAACAGTGTAAGATATGTAAGGTCAGTGCCAAACGAAGCCTGCTCCTGCAACACGAGGTAGTATAAAAGACAGTACGGGAGCTGGGGGATGGATGACGATTTTGCTACTGTATTGTGGTGCACCGCCAAAATACATACCAGTACTGATGTCCGAAGTAGATCCGCGTCCCTCGGGGCCCATTCATGTCTATCAGCCCAACATGCTCTCTTCGTTATTCTGTACCATCCAACAGAGAAAAATTACGAACTATAAAAGTTCCACTAATTTCATCCCATAGAGAACTCAGTAAGAATTTTACAGCATCTCTCTCCCCCCATATATCGAAAACATGTACCATCTGCGTGCCAGCATCAAGTATATATGACGATCCTATTAAATAAATAGGTATTGAATTATTCCATGGACCAGTGTAAAATTGCATCGATTGTGCTGTAGGAGGATGACCACTTCCTACATACTATAGTATAAGTCGAAGAGACCTTCCCTGTGACCCTGTGTCAATGTTCAAAACATTGTTTCTTCTGCTGTAATACGCATTGTACACTGCCATACATTTTGTTGTTTCTGCCACAACTTTGAGGTCTGTGTCAGGTTCTAAACTGACATTGACACGTTCTGATTCATTGCTTCTCTAAGAGAACTAGATGTCGCATGGTATAAGTTATGTTGTTACTGCTGCTACCATAACACATCACACACACTGGATGTTTTCAACTAAAAGACAGTTACAACATAAGGAAATAGGAAAGGTTTGATAGCGTTGTGGAGAGTTTCCAAACTGTTGTCCGAAGGTGATTGACGACCTCTACACTTAAACTCATCTGTCACAGTGATGGAACAGCTGAACGCTCTGCGTTTCATTTCAACTGCTTCATCATATTGCAGTCATGTACGCTATCTTTGTTTCAGTGCTGGTAATCTCCAGAAGGTGTTGCCCCTCCACCAAAACTCTTTCTCCAACTAAAACAAGCGATGCCAGTCAAACATTATGTGGTAATCAACATCATACCACTGGACAGATGGGATGGAAAACACACCGTCGATTTACTGTAATAATAAGCATAACAGTTGATAGTGTGAACAATTTTAGCAATTTTACAGTAATTTCAACACCGACTAATGATGCAACAGCAGGCTTCCCAATTTTAGTATAATAGTTAAACTGCCCTTTCCCTACTTTCTGAGTATCATTGCGAATATAGATAGATGACTATGCAGTACGATACGTCCGTTCATTGTTAACTCTCGGACATATACATCATCAAAGTATAATGCTTCATTTACAAACTATCTCTATGCAGATGGGAGTCACAGAGCATTCTCGCAGTCTTGGAATAAAATCAGAGAGATCCCCTCACACTCTTTAACCAACTCGCTCTGCAGCACCGTTACCGATTTAATCTGCAGCCCACCAGTAGTAGACCACTACATTACACGTCTCATAAATTAGTGGAGCTACCGAGTCTTCGCACATCCAATTGCACAAGATTTCTCCATGCGACCATTTCGAGGAGGTTAGCATTCCTTATCGATGTATAGTAACAGATGTCAAAGTGTTGTGATGTAATAACAGATGTTTGAGAAGAACAAGAAACGGGTGATTTTTACATATTATGGAGCTCCAGACTGATGGAGTTCGAAGCATTTTACGTGAATCAACTACGTCATCAATTTTGAAATATTGTTCTGTTGTCAGTACCCGGAGGGTATTGGTAAGATCAGAAACCGGAGGGTATTGGTAATATCATAACACATGTGCTTCTGAGGCTACATGGTTCTGCACTTGAAACATGCCATAATGTTAGATCGCTTGAGTTTCTGACCTATCAGTCATATGGAATGAAGCGCTGTTAATATTCCAATGTAAGAAATATATTTCCAGCGCATGACATTCATCCTTATAGCAGGTTTCTCTACGATAAACTATGATAGCAAACTGTAAAACGAAAAAACAACTTCCATAAAACACCAGCTCTGTGTGATACATGCACAATATAGCTTTCCCGAGATGTATAGCGTCCACTGCTCACACGTGTTCACGGTTCTGAAATTATACTGTGCCCACAACAGTCCTCTATAAAATGATCATTAGTAACGGAGAATACCTCTTACAAGGAAACAGATAAAAGTACAGCAGCAGCGTCCGACATGTTAAAATACAAGTCATGCTGCTACTATCTCTGTAAACAGCACATCTGCCTGGAATATGTATACACAGGGGTTGCAGGTCTCACAAACACCTATTGCTAACTTAGTTATGAAAGAGAAGTATCGATTTCACACCCAAGAAGCGACAGGGGAATGGAGTACATCGCATAAATTTTCGTTCTTTTAGAGGATTGTGTCATGTTTCATCACACATGAGATGTAAGTCCTCTGATGACCGAGATCACATGTGGACACTGCTCTAATACCCACACAGAACATGCAGTTGTATATGTATCGAATGCAGGCTATGTCACACAACTGATGCATCCTGACTGAACATCATGAAAAAATGGCCAAATGACCTGCAGAAATTTCTCCTCTCTCTCTCTCTCTCTCTCTCTCTCTCTCTCTCTCTCTCTAGAATGTCTCTTATGTCCAGTCATAAGGAAGGTATAGGTTTGACGTGGAATACCCGGATAGCAAAGGGGAAAGTATGTCAAGTAATAAGAGTGGTACATATATTCGTATTTCCAGAAAAAATGGTTCAAATGGCTCTGAGCACTATGGGACTTAACAGCTATGGTCATCAGTCCCCTAGAACTTAGAACTACTGAAATCTAACTAACCTATGGACATCACACAACACCCAGTCATCACGAGGCTGAGAAAATCCCTGACCCCGCCGGGAATCGAACCCGGGAACCTGGGCGCGGAAAGCGAGAACACTACCGCACGACCACGAGCTGCGGACTGCATTTCCAGAGCCACAGTCGTCAGCGGGGTGTATTTCCGATACTTCACTCATTGTCCATTTAATTGTAGGTATAGCGATCAAATATGTTTGGCTTCCTAGGATAATTGTGTCTAGGGGCGCGTGGCACGCCAGCGGTGCCGTATGGCGGGAGTGATTCACGTTCCTCGCTAATGGTAGGAGCTGTCCAATTGGAGAGGCCTGTTGGGAGCAGGAATGTTGTGGACTTAATCATGTCGTTCTCTAGACGGCCGAATAGTGAACTAATGCTCAGTATGTGTTGGACAGCTTTCGCTATCACGTGAAAGTTTGAGAAGGTTCAGTATGGACGTGTGTTTGCGCTGGTGTGTCCATCTTGCAGGTGATAGACAGGTGGAAGACAATTTTTCTGGTTCCCTAGACATGAGAAACACCTTAGTTGACTTTATAAATTATAGGGATACTTTGGAATCTGTTACATCACCAACATCAGTGTTTGTGAGTGGAAATATTAGTTTCCTCCATTTTTTCCGAGTTTTCACGTAAACGTCTTCGCGGACAGGATGTGTTTCTAGTTACCTAGTTCTTTACAGCACGCCCCATCTCGCTAAAGTTTCGGGTTTCTAGAGAAATAGTATTCAGTCTAGATTTTCGGAAAAATGTTGTTAGAGCGATGCTGCTATGCAAGCGATATTGCTATGTGCTTGATATCGAGAAGTATCGCGTAAATGGTATATATTCTGGCTAACCATGTGAAAATACATGTGTTCTTGTAATCCCAGAGTGGAGATGGGTGTAGAAAAGCAAGCAAGCAAGAAGGGCGGGAGGAGCCGACCCCGGCTTTGTACAACAGTTTTGAGAGTGACTTCGGTCTCTGAGCGTGCTCTGTTCACGTGTTGGAAGTGGATGACCACCTGACCTCGCGGGAAATATCCAGTGCTGCGAGGAGAATACCTACTGTGTATGTCCTTATCCCGTCTGTCTTTGCAGTATATGTAATAGTGTCTCGCTTTCGTTAGCCCTAGGCACGATGCAAAAGGGTCGATAATGTGTGGCGCAGGATACGAATTGTATGTTTACTACATCTACATGGTAAGCAGTGATATATTGTCGAGTTGGAGATCGGTTTCACAATCTAATATTCGACTTTCAGTCCTCACTGACATATCAATGTAATTGGGTAAGAGTCTTTCCGTATTTGACGATCTGTATGCCACTTTGCTGGGTTTAATTATCAGTGCAATATGGCGACCTGTACAAAATAGCTTTTAGCCGCTGAAAGTCTTGTCTGCAGAACGAAAAGAAAGGCGGACAGTGCTTACACACCGGCAGCATCAGTAATCTGGCGGGTAAATTCAGTAAGAGCCAATAATAACGCTCCATTCATTCGGAAGACTTCCTTTGTGCTGGGGCATGGGAGTCTTTACATAGCGGTGACAACGTTTTGGGTTTTGGAGATGTTTGCTGAGAGCAGGACTTAATGATTTCCAGGAAGGGTAACACGTGATGGATGGTATGGCACGTTAGGACCATCAGGAGGAATGCTTTCGGTGTTATTCTGGGCTATTTTCGTAAACAGGTTGTGTTAGGACAAGAATTTCCATGCAGAGAAGCTGAGACATCACGAAAGCTCCTACAGAAGCGACGGTTCACTATTTATTGCATACTATACACCTGCTGGCTGTCGTCGGCAGTGGCGCAAGAGCAATACGTCATCTATCCAGTGGTGGCTTTCTGTGGTATCGACACATCCACATGTTGGAGTCTCTGATAAGTGGTGTTTTTTTACGTGCAGTAAGGTTCGTGCACTGCATTATTTTTTTCTGTTTAAGCGTTGTGAGCATGTTTCATAGTGTCATTACACATGCATTATTTGTTGACAATTTACGAGTTGTTTGGGTGTCTGTTCCGTTATTTTGCGAGCTGGTCTGTAGGCTGTCCTGTGCATTATTTGTACAGTTTTGTGAGTAGTGATAGTCTGCAGAGCGTTTTACATGCGTTATTATGACAGTGTACGAGTTGTTTTCAGGTCTGCACTTCATTGTACTGTATTATTTCTGTGATTTACGAGTCGTTTGCAGGTCTGTATGCTGTGTACTACATTTTCCGGTAATTTACGAGTAGATTTCGTGTCTGTACGTCAGTGTACTACATTATTTCGAAAATTTACGAGTAGTTTCCAGGTCTGTATGTTGTGTAGTGTGATCCCAAGCATGTCACAGCAAGTGTTTTGTATCAGTATAATAAATATACTATATCAAATCCATCCCTAAATAAATTGTTCCAAAATAAATAAAGTACAGTCGTTCCTATCCAGCAGTCCAGAACAGGCTGACTCATTCCCACCATCCCCCCCCTCCCGCAGACCGCCATCATGGATTATGTTGTAGGGACAGTGGCGCCCTCTGGTGGCAGTGCTGTACTAGGTCAGTTGGACTCCGGAACTCATGGTGACCATACTGGATTGAGCTAATGCCTCAAATTGTTTAAATGAAGACAGCCTGTAAAATAAAGACTTATGTCAATCCCATCCAGCACAGGGTGAGTTATTTCCCCACCAATTCCTAGGAAGAGGTGTCAGTCGGATGACTTAGTTTAGAGGAGGTACGTCAAGTGACCTGTTTCCGCCATTTTCTTAGGTTAGTGGAGGTAGCTGTGGTGTGTTTCATTGTCTTAATGGAATTTGAACTTTTCGCCATTTTCTGGGGGGTGTGGAGGGGAGGGGGGAGGAGAGGGGGTTATGTTAGTGGAGGTAGCCTAATTGACCTATTTTCCTGCCAACATTTGAACTTTCAACCATGATGTCATAGCGATGTTGCCATATCTATCGCCGCCATCTTGGATCCGCCGTCTTGAATAAATTTGGCAACAACGAAGTATGAGCCACATTTACTTTGTTCCACTACTTATGCACTGTATTAATCTTTCAATATCCCCTATACTTTCTCTCTCTTTTTCATCTTCTGCTTTCGACGTCGACATGTGTGCCTGAATTATTGTTGTCGGCTCTGATAAGAACAACCCTATGGAGGAGAGCTTATGTGAAGTTTGAAAGATAGTCGGGAGTCGTGCTTGGGTAGCTCAGTTGGTAGAGCACTTACCAGTGAAAAGCAAAGGTCCCAAGTTCGAGTCTCGGTCCGGTACACAGTTTTAAACTGCCAGGAAGTTTCATAGAAGCGCACACTCAGGTGCAGAGTGAAAATATCTTTCGGGAAATCCTATCACAGTTCGCAGTAACACACTCTCCGCTGTACCTTCCTATTCATAACGAATCCTACCCGTTATCCCATTTTCTGATACTGTTGGTATTACCCTATACTCATCTGATCAGAAATCCTTGTTGTCTTTCATTTCACTTCACTGACCCCTACTATATCTAGACTGATCTTTGCATTTCCTCTCTCAGATTTTCTAGCTTCCCAACCGCGTTCAAGCTTTTGACATTCAACGCCTCGTCTCGTAAAACGTTATCCTTCCGTTGGTCATTCAATCTTTTTTTCTCATGTTCACCTCTGCCTTGACAGTCCCCTCCCTGAGATCCGAATGGGGAACTTGTCCAGAATCTTTTGCCAAGAGATCATCATGACACTTTTTCAATTACGGGCCACATGTATACGTATGGTACGTGTCCTTAATGCAGTGGTTTCCATTGCCTTCTGCATCCTCAAGCCATTGGTCATTGCATATTCTTCCTTTTTTAGGGGTCGTTTCCCACCCAAAGGACAGCAAGGTCGCCGGATCTCTCTGCAACTGAAAACCTTTAAAACATTATCGGCGGGTCCCTCTAACCATTTGGGCAGAATTTGATACGCTACCCCTCAGAGGACATCCCATAATTTTATGACACAGTGCCAAGTTGAATAGCTGCTCTGCCAGAGGTTGACCAACATGTTACTGACTTAATCAATTTTATGAAACTCTTTCTCTCGAATAAATCATCCAGTCATTCTGAAATTGTAATCATTTGTTAGTTTGTACATGTGCATCACGTCTATCGATTTCGTCCCATTCGGATGACTCTTTCGTGGTGCGTCGTTTTATTTATTTTTTTTTAACTTTTTCCTGGTATAGAGGACCTCGTGCATAGCGTTGGAAATTTCATGAGGCTTTTCGCGGATAATGCTCTTATATATGGAGAAGTCGCAACACCAGAAAATTGCGTCGCATTGCAGGAAGGCCTGAAGGGGATCGACGCATGGCGAAGGGATTGACAGCTGACCGTTAAGAAAAAGCAAGCTAACGTATCGCGCGTAAGTCGGTAGAAAGAAGTATTACTGTACATTTACACGATCGTAGAACGGTTGCTGGAAGCAGCCACACGCATGGCATATGTAGTAGTTTGCGTATGGAATGATTTAAAACAGAAAGGCCACATATAACTAATCAGCGGTGAAGTAGATGACGGAGACTGCAAGAATCCGCAGAAACTGTACCTCATCCACAAAGGAGATAGCTAACAAAGCTCACCTAGCACCAATGCTTTAATATTGCCCGTCAGTCTGGAATCCGTACCGGATGGGATTTTTAGAGGACATACAGAGAAGATCCAGAGAAGAATAGCGTATTTCGTTGCAGATTCATTTAGGAGGCGCGATTCTCTGGTAGATGCTCAGCCAGTTCCAGGGCAGTCGCTGTAAGAAACGCATTGTGCATCACGGTGTGTCTTACTGTTAGAATTCCGAGAGCGTACGTTCCTAGAACAATCAGTCAGTTTATCACTTCCCCCAACGTGTATTACGCTAAAAGACCATGAAGACGAAAATGAGAGACATCCCAACTCACGCGGAGGATTACCAGCAATCATTCTTTCCACGAACCGTTGGCGACTGCAACAGGAAATACACAAAGTGACACAAAGTACCCTCTACCACACACAGCAAGGTGGTTTTACACAGAGTACGCGAAGGAACTTGCCCCCCTTCTTGCAGAGATGTACCGTAGGTCTCTAGAAGAGCGTAGCATTCCAAAAGATTGGAAAAGGGCACAGGTCATCCCCGTTTTCAAGAAGGGACGTCGAATAGATGTGCAGAACTATAGACTTATATCTATAAGGTCTATCAGTTGTAGAATTTTGGAATACGTATTATGTTCGAGTATAATGACTTTTCTGGATACTAGAAATCTACTCTGTAGGAATCAGCATGCGTTTCGAAAAAGACGATCGTGTGAAACCGAGCTCGCACTATTCGTCCACGATACTCAAGAGGGCCATAGACACGGGTTCCCAGGTAGATGCCGTGTTTCTTGACTTCCGCAAGGCGTTCGATACACTTCCCCACAGTTTAATGAACAAAGTAAGAGCATATGGACTATCAGACCAATCGTGTGATTGGATTGAAGAATTTCTAGATAACAGAACGCAGCATGTCATTCTCAGTGGAAAGAAATCTTCCGAAGTAAGAGTGATTCAAGGTGTGCCGCAGGGGAGTGTCGTAGGACCGTTGCTATTCACAATATACATAAATGACCTTGTGGATGACATCGGAAGTTCACTGAGGCTCTTTGCGGATGATGCTGTGGTATATCGAGAGGATGTAACAATGGAAAATTGTACTGAAATGCAGGAGGATCTGCAACGAATTGACGCATGGTGCAGGGAATGGCAATTGAATCTCAATGTATACAAGTGTAATGTGCTGCGAATATATAGAAAGATAGATCCCTTATTATTTAGCTACAAAATAGCAGGTCAGCAACTGGAAGCAGTCAATTCCATAAATTATCTGGGAGTAGGCATTAGGAGTGATCTAAAATGGAATGACCATACAAAATTAATCGTCGGTAAGGCAGATGCCAGACTGAGATTCATCGGAAGGATCTTAAGGAAATGCAGTCCGAAAACAAAGGAAGTAGGTTACAGTACGCTTGTTCGCCCACTGCTTGAATACTGCTCAGCAGTGGGGATCTGTACCAGATAGGGTAGATAGAAGAGATAGAGAAGATCCAACGGATAACAGCGCGCTTCGTTACAGGATCATTTAGTAATCGCGAAAGCGTTACGGAGATGATAGATAAACTCAAGTGGAAGACTCTGCAGGAGAGACGCTCAGTAGCTCGGTACGGGCTTTTGTTGAAGTTTTGAGAACATACCTTCACCGAGGAGTCAAGCAGCTCCCTCCTACGTATATCTCGCGAAGAGACCATGAGGATAAAATCAGAGAGATTAGAGCCCACACAGAGGCATACCGACAATCCTTCTGTCCACGAGCAATACCAGACTGGAATAGAAGGGAGAACCGATAGAGGTACTCAAGGTACCCTCCGCCACACACAGTCAGGTGGCTTGCGGAGTATGGATGTAGATGTAGATGTAGAGTAAAGATGCGGATGTAGCTGTAGAAGCTACAATGGCACATAGAGACCCTGCGCTACACACCTTTGCGTCATCGAGTACTTTCGTCTAAATTTGTGTCTTCATAACATCCTGCAGCAGATGCAGGACGAACGGTATACAACAGTACAACCTCACTCACAGGAGAGAGAACAGAACAGAACAGGTGCACTCCGTGTCTTGGTCTGTGGTGGGCCCTGTACGACGCCGGCTCCTGATGTTTCAGCCGTGCCTGGCGCTCGCACGGTAACCATGGAGACGCAGGCGGGCAAGTAGCCGTGGCCGCTGCCAGCGGCAGGAGAGTTAGAGCGCAGCGCCGGATGGAAAATCGAGTTGGCTGTTTGCGCGGCGCCGGGCCGGGCCGGCTATCTAATTACACAGGGCAGGGCAGGCAGCGGCAAACAACACCTGCGCCGTAATTACGAGCCGGCGCCCGCCTTAGCCTGCAGCAGCCGGCTCCTCTCCCCTACCCTCCTCTGCTATCCTCACGTGCGTGGGAGGGCCGTTAGCGGACAAAAGTGGCCGGCGCGTGCTTAGCATCACCGGCAGCAGGGGCGGGCGGCACCACGCGTCGTGCCGTGCACGCGTCAGCTTAAATAACGCCGCCGAGCTTAGCTCGGGGGCCGCTTGCCTTAATGACCGGAAGCGTTCTCGAAAGAAAAGGAGGTTGCTGCGAAACGTCGCTGAAGTAGGTCGGGAGTTTGTTGGATAACGTTCACGGCCGTTGTAACGTTTAGTAGCGTCGGCTCTTGAAGTACGCTGAGTGAAGACTGTCGAAGAAAGAAAGGCGTGGAATAATCCAACGCCGAATGGTACATTACCCAATGGTCCAAATGAATTGTGGTATCATGCATTGGTACCACGCCACAGGAATTATTAAGTTGCAGTGTCTAAGAACCCTACCACAACAAGTTCAAAATTTAACAATGATTGTGGTGTTGCTCACGCTGCTAAATACTGCATTTTCTGGCAACAACATAGTTATGGCTCTGAGCACTATGGGACTTAACATCTATGGTCATCAGTCCCCTAGAACTTAGAGCTGCTTAAACCTAACTAACCTAAGAACATCACACAACACCCAGTCATCACGAGGCAGAGAAAATCCCTGACCCCGCCGGGAATCGAACCCGGGAACCCGGGCGTGGGAAGCGAAAACGCTACCGCACGACCACGAGCTGCGGACAACAACAAAGTTATTATGTGGCAGGTGTCATTAGAGCACAGTTAATAAAGTCATTTCATGTAATAATGAATAAACTAGGCACTCACCTTTCCGTGTTTCCCACGCTGGTCTCGTTGTAAAATCATGGCTCAATCGTCGAAAATCTAGGTGGTGATGATGATTCCAAGCTCGGATGCAAAGAGGCCTAGGTTTTATTCTGCTATATTCAAAAGTTTTGTAGATGCGCTTCACAAACCATTCTTGAAGATTAAACCTTTCAAAGTTCGCACAATGGTGATGAAAAAAATAATCAGCGCTCCGAATTTAAGTTAAACTTCCTTTTTAATGATTTTGTTGCAATACAAAACACAAAACATACTTGAAAAGATCTTTCTCACTTTTAAAGTTCAAATTTTTATAAACTGGCTACAGTATGCGTCTCTCCAACATGACGTCGAAGACTTGACTTTTTCAAGGTCCGACTCTCTAACAACTAACTAACTAATAATCGCTTACGCGCCCAAAAATCAGTGTTAAAAGTACGACAAAGATCATAGTGACACAAGAAAGAATACACATAAGAATAATATCATTGCAACATAAACATATCGATGTATCAAAGTATCTCTACGTTAATGAAATCAAATCTGAATGTTGTCTCAGAAATATGTCAACTACTTTACAGAAACACAGTAGAATATTGCTGGTATGGAGAGGCTGAGTTGAGGTGCCGTAATGGTTACGTAATTCAAGTACCATTACAAGTGGAATTGCAAGTTTCCGTCAGATGCCGATAGCGATTGCGAGGAATCTGGAGAACCCAGTGGTGCGTGCACACTGAGCCATGCGTACCAAGGCTCTGTACCACGAGCAGCTTCTGCCGCCACGATATAAGACCGCTCGTGGAGCCACTTCGCTACGTGATGCTATGCATACACCTCCTAGTTCCAGCTCCGACACCACCATTCATGCTTTAGTTCAGAGTGGCTCATCCTTGTTGTTGCTGTGTGAGCTGTCCCTTATTTCTTGCTAAGTTAATTATATTGAGTCTTTGTACGCTTGTAGAAATAAAAGTTAAATGAACATTACGTTTACTGTGTAAATTTCTTCACAATACATTTCTACTTCCTTACCATTGTGTACGAAGTTGTACACACTACGAATCATATTTTTCTTCACATATTATGTTGCATTAACATTGTATATGTTGAGAAGTACAGACTCTGTGTCGTGACTATGGCAGATTCGTCTTTCCCGCCACTGGTGGTTTAATGTTTAAATTTATTTGTCGACAGAACACACAAGAGGTCGTGACAGACAGCCCTGTTTGAAAGGAGACAGTTGGGAGTCGGTCAGCGAAAGGAACACTTCTTGAAACTTAGTGGGCGAGGACAAAGCAGGGAAAGTGGGGTGGAGTAGCGAGACAGCCTGCTGGGTGGGAGGCCAAGCTAGACAGACGTTTGCTGTCAACATGGGGCACTGCTCCAGCTGGAGCTGCGGACGGTGCTGGGCCTCGGCGATCCAAGGAATGCAGCGAGACTGGGAGAATTTATTTCTTTGCTTTACGTGTCCGAAGTTCTGCTCGTTGAGTTCCGGAAGATGAAGAGATTGCTGTGGTTGTCTACATGAAGCTCCTTCTTGACCTGAGTACGGACTTTTGAGGCTCTTTTCTAAATAAAGGATGTCTGGGATCAATTTGCCGGATGCTGGGTGTACTGTGAATATGACCTCTTGCTCACAAGGTGCTCCGTATGCAGATTAGACTCATGCTGAATCTATCGCCCCAGACCATACATAATGATAGATTATCCAAATGAAACCAATGGACAACAAGAAAAATCAACTGATCTCTCACCTCTTCCATCAGTGCTTTCTTGTTCTGCCATAGAAAAAACCGGTCACCCGTTCAGTGGAAGCTGAGCTGGTGCTGTAATTTCTGAAAGGCTTGTAACACCATATCTCTATTACTCTATTGATTTATTTTGCTTTTGTTTTATTTAATGTTACATCGTTGAGCTTCTACATATGTTGTTTGATTGAATCGATAACACGAAATGGTAACCGAGCGAGGTGGCGCAGTGGTAACACACTGGACTCGCATTCGGAAGGACGACGGTTCAATCCCGCGTCCGGCCATCCTGATTTAGGTTTTCCGTGATTTCCCTAAATCGCTCCAGGCAAATCCTGGGATGGTTCCTTTCAAAGGGCACGGCCGACTTCCTTCCCTCATCCGATGAGACCGATGACCTCGCTGTCTGGTCTCTTCCCCCAAAACAACCCAACCCCCAACCCACGAAATGGTATACTCCATTCTTTGTAAAAACTTTGATGTCATGGTTTGGTTCTATGCAAAGTAATGTATCTGTCATTTAAATTCTTTGTCCCATTTGGAGGGAACAAAACGTACTATATATAATTGTAATTTCTGTGTGAATAATTTTTTGTAGAAATGTCAATATGTGCAAATATTTTGTTTCATTAAATGTGTTTGGTTGCTGTTATAGACACTGCTGACCCTCACTTAGGGTTCTTAATTATGTCATGTGTAAGAGGTGTAGTGGTTCCCCTCGGGAACGGAAGTGTGTAGCGCGCGCAAATTGTGGTTGGCCTAGGTAGAAAAGGTGGAACCAAGAGTCAGTCGGGACGAGCTACAAAACTGTGCAGTGCCATGTAAATGTTGCATTTTGTGCTGGTTCCGAGAGAGGCTTTTTCTGCCTACCAACATGCAGTTGCCACCACATTGCGCAATAACTGTAAAGGAGTACTATAATAATGTCCAGTGAAGGATCAGCTTATTGGGCAATTTAGTGTGCACAAATATAATGTAACTTATAACGGATTTTATGTACCTACCTTAATTTTTTCCTTATCATAACACCTCTCAGGTTCCTCTCCGTTTGAACTAAAGTGATTACCGAGTGTCCCTACTGAAAGAACATTAAAGACCAGTGTCTTGCTAATTAATGCCTCTTGAACATAGCAAAAAGAAAGTTAAAGTTAATGTGGCAAGAGAGTGAGTTAAAGTAAATGATGCTTACTGAAAATAATTTTCCTATTAAAACTGCTTATTAAAGTGTTGTTGCCAACTTGAAAATAAAAAGTTCTTAAGACTGAGGCTTATAAAGTTTTGCTTAGTAAATGACCACATTGCTGCCTGTTTTAAATCGCAGAAGGTGAGTCAGTATCTTTCAAATTTGTCAACATTGTGTCTCACTGTAGTAAAAGTTGTAGTAAAAGTCGTGAATTGCATTTATGGAAGGTTATATACTCGTTTGCTAAGTGTTTGTCCTGTGTATTGGAAGTGCATATTAATAGTATTACAGGATCCACAGTCTGTCTATTGTGTTAATGCTAGGTAACAAGTAATGGGAAGACCACTATTTGTGAAAACATTAATGTCTTTATTCAAAAGACAGTGAGAAGTAACCTGTTGATGAATTCCATATAACCTTCATTCTTAATAGAAAAGTATTTAGTTGAGAGAGACTTACCCTGTGATCAGTTCATAATTTTGCAGTGAACTACATTTATAATTTTATGGCAGTTAGGAAAATGTTTGAACAATAATACTGAACCTATGTCCAATTAATGATTCTGCAGTGAATATTAATAGTAACGTTATAAAGACCATCCAGTTTGAATAAGCCCTGAAAGTAATAGTGTGTTTCGTTATCTTTTATATTTTTGCAAATAGTTTGTGCTGCTCTAGCTGTTTGTTCCAACCTTAACGTTAACATATGCAGGTGTCAGAGTTCATTGCACTCGCGTGTGGCTAAGTCTAGGTTGTGTTTGTCCGTCAAAATTACTCATACCTACTTTCTTAAACGAGAACGTTAATCTTTCTCTTGCCTAATTAGGCTGGCGACCGTTTTCCTTAGTCTTTAAACAGTATAGCTAGGCAAAAATATTGGTTATTCCTGTTCGAATATTTACGTAATTCTGACTTTGATTTCCGATAAGCCACCTCCGTCGGGTACAACACGGCCAACATAACAAAATTCCTCTCAGAGGGTAACATTGCTCTGTTGCTTTATACCATAATTGCTTTAACAAGATAGTTTTATTTCACGACCTGCTTCCAACTTTAAGGTTATGGTATAGCAGTAGCAGACGGAAGTGTTACAGGCTCTCCTCACTGTCCATGCAGTCCGCTAGCATAGGACCTGTCTTCTAGTGACCGGCAGCGCTTCCAAAGAGTACAGAATGCCCTTCTGTTTTCGCCCCAGCGAAAGGGAGTTCCCCACGTCAAGACCAGATGCGTTTAAGGAGAAAAAACTACTACAATAATAAAAGGTTAGATAAAAAGAACTGAGTAACTTACAGTTGCTACAAGCTGTCCCCTAAGCACAGGCGTAATCGGCAAGCAATACAGGTGAAAAGTCCTGTAAAAAATGTATCGGAAAGTAAACGAAGCGCGAGAGTTTAGTTTGCAAATTCAGTATGAGGATAGGATGAATTATGAGGAGAGAAACCTGAAATAGGCCACCACCCCACAAGTTCCCTGTTTCTTCTTCCATACTTTTGAAGATGCTTTTCTGTGCGTGCTTGGTGACGCTATAGCCATAATTTGGCACAATTTATCGACAAGAGTTCGTTGTCGGCACACTGTCATAATGCATCCAATCTTGCACAAAGATGTACCTGTATGGAATGTACAGACGTTTTCCAGACTGTTGCTGACCTGCTGTGGAGAAACGTACACTATGTGATCAAAAGTATGCGGACACCTGGCTAAAAATGACTTACAAGTTCGTGGCTCCCTCCATCGGTAATGCTGGAATTCAATATGGTGTTGGCTCACCTTTAGCCTTCATGACAGCTTCCACTCTCGCAGTCAGGTGTTGAAATGTTTCTTGGGGAATGGCAGACCATTCTTCACAGAACGCTGCACTGAGGAAAGGTATCGATGTGGGTCGGTAAGGCCTGGTATGAAGTCGCCGTTCAGTGACATCCCAGTGGTGTTATGTAGGGTTCAGGTCAGCACTCTGTGCAGGCCAGTCCACTGCAGGGATGTTACTGTCTTGTAACCACTCTGCCACAGGCCGTGCATTATGAACAGGTGCTCGATCGTGTTGAAAAATGCAGTCGCCATCCATGAATTGCTGTTCAACAGTGGGAAGCAAGAAGGTGCTTAAAACATCGGTGTAAGCCTGTGCTGTGATAGTGCCATGCAAAACAACAACGGGTGCAAGCCTCCACCACGAAAAGCACGACTACACCATGACACCACCGCCTCCGAATTTTACTGTAGGCATTACACACGCTGCCAGATGATGTTCACCCTGCATTCGCCATACCCACACCCTGCCGTCGGATCGCCACATTGTGTACCGTGATCCGTCACTCCATACAACGTTTTTCCACTGTTGAATCCAATGTTTACGCTACTTACACCAAGCGAGGCGTCGTTTGGCACTTACCGGCATGATGTGTGACTTAAGTTCAGCCGCTCGACCATAAAATCCAAGTTTTGTCACCTCCCGCCTGTCATAGTACTTGCAGTGGATCCTGATGCAGTTTGGAATTTCTATGTGATGGTCTGGATAGATGTCTGCCTATTACACATTACATCCTCTTCAACTGTTGTCAGTCAACAGGCGAGGTCGGTCTGTACGTTTTTGTGCTTTAGGTGCCCCTTATCGTTTCCACTTCACTGTCATATCAGAAACGGTGGACCTAGGGATGTTTAGGAGTCTAGAAATCTCGCATACAGACGTATTTCCACACTCATAAACATCCCTAGGTTCACTGTTTCTGATATGATAGTGAAGTGGACACTTGAAGGGACACGTAAAGCACAAAGCGTACAGGCCGATTAGTCTGTTGACTGACAGAGACCGCCAACAGTTGAAGCGATCGTAATGTGTAATAGGCAGGGCAGGGTGTGGGTATGGCGAATGCCCGGTGAAGGTCATCTGCTAACGTGTGTAGTGCCAACAGTAAAATTCGTAGGCGGTGGTGTTATGGTGTGGTCGTTGTTTTCATGGAGGGGGCTTGCACCCGTTATTGTTTTGCTTGGCACTATCACGGCACAGGCCTGCATTGATGTTTTAAGCACCTTTTTGCTTTCCACTGTTGAACAGCAATTCGGCGATGGTGACTGCACCTTTCAACACTATCGAGCACCTGTTCATAATGCACGGCCTGTGGCGCAGTGGTTACAAGACAGTAACTTCCCTGTAGTGGGCTGGCACGCACAGAGTCCTGACCTGAACCGTTTAGAACACCTTTGGGACGTTTTGCAACGCCGACTTCGTACCAGGCCTCACTGACCGATATAGATACCTCTCTTCAGTGCAGCACTCCGTGACGAATGGGCTGCAATTCCCCAAGAAACCTTCCAGCACCTGATTGAACGTATGCCTGTGAGAGTGGCAGCTGTCGTCAAGGCAATTGGTGGGCCAACACCATACTGAATTCCATCACTACCGATGGAGGGCGCCACGAACTTGTAAGTCATTTTCAGGCACGTGTCCTGATACTTTCGATCACTTCGTGTGTGGTAATATGGTTTGCTTATATTACTGCAATTATACTACGTTGTGTTGAAAACAAAAATTATCTGCTATACTTTTATAGGGTTTATTTATTTATTTATGTTTTCTTTTAAAAGTTACGGTATGGTTTTGTCGAAAAATGCATAGAAGTGTATGCAGGCTGTGATTAGGTTTTGTAAAATGGGGAGTGGCGGAGCGTTATTTATGTAAATGTGTGTACTTCTTGCGGAGCTCGAGTTTCGTGCTTCTACGGGATGTTTGAGTGAAGCTTCGTAACACTCACTGTTTCACTATTTGTGAACCATCATTTGTTCCGCCATATTCTTCTAGGTGCGACAATTTCGCAGTGTAGTTGGTGTGTTAGTTTGTTTGTGTATGTGTCATGGATGTGTGTGATGGCCTTAGGTTAGTTATGTTTAAGTAGTTCTAAGTTCTAGGGGACTAATGACCTCAGAAGTTAAGTCCCATACGGCTCAGAGCCATTTGAACCATTTTTGTGTATGTGTGCTTGTGTGTGCTTGTGTGTGTGTGTGTGTGTGTGTGTGTGTGTGTGTGTGTGTGTGTGTGTGTTGTTCTCTGTTTAGAGAAATTATGCGTCACGTTTTCGTGAAGTGTTCAAAAATGTCCAAATGTGTGTGAAATCTTATGGGACTTAACTGCTAAGGTCATCAGTCCCTAAGCTTACACATTACTCATCCTAAATTATCCTAAGCACAAACACACACACACCCATGCCCGAGGGAGGACTCGAACCTCCGCCGGGACCAGCCGCACAGTCCATGACTGCAGCGCCTTAGACCTCTCGGCTAATCCCGAGCGGCTATCGTGAAGTGTGTGTGTATCTTTCTGGTATCTTCGTGTTGGGTCAGTGGTTAGCTTTATTATGTTGTTCTCTTCTTTAAATTTAGGTTTCATTTTCCTACTCCTAGGAAGACAATACACAGTGACAGGTACACAAAACAAGTACACACAGAACACACACACATCTGAAAAAGTAGCATTCTCAATAACAAACAAATGGTACACAAACGTAAAACAGCAACGCAGCTCACAGAATAGCAGTATATTCAAAAACAAATATTCACAATTGCCTACAAAACTCGATACAAAAGAAACACCAACTGACACTAACACACAGCTCACGTATCACAGTTCAGTTTATACAGGACAAGCAAGTAAAAATGCCAACGTCGAATACACTGAACACATAAGGGTATGTAAGACTAACAGAAGTCATTCCACATTCGTAAATCATCTTATGGACAAGAAACACAGAGTAACATCGACAGTCTTCAAAATTCTTAAATACAATGACAGCCCTTCATGGAATCTGATAACACAAGAAAATTACTATTACATAAAGCTGTAGTGGAAGGAAAAGAGGCGTTGAGCGAATACACAGCTACACTCCTGGAAATTGAAATAAGAACACCGTGAATTCATTGTCCCAGGAAGGGGAAACTTTATTGACACATTCCTGGGGTCAGATACATCACATGATCACACTGACAGAACCACAGGCACATAGACACAGGCAACAGAGCATGCACAATGTCGGCACTAGTACAGTGTATATCCACCTTTCGCAGCAATGCAGGCTGCTATACTCCCATGGAGACGATCGTAGAGATGCTGGATGTAGTCCTGTGGAACGGCTTGCCATGCCATTTCCACCTGGCGCCTCAGTTGGACCAGCGTTCGTGCTGGACGTGCAAACCGCGTGAGACGACGCTTCATCCAGTCCCAAACATGCTCAATGGGGGACAGATCCGGAGATCTTGCTGGCCAGGGTACACCTTCTAGAGCACGTTGGGTGGCACGGGATACATGCGGACGTGCATTGTCCTGTTGGAACAGCAAGTTACCTTGCCGGTCTAGGAATGGTAGAACGATGGGTTCGATGACGGTTTGGATGTACCGTGCACTATTCAGTGTCCCGTCGACGATCACCAGTGGTGTACGGCCAGTGTAGGAGATCGCTCCCCACACCATGATGCCGGGTGTTGGCCCTGTGTGCCTCGGTCGTATGCAGTCCTGATTGTGGCGCTCACCTGCACGGCGCCAAACACGCATACGACCATCATTGGCACCAAGGCAGAAGCGACTCTCATCGCTGAAGACGACACGTCTCTATTCGTCCCTCCATTCACGCCTGTCGCGACACCACTGGAGGCGGGCTGCACGATGTTGGGGCGTGAGCGGAAGACGGCCTAACGGTGTGCGGGACCGTAGCCCAGCTTCATGGAGACGGTTGCGAATGGTCCTCGCCGATACCCCAGGAGCAACAGTGTCCCTAATTTGCTGGGAAGTGGCGGTGCGGTCCCCTACGGCACTGCGTAGGATCCTACGGTCTTGGCGTGCATCCGTGCGTCGCTGCGGTCCGGTCCCAGGTCGACGGGCACGTGCACCTTCCGCCGACCACTGGCGACAACATCGATGTACTGTGGAGACCTCACGCCCCACGTGTTGAACAATTCGGCGGTACGTCCACCCGGCCTCCCGCATGCCCACTATACGCCCTCGCTCAAAGTCCGTCAACTGCACATACGGTTCACGTCCACGCTGTCGCGGCATGCTACCAGTGTTAAAGACTGCGATGGAGCTCCGTATGCCACGGCAAACTGGCTGACACTGACGGCGGCGGTGCACAAATGCTGCGCAGCTAGCGCCATTCGACGGCCAACACCGCGGGTCCTGGTGTGTCCGCTGTACCGTGCGTGTGATCATTGCTTGTACAGCCCTCTCGCAGTGTCCGGAGCAAGTATGGTGGGTCTTGTAACCTCCCCCTCACTTATTGACCTTAATGACAGTGAAAAATTAAACCGCGTGTACCTAATGGGAAATTTGGGAAAGCAATCGTCACCGAAGTTAATCTGTCAGTAAAGAGGGAGGAAAGGGTTACATCTTAATGAAAGGAAAAATGCAAATGAAACTGGTGGAAATTAATTTTGAAAAGGGGTAAAGTTAATAAAGAAAGTAAATGTGCGGCCGTTACGTCAACAATTAACTAGCGGTAATTAGATATTTGAGATTTGGGGGAAATCACGGTCGCCAGTCCTAAGGACAATTACTATAGTAACTGAAAAAGAAAGGTTATTACACATATAATTAGCACTAGAAGCGTGGCAACTGAAGGTTGACACCTGTAGTGTGAAAACTGAAAGTTTGTCAGAAGTAATAAATTTCGCTACACTCTGACTTAATTTAGCAAAAGAATTAATAAAACCGGAAAATCGAAAGTTAATTTAGTGACTGAAGTTAATAGTGAGCTTTCTTTCTGAAGCACATCGATATCCAGCAGAATACGGTTAGCCTTGGACTACCTCAACAATCATTTCAAAAGCAACTTGACTCTACGCAATTTAGAAACAAGAGATTTAACTTTGAACTTGAATTAAATGATTCTGAATAATTAACAATGGTAAAATTTAGTACGTACCAAGCTGAGCTGCAGTCACAGGTAAGCTAAAATATGCTAACAAAACTCGCACTCTTAATTTGTGCTTGTGTAATCTAACTATTGTAGCCAGCTATGCTTTAACTGCACTTTGAAACTAAAGTAATTAAATGCAATGATAGTACTTTAATGCTGGCGTCTGAATTTGAACGACACTCGGTTTCATTTCGGAAAAGGAAGGGACCCTGCTTGGTAATGCAATTGGGACAATGAGCAACAAAGGCAAATGGAACAATGTGAAAAGCTGAGGTCCGCCATACAGTTCTGAAACTTTACGTGCTTTTGGTCTTCCTTGTTAGTTGATTGAAGGTTTGAAGCCGTCGATCGAGGAGGTGGAGACAGTCACTCATTGTCG
Organism: Schistocerca nitens; assembly: GCF_023898315.1. Classification (NCBI taxonomy): domain Eukaryota; kingdom Metazoa; phylum Arthropoda; class Insecta; order Orthoptera; family Acrididae; genus Schistocerca; species Schistocerca nitens. The sequence goes on from NC_064614.1 coordinate 553,637,996, forward strand.
GCCGTCGCTGTTGCAGAAGCTGGATGTTGGCGGGCCTTCTTCTCGACACGGTCACCAGGCGAAACGGGCTCTTGATGTGCGCCAGCTAATGCTTCCCGTCCGCGACACCATGTCAGAAACTATCATCGCGAGTCGAGCGCAATTACATGCTGCTAAACCCCGAAAGCGCGGCAACTCGCGGGAGCGTCACACAACACACCTGCTCCACTCGCTATTCCAGCCAGACTCCCACTGCTCTGCCCGCGCTCCACGCGGCAGAGTTAACCCTACCAAAGATCCTACACACTTTGATTCTTCACACGACCTATCGATGTAATCGTTCGATAGCAGTTTTCCCTAGGCAAGACCCAGCGTAAAAATACAAATAATATTTACGAAACAAACCAATTATACATCGACATAAATGCATATATATATATATATATATATATATATATATATATATATATATATATATATATACAAATAGTAAAACAATTACAATATATAAAGGCACAGAAATGTCATATATTCAGGTAACAAATTAAGGAAAAAACTTACAGTACAACAGATGGAAATAGGAGGATATGCATTTCCGGCGTTACACGTGCCCCACATTGTCTGAGGATGTTCGTGTAACCTAAACAGACTCAGAAAATGTCCCAAAAAATAAATAGCGGAAATGCATATGCTCAAAACATCATCAAAATTTAGCATTCGTCTAATTAAGCATAAATCAATTTTTAGACCATAAAATTTGAGTGGAGACAGTCCTAATCTTATTCCACTCTGTCATCTTGCATAAAATAAAACAGGTTGACGACATATTAAAATTCATAGAAAGCATAGAAAATGGTTTAGCTATTCTAAAAATCTAAATTCCTAGCAGTATCAAGAAATGGAATACTATTTACAAAATTAATCAGATTACATGGTCATAGAAAACAGGTATATCAAAATACGCAAATTAATAATTAATTACATAGAATACGTATTTTATATAAACTATTCATAATTAATATTCTCGTCATGAGTGTGCACTTGACGCTAAACAAGAAAATAATATACAGCAGATCGACAAAAACATAAATGTTGACAACAGAATTCTTTCATATCAGCTGTCCGGGAAGAAAAACAACTCCGCCTTCCGTACTCGCAAGTACAAAGAATGCCGACAGCGACCCGAGAGCCGACAGCGGCTCCACCTTGCCAGTATTGTTGCGCCCGCCTGTGCGGCACGCTTGATCTCACTCGCCTGTGTAGCGGCATTTCCAGAACGTCCGTTTCACTGAATTCTTTAGGAAAACTCACTCCCGAGTAATCTCAAGGAGTCCCTTAATACTATCACAGTGGATAACCCAACACTGTCCATCATCACACGCATGTACTAGCCTGAAACTTAAAACAGCGTCTAAGTACATCGGCAATGACTAGTAAAACACACATTCATGAAATCTGACAGCTAGTTACAAAAGCATATTTACATTCCTTAATCTACTGTGACTCAGCTGAAAACTTAAACTAGCAGCTTGGATTTTTCAATTGGTTAAAACGTCTAATCAAAAATTAATTACTTGTTAATTACAAGTTCTTTAATGACCTCTAGGTCAGGCAAAAGCATCGCAACATGGCACATCCTTAAATCTTACACTCTATATTACATACTGTACAAATTACCCATTCTGTGGTATTAATCAATCCTAGGTTGGTACAATTTCAAGTCTACAATATTCCGTATACCTAATCGTTTTCCAGAGCTTGGATACTCTAAGCAATAAGCATTTGTGTGAGGTATACCAATGACTTTATATGGTCCATTATACACAAACTTAAATTTAGAGATTTCATTGTCTATCTCGCTCGATTTCTCGTGAGCTTTTACAAGAACTAAGTCTCCGATTGCAAACTTAGCAAAACGCGCTTTAGCGTCATGACGACGTATGCGAGCATCGGCTTTTAGCTTCATTACTTCTCGCAAACGATCTTTTTTCACACCAATACTAATGTCAATCCGTGGAGGGAAGTTGATTATCTCTTCCAATTCACTTTCTACGCTTTTGTCAATGCTGAGATTCCTCACGTTACAGCAGTTCAAATTCATTCCTGCGTCAATGTCATCCGGCCAGTTAACAATGTGTATAGGCTGGCATTGCCTATGCACACCGTCTCCTGCCTCGTCAAAACTAACTACTATTGTTTAATCTTGGGACGTACATGTCAAAGTTTTGCTTTCGCAATTAATCACTGCACGGTACTTTAATAGCCAATCTAACCCGATAATTACTTCCGTAGTTAAGTCTGGCACGACGACAAACTCTTGTTCAAATCGTGCCCCACATATCTCGAAGTTGACAAAAATCTGTTTTGTGACCGGTTTACTGGCCTTCCCAGTAGCACCGATAATTTTCACTCCTGTTACTGGCATAACTACGATGCCGGGTCTGTCTTTCAGTAACTCAAATATTTTCCCAGATACAGCACTCAGTTCTGCACCGGTGTCAATCAAAACGTTTAGTTGTAGGTCGTGCATATTAACAGACACTACTATCTGTCTACACTTGTCCTCGACTGTTTCTTTATTTTCCCACAGTAAATCCTCGTCTATATCCAGGTCATTCCAGAAAAAACCATCCGGCTTTGATCCTAAATCCGGTTTATCTGGCGGCTTTTTCAGCCGCTGTTCACATACAGTCTTAATTTCAACACGTTTGTCCTGAGGCTTAGTCTGTAGCTTCGCCTCCAATACCGAAACCTTTTCCTCTAACCCGTCAACTAGTGAGTGTTGCCCTGCTATCATTTCACTAATTGTCACCTTCGTTGATTCCACTTTGGCCAGATTGATATCATCCGCCAATCTACCTGGAGGAATGTGCCCAGTAGTCTCTGCAATTACTTCCGCTAGATCTGCGCAACACACACTGCTATCGTCTGACCGTATAATGTCAGCTCTAACCTCATACACGCTGTAATCCACATGCTTTTCTACCAATCGTGTCCGGCTATCACTAAAATTTTCGTAATCTTTCTCCTCAATACTTTCGCAATGTTTAAACTGGAGCTTTGCGTCGGATGGGTCGGCCACTTCTACCACTGTAACTTTCGGTAAAGTCTGCCGGTTAGGGCCAGAACTTTCCGTTACTACTTCAACAGCCAACTCCTGCGGGACGAAACACGACGAATCTTGCTCGTGCTCCCCATTAACATCAACTATTTCTAGTAAAGTCTACCGGTTAGGGCCAGAACTTTCTATCACTTCACAAACACTATCTACCTGCGGGACGAGACGCGGCAAATCCTGCCCGAGCTCCCCATAAACGCTTCTCCCATACAGACCCCTATAATCTCTTAGTTCGTCGTATAAGCGACCGAACTGCCTTAACCAGACCTCATCCCTCTCTGCATCCCCTCGCTCGATGACGGACGTTTTATCCGACATCTGATCTTCTCTCAACACTTGCGAATCATTCTTAAACTTAATCTCCAGTTCCGCTGTGGGTATTACAGCTACCACTTTGTAATCGATTTCCGGAACACTACTTAAATTGTTCTCACTGACAGTGAATGTACTTCCTACTGCCGTGTATACAGCTGATTTACTACCTGTGGGCGCACTCCTTTCTCCTAACACTGGCACACTCTCCCGCCGTTGATTATTCCACACGGAATTTTCATAACGACGACACCTGGGTTTTCTACTGTTATTGGGCCGCCAAAATTTCTCCACGCCCGGTCGGCCCCTCACCGGCGCGGCTAATGGTTTCCCTGTCTCGTCCCAGCAGATACGCTCCCCGGATGCTGCTGAGGCGGCTGATCACACACTCTGGCGTTATTACTATTCTGCGAAGCCCGTATCACGCTAGTATGATACTGGTTTCCGTCATTCCTGTTATTATTTGCAGTGTATCGATTGTCATTACGGCCCGAACCACTATTGTTACTGCTGCCAAGATTGCGGTATGCATTATTCCCATGGTTATCGTTGTTGTGGTTGCTGTGGTATCCGTTGTTGTTACCACGGCCTCTACCACTGTCGCGATTATTGCGCCAATTGTCCTCGTCCTCCACTCTTTCCAGGAAATCATTGATTGTCCTGTAATTGCTTCCTACGTAGCGTTTTGTATCATCTGGAAGCTTCTTGTAGAGTTCCCAGACTATTTCGGATTCCGTGCGGCGATCACGCAAATATTCCAACTTGCGGATCCAGCCCTCACAAAACTCCTTCATCGAGCCGCGCGAATTCGCATCGAAAGGCCTCGATACGGCAAATTCGCGCCAGACACTTTGCTGTTTTTGCTCTGACCAGTATTCAGCCAGAAACTAATTTTTAAACTCGTCGAAGGTCAGGTTCGTAATGTTGAGGTTTAAGCCCCAACGCTTGGCATCACCAGCCAACACATCAATAACCGCATTAATTTTTCTCTCATTAGTCCATGATCTGGGTAAAACTCTTTCACAGTTTTTAATGAAATCCGTCGCGTGTATACCGCCTTTTTTCAAGGGGTCGAACCGCTCCTCTTTCGTCAACAATTCCGAACTATGTGCACAGATTGGCACATAGCTCTGTTTTTCTTCAAGTTTCTTTTCTAATTCCGACACTCTCGTAATCACTTGGCAAGTGGTTGTCGCAAGCGTTTCCACTTCCCTCTTTTTCTCTTCGCAGGTATTAGCCTGCTTCCTCACTTTGGTATCTACTTCGGATACTAAAACCTTTAAAGTTTCCACCTTCTGTTGATCGTCTTTTCTCACTAATTGAATTTGTTCCGTCACCTTATTCTCGATGATCGGAGCAACTGCGTCTCCTACACTTTTCTCGATTCTGCTAATTTCGGAATTAAAACGCGTATTTATGCTCGCAATTTCCGCCTGAACGCCTATCATTTCCTGTTTAAGATTACCGATTTCGGTATTAATCACAACAATATCTTCTTTGATTTTATCAACTTTTGTGTTAACAATTCCAACATTGTTGTTAACAACATTAATAGCTTTGTTCTGATTGTCTAGCTTCCTGTCAATTTTTTCAGACTGAACTTTAATTTCTGCCGATTGAGTTTCTATCTTGCTAGACTGAGCCTTGATTTCGTTAATCAAAACATTCAATAAATCAGTTAAATTCCCGGAAACTACCGGTTTTACTTCCGTAGCGGCTTCCTCTTTAATTGTCCCCCCGTATTCGTCATCAAGGGATTCCGATTTGATTTTCACTTCCGATTCCGAAACATTTTCTAATGTTTGGAATTCCATTTCTGCTCTTTGTTGCGTCTTGGCGGTTGCGTCTTTCATGCTAGCCGCCTGCCCCTGAACAATGGGTACCGCGGTGCGTGTTTCCCACTGTTCGACCGATTGTTCCGTACCCAAGTCTACCAAATTTTGGTAATTGTTGCCTTCACTCATTTTAATAATTTTCAATATAAATAACAAATCTCAAATCTAATTAGGATTCCTCAGACTAATATTCTCGCTGACGTATCGACCATTTCGTAACCAGTACTTTGTTACGAGATTTGCACAATGCAAAATTCGTGTCCAGAACAACCTCAAATTTGAAGATTGTCCTGTCACCAGGTCGCCACGTGTAACCTCCTCCTCACTTATCGACCTTAATGACAGTGAAAAATTAATCCGCGTGTACCTAATGGGAAATTTGGGAAAGCAATCGTCACCGAAGTTAATCTGTCGGTAAAGAGGGAGGAAAGGGTTACTTCTAAATGAAAGGAAAAATGCAAATGAAACTGGTGGAAATTAATTTTGAAAAGGCGTAAAGTTAATAAAGAAAGTAAATGTGCGGCCGTTACGTCAACAATTAACTAGCGGTAATTAGATATTTGAGATTTGGGGGAAATCACGGTCGCCTGTCCTAAGGACAATTACTGTAGTAACTGAAAAAGAAAGGTTATTACACATATAATTAGCACTAGAAGCGTGGCAACTGAAGGTTGACACGTGTAGTGTGAAAACTGAAAGTTTGTCAGAAGTAATAAATTTCGCTACACTCTGACTTAATTTAGCAAAAGAATTAATAAATCCGGAAAATCGAAAGTTAATTTAGTGACTGAATTTAATAGTGAGCTTTCTTTCTGAAGCACATCGAAATCCAGCAGAATACGGTTAGCCTTGGACTACCTCAACAATCATTTCAAAAGCAACTTGACTCTACGCAATTTAGAAACAAGAGATTTAACTTTGAACTTGAATTAAATGATTCTGAATAATTAACAATGGTAAAATTTAGTACGTACCAAGCTGAGCTGCAGTCACAGGTAAGCTAAAATATGCTAACAAAACTCGCACTCTTAATTTGTGCTTGTGTAATCTAACTATTGTAGCCAGCTATGCTTTAACTGCACTTTGAAACTAAAGTAATTAAATGCAATGATAGTACTTTAATGCTGGCGTCTGAATTTGAACGACACTCGGTTTCATTTCGGAAAAGGAAGGGACCCTGCTTGGTAATGCAATTGGGACAATGAGCAACAAAGGTTCATGCTAAGTTGCTGTAATTTTGCGAGGCAAATGGAACAATGTGAAAAGCTGAGGTCCGCCATACAGTTCTGAAACTTTACGTGCTTTTGGTCTTCCTTGTTAGTTGATTGAAGGTTTGAAGCCGTCGATCGAGGAGGTGGAGACAGTCACTCATTGTCGGCCGTCGCTGTTGCAGAAGCTGGATGTTGGCGGGCCTTCTTCTCGACACGGTCACCAGGCGAAACGGGCTCTTGATGTGCGCCAGCTAATGCTTCCCGTCCGCGACACCATGTCAGAAACTATCATCGCGAGTCGAGCGCAATTACATGCTGCTAAACCCCGAAAGCGCGGCAACTCGCGGGAGCGTCACACAACACACCTGCTCCACTCGCTACTCCAGCCAGACTCCCACTGCTCTGCCCGCGCTCCACGCGGCAGAGTTAACCCTACCAAAGATCCTACACACTTTGATTCTTCACACGACCTATCGATGTAATCGTTCGATAGCAGTTTTCCCTAGGCAAGACCCAGCGTAAAAATACAAATAATATTTACGAAACAAACCAATTATACATCGACATAAATGCATACATACATACATACATATATATATATATATATATATATATATATATATATATATATATATATATATATATATATAGTAAACCAATTACAATATATAAAGGCACAGAAATGTCATATATTCTGGTAACAAATTAAGGAAAAAACTTACAGTACAATAGATGGAAATAGGAGGATATGCATTCCCGGCGTTACAGTCTGACACACCGGTGTCAATGTGTTCTTTTTTCCATTTCCAGGAGTGTATATGCAATGGAACCTTGTTCTCAGCGCCAAAGGAACTACCAGAAGAACAAGACACACAACATAGGCCTATACGTACACACGCACACATCACAACCACTAGGAAATTATAATTTCCCGCCCAGAACACCCACAAAGAAAGATGCGGAATAAGTAAACATTACACAGTGAACTATTGATTGTTAGGGAGCTCCACTCAAACACCCTGCAGAAGCACGAAAACGGGAGGCGAGGCCTATAAAAAGTACACACTTTTACAACTAACCATTTCACGTAGTCTAATCATAATCAGCATACACTTAAACACTATTTTTCGAAAAAGTAAATAAGACTGTCAACTAAAAAACACTAGTGAAAGAGTCCAATAGTCAATTATGACAGTAGTGGCAAAATATGCTGACAGTAAACATAGTAATGCCAGGAGATTGTCCTATGTACTACTGCCTTGGTGGTTTCCCTCTTCTGATCGGTGTTGTACATGCAAACGATATCACTGACGTAGAGATAGCCCATGTTCTGAGAAACCAAACCATCTAAAACATCACACCTCATCTAACACCGAGCTGAAGCGTTTCGATGATCTATACTTCCTAACGGAAGATTCAAGCAGCATCACGTAGGCAGTTTCGGTGGTGACTGAGAGAAGCCCACTTTTGGCTAGATAATTGTGTAGCACCCAGAAAGAGTAGTGCATCGTAAGTGCGTGTCCACTCACACGTTTCGCGGCTGAGTTGTACACCAAGGCTTCGTAGTGGATGTTGCTGCCATCCTTGACGAGTTTCGTTCCATCTGCTGTAGTTTTCACTAAATTGAGCAATTGTCGTCGTCAATGTCAAAAGCATTCATATAAAACGTAGCGCAATACAGATTGTGAAAAATTCTTGCTCTCTGTGTAGCGTACATCAGGGTAGACAAAAATGTTTCACGCGAGGTGTGAGTCCTAGCCATCACAGCCAACGTTCGTTGAGAGTGGTGGTGACACTCGCTAGCTTTGCAATATTCAGGACCTTCTCGTTTGTCACGTGATCCCTCCATATACGTAGTATTTTGGTGTAACCGTAGGTGGTAGCACAATCTCTACTTGTGTAAACCCTGCAAGTACAACCCATTTCCATAACTGCTGTCATTACGTGAGCGGACAAACGGGGATGTAATCAAGGACGGGATTGGACGACGTAGTTTCTGTGGAAGGCGGATATCCAAAGGCGATTCGTTGTAGCTTGTATAGACTGTGTACCATCACTGAAAAATCCTCTTGCAAAACGACAAAGCTCGTCCCCATAAGAATAGTAAAGCCACGGCTGCCTCCACTGAAACTGGAATCCAGTACTGCCACACGCACCGATTACCACCTGTTTTGGGTTATAAAGAAACGTCTGCGCGGACATCAAATGGTTCAAATGGCTCTGAGCACTATGGGACTTAACATCTCTGGTCATCAGTCCCCTAGAACTTAGAACTACTTAAACCTAACTAACCTAAGGACATCACACACATCCATGCCCGAGGCAGGATTCGAACCTGCGCCCGTAGCAGTCGCGCGGTTCCGGACTGAGCGCCTAGAACCGCTAGACCACCGCGGCCGGAGCGGACATCATTCCATAGATTTATAGGAGCTGCTAGCAGCTGTCCTGCAGTGGGCACGACACTTCATAAAAGTGGTTCGGGGTGGACCTAAGATAACGTGACCAAAGGGGAATAGGTTGCGCGTGAGAGTACCTGGAACCCGGTTTCAGCGATGGCAACCTGATTTTTCAGACTCGTACGAGAACGAGCGTTGTATTATTCAAAAAGCACATTTTCCTGACGGTGAACACTGTCCACAGACTGCCACAGACCGCCTCTGAATATCCACACTGTTTACACCAGCCTTCCACAGAAACCATGTTGTCCCTAGCAGTCCTTTATGGTCACACTCCATGTGTCCACACGGCTGATGACAGCAGTTGGCTGTATCATGCACAAATTGCTTTTCTAGTGATTATCATTCCACCTACGGCTAGACCAAAGTACTACATACCTGCAACGTAATGATGAGTCAAATGGCGCACCACGAATGACGGGAAAAGATGAATCAACATGGAAAGCTTGTCGTATGATTTCCAACCATAAGCTCCATACGGTACGGTGCTCAGCATACAGGCTTGATAAAAAAAGTATTTTTGTGGTCATCGTATGATGTTAGTAGTGTCATACTCTTGTGGAGAGCTTTCCGATAGTATTGTCAGCATTGCTAGTTCTCGCGTTTACCTTGTCGTCCGTAGGAAGATCTTCTAGCACTAGTGAACTGAGGTAGCAGAATTTGTCGACTAGTTGCAACAAGAGGTCATTTGGTCCTAAGGCAGCTATACCTGTTTATCCTTGCACCATACATATAGGATTGCTTATATTCAAACGTAGAGAAGCGCTAGCAGGCAATAACATATTTGAAACTTCCTGGCAGATCAAAACTGTGTGCCGGACCGAGACTCGAACTCGGGGCCTTTGTCTTTCGCTGACAAGTACTCTATCACCTGAGCTACCCAAGCACGACTCAAGCCCCGTCCTCAAAGCTTTACTTATGCCAGTACCTCGTATCCTACCTTCCAAACTTCACAGAAGCTCTCCTGCGAACATAGCAGAACTGACACTCCTGAAAGAAAGGATGTTGCGGAGACATGGCTTAGCCACAGCCTGGGGGATGTTTCCAGAATGAGATTTTCACTCTGCAGCGGAGTGGGCGCTGGGATGGAACTTTCTTGCAGATCAAAACTGTGTGCCGGACCGAGACTCGAAGTCGGAACCTTTGCCGTTCACGGGCAATTGTTCTACCAACTGAGGAAGTGGTAGGTCAGCGCTCATTCTGTGTTAGGTGGTCTACGCTGGAGGTAGATTCCGTGATTGTTTGGATAAAGAATGATAGGCCGTGTCATTACTGATTCGAGCTTTTGTATTGACTTATATGCTGGGGTGAGAATTTAATTTTAATTTCACTCTCTCTGCTGTGACCTTAGAGTCAACTTCTTTGAACCTTAGGAGGTCGACCGACGTGCTGTGTGGTGGTGGTGATGTATGTGGTCAAAGGTTTTGTGAAAGATATGAGCATATAAGTTGGGTTTGGGAATTTAATAAGTACATGATTTGTTTCATGGAAACTGCGAAGACAGAGGGTGAAGGTGGAGATGACAGGAAGATGGGGAAATACGGAAAACAAAACTGAGCATCGGAGACAGAGTATTTGAATTTCAAACTACAGCTGCAGAATGTAGCCCTGACGAAACTATAAGGCAGTTGCGTTGACCAGTAAGCGTGAGATCCAGGGTTTGGATCCCCTCTAGCACACACTTTCATTCGTCGCCGCTGATGCCGTACGAAGTCCTGATGCAGCTGATATCAATAATACCTTGCCTTTCCCTTCCTTTCTCTCCCCTTCACCTTAAAAGACATACATAAAGAAATGAATGACTTATATTCAATGATCCTCTAGATCCAGGGGATTTCCCTAAATCGCTTAAGGCAGTGGTTCCCAAACTTTGTTTTCATTAGCTCCGTGCAGTCAGATATTAGCTAGTAGCCTCTCCCCCTATCTTCTTCGACATTAGAGTCATACAAAACTTTAGAATGTTAAAGAACTGTATTTCAATCCTTTTATTTTTTTTAAATTTGGTAGATAAATAATATTTAGTTCTTACAACTCTGCCACTGCCGGTCACAAGCACGGGGCCTCATCTCGTAAGTGATGAGGAAGGAGGAGGGGGAGAAGCAACACCTCGTAAAAAAAAAACCTGGGTCCATCTGGCTCCGGATGGTAGCACTATGTGAGGGCCCCTGCCTAGGATTACAGGTGAAGCCACAAAATCCAGACACGTCTGCGTGGTAGCCACCGGTACTCTGGTCAACGTCTGTTTTCTCTGTGAGCTCGGCTGTGATTGAAACTTCTGCAACTCAAAACTCCAGTAGAAATTATGTTGGATCCTTCGTGATTTCACCACCAAAACCTCAACACATATAATCATGACATAACAATAGGAAAGAATCCACTACCCTGGGCCCCAGTCAGTAAGACTGGGTAATAGACCTGATCATCGGATTCCAGGGGTCAGGCATGTCATGAAGAGAAGAATTGGAGCTTCTCAAAAGCCCTCAAGACAAAGAGAACATTTTACCTGGGAACACTCAACACAAACGCAATACACAGGTAAATTGTAAAATTAACAAACACCATGGATAAATTCAACATCAAAATTATGTCAATACAGGAAACACGATTCACAGATGAGAATCACTTCGATTCGGAAAATTACAGAATATGTAAGGGGAAACCAGCCATAACCATTCAAGGAAGTAATCTAAAACTCTTCGGAACAGGATTTGTAGTACATAAATCGATACTGGACTCCGTAATGGATTTCACCTCACAATCAAAATAAATTTCAACACTCACGATAGATCTGGAAACAAATCCTGTACATGCCCCCACAGATAAATATAACAAGAAGACCTCAGCCATGATAGAGGAGTTCTGGGAAGATCTGGAGGAAACTACGAGCAAAATCCCCAAGAATAACATAAAATAGTTACTAGGGGATTTCAGTGCCCAGTTAGGCAAGGAAAGAAAATTCCGAGACACGACAGGGAAACACACGCCCCACAAGAGAACAAACAAAAATGGAGAGAACATGATAAATTTCGGCAGGAATTTTGAGCTGAAAATCATGTCAACGCAATTCCAGAAACCACACAGAAAACTAGTAACTTGGAAATCCCCCAACAGTGCTCTAGGAGAATTTCTGGTAGACCACGTAGCAATACCCATGAAAAATGCTAGAGAAATAATGAACGTACGAACTAGGAAAGGAGTTTTTGAGTCTGATCATCACCTTCTCCAAATCAAAGCAAAATTTATACCTAACTGGTAAATCAAGAGAACCAACAGACCTTTCAGAACAGATCCAGAGTACTTGCAACTAAGCAAGAAAGAAATAATAGAAGAAATTACGAAAATCAACAGCAACAACTGGACAAAACTGCCAGAAAAAATGAGAGAACTGATTAAATTGGGGCAACCACCGAGAAAAAGAAAACATCGATGGTGGAACATGAGATGCGACAGAGCCATAGAAGAAAGAATACAAACCTGGAAAAAATTTAACCATAGAAAACAAGAAAAATGGGAAGAATGCAACATGATACAGAAAAACACTTGAAAAATAATCCGCAGAGAAAAAAGAGATTACGAAAACAGCAGGCTGAAGGAGATAGAGCAGGACTTCGCCAGAAAAAAACACACTGAATTTTTACAGAATATTCCGACAAAATATCACAGGATATCAACCTCCTTCTTGAGAACGTAGAGTGTGTCACACCATATAAGCAAAATACCGGTAAAATTTGTGAGTCCAGGAAATTACAAAAAAATAATTTATTTCTGTCACGTATGGGACAGATGTCACATGCAGGACACTACACTTATCAGGTAAGACACAAGTATGTGAAGGGATCAGGTACCTATATCACAAGACTACACAGGTATAACTTATGCAACATGTGATTTAGTGGCGAAGTTGCAGAATACAGTTTCGAAAACAATGTCATCTGTTTGACAGATTTATTTCATAAAAATTACAACATAAACAAAATGCAATATTTAAAATAAACAGTTTTTGAAGTTGTTAGGTTCAGTTTAATGTGAAGTGAAAGTAGATAATATAAACTGCGTCAATTAAATATAGTTCATGAAACGGAGGTGTCTATGGTTGTTTAGAAATCCTTGCATTGGAATCTTCGTCACAATTTCATTATCGTTGTAATAAATGCAATCAGAGGTTTCTGGCCATTTGAAGGTACCTGGACCAGCTCCATGCCCAACTCATGTCTTTATCCCTTCAGAATAAATTTTAAAAATCTTTCCACAATATTTTTGTCCATTGTACGATACAGTTACCCATCTCCAACGGACCCACTGTCATGTTGATTGTGCTTGCAGGAGTAAATTACTTCGCAATGTAAGGCACTCTTTTACAGATTATTCCTTCTACATTTATTTCAATCACATGGCACTGTTATATTCCGAGAATTTCAGGAACATTTTTTTAGGTTTCTCTTGTTCAGTGTTTTACTTAATTGTCTCCTGATCCACATAGAGTACGATATTATTTTTGTAAACTTCAGATGCCACTTTGTAGACGTCCTTGGCAGAAGCAATTGTTGCTTCCCCTCTTTGGGACATGCTCTTCTGACGTACACCATGCTCTGCATTTCCACCAAAACCATCCACAACACCTTTTCCATGTGAATTTGCAAAACACTTCCAGGTAAACTTCTTGGAATGGTTTGTGAACAAAAGACGTGCAGCCATGAATTGATTTTTAAATTCAAAAGATGGGTCATCACTCCAAATTACCACCTCTTCAAAATCACATTCAGATTGATTTCGGCAAATTGTATCATACAGTGTATTCATGAAGAGATAAATATTGTCTTTGTCCTGCTGTGCATTATTTGAACATTTCAAATAAGTTTCACGTTTTCCCTTGTAGAATGTAGCTGCAATGAGAAAGAACACCTCTTCTAGACCACAATGCACTGTGAATCTCATTTACATACTCACAGGAGTACGATATAGCAAAGGACTATCTTTCCACTTTGTATTCTTTAATCCCTTTCATGCATGATGTACGAGTGACACAGCGTTTTAGGAAATTTTTCTATGAGCAATTCAAACAATTCTCCCAAACTTCCTTCCTCATAGAGGAACTGAAATTTTCCAGTGTCATCTGTTCTCTATTCTTTGCAGGCTATTTCTTTTTTAGGCACACTTAGTGCCACAAATTTATTCAGGAACTATATATGGAACATTTATTTTGCGAAAAGTTTGAATTTAAAGAAGCACACAAAGCGGATTTCCAAACGTCATCACTGTAGTGGTAATGCAGACTCTTCAACTTCAGAAAGAAATTATCATGAATTTTACACTTGCTTTGGTCAGGATGAGTAACTTCAAAAGTAGAACATTCTGTGGTCTCAAGGAGCAAAACTTTGAAAACAATATATGTAAATCTCTACTACATTATTCCTTAAAGATCTGGAATGCCTCTCGTAAAAATATTTTCAGACAATACTTCTGCAAAATTTCTTTCCTTCCATTCAGCCAAACACATATACATCTCTGATCCCTGGACATGTGTAAACAATATCAGGGCGGAAGATGAACTCGGCAACTTGGGAATAATCTTTATCTCGATTAGAAGGCATTTTATTTAACATTTCATTTGCAAGGGCGAGGCCAACTTTCTTGGCCAGTGGTTCAACTACAGCTACCTTTTTCTGAGGGGATGCGGGAAGTGCCCGAACAGATTTTGATAAAGCTTTGCTGAATGTCTGAGGACTTCGGTAAAGTGATATAGTTGACGTTGGGACGGTCAGAAGAATAGCGACCTTCTTTTTTGCCGTTTGAAAGCGCTTTCGATTACGCTCCTTTTTTCGAAGCTCCTAGAGTTGCAGTTCTGTCATACGTTCTTTTTTATGATTTTAATACCGTTTATTCTTTTATTTTCCTCTTTCTGAAAGCGTGGATTTTATTGTTTGTGGCTATTTCTCCGTTTCCTCAGCCTATCTTCACTTGTGGACCTCTGTTTTGGTTGATTAGCCATTTTTGCCAAAACATAATCCAGATTAGACCTACGAACGTCTTAAAATTAAATCATTTGTCTCTGCCTGAAGCTAAATATGGATAGAGAGGAGTAAATTCATAGTCTCACAGCATTACTTAAGTAAAATTAGCAACCTTTATGTATTCCATGTGCATATGGTGTCACGTGTGGGGAAAAAAAGTAAAATTAAAATTTGTATGACTGTAGTGAACATGTAGTTGAACTATTACTGTTATGTGTCAGTACTTCCCCTCCTATCTTTGGAAAAAAGTTTCTTTCTCTGGCTTTCATTTCAATGATAACCTTATTTCTGTCACTCGCAGAAAAACTGATGTTGCACAATTTAATTCATATGGTCATAAGCTACTGATATATTAATAAAATATGCATACTAAGTGTACTAATACTTACTATTCTCAGAAACCAAAACTACTTTCAGTGTATCACGGCCCAGGTATGCAGCTGTACCACTTGAGATATACCACTTCACCATACACAAATCAGCTGATGGGTAGCCATTTTTAATCTAATGCTATCAACTGATAAAATGCAAATTTCCCAGGTATCATGTGGGGTTCTGCTGTTGATATATTTCATTGGCATATATACACAATTGGTTACTACTTTTCATGGAATCACCCATTACCTACCAGGTTGCGAACGACTGGCTTAAGGCAAACGTCGGGATGTTCCACTGACAGGGTATGGCCGATTTCCTTCCCCACGCTTAATCACTCTAAGCCTCACTTCCGTCTCTAATGACCGTGTGTAAGTAGGCTGTTTAGGTTTTTTTATTGGTAACGTTACGTAGCGCTCTGTATGAAAATCACTGACTGTGCTGTGTGCAGTCTGTGGCTAGTTTGCATTGTTGTTGGCCATTGAAGTGTTGGGCAGCTGGATGCGAACAGCGCGTAGCGTTGCGCAGTTGGAGGTGAGCCGCCAGCAGTGGTGGATGTGGGGAGAGAAATGGCGGACTTTTGAAATTTGTAAGACTGGATGTCATGAACTGCTATGAATATTATGATTTTTCAACACTATTAAGGTAAATACATTGTTTGTTCTCTATTAAAATCTTTCATTTGCTATCTATGCCTATCAGTAGTTAGTGCCTTCTGTAGTTTGAATCTTTTATTTAGCTGGCAGTAGTGGCGCTCGCTGTATTGCAGTAGTTCGAGTAACGAAGATTTTTGTGGGGTAAGTGATTTGTGAAAGGTATAGGTTAATGTTAGTCAGGGCCATTCTTTTGTAGGGATTATTGAAAGTCAGATTGCGTTTCGCTAAAAATATTGTGTGTCAGTTTAAGGACAGTCATGTATAATTTTTCTAAGGGGACGTTTCACGTGTTGTCCATGGACCTTAAAACCCAATCTTTCTTCCTTTCCATTTAATAAAATTCATAAACGGTGCTCATACATCAGGCTGCTCATATATCAGACCGGGCCACTTCTGTTGGGCTTTCGTACGACTGTATGTTGGCATTTATACGCTTGACGTTAAACATGCATATGCCTCTGTTTTAGGAGACTCCTTACAATAGATACGATAATATTAACCTAATGTCGTCCAGTACAATAAAATAACATTAAGAAGTTTTATTATTATTTTAATCATAGGTTTCTCCAAAGCCGCGAAGATCTCGTTCTTCTCACATAGTCATTGTCTGTATTAAGCTAGTAATTGCAGACAATACCAAGGTTACATTTGACTTTTGTTAATTCATATAAATATTATTTATTACAGAACTTGTAGCTTTGCTCTTGTGGGGCGAAAAGCAAAATAATTGTTATATATATATATATATGTATATTTTGAAAAATGTCGAAAAATTGAATATTTTGGTGGGTCACTTGGCAACAGAATCAGGGATTGATTACACTATTATAATAACATACGTTGAGCATTAAATACCTGAATAAGAGCAGCATATTAATATATTTGAGATCCTTCGGAAGAAACATTATCATTTCTATACATTTTTATAGTCGCGATGTAGTCATAGCCGGAACAACACTAAGGGACCAGAAGATTTACAGACTTTAAAAGAAATGCAACACTACACAATTAATTCAGAAGTAATTGGGAAACGATAATGTTTCTTCTGCCTCATGCTGCGTTCGGCCCGTCAGCGTGATCGCTATTTCTGGTGATGAACTAACAGAAAATAATTATCATTCAAGTAAATAAGGAGATGGAAATCATCAAGGTTAATTTACTAAAATAAGCACACTTATCTTTAACACACTTTTTTTAATGCTACTTACCTTTTCATATTAAATTACAGCAGATGACCATTGTGGTTAAATACTTTATACATAACAGTCAAAATGTCCTCTTGAGCCCGCATCTCGTGGTCGTGCGGTAGCGTTCTCGCTTCCCACGCCCGGGTTCCCGGGTTCGATTCCCGGCGGGGTCAGGGATTTTCTCTGCCTCGTGATGGCTGGGTGTTGTGTGCTGTCCTTAGGTTAGTTAGGTTTAAGTAGTTCTAAGTTCTAGGGGACTTATGACCGCAGCAGTTGAGTCCCATAGTGCTCAGAGCCATTTGAGCCATTTTGTCCTCTTGATGCTGTCTGTTCGTAATCAATTACAGGAAACTACATGTTTTCTGATTGGAAAAATAACAATTAGCATATTCACTCAATATTTTCACATAAAATATAAAATACCGTTGCGGGACGCAGCAACCCCGCGTCCGCCTTTCATGGAATACAAACAGTAAAAGGTGAGGCGCCCAATGCTTCATTTGTCTTGAAACAACAGAATTCTTTTTTATATCATTAATCGATTCATGTACGTAGAGATTTACAGGCACCGCGCAAGATCGGCAAAGATAAAGAATAATAGATTCTGTCGCTGCTATGCGATGGTTCATTTCTTTTACTTTACAATTGTTCGATAACTTTAGGCCATGAGGCGTGTACTTTTTTGAGTTTATATTAATGTTTGTGAGGCGAAAATTAGTAATATTACAAACTGTGAGCAAGAGTTTCATGTGGATAAGACCTTGAGTGTCTTTGTTTTTCGTCTGCACGCTAAGAATGACATCTTTCTGAATGATAGATCATTGTAAGTAAATTAAATGCTCCATTCCGTTTGTGGCTGGCAGTTCGTGAAAAGAGCGGACAGAAAAACTAGGCATAGCGCCAGACCATACGGTGGTAGGGCGAGCGCAGCGACCACCGGTCCACGTGTCACGTACACGTGTCGCCGGCGAGGGTGACGCTAAGCCGGGCTCCCGTTACCGCAGGGCGCTTAGGCGGCCGCTAGCTGTCGGCGCCCGCAGCTGCCGTTCCCACCCGCGACCGTTGCTCTTGCCTGACCAAGGCGGCGCTCCTACTGTGTTAAACACAGTTGGAAGATTACCTGGTTAAATTATTCAGGAAAATACTGACATTTTCGTTAGGTTAAACGACGCCTTCTCAGATTTCCCGTGCATGACAGATTAATGGTTTGTTTTTGTTTTTTTAAGCCGAGTTGACGATTTGTCGCCTAATATTCAGAAGGAAGATCCAAAACATGGCATTTGCGCATGGTCTCTGACTGGATTTCAACAAAAATCAAAAGTATTGGGAGGAGTTCAAACATTGAAACAAGATTACTCTATTTTCTCCATGACCTTGGGTAGAGTTTGTCAAATTTCTCTGTTTTATTTTTTAATTCCCTTACATTTTCTTGTCTTATTCCTCGAAATCGATCAGCCCTTTTATATTTCCCTCTTTCAGTTGGTTTTCGTTCTTGCTTCTTGGAGTTATTTCGTACACAGCAAATCAGACCAGAGTGCATGTGGACCCTCCAGGCAGAATCTTGGGTAAGAGAGTGTTCGTCCATTCTTCTGAGTGCGGTAGCAGTTATATCAGTGAGCCTAAGCGGTTTCAGGACGCTCTACAGAACACAGACAACACATTAAATATCTCGATTTCGACAAATTGTCTCATAAACATGCATGCGATTGTCTTTGATGAAACGACAATTTTATACAATGCAGGTATCTACTTGGTTACTGTTATCAAAGAAGCGGCTGAGACCACAATATGCAATAATTACTGTAACATAGGCAGCGAGTGTACCCTTCCACGTGCATGCTGGAAGACTACGTTAGAAAACTGTTACCTACCAACCAACGCAATCAGCATCGGTACAAACTTTCCTCAATAATAGGCATCGACATAATCTTTGGTAGCATATGGTGAAAGGTGGCTACACTGAGCCACAGCGCCAGAGATCGCTAGAAAGCATTGTTCCGCCGCCTCTACTGGCAGTGATTATTGAGATGTCGTAGTAGTCAGTGCTTGTTAAGAACTCGTAGCAGAGAGTGTTTTTTGAGATGTGCTAGTAGGGAGTGCTTGCTGAGATGTGATACTAAAAAGTTCTTGTTGAGATGTGGTAATAGCGAGTCGGTGTGGAGATATATTGTAATGATTAGAGTGATTTTGGTCAATATATGAAGGTAACGAAACTTGATTTATGTTTCATTATTTAATGTCGTAAATAATGCTTCATTACAGGTTCAGTCAACAAAGCAACTGGCTTGTGTTCTGGGATTAGAGTGTAATTCTGGTTTTCTTGAGTAATTATGGTATTTCTATTTCCTTTAATTAATTCAGTATAAATGATATTTAAAATTTCTTGTGTTGTTGAAGAAGAACCGTGCCAGATGCGTACGTTGAGTCATACTTCCACACACAGAACAGTTATACTTGTGCTTTGGTTTCGTAGGTTTTATAGTTGCTGGGGACTTAATTAATTAATTGTATTAACGAAAATTTCCATTTAATTCTTTGTTGTTGTTCTATGCAGTCAGATAGCGTAATAATACTAGTCAGGGCCAACCGTTTACGAGACTTCGTAATCGAACAGACAGCTGCTAAATCAAAAATTAAAATTATTTTCATTTCATCCATTTTAATTATGCCCCCATGCAATGGTAGTTCCATAACTTCATGATTTCTTCATGACAATTCGGTCAGCTAAATAGAAAAGTACCACACGACCTATTAATAGGCCTGATAAATTCTGACGATGACGACACAGCAAGTCGCTGAAACATTGAGCTGATACGCAAATGTGACACGTCAAGAAGTCTGAGAACCATATTCCACCTGTCAGCTGCTCGAGACTTAATTACAGAAAACTTGGTGGTATGCAAGCCACCAGGTCAAGCGTACAGCTCTGCACGATAAGGAGACTGGTGATGTGTTGTGTAGCACAACGGTGGCGCACTCTAGCACTGGGTGACCCGCGGCTTGGAGATGAGACTGGGAAGTCCAGCCACCTTCCGTCACACCTCTCACTTCTCGCCTCTCACATATGCTCCCACCCCGTCAGCTGATAGACGTCATCCCAAGACACTGCACCTTATTACTCAAGCAATGAACCTACCCACACTGTCAGCAGTGCACAAGAATCTATCGGCCTCTCACATGAGCGCCTCTGATTTTGGAAGCGAGGCTGGAGCTGCTTCGATCATGATCTGCGCTCTTACTTCAATGTTCATCTCCTAAGCGTTAGTGTCTTTACTACTAATCCAAAGATGCTGCGATCTCTAGTCCGAGCTTAGAAACTGTAAGTCATCAGCTACGGGGGTCGAAGATATACGTTGCAAGGAGTCACTCCCGCCCTGCCAACGGACTTGTCAAAAAGGAGCAGAGGGACAGAGATTCAGGGTACCCAATTTTGTCTCAGGTGGAGGACTGTACCTAATGGTGGGAGAATTATCGACGATCAACGGCACTTTCATGTAGACGGTGGTGGAAAGCACCCCATTTAAGATAAGTAGAGTGTAGCAACAGCACGTTCAGTATTCTAAAATAAGTTCGTGATGACTACGTCTTCCGCAAAACATTCGTAGTTAAAATTGTTCCGCCGCTCCGATATCTTGGTGAGCAGATATCAAGAAACACATAGAGGCTAGACACAAATTTAGAAATGGGATTCTGGACTACAAAGCGTACCCAGGTACAGACCTTCTGATACTCCCCTAGCAGGGAAGAACCAGAAGTTGAATTTCCAGACGACAGGAAGCAAGAAGTTTCAGATGCAACGAAATACTGAAAAATTACGACATAATGTGACGAATTGGAAATTATATGAAATGTTCTCCGCATAATTAACATTTAAAGGTGTTAATCTTATAGGTGCAGATGGAATATATGTGTTAAACGCATAAAAAAGGACGATTGCAAGTGCATCAGTGACCAGTCTGATGTGTAGAAAAACACCTAAAATATAAAAAAGGACGCAGTTGATGTGAAAGAAATAGATATCCCTTTTGTCACAGTACTGAATGAGATGAGTCCGAACAAATCGGCCGGGTCTCTGTTATGCTTTCGGATTAATGAAATCTGTGGGAGGTGTAGGAACTAGAAGTAGAGTTGATGTCAAAAGTATAGGAAACGAGTGTCTTACCATCAGTTTTCTACAAGAACCAAGAAGGTACATGGCGAAAATTGCAAAAAAAAAATTATTCCAACTAGTGTCAAAAGTCAAGATTGTAAATCATTGGCGAGATCAGTGCACAGAAAATAAAAAGAATAGAAAGTGTACAAGACAAGTCCGAAGACTGAAGTCTTTGGTGTGACGTCACGTGTGCTGCACTGCTGTTGAAATAGCTCGTTAATATTTTATAAATTTTAGACTTCATTTACTTTTTTAAAGTTTATTTGTGTTAATATTTGCTGTAAAAGTAACTTATTAGTGGATTTTCATTAATCTCAGTCTTTCTTCCTGTGTTATTGACTCGAGTGGTCTATTATTTGTGTGCCCGCATCTCGTGGTCGTGCGGTAGCGTTCTCGCTTCCCACGCCCGGGTTCCCGGGTTCGATTCCCGGCGGGGTCAGGGATTTTCTCTGCCTCGTGATGGCTGGGTGTTGTGTGCTGTCCTTAGGTTAGTTAGGTTTAAGTAGTTCTAAGTTCTAGGGGACTTATGACCACAGCAGTTGAGTCCCATAGTGCTCAGAGCCATATTATTTGTGAGTGTGCTTTCGTCGTTCGTCTAAGCCTCGCGCCGCAGTAGTGTGTTTACATTTTGCGGCGTGCACTGCAGCTGGATCGGTTATAATCTAAGTACAAACAAAGTTTTTTTTGTTCTCTGTAATACAGTTCTTAAATTTAGTAGATTTCAGAGGTGTTGGGTGCAGTTTGTGGCGAAATAACGACTAAATAAACTTCTCTGTTTTTTAGAGTTTTCAGCGTGTTGAAGTCGTTTAGTAAATTTCGTGCTTTAGTTTTCAACTGACGTTTATTATTCTTTCTAGTGAAATATTTCAGTGGGTCGACAGAAGCGTCCGATCCCACGCGTCGGCTTTGACCCGTGACGTAAGGGTGTTGTCGTGTGTGACGTCATGACGGCGCGGACTTTGGTTTGAGTGTGGCTGTCTCCAGTTCTGTTTTATCTTATTTTATTTACTTTTCTGATCTGTTCGTTCCATCCCGTGAGATTTTTTTTTAAAAGACAAAAAACACTAATCAGCTCCTGAAGCATCTTTATCTTCTATGGGCTGCAGGGGTTACGACCCCTGGGGAGGTGGGTGGGTATTCATGCATGGCTGTCTTCACTTACACGTTGTAGCTACGCAAGGCGTCTAAATTTGTTTATATTTAGTTTGCCCCCCACCCAAAACACCCCATTTCCCGCGCTTGTCCCGTTAGTGTCATTAGGCTTCTTGTGGAAAGTGTGTGTGTTTGTTTTTGTTTCCGCCATATTTGTGACGTCATGGGTCAAAGCAGACGGGCGGGATCGGACGCTTCCGTATTTCCATTTCAGTAAAATTTTCATCCAGTGTTTTAACTTCGCTTAGTTTTACAGTGGTCGTTTTAATTTTTTGGTTTTAGCTAATAATTTTGTGAAGTTTTGCTGGTATTGGTATCGGATGTGTTGTAGTAGTATTAATACAAGTAGCTGCTTTCTTAGTAGGCAGAGAATTTCGAGACCATTATTGTTAGTTCTACTGGTTTAACTGAACTTTGGTAACGTACACGTATAGTTAGTTTTTCAGTGACTGTAAAATTTTACCATTAGTGAAAAGTGTGGGCTCTGTCGTAGGAATGTGAGTAGTGGATTACGGTGTGGGATTTGTTCAAAGTATTTTCATTGGGGGGAATGCAGTGGGGAAGCCAGTGGTCATTTTAGGGAGATCCTCTCCTGGGAATGTAGAATCTGTAGTAGAAACAAGTTAATAGAGGAGCAGGAGCGTAAGATCTGTGCCCTTCAGGTGCAGTTACAATGCGCAAAGGATGAACTAGATAGGTTGAGGAGGGTGAAGGGTGGTGGGGAATGGGAACTGGCAGTTGGCAAGAAGGTAGCTAGGAAGAGGAGGTATTCAGACAGTTTTACTTTGCATACATGCAATAGATACGACCATCTGTCAGAGTTGAGAGGAGAGGAGTCTCGTGTAGCTGTAGATGTAGGGAACTTGCAGCTGTCCTCAGCAATTAGGAGGGCTACGTTAGTTGCAAAGTCTAGCAGAAAGAAGGTTCTGCTGCTAGGCAGTTCCCACGGTAGAGGTGTGGACCAACAGTTGCAGGAAGTGTTGGGGAGTGAGTACCAGGTCACCAGCATTGTGAAGCCTAGTGCAGGGTTGACTCAGGTGACTGAAAGCATAGGGGAGTTATGTAAGAATTTTACGAAGGAGATCAGGTAGTGATAGTGGTTGGAGCAGGGAACAGTCTCGATAGGGACGGGGAATATGATGTCAGTGGTGACTTGGTTAAGATAGCTACTCAAACTGGTGGCACTAATGTGCATTTCGTGCAACTGTTTCAGCGTCATGATCGGCCTCACCTTAATGCGGCCGATAGGCGCGTTAATGTTGGGCTGGGGAGGGCACTGATGGCGGAGGGCATGGATCACATTTCAGTGGTGCCAGTTGGGTCTATCAGTAGATGGGGTTTCACGAGGCATGGCCTGCACCTCAATAGGTATGGGGAGGGGAGGCTGGCTAAGCTTATAGGTGACAGTGTAGTGGGTGGTGGTGGTGGTAGTGGTGTCACTCATGGAAAAATTCCCGTAGTAGTTGGTGTTAGAGCTGCACCTTTTTTAGATTGGAGTCAGCTGATAGGTATACCTGCTTAAAGGAAGTCCCTCTAACTAAGGGCTCACATTCAGAGGATGTAATGTTTCAAAGTAGAGAAGGAATTAGCATATTTCATCAAAATAATAGAGGTATTAGATATAAAGTTAGTGAACTGCAAATTATTGGTATATCAGAGCACCACTAAAATAATTTGATAATTCAGAGGCTTCCTTTACCAGGCTACAGATTTGCTGTCTGTTTCTCAAGGAGTTCCTTGCGGGGTGGGGGAGTGGCTCTGTACGTAAAAATCAGTATTTCATTTGAGTCCATAGACGTATCATGACACTGCACTGAACAGATATTTGAAAGTTGTGCAGCATTAGTTGAATTTAGCGAAGCTAAACTTCTAATTGCTGTTGTTTATAGGTCCCCTAACTCCGACTTCAGAGCATTTTTGCTTAAGCTAGAGAGGGTTCTAGATTCACTTTGTAGGAAGTACCAGAAAGTAGTTATATGTGGTGACTTCAATATTAATTTTTATATGATTGTTCGAGAAAGAGTATGTTGGTGGATCTCCTAAATTCATATGATCTGATGCAAACTATGTTTTTTCCAACTAGGGCGCAGGGGAACAGTAGCACAGTCATAGACAATATTTTTATTCATTCTTCATTACTAGATGGGCATTCTGTTAGTAAAAGGGTGAACGGCCTTTCAGACCATGATGCACAAATTTTAATACTAAAAGGTTTTTGTACTCAAACCAACGTCATATTTAATTAAAAACTATGTAGCAAAGTTAATCCAACAGCAATAGAAAGTTTTTTAAAACTTGTCAAGGGACAAGAGTGGCAAGATGTTTATAGTGCCGATAATATAGATGATAAATACAATGCTTTTCATAACACATTTCTCATGCTATTTGAGAGTTGCTTTTTATTAGAACATTCTAAACGGGGTACTGGCGGTAATGGACAGCCCGGTTGGCTGATTAGTGGGATAAGGATATCATGTAGAACAAAGCGAGAATTATATCAAAATGTTAGAAGTAGTCACAATCAAGCTACAGTAGCCCATTACAAACAGTATTGTAAGGTGCTTAAAAATGTTATTAGCAAGGCAGAGAGTATGTGGTATGCAAATAGAATAGCTAATTCACAGGATAAAATTAAAGCCATATGGTCAGTTGTGAAGGAAGTGTCTGGTCAGCAGCACAAGGTCGATGATATAAAGTCAGTTCGTAGTAATAATGTTTCTGTTACTGATAAATCAGATATATGTACAGTATTTAACAATCATTTTCTGAGCATTGCTTGTGAATTAAATAAAAATTTAGTTTCTACAGGAAATCATATAAATTTCTTAGCAAATGCCTTTCCGACATTGACGTTTGAAATACTCCTCTGTGATACAGCCAAGAGGGAGATTGAGTCAATAATTAAATCACTGAAGACTAAGGACTCCCATGGTTATGATGGAGTGTCTAACAGAATATTAAAGTACTGTGCTGCACATGTTAGCCCTGTATTTAGCCATATTTGTAATTTTTCCTTTAGGAATGGTTAGTTTCCTGAGCGATTAAGTACTCAGTAGTAAAGCCGCTTTATAAAAAGGGAGAAAGGGATAATGTAGGTAATGTTAGACCTATTTCTATGCCATCAGTGTTTGCAAAAGTTATCGAAAAGGCTGTGTATGTAAGGTTAATTGATCATTTTATATCACACGATTTGCCATCAAATGTACAGTTCAGCTTTAGAAGTCGTTTGACAACTGAAAATGCTATAGTCTCTTTTCTCTGTGAGGTACTGGTTGGGCTAAACAAAAAGTTTCGAACGCTTGGCGTAATTTTTGATTTAACTAAGGCATTTGACTGTGTTGATCTCACTATATTGCTCCAGAAGTTGGACCATAACGGAATAAGGGGAGTAGCTCACAATTGGTTCACCTCTTACTTTAGCAACAGGCAGCAAAAGTCATTATTCTCAATGTTGATAACGGCAGTGATGTGAGTTCTGAGTGGGGTACTGTCAAGTGGGGGGTGCCCCAGTGATCAGTGTTGGGGCCACTCCTGTTCCTTATTTATATAAATGATATGCCCTCCAGTATTATGGGTAACTCTAAAATATTTCTGTTTGCTGATGACACTAGCTTGGTAGTAAAGGATGTTGTGTGCAACATAGACTCGGTTTCAAATAGTGCAGTACATGACCTCAGTTCATGGCTTGTAGAAAAAAAAACTAACGTTAAATCACAGTAAGACTCAGTTTTACAGTTTCTAACACACAATTCAACAAAACCTGACGTTTTAATCTCACAGAACGGGCATATGATTAGTGAAACTGAACAGTTCAAATTTCTAGGTGTTCAGATAGATAGTAAGCTGTCGTGGAAAGCCCACGTTCAGGATATTGTTCAAAGACTCAATAATGCCATTTTTACTATTCGAACGGTGTCAAAAGTGAGTGATACTTCGACACGTAAATTAGTCTACTTTGCTTATTTTCATTCACTTATGTCGTATGGTATTATGTTTTGGGGTAACTCTTCCAATTCTAGAAGGATATTTTTGGCTCAGAAACGGGCGGTTAGGGCAATAAGTGGTGTGAGTTCACGAACCTTTTGTCGACCTCTGTTCACGAGTCTGGCTGTTTTGACATTGGCCTCTCAATATGTATATTCCTTATTGTCGTTTCTTGTTACCAATATTAGTTTATTCCCAAGAATAAGCAGCTATCACTCTGTTAATACTCGGCAGAAATCAAACCTCCATTTGGATCGGACTTCCTTAACTCTTGTGCAAAAAGGTGTGCAGTATATTGCTGCATCCTTTTTCAATAAGCTGCCACTCGAATTCAAAAATCTTTGCGGTAATCCACACGCTTTCAAATCGAAACAGAAGAGTTTCCTCATGGGTCACTCCTTCTATTCTGTTGAGGAGTTCCTTGAAAAATTAAGCTGATTCTTAGTGTATTGCTGATGGCGTTTACTTAAACTTATGGACTGACTTTTTTTCAGGTTCATGAACATTTATTTTTATCTGTTATTACTTTTATGTTGTAAGTTTCATGTACTGACACGTTCCATGACCTTGGAGATTTGCTCCTCAATTTGGTCCTACGGAACTTGACGTGTAAATAAAAATATAATAAAACAAAGATAAGTTTGGTTTCAAGACGCGAGAAGATAAGCCAGAGAAGCAATTCTGACTTTGTGCTTACTACTGAATTAATGAAAAATCACTGTATTTTCAACAACGTTACATAATCACATTCTTCGAAGAATGGGGTTGAGCTACAGCGACAATCGAATGATGGATAACGTTCACAAATTTAAAGTCCAAATAATTGAGTGCAACGCCAGGAAAGGCAGGATCGTGTTGCGAAGCGTGTTTGGGGTTCTACCTTAGAATCACAGTTACTGAAATTGGACGTCGAAGGACCAATGGAGGAAGCCCAAGAAAATTAAGAAGGCGGAGGAAATTTGTATCAATTCGGTGCTCTTACAGTGGAAATGTATGTGTCGGTAAATGTTGCCGTGAGGTGCAGGCGATTCTATTTGCTTGTTGTGTGATTCCACACATTCACGTTAGCGCTGTATACAATATGTACGCAAAGACAGTCTGCATCAAAGGGAATAACGTCGTTGTGTGACAGTCTTCACGAAAAAAAACCATTATCTGTTTTTATACCTTGGCATAACCGACTGACACTCGGAATGTCAATCTCAGGAGAAGAAGTGTTATTGGATGGACAAATGGAACAAAGTGCTGCTAGAGAATAGGGAATCAAAGGAACCTATCTGTTCTTAAGAGAAGTTTCCCGAGCGCAGAAGCATGTGGCGGTTAAGTTTGAAAACCCGCTATGACATCATATTTCTCGGGGCATTGGTTTGGCGGACGAACGAAGTGTACATCAAGAAGACGTAGTGAAAATCACCGGTTTGTATCGTCGAACCTCACTGGCGGTAGAACGTCCAATAGGCGAACCAAAAGATAGTAAGTCAGATGGAAAAGTAGAACAGGAGCAGGTGACCACTTTGCACACAGTTCTGCTGTTTTGTTGGTGGACCTTAGCATTCAAACAGCGTCAGCTGCTGCTGATTTATTGCGGTACCATCATTGTCAAAGAGTGCTACTGCTGCCTCTACCGGACTCCGCTGCCGACAGCGCCGCGGTTCCTGCATTCAAATGATCAGAGATTCTCCGAATGTATCTGTGGTTCTGAGGCACAGAGGTAGTCCTGCCTCCGCTGGTGAGCTGCGCCAGCCGCCCTGAACCCGCAGATGCCTGCCTCTGCACAGCGCGCTGCCCTCTTGTACCGCAGGCAGTAATCTTCCTCTCTTTCATAAGCCTTGTCCCGTTGTAGACGAGAATGTGTAATCCTACATAACACGTGTATGTACTACCCAGACACCGTGGCGTGGGAGGATTTTTCTCCCTGAACAGCTGGTCAATAATTGTTTCCTTTCAGTCAGTCATTGTAAAGATTCTCTTGTGTTTATAATAATGCACAAGTGTTCAAACCAAATATTTGCTATCATCAATGTTTCATTGCCTGGTACCCGATGTCTCTATATCATTTTGTTAACATATCTTTATGGATTTTATGTGTACAATAAGGCGCTTTAATTGGCATGTACTAACGAGAGTGGAGCCTCATCGCTGAATTAAATCAACCCCTACCCAAAATTTACATCACACGAATTAATTTCCAACTTGCATTTTATAAAAATAGTAAGGCAGGCACCTCAACAGGCGTGTGAGCCTAGTATCAACAATTGCAAGACATAATGAACTCAAGGGTAACAGATAACAATGTTGTTGACGTACGTAAACCGTATAAGCCTTCTGGTATGTAGTAAGGTGGGACAATGTATTTATAACCGCCCTCACTGTCTAAAAAATGTCAATGAATAGAGATGAAACGTATTTTTCCATCTCCCAGAATGGTAGAGATGAGCCCTCTTGGGGAGCTCACCTGCTTTACTTAGCCTTTGAGTTGGGAAGTGAGCATCCAGTGACCGTTTTGCAGGTAAGCTTTCCGGTACCAGCACCACTATTGGTGGGCACTGCGAAGGATGCAACCGTCAGCAAGGATGATACATTGGGTTACGCATAGCGTTCCTTCAGCAACCGGCCAAGTACAGTTACATTAATGCTTACAGTTGAAAAACCATTATCTTTGCTGTTCTTTTGCACCTGACAGGATGGTAATTTAATGTTGTCGGTATGTTTTTTGGGCACAGTCTCGTCCCTCTGCAACACACTTAGCTGATGACATTCTAAATGCGGATACACGAATGTTTTCTGCTTCAGTGTGTCAGGTAATATAATACTGTCACCGTTCGAAGCCACCAGGTGCGGGACACGTGCACAGAGATATGTTGCGCGTAATGTCACAGCTCTAACGCGGAAGGTGTCTCAGTTTCAGGGCATAATTTACAGTTCATGATAAATAGTCATATTCAAGGAATAAGGTCACTGTTTTGGACAGTTAGAATCAGAGTAGGGCCTAACTTAAATGCACTGCATTAAATTCATGATCAAAGTTGAGTCTTTGCAAGGGTAAGTTTCAATAAAAAATTAAATGATCGCTTGGCATCATTGGCCAGCAGAATCCGTCGTGGGTTGTTCAGCCACATGGTGAGAGTCTTTCTCTTAGACGACACTTCGGCGATTTGCGCTTCTTTGTGACGAATATGAGATTCAGTGAACAGGACAACGGAAATACCCAGAACCTGAGTGAAAAAAAATCTCTGCTCCATCCATGAACGGATCCTGGGCTTCCACGATCTAGAGGCTGTGACGGTAAACAGTAGACCATAAGCTGTTGACTAAGTCATAGCCACATAATAGCAGTCAACTCGAAATTTTCTCCTTCTCGAGAAGAATAGGCAACATAGCTAATACAGAACACGAGTTAAGGATAAACAAAGCAAAAAGCAAGGACAGCAGTGAAAAAGACCACAATTACTTGCTTAACATCAACACTGGAAACGCCTGATAACAAATGAAAGAATTCTACTATTTAGTAAGCCATGGTGACTAAAGCGGAGAAGTTATCAGAAGTCATAGATGAAGAATTATTTCTTCAATAAAAGAGCTCCGTTGAAATGAGATATTAATGTGAAAGTGAGAAAAAGTTGTTGAAAGTGTACATCTGCGGCAGACCATCGGAAATCCGCAGAAAAACAAACTTGAACAATTTGAAATGAAATTGAAGAACGTTAAAAAATTCGATTGTCATCTGTATTTAATGTACAGATTAGTCAGAAATAGCCTAAAAAGCTTGTAAGGGTGTTGCAGTGGATGTTGTGATGAGAAATGATTCTTGCGCCGTTTCGGAATAATTTAGCATTGAAGTTGGGGAGTCAGTCCGTCGCTCCATCAAATTTAAGCAGCCTGCAAGAGGTGGTGATGTCAGACGTATTCTTCGCTTGGTTTTCTCGAACTAGACAAACATAGCTTTTGCTCACCTACCATAAATTTATCCCTTCCGTAAAAGGCACATTTTACTTGGTAAGGAGCATTTGGGCAAGTGGTAAGTCACTGAGCCACCAAAGTCTGTGCATTACCGCAGTTCAGAGCGTGCAAGTGATTGAATTTGTGGGCGTAACTACCTGGTTAACTTTAACACCAAGTAACTTGGACACGGCGCAACGTATAGAATTTTTTTTTTTTTTTTTAGTTTTAAAAATTGTTTCTCAGTACCGCTTCCCATGCAACACCCTCGCAAGGTTTCTGACTAACCTGTATAGGTTTGAGTGTAAACAGTTAACATATATTTTGAGTGTAAATAGTTAACATATGGACTAAAAGTTTACAAGATGGGAAAAAGTAAGTTAGTCGAAACACAGGCATCTTAAAAGAACAAAAATAGATCCTCCCCGTAGTTGGACTACCTTAGGCAACATGATTCATTCCATGTGTAGAACTTGATTTTAAGGACCTATCCCTATGGTATACTGGAGTGCACGCAACTATGTCAAGGTACGGCTGGAAGTGGCGTACATGAGGCAGTGAAATCCCTGCATTAGAAATTTGAACAGATAAGACACTTTTACAGTAAATGGAACGCCTCAGAGATGTTGAGGAGCACCTCCCGAGGAAAAGGCAGGTATTCAGTGTCCCCTCTGCCAGTCGCAGTAGCTGCTAACACGTGCCACGGCCTCCAGAAACTCTAACTACCCTTCCAGCAGAATAGCTTCTGTCTCAATATGACGAAAGAGGTACTTGCAGCGCGTAACACTCGAAGTTCGAGTGTTATACGGAGTTATTTCCATGATACACGTAGCTATTTATCTGCCTCAAAACGAAGATAAATGGTCGACGTCCCTTTGCACCTAGCACCTTGATGCAAGTTTCAGTCAGCTTGGACAACGTAATTATTGAATCTGAAAAGCGTATGAGCAAAGACGGAGTTTTGAATACGTAGCACGGCTTGGGAGTGCGCCGCCTTTAACATCCGTCACAGCCGGATTTGGCGATAATGGCGCATCAAAGTGCGTAGCGGATGCAGAGAATGGAAACAGCGGCATCACAGCAACAAAACAGCGCGGTCCAGTTGGTGCCGCGGAAGAGAGCATACTTCAAAGAAGGGATAACAATACCTGGAATAAAAGACGAGGTTGGTCTTCGCTATAACACAATGAAGTCTCTCAGGACCGGCGTTTACTTCTATTAAAACTTCCGGTCTGAGAGGTCGCGTCGGTGCATAACTGTGAACTAATGTTCAGTAGCCGTCTTCAGGATATGACTTCAGATATGAACAGATATGAATCTGTTATCTCGGATTATTCTTCCATAAAACGTAAACTAAACTTTAGTGGACAGTTTTATGTATAGACCACGGTCTCCAAGTCAGAAAACGTTAATAGGCGTCACCGAAATGTTATTTTAAAAAAATAAAAAATAAAAAAAATAAAGTCATCGGTTAGATTACAAGCTGGAAAAGTGCCACGAGCAAGCTTTCACTTTTGTTTGTAATGATTTTCGCTGTTGTAAAATTTCAGGAGGAAATTAAAATTTGATACTTTCGTTTGCATAATTTGGTACGCTAGCGGCGGTACCTTGGCTTTGGGTGTCTGGAGTCTCTTTGGCAATCCGCGACAGGACGCGAGTTCCGCATGCGCTGGTATTGAGACAAAACGTGAGGAGCGCAATGAGCAGCGAGCATGTCAAGTTCGTTCACGCCAGTGACGAGTTTCGACTTGGAAAAGCTGCAGGTTTCCCTCTTTGGAGGCTGCTATGTGATGGGGAGCCACATATAAAGTCGTCTGTTCCTTTGTAGCATGCAGCATATCCATGCGGCGAATACAGAGTTTAATTCTGCCACGAAGGTGCTTTACCGAGATATGCCTGCTGCAGACCGTCGTTGTAGTCGTTATCGACATACAATGGAAGCTAATGGTGACTACTGGGCAGCTGTAGTACACCTTCACGGACATCTATCGTGCCAAAGGCGAGTGACGTACTACTAGCGTGGATCAGTCTTGATACTGCTCGTAGTAATTCGGCTGCCCTATCATTTATATTTCTATTCCTATATTGGTCGTTGAGGATTAGGTAACAGCGACTGCGGCAAAAGGTGACAGACGCCTGGTTCTTTTTATTCAAGATTTCAAAAGTAAATAACTTGTGTGTGTTCCTGCGAATTAAATCTATCCATAAATATTGCACCTCCTGAGTGGTATCTTGCCGTAAGAAAGTTTTTGTTCACCCTCCTGAGCTGCCACTCGGTTTCAACGTGTGCGAATCAGCCAAATGAACACAGATTTGATGAAGCCATTTACGGTGTTAAATTGTGGGAAAGGTGCAAAACTGGCACCTTCTCCTAAATAATATTTAACTGTTTTAAAATGTGGTACTGTGTGTGCTAATATTGTGGTCTTCTCTGTTTTAGAGCTCCAAAACATAATTATTTTATTGTACCTGTATCAACTGGTTCGGCTTGTTGGGACCTGCGCCGAATGTGCACTACTGGCCATTAAAATTGCTACACCACGAAGATGACTTGCTACAGACGCGAAATTTGACCGACAGGAAGAAGATGCTGCGATATCCAAATGATTAGCTTTTAAGAGCATTCACACAAGGTTGGCGCCGGTGGCGACACCTACAACGTGCTGACATGAGGAAAGTTTCCAACCGATTTCTCATACACAAACAGCAGTTGACTCGCGTTGCCTGGTGAAACGTTGTTGTGATGCCTCGTGTTAACGACAAGAAATGCGTACCATCACGTTTCCGACTTTGATAAAGGTCGGATTGTAGCCTATCGCAATTGCGGGTTATCGTATCGCGACATTGCTGCTCGCGTTGGTCGAGATCCAATGACTGTTAGCAGAAAATGGAATCGGTGGGTTCAGGAGGGTAATACGGAATGCCGTGCTGCATCCCAAGGGCCTCGTATCACTAGAACTCGAGATGACAGGCATTTTATCCGAATGGCTGTAACAGATCGTGCGGCCACTTCTCGATCCCTGCGTCAACACATGGGGACGTTTGCAAGACAACAACCATCTTCACGAAAAGTTCGACGACGTTTGCTGCAGCGTGAACTATCAGCTCGGAGACCATGGCTGCGGTTACACTTGACGCTGCATCACAGACGGGAGCGCCTGCGATGGTGTACTCAACGAGGAACCTGGGTGCATGAATGGCAAAACGTCATTTTTTGCGGTTGAATCCAGGTTCTGTTTACAGCATCATGATGGTCGCATCCGTGTTTGGCGACATCGCGGTGAATGCACATTGGAAGCGTGTATTCGTCATTTCCATACTGGCGTATCACCCGGCGTGATGGTATGGGGTGCCATTGGTTACACGTCTCGGTCACCTCTTGTTCGCATTGACGGCACTTTGAACAGTGGACGTTACGTTTCAGATGTGTTACGACCCGTGGCTCTAACCTTCATTCGATCCTTGCGAAACCCTACATTTCAGCAGGATAATGCACGACCGCATGTTGCAGGTCCTGTACGGGCCTTTATGGATACAGAAAATGTTCGACTGCTGCCCTGGCCATCACGTTCTCCAGATCTCTCACCAATTGAAAACGTCTTGTCAATGGTGGCCGAGCAACTGGCTCGTCACAATACGCCAGTCACTACTGTTGATGAACTGTGGTATCGTGTTTAAGATGCATGGACAGCTGTATCTGTACACGCCATCCAAGCACTGTTTGACTCAATGCCCATGCGTATCAAGGCCGTTATTACGGCCAGAGGTGGTTGTCCTGGGTACTGATTTCACAGGATCTAAGCGCCCAAATTTGAAATGTAATCACATATCAGTTATAGTATCATATATTTGTCCAATGAATGCCCGTTTATCATCTGCATTTCTTCTTGGTGTAGCAATTGTAATGGCCAGTAGTGTATGTACGCAGGTTTGATAAAAACATATGGCAATGCTGTTGTAATTCACTCCAGACTTTAGTGACAGACATTCATCGTATTACGTACCCTTCATATAATCGCCCTGAATCTCGATCACTTCCCCCCTCCCCCCCCCCACGCAGATGGCAGGCGTCGTACACCATATGAGGGCGTATATCTCTGGCGATGTCTCACAAGAGCAGCCCTATGGCACGGATGATGTCGTGTGTTGCGTTGTGACGCGTGCCACGAAAGTGTCTTTCGTTTCGGTGAATAGGTGATAGCGAAACGGACTCATATCGGGTGAATATAGTGTGTGTTCCAGCGTCTCCCACCCGTATGTACACAGGAGCACGGGGTTCGCCGTGTGACATTCCGCATTATCATTAAGGATAATCGGGTGCAGTTCATCGGCGATCCTCATACAGCAGTGAGGCAAGGAGTAAAATTGTCATGGGAGGACGTCCTTAATCTTGAATGACATCCCTGCCATTCCGAAACACTTTGATCCATCTCGCCACTGTACGACGTGGAAATACTGCGTCACCACGCTCCTTACGCTGTCCCTGGAAACACTATCGTGCGCCTTGACCACGTGCCGCTTCAGTCTTGATCCATGCACGTTGTTCGTGATTCCTAAACTTACTGTTAGGGAACCTGAATTGGCCTCCCGTATTTTCAGACAGTACTGCATCAGCTGACTGAAACACAGCCTTTGCCGCTCACTGTACTACTTCAACTGACTACATACAGCGTGATTTCCATTGTATGCACATCCTTCATGCTACGGCAGTATTGTAACTACCTTTTAGACAACCGTAGTAGCTCGTGGTCTTGCGGTAGCGTTCTCGCTTCCCGCACACAGGTCCCGGGTTCGATTCCCGGCGGGGTCAGAGATTTTCTCTGCCTCTTGATGACTGGGTGTTGTGTGCTGTCCTTAGGTTAGTTAGGTTTAAGTAGTTCTAAGTTCTAGGGGACTGATGACCATAGATGTTAAGTCCCATAGTGCTCAGAGCATTTGAACCATTTGAAACATCATCATCAGTATGCTGAGACCAAGTTCTCAACGCAGGTTTTCAGGATAACGTCTTGACTTTCTTCGTCTGTTACCAGTGTGCTATTTTGGTATTGTAAAGAAACTACGGGCTATGATCTAAATATTCTTATTCGAACTCTGTCAGCTGCTACGTTTACTGATTTGCTCATCCACGACTTGAAATTCTTTGTTTGTTTTCACTGGCACTTGGAGGAAGTTTTTGATGTTATCTTAAGGGCGCCTTTAAACTATCTTTGCTAAGTCTTAATTATTGACGCTTTTAAATAATTTTTGGTGTCGTATTGCCTGGTTGTCTGATTCGTTCAGAGGTTCCTTTAAACTGTTTTCATGTTATACTGTAGTATATATTTGTTTTATTGACTCTTTCACACTGTTCAATCATTATCCTGCCTGTGATAACTTAATAAATAAATATTCGCAATTTACCAGCGCTTGTCTTTTGTAAATTGTTTGGTTAAAATAAATTTGTGAACTTTTTTCTGCTAAGAATAGGTTCAGTCGACTGTCGCTTCCTGATCCCCGTATCTTTACCATTTCAAAATTACCCCTATAATACTAATTATTTGTAAAATGAGTTATTTGTATTGTTAGTTATTGCTGTAGCTTATTTTAGACCCATCGTGAAGTTTCCTGAAGAATACCATATTACATTGTTTAGCTATTAGACACCAATGCAGAAAATAAAATCTCATGCAGTGCAAGCAACGATAATAATTGCTCAACAAGACTTACTTCCATGAGGCTATCGATCTGTTTATTGCAACAACTCTACTTCGCTTAGTCTTCAAGTTTCTCGCACAACATTGAGCCTGGAAGTAATTGAAATTAAAGTTTCTCACATAAAACGAAATATTGACAAAGACAGACGAAAATGTGGAGTGAAATAAATTAAATTTTATTGCAACTAGTCAAGTGTCAATAGAAATTTCAAAAAAAATTATGATTCTTTGAGAAAACTATCCTTCGTAAAGAAAATGACGAGCACTAGAATGAAAAAATAAGTCACTCTTACATGCGTTCATAAAACAGCAGGAACATCGTAAAATTAATAACAATGACTTGTGATGTGATTCTTTAATTATTACGCTCTTAAATAATCTGGAACCAGTACACCAGTTCACCTAAAATTTGTTTATAGTTCCGTTATATTCGAGTGCCTTAGCAAATTATAGAAAGGCTGATAAGTTTGTACAACGACGTCGAAGTAACATTGTCACCATAACCATAGGCCTTTGTAATACAATTTCTCTGTTCACACTTTTTCTTTACGAAGCATACTTTATATAATAAATAATTTGCATAGCGTATTGACGAAATTATCCAGAGTAAGTTGTTAATACAAATAACATTAATTTCGACTTTAAGAAAAAATTATATTTTAGAAAGTTCGTCGTACACTGGTACACTCTAACTGTAAAACCAGACGACACAACACGAAGGAATTATCCGAATAGGACGAATATCGGTAGTTGTGATGTACATCTACAGATAAACAAATTATTACAATTTTGAGATGATTCATTCGAGAGAAAGAACTTCACAAATTGAGCAAGTCAGGAACGCGTTGGTCCACCTCTGGCCCTTATTCAAACAGTTATTCGGCTTGGCACTTATTGATACAATTGTTGAAAGTCCTTCTGATGCATACCGCGCCAAATGCTGTCCAATTGCATCGTGAAAACCTCAAACAAACTTGGGACACTGCCTATAATGCTCCAAATGTTCTCAATTGTGGAGAGATCGTGGATCTTGCTGTCCAAGATAGGGTTTGAGAAGCACGAAGACAAGCAGTAGAGACTCGCGCCATGTGTGGGTGGGCATTACTTTGCTGAAATGTACGCCTAGGATGGCTTGCCACAAGGGACAACGATACAGGATGCAGAATATCGTCGACATAACTCTGCGTCGTAATGGTGCCGATGAATGACAACCAAAGGGACCCTGCTATGAAAAGCAATGACACCGCACGCCGTCACTGCTGGTTGCTGGGCCATATGATGGGCGACAGTCAGACTGGTATCCCACCATTGCCTGAGGCGTCTCCAGACACGTCTTCGGTGGTCATCGGGGCTGAGTTCGAAGCTGGACTCATTACCGAAGAGAATTCTGCTCCAGTCAATGAGATTCCAGGCTGGATGGTTCCGACACCACTGAAAATGATCTTGTTGGTGTACAGAGGTCGAAAGCAGTCGACTAAGGGGCGCCGTCAGCTCAGCCTCCTTTCCACGAGCCGCCTGTTAATGGTACTTGTGGTAACTAAGCACCAGTTGCACATCGGGTCGATGATTACGATAAATCTGGGCCTCTGAGTGCCTCTTTGACGACTGCCTGGTCTCACATTCTGGCGTCTCTCTAGATCGACCTGCTTACATCGTCGGATAGTGGCGTCACTCATACTTAGATGTCGAGCGATACAGTAGGGTCTCGATGGTTCGAGTCTCGATAGTTCGAGTTTCCAATAATCCGAGCCTCTTATCTTTCTTTCTTTTTTTTTTTTTTTAGAAAGGTTGCAACGATCTACTTTCTGTTTTTTACTAAGATAATAAATAATGAAAACATCATTGCAAAAGATAGATAGGGAGAGTACAGCTCAGTGACAAAGCAGACTACAATGCAATCAAAACCGACGAACATCTGTTGTCAATATGGCACGAAATACCCCGACTGCTGCCGACTGCTACCGATCAAAACTGGGGAGTTCACACGCTGCTGTAGTTCCCAGTACCTGTACTGTACAGTGTTGTGTGTCGTTATGTTTGTTGACTGTGTGTTCCGATGTACACTTTAAAAAGATGAGTGTTGTAACAAAAAAGAGGAAATTTGTGACTTTGCATCTAAAATTAGAAGCACTAAGACGACTTGACAAAGGAGAAACAATAAAAAAACTTGCTCTCGGATATGGTGTCGGTGCAGTTACTGTTGGTGACTGGCGAAGAAACCGACTTAAACTGGAACAATTTTCTTCGCAGAAATGCTCACACGAATCTCTCAGTCGAAGTAGTATAGAGAAGTCAGATTTCGAAAAAACAAGTGAGGCATTGTTCATGTGGTTCATCCAACAGAGACAGAAGGGTGCTCCGATTTCTGGCCCAATCTTGCAAGAAAAAACTTTGTTTTCCAGAAACCAGCTGCAGGAAAGAGATGACAATTTCGCCGCTAGTGTGAGCTGACTCGACAAGTGGAAGAAGAGGTATGGAGTACGTCAACTAGACTTATGTGGAGAAAAATTCTCTGGTGACGCTCAGGCCTTTTCAAAAAATATCGCCGAGTTTTAAAAAAATCATAACTGACGAAAATTTGTCTAATGAATAAATATATAACTGTGACGAAACTGGGCTAAATTTTAAAATGTTACCAGCGAGAGCACTTGCTTCTTGTGAAGAAAAAAGTGCTAGTGGGAACAAAAAAAGCAAAGAGCGGCTCACAGTTATGGCAGCTTCATATGCAACTGGAAACCACAAACTAAAACTAGTTGTGACTGGGAAGTCTGCCAAGCCAAGAGCATTCAAGAATGTATCCACCTCAGCTCTACCGGTTGTCTATACACACCAGAATAATGCCTGGATGAATCAGGAAATCTTCAAGAACTGGTTTTTTAACTCATTTGTACCTCAATGCAAGAATTTTTTAAAAGAAAGGGGACTGCCATGCAAAGCAATTTTGCTCATGGATAATGCGTCCTCACATCCAACTGCAGGAGAACTGCAGTGCGACGGTATCCGCGCCCTGTTTATCCCACCGAACGTTACCTGTCTCATTCAGCTCATGGATCAGGGCGTTCTGGAATGTCTAAAAAAAGTATCGACGGCGATTGCTACAGTCAATCCTGCATTCCGAAGACAACGATAGCATTGTAGGAGCTTTCAAGAAAGTGACTTTGAAGGACGTCGTGTACTGGAGCGAAATAAAGTCAGACACAATTTCTAAGTCATGTAGGAAAATTCTACAGGAAAGTATGCCAGACACAGAAATTGAAGATTTAGTAGATGAGGACGATCAACCATTGTGTAATTTATTCAGAAGATTGCCAGGGCGTGAAGAGGCAGAAGAGGTGGAAGTAGGCGAGTGGTTAAATTCGTTAGAACAGTTGGAAGTGACAGACTCTTCTATAATTGACATGGTTAACATTCCATCGCAGTGTGAGAGTGACGAGGATGACGAGGCAGAGGCTGCACCGATGATGAGTCACACCGATGGCTACGCTGCTCTCGAGGCCGCCATATGCTGCGTGGAACAACAGCCTGAGGCGACACCAACTGACCTACTGCTCCTGAGACGGTGGCGTGACATTGCCGCGAGGAAACGTTGCAGCTTCGCCAAATAAAAGACACTTCACTATTACTTGTCTAAATAAATAATTATTGTTAGTTCTACAATGCAAATGCATGGGTAAATACTTTTATTTTAATTAAGTTCATATTTTGACTTGTATTACTTACAATATCATAATATTTCTTTTTTCCCCACTTAAATTTCGATAGTCCGAGTTTTCGATAGTTCGAGGTGGTTCCGGTCCCGTTCACCTCGAACTATCGATACTCTACGTACCCAGATTACTCCATCCGGTTTCGTTGAGCCCAACACGTCCCCTCTCAAATGCTGACACCTGCGTATTTATTCACTTAGTGTCCAACTGAGACATAGTTAGTGTCCAACTGAGTAAAAAGAATGAAATTCGCAAAGACTTTATGTCCTAGTAGCGACATAAAGGGAAAAGAACATGGATGATCTGTCACATGGCGATCAGTTTCGCTTCAGGAAAGGTAGAAGCATCAGAGACGCAAGTCTGGCGTTGCTGTTGATAATGAAAGCAGGACTAAAGAAAAATCAAGACACAGCTATAGGATTTGTCGACCGGGAGAAAGCTTTCGAGAATGTCAGTTGGTTTAAGATGTTCGAAATTCTGAGAAATAAATAGGGGTTAGCTATAGGAAAATAATGGTAATATACAATACGTACAAGAACCATTAGAACTTAAATAGCTGGAATTATGCAAGTAGTAACTTCCGAGCTTGGGAGTTCATTCATTATCCGCCCACTTCTTCTCAAATATGGTGAGCCGTGGCGTTTTACTGGCGCGCCAACAAATATGCAAGTACCTCGCCTTCGCGCTCTTATCTTTGCTTGTGACGCGCACTGTCTTGGCTGCCTTATCTTTGCCGGAGGAGTTAACTAGAGGGTCTCGCTAAGAACATGCACAGTTGGCGTTCGATGTTGCATGAGGCCGGAGTGTGCTTGTAGTGGAGCGGGAACCGACCACGTGTATGGAGCAGCTTGGTGCAGAGCCTTTCCTGTCCCCTGTAAGGAGGCTTGTTGAAGCCTTGGGTTGCGTGCTGCTGGTTTCGCACATGGCTGTCTACAGTCGTCCGCTGCCTTATTGCTGCCTGCTGTACGGTAACTGTAAATGGATGGGTGTCTTACGGTTTCAACTGAACAGTGGGGCACAAGAGTTCACGTAGTTTAATTGTGACGAAGACTGGACTACCCGCTGGCCTTACTACACTGCTGGCCACCGTAAATGCAACACCCTGAAGGAAGCATCCGAATCTAGTGAAATTTACACCATGGGTTTGCAGCGATGAGATATGCAACCGATTAGAATTTCAGCGCAGACGCACATCACGCGCGCCTGTGGCGCCACCTCATAGCGCCATTTAAGGCTTGGCGATTTCAACGAGTGTACGTTCGGCACGTGTGTTTACCTTGTGGTTGTTTCACAAGACGATCAGTTATGCCTCGTAGACAACAGCGAACATCTTTTGATCAAGAATCCGAGTTCGATAGAGGAAGGATAGTGGCTTACCGAGATTATGGATTATCATACAGAGAAATCGCTAGTCGTGTTGGACGAAACCAAACAACTGTAATGCGGATATGTGGCCGTTGGATGCAGGAGGGTACGACGGACCGACGTGGTCGACCGCATTCACCTCAGTGCACCACTGCACGTGCTGATAGGCAAATTGTGCGCATGGCAGTGACGGATCGCTCAGTGACATCCCGAACCATAGCACAGCACATTGCGTCTGTAACGCATCATCCAGTGTCTGCGCGTACCATTCGACGCCGTTTACAGCAGAGTGGTCTGTCCGCAAGACGTCCATTGCTTCGTCTACCATTGACACAGAACCACAGACGTCTCCGTCGCCAATGGTGTGATGACAGACGGATGTGGGCGGCAGAATGGAATGACGTTGTCTTTACTGACGAGGCACGCTTCTGTCTGCAGGACCACGATGGTCGGATTCGAGTGTGGAGACACCGTGGAGAGAGGATGCTGGACAGCTGCATTGTGCACCGCCACACTGGTCTTGCACCGGGTATTATGGTATGGGGTGGTATTGGATATTACTCTCGCATGCCTCTAGTACGCATTGCCGGTACTTTAAATAGCCGGCGCTACATATCCGAGGTGCTGGAGCCAGTTGTCCTTCCTTACCTTCAGGGCTCGGCCACAGCCATATTTCAACAGGATAATGCGCGACCACACGTGGCACGCATTGTCCAAAGGTTCTTCGTCAATAACCAGATTGAATTGCTTCCCTGGCCGGCTCGCTCTCCGCATCTGTCGCCGATAGAAAACATGTGGTCCATGGTTGCTCAACGAGTGACCCAGATTACATCTCCAGCTGCCACACCAGATGATCTTTGGCAACGTGTGGAAGCTGCTTGGGCTGCTGTACCCCAGGAACACATCCAACGTCTCTTTGACTCAAGGCCGAGACGTGTGGCAGCGGTGATCTCCAACAATGGCGCCCGCATCTCGTGGTCGTGCGGTAGCGTTCTCGCTTCCCACGCCCGGGTTCCCGCGTTCGATTCCCGGCGGGGTCAGGGATTTTCTTTGCCTCGTGATGGCTGGGTGTTGTATGCTGTCCTTAGGTTAGTTAGGTTTAAGTAGTTCTAAGTTCTAGGGGACTGATGACCATAGATGTTAAGTCCCATAGTGCTCAGAGCCATTTTGAACCAACAATGGCGGCTACTCTGGCTACTGATTCTGGCAGGAACCACATGTCACAGACGTCTGTAAACGTAATTATTTGATACTTGGTCAACATGTTATCTACAAAATAAATCTTGTTGTGCTACCTCTTGTCTTTCTTGGTGTTGCATTTACGGTGGCCAGCAGTGTAGTAACTTTAATTTTTTTTTTTTAATATCTTGATAGCAGACAATTTTCCTTAAGGTTATTGATAACATTTGCGCTGTTGGTTGTACTTTGCCTGTACAGTTCATTCGTAGTGGGGGAAAGGCAGTGTGCCCTTTTATTAGTGAATAATTTAACGTGTTATTTAATATTTTCTGGTGGCTTTTTACTTTGTCCCTGCGGACCTGTTCCTAATGCTTGTTAAATGTTACAGCTGGCTGGCTGGTGTTTGATAGTAAGCTCTACCTTTCCACCTATGAGTCCCGGGGCTGTGAAATCCTGGGTAGCGGGAGGTGAATCCGGGTCGAAGTTCGAGACGTGGGTCTTGTGGGAACTTCCGGTTTCCGCCTTAGCTTCTCCAAGTTAAGTTTTCTTTCTGCCTTCGAGCGACCTGGCGTCACTCCTCGCTAATTAATTCTGATGCTAATTATGTTTACTTGGGTGTTTATTATATTTATTAAACTTTGTCTGAAGAGCTACATACAATTCTGAATTAATTTAAACCAGCAGGCGCATAATTGTTAGTGGTTTTAAAATTTCCTTATGTTTGAGATAGACTTTGATTCATAAAAGGACATTTGTATCAGATTCATCAAATTCTTGTGTCTTATTATTCTTATTACCTACAGTAATCAGGATTAAAATATTGCTGTTTTAAAGAAATTTGTTTATATTGTTGTTAATTAAAACGAGTGATAACAGAAGGGGTCCAGTCCTTCCTACTTGTTTCCCTATTCCTTATTATAATAACGTCTCAGATGTGTTATTAATCAAACAGTACCCAGGGATACCTGCAAACTACCGTCATAGAAACCTCACTGTTTTGGCACTTTCAGTTCGGACTGTCCTACATTCGAAGGAGATTGCATGTTGTATGCAAAGTCACCCCAAACCATCTCGCTTGACGTTTGTCTGCTGTGCCGCTCAATGTTTCAAGCTGCCAGAGTGCGAAAAGCACGGTGGCGTGTAACACGGCCCAGCTGTCGCTGAATGAATGCTGAAGCACGACCAGTCACAGAGAACTTGGAGTTTATTTTGTTAATCAGATCTTCGGTGGAGCCGTTCACAAGCCGGTCCGCGGAGCGACGGTTTTATCTTCTGGAGGATAGAAGTCAACGCAACGTCACACCGTCTAGGAGAAGAGTGGATAAAATCATACACAAACCAACGACCAATGTCATTAGTATCCATCTGTTGGAGAATCTTGGAAAATATTCTGAATTCAAACGTAATGAGATATTCTAAACAGAATGACCTACGTGGGAACCGGGGTTGATACCGATAATAATACGCAAAAGCCAAATCGCACTTTCTTCAGAAGAGGTTCTGAAACCCGTGGGTTAACACAATCTGGTTAAGGAGTATTTCATAACCTAAAAGCATTCATTACTACTCCAACCCCTACTATAGAAGTATTGTTATTTTCAGTATCTAACGATTTTCGACGGGGTTGGGAATTATTGGTAGAGAGGACGCAACATGTTATTTCGGATGAGGAGTCTTTAACAGGTAGAAGCAGATGGCAGACTTAGATTCATTGGAAGAGCCGGCCGGTGTGGCCGTGCGGTTCTAGGCGCTTCAGTCTGGAACCGCGTGACCGCTACGGTCGCAGGTTCGAATCCTGCCTCGGGCATGGATGTGTGTGATGTTCTTAGGTTAGTTAGGTTTATGTACTTCTAAGTTCTAGGGAACTGATGATCACAGATGTTAAGTCCCATAGTGCTCAGAGCCATTTGAACCATTTCTTTCATTGGAAGAATCCTAAGGAAATACAGTCCGGAAACAAAGGAAGTAGGTTACAGTACACTTGTTCACCCACTGCTTGAATACTGCTCACCGGTGTGGGATACGTACCGGATAGGGTTGATAGAAAAGATAGAGAAGATCCAACGGAGAGCAGCGCGCTCCGTTACAGGATCATTTAGTAATCCCGAAAGCATTACGGAGATAAACTCCAGTGGAAGACTCTGCAAGAGAGACGCTCAGTGGCTCGGTACGGGCTTAAGTCGAAGTTTCGAGAACATACCTTCACCGAGGTGTCAAGCAGTATACTGAACCCTTTTACGTATCTATTGCGAAGAGACCACGAGGATAAAGATCAGAGAGATTAGAACCCACACAGAGGCATACCGACAATCTTTCTTTCCA
The DNA here is from genome assembly GCF_023898315.1 of Schistocerca nitens. NCBI lineage: Eukaryota > Metazoa > Arthropoda > Insecta > Orthoptera > Acrididae > Schistocerca > Schistocerca nitens. The sequence goes on from NC_064614.1 coordinate 553,682,630, forward strand.
CGAACAATACGAGACTGGAATAGAAGGGAGAACTGATAGAGGTACTTAAGGTATCCTCCACCATACACCGTCAGGTGGCTTGCGGAGTATAGATGTAGATGTAGGTGTAGAGATATCAGACGTGCTCCAGGGAAATTTTGCGGGAACCCCACTGTTCGCGTTGTATCAATGACGTGGCGTACAATATTGATACTAACATAATATTTCAGAGTAGGGGAGAGAGTTGTAACTTGGAACACTTCTCAGACTTTCATCTCTAGCCAGCCGTCTAACAGAAGTTTACAATGTTTCTTATTCCATTCTGAAACAATAGCAATTTCGTGTAAGTTGCAGTCTCTTTCTGAACCTACAAAATTACACCGGAAAATTAAGATTTTCCAAATGTAAAAACTGATCCAACATACAACATGCTCATGTACCCGTACTTGGTAATAAATATGCTGTCCAACTTTAAAAGTGTTCCAAACGAGAAAATATTATCCGTACTGTATTAACAGACAATGTGTTAAATTATTACTGTACTACATTACAATAATCAGTAAGTGAAATCAAATTAGGAAAAAGTATTATGAAACACTAGCTACAAATTAAAAACTTTTTGAAGTAGGAGCTATTGGTAACTAACAAAAATCTGCAATTTCAACACAGGGAAATTTGTTAGATGCTAAAGAAATCCAGTTCGTTTGGCGATAACACGCGTCCCTTGGTAAAAAGACCTTCCGCTTCAAGGTACAAGACGGTGCAGGGCTGATGAAGTATAGCATATCTGACTACGCATTATGCAAATAGTTTTGAAACGTACTGAATTCTATTCACCATAAAACTCTGCAGCTGAAGAATTAACAATATCCTCCTAATAGCTTTAGTTCCTATATATAAAAGGCGATGTTCTGCCTGACTGGCGCATCGTCACCCAGTCCAAACCGCTAAAGGTAGAAACCTGAAATTAAGAGGGAGTGATGATCTTATCGCTTAAGGAGAGGTTTTACGAAATTTCATCCCTAACGGGGTGAAATACCGGATGACAAGTTTTTTGAAAATATCTCGCCTTTAAGGCAGTTTTGATGCTAGAACTACAAAAACTTGGTACTTCATTTCTCTGTCAGAAAATAAAGTACTTAATTCAACATTTTTGAAAATCCTACCTCTAAGGGGGTGAACTAGAGGGTGGCAGGTTTTTTGGAAATAAATCATTATTCAAGTACTAATAAAGCATTTCTATAGCTACATATATGAAAATTGGTATTTGACTTCTCGGTTGGCTATAAAAAATACGCGTTTCATATTTTTGGGAAATTCAGACCCTGAGGGCTTTAACAGAGGATGATAGTTTGTATGGAAATATTTTATTTTGAAATCATTTTGAATCTAAATCTATCAAAATTTGTGTTTGGCTCCTCAGTTAGAAAAAGAAATCGCATTTCAGTGTCTCTGGAAGTTTAAGAGGGTGAAATAAGGAATGAATTTTATGTTATTAAAACATTTTTAAAGCTAAATCTAAGAGAATTTGTGTTTGGCTTCTAAAGAAATACGTATTAGGAGACGAAATTTTCAATGGAAATATCACCACAAAAATTCAAAAGGAAAGATTAACACATACCTTCGAGTCTAGCTGCCATAATCGTTTTTCGATCAGAAGTATGTTCGGTAAATACCACGCTTCTATGCCCTTAATTGGGATGCAACGTTTAGAAGACGCTACAATTTGCGAACAACATAAAAATCTCATTAAATGAAAACAAAAACAGGAAAGGAAAAGTCTGTGCAGACCATATAGTCAATGCGAGTGAAGGACCGTATGCTAAGCTAGTATACTGTACCTCACTTAAATATATAGAGCTTCTAATATTTATAAACGCTGCACAAAACATAGCCTCATGAAGCACAACAAAAACAGCATAAAATGTCGAAAACTGCTTATGATGGTACCTATTATGCTTTCCATCGCATGATTCTAAAAACGGTCGTCAGGTTGAAACACTGACCAGGAAACATCATACGCTCGTAGGTACGGTATCCGTCAAGTACAAAGCTCTTTCTTACTGCAAAGAATGGAAACTTCCTGTAAGTATTGAGAAATTTAAAATTGTGCACCTGAGAAGACACAAAAATATATTATCCTCTGATTACAGCGTCAATAAGTTACAGCTGGATTTATTAGATTCACATTTTGTTTTTTAAATCACCGGTTTGATACCTGGTTTGATGCTGCCCACCACGACTTCTTCTCCTGTGTTGATCTCTTCATCGCAGAGTGGTACTTGCACTCAATGTCCTTAGTTACTTGTTGGATATACTCCATTCTCTGTCTCCACCTACCGTTTCTGTGCTCTACAGCTCCCTCTTATAAGATGGTAGTTACTCACTACTATCCTGACATATCCTATAATCCCATTCCTTATTCCTTTCTTCTCCGATTCTGCGGAAGCCATCCTCATTCCTTATCTTATCAGTCCGCCTAATTTAGAAAACCTCCTGCAACATCTTAAACACTTCGATTCTCTTCTTTCCGCTTTTCTCAGAGTCCATAACGCTAAACCACACAATTCTGTGCGCCAAATGTATGTTCTCAGAAGTTCCTCCTTCAGACTGAAGACACTGTTTGATGCTGGTAGACTTTTGTGGCCGGGGACGCCCTCTTTGCCCACGCTAATATGTATTTTAAGTCCACTTTCTTACATCCAACTTGCTTCGACCGTCATGTGCTATTTTGCTTCCAAGGTAGCAGAATTACTCAATTTCATCTACTTTATGGTCACCAAATTTTGATGGTAAATGTAAATGTCGTGTGACTAGGGCCTCCCGTCGGGTAGACTGTTCACCGGGTGCAAGTCTTTCGATTTGACGCCACTTCGGCGACTTGCTCGTCGATGGGGAATGTTAATTTCATTACATGTGTCTTTCTTCAGTTTACACTTCATTAATTTCAATGCTCATTAGACTGTCCATTCCGTTCAACAGGTACTGTCATTCTTCTTCAGTTTTACTGAGAAGAGCAGTGTCATCAGCGAGATTTATCATAGACATCTCTTCACTCTCTGTTTCAATTCCACTCTTAAATTTTTTTTATTTCTGTTATTGCTTCTCTGTTGTATAGACTGAACAGTAGGGGTATAGCTTCCTCATACTTTTCTCAGAATTTTTAACAACTTGCATGATTTTACACTGACAAAAAGATTTTCTAGGTCGTCAACTCCAATTAACGTTTCTTGATTTTTCTTCATTCTTGGTTCCATTATAAAGCTCAACGTCAGAATCGCCTCTTGTGCCTTTACCATTCCCAAAGGCAGATACTCAGTTTTCCTATACATTGTTCTCTATACTATTCTTGTCAGTAACCTGGAGGCATGAACTGTTAACCTGATTGTGCGATGGTTCTCGCACATATCTGCCTTTGCTATCTTCGGAATGGCACTTTACCGAAAGTCCGATGGCATACCTACGCATCAGTCTGAATGGTTGTCTGGTTGCAACTTCCCCAGATGATTTTAGAGCCGGCCGAAATGGCCGAGCGGTTCTAGGCGCTTCAGTCTGGTACCGCGCGACCGCTAGGGTCGCAGGTTCGAATCCTGCCTCGGGCATGGATGTGTGTGATGTCCTTAGGTTAGTTAGGTTTAAGTAGTTCTAAGTATTAGGGGACTGATGATCTAAGATGGTAAGTCCCATAGTTCTCAGAGCCATGATTTTAGAAATACCGAAAGAATGCTATGTGTTCCTTCTGCCTTATTCGATTGCAAGTCTTCCGAAGTTTGTTAAACTCTTGGATATCGACTCTCATTTCTTATTCTATCAAGTCACAGAGAAGTTTTCCTCTACGTAGAGGCCGTCAGTCTAACTTTTACACCTCTTCGCTCTCTCCATTACATTTTGCAGTGAAATTCCCATTGCACTCCTAATGTTGCCGCACTAGCTTTTAATTTTGATTAAAGTTGTTTTGGCTTTCTATACACTGAATCAGTCCTTCCGACGACCGTTCGTGTTACGATCTCATTACATTTTGTCTTCAGCTATTTCATCTTGACTTCCCTGCGTTTCCCATTCATTTCATTCCCAGTGACTTTTCGTGGACATTTTTGTACTTCTTCTTTCGTGGAATGGAAGTATTTCATGTGTTATCAAACGTTTATTCTTTGTTCCTTTCCTTGTTCGACTGTCCAGAATCTGTGATTGTGCACTCCTAATGTTCAGTCTGTACCTCCAAGAAGCAATGAGGAAAATAAAGAGAAGTTCAGTTGTGGAATTAAAATTCAAGGACAAATGGTAGCAATGATACGATTTGCTGATTACATAGATATCCTGAGTGGAAGTGAAGAAGAATTACAACAACTTAGGAATGGAATGGACAGTCTAATAAATGCAGAATATGGACTGAGACTAAATCGAAGAAAGGTGAAAGTACTGGTAGTGAGAAGCAGCACAATTGAGAACAGTGAAAAGCTTAACATCGGGGTTGGTTATCACGAGTTAGATGAAGTTAAGAAAGTCTGCTATCTAGACAACAAAAGACCCCATAACGGACGGGGCAGGAAGGCCATAAAAAGCAGTTTTCAGTGATGAAAAGGGCATTCATTGCGAAGAGAGGTCTACTAGTATCAGACATAGGCTTTTATTTGAGGAAGAAATTTCTAAGAATATCCGACTACAGTACTGTACGGTTGTGAGACATGGACTGTGGAAAAACCGTAAGGAAAGAAAATTGAAGTACTTGAGATGTGGTGGCACAGAAGAATGTTGAAAATTACTTGCACTGATAAGGTAAAGAATGATGAGGTTCTTTGCAGAATCGGCGAGGAAAGGAGTAGAAGAAGTGACAAGATGATAGGATATCTGTTAAGATATCAGTGAATAACTTCTGTGGTAGTTGAGGGAGCTGTAGCTGGTATAAGCTGTAGAGGAAGACAAAGACCGGAATACATCCAGCTAATAATTGAGGATGTAGATTGCAAGCCCTACACTAAGGTGAAGAAGTTGACACAGGAGAGGAACTCGCGGTGGTGTGAGTTAACGCTCTAATTTAAATATATGGCTGAAAGAGTCAGCCTATAGGAATTGTGAAACGAAACCTGTCGTCCAGGACCATGTGCCACAAAGGGCGCAGATTCACCACGAGATGGGGAAACACACAGGCGTCTATTGTCTATTCAGGCGTAAGCGCTGTAGTGTGCGAGTGAGACAGACGAGAACCTACGTCATAGGGAAACCCAGTAGAAGGCGTTTGTGGCCAGGGAGAAGTAGCAGTGTTAAATAAGGCGGACCTAAGAGCGCTCATAAAGGGAAACATTTATGGAAACTATTTAATTCTATACTAATTCAGGGAATAAAGCCTTGCCATCCTTCATAAATTTTCATGGTGATCCTAATAAAACTTGAATGTTGATCATACCTACAATAGTCTGGGATTTGCTGTTAACGTGAAATTAACAAGTTCTGAAACAAAGACCTGAATGTTAAAATCTTAACGCTTTGATCAATCTTAACTATCGACATTTCATATAGAAGTGCATCATTAAAATGACAAATGTTGTAAATATCAACTCTGTAACTTTATTTGTTTAAAAGATATAGTAAATTTAAAGTATCAGTATTTTCAGTTTAGCATCAGATCATCATTTCCTACACAAAAAAGCACATTGAACGATGACAGCATGGCACCTTATTAAATCATTAGGTAATAGGATATTTGTTGCAAAGTTTAGTGCTTAATACTTACTTTTGTTCTGTTTTTATTTATCAGAAAGCATATTGGTGCAAGGCTACTGGCCATGGCATTCAAAGCTAAGAAGGAAATTGTATTGGTTTCATGTAAGAGAATTTATTGTTTATAATGTAATGGATATTATTGTTACTTTATTTAGAATGTGAAACTGGTCAAGCTTTGATTACTTAAACATGTTAACATGTAAAATAATGTAGAATAAATTGTAGCCAATCAGATGGACGGCTTCAGGATTGGGAATTGCCGTAGTCAGTTGAGCGACGATATACGGCGAGCGGGTAACGCGGCCAGGGACGGGCAGAGGGGCAGTTCTTGTCTAGACACTAGAGAGGACAGTTCGGATTGAGACGCGAAAACGAACAGTCATTCTTTAGGCATCTAGGAAGTGAAACAACTTAGAAAATTTCACGTTGTGTGGTATCGCGGGACTTAGTCTTTGAGCGGCGAGCAGCCGCGCGCCTGGTGTAATCTCTAACTTTTCGTGTAAATATCGAGGTGGAGTACTGGACTTAGATTCGCGCTGAGATTGTGAATGATCGAACTGTGTCAAATGGATAAGCGCTCGAATGTAATAGTAATTCTAAATACGACCACTTTCGCTATTAGTTTCCTTTCTGAATAAACATTATTCTAACCAAATCGCAACTATGTGGCCTACATAATTTATACGTCGTTAATTTAGTTCCCAACATTATTATTACTATTACTATATGTTACATTAACTTTGTTTCATACAATTTCGCAAAATTACCATCAGCCAGACTAGTTAACCAGAGGGTCACAAGTGTCTAATTTAGGAGTGTAATGCGACGCGTGTGGTTCAACCCCTAGACAAGTTTGAGCCAAGACATTTCGACGAAGAGTAACCGCATGTGAGCCCAGACATCATTGGGATGTCAGCTCGCAGCGGGTCGCATCAAACTAGTCAGAAGAATGATGACTAAAAAAAGACGTTTGTTTATCCATGAAGGAGTACTTATTAATCCAGTAGGATACTTTCAGGTACCTTACTGTAGATTTAAGCTGACTTTCTCTTCACGTTCTTGGTATTTTTCAGCACCGTATCTGAGATCTCATCGAGTTGACAACAAATTGCAGATAGTCAATTTCTTGAACATTTTATACTCTCCTAAACTAAACTCCTCCTGAACAGGCCATGAAGGCCTAACGGTACCGATCGGCCGCCGTGTCATCCTCAACCCATAGGCGTCACAGGATGCGGATATGGAGGGGCATGTGTTCAGCACGCCGCTCTCCTGGGCGTATGTCAGTTTCCGAGACCGGAGCCGCTACTTTCAATCAATTAGCTCCTCAGTTTGCCTGACAAGAGCTGAGTGCACCCTAATTGCCAACAGCGCTCCGCAGACCGGATGGTCACCCATCCAAGTGCTAGCCCAGCCTGACAGCTCTTAACTTCGGTGATCTGACGGAAACTGGTGTCACCACTGCGGCAAGGCCGTTGGCCAACGTTTTCTAGCTACCTACCTAAGTGTTCCTCTGAGCCTCGTTGAGTGGGTAGAGAGAAAGATTTTTTATGAACGGTAGCAGGAAGGGCAATGATATGTTTCGTTCCATGGAGAAATCAAGTAGAGAGACAGGTTGTTGCAGTATAACATGTTAATTTCTCGAGCACAACTTTAACCAGGTCTTCAGTGTATTATGAAAGAACCTCCAAGCCCAAAATTAAACAAAGGTCTTGCACAAGTGAAAAATAAGCAATAGTTCTCCATTAGCAATTACATTTAAATCTCTGAATCAGAAAATGACTAAGTTCGTCAATACGTGGAAATAAGAAAACAACTTTCTTTAAATGTGAGAGAAATTGTGAAGTCTGAATAAAGCTGGAGTTCAAACGTAAAGCATGTTCCTTAATTCTTGGGCTTCAAAATAAACGGAGTCTGCACTCTAACTGAAACCGTGAAGGGAAACTCATCCAATATATCTTACAGTCGTTCTCTGCAGGAGACGTTCCAACGATCAAACGGTGTAGAAAATTCCTAGGTCCAGCAGGAAAAGAAGTACAAACTAATGTCTTGGCATTATCTTGTCTGTAAAGTAAGAAAAGTAGAAATTACATGAAGTCCCGTCTAGTACGTCCTCGATTACAGAGTTCAGATGGAGCAGGCGGTTTTCTGTCTTGTAAGATGGTGGTGGAGTCCATAGATAGACATTGCTGGTATCTACTTGTCGGCTGCTCGATGCGATGGACTTGCTAAGTTTGCTCGCAGTCCCAACAGCTGCCTTCTAGGATGCACGCAGGTCTGTTTCCGGCATTGACACTGAGTATGCAGGAAAAGTTGCGGTACGTCAACGATCTCTACCATGGCTGTGCGTGGTGCTTGCTGACCTGGCCAGAACAATGTTGTTGCCACCTACTGGGCTGGCCGCGGTGTTCACCAACTCAAATTTCCCTCGGCGTGCATCCCATAGGGGCAAAGCTCGCGGCTACCCAGACCGCTTACATGTTGTGCGTGTTGCTGCCGGCGCCTATGTCTAAGGCACCATGGCAAGCTACACATAAGGGAATGAACCGTTCAGAAACCATCATTCGATTTCATCACTGTCCCACAATGTGTTAGGACAGCCTGATCTAGATACTGATTAATAGAGAGGAACATAAATAAATCAGGTAAACATTAAAACATCTCAAACAGATTATAGAGGAAGTTGGGATAAAAGAAAAGCAGAGCTGGGAGATACAGAATACGACTTACAGACCGATCGAAAGGTCTCTTTCCTTTTCTTGGACAATCAAAGGGGTCTTTTAGTGAAGTGAAACATATTAAGAGGGGTTTTCAAATCTGGCAGAGTAAAGTGGTAGTTTTTGTATCAATAATTTTCGTAACACCGCAGTGTGATTTGTATAACGTTTGCCTTATTGCCTGTAAATATTTTTTTTTCTGTAAATGTCATTGTGTCTGAGTGTTAAGACACTGATATTACAATGCAGTTTTCTTACCTGTGGCTAGTCCAGTGTAGACACTGAAAGCCACAGATACCCTCAAGCTACGAGTTCTCCGCGAGCTAATGTAAAGTAAAATCACGTGTTGAGCTGCTCAAATAACGTGAGCTGGGATTACTTATGCAGAACGACGATAGCAGCCTCCATAGGTAGGTGGTGATACACAGCCGTGTAGTTGTGATCAGTAGAAAATCAAAGATTTTTCAATCCATCACTCACACGTACTGATATTAATTACAGCCAGTCCCAAACTGTACCAACACAGATATTATGTTATTTTCCCTCGCCATGTTCCTTTAATGTTTATGGCTGCGTTTGTGACTGCAATAATAAGGTCAAGAATGTTGGTTTAAACAAGGATTCATCAAGGCGAACATCAGATAGTTTCGAAGTTTTGAATCCATATGTTTACCTTACTTTCATGGATTGTACAAAGCAGCTTTACACAGTCATTACTGTTCAGTTTTTATCAACATTGCATAACAACATTGAGCTAACTGTTAATTTAGCCAGTTCTTCTATTTATTAGTATGACGGCTTCTTAAATTTTGATTTGTGGAGTGTGCTAGATGAATCCACTGATAGGACAAGTTATGGAATCGTATTATATTGTTGCTGAGTTTTCAGCTGCGTCATCGGGAAAAAATTTCCGTCTGCGTTTGCAAAGATCCCTTTCCACGCAGTGTCTGAGAGTTGCAACGTTTTTGTGTTGAGAATAGGTGACTGAAGTAGATGTGAGTACAGTGTGGTGTCGTGTTAGTGCTGCATGATTAGAAGAGGTTGAAACTCAGTGTCGGTACACAGTCCCTCGAACAGCACAGCTAGAGGACTGCAGGGCTTAGCGTTTTCGTACGATGCACAGGTCGCCATGAAAATTGTCATCTACTCACGCTAATGTGACACTGCAGAGACGTCTGGTTATTTATCCATGACTTTAACGCAAAGTCTGGCAATCAGGGACTTCGTTCCAGCAAAGATCCCTTAGATGTAATCGTATATTTTGAGAAGCCGCACTGCTTCGGATTGCCGAGTACTACCTTGCTCTTATTGCTGGAGTGATTACTCTGTGGAATATTGTTATAGGGCAAATTCATACAACAGACTAAATAAATTGTCTGATAGGAACTGAAGTGATCAGCAACTGACAAAGCTAACTAAATGATGTTATAAATCGAAAACGTTCACAAGAGTTTCAGAAGGAACTACACTGCCTGACAAAGCAAGTGTAGCACCCCGAGGAGGATGAGGAAACGAAATGAAACGTCATTGTAGCAAAGTGCCTACTTTCAGTCGTCGATATACACACTGCTTTCTAATGTCTGATTTGAAGATCGGCATGTAACTGGTTGAAACTTGTAATCGATCTTACCTTACTTGCGATCTTGACAGATACAAAGTTTTCGTAAAGAAAGCTGCACTAAGAAGGCTGCACTAAGAAGGCAACTCTATATTTAAAGATAGCCTTCTAGAACATTGACAATATAAGGTAATTATAACGACAATTTTTGAGCTTGGAATTGTAAACATGAATGTGACAAAGCGTTTTGCTTCCGTAATCGATGTTGACATCGTTTTCTACTATGTGACCTGAAGATGGCCATGTATCTTTCCTAAGGAAGCCTATAAGACGAAACTTCAAGGGTTGAGAAGGTATGTGATGTTTCGCGATTACAAAATCGACTCAAATTTTCAAAGAACTGGCAGTATGAGCGGACTTATCCTTATGACGTTGTACCCCATCTGGCACGGATGGCTGCACTGATTCGCTTGGAAGAGCGTCATAAGCCCGTAGCGCCCGCGAGGGAGGCAAGCTTGCCCAGAACTGCTGTAACTGGTCCTGGATATCATGTATACTGGCACCGGAACGCATTTGGCATCCGAGCAGGTCCCACACATGTTCTGTCAGGATCAAATATACGGATCTTGCCACGAGAGAACCTTAATATCACGCACACACTTCACAGCGACACATACCATGTGTGGACGATCACTGTCCTATTGAAAAATGGCACCTCGGAACTGTCGTATGAAAGGTAACACATGGAACGCAAGGTGTACGTAACATATCGTTGTCTCGTCAGAGTTCCTTCAGTGACTACCGGTCGTGACCTGAAGTCACACCGTACGGGACCCCACACCATGACGCCAGGGCTGACAACGCTGTGCCTATCCAGATCACTGTAAAAATGAGATCTCTCCCTAGGTCACCATCATACGTGGCGAAGACAATCATCTGGGGTAGTGCAGAACCGTTATTCATCACAGAACATAGTGTGACGTCGTTCATCATCAGGTCACGCTTTCTAGTGACACCACCACTCCATACGCAGCGGTTGCGTTGTCGTGTTATAGGCATGAGACTGTGGTTACCTACTCTGGTCTCGGACCAGTGGTGGATGATGACACAGAATCGACATAAAAGTTTTATGGATATTGAGAGCTGTTTTCTCAGGATGGGACAGGATAACGTTACGATTGTGGACGGGGCAGTAATCAGTTACTCTCGGTTGCACAACAAATACATAAACTTTAAGGAAATTAAAATTTTAAAATAATCTCCTAAAAATACAATTGACTGTATAACGGCTGAAGGTCTGAATTAGAAGAACAATTCCAAATAGCACATATTAAGATAAATACTCCGTTTTAAAACAACTGTAACACGCCTGAGGGCCTTATTACAAAAGAAGTGCAATTATTACTCGGCTGAAGGCCACAAACAATTTCAAATGACAAACGGCTGAAGGCTGAATTAGAAGTCAGGAAAAAATTCCAAATAGCACACATCTCAACAAATACCTTGCTTTTAAAACAAGTTTGCTTTAAAAAAACTTATTCTAACACGGATGAATGCCTTATTATGAAAGAAGTGAAGTTATTGCTCGGCTGAAGGCTACACACAACTTCAAATAACAAACGGCTGAAGGCCTGAATCATAAGTCAAAAGAACTATTCCAATTAGAACACGTTTTAATAAACACTTTACTTTTAAAAAAAGTTTGCTTAAAAAAATTACTGTAACACGGCTGAAGGACTATCTCCAAAGAAGTAAAATTAATGCTCGGCTGAAGGCCACACCAACAATAATTAGAAAATTACAAATATCCTTAAAACAAACATCCAATCTAAGGAATCAGGACAAACGGTTCTCAGCAAGTGTTTCAAGGGTCGGCCTGGGAAGGTAACTCACACTTAAGGTAAGGTGAGACAGGCAGCCAAGAGTTGTACTCACGTAACAGGAGGGAAACTCGAACTAGGGGCAGCTTAAGCGCCGACCGACCGACTAACCAATCCGCCTAACGTCCGATCACCGGTACAACGATGGAATATTTTTACATAAGGGCGAAGAGACAGACAGCACTACGTGCTCAGAAAACACCGAACGCTGAAGGAAACACTACAACCAAGGTAGACCTCCCCCCCCCCCCCCCAAAAAAAAAACACCGTAGAATACACGAGACGCCGGCCGCGGTGGTCTAGCGGTTCTAGGCGCTCAGTCCGGAATTGCGCGACTGCTACGGTCGCAGGTTCGAATCCTGCCTCGGGCATGGATGTGTGTGATGTCTAGGGGACTGATGACCACAGATGTTAAGTCCCATAGTGCTCAGAGCCATTTTTGAACCAATACACGAGACTGTCTGTCGAGCTACACGCTGTGTCGGACAGCATCAACACGATGAGGAACGATCACTGCCGGAAAAGTACGCTAACCTCCAGGGCAGGTAACTGGGCAAGCCGGCCGGAGTGGCCGAGAGGTTCTAGGCGCTACAGTCTGGAACCGCGCGACCGCTACGGTCGCAGGTTCTAATCCTGCCTCTGGCATGGACGTGTGTGACGTCCATAGGTTAGTTAGGTTTAAATAGTTCTAAGTTCCAGGGGACTGATGACCTCAGAAGTTAAGTCGCATAGTGCTCTGAGCCATTTGAACCATAACTGGGCCGTTGACGGCCACAAGGCAGGAAATACCGCTGGTAGCACTTCACTAATAAGAATAACACTAAATTCAATGATGAATGGAGAACAGAGAAAGACGGCTGCAAAATTTCACCGCCTCGAAAGACTTCACTCGTTGCCGCCAGGCTCATCGGCCCTGCGAGCAAGAACCCGCCGACAAAGGCGAGATCTCAGAGTAGTCGAGGTTGCATTAGCAGTTAACTCTTCACTCAACTTAAACGCCCAGGGTTCGGTGTGCAACGAAGTCGTCGCTCTCGCAGCTACCCCTCCTCGTTCCGGCAGTGGCAGCACGCCGCCAGCGACCCCGACTTGCCGCGCGCTGCGCGGACCTGCTCGCTGCTGCGCCGCCAACCGAGCTGATGCAACTTCCCACCAAATCCAGTACGTAGACAGCATTAAACAAATTGCTCATTCGAAACCACAGGATACACATGGATCTGAGAAAACAATTCCACCAACAACTCACAATACTGAAACCAGTCACTGAGAAAGAACACGGACTAATTATAAGTCGGCACAAAGACAGAGAAGCGAGAATCGGTCGGAAGACCAAATGCACGTTGTCCGTTGTGAAGACCGACCGAACGACCCACCAACGGTCGTCCCCCACTCAAGTCAGGCACACACACACACACACACACACACACACACACACACACACACAAGTGAAAGTTGCACTAATCGAATATCACGGTCCATTCAACTAAAACTGGCTGAATCCGGTCCCTTGACGTGGTCGTGCACTCTCGCGACCACATCTCTCCGTCGGACAGTGCATGTGTGTCGTCATCGGTCTGGCGAGTGCTGGCTGTCCGGACCTCACTGCTGCTCCGTCCCAACTCTACTCTCTCGACACACGACGACCCGGAAATACTAGAGGCCGCTCCAAAGACGGTACCACATTACGCGCTATCTATAAGCGCTGGTGCTGCCACTCACGGACAGACAAGGAGAGCAAACGTAGTGGCGCCAGTGAATACACTAAGAAAACGAGACGCCACTATCGCTATTACAAGATGCCAAGCTATGAACGGCATCAACGCGAGCTGCACACGGCTCAGGTGTGGTACCGCGTCATAATGTATAAAACTACTGGTGCTGGATAAAAACCAACGTTTCGGCCATGGTTGCAGCTGCCTTCTTCTGGGTCTACTAGTCACCAACAGACCCAGAAGAAGGCCGCTGCAGCCGTGCCCGAATCGTTCGCTTTTCATCCAGCAGCAGTTGTTACTTGTTCTGAGATGGCAGGAGCAGACGTGAAGGTGTTACGATGTGTTTGGTGCAAATCCTCCCTTGGGATTGTCACACATTGTCAACCAGCATCTTGACGATGGGCGTACCTACACTGACGCTCCCACCGAGTTCAACACAGGACGACTGTCACATACTTATCTGGATATTGAACGATTCGACCAGCCGGTCAAATGGAGACACACAATAACTGTTCCTTCAGACTCCATTGGATGCTGTCACGCACATGTAAGCGGCGTCTCCGTGTCCTTCATAGTGATCACTCAACGTATGATGCTATTCACCGCACTTGTATACCCCACCACGCCTGGTAACAACAGTAAACACTGATGTATTCTGGTGGCCCTTCACCGGTCAGAGATAATTTCCTCACTAATCATTCACATACCCCCCGATGGTGTGTACGTGAACTAATTTACGTTGACATCCGACCACGCCTTCTAGGTATATCACATATTTAATCAGGTTGTATGCTTAAATATTTGCGATGTAACTGTGACAAGTGCTGTCTCTATTTGTGGTTATAACGGTACTTTGATGGCAGGCGTGTCAATTAGTATCATATTAATTAAAATCGGGGATAAATAGACTCTATTTTGAAAGAAAATGGGAAAGTAATACGAAACTTTAATAACTGCACAGTATTACTAAGAAGCAATATAATGAAAAGTAATAAAAAGCGAAGTAGCAAAGACCAAGCGGGACAGAAAGATATAGGGCGCGTTTGTTTTTTAATACATATAAAAGAACATGTAACACATTATTGAGCTCTCTACCTTCAGTTATCGCGATCGGGCTAATCGATGAAAAAGTGTTACGCGACTGCGAAATTCGTTAAGCAGATTATTCAAAGACTCTTCAAGCACGTTTAAAATACATTACGTGTGACGAAGTGATCAGAGACGCTTATTGTCGGGTGAAGGGAAAATGATTCTGATAACATAATTCGAACTTTGTGTTAGCTGGGAAAAATACTCTTGGGAAACTATTATGGTTGTGGAACCCACGAAAGTTGTACGCAACGGAAAGCTATACTTTACGTAATTCTGCATTTTATAAAATTGTGAAACCCGTGTGCGCGGAACATTAAAAGAGTCTTATCCCTGGACGGTTGCGGGGGTAACTGATACAAACAACGCGCCAGCATAAAAATAGTTCGCTTATTAAGTACCAGATATTAGTTAACGGGGACCTAAAATACAAAAAAACAGTGCATACACCGTTAAATTGAACCCTGCGTGTGAAAGACAATCACATCGAACATTTCGAGAGCGAAGAATAGACATTTAAGTGCCGAATTGAGAGCCTGGGTGGTGTCGATATTTGGACATTATATGAGACGCGTTATTCAGAACACGATATCGACCATTCTAATACTGAAAAGAAGGATAGGATCATCACCTCCAATCCCGAGTCATGTTTCATATTTATTTAGTGAAAAGAAAAGTGTTAATAAACAAACTACATTTCAATTTTATCCACGAGTTTGGCTTCATTGCGTAGTCTTGACTACATGATAAACAATATCTGTGGAAGTTGTATACAACGTATCGTCATAATATTTAGCCAACCAATATTGTGGGACACCAAAAATGTAAATGCATGAAATTGTTCTTACAGTGGATGTATAATGTGTGAGTGCGACGAACTATATTGAGAAACTGAACATCCATTGCGTACTTGCATGTTTATCTGCGATAATGGTCCTTGTCGGTACATCTGCATAGATTTCGAACAGAATCGCTGGAACGTTGCAAACTATTCAGATTAATCGAACATCTAAATACGCATAATACTGGTATCACCAGGATGTGTTCTCTCTCCTCACCCTCGTGGCAGTAATTGAATTAAGAGTCAGACGGAAATAACATTTAAATCAATTGACAACCATTGAGCTAGCGTCCCGGATTTTCAAACGTCCACTGCCATGTATGAAGGCGAGTGACTCCACGAGTGCTAACGTCGATCGAGGTGTGTCGTCGTGATCGTAATGAATGACATTGAGCGGTCACATGGTTCAGCTAAACTCGTCCGTACTAATCCGGTCCCCATGTAATCGACATATTAGTTATTACTTTTAATATTTTCCTCTACGTGAAACCACTTCGAAGTATATTGGTAGAGAGAGTCGATTAGTTGCAGACTGAAAAGATGAGGTAAACAAGGAGACCCGAGTGCGTACTAATAATGCGTTGAGTAGCGCACTGAGTCACGTCACTACAGTGGCAACAGTCACGTGTGCTGCCGACATAAACTTCCCCTCAGGTATTCGTTTTCATCAGTTTCGTACTGAATCAAGAAAACAACTTTTGCCTTTTTTTGATTAGCACTGGAACTTTGTTTGGCGCTATAACATCTCTTTGATACGGCTGGGTTGCTCCTATGAAGAGGAACAAGCTGTGCGTGGCAAGAGGAGGCTCATTACAGTTAAAGCACTGCCGGAGGTAGTAGACGAGTTTTTCCTTTTAGCGGACGCAGCTGCGGGCAGTTCTCGGGCAGAAAGTTCGCCCGGCACCCCTACACCCCCCCCCCCCCCCCGCACCCCTCTCCTCACCCACCCGACCCTCCCGCAGGAGCCGGTCGGCGTGGCGCTGATGCGTCCGGTGCGCGGGCCTGGGTCCGGTGGCCGCTCCGTTTCATCTCCCTCGCATTAGCATGCGCGCCCACGCCGCCGTGCCGGGCTGCAGGGTCCGCCGCAGTAACCACCGCGGTAGCGCGGCCTTCCATTTGTGTGATTGAAAAGAGTCCTCGACGTCGCTCTCCCCTGGCGCAGAGTCCCCACCTCGCGTAATCGAGAAGCGCTTTACGGCCGGACGCGGCATTCCCGTCGCGTCGCCCTGAGAGCGAGGGGGGTCGCCATCTTGCAGTCTCCCCACAGCGCGGTGAGGGGTCTCACTGCGTGGAACGACGTTCTCGCCGTCTGTTGACACTGTTGATGTAGCCAGTCTTGGCCGTGTGCCACAGCCTGCGACACAGCCGCGAATAAAACACTGGTCCACAAAACGTAGTATAAGCTTCTTTATTTCCGCCTTTGATTCATGACTGCTGGTTACGGCCAGCAACGACTATCTTCAAATTTGTTTTAAAACAAGTACTAATATAGCGAACCTATCCTAACATCGTCAAAAAGTAAACATATTTTCAGCTTAGTATCGTCGCACAAACTTAAAATACACTAATGTAAAAATTGCAAGGATAAGGAATAATTTATGTAGAGTCTAAGTGGGCTGTTTAGGTTTTTATGTTGGTAACACCACGTAGCGCTCTGTATGAAAATCACTGACTGTGCTGTGTGCAGTCTGTGGCTGGTTGGCATTGTTGAAATATTCGCTATTGTTGATGGGCAGTTGCGTGTGAACAGCGCACAGCGTTGCGCAGTTGGAGGTGAGCCGCCGGCAGTGGTGGATGTGGGGAGAGAGATGGCAGCCGGCCGCTGTGGCCGAGCGGTTCTAGGCGCTTCAGTCTGGAACCGCGCCACTGCCACGGTCGCAGGTTCGAATCATGCCTCGGGCATGGATGTGTGTGATGTCTTTAGGTTAGTTAGGT
The DNA here is from genome assembly GCF_023898315.1 of Schistocerca nitens. Classification (NCBI taxonomy): domain Eukaryota; kingdom Metazoa; phylum Arthropoda; class Insecta; order Orthoptera; family Acrididae; genus Schistocerca; species Schistocerca nitens. The sequence continues at coordinate 553,700,059 of NC_064614.1, forward strand.
TTAAGTAGTTCTATGTTCTAGGGGACTGATGACCTCAGATGTTAAGTCCGATAGTACTCACAGCCTTTTTTTTTTTTTTTTTTTTTTTTAGAGAGATGGCAGAATTTTGAGAGCGGACGGTCTGGACGTGTGTCCATCAGAAAGAGTAAATTTGTAATACTGGATATCATGAACTGATATATGACGACTTTTGAACACTATTAAGGTAAGTACATTGTTTGTTCTCTATCAAAATCTTTCATTTGCTAACTATGCCTATCAGTAGTTAGTGCCTTCAGTAGTTAAAATATTTTATTTAGCTGGCAGTATTGGCGCTCGCTGTATTGCAGTAGTTCGAGTAAAAATGATTTTTGTGAGGTAAGTGATTCATGAAAGGTATAGGTTATTGTTAGTTAAGGCCATTTTTTTGTGCGGATTATTGTAAGTCAGATTTCGTTGCGCTAAAAATATTGTGTGTCAGTTTAGTGATGATCAGAATAAGTAAAGAGAGAACTGTCTGAGTACGTTCAGTTTTTCTCAGCTGTTTGAAAATCAAATAACGTAGAACTTTACTAGCACAGTCATTCATAAATTTTTCAAAGGGGATGTTTCAAAAGTACTGAAATTTTGGAAACATAGTTGCTGAGAATTCTTCCGGGTTGTACGGCCTTGTTCCATTGAACTTTTCAATCCCTGACGTTTCGTCCAAGCTACGTTGGACATCTTCGGAGGTGCTCCTGGTTGTGCTCAGTCTTGCCCACTGACGAGTCGGACGTCGAATAGCGGCCTAAATACCGTGGAAAGTGGGCGTGATCTGGACTTCACGTGACAGCAGTGAAGTCTAGCGGACAGTGAAGTCTAGTGGACAGAGCTAAAAGGATTTGTACGCCGGAACACCTGGACGCCGAGTTAAAACATCTAAAGCAGGCTTTTGAGGAGAATGGGTACTCTAGTAAGGAAATAAGTAGAGTTTTGCGACCGAATAACAGGAGGCCTAAGGACAACGATAGGACACAGCGATGGAAGAACACGGCTTTTCTAGCCTTCATCAAAAAAGTAACGGATCAAGTCGGCAAGATTCTAAGGAAACTTGACGTTCTACCGATTTTCAGACCAACTAAGAAAATAAGCCAAGCACGTCGTTCCGTTAAGGATAAACGTCCCCCTCTGTCTGCAAGAGGTGTATATAAGATTCCGTGTACGTGGGCAAGGTCTACATTGGAACTACCAAGTGAAGTGTGAATACACGGTTGATGGAACATGAAAGTCTTTGCCGACTAGGGAAAACAGACAAATCAGCCGTGGCGGCCGGCCGGAGTGGCCGAGCGGTTCTAGGCGCTTCAGTCTGGAACCGCGCGACCGCTACGGTCGCCGGTTCGAATCCTGCCTCGGGCATGGATGTGTGTGTGTGTGATAGGTTAGTTAGGTTTAAGTAGTTCTAGGCGACTGATGACCGCCGATGTTAAGTCCCATAGTTCTCAGAGCCATTTGAACCAGCTATGGAGGAACATGCTCTTCAATCAGGTGATGACGGAGTGAAATTTTCCTAAACTAAAGTTTTATGTACTATGACGAAGTATTATCCACGTCTATATAGAGAAGCCATCGAAATATATAAATATGGGGTTAATTATAACAGAAAAGAAGCATCCATGAAACTCAGTGATATATGGACTGTGGTGCTACAGAATCGATGAGAAGTTTTTATCTTTGACGTACTATGATCGATAGTTAAAAAAATGTATCTTTGGCAAGGTTTATCTCTGCTATCACATGAAATCCAGACCACGCCCACTTTCCACGGTATTTAGGTCGCTGTTCGACGTCCGACTCGTCAGTCGGTAGGACTCAGCACAACCAGTAGCACCTCCGAAGTTGTCCAACGTAGCCTTGCACAGAACGTCAGGGATTGAAGAGTTCCATGGACCACGGCCACACAACCCGGAAGAATTCTGAGCAGCTGAAACTCTCGGTGGTGAAAGCCTTCATTGTATGTTTCGAAATATATTTGTCTGCTTAAATCACTAATAACCGGTAAAACCGACAGAGTGCTGAATCTAAGCATTCAAACGTGCATCCATTGTGTTGTACAGGTGTCGGATATCAGCTTGTAGGATGGAGTTCTGTGCATGTTGCACTTGGTCGGTCAATACAGGGAAGGTTAATGCTGTATGCGGATGACGCTGGAGCTGTCGTCCAATGATATGAGCTAGATTGGAGACAGAGCTTATGATCGAGCTGGCCAAGGCAACACGTTGACACTTGTAGAGCATGTTGGTTGGAACAGCAGTATGGGGGCGAGCGTTACACTTTTGGAAGACGCTCCCTGGAATGCTGCTCGTGAATAGCAGCACAAGAGATCACCAAATCACCATATATAGGTACACAGTCAAGATGCTTGTGATTAACACGAAAGTGTTCCTGCTGACCTACGAAATCGCATCCCAAGTGTAGGTTCAGTGGGTATAGCACACTGACAGATTTATTGCCGGTCCTCAATTGGCCTCCTTGTAATCAACACATGACCATCTCTGCTACCAAGGCTGAACTAGCTTTCCATTAGGAAAGAACATTCTTCCACCCTGCCCTCAAATGAGCTCTCGTTTGACGCTACTGAAGTCGCAAATGGCGGTGGTTTGGCATCAGCGGAAGGCACGCCGCAGAGCATCTGGCTCACAGCTGTCCTTGAGGTAACGGATTTGTAAGAGGTCGTTCTGTCACTGTAGTGCCAACTGGTGCTCAAATTGCTGCTACAGATGCCGTATGATGCGCCAGAGTCATATGCCGAACACGATGGTCTTCTCGGGAGGGCCACGTGGCAGTCCGGAGCCCGGTCTTGATGCATTCTCGTAACCACCGCTGACAGTAATCACGGACAGTAATCACATTCCTGCCAAGTCTTTCTGCAGTATCGCATAAGGAACATCCACTTCCTCGTAGCCATATTATAGACCTCGTTAAAACTCATTGGAGTGTTGATAATGGCGTCTGTGTAGCCTTAAAGGCATTCTTGACTAACATCAGCTCACCACGTCCAATCTCAAAGGTAACTAACGGTCACGACTGTTACAGCGCGTATTTAAAGCAAACCTGGATCTTCATATAGGCCCTACTAGCGCCTCTCTTATGCCACTGGCGCGAAATTTGAATAGACATCATCTTTAAGATATAGAAACACACCTACCGACTTTCGTTTACTTCGCACGCCTCCTTCTTGACGATGTAATCTCTTTTTATCTTCAGTGTATAGTGAAGCCATAGTGACGTAGTCAAAAAGTACACACATAATGAGCTTAGAATTGTCGCACATATTTGGAATGTTATTCATAGTAGGCCACAGCGCATTCAGAATCATCCTGTTAACAACGCTACCGCTCAGAACTGTGTGCTTTCCTTGGAATAATGCGGCTTGATCCAGTAATTATATTTTCGGAAGAGCTAAGGTGAGTTTGGAGTGTGTTCCCGGTATGGATGCATTATGACTTCGGAAGAATGTGAGGAAATCTGGTGGAACATTAAGGCACAGAGTCTACAGAAAGCTTCCTCTCATGGACAGATAGCAATGGAAAAATTTCAATCGGCGTACCAAGCACAAAAGAATAGTAATAGTGACATCGGTCGACCGGGCCACTGTACTTGGAAGAAGAGCTCCATCATATTGAAAGATAACGTTAATAAAGTAAGAGATCCTGACAGGGGACGCCAATTGAAAAACCTTCTACTTACGTATGAAATGTGGACTTTAATAATAAAATGGGAAGGTACTGTTAATCAGAACTCAGGGATAAGTTGTGATGTAAATGACAATAGAATTATTCAGTCTTAACATAACAAGACAAAAAAATGACTAAGGAAAAGTCACACAAACATCATTATTTGACAAACGCTTTCACTAACATGGGCTCTATGGTGTACAAAGTGATCAGACGGGGATCAACACATGACACTAACAGGAAGCCAATCGCTTTTTCTCACTTCACACACGCGAATCCGGTATATGGCACAAAATCTATGCCACCATCAAACATCTATATTCTACCATTACAAAAAACCAAAACAAAAAATGGTTCAAAAGAACAGGGTGCTGAGAAACATACACTCCTGGAAATTGAAATAAGAACACCGTGAATTCATTGTCCCAGGAAGGGGAAACTTTATTGACACATTCCTGGGGTCAGATACATCACATGATCACACTGACAGAACCACAGGCACATAGACACAGGCAACAGAGCATGCACAATGTCGGCACTAGTACAGTGTATATCCACCTTTCGCAGCAATGCAGGCTGCTATTCTCCCATGGAGACGATCGTAGAGATGCTGGATGTAGTCCTGTGGAACGGCTTGCCAAGCCATTTCCACCTGGCGCCTCAGTTGGACCAGCGTTCGTGCTGGACGTGCAGACCGCGTGAGACGACGCTTCATCCAGTCCCAAACATGCTCAATGGGGGACAGATCCGGAGATCCTGCTGGCCAGGGTAGTTGACTTACACCTTCTAGAGCACGTAGGGTGGCACGGGATACATGCGGACGTGCATTGTCCTGTTGGAACAGCAAGTTCCCTTGCCGGTCTAGGAATGGTAGAACGGTGGGTTCGATGACGGTTTGGATGTACCGTGCACTATTCAGTGTCCCCTCGACGATCACCAGTGGTGTACGGCCAGTGTAGGAGATCGCTCCCCACACCATGATGCCAGGTGTTGGCCCTGTGTGCCTCGGTCGTATGCAGTCCTGATTGTGGCGCTCACCTGCACGGCGCCAAACACGCATACGACCATCATTGGCACCAAGGCAGAAGCGACTCTCATCGCTGAAGACGACACGTCTCCATTCGTCCCTCCATTCACGCCTGTCGCGACACCACTGGAGGCGGGCTGCACGATGTTGGGGCGTGAGCGGAAGATGGCCTACCGGTGTGCGGGACCGTAGCCCAGCTTCATGGAGACGGTTGCGAATGGTCCTCGCCGATACCCCAGGAGCAACAGTGTCCCTAATTTGCTGGGAAGTGGCGGTGCGGTCCCCTACGGCACTGCGTAGGATCCTACGGTCTTGGCGTGCATCCGTGCGTCGCTGCGGTCCGGTCCGGTCCCAGGTCGACGGACACGTGCACCTTCCGCCGACCACTGGCGACAACATCGATGTACTGTGGAGACCTCAAGCCCCACGTGTTGAGCAATTGGGCGGTACGTCCACCCGGCCTCCCGCATGCCCACTATACGCCCTCGCTCAAAGTCCGTCAACTGCACATACGGTTCACGTCCACGCTGTCGCGGCATGCTACCAGTGTTAAAGACTGCGATGGAGCTCCGTATGCCACGGCAAACTGGCTGACACTGACGGCGGCGGTGCACAAATGCTGCGCAGCTAGCGCCATTCGACGGCCAACACCGCGGGTCCTGGTGTGTCCGCTGTGCCGTGCGTGTGATCATTGCTTGTACAGCCCTCTCGCAGTGTCCGGAGCAAGTATGGTGGGTCTGACACACCGGTGTCAATGTGTTCTTTTTTCCATTTCCAGGAGTGTATATTGGAGCCCAACACCGTAGCAGCGAATACCTTACCCTCCTGCTGGTTATGGTGGCACACCACGATGCTTTCGGCGGCTGAAGTCATGGACGGCTGCAATCAGTTGTAAATGGCACACGCCCAGAATATGCAAGTACGCGGTCTCGCGTTTGGTTAATTCAGAATACAGGTACTTTCCTATGAGCCTCTGACATCCCGGTGAATTCCAGTGTGCTGGTGGACCCGTTTGCTGGTCTGCCAAACCAATTTGACTCAATGCCATGACTATGCGTGAGGGAATTTGTCAAATGTATAGACAGCCGACTCAAGACAAGTAAGTACACCCATGCATCACTCATTGTGTGCGTGATGTTAGAAGCAGTACCTCTGACGGTTCAGAAGGTGACTGGCACAGACTCTAAGTGGCACACTAGCAAAGGGCACAAGTCTCACCGTTTAGGTAGAGACCTGCAGTTCTTTACTAGCGAAGCCTCGTACGAGTCTCTTCTCTTTCTGTCCGCTTCCTCCTCAGCTCGGTAGCAAAGCACATTTACATCTTTGACTTCCCCCACCTTAGCACAAGGAAATCACGAGCTGGAGTCCGGCATTCTAAGCTGGGAGAGTGGGCTTTGCTCTGCATGCACTGATTTGACCAATCAGAGACTTTAAAGTTAATTGGGAGAAAATGGAAAGAAATGCTTTGCGGCCTCTTTCCCACGCGTTTGCCGTGTCTTTTGGTAACAACATGACCAGCATGGAGTTACATCCCTCCATAAAAGCTTGTTATCTCCCCTGGTGCATCCATTTCAAAGTTTCCAAAGAACGGCCATAAACTCACAAAAAACCTCGTGCTTTCACAAATACGTTTTGTAACAGAGTAAGACATCTGGGCGCCAGTGGCCCTGTCACACGTAAATTCGAAGAATGCTCACAGTTGTTTTATCAGTTTCCTGCCTAACAAGGGCCCATCCTCTGCCTTACTGTCAGTCTACAATGCGCTGCCCATTGCAGCACAAACTTCTCGGCGCTAGTCAGTCAACCTGGAAGCAGCTGCCTCTCGACCAATGCCAACCAAAGTGCCTGCACAATGAGACCGCGAAACTCGGCCGTCCGGAAATATCTCCCCCAGGTTCCGCAGAATAAACACGCTTCCCTCAGCCCACCGTCGCCGTGCGCTTTTACTGCAGTCATTTAAATCGGAACCCTATTCCTTTGAACGCAGTTAAGGCATCGTTATTCCTTCCCTAGAGCACGCAAGAAAGAGCATTAACTACTGGCCACCATCATCATGATGTATGAAATCGAAATTGCAATAAAGAACCTATTATCTAAGAACATGAAGTGGCACAACTCCGAATCAGAAGTGAGAGTGTCCTGCAATCTCTCAGTTTAACAGACATCCTGACAAGAAAAGAGAAAGCAGAAGGGGAGGTACGAAAGAAAAGGAACTTCACACTTTGAGAGCACACATCATGTTATTTCAGTGATTACTAAATCAAGTCCATTATACAAAGAACCTGGTAGTATGAGCCCATTTACGTGTATGATGTGGGAGCCTCTCTGATTTGGACTCGTTCGTTGATTCTGAGGGTGAGGTGGAGCTGCACGTAGCTGTTGTAACTGGCCCTGATATCCCTGATACTGACACTGAGACATCCCAGATGCTCCGACACCCTCCTTTCGGGGAAGGGGCTGGGGATCTTGTTGGTCACGGAAGTACCACAACATCACACTAACAGTTCATAGAGATACATGCCGTGTGTCGACAAGCATTCTACCTTTGATAAGTTGCACCACAATACTGTGGCGTGAGCGGTGACTCGTGGGGATGCGGGATGTCCATAACATAACGTTGTGCCGACAGAATTCCTTCTAGTAGTCGCGAAGTAATAGCTGATGGCTCCCCAGACCGTGATGCTAGACATACCGTCGCCGTCGCTCATCCAAAACACTGTAAGCGTGAGACCTCTCCACATGCCGCCGCCATACTCTCCTACGATCATCTGGGCTAGTGCAGCACCACAATTCATTACTGAACACAGTGTGATGTGATTCATCCACTGTCCATTCTTCCCAGTGACGGCACCATTCTAAGCACAGCCGTATGTGTTGTGGAGTCCTTGGCAGCCTATGAATGGGACTCCGACCAACGGCACAGGATGACGCAGAATGGTGCAAACAGACCGTAACTTGTTCTCGGGGGACAGGCGCAGGTGTGAAGGGATTACAATATGGTATGTGTACAGAACGACCATCCTTTCTTGTGGTGGCCAGGCAGGGTGACCAGAACCTTGACGATAAGTATGTCTGTCTTCAGCTTCCAACCCAGTCCAATATCGGTCATCTATCCGAATGCCCCACAAATCTTGATGTTGCACGATTCGACCAGGCGGCCAAATGGAGACTCGCAATGAGGCCGCTTTCGTATTGTGTCATGTGCTGATAACGCTGTGTCACGCAAGTACACAACACCTCCGTGTCCTTCGAAGTGATCGCTCAACATCTGACGCTATTCACGTCGCTTATATACTCTACGAGACTTGGTAACAATGCTTAACGCGAACATCAAACATGAACTCTGGCGGCCTTGCTACCTGTCACATAGACCTGCAACTCTAATCATTTACAAGTACGCACCCACTGACGGTGCACGTGCGTGCGACGTTACATTGACTTCTGATTTTTTCTAACGGTAGCTTCACTTTTATTGTCAGGCAGTGTGCATTGATAGGAAGTGCCTATTCCGCCACAGAGATAAACGTAAGACTATATCCTAAAAGGGCTGGACCTTCTGACGAACAATAAATAGCTAATAGTAATGATTTCTTCACATTCGTATGAACACTCACAGATCGCAGAGTGCTAAGAAGACAAAGAATTGAGACAAAACTAACAAGAAGGTTTCGTTAATGTGTGAGTACTGCGAGAAATACCTACGTCCATGGCTTGCATACGCAGTTACTTGTACACAGAAAATCCAACAAGAAGCATCGACTTCACCCTGCTTAAAAATACAAAAAGAATTTTCGTCTGGGCAAAACGAAAATATAGTAGACCAGTGAAACATCGAAAAATATTCTCTGATAATGTAATTTTATCAGTGTCCTGTCATTATTATGCTAGTATGAACAAATAGGCCATAGCAATAAAAATAGTAAAACTTAAACGAAAAAGAAAATGGACTAACGTTAGAGAAGCGGTGGTCTTAGTTCTAACTAAAGAAGTCCACCCTTCACCTTTATGGCGGCTTGAACTCTGCTGGGGACACTTTCAATTAGGTGCCTGTCTGTTGAGGAACGCCAACCCATTCTTCCTCAAGAGCTGAAACCAGAGAAGATATCGATGTTGGACGCTGGGGTCTGAAATGAATACGACCTCCTAGCGCGTCACAAAGGTGTTCCATTGGGTTCAGACTGGACCTGGGCAGGCCAACCTATTTCAAGAATGTTATCGTCGACAAACCATAGCCTCAAATTTGACGCTTCATAACAGGGTGCATTATCAAGTGATACAATCATCGCCTCCGATCCGTACGCAGTACAAAACGCTGTAAAATACTTTTATATCCTTCCATATTTATCGTTTTCTTAAGCACAATAAGAGAACTGCACCATAACCACGGTAAACGTCCGTACCGTAACACCGTCTCCTCTGTTGCTACTACACGTGATGGCAGGTAACGATCTCGAGGCATTCACCAAACCCAGACACTTCCATTCGATTTCCATCGGATGTAGCGTGACTCATCACTCCAAATCACTCTTTTCTAGGAATTTACTGTCCACTGCCATCGCTCTTCACAACACCGCAAGTGTTTCTTAGCATGGAATACAGAAATTTGTGGCTCTGAGGAGCTGCTTGACCAGTGTATCGCTTTTTATATGCCTAAACGCAATAATTTTGCTAACTGGACTGCTCGTAGCACTTTGTAACTCATGAGTGATTCCTTCCTGTAAAAGTACCATGGGGGTAATCCTGTATATTATGTCAACTGTGTTACCTGTCAACAAGAATATTTTCTTGTAGAATACGATCTTGAATTATTAGGAGGCATTAAAACATTGCTCAAACGTCTCATCGAATATAAAATTAACAATGAAGTCATAGAAGCCGTTGCAGAGTTTTCCTTTGGTTTTTAGGTTATCTGAAGAGAACGATGGAGGGGCAGCAAAAAATATTAACAGGGTTGGGGGGGGGGGGGGGGTAAAACTACGTAACGTTTTCAAAAGAGAAGCTTCTGATGTATCTAAAAAGGAGCGTTTGCAACATGTGTCGCCACTTTTGACGGATGACTAAGAGACACCGATTTTTAATGTGAAAACCAGAGTTAAACTTTGATTTCCTTTGTAAACGATGCAGAGATTCTTGTTGATAATTACTGGGAGTCAGAGATAAACGATCCAACGGATATGTGAACGAAATGTAATAGAAGACATAATTATGACAATACTGGAAACGAAGTAATGGTGGACGGAACATGTAGACAGGAGAATAGATGATAATTTGTTTATTTGTTTACTTTAAATTAATTGATTTATTTAACCTGCCAAATTAACACCATAAGGCCCTCTCTTTAACTAGGCATAATAGATACTTTTCGTTTCATTTATTACGATATGCATCCTGGTTCAAAAATGGTTCAAATGGTTCCAATGGCTCTGAGCACTATGGGACTTAACAAATGGTTCAAATGGCTCGGAGCACTATGGGACGCAACTGCTGAGGTCATTAGTCCCCTAGAACTTAGAACTAGCTAAACCTAACTAACCTAAGGACATCACAAACATCCATGGCCGAGGCAGGATTCGAACCTGCGACCGTAGCGGTCTTGCGGTTCCAGACTGCAGCGCCTTTAACCGCACGGCCACTTCGGCCGGCCATGGGACTTAACATCTGTGGTCATCAGTCTCCTAGAACTTAGAACTACTTAAACCTAACTAACCTAAGGACATCACACACATCCATGCCCGAGGCAGGATTCGAACCTGCGACCTTAGCGGTCACGCGGTTCCAGACTGAAGCGCCTAGAACCGCACGGCCACACCGGCCGGCATATGCATCCTGTCAATCACATCTAAATCAGAACGTTATAAAACACTTAGTAACTACTACAGTGCAGAAAGAGTGAGAAAGAGAAAAAAAAACGTTTTGCATTCGTTCAAAGGTACAAACAATAAAGTAACAAGAAAGGAGGTTTAAACTGTGAGGGCTCTCACCACTAAACATGAGTCGGGGTGATAAAACATGAGGCGGAGCATAGCCAGTTGTCCGCGATGTGTAGCTCTCCGCGAGATGATGAGCGTGCAGCGCCGACGTTTGAAGTAGGACAGCCAAGACTGGTGGAGACAGTTGTGGGCGGCCAGGTGAACGTGGTGGCCTACCATCGAGCGGACTGCAGTGCTTCGTCGAAGCCCGGTTACGGCAGGTAATTGGTGGTGTGGTGCCTGAGTATACTTTAAGACCTGTAACGGAGAGCAGTCGGATCAGAGCAATGATGCGAAGTGTTATTACGCCGTCGTGTACGGGCGTACATTGCGGAGACGGCGCTAGGCGTGGAGGAAGTTTCTCGCTGCAGCGGTCTGCGTTGCCTGTTATAATCGTAGTGGGCAGAGTATTTTTGTAGGTTGCTAATGTGGAATGAGGTCAGTGTCAAGCGCTTTCAGCAGCTGTCACATTGCGAAGTTATAATGCATCGATGAAAAGTTGTTCTACGTGGCTGATCATAATTGAGCTTTGTTTTCGCATGATATGGATGAGTATCTGTTAGCTTGTGAAACATTGTTTATTGCCTATGCTTTAATTGTTTAGTTTGCTTTGCCCTGCTGCCAGCAGCACTGAACTTTATTAGCATTAAGTGAATTTGATATGTCAATGTACCGGTTGATTTTTAAAAAAATAGGTGTTTTATTTTGATACGCGTGTCAAAGTTCCTTTTAAAGTTGCCATGTGATTTCACTTTATTGATCTTGGGTATTGCTAAACAGCTTCACTTGTATTTAGTCCTTCATTATTGGATCACTATCGGTTTCTGGCACCAAAAGCCACATCTTCATGTAAACATCTGTATAACAATAAATCCAGAAGGAATTAATTTAAGATTTAAAAAATAAACACTTTTACATGAGAATATCAAAGTGATAGTTCAAATGGCTCTGAGCACTATGCGACTTAACTTCTGAGGTTATCAGTCGCCTAGAACTTAGAACTAATTAAACCTAACTAACCTAAGGACATCACACACATCCATGCCCGAGGCAGGATTCGAACCTGCGACCGTAGCGGTAGCTCGGTTCCAGACTGTAGCGCCTAGAACCGCACGGCCACTCCGGCCAGCAAAGTGATAGTACTCACACGACTAAAGCAGTAGACCGGATAATCCCGAAAACTTTTTACCCGACATTCGTTGTCCGTCAGAACAAAACACCTCTAAAACGTGGTGTTTTGATATTCTCTGTAAAAGTTTTCAATATTAAAAAAGAATTAAAATCTTAAAATAATTTACCATACCTGTGTATATCACGTAGTTGTTATTCCTTCATGGATTTTTTGTTGTACAGATGGTCACCTGAAAACGTGGCGTTTATGCCACGAAACCGGTAGTGATCCAATAAAAAGGTACAGCTGAAACGGTTGCCGTACCTACAAGGTTGTCTGCTATTTTATTAAGTTATATTAAGCGGAACGAGTTTATCGAAACAAACTCTTGTTTAATAACCTGAAGTTTGCAGTCATTAGCCCATGAGCTTATCGCAACAACCGTTCACTAATTGTTTGTTACTGGACGGCTATTGCTAGAGTGTATTGGCATTTGAAGTAACGAACTTGCTGGTTAATTGTGACGCCATTAACTGATACCGTGTATATTTATTTAAACTTGGGCTTTAAAATTTTGTTATTTATCAGAATTATTATTAATTATAGTTACAGCCATTGTGTTGTACAATCCAGAGCACGGGGTGAATGGGCGCGTTGCTTTAAGTACGCTCTTTTCTTCTTCTAGAATTGTTCTGTACCAGACCGAAATTAGTGTGTTCATGATACGGCAGGTGGCCGCTGTTGGCATAACGTGGGGCGTGTAGGCGTCTTGTACCCGTTTGTAAGAGTCTTTGTTATTAACAGTATGGTTACAGCTATTTGTTTGGTGTAAAAGTTTGTTCTAAAAGTGTTCCGAATTTAAAGCTAGGCTTCTGGGCTGTGTTCCTATGCACTCCCGCGTTTGAACGTAATTTAGCCGTTTCTCTTGTGTTCAAAATTCTTTATGGGTTGTGTTTAATTTGTAGAGAGGGAGAGGGAGAGAGAGAAAGTGTGTGGATGATTGAGAGCGGGAGCTTAACCTCAAAGATGTTTCTCATTTGTTTTCATCTTATGATTTGTAATGAAAGAGTGGTACAATTCAAAAACAATTAATGAAGACAGAGAAAAAGAAAATGGAGTGGCTGATTTAGAAATGAAAAGAGGAAGAAGCATCGACGAGAGAAGATGGGAGAATTAGCTTCACTCTTTGATGGAGGGAAACAGGCCTTATGATTTAATTTTTGAAGAAACGTTATGAGGATGACAGAAGGAAGTGTTTCAACTTATTCTGAAAACCAATAGGGCATTTAACTGAGAGTAGAGAGCAGGGTAGCCTGTTTCTAAGGCGGACGTTAGCAACAGAGATGGACAAACGAACTTCGTCGCTGGATTTAAAGGACCATATAAAGACAGAGATAGCGACCTACTGAATGGCAGGTAAGTATCAAGTATGTGTGATAACATGAATGTATATAGCTGACGAAAATAAAGTCGGGGGGAAAACTTTACTCACTAGCTGTTCAGAAACGAGTGAACAGGTTTGCGCACTAGACATGATGGTTTCTGTTTTTGAGCACTTTCACCTTTACCACTCCTCTGATTTGCCCATGTGATGTAACCAAAGAAAGTTCCGTGATTTTAACTCAGACTTCCGAAGTAAAGTTCTGAAACGATGTTCATCAAAAAGTTTTGGTACGGAATCAACATCGAGAATTTGCATTTCTGCATGCAGCTTTTAATTCAGAATGTCACACAACCTTTTACATGAATCCGGTCGTCTCAACACTCTGACGAGTCGAAAATTCTTCAAAATACATCTCCAAACATTTCCAAACTGAAAGTGCTCGTACGGCTTACCTTGAAGTACTCTGTGCAATGACAAATGGTCTTGGTTGTTCGTGCGGGGTTCCTGTGGTTGGCTGTCACCTCATTCTGTAACTAGGTGGCTGTTTTCCGTTTTTAATAAATATTTTCATCGCCGTACGATTATCCGTATCTACAAAATGTGAAACTGGGCCGTACAGCTGTCAGAGTGTTTAAACAAAACCTTCACAAAAGCCAGGCTAGCAATATCGCTATTTCGTAGTAATTTCTGAGAATTCCCAATACACCCTGTTGTGAGAGAGAAAAACTTCGAGTAAAGCATCCTTCCATTGGTACAGAAATTTTAAATCAGTTTGGAATCACACGTAGCATGTCTTACGCAATTTTTTACGAAAACTTGTAGGTGACTGGTGGAGATCTATTTCCACAGGATGAAATCCATTAGCATGACCAACACATTTCTACGTCATAATAGTTGACCTTTCTACCAATAAACTGAGTTTGAGGGGTGGAGCATTACTGGACTGCAAGTGGCTCGCTTATCTCTTGTTTTTTCGTAGTGTTGACCCCTTCGGATGCCTGAAGGGTTAATACATGGCGAATAGGAAGTAGATGGCTTCAAGAAGAGAAGACTGTTCAAGGAACAAGTTAAATCGGATCAGACTCTCTACCTGCTGCCAGCACCGACATAGTCAGTAGGTTACCGCCTCTACCTGCAACCAGCACCAACATTGCCTTTTCATTATCAACATGGCGAATGCTGCGCTGCACATCGCTTTTGTTAACATAAAAACGATTGTAGTAACTGCGAAATTAGAAACGCGGCTAAGGAAAGCGTTATACTTATGGAGATCTAAATAACCGGTGAAAGCCCAAATTTTTTTCTTGCATAAAACATATGATTTAATACACGGCCACTGACCTCAGCCACTTTTAATTAGAAGCAGTCCTGGATTCTATAAAGAGGTATCTCATTAATATACGAGGCCCACTAAAAATACAAGTTTCTATTACAGTTCAGTCACATGGAAAATGACGTTCCCTTCTTTCATAACTGTCTGCTAATGTTAACATAGTCGTAATTTAATCTATTATATTTCATGTGCGTAAATTTCATAAAAACTATTACTCCATTCCACTTTATCATTGATATTTTCATGTTGAAGTGATCCGATTACAAAGTTTTACGTTTACTCAGGACCAAATATGTCAACTACGCCAACAAGGAAGCTCAGACTAACCCAAGAGTTCAAAACGAGTTTCTGAATACCATCTTAACTGTAGGCTAATTTTAACCAACGCGATAAGGAGGAAACAGCGATATGTTCTCAAGAAGCCAAATATCACGCTATAGTAATCTTGATCTTTGTATACGTTATGTAAAGGCTGGCTTCCGTAATTAAGAAGCAGTTTCGTATCTTTACAGACCTTATAGTCTGAAGATGACAATTCAAACGTTCCGTAGCCGGTCATTTTAATAATGAGATGGTCTGCGAGCTTGATTTTTCTAATTGACCATTTTAATTAGTTTTAATCAGCTTCACTACAAGGTTCATCCAGCTTACTGCAGTGTGAAACGTTTTGTGCGTCTCTTACTTCTTCACAAACAAGACTCCAGTCCTCAGTCTGTCTGCTATCTGCAGCAACATATTCCTGACTGACACCCTCTGATTGCCCTCAACGAATCATACCTACTCAGAGCTGTAAAAGCAGATTTACCTAGGACATAACAGAATACGCCCTCTTGTTCACATGGAAGCCTTTATCTGTCGAAACCTGAGGGATTGCGATTAACAGACAGATGACGTTTGATATTATTTCCCCGCTTCTTCTCGACGTAGTGCCAACGTCTGTCATCTGACGTCTCGGGTAGCTATGCTCGGACTTGATAGTGCGAATCGTCTAAAATTACACCCTGTGGTTCAGAACTCTGTCAGCTGTCTAACAAGGGAATGGTCCAATCCGACATGTAATAACTTACCTTGAAATTTTTCACACAGGATGGAAACAGTGACGGAAATGCACTGTGAAAAATTTAGCAATTGAGGCGCACTGCAAGTATTTTTCCAAACAAAATCTTACAGTTAGTCATGTTTGCCACACTAAGGACAGCTTGTAACAGCTGTCTGTACAGCCCCACCTATCACGCGAATCGGCGAATAAGCAGACGGAGCCACGACAAAAGAACGTAGCACCACATAGTGCAAAATCCAAAGTGCACACATACGAATTTAAGCATTTAAACCACATCAAAAATGTCCCAAATCATTAATTTTTTCAATAACTTGATATCGACACGTAACTGTTTCGTATATTTTAAAATAAATATAGTCTCGACCACAAGAAACTTTTATTTTTTGATTACCGGTTTCGGTCAGTTACTGTCCATCTTCAGACCTCATACCATGATGGTAGGCGGAGGTAGAGAACAGAGCAGGCATTACGAACTCCACGGATGTCAACTGCAGTCGGTAACGCCCGCTCCGCTCTCCGCCACTGCCTATCATCATAGTATGACGACTGAAGATGGCCAGTATCTGACCTGAACCGGTAACCACAAAAATGAAGGTTTCTGTTTATATTCATTTTAAAGTACTAAGTTCTCCACGAGAAGTGTTCTAAGACATTACTGCTGTATATGCAATTCTTACTCATGTGACTATCTGATGAAAGAAAATCAAGGCACTGCATGACTTCGCATTACAGACAGCTACCATCAACTGGGATTTTAATTTGTTGACATGAAACATTTTACAACAGTTTCTGCAGTTCAGGTCCTATGATAATTTTTGAACAACTTATATTTTACTAACAATGATTCAGTTCGTTGTTTATTCCCTGCTGTCGTCACAAAAATGCAAAGTCTCTACTGGATGACAAAAACAAATATTCTGCGTACATCTAGTACACCTGATAAAAGAAAAATTAGAGCATTCAGGTATTTCACAGTAACTGCTAGTTTTGTTTACACAGAGGAGGGATGGAGTCAAAAATTGTCGTGACCGTTGAGATGTATATCATGCTGCATACCTGGTAAACTTGATCAGATTTGGAGAAAATGGTGATGTAGACTGACAATGCACAAACGACAAAAGTTTAACAATACTGTTCCGCTGAGAAACTGATAAAGAGCAATCGAAAATTAGAATGCAGTGAACACATGGTGCGAAGTGGGGCGATCTATTTTAGAAATAATTCAAAAGCCTAGATCGCTTAAATATTGTTTACTGGATAACCGGTTTCATCACACTAAAGGTGCCATCATCGGATGTGAATGTAGATTTACATTTATAAACCATTTAGATATAACGATACATGAGGCAGGCCAGCTGATATAAAATCATTGTCAAAAAAATTAAGAAACAACTGCTCACCTGACCATTCTTTTCCATAAGATATATAAAATCGAAGTCACAAGGTAAAACTATTTGCTACATGACCGCTGCACGACTGACAGAGGACGACCTCACACTGAATTATAATTTCCGACAACTCTGTGAAAAATACAATTTTGTGAAAAATGCTCTACACTATCACAAAAGTTTCTTTATCTGACTGACTGTCTTTGTACTCAGCATTTTAGGGGATAACATGAAGCTGCTGTCACCTACAAATTTCTGTACTGTATTACCTATTAATGACGGGTCTTCTACACGCTTACTTGGAGTAATCTACGTAATTTTACAACTTTCTTTTCTGTATAATTTCTTGGATCCACTTAACCCGGCCAAGAAGCATGGAAATCAGTAACGTTCATTTCATTTGCAGTTCAGAGGGCACTTGATAATAGTGCACTGACTCTCACGAGCAGTTCTAAATCCTTCGAGAAGTTGTTCTTTCAGACCTCTGCGAATTACATTTTGCAGTGTATTTTGTACTTTGTATAAACACTTCTTTCATTTACACAATTCTCATACAGATTTTACCAAACAAAAATGGCTTTGAAACTGCTTAACTTTAAGCGTTTTTTCCCTCATCCATTTAACCAAAAATTGCAGCCTTTTCTTTCCACTGTTACTAAAACTGTTTTCTTTTGGCTAGAAAGGTACTGTATTTTCATTGTGGAGTTTAATTGCCACACCAAACATCGTTGGATCCACAATTCGCCCTCGTCAGAGTTATTTCCTGTTTCTTCTAATTTTTCCACAGTTCCTAACGAAGTGTTGACGTCTTTCGAATGAATGTCGAAGAAATTAACTAACAAATAACAGATATGTAGGTCTTCATGAGAAGTAAGTGATTTCGATTGCGTTCTTTACTTTTCAAGCTTGATCATTACTTAGATTCCATGTTACTGTTAAACACTGGAACTGGACAAAGACATGAGCTATCAGCAAGCATACACTAAGAAAATGCCATGAAAATTAATTTTTATCCGCATTGTTAACACTTTGTGATACCTCAAAGACAACTGCTGATTATCACGGTTGTTAAATGAGTTGCAACATGTATGCAACAAGTATGAACAATTGTTAGAAAACCATTACAGAAAATGAAATTCACTTTCCAAGTTATTATACATATAAATCGTTACACATTTAAAAGATTACACTTTTGGAGCTTAATCATGTAAAGATAACATGGGAAAAGGAAGAATTCTTACATACATTAAGACAGAATATAATCTCAAAAACATTTAAACAAATAGATTTTGTGGTGATCAGTACACAGAAGCTTGTGCTTCTGAATTAATGATGAAAAATAGTTAACTTTAAATTGTAACTGTTTACAGATCCGCACTGTGAAACTTATAACTATTTATGAGGAATCTGGATTCCTTACTGTGCTATCTGTCAGACAACAGCAATCAGTTAATAGTCTGTGGTGACTTCAATGCAAATTTTACAAAGGATTCTGCCAAGAAAAATGATCTGGAAACTTGCTTGGTTCCTACAATGACGTGTCAGTGTTTATCTTTCCAACACTGGTGGACAAAGGCAGTAGGACACTAAATGATATTATTTATTTTGATGAAGCTCGAAATAGGAAAATAACTGTTTACCGAGTACCAGATGCTCTCTCTGATCATGATGCACAGTCAGTTAGGATAAATAACATTGCGCCTTACAATATTAATACTCCTCAGCTGAAATCAGTTAGAATAATTAATGACTCCAGGACAAAATGTTTTTTTTTTTTCGGAGCGTCTACAAGAGATGACATGGGATGTAATTTATAATGAACCAAATACTAACATCAAATTCAATCTATTACATGATAAATTCATATAATATTAGAAAATCGCTTTCACGTAAGTTAATCAGAAAGAATCCATGTAAAAAAAAAAAAAAAAACATGGATCACTAGAGGAGTTAAAGTATCTTTTGAAAGGAAATGGGACATGTATCTTTTCGCAAGAACAAATAGATAGGGGTCTGCAGTAGTTGCACTCTACAGAAGCTACTCAAAAGTACTAAGATAGGTTATTAAAAAGTTAAAGAACAAATACATAATGTTAAAAATCGGTACTTCCGACAACAGACTTAAGGTTATGTGGAGTGTAGTGGAACGAAAAACAGGTGAACCAGCCACAGAACAAGACAACATCACTTATGAACCAAATGGAAGAGTTGTAAATGATCACTCAAAGGTAGCAAATGCATTTAATAATCATTTCTTAAATATAGTAGAAAGCGTAGGACAAATACTTCAAGAGCAAAATCACAGTATTATTTTGAAAATGTAACTTCCATAAAATTGAATTATATGAGCGTATCACCAACTTATCCTTCTGAAATTAAGAAAATTAAATGTAGTCTCAAAAATAGCTCATTTCGTTTTGATGACGTTTCCAATAGAGTTCTAAAGATATGATCCATGTAATAAGCCTAGTCTCATCAGAAATATGCAATGTATCACAAACTCAAGGTATTTTTGCAGAAACATGCTGTTGTTAAATCCCTCTTTATGAAAGGTGATAACAGAGATGTCAGTAACTACTCACCTGTTTCACTGCTAACCTCATACTCCAAAATTTTTGAGAAATAATGTATTCTAGAATAGTATCTCACCTTAGCAACAATAGTATCCTTCGCAAATCACATTTGGATTTCAGTAGGGGTGCTCTACTGAGAATGCCATTTACACGTTCACTCACCATATTTTACAAGCAATAAAATAGCGGTGATTGGTATTTTCTGCGATCTTTCTAAGTCACTCGGCTGTGTGAAACACAATATTCTCCTAGATAAATTGACGTTTTACAGGATTGATGGTGTAACTAAGCAAAGGATAATGTCATATGTAACCAAAACAGTGCTGAAAGTTGTACTTAGTTACTCAAGCAATATGTCCCAGGGACATAATTCTGACTGGGGAGAAATGAGATATGGGGTTCCCCAAGGTTCAGTCTTAGGTCCACTACTGTTCCTCATACATATAAAGGATCTTCTGTCTAGTATACAACAGGCAGAATTAGTTCTTTTTGCAGATGATACTAGAATTGTAATCAGTCCCAGCATATGTACAGAAACAGGAGAAATAGTAAACAAAGTTCTTAAAAGTATCTTTGACTGGTTTTCTGTGAATGGTCTCATCCTCAATTCTGAAAAGACACAACATCTAGAGGTACTACACCAATGATGGTGATAAAATAGTAAATAGGATGCAAACTTGAAAATTCTTAGGGGTCGACATTGATGAGAATTTAAATTGAAAAGGACCACATTTTGAAACTCCTAAAACAGTTTATTTCAGCCATATTTGCGCTTAGAATGTTTTCAAATCTTGGAGAGAGACAAATCAGTAAATTGGCATATTTCGCATAATTTCATTCAATAAAGCCACATGGAATAATGTTCTGGGGTAACTCATCTTTATCAAAGAAAGTATTCATTGGGCAAAGAGGTGCTTGCCCACCATCTTCTTATAGACATCTCTTTAAGGAGTTGGACGTTCTTACTACTGCTTCACAGTATATTTATTCCCTCATGATGTTTGTTGCAAAAAATGCACTACAGTTCATGAGGATCAAAGAATACGTAATTATAACACCAGAAGGAAAAATTCACAACTCCACATTAAGGTTGTCTTTAGCTCAAAAAAGTGTGCACAACGCTGCAACAAAAATTTGAGTGACAGCATAGTAAAATCTGATAACAGACTGTGAAAGGTTCTCCTTGACAACCCCATCCACTCCATAGAAGAATTTCTATTACTGTAATGTGTTAAAGGTGAATGATAGGAATTACTAACTCACATCTGCATATAATTTTTCTTTTTGTACAGAACTTAGAAATGTTCAGAATGCAACCGCATGTATAAATTAATTAGCAATGTGAATGTAAAATGACTCGTCCCACACCTTTAGGATCTATTATGCGAATTTATGTAACTAACTAAATAATTAACTTATCGTGCGGTGCCATGTGATCTGTTAGCAATGTGGCGTCAACCAACTGGGCGTGTTGCGCATGCAGTGTCTGCTGCAGCTGGGGTAGGGGTGTACATTTCTCCAGCCACCTGTTGAGCTATGAATTTGGCTAATTTCAACATTTTCTTAAAAAAATACTTGTAGTTTGTCTTAGCAGTTAAACTTGAGATTGTGTTCTTTCGTGTATTACTCCCATATAGTGTCTTAAAGGACAAGTTTCGACATGTTGGAATGAGCAGTTCTCTTGTAAGGTTGTGGCGGGTCAGGGTTTAGTGCCACTTGATACTGAGCGTCAGTGACACAGGGGAGGAAAGGTCATTATTTTGTTAGGGATGGCGAGAGGGTAAACGACACTTTGTGGTTGGTGGCCTCTTTCCTTGGATCAGAGGGTGAGGCGTTACAGACATATTGGTGGTTCCACTAATAGTCATTTATTGAGACATAGGACCCTTTGAACAAACAGAGTAATACAATCTGTTTTAACTCGCTCAATTCCTCGCGGCTGCGGAGCGGGGGGGTCGTAGCGTGCAGAGTCCAGTGACCCCTGATGCGGTGATGCCTAGCGTTGCAGCGGCGCGCCAGCGGCGTATTCTTCCATTCAGTAACGTACCTGTGACTCACCGTGGCGGCGGCGCGGTCTTCTCCATGTTAGTTCACTCGTTTGGTTATTAACAAGCGGCTACAGTGTTCCGTCCCGGAATCGAACCACGACTCTTAGGTTCGGTGTCTTCTGGCGGGGTTCATTATCCTCTAGGTTCACTGGCGACCCATTTGGTGAGGCCGCAGTCCCTTCGTCCTCACCAGCCATATGGGCAAGTACCACGCGAACATCTCTGGTAACATCTGGGATGGCATCTTCTGCTTTGACCTACTGGCGGTGTAACGACATCTTCTTCTGTCGAGCAGCGTAGCGGCTAAGTCGTTGCAGCGAAGTATGACGTCCGCTGACTGATCATCGGTCCGTCCGTCTAGGCGGCGTTTTTTCATGTCTTCTTTCTCCCCTCGAAGGTTCCCTCATGTCCGTTTGTCAGAGCTATTTGTTCGGTGTTTTTGATAATGTCGTGAAGTTCCTAGGGCGGCGACTGACTCTTCTGTTTCACAAGCTGCGACATCGTCGTTGATCTATGCATGTACCGGCTTCCCTTGTTCTACTGCTGCCGCTTTCGAATATATTGACTGAACGTGTCAAAGTCTCTAAAATATTCAGTTAACCTATAATAGATCTTCACGTATTTTTCTGCTTTTAACGACTATAACTATCACATAATTATGATACATAATTATTAAACACTCTACAAGGTAAACAGAAGTAGGTAAACGGAAATAGGTGAAGAGGAGTTTTAGTTGAAGAGACTTACACCAAAGACCGACTTACGGGGGGCGTCGAGAAGTGCGTATGCCGTGTTACTAGTAATCTTGACGATGCAGTTATTCCGGGCACATATATCAATATTCGTGCTCAGCCAGAGGTTTTTGAATGGGGAGGGGGAGGGTGGAGTATACACTGATGCTTTACTTCCAGATATTTGATTTGTCAAAGTGTGGTATCAGCTGTCTTTAAGGGTCAGAGTTATTTTCTTGTCGCCTTCAACGAAGCAGTCCGTTGTAATGTTCCCCCAGCTTATGGATTTTTCCTGGAAATTCTTTAGGACATAGTTCTTTGCTTGAGTAATAATGTGTGTGTGATATGAAAATAATTATTTAGAGGTAATAGCTTGCAGCTCGATATGTATGGTCGCTGGATCTTACTTTTTCCTCCTCTTTTTTTTTTTTTGCACTTGCAACCTACGTCTTCAATTATTTGCTTGACGTATTCCAATCTCTGTCTTCCTCCACAGTTTTTGCCCTCTACAGCTCCCTCTAGTACCATGGAAGTCATTCCCTCATGTCTTAGCAGATGTCCTATCATCCTGTCCCTTCTTCTTATCAGTGTTTTCCACATATTCCTTTCCTCTCCGATTCTGCGTATAACCTCCTCATTCCTTACCTTATCAGTCCACCTAATTTTCAACATTCGTCTATAGCACCACATCTCAAATGCTTCGATTCTCTTCTGTTCCGGTTTACCCACAGTCCATGTTTCACTACCATACAATGCTGTACTCCAGACGTACATGCTCAGAAATTTCTTCCTCAAATTAAGGTCGGTATTTGATATTAGTAGACTTCTCTTGGCCAGAAATGCCTTTTTTGCCATAGCGAGTCTGCTTTTGATGTCCTCCTTGCTCCGTCCGTCATTGGTTATTTTACTGCCTAGGTAGCAGAATTCCTTAACTTCATTGACTTCGTGACCATCAATCCTGATGTTAAGTTTCTCGCTGTTCTCATTTCTACTACTTCTCATTACCTTCGTCTTTCTCCGATTTACTCTCAAACCATACTGTGTACTCATTAGACTGTTCATTCCGTTCAGCAGATCATTTAATTCTTCTTCACTTTCACTCAGGATAGCAATGTCATCAGCGAATCTTATCATTGATATCCTTTCACCTTGCATTTTTATTCCACTCCTGAACCTTTCTTTTATTTCCAGCATTGCTTCCTCGATGTACAGATTGAAGAGTAGGGGCGAAAGGCTACAGCCTTGTCTTACACCCTTCTTAATACGAGCACTTCGTTCTTGATCGTCCACTCTTATTATTCCCTCTTGGTTGTTGTACATATTGTATATGACCCGTCTCTCCCTATAGCTTACCCCTACTTTTTTCAGAATCTCGAACAGCTTGCACCATTTTATATTGTCGAACGCTTTTTCCAGGTCGACAAATCCTATGAAAGTGTCTTGATTTTTCTTCAGCCTTGCTTCCATTATTAGCCGTAACGTCAGAATTGCCTCTCTCGTCCCTTTACTTTTCCTAAAGCCAAACTGATCGTCACCTAGCGAATTCTCAATTTTCTTTTCCATTCTTCTGTATATTATTCTTGTCAGCAACTTGGATGCACGGGCTGTTAAGCTGATTGTGCGATAATCCTCGCACTTGTCAGCTCTTGCCGTCTTCGGAATTGTGTGGATGATGCTTTTCCGAAAGGCAGATGGTATGTCGCCAGACTCATATATTCTACACACCAACGTGAATAGTCGTTTTGTTGCCACTTCTCCAAATGATTTTAGAAATTCCGATGGAATGTTATCTATCCCTTCTGCCTTATTTGACCGTAAGTCCTCCAAAGCTCTTTTAAATTCCGAATCTAATACTGGATCCCCTAATTCTTCTTCTAAATCTACTCCTGTTTCTTCTTCCATCACATCAGTCAAATCTTCACCCTCATAGAGGCTTTCAGTGTATTCTTTCCACCTATCTGCTCTCTCCTCTGCATTTAACAGTGGAATTCCCGTTGCACACTTAATGTTACCACCGTAGCTTTTAATGTCACCAAAGGTTGTTTTGACTTTCCTGTATGCTGAGTCTGTCCTTCCGACAATCATATCTTTTTCGATGTCTTCACATTTTTCCTGCAGCTATTTGGTCTTAGCTTCCCTGCGCTTCCTATTTATTTCATTCCTCAGTGACTTGTATTTCTGTATTTCTGATTTTCCCGGAACATGTTTGTACTTCCTCCTTTCATCGATCAACTGAAGTATTTCTTCTGTTACCCATAGTTTCTTCGCAGCTACCTTCTTTGTACCTATGTTTTCCTCCTATAAACTTTCATTTTTGATTTTTGTAGACTTACCTGTTCAAACTCCTGCTTTTCGAAGGAAAACAGACAATTTATATTCAGAATATTGATGAAACGTGTTTCCTGAGATAAGAGGATGATCCCAAAAACGAAAAAGTAAACGGACACAAACAATGATGGAATAGTTACGGACAGTGTACGTGGGGCTTAGTAAGAAATGGAATACATTTTTTTCTCAGACAATTTCGGTTGATAAAATTCAGAATTTGCTGTGGAACATTGTGGAATATTCCTGCTTTAGTCTCTATAGTTTCAGGAAGCTGCGATAGGTGGCGGCCCTACACATACTGTAGCTTCAAAGTGGCGCCGTTAATGGAGGAGCATTCCAACCAGAGAGTGTAAGTGAGTCTCTTTTGCGGAAAACCAGAGCATAATAGATATTTATAGGCTCTTGCAGAATGTCTACAGAGACCAGAAAGTAAACAAGCGTATGGTGAGTCTTGGACAAGGCGTCCACCTTCATCACAAGGTCGCGCAAATCTCCCCGCGTGCCGGCCAGCCATATACAGCCGTGACTCCGGCAATGTTGGAACGTACGAACATTCTCGTTCGAGGTGATCGACGGTTCAGAATCAAATACATCTCTCCGCAACATGACGTCTCTGTTCGTAATGCCAACACATTAGTAAGCCAGGTGGGTTAATCAAAGGTATGTGACCGCTGGGTTCCTCCTTGTCTAGCAGAAGAACATAAAGAGTAACGAAGTATCATCTGTGAAGAATTTCTTGCGCCTTACGATGCTGATCGTGACAATTTTTTCTCGAACTTTGTCGCAGGTTTTGAAACATAGGTTCATCTCAATTGGAAAGAAAACAGCAGTCCATGGAGTGGCGCCACACCACCTCACTTTCGAAGAAGAAAAATTCAAAGCCGCACCCTCAGTCGGTGAAGCTGTGGCGAAGGTCTTCTGTTATCCTGTTTGATGTCGTCCCTCATGGTGCAACGATTAGCACTGAAGTGTATTGTGATACCCTCAGGAAACTGAAAAAGGATTTCAGCGCGTTTGTTACGACAAAAATGCAAACCAACTCCTTCTCCATGGCAACAAGAGGCCTCACACAAGTCTGCCAACCCCTTTGTAGCTGACACAGCTTCAATGGAGTGTTCTTCCTCATCCACCCCACAGCCCGGATCTCGCACCTTTCGACATCCAAAGCGGTAGGTGGATCAAAACAAAATGTCCAGACACTGTGTGACCAAAATGGTACTGAAACAGAGGATGACAGACTAAAGGCCGAAATACTAAATGTCGTTTTCCAAAGCTGTTTCGCCGGCTAGAGTGACCGAGCGGTTCTAGGCGCTTACGTCTGGAACCGCGCGACCGCTACGGTCGCAGGTTCGAATACTGCCTCGGGCATGGATGTGTGTGATGTCCTTAGGTTAGTTAGGTTTAAGTAGTTCTATCTTCTAGGGGACTGATGACCTCAGATGTTAAGTCCCATAGTGCTCAGAGCCATTTTTTAACTAAAGCTGTTTCAGAGGAAGGCTGCACTGTAGTTCCTTCTCTAGATTGTCGCACAGATGACAAAATGGTAGATATCGAAATAGATGACAGAGGGATAGAAAAACAATTAAAATTATTCAAAAGAGGGAAGGCCGCTGGACCTGATGGGATACCAGTTCCATTTTACACAGAGTACGTGAAGGAACCTGCTCCCCTTCTTGCAGCGGTATACCGTAGGTCTCTAGAAGAGCTTAGCGTTCCAAAGCATTGGAAAAGGGCACAGGTCATCCCCGTTTCCAAGAAGGTGCGTCGAACAGATGTGCAGAACTGTAGACCCATATCCCTAACGTCGATCAGTTGTAGAATTTTGGAACACGTATTATGTTCGAGTATAATGACTTTTCTGGAGACTAGAAATCTACTCTGTAGGAATCAGCATGGGTTCCGAAAAAGACGATCATGTGAAACCCAGCTCGCGCTATTCGTCCACGAGACTCAGAGGGCCATAGACACGGGTTCACAGGTAGATGCCGTGTTTCTTGACTTCCGCAAGGCGTTCGGTACAGTTCCCCACAGTCGTTTAATTAGCAAAGTAAGAGCATATGGACTATCAGACCAATTGTGTGATTGGATTGAAGAGTTCCTAGATAACAGAACGCAGCATGTCATTCTCAACGGAGAGAAGTCTTCAGAAGTAAGAATAATTTCAGGTATGCCGCAGGGAAGTGTCGTAGGACCGTTGCTACAATATACATAAATGACCTTGTGGATAACATCGGAAGTTCACTGAGGCTTTTCGCGGATGATGCTGTGGTATATCGAGAGGATGTAGCAATGGAAAATTGTACTGAAATGCAGGAGGATCTGCAAGTAATTGACCCATGGTGCAGGGAATGGCAATTGAATCTCAATGAAGACAAGTGTAATGTGCTGCGAATACATAGAAAGAAAGATCTTTTATCATTTAGCTACAACATAGCAGCTCAGCACCTGGAAGCAGTTAATTCCATAAATTATCTGGGAGTAGGCATTAGGAGTGCTTTTAAATGGAATGATCATATAAAGTTGATCGTCGGTAAGACAGATGCCAGACTGAGATTCATTGGAAGAATCCTAAGGAAATGCAAGCCGAAAACAAAGGAAGTAGGTTAGAGTGCACTTGTACGACCACTGCTTGAATACTGCTCACCGGTGTGGGATCCGTACCAGATAGGGTTGATAGAAGAGTTGGAGAAGATCCAACGGAGAGCAGCACGCTTCGTTACAGGATCATTTAGTAATCGCGAAAGCATTACGGAGATGATAAACTCCAGTGGAAGACTCTGCAGGAGAGACGCTCAGTAGCTCGGTACTGGCTTTTGTTGAAGTTTCGAGAACCTACCTTCACCGAGGAATCAAATGGTTCAAATGGCTCTGAGCACTATGGGACTTAACATCTATGGTCATCAGTCCCCTAGAACTTAGAACTACTTAAACCTAACTAACCTAAGGACAGCACACAACACCCAGCCATCACGAGGCAGAGAAAATCCCCGACCCCGCCGGGAATCGAACCCGGGAACCCGGGCGTGTGAAGCGAGAACGCTACCGCACGACCACGAGATGCGGGCTCACCGAGGAATCAAGCAGTATATTGCTCCCTCCTACGTATATCTCGTGAAGAGACCATGAGGATAAAATCAGAGTGATTAGAGCCCACACAGAGGCATACAGACAATCTTTCTTTCCACGAACAATACAAGACTGGAATAAAAGGGAAAACCGACAGAGGTACTCAAAGTACCCTTCGCCACACACCGTCAGGTGGCTTGCGGAGTATGGATGTACATGTAGATCCATCTGTTTGGCCCAATGAAGGATGCAGTCTGGGGTAAGCAGTACTTGGACGATGAGGGGAGGGGGGGAGGGGGGACTAATTATGCAGTAAGACGTTGGCTCTGATGTAGACCAGTGGAGGGGTACCACACAGCCGTACAGGTCCTCGTAATAACATGGCGTAATACTCATTGAGTGGAGAATGTGTTGACAACTAGGGTTTTGTAGCCGAAAGAGCGGAGAATAATGTGGTGTATTGGAATCCTTAAAAAACCAACCTGCTTTCAGAAAAAAATGTGTTACGTATTTTATTGAACGACGCTGGTAATGACGTACTTTCGGTATGAGGTACTGCACAAATTGGTATATTAGATACAAGCATAAAGTAAAGTTATGACACTTTTTCTGTGAACTGCTAAACTACCAATATTGTTCTCAGTGTTCATAAGTTGACACAAATACCTTTATCCATTATTTTCCATTTTTGCGTAGAAAGTGTTTCCAATACAGAGCAAAACGAACAGCACGCGGGACGGCAATGAATAAAGCTTACGTTTCTCCCCCTCGCGCAGTAATTGCGATGTATGTGCTCAGTAATTAACACTGCTTCGACCCGGCCGAGTGCGGGCGCGTGGCAGCGATTTCTGCGGAGCGAATCAGCGGCGTATAAATGACGCCGGCCTCAGCGGACGTTGCCCTCCGGCCGCGGGGCATTCATTTTCCTTCGCCAGTACAGCGCTGCTAAATGACCGCGCGATAATTTCCCTCGTTACCTGCTGGGCACGTCGAGCCGCGGGCCGTTCGCGGATTCGTGCGCTCGCTCTGGAGAAACACAGCGGAGCCCGTGATGAATGCCGGGCGGTGGCGTGCCCGAGCCGTTTTCATTATTCTCGTGGAGGCCATTATACCTGCACTTAATACGTGTCACTGCGGTGGTTCTTGCTTCACTTGATAAGACATTCATTTAGCGTTCCGTCCCTTATAGCTTTTCGTTGATCCAACAGACAAATCGTTTTTTTATTCTCACTTTATTTTTTATTTTTTTACAGTTGTATAAAGTGAAGAAGAGTCTGTCGCTATGGACTGTCATACGGCAATCATTTTCTAACATTCTGCGTGGGTTCTGTTTGTTCTAAGTCGTGTCTCCCTACCACTTTCGCGCAACGACACTCTGAGCGTGTTTTTTAGGGAATTGACTACTTTGAACCTGGGACCTGTTGCTGGTAAGGAGACGCCAGACCACACATGACATGTAGAGTTCAGAAGAGTTCAGTGAGAATAGCGATGATATAATCAAATACTTAATGATTTCAGTGTCAGCTCCACTGCACTCCCTGTAAAAGAATATTAATACTAACTAAATTTAGTGGAAGGGGTTCAAAGCTTTCCTATTTTTAGTTAGCTGGTAAAATAACGTCGAAAAAGCAGTTAAGTTTACCATTGGAAATTTTATTCTACTCACAAAACATTGTTTATAAATTGCACTATTGATAAAAGGAAATATTTTAACACGGGATGATAAAAGAACCAACTGCTTTCAACAAAAATGTGAACGAATATTCCCTGAATGGATTTCCAATTTCTACAATGGATCGAAGGATGACCTATGCCATATCACATCTATAATTTAGGTTCAAATTAAGTTTCACAAAAGAGAAAACTATCAAAATGGTCTACAGTGACCCTCAATTATCTTTAATTACTTATCTAACTTGTCGTAAACTACAGTGGCTGATGTGGCTTCTCAATAATTATATAACAGAAAAATCATCGCATTTCAGATTTTTACTTCACGTAGCAAATGTGAACATCATGAGATTTAATTGATGGTTGACATTAGTATTACGAAAAAGGGGATGTAACAGATAAGACTTCTGCAGTTCTGAGTGAAGCGTTATGCACTGTTATGCAGCATCGCGTGTGTTCATTACCTTGACAGTGTTTAGGCAGCGTCAGGGGGCGGTGGGCGGCGCAGCTCCACACCTCGCGTCTCGGAAGCAACTCTCTCCTAACTTCTCCTTACTACAATTTACCGAAGTTGGTTTAAAAAAAGCTGTGTTTTCAACTGACCAATCAGGGTCTCAATGTTAACCTTAAGCTCCGCCTACAAAATTTTGTCCATCCAATAAGAAACGTTATACTTTTCGTGGTGGGGCAATGTTTTTAACGTTTGCTACGTAACAGAGACGCGAAAAAGTCTCACGCTAAAACTTGCAGCTGGTGTGGCCCTTTTAGTGTTATCGTAAGATCTATACTGTTCTTCTGGAGGGCGGCTCTATCTTTTAACATGGGCTGGGGGGTGGTTTTGGCGGTCAGCTGGTGACGTGGGTGTCGGTCCCTTATCGTAGGGCCTCGTAGCCTACACGATTCTGCTCTCGGCTTCTGTTCTCGTTTCTCCCCTCGGAACTGCGTCTGTTTCACGGTGGGAAGGTATGACATGCATTTAGGCGTTCTTGTGTTAGTCTGTGGTACTCCATTTAGACGTCCGCAGCTCGTGGTCTCGCGGTAGCGTTCTCGCTTCCCGAGCACGGGGTCCCGGGTTCGATTCCCAGCGGGGTCAGGGATTTTCTCTGCCTCATGATGACTGGGTTTGTGTGTTGTCCTTAGGTTAGTTAGTTTTAAGTAGTTGTAAGTTCTAGGGGACTGATGACCATAGCTGTTAAGTCCTATAGTGCTCAGAGCCATTTGAACCATCCATTTATTCACTCGTTGATCGTATTACTTTGGTTAATTTAATGTCAGGATTTATTTGGAGCTATGTGACATACTGCCGGATTTGCTATCATGTCAGGGTTTTCATGGAAGGTGTTGGATTTGCCTGACACCTTACAATTTCACTTGGTTACGACTAATAATTAACAAACGTGTAATATTTAATAACGAGCACAGTCTTTCTCAAGTCATACGGAGTGGCACTAGCGGCACCTCTGATGATGATGATGATGATGAGATCCCCTTCTAAAAATGTTTCAAATGGCTCTGAGCACTATGCGACTTATCTTCTGAGGTCATCAGTCGCCTAGAACTTAGAACTAATTAAACCTAGCGAACGTAAGGACATCACACACATCCATGCCCGAGGCAGGATTCGAACCTGCGACCGTAGAGGTCGCTCGGCTCCAGACTGTAGCGCCTAGAACCGCACGGCCACTCCGGCCGGCAAGAGATCCCCTACTCCGAGGACCGTAGGGAACGCTGCAGGAAACCTGCACCGCCGACTAGGCAAGGTCGTAGCGGAGGTGGTTTGCCATTGCCTTCCTCCGACCGTGATGGGGATGACTGATAATGATGATGAAGACAACACAGCAACACCCAGGCACCTCGAGGCATGGAAAATCCCTGACTCCACCGGGAATCGAACCCGGGGCCCCGTGTGCAAGAAGCGGGAACGCTACCGAAAGACCACGAGCTGCGGACTGTCGCACTTATGAGGACGCAAATCAGGTTTGCTTTAAATAAACTCTCTAACAGTCGTGAGCGTTAGTTACCTTTGAGGCAGGAAGTGATGAGTTGATGATAGTCGCTTTGTCACGCTGTTATCAACACCTCACGGAGTTGGAACGAGGTCGTGTAACAGGGCTACGAGAAGCTAGACGTTCCTTCTGCGATTTATCAGAAATAACGGACAAAATGCTGCCACTGTCCAAGACTGCTGGCAGCGGTGCTCAAGAGACTGTACGGTCACAAAACGACCACTCTCCACGCGGCCAATTGTCCCTACAGAGAGGGAAGACCGTCGTGATTGGCACATGGTTCTGTCGTATCGTACTGTATCTGCAGTAGCAGTTTGAGGAGCCGTTCGTACAACAGTGACACAATGAACTGTTAGAAATCGAGTACTTCAAGGACAGCTCAGAGCCAGACTCCTTGTAGGGTGCATTCATCTAAGATGTGTTAACATCGAGGTAATAGAATCTATCGCTCTGGTTCAAAGACTATGTAAGCTAGCCAGTACCGATTTTGTCTCTCGCTGGCTTGGTATATAGCGCATGTCCGAGGCAAGCAGAGAGGTTGACGGAGCTGAGCGACCAGGAGGTGCAACTGCCGTGCGCTGCGGCTGGAGCACAGTGTGCGAGAGAGGCGAGCGACGGCTGCACTGCCTTTGTGTTAACACCGGACGTTGATCTGCTCTCCGGCCCTCAGACGTTTGTTATGGGGCTCCGTTTCCATCTGCTGGAGTTTCAGTCTTACCGATAATCTTTCTAGTGAGCATCATTCCAACGACAACTGTGATTATCGCGAAAAGTAAAGAATTGCGCAGGCTCGTTCGTAGTATAAAAACTTCCTCAGTTCAGATTCAGATTATGATACTGGTGCTGCTCATTACTTGTCGTTAATTAATATTCGACTAAGCCGGAATATGCTAATTGGTTGCGAAAGAGGCATTTTGGTTTTCGTATGTGTATATCAGTGAATGTTCTTTTCATTAGTTAAAGAGAAATGTGTAATTGTTAAGGTTTTTTACTCGTAATTAAGTTGCGGGGTTGTTTTCTTAATTGTATGGCCACTATTGTATTGTGTTTTATTTGCATGTTAAAGACTGCAACGTATGTATAAGGCCGTGTGTAGAAATCTCTCTCTAATAGCAGATTTCTGTCTGTTCTAGAAGGCTTTCTAGTTCTGGTTTCAATGTTTATGTACCTTGGCCCGGAGGAGTACGTGGGTCGTGTGGGTCCGTTCGGAGAGCAAGAAGGGCATGTGTACAGAGCAGGACTGTAAAATTCTAAACTGTATTTTCTTCCTGTAATTTAGCACTCTTATTGAGCTATAATTATCTGAGTAGCTTATGCTTAAATGTGTGGTAATTAAGCTTGCAGAAATTTTGCTTTATTCAAGGTTTGCTAAGATAATGTCGAACGTTCAATAATTTTATTCATTGGGTAATTTTTTTAAAATTGCAATTATGCTTGTGTCTTTTTAACGTTGAGTTATTTAGTAAATTTTATTAAGGGGAAGGTAAACTTTACCCTGGTTGTGAGGCGAGTTTCTTTCCGAGTTCACTTCGAAAGCCTTTGCTTAAATTTTTGGTGTTACTGAAATGGTATAAAGAGAATTTGATAGTGATCGTATTTATTTCAAAATTTGTTGCTGAAGGATAAAAAGTGTAATGAATGTAAATTGAACAGTATATTTTTTTTAGTACCAAGGAATGTGAACATGTGCTGAGGAACTACACTATAATAAAATTTATTGTATGTGCAAAGTTGGGCCTAGTCCTTCCTTAATCAAAAGTGAGAGCCTGTTCTAAAGATTTTAAGTCACCGCTACAATCTAATCCCAAACCACCACCATTTGCGACTTTAGTAATGTGAAGCGACAGCTCATTGTATGGTGGGTGGAGGTCTCTTGTGTTTTCTAATGAAAGTTAGTTCCGCCTCGGTGCCAGTGATGGCCGTTTATTGGTTAGAAGGAGGTCACTTGAGGGCCTAAAACCAACCCGTCTGCGTCCTAAACACTCACGTGCTTATTCCACACACCCTGGCTGCAAAATTGTACATCATTCTGGTGATTTGACCTGTTGTTCAAATGAACAGCGTTTCAGGGAGTGTTTTCCAAGCGGCTAACACTCGCCCGCACATCGCTGCTGTAACCCAACATGCTCTACAGCGTGTCGACATGTTGCATTGGCTTGCTCGATCACCAGATCTGTCTCCAATCAAGCGTATATGGGATATCAGCGGAAGACACCTGTGTTATCCAGAAACGGCATTAACCGTCTGTGTACTCACCGACCAAGTGCAACAGGCATGGAGCTTCATCCCACAAACTGACATCCAGCACCTGTAACACACATTGAACTCGTGATTGCATGCTTACATTCAACATTCTGGCGATTACATCAGTCATTAATGTACCAGCTTTTCACATTTTCAGTGGCTTATCTCGCGCTTACATTAACATGTGGTCTTGCAATATTAATCACTTAAATATATTTCTTAATTTATATGGTCCCACTTCTGGTCACCAATGTTAATGTGTACGAGTAGGGAAAGGGGGAGAAGGTTGTTACATATGCCTCGTGGCGACAGTGTGCAGGAGGTCGAGCGGTCAGGATTTGAGAGTGGGCATCCAGGACTGCCGTTAAATGACAAAACAGAAAATTAAATACAATAAAGAGGATATATTTCAATGTACGGTGTACATAGGGTGCGCCTAAGGTCGGAAGCTACTAGGTTTAAGCCAGTCTAGGAGTTCGAACAATTAACTGAAATGGGCAGTGGGGGGGGGGGGGGGGGGGAGCGGTTGATATTAACTTACGTTGATGGCCGGTCGTGAAAAGTAGAGCCAGAGGCTCTGCCTTCCGAAAGACGTCTGTTCTGCTCGAGGTCTGGATTACAAGAGAGAGAGGCAACTGTGTTCCGCAACGCAGAACACTCCAACGTCCACACACGTGACCTGTATCCCACGCACGCTATTGGCTAAAACTAATGTCGTGAATTCTCTAGCAGTTTCAGCAGAGGTCTCAGGGCGTCTCTTGTCAGCAGCTTTAACTGGACAGAACTACCTCGCTTCTGAAAGACAGGCAACTTGTGTCAGGTAGGCACAGCATAAGTTTCTCTGGGAGAAGTAAAGACTTCACTGGGTCTTTGAAATAAATTTTTTAAACCCATTCCCTAAAATATTCCTTCACTGGCTGCCACCATGTACATTTTACATAAATAAATGTAATCCCAAAATTTCATTACTCTACATTAATTATTTTTTGGTGTTGTAATTTTTTTCTTTCAACGTATTTTGCTACCTACATATCGATCACAACTTTTTTCTAATGATGCTAGGAAGTAACAATGGATAATGAAAAATAAAACCAAGTACTTTTACAAAATACATCACAGATAATCATTTTGGAAATGTAACCGCACTTTTTAAATTGTTAAAAGTTTAGTCAGCCGGTGTAGTAATTTTGAAATAAGAGTTAATATGAATGTCGCTTAATAAATATTTCTCTTGAAGCGCCGTTGCGACAGAGGCAAAGGCCAATTGTGGAAACCAAGCCACTGAATATTAAAGGTATGGTTATTAAGGAATACACCCGGCTGGTTACGCAAAATAAGAGGGCACGTACATTCACGAGTGAATGGTTCAAAATAAGAGTTAATGCTATAAGGGAAATGGGTCACAAGTATAGTTAAGTCTGTAAACACTCAGTTGTTTGCGAACGTACGATAGGGATAGAGGCACTTATATTCTAAGTACTATCATTCCCCTTGCCCTGAGTAAAAAGTATTGTGGTTAAACTGCCTTTATTCACCTATGAAAGAAAATAATCAGTCTTCGTAATTAAATGAAAAGAAAGATTGCTGGTTCTGAATGTCGCGGTAAATATGGCCCAAATATTGAAATTGACATTGGTGGCCACGAAGGGAAAGAGATGAACACATTCATGTCCCTCTATTGTTGAGCAGCTCAGTCGTAAAGATCGTCGCTCCATCTAAATTCTCCATACGAAATTAAAATAATAATAACCTTCCAGGCTTACGGGAGGTGGGATCCATGGTATCGATAATGACAAAGTCGTGTTGTTTCAAAAGTTGCTTTCATTATTTAGCACAATTTCACTAGAAACTACACAGCACTTCACTTGTACGTCTTCGCACCAGAACAAGAGAACGAAAGGTAACTATTACTAAAACTAGTAAACGAAGAGCGTTAATCTTCTTTTTTCCATCAGTGTTAAATACTTTTCAAATTAGTCATTGGTATGAGAGTCGAATAATTATCTATATATTTATCAATAAAAACATTCAGTTCCTTTATACTTACCCCAAGGGCGAATTGTCCGAAGAAATATCAAATTCCGGGCAATGAGCTCAATGACCTTAAACACTGGTAGTGCCTTCACTCTTTACACACGTACTTGAGTTTCACTGTTTGTGTCTTTTAAGGGATTTCTCATGACTTTGCTTATAGAGTTCTGGTGCCGGTCCTTGGCACTAGCTAATCAGTTGTTGTACTTATACACTGGAGTACACAAAATGCACATTAAGTTACATACTACACACAAAATTACTGCATCATCTTTTACATAGAACACAAAAATATTACATTACATTTTGTATAAGTCCATAATTCAGTTCCTTACCATTCGTTTGTTGTGTCATTGTTCCTGCGTACAAATAACATTGTCAATAGCACGTTGACTACAACATTACATTTCACAAGTCTTTTCTATGATTCTACAATTACAGTTTTCCTGAAAATAAAAACAAAAATTAACAAGAACGTCGTATATTTTGGTATTCCGATCCAGGCTGTAGGATTAGCAAGGGTACCTGCAGTGGTAAGTGTGATAAATTCTTCCTTATAGTTGCTTATGCTCCACACTGCCTCCCTCTTTTGTATCAGGATCTATTTGATAACGTCCCAGTATATCTCTTTTCTGGGTTTTGTAGTTGTCTCATCATGGTCAAAAAACATGTAGCAAATAAAATTCACATCTCAGCATGATTCGGAGAATGGAAGTGCTTGCCACACGAAAACGTAAGTAAATACGAAAATAGGCGCGAAAACATCGCGAAAAACTAAATTACCTTTTAGATGATAGGTTAACTCTCAGCAAAAACTTTCTCATCAACGCCGTTTGGCTGCAGATGACAAACTACCTGTAGTAATTAACAGAAAAGTGACCCAGAAAATTCATGGACACCAAATGTAAAGGTATTTACAAAAAGAAACGGTCTGTTTTTTGAACTAAAAATGCACATAATTTTATAATCACTTAACAAAAATGTTCACATTGCAGAATAAATAAAAACGAAAACCACTGATGATGACACAGTGGTGCCGAAACATGTTTGGGTACTGAGAAAAACGGTGTTTTGCATAACTGGCGGACCTCACATCCAAAAATTTTAACTGCAAACACTCCCAATACAAGGAGCTGCAAATCAAAAAGATGGAAATCCCACAGAGATTAGTACTTAGTCTAACTTAACACTAACATATACATAGACATAGGTGCTGTTCTGCCTTAAGTTCAATGAACGTGGGTGCCGTTTTTATTTCGTAAAGTGCGACGTAGATCATGAGCCGTAGTGCTAAGACTTTATTTAGTGGGCCAGGAAATTGTGTCTCTACTTCTCTTTGTACTATGGTGATTGTCCATTTGAAGGTAGATTTTGCTTTTCATTCAAATTGTCCTCCTGCAACACGCCGTCGGTCAATAAAGCGTCAGTTACAAGTAACCACGCACGCAACAATTAATCTGGGAGCACGCTATGCACCATTTGGAGTCTATTAGTCGGCACCCACCTCCGCATAATGATGCAGCGCGTGCCGGTCAGTGCATCTGTATGAAGTGTTTATGTGCAGCGTTCGCAGTTACGAAACTACTGCACCTGCTTCAACTCGTCGTACACCTTGGATGTGAGAAAGGACCACCGCACACCTCCTACGTTCACTGCACGTAGGTAAGTACTGTACTTTATTATTTAGCTTGCCAACGGCACACTGGCCTACTTCGAAGTAGAAGGCTCGTGGTACAAAACTTGTTCTCACTTGTCACTGAATAAATTACTGTCACTGAATAACTCACCATCAGTGGATAACTATACACTGTTAGTTCGTTTTTACCGTTCAAAAAATTGTAGCTCATGAGACCACTGGCTAGGTTTTAGTAGTTTATGCCCACATTCGTTATTTGCTCCTGTATCCTCTTTTAAAACCTTATCTTTGCATACATTGCTCAAAATATTCCATTACACAATTTGGTAGTTGAATGTGCTCTCAAAAAATCCGTGTCTTTGGTACTGCAGTAGTACTACAGTACCTTACAACAAATAGGGCGTAAGAGAAAACTTTTTCGAGAACAACAGCACTTCCCTAACTTGGAATCGTGTTACAAATGAACTTATACATCGAAACTACTCTACAAAAAAAAAAAAAAAAAAAAAAAAAAAAAAAAAAAAAAAAAAAAAATTAAATAAAATAAAAAAATGAATGCACCAAAATGACTTGAAGTGAGGCAAAATTTGTGCATTAACTACCCGCGAGTTACTGTGGAGGGGGCAATTTCATCTTTACGTCACTCAAAATTGTAACAACGCATGGTACACACATCAAGAAACAAGTAGAATGAAATAAAAACACATAAATAAGCAAATCGCTATACTTAAATTCACACATAAATAGAAAACTAAAGTGATAAGTAACACAAACAACAAAATGAAGCTTGGCTGCTGTACGCTATACTGCTTATTAAGTCTGTGTCGGTGTTTCTACATGTTTACATGTACGTGTGTTCATTATTGTATCACTGGTATGCGCACAATTTTTTTTTTTTTCGAACGTGACCTTAGTCACTCCTTAATTTACTTCTTCCACAAAATAACTTCAACTCAGATTGGATAAAATATTATAAACGTAAGAGGAAATCAGTGTATGTGTTCCTCTAAAGTGAACATAGATTCTTAGTACTTTCATGCCGAAGAAAAGACAAATTATTAAAAACATCTGGTGTTACTCAGCGTCAAGTAGGGTACCTCTCAATGATCTTGTTAACATTTTATAATGTCAGTCGTAAATCGTAGTGACATTAGTGTAACTTAGTTGCTTCTCACCGCCGGTTGAAGTCTCGTAGCATCTCGATGAACGCCACCTGCAAAGGATTATGTTTGTTTCGACATTACCTAATTTCTCTGCCGGTCAGCTTCCTGTAACTTACCTAGTACATATTTATTTATTTTTTTGTGTAAGAGACGTGTTAATTCTGCCTCAGCTATTTAAAAATCGTACCTCACCAGTGTACTTGCACTCTAACGTGTGTATAAGGTTGAAAAATTATTTGTATTTCAGTAAGATCACACAAGTTTTTATTCATAGGTCGTATCTTTAGATGCAGTTTACTTAGATTAGGTTGTCATGCGTATGGTATATATAACGCTAAACCTTCATTAAAAGCCAGAAATCATTTCACCGTCGCAACATACAAAAAAAATTGATACCGTTTTCCTCGATGTATTCATAGATAATGCCTAGTGATGAGCATATGTCAGAAAAAGATGCTCTCTCTGCAACATGACATGTACTTGCGTGACCATATACATATGCGGTACCTTATGGAGTGCAACATTTTCTGTAGCTTACCCTGTACCTTACAGTCTTGATGCTCAACTGGCATAAAAAAAAAGAAAATTATAGCTACTTTGCTCCGAGGTCTGTGCTAATTGTTCACTCCAGAATTCTTCGTACATAAACTGAAAACTAAAATACCACCTTGATCATAAACTATTCAGCCCAACCTTCCAAGAAAACCCTGTGGTAACGTTGCTCGTCATCAAATGATGTGTATGTCCTAGCTTGCTTGTGTATTCTGTCCACAGTCACGGACAAATGTAAACAAATATAGGAAAATGCTCTGATTCACATAGCTACATAAAATATATTTGCTTTACCCTAATCTTATTCCTTCTTTTTACCGTAGGTTACTTATTTCAGTCCTGTGCATAGATAGGTGTGAAGTGTGATACTTAAACATGATAGAATTTTATCAAGTCTCTGTGTGCATAGAGTCGTTTGATTTTGCCTTTGTGAGGATATGTACAATAATGTACGGACCAGTATACTTTATTTGCCACTTAGCGCTTTTATTGGTTAACAGATACGATTTCACATGGGTCTTAAGTAATACTTTTTCTCTAACCACAAATCTGGTAATACCATGAAGCTGTTTGTCAAAGTGTTTCTTACGGCGTTGAGCTTGTTCTGTAATAGAGATCAATACCTGTCTTACCTATCTTCATCTAGATACTTTAGAAAATTAATACCATGGTGGCACGGATCGCTCCCACGATTAACCATGGCCAACATTGTGGAGCATAATGAGACCAAGTTCAGTTGAAAGCCCCATTGTTACTGTTTGATCGAGAACGGTGTTCTCTAAAACAATAGCGCTGCCTGCACGTGAACCGACTAGTCGTGGTCTCTGCGCCCTGCAACCACTTTCCATAGAAGCTGACGACAGCAGGTGAACAGCCGATCTGCTTCACCGTTTCCTGGCTGGTGGTTTCCGGGTCACCGTCCGACACTGGACGGGGGATCAGTGCGAATCTGTCGCCTGGTCAGATAAATCGGTGCTCTTGCTACAGCAGGTTGACGGCCGTGTCCGAATACGTCGTCATCGAGACGAACATCTGTTCGAAACTTGCACCATGCCGCGAACGCATCGCTGTGGGGCCAGTATTGTGCTGTAGAGGACATTCACCTGGCCTCCTACGGGACTTGCGGTAGTATTGGAAGGCACCGTGACACTTGCAGAAAATGTGAAAATGATGGCGAGCCCCCTGTATCTCTACATGCTTGATGTGTCCTCAGACGGCGATTGCATCTTCCATCAGGATAACTATTCGCAGCATAAAGCCAGAATAGCGCAGGAGCATGAAAACGAACTCAGAACTTGACCACTAAAATCGCTTGATTTTAATCCGATGTAATGCATCTGGGACACTATACGGCATCTCCGTGCATACACATTGACGGCCCGTTTATGTGAACTGCGTGATCTATGCATAGACATCTGGTGCAACATACCTGCGGTAACCTGGCAAAGACTGGCCCACGCCAGGCAGAATCGCTGGTGCACTGGGTTCCAAAGTCGGGCCAATATGGTATCAAACAGGTGCTCACAGTATTTTGGCTCATGAGTGTATAAGGACAATTGTAGAAGGGGAATAGTATCATCAAATAAAAAAAATAGTGGAAGTAGATTAAAAATTAAAATAAAATATTTAGTTCTGCAGGTATTAGAAGTCATTACCTGCGTTTAAAGCTTGACTAGCAGCTTGGTAAAACGCGCGACAATAATGTCAGTCAGAGGGATTGGGTTGTTTGGGGGAGGAGACCAAATAGCGAGGTCATCGGTCTTATCGGATTAGGGAAGGATGGGGAAGGAAGTCGGCCGTGCCCTTTCAAAGGAACCATTCTGGCATTTGCCTTTAGCGATTTAGGGAAATCACGGGAAACCTAAATCAGGATGGCCGGAAGCGGGATTGAACCGCCGTCCTCCCGAATGCGAGTCCAGTGTGCTAACCACTGCGCCACCTCGCTCGGTTGTCAGTCAGACCCTCATCGATTTCGCACGATGGATTAACAGTCGTCGGTCTAGTACACCAGCCAGCCTGAATGCTCTTTTCGTTCAGGATTTCACGCTCATTTAGTCAAATGCTGGACTGGTCTCCAAACTTCGCCTACGAAAATACGATACACAAACAGCTAAAATACTATAATGTGAAACACTGGTTCTTTCCATTACTTTAACTGTCGTTATGGCGAAAAAAGTGCGCTTGGGCACAGATTTCAGTAAAATAAATTTATCGAAACTTCCTGGTCAAGAGAAGTCTACCAGTATCATACATAGGCCTTAATTTGAGGAATAATATTTCCGAGACAGTAATATTGCAGCACAGCATTGTAAGTTAGCAGAACATAGGCTCTGAGAAAACCGGAGCAGAAGATAATCGAAGCGTTTGACATATGGTGCTACAGAAGAATGTTGGAAATTAGTTGAACTGCTAAGTTAAGCAACATAGAAGTTCCCGCAGGATCGATGAAAGGAATATGCGAAAAACACTGATAAAAAGAAGTTCAGGATGATAGAATACCTATTAATACGTGAGTAAATAACTTCCTTGGAACTGGCGGGAGCTGTAGTGCGTAAGAATGTGTAGAGGCAGACGGAGATTTAGATACATCCAATAAAAAATTTAACTGATGACGTAAGTAGCGATTGCTGCTCTGAGGTGAAAAGTTTGGCACAAGACAGGAATTCGTGGTGGGACGCATTAATCCAGACAGAAAACTGATGACTCAAATATATATATATATATATATATATATATATATATATATATATATATATACTCCTGGAAATTGAAATAAGAACACCGTGAATTCATTGTCCCAGGAAGGGGAAACTTTATTGACACATTCCTGGGGTCAGATACATCACATGATCACACTGACAGAACCACAGGCACATCGACACAGGCAACAGAGCATGCACAATGTCGGCACTAGTACAGTGTATATCCACCTTTCGCAGCAATGCAGGCTGCTATTCTCCCATGGAGACGATCGTAGAGATGCTGGATGTAGTCCTGTGGAACGGCTTGCCATGCCATTTCCACCTGGCGCCTCAGTTGGACCAGCGTTCGTGCTCGACGTGCAGACCGCGTGAGACGACGCTTCATCCAGTCCCAAACATGCTCAATGGGGGACAGATCCGGAGATCTTGCTGGCCAGGGCAGTTCACTTACACCTTCTAGAGCACGTTGGGTGGCACGGGATACATGCGGACGTGCATTGTCCTGTTGGAACAGCAAGTTCCCTTGCCGGTCTAGGAATGGTAGAACGATGGGTTCGATGACGGTTTGGATGTACCGTGCACTATTCAGTGTCCCCTCGACGATCACCAGTGGTGTACGGCCAGTGTAGGAGATCGCTCCCCACACCATGATGCCGGGTGTTGGTCCTGTGTGCCTCGGTCGTATGCAGTCCTGATTGTGGCGCTCACCTGCACGGCGCCAAACACGCATACGACCATCATTGGCACCAAGGCAGAAGCGACTCTCATCGCTGAAGACGACACGTCTCCATTCGTCCCTCCATTCACGCCTGTCGCGACACCACTGGAGGCGGGCTGCACGATGTTGGGGCGTGAGCGGAAGACGGCCTAACGGTGTGCGGGACCGTAGCCCAGCTTCATGGAGACGGTTGCGAATGGTCCTCGCCGATACCCCAGGAGCAACAGTGTCCCTAATTTGCTGGGAAGTGGCGGTGCGGTCCCCTACGGCACTGCGTAGGATCCTACGGTCTTGGCGTGCATCCGTGCGTCGCTGCGGTCCGGTCCCAGGTCGACGGGCACGTGCACCTTCCGCCGACCACTGGCGACAACATCGATGTACTGTGGAGACCTCACGCCCCACGTGTTGAGCAATTCGGCGGTACGTCCACCCGGCCTCCCGCATGCCCACTATACGCCCTCGCTCAAAGTCCGTCAACTGCACATACGGTTCACGTCCACGCTGTCGCGGCATGCTACCAGTGTTAAAGACTGCGATGGAGCTCCGTATGCCACGGCTAACTGGCTGACACTGACGGCGGCGGTGCATAAATGCTGCGCAGCTAGCGCCATTCGACGGCCAACACCGCGGTTCCTGGTGTGTCCGCTGTGCCGTGCGTGTGATCATTGCTTTTACAGCCCTCTCGCAGTGTCCGGAGCAAGTATGGTGGGTCTGACACACCGGTGTCAATGTGTTCTTTTTTCCATTTCCAGGAGTATATATATATATATATATATATATATATATATATATATATATATATATATATATATATATATACACTCACTTAAACCCTGATAACCTGCCATTGTAGCAACAGAAACCGATCTAACAAGTGCCGCAGGCACTTGTTGTCTTATGTAGGCGTTGCCGACCGCAGCCCCTTATTCTGCCTGTTTACATAGCCCTGTATTTGAATGGAAAGAAAAAAGAAATTGCCATAACATGAAAATAAAAATCAGAAACTACGACGAAATTAACGCTGGGAATAATATACACTGAAGAGCCAAAGAACACCTGCCTAATATCGTGTAGAGCGCCCGTGAGCATGCAGAAGTGCCGCAACACGACTTGGCATGGACTCGACTAATGTCTGAAGTAGTGTTGGAGGGGACTGACACCATGAATCCTGCAGGGCTGTCTATAAATCCGTAAGACTACGAGGGGGTGGACATCTCTCCTGAACAGCACATTGCAAGGCATCCCAAATATGCACTTCATGTCTTGGGAGTCTGGTGGCCAGAGAAACTGTTTAAAATCAGAAGATTGTTCCTAGAGCCACTATGTACAAATTCTAGACGTTCGTGGTGAAGCAGTGTCCCGCTGAAATTGCCCAAGTCTGTCGCAATGCACAACGAACATGAATGGATGCAGGAGATCAGACAGGATGATTACGTACGTGTCACCTGTCAGAGTCGTTCTAGACGTATAAGG
This sequence comes from Schistocerca nitens, assembly GCF_023898315.1. Classification (NCBI taxonomy): domain Eukaryota; kingdom Metazoa; phylum Arthropoda; class Insecta; order Orthoptera; family Acrididae; genus Schistocerca; species Schistocerca nitens. The sequence continues at coordinate 553,743,965 of NC_064614.1, forward strand.
GGACCATATCATTCCTACTGAACACGCCCCACACCATTACAGGGCCTCCACCTGCTTGAACAGTCCCCTGCTAACATGCAGGATCCATAGATTCAAGAGGTTTTCTCGATGTCCATACACGTCCATCCGCTCGGTAAAATTTGATACGAGACTCGTTAGACCAGGTAATATGTTTCCAGATTTGATGTTTTGCCGGATTCCTGATATTCACGACACACTCGTGAAATGGTCGTACAGGAAAATCCCCACTTCATCGGTACCTCGGAGATGCTGCGTCCCATCGCTCATGCACCGACTATAACACCACGTTGAAACTCACTTAAACCCTGATAACCTGCCATTGTAGCAACAGTAACCGATCTAACAAGTGCCCCAGGCACTTGTTGTCTTATGTAGGCGTTGCCGACCGCAGCGCCTTATTCTGCCTGTTTACATATCACTGTATTTGAATTCTCTTGGCTATACCAGTTTCTTTGGTGCTGCAGTGTGTGATACACTCTACAGCGCGTGTCGGCAGGAAGCGTCAGTGTTCAAATGGCTCTGAGCACTATGGGACTTAACATCTATGGTCATCAGTGCCCTAGAACTTATAACTACTTAAACCTAACTAACCTAAGGACAGCACACAACACCCAGTCATCACAAGGCAGAGAAAATCCCTTATCCCGCCGGGAATCGAACCCGGGAACCCGGGCGCAGGAAGCGAGAACGCTACCGCACGACCACGAGCTGTGGACGAGCGTCAGTGTCTCGGTAGAGTTCGGAAAGTACGTTGTCTTTCCATTCATCTTTTAGATATCGTTCACCTTGTTCCTCTCGCACTGGAATGTCTATCGAAGCGAAGAAATTTGAACTAGTAATCACATTTCCTAATAAATGTATATGAACTACATTACGAAAAGGTGTCACTAATTTTCATAAACGTTGCCTCCTGATCATGTGCTACAGACAATCCTTGCCAAGAGCAGTATCAGCTTTCTTCGTTCACTAGATCCGTATAATCTGGAGACCTTTAGTAGCCAAATGTACTTAGTCTCGAATGCCGAAACTCTGCTCTTACGTGGGCGGTTTAGCTGCATTACTTCACGAAACACCTAGGGATGTCGCTCATTAATTCTCCTCATCAGGCAAACCCTGCAATACTAGTGTGTTTGCAGAACTTGACTGCTGCCCTGAAAATGTCTTACTGGCTAAACATCTTTTCTGCTTCACGAATCTCAAGAGCTTATGTAATCCTTCTCTAGTTTGAAATAACAACATCTAATAAGACTTATTGTCGAGGTTGTATAACAGTTGTATAGGATAAAAATTTGGCCCGCCGATGATAGTGAAAATCTCTAGTTGATTTCGAAATACGAGCGACACAGTCCGAAGAAACAGTTAATGTTGTTACGCTACACACTACTATTCAAATATCTGAATCTACGACACGTAACTTTCGAAGACTCTTCTGGCACTTTCACATGATCGTAACTATACCACTTCGTCTGTAAGTCTAGTGCAGGCGAGTACCACTCATCTTCGCAGTTTTTTTTTTCATATGAAAGGCAAGTACATATGCGATAAAACAGCTTCTCGCTTTGAATCACATCTAAAGGAAGGGACTATTTTAAAGTCTTTTATGGACCGAGTTCTGGAGGACATATGCTGTAACGGCGTGGCATAGTGTTTCGTTGCCATTTCCCTGGTTGGAATTACGTACGCAGTCCGGCGCCACAGACAGGAATCCCAGGATCGGTACACTCTTTACCTACGTGTCTGCGTACCCGGGCTTCATCAGGGACAAAAGCCTTGTTTATGACAATCATGGCATCAATTGTGATGACCCTGCAGGGAAATTAAACAACTCTCACTTATCGAAACTTAAAACAATTACACATTCCTGGCATTTCAAGCCAACGTTATCGTTGATGTCCGTCTGCATGAATCACATTATTTGAACCGCCTGTACAATCTTAATCTGTGAAGTTCTATGCTGTCTTCGGGAAGGTTTGGGCAGCTTCAGCTTGGTCATCATCATTTAGGTTTTCCCTAGTTTCTCTAAATCGATTAACGCAAATGCAAGGAAAATTTCTTCGAAAGGGCTCGGCCGCTTTCCTTCTCCGTCGATTCCCACCCCAGCTAGCGCTCTTCCCTAGTGACCTCGTTGTCGACTGGATGTTAACTTCTAATCTCATCCTCTCCCTCCTCCTGCTTCAGCTTCTACTACTGTTCTAACATTTGTTCAACTGTTAATTATTGTTAAACTTTATTGATATTAAACAATGATTTTAAATTTGGTTCTAGGCCTTCAGTCTGGAACCGCGAGACCGCAAGGGAATGTTATACCATTCATCCAGCAAAATAGTAGCAAGTTCAGGTGACGATTGTAACACCATGGCTCTAATACTCTACTGGTTTATTTTGCTTTTGTTTCATTTAATGTTACATTGCTGTGCTTCTGTAAATGTGTTTGATTGAATAAATGACACAAAATTGTATACTCGTTCCTTTGTTAAAACTTTGATGTCATGATTTGATTCTATGCAAAGTAGTGCATCTGTCGTTTAAATGCTTTGTCCCATTTGGAGGGAACAAAACTTACTGTATATGATTGTAATTTTGTGTGAATAATGTTTGGTAGAAATGTCAATATGTGCAAATGTTCTGTTTTATTTAATGTATTTGGTTGCTGTTATGTAAACTGCTGATCCTCACTTAGGATTCTTAGTTATTCTGTATGTAAAAGTTGTTGTGGTTCCCCTCAGGAATGGAACTGTGTAGCGCGCGCAAACTGTGGTTGGCCTAGGTAGGAAAGGTGGAACTGATAGTCAGTCGGAGGCGAGCTACGAGTCGGAGGCGAGCTACGAGTCTGTGCACTGCCATGTAAAAGATGCATATTGTTATGCTTCGGAAGAGGCTTTTTCTGCTACTTTCCAATGCCTCGGATGGATGGATAAATAGCTGGAACGATTATGGATTTGATATTCATCATCGCCACCAAGAAGGGCCAGAGTCCATCAATTCTGCCTGCGAATCCACCTACCAACATGCAGTTGCCACCACGTTGCGCAATCACTGTAACGTAATACTATAATGATGTACAGTGAAGGATCAGCTTAATGGATGTGCTAATGTGCTGAAATATAAGGTAATTTATACCTGAATTTATATACCAACCTTGATTTTTCTCCTCATCATAACACCTCTCAGGTTCCTCTCCGTTTGAACTAAAGTGATTACCGAGTGTCCTTTCTGAAAGTACATTAAAACCCAGTTTTCTAATTAATGCCTCCATGAACATAGTAAAGAGAAAGTTAAAGTTAATGTGGCAAGAGAGTGAGTTAAAGTTAATGATGCTTGCTGAAATAATTTTCCTAGTAAAACTGCTTATTAATGTGTTGTTGCCAACTTCAAATTAAAATTTCTTAAGACTGACGTTTATAAAGCAAATGATCACATAGTTGTCTGTAGTAAATTCTAAAATGTGAGTCAGTTTCTTGCAATTTTGTCAACATTGTGTTTCGATGTAGTAAAAGTGAGAAAGCTGCAGTTGTGAAACGTTATATACTCATGTTTGCTAAGTGTTTGTCTCTCCTGTGTATTATAAGGGCATATTAACAGTATAACAGGATCCACAGTTTGTCTAGTGTGCTAATGCGAGATAAATAACGGAAAGATCTTTATTTATGAAAATCATTATTTATTAGAAAAACAGTGATAAGTAACCTGTCAGTGAATTTCAACTAACTCTCATTTTAAATAGTAAAGTATTTAACTGAGAGAGACTTAACCTAAACCTATGTCCAATTTATGATCCTAGAGGGAATGTTAATGGTAGTGTTATAAAGACCACTCAGTTTGTGTAAGCCCTGAAAGTGATAGTGTTTTTCTGTACCTGTTATAATTTTTCAAATAGTTTGTGCTGCTCCAACTGTTAGTTTCAATCTTAACGTAAACATATGAGTGTGTCAGAGTTGATTGCACTCGCGTATGGCCAAGTATAGGTTGTGTTTATCCATTAAAGTTACTAATAACTATTTTCTTGAATGAGAATGTTAATCATTCTCTTGCCTAGTTAGGCTGGCGACCGTTTTCGTTATCCGTTAAACAGTGCAGATATGCAATATTTTGTTTGTCACTGTTTAATTATTTACGTAATTCTGACTTTCATTTCCGATAAGCCACCTCCATTAGGAATAACACGGTCAACATAACAAAATTCCTCTCAGAGGGTAACACTGCTCTGTTGCTTTATACCATAATTGCTATAACAAAATAGTTTTATTTCAAAACCTGTTTCCAGCTTTAAGGTTATGGTATAGTAGTAGCAGACGGGAGTGTTATAAGTGGCGACCGTGACAGGACTGATTTGTTCTGTTGGGGCATCGTACATGCTAAGCCAAACTTGGTACTTGATTGAATAAGCTACGTAAATACGCCGTTGTAGTGTTATACGTGGCGCCGCGTGACAGGACGTTGTTCAATTTCCACCTACAGACGGGAAAAAATTATAAGTAGTTAGCATTTTACAAACATAGAGTGAACATAAAACGTCCAGCGGCACGAACCTGTACATTAGTTGACAGAACGGATAGTGAAAGTTCAGTTTAAATTGAAAATTAAAGGTATCAGTACTTAATAATAGCTAAAATGGATAGGAAACTAGAAATAAATCTAGACACGCGAGAACAGAATGTGATCGAGAGCAGTTCAGGCAGCACACCAACAGATGGCATTACGCGCGAGTTAAATTACGTACGTTATCACGCAGACGTCAATAAACAGATCGAAGCTATGTGTGTTGCGCGTACTAAGCAAGACAGTATGAGTGATGTTGTGGAAGACAGTGGCTATGTTAATGAATCGCGGGATATGTTTGAATCTCCAAAAACAGAAAGGGCTGTAGGATTTGAACCCGAAAATGCAGTTGAAACCAAAAGTGAAAAGACACCAGATGTGACTGATTTGTTAAAAATGTTGTCTGCACAAATTACAGCACTGAGGCAAAAAATGTAGAACAAAGACAGCTAATTGCAGCACAGGGACAACAAAACGCTTCACAAAAATGACAATATTAAGGCACAAATTGCAGCACAAAGGCAGCTAATTACAACACAGGGTAGTGATATTAGTAAACAAATGCAAGAGCAAGGCAAAAATCTTAGTAAACAAATTGAAGAAGTTAACTCAATGGTAGGAACAGTGAGTAATGAAATCAAAAGTATTAAAAGCGAAATTACTGTCATCAATGATAATATTGCCAATGTACAGGGACAAATTGATGACATTAACGAAAGATTTGACATAGAAGTAATTAAAATTCAAGATCAACTAGAACCTCTAGTCAGTACTAAAGTGGATGAAAAGGTATTCGGTATTAAATCTGAAATAGAAACGGAATGTAAAGTGGAATTTGCACAGATTAAACAATCTGTAACAAAAACAAGTAGAGAATTAACCAAACAGATTGTTACTTGCGAAAAGAACACTTCTCAAATCCAAGGCAAAATGTATGACTTGGAAAGAAAAATACAATCAGGCCCTACACATTTTACTGAAAGAATGCCTCTCAGTAAAATATTAGAGGGCGAAGAGAAATTCGACCCTGCAAAGAGGCATAACGGATGGCACCCCCTAGACTTTGTAAAGAATTGCGAAAGAAATTTTCCTGAATATTTGTCTGACCAGTAAAAAATCGATGTTGTGATAAGTGCATTAACGGGAGAAGCAAAAAGATGGGTGTTGAATCTGGATACTAACCAGATGTCTTTTGAAACCTTTAAACAAAAATTTATTGACGAATACTGGTCAGATCAAAAACAAGACCAGTTGTGGCGTGAATTTCTAATGGCCAGACTGTATGATGTCAGAGGTAGGCAAACCATGAAAGAGTTTTGCGAATCATGGTACAGAAAACTAATACACCTAAAAGCAAGAAGAACTGAAGCCGAGATCGTTTGGGTTCTTTGGCAGAAATTGCCTGAGGATTCTAAACGATATGTTGGGAGTACACACAGAAGTTTTTATGCGTTTCTGGAAAGGGTAGAGGATGAAGATCACTGGTGAAGGAACCGCGAATCTCGTCCCCATAATAACAACAATTATTCGCGAGAAAGCAATGACGAAAACGAACGACCTGAAAACGATAGATTTCGTGTAAACACGATTCAAAGAGGTCGTGCGAGAGGTAGAGGAAATTATACGACGCGCGGCAGAGGATACATAGCGCGGAATTTCCAAACTAGAGACAAAATGGAAAACTGAAAACCGCGTGTGTTACGGGCCGGATTCACGCGGAAACAGGTTTTGGGCCCAAAGAAAAGACGTCAAATCATAAATTCGAGAATGAAAGATTTAAATTACGGGGCAGGAAGGTTAAGGACGCGCCTATGGAAGACGGGCGCGGAGTGATACATAGTGGCATTCCCAGTGTGAAGTCACGTGACCGTTCGTGCTCGGGCCAGCGCTTGCTGGAGCACCGTACAGTGCACTTGGCAGCATACACAAATGGCAGACGTCAGAACAAGATGGCTGCCGCAGAGAGAAACAGAAGAGGCGGGATCGGACACTTCCGTTGGCCGATGTCAGTAGTAGATGAATATAGAAATGAAAATAAAGTTAATATGTCATATGATAAAGATAACTCAGTATCGGAATCGTGCGAAAAGACTTTATTAAAGAATGAAAGGGAGACAGAAAAGGCGAGTGAAAAGGGAAATATTGGCACTGTTAATGATGTGTATGAGGTAAAAGACGTAGATGTGGGGGAAGTTATGATGAATAAAGAGGAAAGGGAGGTAGAATATGCCACGCAAAAGACGTGTGCACAATTAAAAATAGCTGCAAATGATGTAAAGGAGGACGTTAGTGAACATGACATTATAAGCAGTGCAGGTGAAGTTATTGCTGATGGAAAGGTATTTAATGATTTTAATGCAGAAGGGCCTAGTAGGAATTTCGCACGATTGCCTGAAACTGATAGCATGGAAGAAAATGAAATGAAAGTTATCGAAGTATATGACGATTATACTAAGTATGAAGTTAAGGCTGAAATCGTTCAAAGTGATACAGCTGAAGTGCCTGAATGTCCCAACGATACGCATTGTGTAGAAAATGAGTCGAAAAACGAAGTGGCTGAAACATCTAGTGATAATCTGCTTCACTGTTTAAAAGTTGCTTTCCTGCTCGAATCTGATGACGAAAATGAAATCAGTGATAGTTCAGATGATAAAGAGTATACGAATACAGATAAGAATGAATATACTAACTTTCCCTGTTGTTCAAAAGTAGCGTACTTAAGTGAATCTGATGGTGAGGAAGAGAGTAGTGATGACTCCAGTGAAGATGAATTTTCAGGTGTAAACGAAAGTGAATATACTTTTACTGAAAGAGGTTATGAGAAAATTAGTGACATTTTTCCAAAGCAAGATACAGAAAGTGGAACTGGGCCAAAACCGAAGGAATTATTCTGTAATATAACACAGGAGCAGAATTTGCAGGAACCTCCAGATGATACTATACTGGGGCAAGCCTTAACAAATGTTTTGAAAGAGTGTGAATTACAGGAACAAACACGACCACCTAGTAAAATAATAGCAGGACAGGAGATTTTGTATCTTGCTAAAGACTTTGAAACTTCAAAACCTAAAAAGCCACCTGATGAAACAAAACGTTGGCAAGATCTGAATAGGTTAGTGAAAGATGTAGAAAATAGGAGGCCTAAAAAGCCAACAGATTTAAGTCACTGTTTGTGAACCATAAAAGACTGCCTTGTTAATAAAGAGACTGGGGGCAGGATGTATGTATATACTCTGTTAATATAATGCATGACTTTATTATTATTGTATCTGAGTGTTACCTGAAAGTGAAATATTGTTTTGTTGATCTTGAGACCTGGGGCAGGTTGTTGTTTATTTTATTATTGACTTTGCTTAGGAACTGTTTGTTTTCAATTGAATACTTATTGTTGCCAGCCTAATTATGAAGATAGGGGCATGTAGTGTGGCAAACCTTAAAACTTTAGGAATAATGATGCTTATGGTCACTTAATGAAAGTGCAAAGAACTCCACAAGATAATAATTTAATTCATAATATACTTCAAGACCAGAAAGGGCTTCTGTTTGCAATATGTGGTTTACTTAAAGCTACATGTCCTCAGATGAGGGCTGTTGAAGCCTCAGGGGACATTCACTCCTTGCATTGTCAAGTGTCTGACGAGCACTAGGTACCTCAGTCGTTGCCAGCACTACTTCCGTTTCTATTCGTGCTGCCAACCTTCCTCTTCATCATTCAGAACTTTTACTATCTTCTTTCCTTCTTCTCTATCAAAGTAAACTGAATAGTGTAGAAATAATGTAACATACTGTGTATTGTTTGTGGACAAGTAAATGGATAAATAATGTGGGTACACTAGAAAATGGCCAGGAATAATGAAAGTCTAGTGGGTACAGTAAAAAGGAATAGGAACATGCAGTTAAAGTAAATGAATAAATTGTTCAATGCAGAAAGATGCAAGTGTGAATAAAGGTAACGTTTAAAGTGAATAATCTGATATGATTAATGTCTAAAGATGGTTGTATAGAAATGGGTAAGAACTGTGATGAAAAATGTTCTGTGTCAAAACTGAAGAGAGAAACCTGATTAATATGTGTAAAGTAGATATGAGATATATGTGTCTAGTGCCACAAAGAGTAGGCAGAAATCACTTGTAGTAGGATGTAAAATTATTATTCTGATCTTGATGTATGTGATAACCTAAATGTGAAATTAAACTGAATATTGACTTTAAAATCAATATTACTGAGTAAGAAAATGGGAAGAATAACTACAAATCTGGGACTCTCAAATAACCCCTGAACATTGTCATTATACCAAAAATGTCATTTAAATTTTTCTTTATTAATGATGTGTATATGTTACCTGATGTTATCATTTGAAAAGAAAAATTTAATATTACCAGTGTCTAATTGCTATTTCAAAGTTGCAGGTTTTATCTTTTATACCATTAATGCAATTGTACAAAAATAAATGACATAATGATGGAAAAAACTTGGAGATGATGACAATAAACTGCTCAAAAATATACTGTTGGGAAGCAAAACAAGACAAAACAATAAAAATGCTGTGGTCCTGAAGTTGAGGACTACCATATATGCTATGTGAGCAGTAGCCAAACGACTTGCCATTGTGGGGCAAGGAGCTGATAAGTGGTCATGAACTGCCAAACATAGAGGATGGGGCAGTAAATTAATTTAAAAATGTGTTTTCTTTAGTGTTTTTAATCTAAATTGAGTTTTTGTGCCTAAATGTTTATAGATAAGGACTGCCAAACCAATAGTGGGCAGAATGTGTAACATGGACTGCTATCACTGAGGCAAGCAGTGAAGTAAGTTAGGTTTTTTGATCATTGTGTTATAAACTGACTATTCTTATTGAAGTCAGTGGAAAGTTATTAAAAAATATATATGCATTTCTCATTCAAATGGATGTAGATGTTTTGATGCTAGGGTTTTTGGAATAACTTAAAGTTTTGGACTGTCTGTTTTAAAACACAGCAGTGATGATTACAGATAAGTTCTGAATAGGTTAATGTGTTTATGTGCAACAAACATTTTGGACTGCTATTAATGAAGAGCAGCTTTAAAGTTAATTGTTTTGAGAAAACCTTGAAAAGTTACTTTTGTATTTAAAGAATCATTTGGAAAAGGTTCTCATAGCTGTTTGTGTAAATATTTGTGCATATGTGGATGCAAACTGAAATTTTGAACATTACATTAACTACTGAGCCTTGTGAAAAGTACTATGATCATTAACATGCTTGTGTGTCTGGATATTTACATTCCTTTAAAATTTGAAAGACAAATTTCTGCTTTGTTATGTTAAAATGTTCTGTGCTATTGTATATGTGTTTATTTTTTTTATTTTATTTAAAGGCTTTACCTATTCTACTAATATGTAGATTAGTTTGTGTACTGTTTGTCAATTATTTGAACTGTGTGTGTATGAAATGAACAAACTTAAAGATATCTAGTGTCACAATGAAAATTAGTTTCCTTAAACCAGTCTGAAAATGAAAATTACTGTAAATGTCTTATTTTTGAAAATGTTTTGGGAAGAAATGTATGAAGTTGTATACTGTATATCTGTAATATGTATATTTTTTCTTTTTTTTGTCCCAACTGAAGTTGGATGGAATAAATTTTTTTTTGCAGCCAACACCACTTAGGTGTTATGGATGTTTCCTTGAAGTATCCCTGGTGGGAAACTTAACGAAACATGGGGCATGTGTAACACCATGGCTCTAATACTCTACTGGTTTATTTTGCTTTTGTTTCATTTAATGTTACATTGCTGTGCTTCTGTAAATGTGTTTGATTGAATAGATGACACAAAATTGTATACTCGTTCCTTTGTTAAAACTTTGATGTCATGATTTGATTCTATGCAAAGTAGTGTATCTGTCGTTTAAATGCTTTGTCCCATTTGGAGGGAACAAAACTTACTGTATATGATTGTAATTTTGTGTGAATAATTTTTGGTACAAATGTCAATATGTGCAAATGTTATGTTTTATTTAATGTATTTGGTTGCTGTTATGTAAACTGCTGATCCTCACTTAGGATTCTTAGTTATTCTGTATGTAAAAGTTGTTGTGGTTCCCCTCGGGAATGGAACTGTGTGTGGCGCGCGCAAACTGTGGTTGGCCTAGGTAGGAAAGGTGGAACTGATAGTCAGTCGGAGGCGAGCTACGAGTCGGAGGCGAGCTACGAGTCTGTGCACTGCCATGTAAAAGATGCATATTGTTATGCTTCCGAGAGAGGCTTTTTCTGCTACTTTCCAATGCCTCGGATGGATGGATAAATAGCTGGAACGATTATGGATTTGGTATTCATCATCGCCACCAAGAAGGGCCAGAGTCCATCAATTCTGCCTGCGAATCCACCTACCAACATGCAGTTGCCACCACGTTGCGCAATCACTGTAACGTAATACTATAATGATGTACAGTGAAGGATCAGCTTAATGGATGTGCTAATGTGCTGAAATATAAGGTAATTTATACCTGAATTTATATACCAACCTTGATTTTTCTCCTCATCATAACACCTCTCAGGCTCCTCTCCGTTTGAACTAAAGTGATTACCGAGTGTCCTTACTGAAAGTACATTAAAACCCAGTTTTCTAATTAATGCCTCCTTGAACATAGTAAAGAGAAATTTAAAGTTAATGTGGCAGGAGAGTGAGTTAAAGTTAATGATGCTTGCTGAAATAATTTTCCTAGTAAAACTGCTTATTAATGTGTTGTTGCCAACTTCAAATTAAAATTTCTTAAGACTGAGGTTTATAAAGCAAATGATCACATAGTTGTCTGTAGTAAATTCTAAAATGTGAGTCAGTTTCTTGCAATTTTGTCAACATTGTGTTTCGATGTAGTAAAAGTGAGAAAGCTGCAGTTGTGAAACGATATATACTCATGTTTGCTAAGTGTTTGTCTCTCCTGTGTATTATAAGGGCATATTAACAGTATAACAGGATCCACAGTTTGTCTAGTGTGCTAATGCGAGATAAATAACGGAAAGATCTTTATTTATGAAAATCATTATTTATTAGAAAAACCTTCCCCCATGAGCCATGGACCTTGCCGTTGGTGGGGAGGCTTGCGTGCCTCAGCGATACAGATGGCAGTACCGTAGGTGCAACCACAACGGAGGGGTATCTGTTGAGAGGCCAGACAAACATGTGGTTCCTGAAGAGGGGCAGCAGCCTTTTCAGTAGTAGCAGGGGCAACAGTCTGGATGATTGACTGATCTGGCCTTGTAACATTAACCAAAACGGCCTTGCTGTGCTGGTACTGCGAACGGCTGAAAGCAAGGGGAAACTACAGCCGTAATTTTTCCCGAGGACATGCAGCTTTACTGTATGATTACATGATGATGGCGTCCTCTTGGGTAAAATATTCCGGAGGTAAAATAGTCCCCCATTCGGATCTCCGGGCGGGGACTACAAAGAGGATGTCGTTATCAGGAGGAAGAAAACTAGCATTCTACGGATCGGAGCGTGGAATGTCAGATCCATTAATCGGGCATATAGGTTAGAAAATTTAAAAAGGGAAATGGATAGGTTAAATTTAGATATAGTGGGAATTAGTGAAGTTCGGTGGCAGGAGGAACAAGACTTTTGGTCAGGTGATTACAGGGTTATAAATACAAAATCAAATAGGGGTAATGCAGGAGTAGGTTTAATAATGAATAAAAAAATAGGAGTGCGGGTTAGCTACTACAAACAGCATAGTGAACGCATTATTATGGCCAAGATAGACACAAAGCCCATGCCTACTACAGCAGTACAAGTTTATATGCCAACTAGCTCTGCAGATGATGAAGAAATTGATGAAATGTATGACGAGATAAAAGAAGTTATTCAGGTAGTGAAGGGAGATGAAAATTTAATAGTCATGGGTGACTGGAATTCGTCAGTAGGAAAAGGGAGAGAAGGAAACACAGTAGGTGAATATGGAATGGGGGGAAGAAATGAAAGAGGAAGCCGCCTTGTAGAATTTTGTACAGAGCATAACTTAATCATAGATAACACTTGGTTCAAGAATCATAAAAGAAGGTTGTGTAACTGGAAGAATCCTGGAGATACTAATAGGTATCAGATAGATTATATAATGGTAAGGCAGAGATTTGGGAACCAGGTTTTAAATTGTAAGACTTTTCCAGGGGCAGATGTGGATTCTGACCACGATCTATTAGTTATGAACTGCAGATTGAAACTGAAGAAACTGCAAAAAAGGTGGGAATTTAAGGAGATGGGATCTGGATAAACTGGAAGAACCAGAGGTTGTAGAGAGTTTCAGGGAGAGCATAAGGGAACAATTGACAGGAATGGGCGAAAGAAATACAGTAGAAGAAGAATGGGTAGCTCTGAGGGATGAAGTAGTGAAGGCAGCAGACGATCAAGTAGGTAAAAAGACGAGGGCTAATAGAAATCCTTGGGTAACAGAAGAAATATTGAATTTAATTGATGAAAGGAGAAAATATAAAAATGCAGTAAATGAAGCAGGCAAAAGGGAATACAAACGCCTCAAAAATGAGATCGACAGAAAGTGCAAAATGGCTAAGCCGGGATGGCTAGAGGACAAATGTAAGGATGAAGAGGCTTGTCTCACTAGGGGTAAGATAGATAATGCCTACAGGAAAATTAAAGAGACCTTTGGAGAGAAGAGAACCACTTGTATGAATATCAAGAGCTCAGATGGCAACCCAGTTCTAAGCAAAGAAGGGAAGGCAGAAAAGTGGAAGGAGTATATAGAGGGTTTATAACAGGGCGATGTACTTGAGGACAGTATTATGGAAATGGAAGAGGATGTAGATGAAGATGAAATGGGAGATAAGATACTGCGTGAAGAGTTTGACAGAGCACTGAAAGACCTGAGTGGAAACAAGGCCCCGGGAGTAGACAACATTCCATTAGAACTACTGATGGCCTTGGGAGAGCCAGTCATGACAAAACTCTACCATCTGGTGAGCAAGATGTATGAGACAGGCGAAATACCCACAGACTTCAAGAAGAATATAATAATTCCAATCCCAAAGAAAGCAGGTGTTGACAGATGTGAAAATTTTCCGAACTATCAGTTTAATAAGTCACAGCTGCAAAATACTAACGCGAATTCTTTACAGACGAATGGAAAAACTGGTAGAAGCGGACCTCGGGGAAGATCAGTTTGGATTCCGTAGAAATGTTGGAACACGTGAGGCAATACTAACCTTACGACTTATCTTAGAAGAAAGATTAAAAAAAGGCAAACCTACGTTTCAAGCATTTGTAGACTTAGAGAAAGCTTTTGACAACGTTAACTGGAATACTCTCTTTCAAATTCTGAAGGTGGCAGGGGTAAAATACAGGGAGCGAAAGGCTATTTACAATTTGTACAGAAACCAGATGGCAGTTATAAGAGTCGAAGGGCATGAAAGGGAAGCAGTGGTTGGGAAAGGAGTAGACAGTGTTGTAGCCTCTCCCCGATGTTATTCAATCTGTATATTGAGCAAGCAGTAAAGGAAACAAAAGAAAAATTCGGAGTAGGTATTAAAATTCATGGAGAAGAAGTAAAAACTTTGAGGTTCGCCGATGACATTGTAATTCTGTCAGAGACAGCAAAGGACTTGGAAGAGCAGTTGAACGGAATGGACAGTGTCTTGAAAGGAGGATATAAGATGAACATCAACAAAAGCAAAACGAGGATAATGGAATGTAGTCAAATTAAATCGGGTGATGCTGAGGGGATTAGATTAGGAAATGAGACACTTAAAGTAGTAAAGGAGTTTTTCTATTTAGGGAGTAAAATAACTGATGATGGTAGAAGTAGAGAGGATATAAAATGTAGACTGGCTATGGCAAGGAAATCGTTTCTGAAGAAGAGAAATTTGTTAACATCGAGTATAGATTTAAGTGTCAGGAAGTCGTTTCTGAAAGTATTTGTATGGAGTGTAGCCATGTATGGAAGTGAAACATGGACGATAACCAGTTTGGACAAGAAGAGAATAGAAGCTTTCGAAATGTGGTGCTACAGAAGAATACTGAAGATAAGGTGGGTAGATCACGTAACTAATGAGGAGGTATTGAATAGGATTGGGGAGAAGAGAAGTTTGTGGCACAACTTGACTAGAAGAAGGGATCAGTTGGTAGGACATGTTTTGAGGCCTCAAGGGATCACAAATCTAGCATTGGAGGGCAGTGTGGAGGGTAAAAATCGTAGAGAGAGACCAAGAGATCAATACACTAAGCAGATTCAGAAGGATGTAGGTTGCAGTAGGTACTGGGAGATGAAGATGCTTGCACAGGATAGAGTAGCATGGAGAGCTGCATCAAACCAGTCTCAGGACTGAAGACCACAACAACAACAAGAACAACAACATTAGAAAAACCGTGATAAGTAACCTGTCAGTGAATTTCAACTAACTCTCATTTTAAATAGTAAAGTATTTAACCGAGAGAGACCTAACCTAAACCTATGTCCAATTTATGTTCCTAGAGGGAATGTTAATGGTAGTGTTATAAAGACCACTCAGTTTGTGTAAGCCCTGAAAGTGATAGTGTTTTTCTGTACCTGTTATAATTTTTCAAATAGTTTGTGCTGCTCCAACTGTTAGTTTCAATCTTAACGTAAACATATGAGTGTGTCAGAGTTGATTGCACTCGCGTGTGGCCAAGTATAGGTTGTGTTTATCCATTAAAGTTACTAATAACTATTTTCTTGAATGAGAATGTTAATCATTCTCTTGCGTAATTAGGCTGGCGACCGTTTTCGTTATCCGTTAAACAGTGCAGACAGGCAATATTTTGTTTGTCACTGTTTAATTATTTACGTAATTCTGACTTTCATTTCCGATAAGCCACCTCCGTTAGGAATAACACGGTCAACATAACAAAATTCCTCTCAGAGGGTAACACTGCTCTGTTGCTTTATACCATAATTGCTATAACAAAATAGTTTTATTTCAAAACCTGTTTCCAGCTTTAAGTGTGGTGGTTAGTGTTTAACGTCCCGTCGACAACGAGGTCATTAGAGACGGAGCGCAAGCTCGGTTTTAGAGAAGGATTGGGAAGGAAATCGGCCGTGCCCTTTCAAAGGAACCATCCTGGCATTTGCCTGAAACGATTTAGGGAAATCACGGAAAACCTAAATCCGGATGGCTGGAGACGGGATTGAACCGTCGTCCTCCCGAATGCGAGTCCAGTGTACTAACCATCCAGCTTTAAGATTATGGTATAGTAGTAGCAGACGGGAGTGTTATACGATGACAGAGACGAATAACGACCACGCAGCCTTCTATCCAAAGTAGACCACAAAGGCTCCATAATATTGGGATGCGCTGAATGGGGAAGCCAGAGGAGATGTGACAATTCATCCTCGTGTTCTAAATCAATCTCTGAGGAAGTGATCTGTATGAACAGGGGTCCTGTTGTCTTAGAACACAGCGTTACCATTGGAGAACTAACATTGTACTGTTGGGTAGATCTTGTAACCTCCCAACAGAAAAATTCCGAAACCTCCCAACAGTAAAAATATAATTAATTATATCATTCACATTCAGCGTAACCTCCCAATAAAAAAATTCCGTATCCTATCAATAATACAATGAGACTAATCTCTCAATAAAATTATGGCTCACTTATAACCTTTCAATTATTGACTGTGAATCTAAACTGGAAAATTTAGGACGTCAGCAGTGCTGCGTCATGGCCTTGAAATATCATACTGAATAAATTGAAAATTCTTACCTCAATAAGGTCGCCGGATAACGCGTATATATCTGCTCTTATAAGAAATTTTTCTGGCACAGCTCAGTGCAATGCTGGCCGATAGATTGGTCATGTATAAAAAGAAACAACTGCTTTTTCTTTACAATAATCGGGATGACCATGGATTGGAGAAATTAGTAAATTCTTTAAATTGAGATGAATGATTGTCAAAAGTTAATTTTTATAAGAAAGATTATTATTAAGAGACTTTTTAAACATTTACATGGGACTTGATATAACAATACTACATATGCGCGAGGCTGCTTTTACCTTATACTGCAACACTCGGGCACCGTCATCGTTCCACACGACCGGACGAGCCAACTCGATACACCAGACTGCTCACTAGCAACTACTTACTCCTACTGACACACAGCTCCTACTGCAGCCAACATTGCTCTCTGGTCTGAGATTCTCTTATAGCTTACATATCGCAGGCAGCGCGTGAGCAATCCATCGAAATTACATCTGCTCGAGTGCGCTAGCAACAAATTTTTTAATCATGGACCTCTTACAATCTGATCAGCTAAAATGGTCACACAATCTTTGGCAACATGTGACCTTGCAGAGCAACCATGAAGCCTGTCTAAATTATCATCGAATCTTCCTGGAAGTTCGAAACAGTGTGAAATAACTCTTACCCGACCTAATTACTTTCCTCCATTGCTGCAACGCTCTGCCTGTTACGGGAATTTGCTTCCCTGAAGAGTGGTTTATCCCGTTCTCTTTGCGTTGCTTTGGTGCTGACAGTATCGAGAGTGCGTCATTCAGTTCTGTAGTTGTTTTTGCAGCTGCTTCCTTTTACTTTTCGTCACAATTTTTCTCAACAATCGTCCGTCACGAACGTTATAAATCTTCTGTAACCGCCCCCCTCACCCCCCCTGCCCCCCCTCCTCCAGCCCCCCTACATGCGAGCACCAGCAATTTGCCGACGTTCGAATTCACATAGCTCCGACAAAACGTACAAATAACTTCACAGAACACTACTAAGACCACGACTGGCGCTTGCAGCATATTGAGGACATTACACAGGTGCGTTCGTGGTCGGATACAGCAGCTTAACCTGCACACTTGGCTAGCTTCAGCATTTACGTTAAGGCTTGCATGTTTGCGGTGTTTACTTTTGTGCAACGCCTGTACATGAACGATCGTGTGGCCAGTAGGATAAGGTGGGGAGAGGAGGGGGGAGCGAACAAAATGCAATATAATTAGACATCTTCTGTGAGAGTACATGCTGCAGCATAGCTAAACCAAACGAACGATATCCTTGTACGTACTACTGAAGTGCTTCTTACATTTTAATCTGCAGACCACTGTTACCTTCCGAACGAGGCGTCGCAGTGGTTAATACTCTAGAATCACACTAGAGGGGACGGCGGTCCAAATCTCCATCCGGCCATCTGGAGTTAAAGTTCCTTTAGTTTCTCTAAACTGCTTGAGGAGAATGAGGAGAGGATACTGCCGATTACTTTCCTGGTAATTTCGCAATTCGACCTAGTGATCTAATGACCTCGTCGTCAAAGATATGCTAAACACTAGAACGACGTCCATGTGAGATGGTTGTTTCCATCTTACAGTTCATTTTACGCTCCTTCTATACAAGAAACGATCTTTCAGTATTCGTCTTCCGAACACTACCTGAAAGATCTGTCATTTTCTTTGAAAAAAAGAACAAGTGATAAATGACAGGACAGTATACAATGTTCATGATACAATGAAACGGATGTCACACTGCCTTGACCACGCCATGGCTGACCAGCTGCTCGCTGCTTTAAAATTTCCCGGCAGAAGTAATTTTGCCAGAAACTTGTGGCAACAACGGAACAATGGCGGCGACAGCAGCACAAAACATTGAAAGCGACGCATTTATCTGAGGAACAATGCCGTGGACATGAATCACGCCTGAGGGGAGGCCGCAAGCTTATAATTGCATTTATTAGGGTGCGATGGCCGGTAATCTACCGGCGACCCAAAGGGGGTAGCACTCCAGTTCCAGCTCCAGGGGTGACGCCCTCGCTCCAGCAGGGGGTAATTACTGGGGAGCGGCGGGCGCCGGGGGCGGCGCTGTTTCATTACGTCAATCTGACGGGGGCGCCCCACCACAGACGAACCGACTAATTTATTTTCCTCTTTTTTTTAGTGAGGTTAAACAACGGATTTGCAGAACGCCCTACGTTCCATTGTTTCCCGGTACACGTTACGACAAGTGAGAAGGGTCCGCAGCGAAACGAGAATCCTCTGAAATAGCGGACATTTACTTCGAACAAAAGCAGAAAAAACCGGCATGAGGTACCAGATGAAGAAATTCTTTGACAAAAGAGGCATCCCCTCTCAACTCAGGCTGAATAAGTACTGATAAGAGATACTTAATGAATACGAAACAAATTCGTTTTAAATTATAAAGAGCATTTCTTGTTAGGTCAATGTAATGTTTTTTGAAACTGCTTTATCTGGATTCACCTTAGAACCTTTAGAATGAGTAAATTTTCGAAGACAGAGGATGGGAGATTTTGTTGTTGCACTTATTTTTTCAGTACTCAGCCGTTTTCCATGATGCAGTATGCACTAAAGCAATAAAAGTTCCTGTATAGTTAGCGAGAATGGTCAGAAACAGTCTGAAAAGTTTGTAAGGGCGTTGCAGGGGAGTTCGTGCTGAGAAATAACGGTTAGAAAATTAATTCGATATGCTGCGTAGTTTCCTAGTTAATTAGCATTGAAATTAGCCAGTCAGGTCACAGCGCGCAGATGCAACTAGTCCGTCCGATGCATTTAGTGTCAGTTTTTCTCATAGCGTCGACGACAACGCTCCAGACATCTCGGTCTTTGACTCGAGTTCGATCGTTGCTACTGTCCCATGATCAATTTTTATATCGCTCTTTTTCGGTTTTAGGAAACCAAACGAAAATCACGCTCGGCGAGACGATATCTAGCGCGCAGTTTGGATTAGCGTGCGCAACTTTCCGCTTGGCTAACTTCAATTCTAATTAACTCGAAAACGGCACAACGTGTCGAAGGTTTTTCTCAAGAATTATTTCTCAGTAGAACCTAGAATAGGATGGGATAACATTTCAGAGTACAGCAGAGTCTAGTAGGGAAATGAAAATGTCAGTTTCTAATGATTGATACTCTCAACGGTTCTATTCTTACATTGGCTGCAGTGATATTTACCTGTAACGTACATACATTTCGCCTTAGAGACGTTCCTTTAACCCTCGGACTCCAATTTTAGCAATGGGCACTGGTAGGGCGAAACCACAAGGCGATAGCGGCTCTGCATTTTGTACCACGACTGACAGAAAGCATCGCCAGTCATTTGGTAGTACCTCTCCACCCCCTTCCCCTCCCCCCCTTCCCCTCCCCCCCCCCCCCCCCCCCGGCCACTTCATCAGCGTAGTGTACGGTCCCAGCGCTGTCTTCCACTCTCCTCTCGTGGATGTCCTACCAACAACTTGTTTTCGATCTGTGATCTTCCGAGGTGGTCTGAAGTGACCTTCCTCGACTTCTTTGCCGAATTCTTCATCTTACAGTAACATTACGCCCAAGGTCCTCAATTATTTGACGTATGTACTGCAGTTTTTATCTTCCCCTACAATTTATATCCTCTACAGCACCCCCCAACCCGAGCACTACGGAAGCTATTCGCTGATGTCTTAACACATATTCTATCATCCTATCCCTACTTCTTGTCAGTTTTTTCCACGTACTGCTTTAAACGAAATTCTGTGGTGAATCTCGTTTCTTAACTTAAAAATTCACTAATTTTAAACTTTTTCTGTGGCGCAACATCTCAAAAGCGTCGATTCTCTTCTTTTTTGGATTTCACACAGTCCGTGTTTCATTTTCATGCAACGCTGTGCTCCAACATACATTCTCAGAAATATCATTCTGTAATTAATGCCTGTGTTTGATCTTAGCAGATTTCTTCGCTGTCACCAGCTGTAATGTTACATGTATTCTGCTACACGTCATCACTTCCGTATTTCTTTGTTTCGTTTTCGATCCTGCCGGCCGCGGTGGTCTAGCGGTTCTGGCGCTGCAGTCCCGAACCGCGGGACTGCTACGGTCGCAGGTTCGAATCCTGCCTCGGGCATGGGTGTGTGTGATGTCCTTAGGTTAGTTAGGTTTAAGTAGTTCTAAGTTCTAGGGGACTTATGACCTAAGATGTTGAGTCCCATAGTGCTCAGATCCATTTTTTTTCGATCCATTTACAATCGATGCACATCTAATCCAATTCGAGAGACAGCTTCCTATGCGCAAGTCTGTGGCCACTTGCCCTCTCTGCTGAAAAGGCCCTCCCCCTCTCTTTAAGGCCACGACAACGCTGCCTACTGCAACGAGACCTGTTGCAAGGCGAAACCGCCGAGGGTGCTCCGCGCTCGACGCTAGTAGGGTTCGCCCCTCTCTTGCCACCAGTAAGTAAAGCACGAACTTCAGAAACTCCCCACAATCACGGCTTTAAGTTACGAACACCACTCAGACTGTTATCACCGGGAAAGACCTCCTCGTACAGATCAACGCGCAGAGTGCTAGGTTACTAGACGGGGAGGTGAGAAAACTCAGATCGAAACAGTGAGACGATACGTATAATAACTGCAGATCTCGTACATCGACCGTCCTGGATGTGTTTTTTAAGCGGTTTTTCACATTCACTTAGTCAAATGCTGGGCTAGTCCCCAACCTCAATCTCAGAAAATAAGAAACATAAAAACTTAAAATACACCGAAGCGCCTAAGAAACAGGTATAGGCATGCATATTCAAATACAGACACATGTAAACAGGCAGAGTACGGGGCTGCAGTCGGGAACGCCTATATAAGACAACAAGTGTCTGGCGTAGTTGTTAGTTCGGTCACTGCTGCTACAATGACAGGTTATCAAGTGAGTTTGAACATGGCGCTATAGTAGGTGATCGGGCGATGGGACACAGCACTCTCAGGTAGCGATTAAGCGGGGATTTTCGAGTACGACCATTTCAGAGTGTACCGTGAATATCAGAAACCCGGTAAAACATCAAATCTCCGACACAGCTGCGGCCGGATAAAGATCCAGCAAGAATGGGACCAACGACAACCGAAGAGAATCGTTCAATGTGACAGAAGTGCAGTCCTTCCACAAATTGCTGCAGATTTCAGTGCTGGGCCATCAACAAGTGTCAGCGTGCGAACCAATCAACAAAACATCACAGATGCAGGGTTTCGGAGCCAAAGGCCCTCTCATGTAGCCCTGATGACTGCACGACTAAAAGTTTTACGCCTCTCCTGGGCTGACTGGAAACATGTTGCCTGGTCGGACGAGTCTCGTTTCAAAACTGTATCGAGCGACGGATGGACGTGTACGGGTATGGAGACAACCTCACGAATCTATGGACTGTTGAAGCTGGCAGAGGCTCTGTAATGGTGAGGGACGTGTGCAGTAGGAGTTATATCGGACCCCTGATACGTCTGGATGCGACAGGTGGCAGGTACGTAAGCATCCTGTCTAATCACCCGCACCCATTAATGTCCATTGAGCATTTCGACGACTTGGGCAATTCCAGCAGGACAATGCGACACATCACACGTCCAGAATCGCTACAGAGTGGCTCCAGGAACACTCTTCTGAGTTTAAACACTTCCGTTCCCCATCAGATTCCCGAGTCATGAACATTTTTGAACATTTCTGGGATGCCTTGCAAAGTAGTCTTACGATTTTATGGACAACCCTACACTATTGAAGGTCACAGTTCCCTCTAGCACTACCTCAGACATTAGTCGAGTCCATGCCACGTCGTGTTGGGGCACTTCTGCGTGCTCGTGGGAGCCCTATACGATATGAGACAGGTGCACCAGTCTCTTTGGCTCTTCAGTGTAATGTGACACACAAAACAAACTTTACAGTACACAGTCAAACGACGTTAAGTGAACCGGCAACTAAGGCTGCAGGAAGAGCATTCGACCACAAAATAAAAATAAAATTTTTCAGAGCGTGAAAAACAGTAGACTCTGTGCAGTGGAATAAAAACCATGAAAGGAAGTTAGTTATCACGGGAAAAGATTCCTTAAAGTAAACAAATCATGAAAAACACTTGTCAGTATGTAGGACAGCCTGCAGGAAGGGTCAGTAAGGCCAGTCAGTAAGGCCAGTATCACTTTTATTTAACACTCAAATCTGTATTTGATACTATATTTGTGTTTATACTCGTTGACTATCTTTGCAAACTTGATAAAATCATTCTCAATTTGTGCAGTTATATATTTTTACTTGTTAAATAGTGCAGGGTGCCACAGCATAAACCATACCAACTGCTCTCTTTATGCGGTTATCATTAACTCCAGCTTTGGTTCGCAACTTCTCTTTGCAACATTTATTTCACACTATTCAATATTCTCATAAAACGAGGGCAATAATGATGTATTTATGTCATTGTAGTCACGATAGTTTGAGCAGGTTTCTACTACGGATCTTTTATACTAACTTACCTTCCCCATGACTCCTGTCCTTCACTTAAAGCAGATTCCACGAATAATGCCGTGCAATCTAAATACAGAAAACTGCAATCAGTCACTTTACTGAAATGGTTATTTATTTCATAAATCCGTTTTCGAGCCTTCTTAGGCTTCAGATTGGGCACAGAAGGTTACATGACTATTTCAAAGCGTAATGCTAGGGGCTGTTTCCGCGACAAGAAAATGAAACATGCTTTAATGCCCTGCCATGAGTACTGTTTACATGGCGATTTGGATCCAAACATGATTTCCGTTCTTACGGCGACAGTATTGGCGGCTTTGTTATTAGTATCCATCTACCAGCTTCCATTGTGATTGACAAGTAGCAACACATCACTCATTTTTCATTGGATATGTATTACATGTGTTATATAACTGTTGTTTGGTGCAAAGGTCATTAAACAAAAGTATGACATACTTTGCTCACAGAAGTTACTTGTAATTATTTTTTTTTTTTTTTTTTTTTTTTTTTTTTGCATGGAACACAGTCGATGTATGGCCAAATACTTGAATCATAACAGAGGTTAACTTGAATGGGCAAAATTATTATAAAGTTATAATATTTGCAGAGAATTGTAGGTGTTTGTATGTATTTGAACGTGTTAAATTTCAAAACAACAAAAAACTTTGAATAAATAGCTGACTTATTTCTGTTCTTACATTAACATAGTATGGAATATTGATAAAACCAGATTCTGTTGACTGCGGCTAAAGGTAATATGTATATAAGTATTGGTTTGTTGTGACAGTAGAAGGCTTGAACATTTAGACATATAGTATATGATTTATACTATAACACGTTGATCATCAATGTGGTTCGGTTGGCCAGTCACAATAAAGGTACGTTTACACTGGGATACATGTATCGCGACATGTATGAGCGACATGTCAATTTGACATGTCGCGATACATCACCTCATACAAAAATTCACGGAACTTGTATGCGGACCCTCGAGCTCATACATGTCGCGTATACATTTTGTATATCGCTTTTTGGCCATATACGCGACATGTATGAGCGACATTTGAACTCGCGCATGCGCAGTACTATCATTTCCTGTCGTCTTGTCGACTGCCGCGTATTTCGACGATTAGCGCATGCGTAGTACCAGGCTCTTTGGCGGCTGTTTGAGTTTTGAAGGTGCCGACTGTCGTTTCGACGTTAATGTATCTGCATAGAATATCAAAAAGTGCCATATGCAACATTATTCTTCGTGTTTGCGAGGCCATTGTGCAAGTTTTATCCCAAGAAGTGAAGGTAAAAGTTATATATATATATATCAGAGTATGTAATACATTATATAATTTTTTCATGGATCTGGCACGTATATCAATGTTTTGCTATTATTCCGGCGGCCTCGCGTGATAATATTGACAACGGATGCTAATGCCGACAATCGTGTGTGAGACGTTGGCATTAGCAATCGCGCGACAATGCAAACGTTTTGTCATGAAATCTTCGTTTTACGAGGAATCCCCAGTGGCTAAAAAACGGAGTGTTACTGCCAACTGATCCTCTGCTGGAATCGCTTCCCGAAAGTTTGTGTTGGTTTTGGACACAAGAGGAGCCACAAGTGATAACAAACCGCGGAAATCCTCCATACTCATCCTAACATAATTTGTAAAATATGCGCCATCCTCTAGCGTTAATTCGCGAGAAACTCTCTGTGCCACCATCTACGCTTCCTCCGCCTTTTCTTCCTATCATCTTCCAAAAGAGCAAGTGTATCAGCACATAAAAATGTCAAATCTTCCAAATCGTCGTCGGAAGCTATCGCACAGTGATACATATCAACCAGTGTAAACGCACGCTCATACATGTATGAGTTTGATACTTGTCAACTCATACAAGTCGCGATACATGTCGCAAAGTCGCATATACATGTATCTCATACATGTGCCGATACAAATCGCAGTGTAAACGCACCTTAACGGCAATTTTGATCAAAGTATTTGCCCATACATCGACTGTATCAGATGCAAACAAAGACAAATATTGTCTCTGAGCAAAGTTCGTTATATCGTCGCAATAAGATCTTTGTAACAATTGCCAGTTGAACTCATACGGCACATGCTGGATAGTGGCAAAATTTCGTAACTATTTATATCTAGCGAAAAGTGAATGATTTGTTACTACCTGTCAGTCACAAGGGAAGATAATAGATGAACTAATAACATAGCTCGTCAAACTGTCGCAGTAAGTACAGAATTAATTTTTAGATCCAAATCGCCACTCAGTACCCATGACAACACATTAAAACATGTCCGATCTTTTTGCAAAGAGCCAGCACTCAGTTTCACGCTCTGAAACAGACATGTAACCTCCGGTGCACCAGCTGAAGATGAGCCTATACAGGTTAGAAAATCGGTTTACGGAGTAAATAACTATTTCAGAAAAGTGGCTGCTAGCAGTTTTCTGTTTTCTGTTGTGCAAACAGTCACGAGTTCTTAAAAACCCGTTGGGAGAAGCTTAGTTTCTTGAACATTTCTTTTCCAGTCAGAGCTTATTCTCGGTTTTTAGTGACACCGTTGTCGACCGGATCTTAAAGGGAAACCTTGTTGCTACTTTCTGCTTCAGTTTCTTCTTTCTTTCAACTTCCTACTACCAACGTGATGTCCCAATTTCGCAATGACAGTCATTAACGTCGAACTGTCATTCTACCTTCCACGCGTCAGTGTTTTGGTCTGTTTTGTAGTTACAATTCTCGGTAGCGGAAGTTATAGGATAAAGAAGCTTATTTGCACTGTAACACTTGTGCAAATGACTCATGTATTCTAAGTTTACATCAAAGTCTATACCACGTAAACCACTGTATGATTTGTTCAGGAAAGTAGTGTACCATTGTTACCCTCATTTCCGTTCCAGTCAACGAATTCTTCTGAGTTTAAACACTTCTGCTAGCCAACAAACTTCCCAGACACGAACATTATTGAGCATATCTGGGATGCCTTGCAACGTGCTGTTCAGATGAGATCCCCATCCCCTCGTACTTTTACGGATTTATGGAACAGCAATAACAGCCCTGCAGGACTCATCGCCTCAGTTCCTTCCAGCACTAATTCATACATTATTCGAGTCCATGCCACGTTGTATTCTGCGAGCTCGCGGGAGCCCTACACGATATGAAGCAGGCGTACCATTTTATTTGGCTCTTGAGTGCATTTGTTGATTCTTCTAGGAAGATGCAGTTGTAGATGACAGAGTTAAGGCCGAAATACTGAATTCAGTCTTCCAAAATTGTTTCACTGCAGAAGATCGTAACACGATCCCTCCTTTCAAACATCGTATGAAATGGCAGATACTGATCGCTATATAGAGAAACAACCACAGTCGCCCAGTGTTGCAGATGCGTCACGACCAGATGAGATACCTATAAGATTCTACAAAGATTCTACAAAGATTCTACAAAGATTCTACAAAGATTATGCGAGAGAACTTGCTCCCCTTCTAGCAGTAATTCATCGTAGATCGCTTGAGCACGAAGGATACCCAGCGACTGGAAGAAAGCGCAGGTCATTCCTGTTTTAAGAAGGGCTGTAGGACAGATACAAACAACTGTAGGTCTACATCGTTGATGACAGTCTGTTGTAGAATTATGGAACATGTTTTATGTAGAATTATGGAGCATGTTTTATGGTCAAGAATTATGATGTTCTTGGAGAAGGAAACTCTCCTCTATGAATATCAACATGGACTCCGCGTACACAGGCCCTGCGAAACTCAGCTCGCTTTGGTCCTCCATGAGATCCACAGTACCATAGACAAAGGGGCTCAGGTTGATTCTGTGTTCTTTGACTTCAGGAAGGCATTTGACACCGTCCCACACTGCCTTTTAGTGAAAAAAATAAGAGTTTAGCGAGTATCGGAGCAGATTTGCGACTCGATTCGAGATTTCCTTGCAGACAGAACTCAACGCATCGCTCTTAACGGAACAAATTCGACTGATGTAAAGGTAATTTCCAGTGTATCCCAAGGAAGTTCGAAAGGATCGTTACTGTTGCCAACATATAAACGATCTAGTAAAAAGCATCTGATGCTCTCAAAGGCTGTTCGCAGATGATGCAGTTGTCTATAACAAAGTAGCAACGCCTGAAGATAGTAACGATTTGCAGAATGACCTCCAGAGAATTGACACATGGTGCAGACTCTGGCAGTTGACCATGAACGTAAACAGATATAACGTATTGCGCATACACAGGAAAAGAAATCCACTACTGTCTAGCTACGCTGTTGATGACAACCTGCTGGAAACAGTATCTGCTGTAAGATATCTAGGAGTAATTATCCGGAGCGATCTTAAGTGGAATGACCATATAAAACAAACACTGGGAAAAAACGGATGCCAGACTCAGATTTACAGGAAGAATCTTAAGGAAATGTAACTCATCCACGAAGGAAGTGGCTCGAAAGACGCTTGTTCGACTGATTCTTGAGTATTTTCCATCCGTCTGGAATCCCAGACTCATAGGACTGATAGAAGAGATAGAGAAGATCCAACGAAGAGCAGCGGGCTTCGTCACGGGATCGTTTAGATGGCGCGAGAGCGTTGCGGAGATGCTGAAAAACACCATTGGCAGACATTACAATAGAGGCGTTGTGCATCACGGAGAGATTTACTATCGAAATTTGGAGAGTGTACTTTCCGGGAAGAGTCGGACAACATATTACTTCCCGCCACATATGTATCGCGTAATGATTATAAGGAAAAATTCTAGAAAAAAAAGAGCTAATACAGAGGCTTGCGAATAATCATTCTTCCCACGTGCTTTTCGCTAGTGGAACAGGGTTGGAGAGCTCAGTTAGTGGTACAAAGAGTACTCGTCGCCACACACCATTAGGTGGCTTGCAGACTACGATGTAGATGTCGATACGTTCAGGAATTTTATCAGTAAAACACAGCCTCTCTTGTAGTTTCTTTCACAGGAGTTGGATGAACATCTGTGTGACGCTTTTACAATTAATAAACGAACACCAGATGAAACTTGCTGATGAACTTACTCAGTCGGTCAGTCTACGGTTTTGAAAGCAATCACCCTACTGGTTGAACCGAGAAGGTGGCTTACAAAATCTTAATACCACCAACACTTGAGTATTCTAGGCTATTGAAGTTATCAAAACTCACTGAGATTGAATATCAGCATAGAAAGTCACGGAAAAGAAAAATCATAACCTAAAGGAGGAGTGGTCCGACATAAACGAAACTTGGTAGGCATCTTCCTACATCTGAAAGAAGATGTCTGTTCAGAATTCGCACCTGTCGCATGAGAGTGGCACTATGAGGATGTAAATCAGATTTGCTTTGAATTCACGCTTTAACGGACGTGAGCGTTAGTTATTTTCAGTTATCTTTGAGATTGGACGTGGTGAGTTAATGTTAGTCAAGAATGTCTTTAAGAGGACAAGGACGTCATTGTCAACAGCTCACTGAGATTGAACGAAGATGTATAAAAAGGCTACGTGAAGCTGGACTTTCGTTTTGCAATACTGAAGAAAGGCTTAGCAGGAATGCTGATAGCAGTGGTCACTAGAATGTACACTCACAAGAAGACCCGCCTCCGGATGGTCACGAGGTGCTACCGGGGGGCAAGACCATCGCGTTCGGCGTATGACACTAGCAAATCGTATTGCATCCGCGGCAGTAATTTGACTAGCAGATGGCACCACAGTGACACATCCGAACTGTTACAAATCGGTTACTTCAAGGACAACTCCGAGCCAAGCTGCTCATGATGTGCGTTCCACCAACCCCAAACCATCGCCATTTGCATGTAGAGGGAGAGCAAGCTGGAAGTCTTTTGCGTTTTCTGATGAAAGCTGGTTCTCACTCGATGCCACTGATGGTCGTGTGCTGGTTAGGAGGTGGCCAGTTGAAGGATTCCAAAGAACCTGTCCGCGTTCTAGGCACACTGGACCTACACCTTGAGTTGTGGTCTCCGGTTCGATTTCCTATGACTGTAGGAATCTTCTCGTGGTTACCTCATGCACCTTGACTGCAAAATGTACGTCATTCTGGTGATTTGACCTGTTGAACTGTCATTCATGAACAGCATTCGAGGGTGCGTTTTCCAACAGGGTAACGGTTGTCAACATACCACTGTTGTAACGAAACATCCTTTACAGAGCGTTGACATGTTGCCATGGCATGATCGATCGCCAAATCTGTCTTCAATCGATTACCATGGGACATCATCAGACAAGTCCAACGTCATCAACAAAAAGCATTAACCGGCCTGTATTGACCGACCAAGAGTAAAGGCACGAGACTCCATCCCACAAACTGACACCCGGCACCTGTATAATGCATGCACGTTTGCATGCTTGAATTCAATAGCCTGGTCGTTGCACTGGTTATTAATGCACGAGCATTTCACATTTACCTATCTCTCGCTTACATTAACCTGTGATCTTGCAATGTTAATCAATTAAATATGTTATCTACACAAATGTATTCAACAAACTTCATTATTTATTTATTTAAATGTCAAGTTCCGTAGGACCAAATTGAGGAGCAAATCTCCAAGGTCATGGAACATGTCAGTACATGAACTTACAACACAAAAAGTAATAACAGATAAAAATAAATGTTCATGAACCAGAAAGAAAATCGGTCCATAAATTTAAGCAAACGCTATCAGCAATACAATGAGAATCATCTTAATTTTTCAAGGAACTCCTCGACAGAGTAGAACGAGTGACCCATGAGGAAACTCATCAGTTTCGATTTGAAAGCGCGTGGATTACTGCTAAGATTTTTGAATTCGAGTGGCAGCTTATTGAAAATGGATGCAGCAGTATACTGCACACCTTTTTGCACAAGAGTTAAGAAAGTCCGATCCAAATGGAGGTTTGATTTCTGCCGAGTATTAACCAAGTGAAAGCTGCTTATTGTTGGAAATAAACTAATATTGGTAACAAGAAACGACAATAAGGAATATACATATTGAGAGGCCAATGTCAAAATACCCAGACTCGTGAAAAGAGGTCGACAAAAGTTTCGTGAACTCACACCACTTATTGCCCGAACCGCCCGTTTCTGAGCAAAAAATATCCTTCTAGAATGGAAAGAGTTACCCCGAAACATAATACCATACGACATAAGTGAATGAAAATAAGCAAAGTAGACTAATTTACGTGTCGAAATATCACTCACTTTCGATACCGTTCGAATAGTGAAAATGGCAGTATTAAGTCTTTGAACAAGATCCTGAACGTGGGCTTTCCACGACAGCTTACTATCTATCTGAACACCTAGGAATTTGAACTGTTCAGTTTCACTAATCATATGCCCGTTCTGTGAGATTAAAACATTAATTATTGTTTTGTGTTCCTTTTGTTCGTCAGAGTATAAATACCATCACTTGTCGTCGCGTTACTAGTTATTGAGTGTCATATCTACAGAATGGAATGCTGAGCTCGTAGCGATATGTAATAACAGGCATATCATTAGCTGTTCATAACGCAGCAAAGATATTGGTAAATCACAGTACAAGGGTTGCCCAGAAAGTAATGCAACGCATTTTTCGTCTCAGCCGGAAACAATGCTACGAATGCCAAACGTTGTGTATGTATTATTTGAAGTCTCCAAGTTTCCATCATTTCCGACGGATAGCGCAGCTGCAGGATACTCTCAAAATGGCGTTTGTAGGTGATGTACATCACAAGCAACGTACCGTCATTGAATTTCTCACTGCAGAGAAATAAACTGTGGGTAATATTCACAAACGCTTGTGGAGAGTCCGTGGGGAATCTGTTGTCGACAGAAGTACAGTTAGTCGCCGGCCACGGAGGGTAACACCAGACGGCCGCTCGGCGGATCTCCACGATGTGCAGTGATCGGGCAGACCATCGGCGGCTGTCACGCCTGGCAGCCCACACCTAGCTCTCCAGCACTTCCCCTTGTCTGGGCCATTAAAGGATGCCGTTCGTGGAAGACATTTTGAGGACGATGAGGAGGTGATTCACACAGCGAAGCACTGACTTCGCCGCCAGGACAAGGACTGGTGCCGATGGTGCCGACAGGGCATACTCGCCCCCTGTTTCACGTTGAAGGAAGGCAATAGAACGCGATTACGTGGAAAAATAGGGTGTGTACATAAAACACCGTACTTTCGTATGGGTAATTCTCATTATGTCAATAAAGGATTGTTGAAGAAAACAATGGGGTGCATTACTTTTAGGCAACCCTCGTACTTTTTATTTTAGGAGAGACTGATGAATTCATATTATCTGAATTTTAATTTTAGAATGAAATTAAGAAATGAATTTTTTTCTGTTACATTAGTGGCGCAGAAAATAATTGGCAGCCGACGGCAGGCTTCATCTTCGGGCGAGAAGCTGCTGTCGCCGGATGCATTATCCACCGAGATCACGGCCATGCGGATAAGGAAGAGGCCAGAAGCTACAATTAATCGCTATGACTACTATTCGTTAATAATGAATAGGTGACAGAAAATGCTGCATGTGACAAAAAATCTATCAGTTACTTTTTGGTAACTGTTTGAACTATGTAATTCTTGAGTTTCTTCCGGCGTATTTGATAATCAAAATATCCACGGGTGTACTGCCGGTCTACAGTGTCCAACGGGCACAATATTTCGGCGATCATATATGTCGCCATCATCAGGTGAACTGACGGACTGAGCTCCTGTGAACGTGCCGGCACGGAGATCCGTACACTATGGCTGCTCAGGCGGAACTGGGTTCGGTCGCGGCGGCGGCCGATTTAAATACCCTCCGCCCGCGGCGCGCTCACTCCGCCGTCCGCGCCCCGCGCCACGGTCGTGCGGTGGAACAGATTGCGACGGCGTCTGAGATGACGTAGGTGTGATAGCTCTGTCCGCCGTGGTCGTCACAACAATACATTTGCACGATTTACTTTTGATTAACCCAATCGCTGATTCCCAAGCCTTGCTAAGATTATAGCCACAGTCACGGTTTATGAGGTCGTCATTGGTGCGAATTTCGATGGCCTCTCTAACAACGCTGTCCCAGTATCTCGACGTCTGTACCAGAATCCTCGTGCGTTCATACTCCATGGCGTGATTTTCCGACAAACAATGTTCAGCGACCGCCGACTTGCTCGGATACATCAGTCGAGTGTGCCCCTGGTGTTCACGGCATCGATCTCGACGGTACGCATCGTCTGACCAATATACGACTTGCCACATTGACACGGAATCTGGTACACGCCGGCCTTCCTCAACCCGAGGTCATCTTTGGCGCTCCCCATCAGTGCACGAGTTTTATTCGGAGGACAAAACACAGTTCCGACCCGGTGTTTCTTCAAAATGCGGGCGATTTTCCGTACGTTGAGGGAACTATGTTGTTTAAGACACTTAAAGGGTGACAATTATTGAACTATATCAAATAAAATCGACATAACTTCTGGACGGTTTGCGTTAAGACGTTCAAACTGTACAGTTAGCCGCGGGGTACGATGGGAATTAGTATGCACATGCATTGTTTGGTTTAACGACGTGAGAATCCGCGTTTCACGGTCGAGAAGGGTGACTGTGTGGTGTGCAATCTCCAGTCATGGAATAATTGGTGCGATAGTCTCTGATGGCATAGTGACCAGCGAACGGTACGTGATTTTGGAAGATGATTACATCCCCATAATCCAAAGTGACTAATTTCGCCAAGATGTTGCACATGCAAGATGGAGCTTGACCCCATCGAAGCAGGAGAGTGTTCGATGACCAGGAGGAGCACTTTGGGGACCGCATTCTGGCGCCGGAGTACCCAGACGCCACTGGAATGTGCCTCGGTTGGCCGCCATATTCTCCAGATCTCATCACATGCGATTCCTTTTTGTGGGGCTATGTTAAAGACAAGGTGTACAGCAATAACCACAAAACCATCGCTGAGCTTGGAACATCCATTCAGGAGGTCATCGACAGCATCGCTGTTTCGACACCAGCGTGTCATAGAATATTTCGCTACTTGTCTGCGCCACATCATCGCTGTGTATGGAATAAAACTCTTCGATGCGTTGAAGTGAATCGCGTGTGATCGCATTGCGATTTATCCTGAAACTACAACTTTGAAGCTGTTTGAAAATTATCTACAAAAATGATACCAACATAATTTGAAAATATTAATTTAAAGTCAACGTCGATTACCACGCTCTAGTAATACTGCAGGGATAACTCTGGTTACTACATATTACATGTGTATGAAGTTCACTCTGATTATTGTAATATTCTGAAATAAAGGGGATGAGAGGTTTTTGAATAGTGAAAAATCCTTTAGAAGTTATCATTCCAAAAATGATCATGATGATGAGGTACCATACTCCGGGGAGCGTAGGGGACGATGCTGGAGACCCGCACCGCTGTACTAGGCAGGATCCTAGTGGAGATGGTTCGCCATTGCGTTCCTCTGACCTCTGAATGATGACGATGATGATGATGACACAACAACACCCAGTCAACTAGAGGCAGGAAGAACCCGCCGGGAATGGAACCCGGGACCCCGTTCGCGGGGTCGGCCGGAGTGGTTCAAATGGCTCTGAGCAGTATGGGACTCAAATTCTGTGGTCATTAGTCCCCTAGAAAGAATTACTTAAACCTAACTAACCTAAGGACATCACACACATCCATGCCCGAGGCAGGATTCGGATCTGCGACCGTAGCAGCAGCGCGGTTGTGGACTGAAGCGCCTAGAACCGCTCGGTCGGAGTGGCCGAGCGGTTCTAGGCGCTACAGTCTGGAACCGCGCTACCGCTACGGACGCAGATCCGAATCCTACCTCGGGCATGGATGTGTGTGATGTCCTTAGGTTAGTTAGGTTTAAGTAGTTCTAAGTTCTAGGGGACTGATGACCCCAGAAGTTGTCCCATAGTGCTGAGAGCCTTTTTTGAACCCGTTCGCGGGAAGCTACCCCAAGACCAAGAGCTGCAGACAAAATAATCATAGCAATTTTATATTCAAAGACCAATTAACTGAAAATACACTGATGTGAGAAAACATTATGACCACTGCCCACCGCTACGTTGGATGCCTCTCGGTGTCGTTGCGGGCACGTGATGCGGTAACAAAAGTATCTAAGAGGAGTAGATTCGGACAGGAGAAGATATAGACTACAAATGGGAAAATTCATTGAGATAAGCGACTTTAACAAAGGGCAGATTATTATTATGCAGAGTCTGTGAACGAGTATCTCGAAAACGACGAAGCTGATCGAATGTTCACGTGCTACTTTCGCGACCATCTGTGCAAAGGAGTAGAAGTACAGCAAAAACTACCACTAGGTGCTAAATGGCTTGACGCCAGATAGCGTGGGGTTCTCATGCTTATCTGCTCTGTAAAGTATGATACATCGTGATCTGTAGTATCTCTGCCGAAAGAGGACAGTGCTGATGCACGCGCAAGTGTTTCGGAGCACACTGTTAGTTGTGCATCGTTGAACTTGGAGCTCCGCATCAGACGACCACTATGTATTCACATGTTGATCCAACGACATCGTCAATGTCGATTGCATTGGGCACTGGACCGTCGGAATTCGACTGTCGTTCAATTGAAACATGTCACCTCTTGGGTGAATCACATTTTTGCTACACTAGGTCGATGGTCGTCTCCACAAACGCCGTCATCGAAACTTACAGCACGCCGTGGACGCAGGCTGTTGGGAGCAGTATTATGCTGTGGAAGATATTATCCTGCGCTTGCATTGGACCTGTGGTAGTGATCAAAGACACGCTGACAGCTGCGAACCATCTGCATCCCCTAATGTTGGCGTCTTCGCCGATGGCGATGTCATCTTTCAGCAGAGTAATTGATCGTGTCTCTCCATAACCGTGCTACAGTGGTTTGATGTGCACTAGAGTATAACAGAGTCCCGACGACCGAATGCGCCCGATGTAAATCTTATGGAAGTCATCTTGGTCGAGATCTAGCGTCATCACCGCTTACACAAATTAGCGGCCCGTTATTTACACCAATTACACGACCGGTGCGTATACATCTAATGCCACATACCTGCACAAACCTACCAACAACCTGTCGGATCCCTGATATGCAGAATCAGGTATGCATTTAGTTCCAAAGACGGATAAACAAGCTGTTAAGCAGGTGGTCATAACTTGTTGGCTCGTCAGTGTAGTTGTCTACATATCAGAGAGTATTGCATTCAAGTCGCGGCAGTTAGAAGTTATCTCCGCTTGACACACATTACAACCAATTTTCGTACAGAGACTGACTTACAATAAGTAAGTTGTGTTTACTTGAACATGATTAGCGCTCAACAGAAAGGTTATGACGTGTTGCGACGTGGCAGTTTAGATTTATCTCTTCTCGCGATAGCAACGAAAAATCAACCCTTATTAAAATCTGCGACTGGCCAAAATTGGTTCATTAACTAATACATTCAAGAGCTAGAACCCACAAGTCGACAGCAAGAGAGGGGAAAGAACTTGAAAATAATATTTGATTTCTTGGGATGTAAATGCTGTGCAATTTTCACAGACATAGCGAGTGATAAAGAGAAGCGAAGATATTTAACCAGACTTATGTACAGAGCGAAAATACGTAGCCGGACCGTCACTTCATTACGCAGTTGTACCGTATCAGAAGTTAGGAGCACTTCAACTGCAGAAGCGTCTATTAATAAATAAACCTATGATTTCAAATTATGGGCGAACGTTTTCGTTGACATCCACTGTGTTTCGTCTTGAATTATTGTTTCTTAGGGATTCGGGTCAATTTAAAATGAAACGTAATGCTCTGAATATAAAAATTATAAAAGAAGTAATAAATTACTTCAAAAATGGATTACAAACAGTCTCAACCGCAAAAACATCTATTTAGACGGTAACCGGTTTCGGTCAGAACTTGGCCATCCTCAGACCCTCACACAATGATGGCAAGCGGTGACGGTGAATAAAGCGGGTGTTGCAGTTCCACGAACGTCAAGCATGTGGAGCAAGTGACGTTCGCAGAGTTAAAAAACCCACTCTGTTCACCGCCACCGTTACCAGCAAGATATGAGGGTCTGAGTATAGCCAAATATTGGCGGAAACCGGTTAATATCGAAATAAATGTTTTTGCTGTAGAGACTTTTAGCCAGACCACCGTTTCTCCGCGTGAAATATTCTCAAAAATTTATAAAAATACTGTTCCGGGACCCAGAGTATCGGTATCAATAATCATTCATAATTAGGGAAGTATTAGGATTAGTGCACACTTGTCTGTCCTTACTCGTCATATAGTGGCGGTTACAGAATAGTTTAGTCGTAAAACAATGGAAATTAGCAGCACATCACATACGTGAAAACAAGGTATGACTTGGTAAAACAACGTTCCCACGTTATCAGTAATAGAGACTGAAAACTCCGTCCACGCAGTCGAAGCGATTCCACGTGTATTTTCTGTCCGTAAGATGTGGCAAACGAAGACTTTTTGAGGTAGGCCATCGAAGACTTGACCTAAGATAAGAACGATTTACTGCTGGAATTAAATCTCCAGTTGCCGCCAGAGAAAGAAGTTGAGGGCTTAACTGAGGTAACAGTTTAACAGACGCTGAGGTCTATTTTTAAACGAGGCACGGAATTCAGTTCTCAAACTGTAACGCAATTATAAGAGAAGAAAATCACGTTAGGCGTTCTGGATAACTGAGTGAAATCGGAAAATTTCTTATCCCCTTCCAGCACCACTTTTAGAAAACGTATCGGAAACCTAAATATCTCGATTCTTCTTTCTTACTGTCGGCAACCAGATATTTACGATGAAAGGCAGAGGCGGTTCCGCTTTTTCGCAAAACTGGTCGCAAAAAAACTTTCCGAAGTTCAATGCTCTTCTTGTGTAAGACAGTGTAATTTAACTGAATTTGGCAGTCGAATATGTTCTGCTTCTACGAATTCGTTTAAATAAACCTGGAAGGTCTACTACTTCGCAAGTTCTACCACAGTTTAAAATTAATATCACATTCTTCAAAACTGTACTTTATAATTGGTTAAGCTTTTTGTTGTTACAGGAAAGACACCATATTTAATCAGGTAAATTAGAAAGCAAGCTGCTAGTTTGAAAAAAGTTGATGCTTCCCCAGTTGTTGTTTACCTCCTATTGGTAGCTTAACAATTATTTTACTGCGCAGTCGTTTTTCAAAGAAAACTCTCATCTGCATGTGTAAACACAGAGCCATCAGACATTACAATTCGGCTGGTAAAAAAAAAAAAAATCGGTCCTTGTTACTAGATATTCAGATGTTTTGTGGAATGAATAATTAATGAGGTATATACGAATAATAGATTTAGAGTGTTGAGTTACAATCCTATAGATCACAGTTCAGCTGAAACTGAGTTTTATTGTTGAGAACAAAAACCATTAACGAGTAAATGTACCGGAAAGCGAGTTTAAGAATTCCTTGATCCTTAAAAAGGTTCTGGTAGATGTACCATTATCTACTTATCACAATATTCTTCCTACACGCTTCTGATAAATAAGCATGTCATTTACTTCATGTACACCGGCCCAGAAGATCACTGTTACTATTATAAATGTGGAAATAACGGTGTCTGTTACGTTTCCAAGATTAAACTGCTCACCCGACTTCGCTGAAATTTGGTACGAACTTGAACCCTGAAGAAGAACG
Organism: Schistocerca nitens; assembly: GCF_023898315.1. Taxonomy (NCBI): domain Eukaryota; kingdom Metazoa; phylum Arthropoda; class Insecta; order Orthoptera; family Acrididae; genus Schistocerca; species Schistocerca nitens. The sequence continues at coordinate 553,781,331 of NC_064614.1, forward strand.
TAGGCTGTTTTAGAAAGTAAGTAAGTAAGTAAATAAAAGTCTATCCCTAAGAGGCTGAAGACGGAAATGGAACGTCTCTTTTTTACGTCAATGAACATAAGGCATGTTAAAAATTGTTAAATTTTTTGTATAACGTACACATTTTTAATGTAGCACGATGGATAGGCGAGCACTCTTGCTCACGCCGCTCCGCAGACAACTCTGCTGCGTGTGTTTCAGTTTGGGCAATTCATTAATATGGTTGTGTGGGGCGGCATGTAAGTTTCTTCACTGGTTTAAAGTTTTGATGCCGTCTTTAATCGCGTGAGCCTGGCAACTAATTTGGTGGTCAGCCAGAAAGCGAAGGGAGACATATTGACCTTAGTTTCCAGTCTGCACGGACACATTCCGGTCCAGCCCACTGAAAGAAAAGTGTCTATTTCCCATTTCTTTGCTGGATCAGGACTATGACTTCAATAAAAGTTTAAAGTTACAATCAAGATTTAATTAAAGTTTCTCATAAACAACACTTAAAATTGCTTTATGTTCAATTGAAAACAAGTCTTTCTAATCTAACAGCACCTTTAGCAGTTCAGAGGCGACCTCTACGGTAACTTCCTACCAGATTGTTTTTCGCCCTGACTAACATCACTCAATTGAAAGTTCGCCATAATTGTTCAAAAATTAATGCTCGCCATAAAAGTGGAAATAAATTCACCACTCGCCACGCGGAATTGAATTTCACACGGACGGCACACTAACAGTTATTTTACCGAATTCTAAACGATCCAGGACGGTGTACAGTCCTCGCAAGTTCACTATCCGTTTTCACTGTCAAATCCGCGCTTGTCACAGTTCGGCTCTGACGTTATCCGCGGCAGAGCGCGACCAGACGTTTAACTGGCGTGGACCTCACAGTGTTTGAGAGCTAAGTGAACGTTCGTACTGCTTCAGGGGCTGTATTTACAGTGTGTTACAAAAAGGTACGGCCAAACTTTCAAGAAACATTCCTCACACACAAAGAAAGAAAATATGTTTTGTGGACATGTGTCCGGAGACGCTTAATTTCCATGTTAGAGCTCATTTTATTACTTCTCTTCAAATCACATTAATCATGGAATGGAAACACACAACAACAGAACGTACCAGCGTGACTTCAAACAATTTGTTACAGGAAATGATCAAAATGTCCTCCGTTAGCGAGGATACACGCATCCACCCTCCGTCGCATGGAATCCCTGATGCGCTGATGCAGCCCTGGAGAATGGCGTATTGTATCACAGCCGTCCACAATACGAACACGAAGAGTCTCTACGTTTGGTACCGGGGTTGAGTAGACAAGAGATTTCAAATGCCCCTATAAATGAAAGTCAAGAGGGTTGACGTTTGGAGAGCGTGGAGGCCATTGAATTGGTCCGCCTCTACCAATCCATCGGTCACCGAATCTGTTGTTGAGAAGCGTACGAACACTTCGACTGAAATGTGCAGGAGCTCCATCGTGCATGAACCACATGTTGTGTCGTACTTGTAAAGGCAGATGTTCTAGCAGCACAGGTAGAGTATCCCGTATGAAATCATGATAACGTGCTCCATTGAGCGTAGATGGAAGAACATGGGGCCCAATCAAGACATCACCAACAATGCCTGCCCAAACGTTCACAGAAAATCTGTGTTGATGACGTGATTGCACAATTGCGTGCGGATTCTCGTCAGCCCACACATGTTGATTGTGAAAATTACAATTTGATCACGTTGGAATGAAGCCTCATCCGTAAAGAGAACATTTGCACTGAAATGAGGATTGACACATTGTTGGATGAACCATTCGCAGAAGTGTACCCGTGGAGGCCAATCAGCTGCTGATAGTGCCTGCACACGCTGTACATGATAGGGAAACAACTGGTTCTCCCGTAGCACTCTCCATACAGTGACGTGGTCAACGTTACCTTGTACAGCAGCAACTTCTCTGACGCTGATATTATGGTTATCGTCAACTGCACGAAGAATTGCCTCGTCCATTGAAAGTGTCCTCGTCGTTCTAGTTCTTCTCCAGTCGCGAGTCATAGGCTGGAATGTTCGGTGCTCCTTAAGACGCCGATCAATTGCTTCGAACGTCTTCCTGTCGGGACACCTTCGTTCTGGAAATCTGTCTCGATACAAACGTACCGCGTCACGGCTATTGCCCCGTGCTAATCCATACATCAAATGGGCATCTGCCAACTCCGCATTTGTAAACATTGCACTGACTGCAAAACCACGTTCGTGATGAACACTAACCTGTTGATGCTACGTACTGATGTGCTTGATGCTAGTACTGTAGAGCAATGAGTCGCATGTCAACACAAGCACCGAAGTCAACATTACCTTCCTTCAATTGGGCGAACTGGCGGTGAATCGAGGAAACTAAAATGAACTCAACCATGGAAATTAAGTGTTTCCGGACACATGTCCACATAACATCTTTTCTTTATTTGTGTGTGAGGAATGTTTCCTGAAAATTTGGCCGTACCTTTTGGAACACCATGTATAAGGTGCCGGTGCGGACTGCCGAGAAAACATCTGTTGTCTCTGTCTATTTTCATACGGCGGCAGTCTACAAACGACCGATATCTCGGGCAAATAATCTTCAATAATATAATTACCAATTACTTCAGAAACTACTTAACTTTTGCTGGTATGCAGACAAGTATTTTGAAAGCACGTAAAAAGTTTAAGCTCGCTAGAATGAAAACTTTGCTTAGTAGAATTTATTTATTGGAACTAACGGCAGATTGTTACCTATGAACCATACCTTTGCTATTTATGTTACAAGTCTTAAACTTGGTGTAGCTCTGTTATTTGATATATTTGATCACCTGGTTTAACCAAAATCTCCTATCATTAAAATTTCAAGTACTTAATCTACAACACTTAGGTATATTTTAGTTACAAAATTAGTTTTTATTTAATTACTCAAAAACTATAAGAGGTAGATTAACGTGGACTCTTTGTTATTATTTTTGGGGTGTACTGAAGCATAAAACAAATTTTCAAGTTTCTAAGTCCATTATTTAGCGCCTCTGATTATTCCGAAAAACGTGGATTCTGGCGTTAATTTTTGTTTTAAGGTTTTGGAAACCAGCACCACTTATTTATAACTTCTAACTGCACCTTGTGGCCGAATTCTGGCTTCCTAGCGTCATTATTTAGCGCCTCTGATTTCTCTCTTAAAACGGCATTTTTCCGTAAACTATTAAGTTTAGAACATCAAGACTTGGTACTTGGAACATTATTACACTAAACTATAATTTAACAAAGTTTTAAACATAAATTTTGATTTTTAATTTCATACTAAATTGTGGTGGAATACTTGTGCGCTACATGCAGACGCGTTAAGGTGACGTAGCGCTACTAGCAGTGAACTGGGTAAGTTCCGGCGCACTCGCTCGCCTCTGTATCTCACACATGATACAGCGCTTGGTTTGCTTCAACTGGACCACTCTTTAACGTCATTGGTTGACTATTTATGTAAATTTAGAACAACAGAAGTTTAGAGCAACGGTACTGATCGTTGTGGGAAGCCACATACTACGTCCCTCCCAATTCTCAATTTAATTTCAAGCCTGTCGCGTAGTCTGTCAAACCTACCCTCTAATTTCTGCTGTGAAGGGGGATGGATAACAGCAGTTTGCCAAGCAGAATTCTCTGATCCACACATTAAAAGGCTGTGACAAGCCTAAAAAATATACCAATGGAATAATTTTTCTTGCTTAGCTCTCCCAGGATTTCAATTTTGACATCTTCTATTGCGTTCTCTCTGTAGATTCCCTTCATAACGACTAACTTAAGGGCAGTAAACAAGTTCCGTCACTTAAATGAGTCAGCATTCTAACACTGATCACCCTCTCAAATAATTAAGAAAATGTAAGGAGTTAAATAAGTCTAGAGTTAGAAATGTTTCGTTTGTCTCTAGTTTTCTAGATAGGTGCTAGTACGTTCTATTTAAGTCTTACAAGAAATGCCACGAGAGTCGTTACTTGATTACAAAGATAGAGTAAGGGTGAACCTACCAAATAAGCATAAGATTTTAATATTCTGCTAGAAACACCTGTAGAGATATCAGCTTTACTGCTTCTTAGTGAAGTGATGGATTTTTTAATCTCCTTACTGATTCTACTTGTGAAACTAATGTCTATTGATGGTGTATGCATTGTCACCACAAGAAAATGTAATGTATCTGCATTTTGTTGTTCATCAGTAGGTATAAATACTGTGCCAGTGTGAGAACGAAATTATTAAATTTAGTGATCAAAGAAATGGAACACTCCCCATTATTGATGGAGTTTTTTTTTTCTGGGGCCCCAATTCCATATGGACAGCTTTTTTTATCTTGTTTTGAAACTAATATATTTGTTTCACTTTTTAATAATAGACTAGAATACTTTTACTATACCGGTGGTAATGGATTTTCAACTCTGAACTAGAACGTATCATCTGAATGAGGTAGTGTTTTCTTTTCCCAGGACTAGAGACTCTGTTTTACAATGAAACTAGGCTCAAAGTGGTGTAGGAAAATGTTTTAGAAAGAGTTGAAGTTTCCATTTATACTGTATGCTTCCAAATTTCTCCAATGTTTTCCATGTATTTTCTCTCAAAAATAACATAATAGAGTCATTGCTTACGATTAAGCGATACTTTTCTTCCATCATGTTTCACTACCTGCTCAGGAAATTGTAGTATTAACATATGCGCATCATGGTCAAATAAATCATGGGCTATTACTTTTATAGCAAAACAAATGCAGGTTTTAGGGTCTAAAACGAAATTTTCAATGCCTGTCCCGACAATCTTCCTGTGAAATTTCACAGCTGGACACATTCACCTCTGTATGCCCTTGATTAACTGAGCTGTTGGTTGAGAAAGGGGTGTATTGTTTAAGGGGGTGGGGGGTGGGAAATGAATACATACGCAGAGAACATTGGTTTGGCGTGGCTCGACGAGTTGTCACAAAACAACATAGCATACGGCATTACTGAGTGAAAGTAACCTAATTAAATCAACTTAGCCACAAATCAGTAACTGGTGTACATCCGAGATGCAAATAATGATTAACTAAAGGATTGAGAAGTTTTATGGTATATTGCTTCTAACTGAAATTTTTTATCTAGTTGTTAGCGCAAGAACTAATCGCTGTCGATCTTCTTTATCGATAGGTATTCATATATTAGGCACTTTCTGGTAAGTTATTTATGAGGGTTACGAACTTCATACACTGCAGCTTTTCAAAATTCAATTACTATGAACTGGCTGAAAACCATTTTGCAATGCGCATTGATATCTTCATTAGCACACTTCATAAAACTACAATTTACTTTCTCTGTGTAGCAATACTTCTGTCGAACGTCATCTGGCAATTTAACTGAGGAAAAACCATTAGGATATGCAGGACAACGGAACCTCAGATGACACAAAACTTATGTCTATTGATGACTGATGGTTTGATTTACGAGTGCGTGCAGAAAGGTAATGCCTCCGATCTTTTCATATGACAAATTTTAAAGATTTTGTTTAAAACAAACGTTATTAACACGATACATCTTTATGCTTCAGGTGAACGTACATACAGCATGTAATGTAATTATGCTGGTGCGTGAGAAACAGCGTGCTTTAATCGAGTATCGTATTCGAAGAGTTCCTCCACACATGGAGCATACTCTCCTTCGTCATGGCAGTGTCAGACCACACCTGACCGCCGCAAAATCTGCAAAAATCCGACACCTTGGCTTTACTACCGTCGATCGTCCTCCACACAGTCCCGACTTGCTGACATGGTTTTTTTTATCTGTTTTCAGAACCTACAGAACATTTCTGAGGACTTCACTTTGACAGTGATGAAGCAGTGTGAGCAAAGGTGAGATTGTGCCATTGTCGACATAGTCAAACATTCTACAGTGACGGTATCAACAAACTGTTCTTGTTGGGAGGAATGTCTTCGTCATCAGCGTGACTATGTTGAGAAATAAATATGTAGACATGAAGAATGTAGAATGTCTAATTAAAAAAAAAAACGTTCCATAAACTCCAGAACTACAGGCCTACTCAATCGCTTGAGATTTACAACTGCCCAACGTGAATACTCGTTTTGTTGCCACTTCCCACAATGATTTTAGAAATAATGATTGAATGTTATCTATCCCTTCTGCCTTATTTCATCTTAAGCCTTCCAAAGCTATTTTAAATTCAGATTCTAATACTGGATCCCCTACCTCTTTTAAATCGCCTCCTATTTCTTCGTCTTCGCCGACAGACAAATCATCCACTTATCGTGGCCTTTAGTATTTTCTTTCTACCTACGAGCTCTCTCCCCTTCATATAACAATTGAATTCCCGTTGGACTCTTAACCACCATTTCATTTAATTTCACGAAAGGTTGTTTTGACTTTCCTATATAGTGAGGCGATCCTTCCGAAAATGATTTCTTCTTCGATTTCTTCACATATGACATGCAGCCATTTCGTCTTATGTTCCCTGCAATTCCTGTTTATTTCGTTAGTGAGTGACTTGTATTTCTGTTTTCGTAAGTATCTCTGATCATTCTTGTACTTTCTTGTTTCATCGATCAACTGTATTTCATCCGTAACCCATGGTTCCATGGTTTCTTTGCAGTTACGTTCCTTGTATCTATGTTTTTCTTTCCAAATTCTGTGACTGCCGTTTTTAGAGAACGCTACTGAACTATTCCTTATTACAGTACCTATAGGCTTCGATAACTTTAAGCGTACCTCTTCATTCCTTAGTATTTCCGTATCCCACTTCTTTGCGCATTAATTCTTCCCGACTAATCTCTTAAACTTCAGCCTACTCGTCATCAGTACTAAATTGTGATCTGGGGGTATATGTGCTCCTAGATACGCTTTACAATCCAGTATCTGATTTATGAACTCTGTGTGACTATGAAGAAATCTGACTGAAATCTTGCCGTATCTCTCGGCCTTTTCAAGTATACCTCCTACCCTTTTGATTTTTGAATAGAGTATTCGCTATTACTAGCTGAAATTTCTACCAAGCCCATCTTCTCCCGTAACCCTTTCTTATACTACTCCTCCTACATTAGCGTTTATGTCTCCCCTGAATATTAGATTTCAATCCCCCTTTAGGTATTGACTTAGCCGTTCAGTCATATACTTTCACTATCTCTTCATCTTCAGATTACGAAATCAGCATGTATACCTTAAGTATCGTTGTCGGTATTTGCTTGTTGCGGATTCTGATGAGAACAACCCTATCACTGAACTGTTCACAGTAACACACTCTCCGTCCTACCTTCATAACGAATCCTACTCCCGTTATGTCATTTTCGACTGATATTGATGTCATCCTAAACTCATCTGACCAAAAATACTTGTCTTCTTTCCATTTCACTTCATTGACGTCCACAATATCTAGACTGAGCGTTTGCATTTCCCTTTCCAGATTTTCTAGCTTCCCTAACATATTCAAGCTTCTGACATTCGACGGCCCGACTTGTAGAACTTTATCCTGCCGTTGGTTGTTGAATCTATGTCTCATGGTCACCTCGATCTTGGCAGTCCACTTCCGGAGGTCTGAATGGGCGACTGTTCCGGAATCTTTTGAAGAGGGAGATCTTCATGACACTTTTTCAATTATAGGCCACATGTGCTGTGGAAACATAGTATGTGCCTTTAATGCAGTGGTTTCCATGCCCTTCTGCATGCTCATGTTGTTGATTATTGCTGAGTATTCACCAGTATGGGCGGTTTCCCACCCCAAGGACAAAAGAGTGCCCTTAATCCGTGTCCGCTCCTGCGTTGTCTTTGACAAGACAGTTGGCAGAATGATTGTGACTTCTTGTGCCGAAAGTCTTCTGCCAGCAGTGGTGATTGTCATTCAAAATTTCAACATTGGTAGGGTTCGAACCCGGTACCGAGGAGGTTTTATTACTATCAAAGACGCTACCCCTAGACGACCGTTACAACAATCGAGAGAGTAATAATTATTGCCAACGCCATAAAAGTGGTGATGTTTCAGGCAAATGAATTTGGTTTTCCGCCGTCATTGTTCAGTGACTCTCGACCGTGAAAGTTTTTAACACTGCAGAAATGTAGAAATTAATGTAATAGGACTTCGATATTGACGAATGTGTTCTTTCTTTATTCAAAGAATGATTAATGAAATAGCCAAAATGGAGCTCGAATCGTCCGGTCAACGAACAATTCATGTTCAACCCTTTGAAGACGGCCGCTGAAAACCACAAAAACACTCATAGAATCAAAAAATAATATTCAGGTAATAGAAGTAACGTAATTCATGGAATACTACAAAATTAAATATAGTTAGACAATTAACATTAACTAAATATCATGTAAGCAGGCTGTACACATAACTTACATATGTCTTCCGCAACGACAAGACACATAAAGATAAGTAAATACGGGAACGATAAATCAAAAAATGAAATAGAGGCTGGTTAAAACAGCTTAATGTAGTATACAACTTGCCTCTCAGGGTCATAACTTTTGTAGTATATATTGGTATTCAGAGACTGACAGTTCAAGTCTTATTTTTAAACACCGTGTATTCGAAAATAATTCTGTCACATATTTTAGTTTGTTACTAAATATAAATGCTATAACGTGCTGCCTAGGTTCGGTGGACTTTTTCAGTGGGTGTGAGCAGTCGCGGAACCCAGCTGGGGGCGACCTGTCTGATGTTCAGTGGTGTGTTGAAAAGTGATTTATGAGCGATTTTCGCGTTTTCATTATCACCTAGATTGCGACATGGCTGTCTTCAAGTATCAGGACTATCTGGAACCGGGGTCTACACAGAAGGATGATCTGCAGTCTCGGTTTTCTTGTGCCAGATGTGTCTCAGCTCACTGGAAGCGTCGGCGTCACCTCATTACGATCTCATATGATCGTGTATTCTTGCAGTACAGTTGCACCAACCAAGCTTGGATTGTTGCAGCTTTGTTCCTCTTCTAACGCAGAAAATGATACTTCATTTTATGAAGTGCTATGACGTTTTGTTTTGTCTTCTCTAAATACACGAAAAAAGTTATTTTTCCAAGGTGACACTTGAGATTTCGTCAGTAGCCCTGGTAAATTGAAGTCATTCGTTACAGTGGAAATGAGTATAAAGGCAGGGTTCCACGAAAGTATTAGTAAAATGTCTGAGGCATATAATTATGTATCGGATTTAATGTGATATTAATAGATGCGTATAAGACATAAACAACTATGACGAAACAGTTTCTTTCATAACACCAGTAACAAAATAAGGCGTTTGCATTTTCTGAATGGAAACTTGTATTAAGGCACACACTATCCAGCTTTGTTATTGGATTGTTAATATTTCATCCAAACTCCGTTCTTCCTATTTATCTCAAAGATTCACTTCGGAATTGATTTTGTTAAATTCTGTAGTTCTTACCCAGGATTTGTCGCCCACTCTTCAAGTATCTCCCCTTTCGGCTCATATGCCACCTAAAATTGCCTTCCATTGCGGTAAACACGCCTTGCAAGTGTTCCCCAAAGGTTTCCCACGTTTTCAGATCCGGGCTACATGCAGACCAGAGAAAGACACCGATATCTTTGTGATTCTTGAGTTTCTCCCGGCGTATTTGATAATCAAAATATCCACGGGTGTACTGCCGGTCTACAGTGTCCAACGGGTACAATATTTCGGCGATCATACATGTCGCCATCATCAGGTGAACTGACGGACTGAGCTCCTGTGAACGTGCCGGCACGGAGATCCGTACACTATGGCTGCTCAGGGGGAATTGGTTTCGGTCGCGGCGGCGGCCGATTTAAATACCCTCCGCCCGCGGCGCGCTCACTCCGCCGTCCGCGCCCCGCGCCACGGTCGCGCGGTGGAACAGATTGCGACGGCGTCTGAGATGACGTTGGTGTGATGGCTCTGTCCGCCGTGGTCGTCACAACTATACATTTGCTCGATTTACTCTTGATTAACCCAATCGCTGGTTCCCAAGCCTTGCTAAGATTATAGCCACAGTCACGGTTTATGAAGTTGTCATTGGTGCGAATTTCGATGGCCTCTCTAACAACGCTGTCCCAGTATCTCGACGTCTGTACCAGAATCCTCGTGCGTTCATACTCCATGGCGTGATTTTCCGACAAACAATGTTCAGCGACCGCCGACTTGCTCGGATACATCAGTCGAGTGTGCCTCTGGTGTTCACGGCATCGATCCTCGACGGTACACATCGTCTGACCAATATACGACTTGCCACATTGACACGGAATCTGGTACACGCCGGCCTTCCTCCAACCGAGGTCATATTTGGCGCTCCCCACCAGTGCACGAGTTTTATTCGGAGGACAAAACACAGTTCCGACCCGGTGTTTCTTCAAAATGCGGGCGATTTTCCCCGAGAGTGCGCCTGTGTATGGGATAAACGCAGTGCCTACCTCCTCCCTTCACAGGGTAATGGGGTGCTTAAAACTCTAGTACATAGGGCGCGCACTATCTCTGACGCAGAGAGTCTACCCCAGGAATTGGAACATCTGAGAACTGTATTTCGAAAAAATGGGTACTCAGAGTGGCAGATTCAACGTGCTCTCCGCCCACCCACTACAGCACAACCTGTAGAGATGGATGAAATCACGAGGGAGGAGGTAGGCACCGCGTTTATCCCATATACAGGCGCACTCTCGGGGAAAATCGCCCGCGTTTTGAAGAAACACCGGGTCGGAACTGTGTTTTGTCCTCCGAATAAAACTCGTGCACTGGTGGGGAGCGCCAAAGATGACCTCGGGTTGAGGAAGGCCGGCGTGTACCAGATCCCGTGTCAATGTGGCAAGTCGTATATTGGTCAGACGATGCGTACCGTCGAGGATCGATGCCGTGAACACCAGGGGCACACTCGACTGATGTATCCGAGCAAGTCGGCGGTCGCTGAACATTGTTTGTCGGAAAATCACGCCATGGAGTATGAACGCACGAGGATTCTGGTACAGACGTCGAGATACTGGGACAGCGTTGTTAGAGAGGCCATCGAAATTCGCACCAATGACAACTTAATAAACCGTGACTGTGGCTATAATCTTAGCAAGGCTTGGGAACCAGCGATTGGGTTAATCAAGAGTAAATCGAGCAAATGTATAGTTGTGACGACCACGGCGGACAGAGCCATCACACCAACGTCATCTCAGACGCCGTCGCAATCTGTTCCACCGCGCGACCGTGGCGCGGGGCGCGGACGGCGGAGTGAGCGCGCCGCGGGCGGAGGGTATTCAAATCGGCCGCCGCCGCGACCGAACCCAGTTCCCCCTGAGCAGCCATAGTGTACGGATCTCCGTGCCGGCACGTTCACGGGAGCTCAGTCCGTCAGTTCACCTGATGATGGCGACATGTATGATCGCCGAAATATTGTTCCCCCTGGACACTATAGACCGGCAGTACACCCGTGGATATTTTGATTACCGATATCTTTATTTTCAAATCACTTTTTGGTTGTAGCGAAAACATACACAGGTACATTACTTCGTTGAAACATTAGACATTCGTCCCGTACGGCCTCATACGTTCTTATCAGTTCTGTCTCTAGCATCTCAGTGTACGCATTATATTTAACTCTTGTGTTCAGTCAAGCAACGCGTGACTTACTCTTAGCGCAGAAGGATGCCCAAATCAACATTTCCACTATCAAGATTTCTTCCCATTCCTACCTGATGCTCTGGTCTCAAATAATTTCAATAATGTTGAAATCCCTTCTGTCTAACTACATTAAGCTTCTTCTTATCATTGAAGATCGCTTTATCCTATTCTGAAGTCCATACATACGTTTTTCAGTAAACTCCATTCCAGCCTGTCTATGTTTGAGTGTTATGTAGTCTTTCTGCAGTCGTTTCTTGCATGCAACCTGTTTGTTATGTGGCAAAATTTGCCGTACGCATCTAGCAGTTCCTGGCCACTGTAAATCAGCAAAAATTGGAAATGAATAACGCCTCATAGCTCTTTCTTTGCACAGAAGTAGCCCTTCGTACGCGTCACAAAATTTCCTACTTGACCCCTACCTTACGTTCTGTCCATATCGTGCACCCAGTCAAGCGAAATTATCAGTCACTGTACTTGAACAGTTCAACGTTTGCCAGTTTGACGATTAGAAAGTTCCGTTTCCTGTACGTACCGGTCTTTGCTTTTACATCACACCATCATGTTTCCCCCATTGTATTGTCACAATCGCGGTTTATGTACGCAACACGCATCATCACTAATGATATCTGTTTCCTATTTGCAGTAAATGTATGTATGCTCACACTATAGCCACACAGAGCCGACTGCCTTTATACCGAGTTCCACCCTCTACCACATGAATCTTTCATGTTTTGTTATATAGTTTACTCCTGACATGAAATGTGATACCATTTGTCTGCACCTGTCGGTACACAGGATTTTATACTATTGCATATACATTGTGCACAACTGTTTCAAACGACAATGTTAATTTTCCTTAAAACAGCCATGCTTTCATACTGATTTCCACTACTGTACAGCAAACTGAATTTTTCGTAACTAGTTAGTTACGGAAAATTATACAATTGTGTCGTTTTCTCGGAGAAATCGGACTCATCTGAGGGATCTGTTTCTCTCAAGCAGAAGCCTTTACGGATGGTATATATCATCGGCTTGCCTGTGTCAGGGCCTCTTCGCGTCAAGTATAATGTAATTAAAACGCTGGCAGGCAGCTGCAACTGCTTACCTGCCCGACTGGTGCCCGCCACTTGGGCCCTTAGCGAGTGTCTTCCTGGACGTTGCGCCGTTGCCATTCTTCCGGTGTTTGAGCCCGATGCCTGCTGCCGGTGGCGGGGCTGCACAACGGCCGGTGTAATCTCTCGGAAATATCCAATTACCCTTATCCGCCGCTCCTGGCCGGCGCAAACTGCACACTACACGCTGCGCCTGCTCCATGGAGTGCCCCTGCATAGCCCCCGTTACCTGCTACGTCCACTGTGCGAGGGCAGCAGCACTACACAGGACCTGATTCGCACTACGGGAGCGGATATTTTTTCTCGGCACGAAGGTTTTCTACAACTGGAGGCCACAGTTTAGTCGTACAGAACTGACAGCTACAAAGAACTTAATGAGGCACCATTAAACGTATACGAATATGAAATGTGTGAGATAAACACTTTCGAACGGATGAGAATAGAAGCCTTTAAGATACGAGTCTTCTTAAGAACACAGAAGATTAGATGGGTACATCGGATTGCTGCTGAATGAATACTGACACGAAGTGGTAGAAGAATTCATGGCGCAATTTCACTAAAAGATAGTCCTATTCGTTGATAGATACATACATACTATGGTACAAACGAGACTTTTAATGATCGTGGAAAGTGTAGAGGAGTAAGCATGTACAGGAAGACCATGACCTGACTACCGCAAGTAGCTGAACGTTTAATGAATATAGACAGACATAGTTATGCAGATATGAAAAGGCTTGAACAAGAGTGAATACCATCAAGTCAGACTTCCGACTGAAGAGCACAATAACAAAACGTTCACTGCAGAATTCAATCTCAAACTAGATATGATGCATGAGCTAATACACATCTGCAAATATACCGTTACTTGTCTTTACCAAGTAATCACAAGCTTTGTTGTTTTTAGACATATAGAGCGTGGTCCACTGATAGTGACCGGGCCAAATTCTCACGAAATAAGCATCAAACGAAAAAAACTACAAAGAACGAAAATCATCTAGCCTGAACGGGGAAACCACTTGGCGCAATGGTTGGCCCGCTAAATGGCACTGCCATAGGTCAAACTGATATCAACTGCGTTTTTTTTTTTAATAGGAACCTCCATTTTTATTACATATTCGTGTAGTACGTAAATAAATATGAATGTTTTAGTTGGACCGCTTTTTTCGCTTTGTGATAGATGGCGCTGTAATAGTCACAAACACGTAAGTACGTTGTATCACGTAACATTCCGCCAGTGCGGACGGTATTTGCTTCGTGATACATTATCCGTGTTAATATGAACCGTTTACCAGTTGCGGAAAAGGTCGATATCATGTTGATGTATGGCTATTGTGATCAAAATGCCCAACGGGCGTGTGCTTTGTATGCTGCTCGGTATCCTGGACGACGTCATCCAAGTGTCCGGACCGTTCGCCGGATAGTTACGTTATTTAAGGAAACAGGAAGTGTTCAGCCACATGTGAAACGTCAACCACGACCTGCAACAAATGATGGTGCCCAAGTAGGTGTTTTAGCTGGTGTCGCGGCTAATCCGCACATCAGTAGCAGACAAATTGCGTGAGAATCGGGAATCTCAAAAACGTCGGTGTTGAGAATGCTACATCAACATCGATTGCACCAGTACCATATTTCTATGCACCATGAATTTCATGGCGATGACTTTGAACGTCGTGTACAGTTCTGACACTGGGTACAAGAGAAATTACGTGACTATGACAGATTTTTTGCACGCGTTCTGTTTAGCGGCGATGTGTCATTCACCAACAGCGGTAACGTAAGCCGGCATAATATGCACTATTGGGCAACGGAAAATCCACGGTGGCTGCGACAAGTGGAACATCAGCGTCCTTGCGGGTTAATGTATGGGGCGGCATTATGGGAGGAAGGATAACTGGCCCCCATTTTATCGATGGCAATCTAAATGGTGCAATGTATGCTGATTTCCTACTTATGTTCTACCGATGTTACTACAAGATGTTTCACTGCATGACAGAATGGCGATGTACTTCCAACATGATGGATGTCCGGCACTTTGCTCGCGTGCGGTTGAAGCGGTATTGTATAGCATATTTCATGACACCCCCCATGAACCATGGACCTTGCCGTTGGTGGGGAGGCTTGCGTGCCTCAGCGATACAGATGGCCGTACCGTAGTTGCAACCACAACGGAGGGGTATCTGTTGAGAGGCCAGACAAACATGTGGTTCCTGAAGAGGGGCAGCAGCCTTTTCAGTAGTTGCAGGGGCAACAGTCTGGATGATTGACTGATCTGGCCTTGTAACATTAACCAAAACGGCCTTGCTGTGCTGGTACTGCGAACGGCTGAAAGCAAGGGGAAACTACAGCCGTAATTTTTCCCGAGGACATGCAGCTCTACTGTATGATTAAATGATGATGGCGTCCTCTTGGGTAAAATATTCCGGAGGTAAAATAGTCCCCCATTCGGATCTCCGGGCGGGGACTACTCAAGAGGACGTCGTTATCAGGAGAAAGAAAACTGGCGTTCTACGGATCGGAGCGTGGAATGTCAGATCACTTAATCGGGCAGGTAGGTTAGAAAATTTAAAAAGGGAAATGGATAGGTTAAAGTTAGATATAGTGGGAATTAGTGAAGTTCGGTGGCAGGAGCAACAAGACTTTTGGTCAGGTGATTACAGGGTTATAAATACAAAATCAAATAGGGGTAATGCAGGAGTAGGTTTAATAATGAATAAAAAAATAGGAGTGCGGGTTAGCTACTACAAACAGCATAGTGAACGCATTATTGTGGCCAAGATAGACACAAAGCCCATGCCTACTACAGTAGTACAAGTTTATATGCCAACTAGCTCTGCAGATGATGAAGAAATAGATGAAATGTATGACGAGATAAAAGAAACTATTCAGATAGTGAAGGGAGACGAAAATTTAATAGTCATGGGTGACTGGAATTCGTCAGTAGGAAAAGGGAGAGAAGGAAACATAGTAGGTGAATATGGATTGTGGGGAAGGAATGAAAGAGGAAGCCGCCTTGTAGAATTTTGCACAGAGCATAACTTAATCATAGCTAACACTTGGTTCAAGAATCATGAAAGGAGAAGAAGCCAGGAGATACTGACAGGTTTCAGATAGATTATATAATGGTAAGACAGAGATTTAGGAACCAGGTTTTAAATTGTAAGACATTTCCAGGGGCAGATGTGGATTCTGACCACAATCTATTGGTTATGAACTGCAGATTGAAACTGAAGAAATTGCAAAAAGGTGGGAATTTAAGGAGATGGGACCTGGATAAACTGAAAGAACCAGAGGTTGTAGAGAGTTTCAGGGAGAGCATAAGGGAACAATTGACAGGAATGGGGGAAAGAAATACAGTAGAAGAAGAATGGGTAGCTCTGAGGGATGAAGTAGTGAAGGCAGCAGAGGATCAAGTAGGTAAAAAGACGAGGGCTAATAGAAATCCTTGGGTAACAGAAGAAATATTGAATTTAATTGATGAAAGGAGAAAATATAAAAATGCAGTAAATGAAGCAGGCAAAAAGGAATACAAACGTCTCAAAAATGAGATCGACAGGAAGTGCAAAATGGCTAAGCAGGGATGGCTAGAGGACAAATGTAAGGATGTAGAGGCTTGTCTCACTAGGGGTAAGATAGATACTGCCTACAGGAAAATTAAAGAGACCTTTGGAGAGAAGAGAACCACTTGTATGAATATAAAGAGCTCAGATGGCAACCCAGTTCTAAGCAAAGAAGGGAAGGTAGAAAGGTGGAAGGAGTATATAGAGGGTTTATACAAGGGAGATGTACTTGAGGACAATATTATGGAAATGGAAGAGGATGTAGATGAAGACGAAATGGGAGATAAGATACTGCGTGAAGGGTTTGACAGAGCACTGAAAGACCTGAGTCGAAACAAGGCCCCGGGAGTAGACAACATTCCACTAGAACTACTGATGGCCTCGGGAGAGCCAGTCATGACAAAACTCTACCATCTGGTGAGCACGATGTATGAGACAGGCGAAATACCCTCAGACTTCAAGAAGAATATAATAATTCCAATCCCAAAGAAAACAGGTGTTGACAGATGTGAAAATTACCGAACTATCAGTTTAATAAGTCACAGCTGCAAAATACTAACGCGAATTCTTTACAGACGAATGGAAAAACTGGTAGAAGCTGACCTCGGGGAAGATCAGTTTGGATTCCGTAGGAATGTTGGAACACGTGAGGCAATACTGACCTTACGACTTATCTTGGAAGAAAGATTAAGAAAAGGTAAACCTACGTTTCTAGCATTTGTAGACTTAGAGAAAGCTTTTGACAATGTTGACTGGAATACTCTCTTTCAAATTCTGAAGGTGGCAGGGGTAAAATACAGGGAGCGAAAGGCTATTTACAATTTGTACAGAAACCAGATGGCAGTTATAAGAGTCGAGGGGCATGAAAGGGAAGCAGTGGTTGGGAAAGGAGTGAGACAGGGTTGTAGCCTCTCCCCGATGTTATTCAATCTGTATATTGAGCAAGCAGTAAAGGAAACAAAAGAAAAATTCGGAGTAGGTATTAAAATTCATGGAGAAGAAGTAAAAACTTTGAGGTTCGCCGATGACATTGTAATTCTGTCAGAGACAGCAAAGGACTAGGAAGAGCAGTTGAACGGAATGGACAGTGTCTTGAAAGGAGGATATAAGATGAACATCAACAAAAGCAAAACGAGGATAATGGAATGTAGTCAAATTAAGTCGGGTGATGCTGAGGGAATTAGATTAGGAAATGAGACACTTAAAGTAGTAAAGGAGTTTTGCTATTTAGGGAGTAAAATAACCGATGATGGTCGAAGTAGAGAGGATATAAAATGTAGACTGGCAATGGCAAGGAAAGCGTTTCTCAAGAAGAGAAATTTGTTAACATCGAGTATAGATTTAGGTGTCAGGAAGTCGTTTCTGAAAGTATTTGTATGGAGTGTAGCCATGTATGGATGTGAGACATGGACGATAACCAGTTTGGACAAGAAGAGAATAGAAGCTTTCGAAATGTGGTGCTACAGAAGAATGCTGAAGATAAGGTGGGTAGATCACGTAACTAATGAGGAGGTATTGAATAGGATTGGAGAGAAGAGAAGTTTGTGGCACAACTTGACTAGAAGAAGGGATCGGTTGGTAGGACATGTTTTGAGGCATCAAGGGATCACAAATTTAGCATTGGAGGGCAGCGTGGAGGGTAAAAATCGTAGAGGGAGACCAAGAGATCAATACACTAAGCAGATTCAGAAGGATGTAGGTTGCAGTAGGTACTGGGAGATGAAGAAGCTTGCACAGGATAGAGTAGCATGGAGAGCTGCATCAAACCAGTCTCAGGACTGAAGACCACAACAACATCAACATTTCATGACAGGTGGATTGGTCGTCGAAGCACGTTCACCGGATCTGACGTCCCCGGATTTCTTTCTGTGGGGAGAGCTGAAGGATATTTACCATCGTGATCCACCGACAACGCCTGACAACATGGGTCAGCCCATCGTCAACGCATGTGCGAACATTACGGTAGGTGAACTACTAGCTGTTGAGAGGAATGTCGTTACACGTATTGCCAAATGCATTGAGGTTGATGGACATCAATTTGAGCATTTATTGCATTAATGTGGTATTTAAAGGTAATCACGCTGTAACAGCATGCGTTCTCAGAAGTGATAAGTTCATAAAGGTACATGTATCACATTGTAACAACCGAAATAAGATGTTCAAACGTACTTACGTTCTGTATTGTAATGTAAAAAAACCTACCTGTTACCAACTGTTCGTCTAAAATTGTGAGCCATATGTTTGTGACTATTACAGCACCATCTAGCACAAAGCGAAAAAAGTGGTCCAACTAAAACATTCATATTTCTTTACGTACTACACGAATATGTAATAAAAAATGGGGGTTCCTGTTTAAAAAAACGCAGTTGATATCCGTTTCACCCATGGCAGCGCCATCTAGCAGGCGAACAATAGCGCCATCTGGTTTCACCCTTAAAGCTAGACAAGTTTCGTTCTTTGTAATTTTTTCTTTTGACGCTTATTTCGTGAAATATTTGGCCCGATCACGATCAAAGGACCACCCTGTATATAGTGACCGCGCGTAACAAATCCTACTACTGCATCGTAGTTTAGATTTTATGTTGTCTTTCAAATATTTCAAGTATGAAAGTAATATATTGATGAAGAAAGTCAACATTAATTGATAGTAGGAAGAGATCGATGAACGCAGACATATATAGATAATTCAGTTGTGACGTATCGTATTTTTAATCAAACGATGAAACGTTTCCTGCTTGCCTGATATTACTGTATGGAAAGCTTTTCTCACCAACCCGATGAGTAGTTCAGTGACAGAAGTCGTCTTTGGTAAGTGGGGAGGTTGGTGACACAAAAACAGTGATGCTGACAGATCGCAGGTTTCACATGCGAATGTTGAATTGCGTAAACCATAGACCGCTGATAATGTGCTATCACCAAATCAACCACTTACATCGTCGTCAGCAGATTCAGACATATACAAAAGGTTTAAACAGTGTTAGTGAATGGAGTTAAATACAGTACTATGAAATAAGAAAGTTTCCAAGCTGAAATGAATTATTATTTCAGCCTAAATTATACAATAACCTTTTACATGACCTTTTCGTATGGCTGCCCGAGCAAGAAGAAGGAAGAAGACGACTATTCTTGCTTCACTTTTAAAATAATATACAAATGAAAATGGACCAGAGATTTTATTATAACATGGAACTAAATTCTGAATTTGGAAACAATAATTACATTTCAGCAAATTATAGCAGTTTGTTTCATTGTCCCCCTCCCCCGCCCCGCCCTCCCCCCCCCCCCCCCTGAATTTTAGAGACAATGTCTGTTACAGATTTTGGATATTCCATTTAATGTTGCATCATTTAATAATGTAAGTAATGACATAGTTATAATTAGCTGAATATAATGTGGGTTTGCTTAACAAATGTTTTGATGGAGATGAATGATGGTTGCCTGCAGACAGTTTCAGTTCATTAATATAATATAATTGATATCCTTGTCATGACATTCATACAGGTGATTTAATTATAAGAGATTACTTAAAATCTTGCAAGTAAATATAAATAGTCATGACTTAGCACCAAAGTCTGGAATATCTCTGTACTCAAGACAATTTAAACGAATATTTGCCCCCTGCTCCTCTCCCCATTTGAGTGTAGCCATCAGGAAATCTGAGAAAACTGCGATTTAATACTTCACAAAATTAAAGACGTTACGAATCATTACAAAATGATACCGGAGTAATACACATTACAGATGTTAAGTCTGTTAAGTATACTTCTTTGGAAGGTAATCGTAAGAATACGTTGTTCAGAAAAACTGACATTATTTTAATGTTCTCTGCTGCGGTACCTCAAATTCATGATACTAACATATATTTATAAACTTTTGGACAATGTTCGTATTCTTGAGCCCACTTGATCTCATAGGTAACATAACAAGAGTGTTGTACAATACTTTTGGTAGCTACAGTAAAATGATAGCAGTAGTAAAATGGAGCTTACAGTTTTGTCTTTTCTACAACAATAAGTGTTAAATTTCAGGAGATGCTGGAGTGTCGTGATGATCGGATGGTTTCACACGGATGGTCAGTTGCGATGGACCCAAGGACAAGGTGCTGACTATCTGGCCGATTGTTGTGGGACCCATCTAAATGGCGAAGATCCAGACAGAAAGATCTACGATCATAATGGTAGGTGGGATGCGTTAACATAGTTCTAGTTGCATCTCAGCAGCAGACAATCGTCTTTAGCAGAGTACAAGCTGCAGTTTTACAATGTTGTAATGGATAATGAACACAATGCTTTATCATAAATCAATTTATTCATGACCAGTTTCAGTCACAAGACCATTTTCACAGTGAAAAACTATCTTTTACAGAGACATTACATCGCCTTCATGCTTTTCAAACGCAGCACAAACACCATTGCATGAATCGAGTAACGTAAGTACTCAGCATTAAAGCACTGACTGAAACAACAACAAGTAGACTCTACTTGTCTACTTGTTGTCTGAGTTAGTGCTGCAATGCTGAATATTTATGGTTCTTACGTTTTTTAAGTTATTCAATGTCCTCAGTGCCTGACTGAAAAGCATAAATGCAATATGGTTGCCTCTGTAAAACATGTTTTTCCACTGTGAAAATGGTCTTGTGGCTGAAAAGGTCGTGAATAAATTGAATCATACTGTAAGAAAGCATTGCGTTCATCGTGCATTTCACGAAATAAATTGATGCTGTTATCAGTTGCCTGAAAAACTGTTCGAGTTTTACATTGGAATTAGAGCTAAGCAATGCATGACTTTACAAGTTGTGCTGGCTGAAAATACTTAGATAACGTAAAAATAACTTTTCATAAAAGTGGAACTGATAAAGAATAACTTCAATACATGAAATATATTTGTGTTCTGGTTGCGGGAAGCTTTAATTCTTATTTAAAGCACAGTTCAGTTTCCGATACACTGCAACTTAAATAATTAACCTTTACTTCAAATTAGCGGATGAGGTAAATATTAGTCTTTCATAGTAAATGTCAACAACATGCACTGAGAGAATGTCTTTGTTGGGCATTTTTTAAATTCTGATTACTGCACAGTTTTAAATCAATAATGACAACAAGCATAGCACTTCACAGCGACAATTAGGTTTGCAACAGACAGTATTGTCGGCCACGCTACACCGGAATTTCATTATTTGCGGAGGCCAGGATAACATCCCCAATCCATTTATAGGAAAAAATTAGCCAGTGCATATTTGTATTAAGTCAGACCATATGTGAAGACTCAGAAAAACACAAAAAAAAAATAAGCTCAAAACAGAGCAGAGTAACTACTTTAGAAATTGAGAACCCTCTTCATACACAGTAATGTAATTTTTCACATGGCTTTGAAAGCTATAACACATGCTCAAATGCTTATATCATAACAACAAGTTACACACATTTACAAATAATTAATAACGTATGCATAACTTACATATGCCAGTCTTCAAATACATTTGACACAAAGCCCCCCCCCCCCCCCCAAAATGAAAAAAAAAACTAAATAGAAATTCTGTACTACTAAATACCTACACCAAGATACACTAGATTCCTTGTATAGTAAAACATCTGGCTTTATAGATGCAAATGTCTCTTCTTCCCCATTCTGACAGGGGCATGGTCATGTCGTATAGGATAGCGTCATTATTTCTCCTGAACTATCAGAGGCAGTGTGACTTCTTGTTCACTTCAGACTTCAGTATATAGAGCCTGAGAAGTAACACAACATGTAGGTTTCATTTGCATATATCATAGTCTACGGATGAGGTACATTAACACTAAAAATTTTTTTTGTTCTGTACCTTTAATAACTACTCTGTACATATAAATTCAATTTAACCATTTTGCGACACGTTCCCAGTATTGTGTATGTATACTGTGTGGCAGAGGTTACTTAACCTAACCACTAGTGGTCTGAATTTTAATCTTATCACAAGTGTGAAAGAATAAATAACATTATTTACATCTACATCTTCCAAGCTATGTCTATTCTATGGGTAAAGATAATGTAATGACCTTTTTCAAGAACCTTAACTTGTACTATGTATTAAGAGAGATAGAATTTTTCATTTACTTTCATTATAGACAGTAAGAAACGACAAAAGGCCATCACATTAGATACATCATGGCGTGAGTACAATCCTTTTAGTTTGTGCGTTCTAGGACAGAACAGCAGGTAACTTACTTCCTGAGGAATCGTTATTTCTTTGTTCTGACCTGTGTAAACTAGTGGCCATTTACTATTTTTATGGTGTAAACGTAAAGATTTTGGATGAGTTTTCAACAGTATGTGTTCACCTACATTAAATATCTATACATCCCTTAGTTTCAGATTACACTGATTCTTTTTAACTGGTCTTGTTCCGTAAGAGTGATCAGGATTTGCCTCACCTTGTTCTCCCATGAACACTCTTCTCTAAGGAAGTGAGGAAGAGTATCCTGATATGTGAAACGTGTTTGTACCAGCTGCTGAACATGACTCAACATGTAGGCAAAATAGCAATACGGACTCATCATTATTGTACATTTTGTTTCGCCTTAATGCTCCCCACTTATGATGTGTATACCATTAAGGCATTCTGACAGGTGGCTGGAATACAAATAAATCACGTGTCAGATCGTACATCTCGTCTATAGAACCGAATCTCATTTTGGAGTTTTGAATGTCCGTTAATTTTCCAGCGGGGTTTTGTGAAATTGGTGATTTATCTTTTCACCAATGCTGGTCAGAATCCTGAAAACCAGCCATGTTTTTACACTCATCTAAAAAATACTGTCTGTCAATACCGTTTTTCGCTAGCAATACTTGATAACGCATGGTTTTCTCCATAAATTACAATTCCTAAGGTGAATCTTGTGGTAGGCGAGATAAAGCATCTGCTACTAATATTACCCTTTCCAGAAATACGTGTTATTTCAATCTACAGCCCTGTAGGAATAGTGGCCAACATAGCAGGCATGCATGTTATCAGAAAACTTAATGCTTGATGGGCAGAGAATACCTTGATATTTTTACCATAAATATAGTAACTGAACTGCTTGAAGGCCTCAACTACGGGTATGGTTTCCAATTCGGTAGAAGTATAGGCTCTGTCCAATACTGACAAAGCATGACTAACAATAAGAAAACTTAAAACACGAATGTCATATTTACCATGTCCTTCATTAACTTGAAGTAAACTATCTCCCAAACCAGTGTATGAAGCATTAGTAACAACACAAAAATCCTTGGACATATCTAGATGATGTAAAATTTCGAGCTTGACTATAGCATCCTTGATAAAATCAAAATCTTCTTGATCGTCCCTTGATCAGATCCCAGGGCAATTTTTTAACAGATGCATACAGTTGCACTATTCCAAAGTTGATTAGAGACAAATAGTCTAAAAATGAGCAAAATCCTAAGAATTTTGTAAGTTGCTTTTTACTTCTGGGATAAGCAGAATTCTTGATAGCGCTGATTTTGTCTGGATATGGGTGTTATCATTGTGGAAGAGATTGTATGCCGTAGAAGTTTTGCTTTTAATATAAGTAAAAGGCCCCTGTGTGATGTATTCGTCTCAGTACTGAGTTTTATTGAACTAGAAATATTTTCTTAGGGGGAATATTTTTCTTGTCAGATGGGAAAATCTGAAACTGTGTTTTAATAAACTCTCACTTAATGGAATGAGTGATGTAGGTGCTGTCCCAAAACCATGGGACATACGCTTAGGTGACCTTCTACACTGCGCCAACCTACAGACACAAACAGCCTTGTAGAAATAACAAAAGAATCAAACACTACAGAGGAACAGTGACACATAAGGAAAAAGCAACACCGCCCAGCAGAAATCAGCACCTTAGTTTCTCTCAGTTGTACTCAAGCAGCACAACACAAGAATCTGCTATTTTAGTTCTATCGTAGAAGTACATCATTTAACTTTACAGATAAGACTAAGTTTAAGATAACCAGATGGCATAAACATCTGTTTTGGAAATATTGTCTGTCCAGATCACAACGTCAATACTTTTACTTGCACGTTGAAATTCTCGCGATACACCCCACACTACATACCACTACGAAGATGTACGCTATAGAATTACCACAGATAATATTTGTGGTTTGATTGGCTAGTGCTAGCTACTGGAATATGATAATAATGATATTAATGACGTATCTACCTATAAAAAGAGCTACAAGGTTTGTATCAATAACTACCACCAAAGACGATCTCAGTTTCAAAGAAAAATGCTGTGGACTGTAGCTAGACTGGATAGAAAACCAGATACTCGACTTCACCATTCACAGCAACAAATTAAATCTTCCTATGTGTAAATCTACTACATGGCAACACACTTATCTAAGCAACGGTGTAACTGAAATCTTCAACTCTTATATTAAAAAAAAAAAAAAGAGAATTCGTGCTCGATAATACCATATAAATAACTTTCCAACTGAAAACCACATCACACAGCGTAGAAACAACTGACTAACAGTGTGCTTGTCTGCCCTTTTAAATAATATTTATTTTACGTCGCACTTTTCAGAGGTATAATTTTCTTTTTTTTTTACTTGAGGCCATTAATCAGCGATAACTTCTGTGTGTAGCAACCACACTTGAACAACATTACTGCGTAGCTTGAATACCAATATATTAATTCGTTTTAAAATTCTGACCCTCCCAGCAATAATTGAACTCTTTCAGGAACTAATCATCTTTCACTTTAAATTAAATCCTGGAGATAATTTCCTTCATTTTTAACTTAAGAAATCTGAAGTAAAATCCCTCTTAGGAAACTATGAACTCTGAACTAATATTCCTGTTGCTTTGGGAATTAATATCTTTGTATTTTATTACGTTGCAGATTTTCTCTATCTAATTTTTTACTTCCTTTTGCCACTTTACGATGTTTGTAAACTATTCGTTTCCCATAAAACTGAACTTTATTTTTAAAATACAAGTCTCCGGACACTGTTTTTTAACATAAACAGTTCTGTCTTTATTGCCTGTTTTTTTTCTTGTATATGTACAAGTCAACTTTGATTTTACGAGTGCTGGCCTATCAAACAAACCCCTTTAAGCGGTAAAGTATAGAAACAATTAGATAAGAAACCTGGACGTTACAGCCACTTCTAATTTGCTTGAACTTTAAAATAGACACAAATCTAATCCCACTGTAGGCGTTGACTTTCCATGGACCCACAACTATTGACATCATTTAAAACACAGCACTCGCACTACAGGAGACACAATTAGCGTGTCCTCGGTATCGATAGTTCTTGTTTTGTCATTTAGGGTGTTATAGGAAAAGCTACTAAATTCTAGACCGCCCGCGCAAATCTCCTAGCAACTCAGATTCATTCTCGCTATATCACATACTACAGTAGGACGTCCGTTCTTCTAATTACAAAGCTAACACAGTTCCTGTATTTATATAGAGATTTCCAAACGTTAACTAAAACACATTAGCGCTCATGTTGAAGTCGCAAAATTAACCGTAACACAGTATCGCAAAGTGCTTGCTTTCACCTTCAAGTCCACTAACGCAACAACGCAGAAGCACAGTTTCCTCAGAGCCTCCTTTATCCACCTTCAAAGTCAGATAAGACTTCATGTAATAACGTCAAATATCTCCCACAACAAAATGTAAAATCTCCAGTCTGACCGAGATACGGATCTCCGACAGAGGAGTGCCTTTCAAGCCACACTTTATTCAGTAACCATTTTGGCATAAAGCCACGAGAAACCAATCCTAAACTACACTATACTGTAGCCATTACTGCTACCTCACACGAATCAGCCACTTGGCGTATTTCGCCACTCAACGTGAGATCAACATTATCTCAGATCGGCGTGAGTATCTTTCACACAAGCCGATAACAGTCTAACAACGTTCTCCTAAACATCTGTAGCGTTTGACTAAAACACTCCCTAGTCGAACCCCGATTCGGACTGATCTCAGTCCGCCAACCAACCAACAACGATAGACCGAATTTCTCAAGCGACAAACCAAGAACCATTTACGATGAACAAACATAGGACGCTAAGTCTCCATTTTAACAATAGTTGTTTTTTTCTGCTGCTGTCTTCGGAGCCTTGCGGTGGCCAGCTGCATCGTAAATGTTATCTTTGCCGCAAACCGCAACTCTGCAGTCGTCCGTGCTAAGCAAAATCTCTTTGATCGGATTCTGCTGCTGAGATATTTTCAGGCGACAACCTCTACAACATTTTACAAAAGTACATATAAGAACACTTTCTAAATTAACTAATTACACCATCCATCTTTTCGTAACAGGAAATTTTGATACTAAGATGAGGCGACGCCTAGTATTAATACCGATTTAACGCTACACAAATTTGGCGCATTACAATACCACTGTGGTCTGTATAACTTCTATATATTCCCTCATATGGTTTGGGATTATTATTATGTCGACTTATCCTAGCAGCAGAGAGAGGATTTTAATTTTCTGTTCCCTTAACCAAGGGCAGCTCCTGTTATACACTGATTAGAGAAATGACATTATCTCACCAATCAGGTAAATCCTCACTCAAAGCAGTTTTAATTTGCTTCAATTCTGTCTTGTCCATTTTTACTGAAGTACAACTGTTAGTGGTGAAGCTAACCTTTCATTTATTTGTGTTTTTACTTGCATTTCACGGCAAAAGAACCTGGAAAAATCTTTTTCTTCAGCAAACTGCTCTCCTGTTTTAACTTTCTGTTTGGATGTAAAACGATGTACCTTTTCGTTCAGCTTAAAAACAGACTCTTTGAGTTCTGATTGAGCGTCAGTTAACTGCCGTATTGTACCAGGAAGCCCCTGGTATGCATTTTTTAGTTCTGTGATTTCAGTCTTTAAATTATCCTGTTGTGATAATAAATTTGTCAGTTTGGATGACATTGCACCTTATTAACAGGGTAAATTGGTTACGTCAGTTGACAAACTTATCAGTTTTGATGCTAAATCATTTTGCTTAGTTGACATTTGTTTTAACTTGAATGTCATTCCAGGTCATATTTCATTTGGCTTTAATGACATCTCATTTTGTTGAAACTGTAATTGTTCAAAACTTTCTTATCATAGCGTCCACGCAGGCAGGAGTGGACGAGAGGTTCTAGGCGCTACAGTCTGGAACCGCGCGACCGCTACAGTCGCAGGTTCGAATTCTGCCTCAGGCATGGATGTGTGTGTTGTCCTTAGGTTAGTTAGGTTTAAGTATTTCTAAGTTCTAGGGAACTGATGACCTCAGAAGTTAAGTCCCTTAATGCTCAGATCTTTTTGAACTATTTTTGAATAGCGTCCAAACTCGGACACAATGCAGCAAATGGATTTTGTTTTGAACTGGCGGTTCGACTGATATTTTCACTCTGAGCATTCAATCCACTTTCGTGAGTTGGAGCTTCAGCTGACCTCAATGGACACAGCTGCGAATACGCTATCTCCGGCATTCGATTCCATTCCATTGCGTATTTTTGAGACCGTTTTGGTGGTCTTCCCTATTTTTACCACAACATAAAAGGTGGTTGATCTTGCTGATGTTGTGGTCTTCAGTCCTGAGACTGGTTTGATGCAGCTCTCCATGCTACTCTATCCTGTGCAAGCTTCTTCATCTCCCAGTACCTACTGTAGCCTACATCCTTCTGCATCTGCTTAGTGTATTCATCTCTTGGTCTCCCTCTACTATTTTTACCCTCCACGCTGCCCTCCAGTACTAAATTGGTGATTCCTTGATGCCTCAGAACAAGTCCTACCAACCGATCCCTTCTTCTAGTCAAGTTGTGCCACAAACTCCTCTTCTCCCCAATTCTGTTCAATACATCCTCATTAGTTATGTGATCTACCCTCCTAATCTTCAGCTTTCTTCTGTAGCACCACATTTCGAAAGCTTCTATTCTCTTCTTGTCTAAAGTATTTATCGTCCACGTTTCACTTCCAAACATGGCAACACTCCATACAAATACTTTCAGCAATGACTTCCTGACACTTAAATCTATATTCGATGTTAACAGATTTCTCTTCTTCAGAAACGCTTTCCTTGCCAATGCCAGTCTATTTCGACCATCATCAGTTATTTTGCTCCGCAAATAGCAAAACTCCTTTACTACTTTAAGTGTCTCATTTCCTAATCTAATTCCCTCAGCATCACGCGACTTAATTCGACTACATTCCATTATCCTTGTTTTGCTTTTGTTGATGTTCATTCTATACCCTCCTATCAAGACACTGTCCATTCCGTTCAGCTGCTCTTCCAAGTCCTTTGCTGTCTCTGACAGAATTACAATGTCATCGGCGAACCTCAAAGTTTTTATTTCATCTCCATGGATTTTAATACCTACTCCGAACTTTTCTTTTGTTTCCTTTCCTGCTTGCTTAATATACAGATTGAATAGCATCGGGGAGAGGCTACAACCCTTTCTCACTCCTTTCCCAACCACTGCTTCCCTTTCATGTCCCTCGACTCTTGGAATTGCTATCTGCGTTCTGTACAAATTATAAATAGCCTTTCGCTCCCTGTATTTTACCCCTGCCACCTTCAGAATTTGAAAGGAAGAATTCCAGTAAACATTGTCAAAGGCTTTCTCTATGTCCACAAATGCTAGAAACGTAGGTTTGCGTTTCCTTAATCTTTCTTCTAAGATAAGTCGTAGGATCAGTATTGCCTCACGTGTTCCAACATTTCTACGGAATCCAAACTGATCTTCCCCGATGTTGATCTTTGTTGTTGTTGTGGTCTTCAGTCCTGAGACTGGTTTGATGCAGTTCTCCATGCTACTCTATCCTGTGCAAGCTTCTTCATCTCCCAGCACCCACTGCAACCTACATTCTTCTGAATCTGCATAGTGTATTCGCCTCTTGGTCTCCCTCTACGATTTTTACCCTCCACGCTGCCCTCCAATACTAAATTTGTGATCCCTTGAGGCCTCAGAATATGAGCTAACAACCGATCCCTCCTTCTAGTCAAGTTTCGCCACAAACTTCTCTTCTCCCCAATCCAATTAAACACCTCCTCATTAGTTATGTGATCTACCCATCTAATGTTCAGCATTCTTCTGTAGCACCACATTTCGAAAGCTTCTATTCTCTTCTTGTCCAAACTGGTTATCGTCCATGTTTCACTTCCATACATGGCTACACTCCATACAAATACTTTCAGAAACGACTTCCTGACACTTAAATCTATACTCGATGTTAACAAATTTCTCTTCTTCAGAAACGCTTTCCTTGCCATTGCCAGTCTACATTTTATATCCTCTCTACTTCGACCATCATCAGTTATTTTACTCCCTAAATAGCAAAACTCCTTTACTACTTTAAGTGTCTCATTTCCTAATCTAATCCCCTCAGCATCACCCGATTTAATTTGACTAAATTCCATTATCCTCGTTTTGCTTTTGTTGATGTTCATCTTATATCCTCCTTTCAAGACACTGTCCATTCCGTTCAACTGCTCTTCCAAGTCCTTTGCTGTCTCTGACAGAATTACAATGTCATCGGCGAACCTCAAAGTTTTTACTTCTTCTCCGTGAATTTTAATACCTACTCCGAATTTTTTTTTTGTTTCCTTTACTGCTTGCTCAATATACAGATTGAATAACATCGGGGAGAGGCTACAACCCTGTCTCACTCACTTCCCAACCACTGCTTCCCTTTCATGCCCCTCGACTCTTATAACTGCCATCTGGTTTCTGTACAAATTGTAAATAGCCTTTCGCTCCCTGTATTTTACCCCTGCCACCTTCAGAATTTGAAAGAGAGTATTCCAGTTAACGTTGTCAAAAGCTTTCTCTAAGTCTACAAATGCTAGAAATGTAGGTTTGCCTTTTCTTAATCTTTCTTCTAAGATAAGTCGTAAGGTTAGTATTGCCTCACGTGTTCCAACATTTCTACGGAATCCAAACTGATCTTCCCCGAGGTCCGCTTCTACCAGTTTTTCCATTCGTCTGTAAAGAATTCGCGTTAGTATTTTGCAGCTGTGACTTATTAAACTGATAGTTCGGTAATTTTCACATCTGTCAACACCTGCTTTCTTTGGTATTGGAATTATTATATTCTTCTTGAAGTCTGTGGGTATTTCGCCTGTCTCATACATCTTGCTCACCAGATGGTACAGTTTTGTCATGAATGGCTCTCCCAAGGCCATCAGTAGTTCTAATGGAATGTTGTCTACTCCCGGGGCCTTGTTTCGACTCAGGTCTTTCAGTGCTCTGTCAAACTCTTCACGCAGTATCGTATCTCCCATTTCATCTTCATCTACATCCTCTTCCATTTCCATAATACTGTTCTCAAGTACATCGCCCTTGTATAAACCCTCTATATACTCCTTCCACCTTTCTGCCTTTCCTTCTTTGCTTAGAACTGGGTTGCCATCTGAGCTCTTGATATTCATACAAGTGGTTCTCTTCTCTCCAAAGGTCTAATTTTCCTGTAGGCGGTATCTATCTTACCCCTAGTGAGATAAGCCTCTACATCCTTACATTTGTCCTCTAGCCATCCCTGCTTAGCCATTTTGCACTTTCTGTCGATCTCATTTTTGAGACGTTTGTATTCCCTTTTGCCTGCTTCATTTGCTGCATTTTTATATTTTCTCCTTTCATCAATTAAATTCAATATTTCTTCTGTTACCCAAGGATTTCTATTAGCCCTCGTCTTTTTACCTACTTGATCGTCTGCTGCCTTCACTACTTCATCCCTCAGAGCTACCCATTCTTCTTCTACTGTATTTCTTTCGCCCATTCCTGTCAATTGTTCCCTTATGCTCTCCCTGAAACTCTCTACAACCTCTGGTTCTTTCAGTTTATCCAGGTCCCATCTCCTTGAATTCCCACCTTTTTGCAGTTTCTTCAGTTTCAATCTGCAGTTCATAACCAATAGATTGTGGTCAGAATCAACATCTGCCCCTGGAAATGTCTTACAATTTAAAACCTGGTTCCTAAATCTCTGTCTTACCATTATATAATCTATCTGATACCTATTAGTATCTCCAGGATTCTTCCAGGTATACAACCTTCTTTTATGATTCTTGAACCAAGTGTTAGCTATGATTAAGTTATGCTCTGTGCAAAATTCTACAACGCGGCTTCCTCTTTCATTTCTTCCCCCCAATCCATATTCACCTACTATGTTTCCCTCTCTCCCCTTTCCTACTGACGAATTCCAGTCACCCATGACTATTAAATTTTCGTCTCCCTTCACTACCTGAATAATGTCTTTTATCTCGTCATACATTTCATCAATTTCTTCATCATCTGCAGAGCTAGTTGGCATATAAACTTGTACTACTTTAGTAGGCATGGGCTTTGTGTCTATCTTGGCCACAATAATGCGTTCACTATGCTGTTTGTAGTAGCTAACCCGCACTCCTATTTTTTTATTCATTATTAAACCTACTCCTGCATTACCCCTATTTGATTTTGTATTTATAACCCTGTAATCACCTGACCAAAAGTCTTGTTCCTCCTGCCACCGAACTTCACTAATTCCCACTATATCTAACTTTAACCTATCCATTTCCCTTTTTAAATTTTCTAACGTACCTGCCGGATTAAGGGATCTGACATTCCACGCTCCGATCCGTAGAATGCCAGTTTTCTTTCTCCTGATAACGACGTCCTCTTGAGTAGTCCCCGCCCGGAGATCCGAATGGGGGACTATTTTACCTCCGGAATATTTTACCCAAGAGGATGCCATCATCATTTAATCATACAGTAATGCTGCATGTCCTCGGGAAAAATTACGGCTGTAGTTTCCCCTTGCTTTCAGCCGTTCGCAGTACCAGCACAGCAAGGCCGTTTTGGTTAATGTTACAAGGCCAGATCAGTCAATCATCCAGACTGTTGCCCCTGCAACTACTGAAAAGGCTGCTGCCCCTCTTCAGGAACCACATGTTTGTCTGGCCTCTCAACAGATACCCCTCCGTTGTGGTTGCACCTACGGTACGGCCATCTGTATCGCTGAGGCACGCAAGCCTCCCCACCAACAGCAAGGTCCATGGTTCATGGGGGAAGATGTTGATCTTATACGTCTTCATGTATTTAATTTGTATCAGCTCACAAAAAATTATATTGTTGAAGATGAACTTTCCGGAAAGATGACATTTATTTAATGAAACCATAAAGGAGCGCTGCATCATTTTGCATCTTTGTCAGCAAAGTCAGCCACCTTGTACATTCCTGTTACTAATTAGTACATTTAAGTATAAAAATAGAAAAAAATTAATTTCTCGAAAAGAAACGGTCTACTGCACGTCGCTCGGCCAACAGCGGCCTACTGCAGACCGACACTTAAGAGACACCAAATACAAATCGACATCGACAGACAGGCCCTGTTATATGGCACTCGCGACGTATACGCTGAAATTGAATGTAAATAATACGTCTTTTGTAGTGGGCGTCGCTCTACTGCAGTGTCACACATGACGAATAAATAGGAAAACAGCAGAACGTCTGTGTAGGGCCATGTTTTTACCTACAGTGTCACTTGGCTGAATGTGTATAAGGCTCTGTGGCATCACTCAAACACAGCCAAATTGTCACACTAACTGTGTATCTCTAACAAAGTTGACGTATGTCCTCACCTCGGTGACGGTTAAAACGATTTCTCCCCCGGGTGGGCTCGAACCACCAGCCTTTCGGTTAACAGCCGAACGCGCTGGCCCATTGCGCCACGGAGACCTTGACTTTGGCTCACATGTGCTCTGTATATCAACGCAATTCGTATACCCCCTGTAGGAATCTCGCAGAATGGTAGCATCTGCTTACGCCTCTTCACATGGATAACGTGCATGCACACTGAAGCGAGGCTCATAAACGAATGACATCGCCAAGCATGAGATTATACTACAAAATGCATACAGACCACTGTTCTGCCTATGCATTCAGAAAAACTCTGAGGCCAGTAGAATACTTGTCATAGGTTGTGGAACTTCCCTTTCATTCAGTGTACTGCCATGTGTTAGATGCTGCTCGAGATAGCTCCGCTCCTTGCAGGAAGGTAAAAAAAATGAATGCCTTCTGTGAGGTTCGAACTCACGACCCCTGGTTTACGAGACCAGTGCTCTACCACTGAGCTAAGAAGGCGGCAGGTTTGCGTTTGTGAGCTATCCCCGAATTGTCGCTTCATCATACTGAATCTTGCAGCCCTCGACCAGATATCGGATTTGGCACCCAGCTGCTGCTGGGGGTGTCCACATTGCCGTTTTCCAAATCTCTTGACTGTTTCGCCCTTACGATCGACGACGATCGTCGGGCCACCAAAGGTTTGCGGTCTGCACAATCTTGACCTAGTGCACAGCTTGTGGGATAGCGTGGCTCGACTGCGAAATGCGCCTTTCGGCTCCTCTCTATGGCTACACTATGCTGTTGTCCACAGTGGCACTGGCGTAGTCAGTAGCGAGCCAGTGTGTGTGTTGGACCTTCCATCAAGCTACGGACCCCCTTGAAGATGTCTCCCGCAGTCGGAGACGAAACGTTAGGAAACAATACGGAATTCATCAACCGACCACGGCATAACAGCCCGCTTAATTATAATGGACATGATATTTCCGGCCGTGAAAGTTTACATTTTAGTATCAGACGCCTCTACGGGGAGGAGATGTCAAGAGAAGTGCGACGCCTGGAAGGACTCCAGAAGAAGAGAGTGCAGCTTTTGTGTTCCCTCACATTCCTGTCTCGTTGCAGAGCTGTCGGCGTTATACCGAAGTTTCTGAAGATAAAGCGACTGTTCTATTCGGGAAAGGCACAACGCATTTTCGAACGGACTGAGGAGGCCTTACTACGAGAGCGCATTCAGCAGACCCGACGGGACTTGGCAAGCACAAACTGAAAGTTAATGTCTCTCCATATTACGATCAGTAATAAACTGTGCAGCGGTGACTGGGATAAAATTGATAGCCTACTGCATGATACCATGGGGAAGCGTATGTTGACGACGTCTAGTAGACAGAAGAAGAAGTTTGATAATTTGCTACCTAATCAGACTGTTCGGCATTTAGACGTTTCCCGGACCGTTATCAATTTGTCCTTTCCCGGACCGTTATCAATTTGTCCAAACGTTCGTTATCTGACGATGAGACATCTGTGTTTGCCAAGGGAGGAAATTTTGCTGTTAGTCCGCGTTTTGTGCCCACGGAAGAAATTATAGCCAATGTAGAAGCAGGAATTCGCAGTGTAGATTCTGTAACAGCTGAAGAAATCCGTATAGAAAAAGTGAGAATATTAGCCAATGCAAAACCGCCGAAAAGTAATATAACTGTTGGTTGAGAGAAGAGCTTTAAAACTCCTGAATGACGACGATAGTATTTTGGTTCTCCCAGCTGACAAAGGAAGCGCAACGGTGGTTATGGATGTGGCGGACTATCAGAGAAAAATTACGGATCTACTGGATCCGCAAGCATATAGGAAGCTGAATAAGGACCCCACTAACAACGTTCTCAGAACTGTGTCGCGGTTAATAAAAAAGTCCTCCATTGAAGAGAGTGTACAGAAAGGTCTCTGCAGTTCGGTTGCGCTACCACCGAGGCTTTATGGATTGCCCAAAATTCATAAAGAAAATGTTCCGTTAAGACCGATACTAAGTGCCATTGGTTCGCCCACCTACTCGTTAGCCAAGTTTTTGACTACGCTGTTAAAACCACATGTGGGCCGTTCGGACTCTTATATAATGAATTCGACACATTTCATCAGCAGATTGAATGGCATAGTGGTCCAGCCGGAGGACATATTGGTCAGCTTCGATGTGGTATCGCTGTTTACCATGGTTCCACTTAATGATGTATTGGTGCAGCTGGATCGAATTTTTCCTGCCGATATTTTAGAGCTGTTTAAGTGTTGTTTGACGACCACATACTTCAAGTGGAATGAACAGTTTTATGAGCAAACGGATGGCGTGGCTATGGGAAGCCCCCTAAGTCCCGTAATTGCAAACTTCTTTATGGAGAAATTCGAAGAACAGGCCTTAGGTACTGCCAGCAAGAAACCAAATGTATGGTTCCGATACGTGGATGACACGTTTGTGTTGTGGAGACATGGTAGGGAGGAACTAAGCCGGTTCCACGAACATCTGAACAATATAAACTCAAGAATTCAGTTTACAATGGAGGAGGGGGTAGACGGCGAACTACATTTCCTCGATGTGCTTGTGTTTGGAAACGAAAATGGTAGTTTGGGCCACTCACTGTACCGCAAACCCACGCACACGGACCGTTATTTGCACCGGAATTCGAACCACCACCCACAACAGAAGCGGGGTGTTATCAAGACGTTAGCGGACAGAGCTAGAAATATTTGTGAACCTGAGTTGCTCGACGCTGAGATGGAACATCTCCACAATGCACTAACGAAGAACGGATATTCGTCCGCCGAAATAAAACGTGCGTTGAGGCAGCCACGCAGAAATCATACTGACGTACAGGCTACTGCAAAATCTAAGGTTTTCCTGCCGTTTGTTAAAAATGTAACGGAAAGAATAGGGAGGATCTTGACGAAGCGGAATATTACCGTAATTTACAAGCCCACCAGGAAGATACAGGAATACCTTAGGCCTGCCAAGGACGCTCGCAAACCATTGGAAAAATCTGGAGTGTATAGGATCCCATGCAGCTGTGGTGATGTTTATGTGGGTACCACCAAAAGAACTGTTTCTAAACGTTTGGAAGAGCACAAGGGAAATTGTAGAAGAGGAGAAACGGAACGATCAGCTGTTGCGGCGCATGCTTTCCAGCCAGGGAACCACAATATTCGTTTCGAGGAGACGCAAGTACTAGCGGCCACTAGCGGATACTACGAAAGGCCCTACAGGATGGCAATCGAAATCGCTAAACACCGAAATAATTTCAACCGAAAGGAGGAGGGCGTCAAATTAAACGGTATATGGATGCCGGTGTTAAAGAAGATGTGTACCACTCGTCCACTACTGGGTGATGGCAACGGCGATCGACGGCGACGGACAGCGGCCAATTGCACTGACGTTTTCAAAACACGTGACGTCACGCCGCGGCGCGGGGGCGCGCGGACACGGAATTTAGCGGCAGTCAGTAGCGAGCCAGTGTGTGTGTTGGACCTTCCATCAAGCTACGGACCCCCTTGAAGATGTCTCCCGCAGTCGGAGACGAAACGTTGGGAAACAATACGGAATTCATCAACCGACCACGGCATAACAGCCCGGATAATTATAATGGACATGATATTTCTGGCCGTGAAAGTTTATATTTTAATATACTGATAACTCCGAACGCAGTATTTTAAAAACTGCGAGCATAAAGGAGAGGCAACTATCTGTCGCTTCCGCTCAGCCTCCTGCCATTGCCACACCACATGCGCGCTCCTCTAAGCTGCCGCCCGTCGGAATGGAGCCATTTGCGGACGATGCAGAACCCAGGTCTTGTTTCTGAAAACAGTTTTCATTTTCCATAGCTCAAAATACGGTAATCGCCCAGGTTCATAAAAATGTAATATTGCCAAGCTATTCGGAGAGGGAGCCGAGATATCTGGTTGACGGTGTAGCTGTCACTTCTGAAACGTACGATGAAATGAAACGCACCCTTCATGCCAAGTATCGTGATACCGATAAATCGTTCAAGCCCATCTTGATTTCCTTGAAGTACAGCAGCCTGCATCTTTGAACCATACGTACGATGGCTTTTCGGAAAGTAAGGAACTATGGGTCGCTAAATGGAAACCATAATGAAAATCAGTACTGTTTTCAGAACGAAATTTTCACACTGTGGCGGAGTGCGCTCGGATACGAAAATTCCTGGCAGATTAAAACCTTGCGCCGCACCGACTCGAGTCCGTAGGAGAAATTCTGTGAACATTGGAAGGTAGGAGACAAGGTACTGGCGGAAGCAAAGCTGTGAGGATGGGTCGTCGGTCGTGCTTTGGTAGCTCAGCTGGTAGAACACTTGCCCGCAGAAGGCAAAAGGTCCCTATTTGTTCAAATGGCTCTGGGCACTAAGGGACTTAACTTCTGAGGTCATAAGTCCCCTAGGACTTAGAACTACTTAAACCTAACTAACCTAACGACATCACACACATACATGCCCGAGGCAGGATTCGAACCTGCGACCGTAGCGGTCGCGCGGTTCGAGACAGTAGCGCCTAGAACCGCTCGGCCACTCCGGCCGGCGTCCCGGTTTCGAGTCCCGGTCAGGCATACAGTCTTAATCTTCCGTGAAGTTTCAAAACTATTTTATTTGCAGCAGTTAGCTACACTTTCCAGCTAATTCTATAGATAATCGCTGCTCCGATGTAGACATCTCTCGTAGCGTTGTACCATCTTTCCAATATCCTCGTCGTAGAAGGCACCCTGTTGTGCTTCTCTACAATTTTCTACGCTGGACTGCAGCTCGTTGTCTGTGCTAAAGTGTTGTCTTCATAGCCAGCGGTTCATCTGAGCAGAGATGAAAACCAGAGGGAGCCAAGACCGCGCTAGCGCTGTATGGTGGGTGATCAAAGACTTCCTATGGAAACCGCTGCAGCAGCGTCCTACCTGCCCTTGCATTCTGCGACCGAGAACTGCCATTAAGAGCCGGCCGCGGTGGTCTAGCGGTTCTAGGCGCTCAGTCCGGAACCGCGCGACTGCTACGGTCGCAGGTTCGAATCCTGCCTCGGGCATGGTTGTGTGTGATGTCTTTAGGTTAGTTAGGTTTAAGTAGTTCTAAGTTCTAGGGGACTGATGACCACAGATGTTAAGTCCCACAGTGCTCAGAGCCATTTGAACCATTTTTAAACTGCCATTAAGAAGGAACTGCACGAGAGTTACCTTACGTGTGGTTGCATGAAATCAGGCGAAATCTCTCGGCAGACACCCACACTTGGGAGAGGCTGTTTTCCATGCATTTTCCACGCTCGCTGTGCGCTTAGAACTGAGAAGGACGGCGTGACGCTTCTATGGGCGTAATAGAGACGCTGCCCAACACATCTGTGGAAAGTTTCGTTGAATTTTCTTTCTGGTTTCAATTTCGTGATCGATGCGATCTTACTTTCCAAACAGCCCTCGTGCATTGGCTGTAATCATCGTCTCCACGCAGTGGGCGCTCAGTATCATTGGAAAGTTGCAATCATGACCTTTCTCCGAAGGTACTAAACCATTATCGTGAAGACATCTGTCGACAATGGATTATCGACGCTAATCAAAAATAGTGTGGTAAAATTCCGAAGCTCATAAAATACACAGAGAAAGAAGTCGGAGCCCTGATGAAAGAAAAAATCCGCGAAGATATCAGCCCTTAAGCATCTTTACTTCCCACGATAACAGCCTTCTAAGTATAAACAAAGTCCACAAAGATTATTAGACCATAAAAACGAGATACAGTATCGTTTGAAGTAGACTGCGCAACCAACGGGAACTGGGCACAGGAACGCAAGAAAATAACCAGCCAGAGGAACTGCATAGAATATTTAAAACAGGCCACTTACCGAAAACGTATGGCAAACTAGACAAGACATTTTGTTCGAAATACTGGCAGTCTCATCGCTACTCTATTTCTACATCTACATCTACATCTTCATCTACATAGATACTCCGCAAGTCACCATACGATGCGTGACGGAGGGGTACCCTGTATCTCTACTCGCCCTGTTCAACTCGCAAATAGAGCGAGGTAAAAACGACGGTCAACATGTGGTCTAAATTATCGTATCTTACCTCCTTGGTCCTTAGGCGCAATGTATGTTGCCGGTAGCAGAATCGTTTGGCAGTCGGCTTCCAATTCCGGTTCGCTAAGTTTTCTCAATATTGTTTATCTAAGAGAACACCGTCCTCCCATCAGGGATTTCGATTTGAGTTGCCAAAGCATCTCTGTAACATTTAAATGTTGTTCGAGCCTACCGGTAAATAATCTACCAGCCCGCCTCTCATTTGCTTCGATATCTTTCTTCAATCCGACCTGGTACGGATCCCAAAGACTCCAGCAGTAATCGAGAACAAATCGCACGTGCATCCTATACGCGGTCTCCTTCACAGGTGAATAACTTCTTCCTAAAATTCTCCCAGTAAACTGAAGCCGACCATCAGCCTTCCCTACCACAGTTCTCACGTGTTCGTTCCATATCGCTTTGCAACGTTACGCGCTGGTATTCAAGCGACTTGACTGTGTCAAGCAGGACGCTAGTAATACTGAATCTGAGCATTACAGATTCGATCGTCCCACTCATCCGCTTTAACTTTTCTACATTTAGAACTAGCTGTCATTGAACACACAGACTGGAAATTTTGTGTAAGTGTGGTGTGCGTACTGTAAGACCTTCGGTACACACACCATCAGATTATTTGACTTGTCGCTCTAACGAAGTAGGCGAGTGTCAGCAATATGTCTCGTGGTCTTATCGTGGCGTGTTTATCTTCTGCCGTTAGGTCAGACGATAGGAATGACACTTTCACGTTTAGAGTAGCAGATTGACGGTGACCAACTTTAAACAGAACTTGATTAATTTTCACACACATTTATTAAAATAATAATAAACATAGATATTACGTAGCTCGATACTGGAGGCTGTTTACAATTGACAATCTGAAGTTCCTTTGGTCTTGGTACGTTAATCTTATTCCCACATATCTCTGATACTTGACAAAGTGTCTATACGTTTCTCTTCATGGCTATTGTAACATCCACGAGATAAATTTTTGGCTACAGAGCGACGAGAGGAAATTATGCCTCTAACAGTTATAAACATTATGTATTCGACGTATGAAAAAACAGTGAAAACTTATTAATTATTTATATAATATTCTATTATGTAATTAGACATATCGATGTGTATCATACAAAGACAAAGATAATTGTAAATTCCTTTTATGATCTGCGTTTGTCTTCCTTTGTTTTTACCTTTTGTCGGTTGGCTTTTGTAAGTTGCGGACGCATATCGAACTGAGGTCTGTTAAGAAATTGTAATTATTTGTTAATTATTACTTGAAAATAGAGTTCATTATTATTATAAACATGAATGAATAATTATTTGCAACTTTAATTCCTCTCTCAGTAAGCATTATCTGTGTTAAGTATTTCTTTCCGCTGCAACGAGCGCAGCCATTGACGATAGCGATTTGTACCGCGTTTTTGTCTGTGTTTTCCTTAGAAACAAATCAAACGTTTTCTTGATGAAGTCTAAATAGTGCACAATACGAAAGTATAGTTTCTGTTAAGTTTAATAGCATTTAAAATACTTATTTGCTCTAACAATAGAAAGTCTTTATCAATTGTCTGCGCCATCTTAACAATTGTCTCAGCGGCAAATTCAAATTACGCAACTCTACAGACATAAATGCCAAACGTAATACAAATGTGTAAAAATAAATGTGCACCGGTGGTTCCAAACTCATTTTAATGAAAATAATTCGAATCAGATTGGTTCTTTAAAAACAGTGCTCATAGCACGATCGTTCTAACAAACTTTTGTAGCTGATGTATGGAGCCGAAATTAATTACGCACGAGTTGCGTAGAATATTGTTTCAGGTAACATACGTCAGTGTTGTGCGCGGCTGATATTCGGTGGTTTTAATGATCGTTTTGCTGAAGATAACTGTTTCCACCATAATCCATAGTTGTATAGAATCCGTTGTATGAACTGCGAGTTAGTGACACTTACACAACTTACAGACAACACTTTAACACGACGTTAACTTGGATTTCTTTAGCAACTTGATCAAAGCTTTAGCCGGGAGAAAAATTATTTAGTAATTACTCAATGTAATAAAATAAGATTATGATTTCCATCTACAAATTAGTTAAATACCGAACCACTGAATAACCCAGCGAACGCCACACTGGCGCTCAACGTGGGGCCACCAATGCACATTTATTCATTTTAATAATTGAAATTGTGATCTATTACAGGTACCAAAACAAACTATTAATCATTATTTATTCACATGTTTCTTCCTACCGAACTGCTGTACTAATCTGTATCTGCACTGGTGCCAGACACAATTAGTACCTCCAGCCATAAGTAGTAACAATTGAATATTCTGGCTGCGAGAGTAATACTTTTGAGTGTTATTTGTGTGTATGTGTTTGTTATAAGATCATTTTGTGTCAATTGGTGCTTGTCAGTGATTTATATATTTGTTGTGCTATATTGGTGATAGAATGGTTAAACAAAAGAAAAATAAACCGAATGACCATACTGATGCAGAGATGACATCAGAGTCTCAGGTAGAACAATCTACCCATATTTCTGTCGAATTATTAGAAAATTTAATTATGAATGATAATTTAGAAACTGATGTCCCGAGTGATAGTAAAACAGAGGAGTTGCCAAAACAAACTGGCACTCCTGCATTCAACCAGTTAGGAATTAATGACAATATTTCTTTTGGGAAAGTGGTAGAAGTTATCAATGCTCAAGCTATGTCCATACAGGATATGCTAACAGCATTATTTGAAAAGTTTACTATTAAAGAGCAGGAGCGTGAAAAACAACGCGAGCTTAAAGAGCAGGATCGCGAAAGACAACGTCAGCAGGAAAAGGAAAAAACGTAGACAGGAAAAGCTTATAGAAAAACAGCAACAGGAGATCAGGGACCAGGAAAAGGAAATTTATGGAAAATATAAACAATATTTTTCTGGAAAGAGATAAAGAAATTGTCCGTAGGATAAATCAAGTGTTGGTCAATCGTGATAATACTATTACAACCCATTTTAAGCAGGGGATCGATGCAGTAAAAACCACTATTGAACCGTTAACAAACATTCCAGTTCAGGTCAATAGTTTTCAAACTGAAGTAGATAGACTAGAGAACCAATTCAAAGCCTTGGCTACCGCTGTGGAAACAGTGCAGGAGGACATTCCCTCGGAAATCCGAAAGCAACTCCGAACAGAAGTAGCCAGGGTGCTGAGCTCTGAAAATCAAAACTTTGAAAATCTGACAGTATGCAGTAATGACAACACTGGTACTGACAGGGAAAAGATGGCAGATTATCTAACGGTGAACTTTAATGCACCAGAAGGAAGACCAAATTTTGGTAATCAACCGATATTACCAGAGCAATATGTGACACCAAGGAACAATAATAGTGGAATAGAATGTACTTGTAGTAAAGTAACCACACCACCTGCGAATGATAGCAATTCCATGCACTTAACTACTTTGATGCATGAAGAAAGCCTAATTAAGCATAGACAGTTTCAAATATTTAACGAACAAAGCAAGAAAAACATACATTCAGTAGCTTTCATTCAAAACTTTAAAAGTGTTCTTCCAAAATCATGGTCGGAAGAACAGAAAATACAGTTTGTGGTTTCACATATTTCTGGTGATGCGTCGCTCTGGACATTAAATGCAGCAGAAACTGGCAAGACTTTCCACGACTTTGAGAAGGCGTTCCTTGATCAATTCTGGTCAGCGTCTACTCAAGAGCGACTCCGTAAAATTGTTTACAATGCAGAAATGTACAATCCGAAGTCAGGTTCCTTGAGAAAGTACTTTGAAAAATATGTTAACATGACCCGGTATTGGGATGAGCCAGTAACCACCAGAGATGTATTGCGAGTGTTAAAAGCTAGATTACCCATACATATTAGGGAAAAATTATTTAATGTTACAGACTCCGATATGAAATAATTTCCGTCTGTAATTGATTCTCTGGATCTAGTGCAAGAGGACGCCAGAAAAAATCCTGACGTGGTCAGCAATAATAATAGTCCTAATAGAAAAAATTTATGGAATGGAAATAATGGAAATAGGGGCGAAGGTAGTCCAAAGAAAAATAAAAGTAAAGCTTATAGTAACGAAAATACAATAATAATAATAGTAGTAGGAATCCCTACAACCAAAATTTTGTTTATCCTAATAATAATAACAGTAATTATCAAAAGGCCGAAGAACACCAACAACCGAATGGTAATTAGAGGCCGTACCACAATGAAAACCCAAACAATA
Source organism: Schistocerca nitens (assembly GCF_023898315.1). Lineage (NCBI taxonomy): Eukaryota > Metazoa > Arthropoda > Insecta > Orthoptera > Acrididae > Schistocerca > Schistocerca nitens. Next base: position 553,824,479 of record NC_064614.1, read on the forward strand.
ACAATAGCAACCGAAAGAGACGAAATGACAACAGGTCAGACAGTCCATATAAAGACAAGCCTAAAAATATGCGGGGTGACAGTGAATATTGGCGACAGCCAGGGCCAAGTCATTGGCAGCCGCAGCAAAATTCTATAGATTCAGGTCAGCCAATAAATTATATACAGGCTATACCTATACCAAGCAATCAATATCCACCGTGGTGGGATCCAAGCAGGCCTCCTCCGACTGAAAACTCACAAAATGTTAGAACAGTGGAGGTACCTTCGGAAGCAAAACAAAACACTCAGAAGCCAACAAACTAATTTCGGTCCCTGTAGGCCTTCGCCAGGTGACCGAGGCCAACAATGAAGGCAATAGGTCGATAGAACAAAAAATAAACATGATAGGATATCAGGATGGGAACAGAATCGAAGATGAGCTATATCAGGAACCTGCTGTCTCTGATAAGCCGCAAAGGGAAAATATCCAAGCAAGTGTCACCAGAGCTGTAAATGGCGTAACAACTACTATTCTGCTTGACACAGGTGCGAATGTATCAGTTATGAACACGCAGTTTTTCAAGAAGGTATCGGAGATAAGGAGATTGCCGATTTTGCCGGTTGCAAATTGTAAGGTTATAGGGGCTTTGGGAAAGAAGGCACAGAGTATAAAATACCAGACACAGGTGGAAGTTTCCTTGGGAAATGATCGCTTACTATGCACGTTCCTACTAATGGATAACTTGTCAGTACCGGTGCTTCTGGGTCTTGAGTTCCTTGGGGAAAGGGAAGCTGTAATTAATCTCGCCCGTGGGACATGTGCACTTAAGTACCAACAGCGACCCATAAGATTAATGCTGAATCGGGAGTTCGGTGCGAACCTTCCGCAGATGAGAAAAATGAATCTTTCTGTCAGCAAACAGTTTTTAGTGTTGGATCATAAGCACCCACAGATGTGTCACAAAAATCGAAATAACGATGCACTCAGCAACGTGAGTGACATCGTCACAACAATAGAAGAGAAAGTACAGGAGGCAACTTGCATTAATGCTTCAGAGGCTACACAATTAACAGAATTATTATCCAGATACGTCGAAGTATTCACTGAACGCCCTGGAATCATAAAAGATTACAATATGAAAGTATATCCGCACAAGACCTATTTCAGAGCATCTTACTCGGTTCCCTGGACTAAGAAAAACAAGGTGATAGAAAGGACCAATCAGAAGTGCAAGTGCACTACCCAACAACTGTAAATATAATGTTTATTGTAAAATAATTAGCAGTAATAATTTGATAATATTATGTATGTATTAGTTTATAAGCTTTTACGTCGAGTATTACACTGTAATGTTCTTGAATTATTTGAACAAGAGTAGAGAATCCCGATAATAAATGTATTTTTACTCTAAAAGGGATAAATAACTTGATAAACACCTGAGTGCTGTTGCATTAAATGTGAGGAATTTTACCTTCCTATACGTAGGATAGAAATGATTAAAATGCTTAAGTAATCTATTTGTTCGTGTGTAAGAATGGATATAACAAAAAAATTTTCATAAGATTGAGTCATGTAGTCCCACACACGTAGCGAGTGTTGGTGGGGTGTGAGCTGTGTGACTGATAAAAATACAATAAAAAATAAAATAAACTGCTTTCAGCACTAGTGAAGCAAAATCTGAATGTGTACTGATTTATGTACACGGTTTCATTACAAAGTCATTTAAAATGCTCTTATGAGCAACATTCCGGTTAGATAAACCGAACATGGGCATCTGTCCCAAAAGCATGGTAAATAACAACCAAAAACAATAAAAAAATAAAAAATAGAAATATATAAATATATGTATCTGTAATAAAAATGGACATGTACTGTTATCTGGACAGTTAAGTAATGATCTCATGGACAAGATAATGTAGCAGATTCTGAAAGTTTTATATTGTCCCATGCTCATGTGACAGTGTAAAATTTTACATTTTGTTATTCAGTCATGGTAATATGAACTTATGTGCAAGTGTACCAGACCTCATTACTTGAAAAGTGTCATTTGCATATAGATTGTCTATTAAGTACTGTGGGAAACTACTAACAGCAATCAGAACAGTGAAACGTGTTTCGCAGAAACTAGTGGATGCGTGAAGAACTGTGATTTACATTGTGAATAATGATGAACAGTGATAAAAACTCTGATCACGTAACCTTATGAACAATCTTGGAGTGTCAAAGTTAGCAGCAACGCTATGAACGTTGAGTACTGTTGACTGTATTAATAATTAATTAGAACTGATGACCTTTAGTAGTTTGATATGAAGCGTCTCCGCGTGCCAAATATAATGTGACAGACTATACAGCCAGCCGCGCAGCAAAACAATAATGCAACGTTGGCTACGCAGCGCGTCGCGAAAATATTTACATTCCGCTTAAGTAAACGAAGCACCACTACAGACACTTGTATGATTAACGGTGCAGTGTTCAAAATGTGCATATTGTGATAAACTTACATGTGAATCACTACATTGTGTTGAACAGTGTCAAAATACAGAACATACTCCAAAAACAGTCTAATTCCATCCGTATGAATGCGAGTGAAATGGACACTAATAAACTTTTCCACAGGGTGAGAATAGTAATTATTTTGTCCCTGATGCTTATATTTTGACATTTCATGTACCCGTCTTACACTGAGGGACGTGAGAAAGGAGAAGCAAGACCTGCTGCAGCGCGACTTCTAGCCAGCAGCAGATCCAAACCACGATGCAGCCGAAGGCAGCCGACGCCCCACCGACTCGGCCGGGGGCGGTCCAGCAACAGCCACTACCTGTCTGCGGTCCAACGGCTCGACACGGGGGCGGTCTTACGACGTCAGCAGCAAATTCTTATGACATTCGATAAATGAGTGACTTGGGAAATTTTATGATATACCACCACGAAAAAACATTCATTATCTCAGATGGTTACAACAGAGTCATAAATTTGCATTTTCCAGAATATTTTATTACATTCATGTGAAGCCTGACTGTTAAAAGTAGGTGTCTGTATTTTCTTGAAGCCCCTTGGACGGTTATATTCCCGGTTTTCCGAGTCCAGTGAACCCAAATGGGGGGGGGGGGGGGGGATAAGTTAATCCGGGAAGTATCCGCAGCAATTTCCGAGATAATACAGTCACTGAAGTCATTTAAAGTACTCGATTCAACTATAATTTTATCATGTCTAAAACAACATTGAAACTAAACATTTGCATCTTGAGAGTAGCAAATCTACGTGGATTACGTGGACTGATAAAAAAAATATATACAATAGATAAACTAATTTTTTTCTCAGCCCAAGGAGCATTGTAATATCCACGAGATAAATTTTTGGCTACAGTGCGACGACAGGAAATTATGCCTCTAACAGTTATAAACATTATGTATTCGACGTATGAAAAAACAGTGAAAACTTATAAATATTAATTATTTATATAATATTCTATTATGTAATTAGACATATCGATGTGTATCATACAAAGACAATGATAATTGTAAATTCCTTTTATGATCTGTGTTTGTCTTCCTTTGTTTTTACCTTTTGTTGGTTGGCTTTTGTAAGTTGCGGACGCATATCGAACTGAGGTCTGTTAAGAAATTGTAATTATTTGTTAATTATTACTTGAAAATAGAGTTCATTATTATTATAAACATGAATGAATAATTATTTGTAACTTTAATTCCTCTCTCAGTAAGCATTATCTGTGTTAAGTATTTCATTCCGCTGCAACGAGCGCAGCCATTGACGATAGCGATTTGTACCGCGTTTTTGTCTGTGTTTTCCTTAGAAACAAATCAAATGTTTGCTTGAAGAAGTCTAAATAGTGCACAATGCGAAAGTATAGTTTCTGTTAAGTTTAATAAGCATTTAAAATACGTATTTGCTCTAACAATAGAAAGTCTCTATCAATTGTCTGCCGCCATCTTAACAATTGTCTCAGCGGCAAATTCAAATTACGCAACTCTACAGACGTAAATGCCGAACGTAAGACAAATGTGTAAAAATAAATGTGCACCGGTGGTTCCGAACTCATTTTAATGAAAATAATTCGAATCAGATTGGTTCTTTAAAAACAGTGCTCATAGCACGATCGTTATAACAAACTTTTCTAGCTGATGTATGGAGCCGAAATTAATTACGCACGAGTTGCGAAGAATATTGTTTCAGGCAACATACGTCAGTGTTGTGCGTGGCTGATATTCGGTGGTTTTAATGATCATTTTGCTGAAGATAACTGTTTCCATCATAATCCATAGTTGTATAGAATCCGTTGTATGAACTGCGATTTAGTGACACTTACACAACTTACAGACAACACTTTAACACGACGTTAACTTGGATTTCTTTAGCAACTTGATTAAAGCTTTGGGCTCTGAGCACTATGCGACTTATCTCCTGAGGTCATCAGTCGCCTAGAACTTAGAACTAATTAAACTTAACTAACCCAAGGACATCACATACATCCATGCCCGAGGCAGGATTCGAACCTGCCACCTTAGTGGTCGCTCGGCTCCAGACTGTAGCGCCTAAAACCGCACGGCCACTCCGGCTGGCATCAAAGCTTTAGCCGGGAGAAAAATTATTTAGTAATTACTCAATGTAATAAAATAAGATTATCATTTCCATTTACAAATTAGTTAAATATCAAACCACTGAATAACCCAGCGAATGCCACACTATGTACAGGAATATGACAATCTTATTAGGCGCAGACTGAAACTTAACCATAGACTGGTAAAGACTAATGCAGACTGATGCAGACTGACTAATCGGAGGTCTGTACAGTCGTTATAATACCTCAAGCGTTCAGGTACCACTGCGCGAGTGCACTGCGCGAGTGTGATCCGCGAGGAGAAATGTTTCTACGTTAGCAGCAATCTCATTGGCTGCGTTACATGTTAATACGCGGATCGGCGGAAGCAGAATTTCGTCCGTCTCTAAGACAGCGCCATCTCGTAGTGTGGAGACGGACGAGCGCTGCGCCTGCGCTGTTGTGCTCAGCGGGGCGCGCTCTAGTGGGAAAGTTGTGTACGCGCTGACTACGCGGAACTATGTACACAGCAGTAAGTCAGCTTGTATCTTCCTACATTCACTCAGCTTCGACACCTTACCGTACACTATAGCATCATCAGCAACCAACTGCAGATTTCTGCCCACCCTGTCCGACAAATCATTTATGTATATAGAGAACAACAGCGGTCCTATTACATTCCCTGGGGTACTCCTGAGGATACACTTACCTCTGACGAACGCTCACCGTCGTGGGCAACACACTGGATTCTATTGGTTAGGAAGTCGTCTAGCCACTCACATATCTGTGAGCTTATTCCATACGCCTGCAATGGGTACCGTGTCAAATGCCTTCCGGAAATACAGAAATATTTTTAAAAAATGGTTCAAATGGTTCTGAGCACTATGGGACTCAACTGCTGAGGTCATTAGTCCCCTAGAACTCAGAACTAGTTAAACCTAACTAACCTAAGGACATCACAAACATCCATGCCCGAGGCAGGATTCGAACCTGCGACCGTAGTGGTCTTGCGGTTCCAGACTGCAGCGCCTTTAACCGCACGGCCACTTCGGCCGGCACAGAAATATTTAATCTGCTGTTTGCCCTTCATACATTGTACGCAGTATATCATGTGAGACAAGGCACGCTAAGTTTCGCATGAGCGATGCTGTCAAAAACCATGCTAATTCGCAGACAAAAACTTCTTAGTCTCAAGAAAGTTTATTATATTCGAACTGAGAATATGTGCAAGGTTTCTGCAGCAAACAGAAGTTAGGAATATTGGCCTGTAATTTTGTGGATCCGTTGTTTTTCCTTTCTTATATACTAGAGTCACTTGCTCCTTTTCCAAGTCTCTTGGGACTTCGAGGTGTGCGAGAGATTTACCATAAAGGCAAGCTAGGTAAGGGGCCAATGCTGTAGAGCGCTCTTTGTAAAATCGAACTGGGATTCCAGCCGGGCCTGGTGATTTATCTGCTTTCAAATCTTTCAGTTGTTTCTCTACGTCAGGAGTACTTATCAACTCTATCATTCATACGGTAGTCTGTCCAATGGTCAAATGACAGTATGTTTTTACAGTTCTCCTGTGTGAACTATTTCTTGAACGCGAAATTTAAAAATTCATCTTTCGTTTTGCTATCTTCAACTGTCACACCAGACTGGTCAGCAGCCGGCTGCTGTGGCCGAGCGGTTCTCGGTGCTTCAGTCCGGAAGCGCGCTGCTGCTACGGTCGCAGGTTACAATCCAGCCTCGGGCATGGATGTGTGTGATGTCCTTAGGCTAGTTAGGTTTAAGCTAAGTCCAGGGGACTGATATCCTCAGACGTTAAGTCCCATAGTGCTTAGAGCCGTTTGAACTGGTCAACAAGGGGCTGAATGACAGCGTTAAACCCGCTAAGAGGTTTTACATCAGGCCAGAATTTTCTGGGTTTCTGTGCCACATATTTGGCTAAGTTGTGACGATCGTAGCTGTTATATCCTTCGCGTATAGGTCTTTAGCGCGAATCTCTGCTAACCTTCGCTTGTCGTCCTTTGTGCTTTCCCTTTTGAACAGAGAGTGCAACAGCCTTTGGTTCCTCAGCATGCTCTGAATTTCGTTATTAAATAATTGTGGGTCTTTTCCATCCTATATCCACTTACTAGGCACATAACTTTCCATAACACAACTTACATTCCTCTTAAACTTTGCCCACAATTCCTCTACATCCAACTCACTGGAACTAAGTGATGTCAGTTCACTGTCTGAGTGATGTGCTAACAACTGCTTATCTGCATTATCTAACAGAAATATTCTCCTAGCTTTCTTGATTGATTTATTAACTTCTGTAATCATAGTTGCTATAATGACACCATGATCGCTAATCTCTGTTTCTATGCTGCCATTGCCAATAAGATCCGGCCTATTTGTAGCTACAAGCCCTAAGATACACTCCTGGAAATTGAAATAAGAACACCGTGAATTCATTGTCCCAGGAAGGGGAAACTTTATTGACACATTCCTGGGGTCAGATACATCACATGATCACACCGACAGAACCACAGGCACATAGACACAGGCAACAGAGCATGCACAATGTCGGCACTAGTACAGTGTATATCCACCTTTCGCAGCAATGCAGGCTGCTATTCTCCCATGGAGACGATCGTAGAGATGCTGGATGTAGTCCTGTGGAACGGCTTGCCATGCCATTTCCACCTGGCGCCTCAGTTGGACCAGCGTTCGTGCTGGACGTGCAGACCGCGTGAGACGACGCTTCATCCAGTCCCAAACATGCTCAATGGGGGACAGATCCGGAGATCTTGCTGGCCAGGGTAGTTGACTTACACCTTCTAGAGCACGTTGGGTGGCACGGGATACATGCGGACGTGCATTGTCCTGTTGGAACAGCAAGTTCCCTTGCCGGTCTAGGAATGGTAGAACGATGGGTTCGATGACGGTTTGGATGTACCGTGCACTATTCAGTGTCCCCTCGACGATCGCCAGTGGTGTACGGCCAGTGTAGGAGATCGCTCCCCACACCATGATGCCGGGTGTTGGCCCTGTGTGCCTCGGTCGTATGCAGTCCTGATTGTGGCGCTCACCTGCACGGCGCCAAACACGCATACGACAATCATTGGCACCAAGGCAGAAGCGACTCTCATCGCTGAAGACGACACGTCTCCATTCGTCCCTCCATTCACGCCTGTCGCGACACCACTGGAGGCGGGCTGCACGATGTTGGGGCGTGAGCGGAAGACGGCCTAACGGTGTGCGGGACCGTAGCCCAGCTTCATGGAGACGGTTGCGAATGGTCCTCGCCGATACCCCAGGAGCACCAGTGTCCCTAATTTGCTGGGAAGTGGCGGTGCGGTCCCCTACGGCACTGCGTACGATCCTACGGTCTTGGCGTGCATCCGTGCGTCGCTGCGGTCCGGTCCCAGGTCGACGGGCACGTGCACCTTCCGCCGACCACTGGCGACAACATCGATGTACTGTGGAGACCTCACGCCCCACGTGTTGAGCAATTCGGCGGTACGTCCACCCGGCCTCCCGCATGCCCACTATACGCCCTTGCTCAAAGTCCGTCAACTGCACATACGGTTCACGTCCACGCTGTCGCGGCATGCTACCAGTGTTAAAGACTGCGATGGAGCTCCGTATGCCACGGCAAACTGGCTGACACTGACGGCGGCGGTGCACAAATGCTGCGCAGCTAGCGCCATTCGACGGCCAACACCGCGGTTCCTGGTGTGTCCGCTGTGCCGTGCGTGTGATCATTGCTTGTACAGCCCTCTCGCAGTGTCCGGAGCAAGTATGGTGGGTCTGACACACCGGTGTCAATGTGTTCTTTTTTCCATTTCCAGGAGTGTAGGTATTCCATAAATGACTTAGCTGCTAGCTCAGTTGAAACTCAGCAGCCAACTCTTTATCCATTGTCATCAAAATTACAGTGTTGCTTTGTAATTCAGAGGCCGACAGTAGGGTAAATCGGTATGGGAACGTCAGTTGATGAGTCGGAATCGTTGTGCCATGGGGTATGGTGCCCTACATCACTGTCGTTTCTTCCTTTTCTTTACTCAGTGATGAGATTACTGGGCTCTAGAAGATTCAGGTGCTCACGAAAATTAACAGCGTGTTGAATCTGAAACGACGAGCAGGAGCTCGATGGCCAAACAGGATTGCCAGAGGCAAGAACTGGCCACCCGGGTGGTAAATTTTTAGAACAGAGGCCAAACGCCTCTACCATGGGGTAGCAGGCTATTGTCCACCCATACGTCCTGTCGGTGAGCAGTGTGGCACCGAGTTCAGAAGGTGTGGACGCCTTTACGTGTTTTGCCGACCTCTTACGAAGATAGCCACCTACCCTTTGTAGGAAGCTTGGAATACAGAATCAGCTTGGCCTCATAGTGGCTCTTACTTTTTTTCTCTAGCCCTGCGGTGTGCCTAACTTCATAGGCGGGAGAACGCAGTGTGTGACGTAAAGAGCACAGCCCTGAAGTCAATGTTTTTTGGTAGCAGGTAAAATGTTCTTGCTGCAGTTGGCGTCTGAAGGGGATGTGCTACTTTGGCGGGATTCTCTAGTTTTAGGGAAACCTCGCTATTGAGCAGCAATATTTCTTAATTTTGCATCTGGCAACTAGGACTCTTTGGTCAGAAGGTATCAGGAGGGCGTGAGTGACCGCCAGAAGAGAACCTAGGCATTTCTAGTTTCGTCATGGAGGTGTCCGTGGACAGTAGCTATGGAGGACGGATGGACTTGGCGTTGCATCACGGTTGAGCTTGCAGCATTTTCAGGTTGCGACAGAATACTGACGACCTTCCATGCACGAAGGGATAGCACTTCTGCAGCGTGCATTGTGGCGCAACACAGCCATACCGTGAACATAATTCACAGGCCTGGCAGAGTACTTAAGTTCGCTTCCACACTTGTGGGATCTAGGACGATCGCATGTCTCAAATTCATCACATATGTGTGAATGTGTGGACATAAGGGGATAGCCATTTACCTCCAGTCGCTGTTTCTATCAGAAATATGTAGAGTAGAATCACCGTTGTAGTTTATTTGAGTGTAAATTCTCAAGTGGGCTAGTAGTAAATTCATAGATGGGCAGGTAACGCTGCTATCCACTGAAACTTACACATGTGTTTAGAAACAGAATTGTCACGATTTCCGTAGTTGAATTTATACGTCGTTAATTAATGTGTTTGTGAGCGAATTTGAGTATTTAACTTACCAGTGTTTCTGTTTGGTACTTACACAATATTAAGTTAGACGCAACTAACCGGTGTTCGGGCAGATATTTTCAATCCTAATAAGTCCATGGAGAAGAAATAAAAACGTTGAGGTTCGCCGATGACATTGTAATTCTGTCAGAGACAGCAAAGGACTTGGAAGAGCAGTTGAACGGAATGGACAGTGTCTTGAAAGGAGGATATAAGATGAACATCAACAAAAGCAAAACGAGGATTATGGAATGTAGTCGAATTAAGTCTGGTGATGCTGAGGGAATTACATTAGGAAATGAGACACTTAAAGTAGTAAAGGAGTTTTGCTGTTTGGGGAGCAAAATAACTGATGATGGTCGAAGTAGAGAGGATATAATATGTAAACTGGCAATGGCAAGGAAAGCGTTTCTGATGAAGAGAAATTTGTTAACATCGAGTATAGATTTAAGTGTCAGGAAGTCGTTTCTGAAAGTATTTGTATGGAGTGTAGCCATGTATGGAAGTGAAACATGGACGATAAATAGTTTGGACAAGAAGAGAATAGAAGCTTTCGAAATGTGGTGCTACAGAAGAATGCTGAAGATTAGATGGGTAGATCACATAACTAATGAGGAGGTATTGAATAGAATTGGGGAGAACAGGAGTTTATGGCACAACTTGACAAGAAGAAGGGACCGGTTGGTAGGACATCAAGGGATCACAAATTTAGCATTGGAAGGCAGCGTGGAGGGTAAAAATCGTAGAGGGAGACCAAGAGATGAATACACTAAGCAGATTCAGAAGGATGTAGGTTGCAGTAAGTACTGGGAGATGAAGAAGCTTGCACAGGATAGAGTAGCATGGAGAGCTGCATCAAAACAGTCTCAGGACTGAAGACGACAACAACAACAACAATTAATCATAAGCAAATAAATTATTCCAGTCAATTCCGTGCTTTAAGGTCTAATCCGAGGCTCTAATTTCTCTTTATCCGCTTAACTTTTTCCGCAACTGAAATTTAAATAGTAGATCCTAAACGGAGTTCAAGAAGTTGGGAATACAACCACCACTTGGGTTTTGTACAATGAAAAAAATTCAAACTCAGATTTCGGACAGTACTCACTTACAGGCGCCACGCATTCGACTCATTGGACTGACCAGCTTGTCTAATCTGACACGCTGTGTCTGGAAGCCAGTCTAAATAAATCAGCTCTTCACTTGTCAATGAATTACAACCTAACCATTCTCGCTGAAACAGGCGTACAAAGCACTGCTTTCGAACGCAATACTAGCACTCTGCAAATCGCCATGTTGTAAACTTCGAAAGTTCGCAAAGCAAAGCAGAAAATGCAGACAATTATAGAACAAAAATTATGGAATGTATTTCTCAAGGCCAAGCTGAGACGGTCAGTTTGGATATTGAGGCAGAAAAGATATACTGTGCCACCTCATCACACCGTGAAGGACACTACACGCAATACCACGAAGTGGAGAATAATGTTCGCTGCCCGATGTCATGTTTTAACTACATTTTGGAAATGGGACTAGATCTCGTTCCTGGCATATTTAGCACAATAATTCACTTCAGGCTGCACCGTTACGCTGTTATAAGCGACATCAGACAAGCCTTCCCCACAGCTACAACTCCATCACAAAGACGAGACACGAATCTCTTGGTCTCGGGTATTACCATACAACGACGGCAGTTATTAGGTCGCTAACGAAGTGGCTACGAACCCCATAACACATTGTTTTGGTTTAATGCCTAGTCCCTTCCTCCTGACATCAGCGCTATAGGAAACAGTTACTCCTCACATGCGTGGCTTTGCACCTGCCGTTCTTCTCGCCGGTCACCTGTGTACGTGGACGATTTGGCAGACGACGAGACCGGTGCCAGCACGATATAATGAACATCATAAAATTAATGATGTTGAAATGGACTACGAAATCTTCATCATTCCATCATATCAGACAATATCAAGACACCATTTCCGACGGGAACACTCATCCTCGAAATCCACTAGAAATGTTGATCATGTTTCAGTTGCTGACGTCTTAAAGTATTTCTCAGTACGACCAAAAACAAAGCGTCATGTCCTTCAGATCGCCTCACTCCTGTATAAATCTCTCGGACTGTACCTTGCTTTTACTATCAAATTATTGTTTGAAACAACGTGGATAAGAGGTACTGCATGGGACGAGACTTTGCCTCTCGAAATTGCGCATCACTGTTTGCTCTGATCTTCTGACCTGAATTTCTTCATGAGTTACAAACCCCTCGACAGATAGGTGTCACCAATCTCAAATATGACAATTAATCACTGCCCGTTTTCTGCGGCACTTTCGGATGGGCGTACGGTACCGCAATTTATCTTCAATCGCAAACCTATGATACTGTTACTGTTCGTTTAGTATGCAGCAAGGCAAGACTTGCTCCAATCAAATGGGCCACTATGTTCCTGGAACTAGTTTCAGTTCTTGTCACGAGGATTTTACTTTCCTTTCGTTAGACTGCAAACCCTGGCATTAGAAAAACGACTATGTGAACCGATTCAGTGATTGATTTTTGTTGGATACAAAGTGATCCAAACCAATGGAAAATCTTTGTCTGCAATAGAATAACTAAAATCACTGACATCACAACTCGCTTTAAATGGTCCTGCTGCCCTATTCAAGACAACACTGCGGATCTACTTTCATGCTGTCTATCTTGGTCTCAAAAGACAGTACCGTTCTCGACACTTCCAGAGATTAAGAAAGTAAATCAACAGGTGCTAGCTGTAGTGGAGTATTATACGTCCTACAAAATGGATTCTACGTTTTGTGGCAACTTCAACATGTTACGCTCTTAATAGCAGTGCATTAACAGTACCTTAACTGTAACTCTCTCGTCTTGCATGTATCTGTCACATTCAACAGGAAACGTTTCCATCAGAATTTATTTCACTCAGTACAGGCAAAGAATGACCTAACGGTTCAAGAAATACACGTTTCCATCCCTTTGTTCGAACAACTTCGTCAGAGTTGGAGGACGTCACCAGCTTGCTGAACTACGGCGCCCAATGCTTCATGATGGTGAGCACCACTTCGTGCACCTTATAATCATGTAAACACACGTGCGACTTCGCAGCTTAGGTTTCCGCAACATGCTGTTGGAACTGGGTGAGGAATTTTGGATCTTGCTTGATCGTCAAACAGTGAAGGAAGTTTTACATACGCGCATGTAATGTAAGCTCGCCAAAAAAGAGCCTTGCTTGAAAATGAAGCACCACTCTCTGTAGATCGCTTACGACCATGGGAGCATTTTGTAGTTTCTGCAATAGACACCGCTGTCCATTTATTCACTAAGAATGAGCATAATGAGAAAACATGCTACATAATTCTCTTCGCTTGAGCCACCATCCATGCTGTGCAGCTAAAGCTGCGCTCTTGTGTGACTACTCAGGAACTTACGTCAGCAATTGAGTGATTCATGGGAAAGGTAGGGCTGCCACAGCCCATATATACGGATAGCGCCCCGATGTTTCATGCTGTCAAAGAAACATACGACCAAGCTGTGGACGTCACTCACTGGTGTCCACACGTACAGATTCTTTGCCCAGCATAGCCCCTCACGTAAGTTTGTAGTTTCGAGTGTATGGTGGCAGGGAGTGATAGTAACAGTTAAATGCTGCTTATGGAAGGTTTTGGGACTGCCACAGGCGACAGAGGAGTTCTTCGCCACTGCCCACGTTGGCATCGAGGCTGTGATCAACTCCCGAACGCTTACGCAGTCAACCGGCGATCATGACACCCCCTTGGCTACAGCACAGTTTATTGTTGAAAAAAAAAAAAATTGACCACAATATCTACCGGCCCGAAATCTATGACGACAGTGGGTCTGAGGCAGGACTACCACCATAGACAAAAACTTATGGAGCACTTCTGGTGGCGATGAAAGAAGAGGCTTTAACATAATTCACCAAAAGAAAAGGTTCACAGCGAAAGGAATTGGTAAGGTGGCTCTATTGCACGAGGACGTCTATTCACGTCCATGTGGAAACAATCCAGCATTGAGCAGCTACTGGAAGGAAACAGTACGCACCGCGGTGCCGCAGATCCCTGATGTCAATATAATCACAGACATTTCCACCAGTGTGAGAGCGGATACGGGAATGTGTGATAATATCTGCAATTCATACACTATGAGATCAGAAGTATTCGGACACCTGGCTAAAAATGACTTACAAGTGCGTGGCGCCCTCCATCGCTAATTCATGAATTCAATATGGTGTTTGCCAATCCTTAGCCTCGATGACAGCTTCCACTCTCGCAAGCACATGTTCAGTCAGGTGCTGGAAGGTATCCTGGGGAATGGTAGTCCATTCTTCACAGAGGGCTGCACTGAGGAGAGGTATCGATGTCGGTCGGTGAGGCCTGGCATGAAGTCGGCGTTCCAAAACATCCCAAAGGTGTTCCATAGCATTCAGGTCAGGACTCTGTGCAGTGGGAAGCAAGAAAGCGCTTAAAACATCAATGTAGGCCTGTGCTGTGATAGTGCCACGCAAAACAACGGTTGCAAGCCCCTTCCAGGAAAAACACGATGTCACCATAACAGCACCGCCTCAGAATTTTACTGTTGGCACTACGTACGCTGGCAGATGACGTTCGCCGGGCATTCGCCATACCCCCACCCTGCCATCGGATTGCCACATTGTGTACCGTGATTAGTCACTCCACACAACGTTTTTCCACTGTTCGATCGTCCAATGTTTACGCTCCTTACACCAAGCGAGACGTGGCACTTACCGGCGTGATGTGTGGCTTATGAGCAGCCGCTCGACCTTGAAGTCCAAGTTTACTCACCTCCCGCCCAACTGTCATAGTGCTTGCAGTGGATCCTGATGCAGTTTGGAATTCCTGTGTGATGATCTGGATAGATGTCTGCCTATTACACATTACGACCCTCTTCAACTGTCGGCGGTCTCTGTCAGTCAACAGACGAGGTCGACCTCTACACTTTTGTGTTGTACGTATCCCTTTACGATTCCACTCCACTATCACATCGGAAGCAGTGGACCTAGGGATGATTAGAAGTGAGGAATTCTCGCGTAAAGGCGTATGACACAAGTGACACCCACTCACCTGAACACGCTCGAAGTCAGTGAGTTCCGCGGATTGCCCCATTCTGCTCTCTCACGATGTCTAATGACTACTGAGTTCGCTGATAGGGAGTACCTGGCAGTGGGTTGCAGCACAATACACCTTGTATGAAAAACGTATGTTTGTGGGGGTGTCCGTATACTTTCGATCACATAGCGTAAATAGTCCCTAGGCAATAACATTTAGAGCTTTTACGGTTATTCCCTGGCGTTAATAAACGCAACACTGAATGTGGCGCCAGTCGTTGTTTATGGAGCTACGTACACGCGCAACAGGCACTCTCTACGTGATGGCGCTGACCTCTGCATGCGGTATATCACCAGCAGTTCTGGGATATCTCCGTATCCTGGTATCCAACTGGGCCACAGTAAAGCCGTACCACTCTTTATTTACTGGTTTTTCCGGAGACGCATTTACATTTGATCTACAGAGTCTAGATTTCATTCATTTATTCCGATTTCTATCTTTTCTTTGTTGTAACTTTACACCACTAGTACTATTTCTAACAACAACGCTTCCGGTTAATAATAACGGTCTCAGTGAAATAAGTAGTTACCAGCGTTAAACCAAATTTCTCATCGATTTTCTAGTATTATTTTTAATTTTGCTTTTTTACCGACAGAGTGATAGGTTGTGCGTGCGTGGAGGGGGTGGGGGGCGGGTAATGGGTAGTGGGCGTGTCTGTTGTAGGGAGGGAGAGGGGGGGAGAGAGAGAGAGAGAGAGGCAAACAGACCGACAGACGGAAAGAAAGAGACAATAGATAAGCACTATAGGCCCACCAATTAATGAACATCGTTTCACTTTGAACTGTTACTGGGGTAATGAGTCAGTATGTTTTCTGTCGTAATTATCCCTTTATTAGTACTTCTGGTCGCACAACAATACTCAGTTTCCTTTTTTTCATTTTGGTTCTTTACTTACATACCCCAGTGTTAGTTTCAATAGATTGAGTAGATAATGAGATTAACATTTTCTTATTGCATCAGTTTTAAAATTTCTCTGCTTTTTCAGACGCACTGATTAAGACTCTGAACTGGTATTAGGAAGAAATGAAGTTTAAATCCACGTTCACTAATGTCAATTCACGTTCTACGCTGTTTACATAAATACTTTGAGGCGAATCAAAATATTTTCAGAAAAGACTGCAGCCGGTTTCCTCCCATCCTCCTAGAGCACGTGCGGAGCCGCTAATTACCTAGACCATTGGCAGTCAAACTGGTCCCTACCGGCCACTAGTAGGAGTTCCAGCTATCATAGTGGGCTGTAGACGGTAGGGATGTTAAAGTGTTTCATTAGGCTTTCATAAAATTTTGATGTTAAGTATTTGGTAAGTAATTATTATTATACGGTTTAACTTCCTGTAAATCTGCTTTGCAAGTTTTATCAAGTGATGTTACTTCCTTACTGTATAAATCACCAGTATCGTCGAACCGGAGGATGATTAGAAAATTTTACTATCACGTAGATACAGAAGTGGGTGGTAAGTAAAAAATGTTGTCCATCCCTAACCTAGAAGTAGATGGAACGTTAAGCAGCTTTAGATTTTCCTTTGTTTCAAGCATATTCTATATATCTTTTACTTGGTAGTTTCCTACTCGAGCGATTTTTGTCATTATCGTATTCTGAAGCAACATCAAGGCTAATTGTCATGGACACCACGTCGTTGTTGTCAGTTAATAGTTGTCCTTCCCTCATTTTTGTTTCCATCTGCTCGGCCGGCATTCACCCTCAGCCGGGCTGAGTGACGTCAGTGGCTGCAATTGAGCCGACCGGTCTGCCGGGGAGAGATAACGCGAGCGCCTGCTGGCGAGTGCCCTCTAGTTTCAGATGAGGTCGCATTATTTAACTCTGGGGTTTCTCTTGGAAATTGCTGCATGAGTGCAACGCTCCAGAAATTAAAAACAAACACTGCGAATGCGTCATTCAGAAGTGACGGCGCGTGTCTCTCAACAACCAAAAGTAACAAATTCCATCCGGAAAAACAGTTCTGCCGTCGTGGGGGTGATATTCACCCGAAAATAACTCTTATGCAAAACGCATTAACCTCTCCGACCTGAAAGCGGAAAATAGACAAATATTGTTGTAACATAAGTTCCGCCTCTTATGCAAACAATGTTTTTTCATATAAACGTAAACATGTTTCAGCACCTTTGTGTTACCGTCAGTGGGTATTCTTCATTCAAACCTGTGAAATGTTAACACGTTTGAAGTGATAATTACTATGGAAAATAAGGCCTAAAACAGTTTTATCTTTTGCTGTCATTACCTTCATTTTTTTCCATTATTGGGATACGTAGGGTCCTCTGTTCGTAATCGGATACTGACAGCGTGTCGTCTGCAACTAAATGATATTGCTGTGAGTTTCGTTGGAGAGTTAACACATCATTTTATATCTAAACATAATTGTGTTGTGCGAAAATATTTCTTGATTGTATTTGCGACTACTTACGTTAGGTTTCGGAAGTCGTTTTTAATCTGCATTACGATAAGTTGTTGAAAAGAACACACAAATATCACAAACATTTTTCGAAACTTGAGATATTTCTGGCTTTAGCAGCCATCACATATAGCTGTTGAGAGCCTTTCCTCAGAGCAGTAGAGGCTGGAACATGATACATATGACGTAATTGTTGGAGTGAGTTACCTGTAGCAGATGGTACCCCCCTCGTGGGAAATACCACCAGAATTGTAGGTTATCAATGTGATTGGCTGATACTTTCGGAGACTGCGAGCCAAAATGCTAACTTCCTGTCATTAACATTTTCTCTAAATACGAAGCTATCACCTGCGTGTTTGAAAGTCAGAATTACATGTAAAACTAGAAAACAAATGCGAAACGAAAAGGTAGACAAAGCTCATCGGGCATCTTTGGAGTTCCACCGAGATCGGGCTCCCAAGCGAAAGATCCATGCTGCAGTATAAGATCAGAAGGGGCAGTCATCGTGGACAGATATGCTGTCTGGAGCGAAGGGTCATATCTTAATTTTATGTAGATTAAGAATCTGGAACATATATTTAGCTACTGGTATCGGAAGACAGTTTGTAAATATAGACTGACAGGAAGAAAATGCAACACAAAGAAGAAGCTGTGTGACATAAACGAAAACTGGTAGGCGTGTTTGCATATCTTAAATGTAATGTCTTTTCGAGTGACGGTAGTAGCGCCACTATGGAGATGAAAATGAAGTTTGCTTTAAACACACACCGTAACGGCCGTGAGCGTTAGTTACCTTTGATATTGGACGTGGTGAGTTGATGTTAGTCAAGACGACAAAGACACCGTTATCAACACCCCACTGAGTTTGAACGATGTCGTGTAATAGGGATACTAGAAGCTGGATGTTCCTTCTGTCATACTGCGGAAATGTTTGGCAATAATGTACCGATTGTACATGTTCGCTGGCTGCGGTGATTGCGAGAATGTACGGTCAGAAGAAGGTCAGGCTCAGGACGGCCACGTGGCACTGCCCAGAGCGAAGAAAAAAATGGCCCTGAGCACTATGGGACTCAACTGCTGTGGTTATCAGTCCCCTAGAACTTAGAACTACTTAAACGTAACTAAGGACATCACACACATCCATGCCCAAGGCAGGATTCGAACCTGCGACCGTAGCAGTCGCACGGTTCCGTACTGTGCGCCTAGAACCGCGAGACCACCGCTGCCGGCCCAGAGCGAAGACCAGTTACATTCAGCCTATGGTTCTGGGCATTGTACTATATCTGCAGCAGCAATTTGACCAATTGTTGGCACCACGGGGACACAACGCAGTGGTACAAATCTGCTACATCAAAGACAGCTCCGAGCCAGACGCCCTCCAACGTGTATTCCACTGACCCCAAGCCACCGCCATTTGCGGCTTCAGTGGTGTCAAGCGACAGCTTATTGGAGGGCAGGATGGAGGTCTGTTGTGTTTTATGATGAACTCTGGTTCTGCCTCGGTGCCAGTGTCGGCTGTGTGTTGGTTAAAGACCAGTTGAGGGTCTGCAACCAACCTGTCTGGACCCGCACCTGGAGTTACGGTCTGGGGCGCGGTCTCGATGACAGTAGCAGCACTGGTTATGTAACGCAGCCTCACTGCAAATTTATACGTCTGTCTGGTGATTCGATATGTTTTGTTACCATTCACGAACAGCATTCCATTGGGTGTTTACCAGCAGAATAGGCCTCGCCCACACACTGCTACTGTAAAGTAACACGCTGCTCAGTGTCGACATATTGCCTTGTCCTGCTCGAACGCCAGATCTGTTTGCAGTCGAGCCCATATGGGACATTATCTTACGACACATCTCGTCATCCACAAACAGCACTAACCGTCCCTGTATGGACAGACCAAGTGCAACTGGCATAGAACTCCATTCCACAAAATGACGTACGGCACCTGTACAACACAACGCGTGCTCGTCTGCACGCCTGCAATGAACATCCTAACAGTTACAACGGTTATCAATGTATCAGAATTTCACATTTGCAGTGACTTATCTCTCGCTGTGATACTGCAGTGTTAATCACCTAAATACGTTACCTAGACAAATGTAGTCCCCAAATTTCATTACTGTCATATTAATTTTCTTTTGGATTTGCGATTTATTTCCGTCAGTGTATTAATAACGCGACTTGACCAAGAGACTGTGGATGGAATTTACAACTTGCTGTTTTTCATGTTCTGCCTAAATAAATACGAGTGGCATTCCTAAATAGCTCAAATGGTTCAAATGGCTCTGAGCACTATGGGACTCAACTGCTGAGGTCATTAGTCCCCTAGAACTTAGAACTACTTAAACCTAACTAACCTAAGGACATCACAAACATCCATGCCCGAGGCAGGATTCGAACCTGCGACCGTAGCGGTCTTGCGGTTCCAGACTGCAGCGCCTTTAACCGCACGGCCACTTCGGCCGGCTCCTAAATAGCGAACGAACCAGTTAGTTTGGTAATAGTTCGTTACGGCCTCAAGACAACGGATCTCCGATGGACATGCTGCTGTCTGTACAATCTTTAGATGACTGCAAGTTGGTCAAAATTAATGGAACTCCATGCATTTCTCTCAAGACAACGAAATCAGCTAGGCACCTCGCGTGGTAGTGCATTCCCAGAACAAATGAGATCATTAAGACGTCATGTGTGGTAATACAGAGGAGGTTCATATGACTCAGGATTCTCTAATCACATTATTTACGCCGTATCCTTCTTCGTAAATAACACTTTTCAACTTAATCAAAAACAGTGTTAATGTTGCTGTTGTGTGGCCAGTACAGTAAGCGCTCTTACAGGCAGACTGTATGAACCGTGATTTATTTTCAAAGAATATTCTCAAGAATTTATTTTATTTACTAGCGACCCCTCAAGAACATTAACACATTTAATCACACTATGTAAGCATGGAAGTAGTTGCCAGGGAGTAACTGATGAAATCATTACCGAATTCCTTTTAACAAATGGGAATATTATTCACTTTAATAGTTCCTAAAAGCATTTTTCAAAAGAAAAAGATTTAAAATTATAATCAGAAAGCACCCTCTAAATATCAAGTTACAATTTATTCAGAGGCAGAAAGAAACAAGTTTTGACTCTATGAGCTTTCGGGCAGAGAACCTTGCCGCTCCCTTTTGACACGGTTGTAGTTACGACCGCTCACAACAGCCTCTGAAAGACTACACTGGTCCAAATCTGCAACACATCAGATATATTTAAACTAAGAGTTTTAACAATTTACACAAGCACACAAACTATGCACCCCCGTATGAGGCATGGAAATGGTACAAAACACTAACAGTTAAAACATTAAACTTGCCACCGAAGGTGAAAGGGTGGTAACTTTATATACTAAAACGAGCATTTAAATTAAAGCCCATGAAATGCAACCTTATATAAAATTCTACAAGGTTGGTCAAACAATAGTTAAGATGCTCTACAGTACACAGATACCGCCTCTCCAGATCATAGGCAGTAACATCAAATTTTCCAAAGATCAAATCGTATTTTAAGTATTAGGCCGTTACACTCCAAGCAATAAATTCTTTAACACACCAAATCCGACAAACATGACAGAGGCAACTACTAACGTACGGTAGATTGATGGGGAGATTACCGAACAACCGAACCACAGGTTGCTCTAACCCGACCCTACTCCACAAGGGAAAAACAGACCACCCAATTTATAAACAACCACCTTCCCGCGCGTCGGCAAACGGAGAAGAATGGTGGGACGACCCCAAAGCAAACCGGCTGGTGACCTCACCAAGAAAACAAGTAGAATTTAACAAGAGTATCACCAGCCACTTAACTTCTAATAAACTGCGATTTCTCGAGAAGACCTGGCGCAGCACGGACGCAGGAAGGCACGCCGATCCCCCTTCTCACGGCGTCGCAACTCGCACCGTCCAGACTAATGTCGTGGATTGACTCCTGTTGCTCTCGTGTCGACCGCGCAGTCTCTATAGCCCTAGCTATACGCGGCGGCCCACTGGACTCACGTGGGAACCTCACATGCGCCGACGCTCAAGACGGGCAAGTCATCTTGTGTCTCAGTGCGCGAGCGACCAACCGATCGATCCAATCGCCAATGACCATTGCCTGAGCAAACTCGAGCAGACTGGCGGCCTAACGCGCAGACTCAGATGCAGTAACTAAGCCCCGACTGGGCGACCACTCGCTGAGTTCTCTTACTGGCGGAGTGGAAAGACTCTCATTTTGCCGGCTTTAAAGGTTGATCCGACGACAGACATACCAGCACTCCGAACGACAGACAGACACTAACTGTCTAACAAATGCGAACGAGAGACTGACCCAGACTGACCGACTGGCTAGCTCATAGTGCCCCTGAAATGCACGTGAACAGGCAACCTTTCCCCTTTCCCACCAGAGGGAGACACCAAAGCTGCGATTGCCACAGCGGCGCCACCGCCAGAAACGGAGGGCGACTGCTTCACACTACGCGCTGCGGCGCGCTCTTCAAAACAGCAATTTTTACCACGGCTCACTGTATGTCCTGTAATTTTATCTGCAAACATGGCTTACGTAGAATCAGCTGAAGCAAATGATGGATACTATGGAAGTAATCACCACATTGTATACAACCACGGGACCTTTTCCTCAGGTTTATTACGCTCCAAAACGCTGCACACTGATCAGCCAGAAAATTGTGACCTACGTAATAGCCGGTACATCCACCTCTGGCACGGATAATAGCGGCGACGTGTCGTGTAATTGGAGCAATGACGCCTAGGTACGTTGCTGGAGGGAGAGGGCACCACATCTGCACACACAAGTCACTTAATTTCCATAAATTCCGGGGAGGGTGGGTCATAAGCTCTGACGCCACGTTCAACTACATCCAGGATCTGTTCGATCGGGTTCAGGTCTGGAGTGTCGGGGTGCGGGAACATCAACTGGAACTCGCCACTATGTTCCTCGAACCACGTCATCACACTGATGGCCTTGTGACACGGCGAATTATCTTGCTGAAAAATGTCACTGACGTCGGGAAACACGATCATCACGAAGGGGAGTACATTGTCTGCAACTAGTGAACGATACCCTTTGGCCGTCATGGCGCCCACGTGAATGTTCCCCAGAGCATAGTGGAGCCGCCAATAGCTTGTCTCCGTCATTTAGTACAGGAGCTGTTCCCCTGGAGGATGACCAATTCGCAACCCCCCATCCGCATGATGAAGAAGAGGGTCTCCGGGTTCATCAGACCATACAACGCTGTGCCACTGCGCCAACGTCCATTGCCGATAGTTAAGTGCCAATTTCACGTTGGTAAGGATTGGCAGTCAGACAAGGGAAGAGCATATCGGCAAAAAGTCTGAGGTGGAGTGCGAAGAAAACAATGTAAGTGCCTTCTTAAGAGCTCAATCTATTGCTTGTAATTTCACAGAAGTAGTTACGAGATATTTTATCAGTTTCTGCTGATAATAGAGAGGAGGATTAAATTTTGCATCATTGTATCAGAATGTTTGTTGACCTTGTAACCTAAGATGATTTTATAGAATAGAATAGATTTGCACGTACAAACCAATTTCAGTTGAGCATCTCACTGTGTTCTGAGTAAGACGTAGTTCAGCGTTGACGACAAGTGATAGACAATTGATTCAACAAGTCTAGGTGAAATACACCCACAAAACATCAGAACGTTCTGCAACAAGAGTGCTTTGTAATTATTACCTACTTTTCCTCTTTTTATAATACGAGTAGTACTATTTCAAAGGAAATATTAGCACTAATTGACAGGACCTCACTAAATTCGAAACTTGATCATTATGCATGAGCGAATAGGTCTCATATAATGTCGAAGAAGCTCCTTGAATTACTATATAATGCATAACATTTTACGTAAAATACGACCACAGGGGATCCAGAACTGTCTCCTACGGGTTGTACACGTATTTAATATTATTATTATTATTTTGCTATTTATAGTTGGAACAGTGTTGTTTTTCTTCATAGGAAATGATAATTTTAGGAATGAATGTGTCGGAAATGGAATGTTTCTTCATATACAACTACACGTTGGTGTACGTCGAAGAATTCCTATAAAGTGCATGATGAAGGATACTTTTTGATAAGGGTCTATATCAAGATTTTCATCTATTGATGCATTAAGCATGGGAAGAATGATTACTTAATCGACTCTGTGCGAACTGATATGTTCCACATTTTATCTTGACATTCCATACAGAACATAAAGGGTACAGAAAAAATGGTACTTTATAATACGAAACCCATAGCTCGGAATTTTCTAAATATGTTCCCGAAAGATAAAGGGTGTAGTTTCAGGGTCTTTGTAAGACTTTTCCGACGGTCAAAGAAGGTTGGGAACATCCATACCATTTTACTTTGTATATAGTCTATGACTTTTCTTTATTGACACTAAAAAGTTATATTTTCGGAACTAAAAAAAATGAAACCCCACATATGACATCATATAAGTATCGAAATGTGGTTGGCAAGAAACGTAAAGTAAGAAGATTCTGTGGTTTGAATAAACGGGCAGAATAACTCAAATAATTTGTTTTGGAATCACGGCTCCTATTAGAGGATGAAAACCCATAGACTGGGGATTGAGGTGTATGCTCACATGGCTTCTGCAGGTGATTTGAAAATGTAGTGTTCCAGTACTCTATCCGTGAAACAAAGAATGATAATTGCTTTAGATACAAAACATGGACTATATTTATGTTTATTTTCATATATGTGTAGATAGATAGGTTGAGGCGTCTGTATTCTTCACCTAAAATCACTTTCAACCCATTAAAGACTTTCGAATCTGTTTGCACATAGACGAACAGTGGCCAGCAGTTCATGAAATAAACTGCAGTGCATTCTCAGAACTTCATTAATCATTGAGCTATAAGCATCGACTTGAAAACTCTTAAGCCATTTCGGCTGGTCAGCTGGTAGCATCTCATTCATTTTGATATGTAGGTTCGATTTAACGTGATTATACTTTTGCAGGTCGTGGCAACACATTTTTCTTGTTGAGTAAAGCTATGACAGTAATAGTAAGGGACAATTTTCCTTTCTTTCCTTTAATTTTGTACAATTGACATAGTGCACGTTGTTATAATGTATTCTTTGGACGAACTTTCAAGGTGTGTCATGCTGCAGTTTGTTAGACGGGACATTTAGTGTGAGACACAAGTGAAAAGGAACATCTGCAGGTGAGGGACGAGGTGTTCTGAATTCTGGCCGCTGGGGCAGTACGCATTGTCCACGCGAGAGCGTCGGAGTGGCGGGATCAGTGGCACCACTGTGGCAGTGCCAGTGACTCTGCAATAGTGTCAATCAAGGCGGCAGACGCTTTAAAAAATGTGAAATCCTGCTGGGGGACGGTGCTTTTTACGGACTTTGCCCTGTGCCCTCAGAGCTATAGTTCTGCAGTGAAGAATTCAGCAAAGCAGGCGGCGGCAGTCAGGCCTGTGTCAAAGAAACACTGAGATAAACAGACATATCTAAGAAATATACGGAAACTTACTTCAAAAAACTGTACGTTTCGAGGAGGCTGACAGTCTTCTATTCTGTTAATATTCTTTTCTCACAACTAGGGAATACCGCTCTAGAAGACCACTGATTGGTTGCTGGAGAATGATGTATGACGGTTTAGTTGATTTTTAGAGAACAGAGGGGTGGTAAGCGAGTTAATTAGCTTATTAGACTTGACCTGTTGCCGGCTTCTGGTGGGAGATATTTAGCAACAAAATAATTACACCGTAGATCAAGGAAACGTAATTTTTTAACGGTTACCGAATTGCAGACGGTCTTCGTTCAAACTTAATAAAAGAAAGAAAAATGAGAGAGAAAGGCAGACTTCGAATGAGGGAGTTCAATGTTGTGTTGTAGTTCACAAGTGCACACTTGATGGCATCCAGTCACACCATCATCTGTCTGCTCACGTTACATTTACGAGTACTACGAGGGGAACTGGCAGTGCTGGCACGTTATGTTGAAGGAAACTTAGGGATTCAACATCATTTTCGGTTTAGCCTCCCATGCTCAACCGGACAGTCAAAGCTGCATGGATAACTTCAGTTTTTCTTTCGAGCAGCACAATCACTGTTAGTGTTGCGTAGACATCACGTGGTGAAATTGTTAGAAAACTGAGAGGATGGTTAGCCGGCCGCGGTGGTCTCGCGGTTCTAGGCGCGCAGTCAGGAACCGTGCGACTGCTACGGTCGCAGGTTCGAATGCTGCCTCGGGCATGGATGTGTGTGATGTCCTTAGTTAGGTTTAAGTAGTTCTAAGTTCTAGGGGACTGATGACCACAGCAGTTGAGTCCCATAGTGCTCAGAGCCATTTGAACCATTTTTTTTTTTTTGAGAGGATGGTTAGCAGCTTCTAGTTCCCAGCAACCACTATTTGAATTATCTCAATTTCATATTTTTTTATGCATTTAAACTTCTGTAACAGTTCACTCGAACTGTACTTTCGATCAACTTAGTTAGCAAATATCATACCATGGTCAATATTTTGAATAATAACTTGTGAATACCAAAACTTAAATTTCACTGCTAGGTGCCGCAATCTTATAGAGTGCTAATTTAGTCCGTTGGACAGATTTAATCCAGCACTGATTCTTAAGGGTGGATGTGTCTCACAGTTAATATCGACACAGGTTATTTGTCGTAACACTGGAGTTTCACAAGCTTCGTGTATTTAAATGGAACGATGGTATTTCCTGACGCCAGAACAGCAGATCTCGATGAGACAAGCTAAGAGATAAATTTATTTTGTACATTTGACAAAAAATCATGGAGCAAAAATACATTGAATGTAAGGATTTTTGTGAAGTCCTTTGGCCACAGTAACAGCACAAAAATACTGAATCCAATGTATGGTTGTTCCATGATATAGAGGTACAAAAGGGTTATATCACTGAATATATATCATCTAGAGCTGGTAATCTCGAGGAATAATAGCCCGTAGATCCATTCTAATATCTGTATCTCGTTTATGAGTGGCAGTGTCAGAACGCACTGCCGTTTGTTTCAACAGCCCATGGTCACCTTTGGTCAACGAGAAAACAGATTACAGACTTCTTTAACGCATCATGGATAATTTCATGTGAAACATTTAGATGTCTGTTCAGTGTATACACAGTTTATGGTGCCTTTGTATATGACATAAGGATTTATTATAGTGTCCTTCATTGTCTACTATCGCACGCATTGTTACATTGATCACCGGTTTCTTTGTTACAGAATATCTTCAGTCTTACCTGCAGACCAGCCAGCTACTTTCACATTGTAGAAGCTGCATTTGGCACTTCTTATTGTTAACGAAGTTCCAATTTTCAAACAGCGCTGTGTTTTTCTCTTGCTTTTCCGTTATAAGATCATAGAAATTTACTGTTTTTGTGGGAAAATATTTAATGCATAAGAGCATTACCTGCCATAACATGAGATTGCAACTAATGCTATTGTCTAAGTCTGTAATGTACAACGTGAATACTGTCCATCATGTCATCAGTAACGTACTACATGTCTACATAGATTGTAAACTGACGAGCTCAGACAGCATTATTAGTATAGAAGTTCCTGTCACGCTCTTCTCGACGTTAGTATCAACACATTCACTGTTTTTATAAGAGTTTCCTAATTTACTAACTGTGTTTTACGCTACTATTTGGTGACTGTTGCACATCAATCATAAATCCGCGTATGAATATTGTATTCATTTGTCTCTTGCTGTGGTGTTTCTAGAGTTGTAAATCTACCGTAGGCTTCTGTAGACAATCATTTGTAAGTGCAGGTTGGCTGGTTGGTTCACTGTGAAGGAGGGGGAGGGGGAAGAGGACCAAATAGCGAGATCATCGGTCCCATGATCTAGGATGACAGAAATCAGAAGGGAAGAACGACAGAAACAGCACAGTTCAGTCAAGGTAAAGGTATAACGGGCAAAAAAAGAGAGAAAGGCAGAGGTAACAGAACGAACAGGAGTGGGGTGGGTAGAAACAGGGAGAGCAGAGCCATGGCGAGCACAAGGGGAAGAAGGCCAAGGAAAGGTGAAACAAAACTGCACAATAGACCAGACCAAATGAGGGAAAAAGCGGGGAGAACCTGGCTGGTGTGGACACAAGGTCAAGGCCTCCATAACCAACACCAACGGTAACTGAGGAATTCAATTCCAGGTGAAAATTCAAGAACAAACATGAAAGGACAAACCACTGTCTCAAAGAAAACCGAGGACAGACGTAACCAAACAGAATCACCTGCAAAATTCTAAGACAAGGAAGGAGGGAGGACAGATTTAGCGTGAAGGGCCAAGAGGTGGGGCAGTAAGGGGATCCCAGCAGCTACAAAGGGGGAGGAGGCTCATTGCGGAGTAAACAACCTTGGGTCAAATCAGTGTGTCCCATGTGAAGACGGAAGAGAATGATACATCTCCGCCGGCCATTGTGGCCGAGCGATTCTA
This sequence comes from Schistocerca nitens, assembly GCF_023898315.1. NCBI lineage: Eukaryota > Metazoa > Arthropoda > Insecta > Orthoptera > Acrididae > Schistocerca > Schistocerca nitens. The sequence goes on from NC_064614.1 coordinate 553,852,238, forward strand.
GGCGCTTCAGTCGGGAAACGCGCGATCGCTACGGTCACAGGTTCGAATCCTGCCTCGGGCATGGATGTGTGTGATGTCCTTAGGTTTAAGTAGTTCTACGTTCTAAGGGACTGATGACCTCAGATGTGAAGTCCCATAGTGCTCAGAGCCACTTTTGATACATCTCCGCCGGGGGAGGCAGAGGGAAGACTGCCACATGGTGGGAGCCTTCTTGATGGGCGAATTTTATTAGACAGGGGGAGTAGCCTCCTAAGAGTCACTTCACGATTTAGAAGAACGGGATTTGATGTAATGACACGAATCCGCTCACGGATGGGGCACAGAGAATGGAGGTAGGTGGCCACCACCAAAGCCAGACGATCAGCTGGTTCATTACCCGGGATACCTATGCGGCCAGGAAATCAACCAAACAAGTATCATCACCAAGATCAGCGAGAAGGTCGTGGATAGCTTGAAAATCTCTGAGCAATAGCCTGAAGGCCACCCATGGACCTTACATCCCGGAAGGTTTACCAGAAGATACGTCATCCGGTCGTGAAAGCCTTCATACTATGGCCACCCATGGAGTCCATACGTAACGAAACGTTGGTGAGTGAGGACCATTTATTTAAGCAGAGGGCCCAATAGATGGCTATCAGTTCTGCAGCAAACACCTCACACGTGGCAGGCAAGATACGGTTTCCTGTGCCAACAGAAAACGTGAAGGCATATCTCACTTTCTCAGTGGATTTAGAGCCATGAGTATAAAAAGCAATGGCATCCAGAAGCTCTCTTAAATGTGTTCGAAAAGACAACAGAGCACTACTGGAGCAATTGAGGCTTTTGGGTGCCGGAAAAGATCCATCCGAAGCTGTGTCTGAGAACATGGGGAAGAGGCTAAGGAGGGGAGAGAACATAGGGAAGAAGAGCGTTGGTGGTAGTCGCAGCAGAGAGAAATGAGGCAGTGGGCAGGCAGCCGGAGGCCGAAAGACTTGAAAAGTATAGAATAGGAGGAATGAGAGAGGAAGAACAGATAGGGATGGCTTAGGAAACCAAGAGTTGGAGTTGGGGGGAGGGGCATCCCAGGGTCAGCCAGAAGACTATCAACAGAGCCAGTGCGAAACGCACTTGTGGCTAAACGGATACCACTATGGTGAACTGTGTTCAAGAGGAGCAATGCGAAAGGAGCAGCTTGTTCCGGCGTATCGACAAACGGCGGCACGAAGATGACGATTGCAAGAGCAAAGAAGGCGTTGAGACGACGTCAGCCAATAGCCCGCTGACATGGACTGCCCCACGACAGGAGCGCCCTCTAGCCGACGAGAATATAAGCGCCGTTCCTGCAACCTCAGCCGCACAGATTCGGACAGTATTAGGGATAGCAGTGACGTGTGATTCATACCAATTGCTTACATGGACCTTGTATATAGCAAAGAACTCTTATGTTGCGTGTCACTCTTCGCTCGCGACACCGATGTAAATTTAAACTTAAGTACTGTCAATCTCCTTATTTATAATGAAAACTATTAATGTTGATTGCTTGAATTGTTGTATAGCATTCCGAGAACGCAGCATCCTTTAGGAACACTATAAGGGACGAGTGGGCAAGACCCCACATTCGGTGACAAGTATCCACCGAACCCAGTGCCAGATGGTCCCGGAATTTTGTATGTTGCTGGTGCCTCACTTCTCCCTTGTCTTTACTTTGCAGGGGCGTTTCTTTGCTTTAACAGTTTCTTATCGTCTTTGCTAATCAGTGTTTTCATGTGGGTGTCGCAGATCTTTTTCTTTGTTTTTTTTTTTTTTGCTTGCTTGCCTTGTCTGTTTGTTGCATTTGTGTGTTGCAATATGCCCACCCCATCTGTCCTGCCCCCTGCTCAGGCACCACAGCCACAGGCGTTAGATGCCACACAGGTAATGCATATGTTTCAGTTCCAGACGCAACAGATCTCCACGTTACTCAACACGGTGCAGAAACTACGGGTCAACGCTGCGTCCCCAACAGAACAAGCACTGTAGTAACACCTACTGCTGTACCACATTTTCGACAATTTTGTGAACAAGAAGAGGAATGGCTCGAGTGGTTGTCCCGAGCTCACAATGTATCAGGTACTGTGAAACTTCCTTTTCTAGTATAGGAAGTGCTCCTACAAAAACTTTTCCCTAACGCCACTCCGAGTGAACTTAGTTATGAACAGGCGGTACAGTTGTTAACTATTATGAGCAACAAGTGAATGTGGTAGCAGCTAGATATCAATTTTTTAATTGCAAAAAACAGTCAGAGCAAACTTATCGCGAGTGAGTCGCAAGTTTGCAGGGTAGAACTAGGAAATGCAAATTCAAATGTGCTTGCTGTACTTCATATTCAAATTTCACGTTGCGTGATGCGATCGTGTACAATATGCCTGATGTCAAACTCAGAGAACAAATTTTGAAACAGTCTGATCCATTATTTCAACAGGTAGTGCAAATGCTGGATCAGTATGATTCCGGTGCCTTGTCGGCACATACATTTGAGCAGCCAGCTATTTGCCAAGTAGCCGGCCGCTGTGGTCTTGCGGTTCTAGGCGCTGCAGTCCGGAACCGTGGGACTGCTACGGTCGCAGGTTCGAATCCTGCCTTAGGTTAGTTAGGTTTAAGTAGTTCTAAGTTCTAGGGGACTGATGACCTAAGATGTTAAGTCCAATAGTGCTCAGAGCCATTTTTTATTTGCCAAGCTCAGTCCCTTGCTTGAGATTGCCCCATTCTGCACTGGCGGCACACACTTGCCACGTCGAGTAAACTACGTTCCACGCCGCATAAGCAGTTCGCTAAATAGCCGGCTACACAGGCGAACTGAATTAAGTCTTGCCCTAGGTGTTATTCACGGCACAAACACCAAGACTGCCCCTTCAAAAAATGGTTCAAATGGCTCTGAGCACTCCGGCCGGCAAGACTGCCCCTACCGACAAGCTCAGTGTTATGCTTGTGGTAGTAAAGGACAAATGGTTCAAATGGTTCAAATTGCTCTGAGCACTATGCGACTTAACTTCTGAAGTCATCAGTCGCCTAGAACTTAGAACTAATTAAACCTAACTAACCTAAGGACACCACACACATCCTTGCCCGAGGCAGGATTCGATCCTGCGACCGTAGCGGTCGCTCGGCTCCAGACTGTAGCGCCTAGAACCGCACTGCCACTCCGGCTGGCAGGAAAGGACATGTACAGTCCGTATGCTTGCAACAAAACAAACATAAGAAATCGGCCAACTCACAAAAATCTAGTCACAGGGCCCATATCATTAATGCAGCATATTTAAAGACGGCAACAGTCATTAGCAAACCTAGCAAGCGTGCAGTTTCTTCAGTGATACGCCAATCAAACAAACTTTTTGTTCATTTACTTCTTAATGGGAAACGCGCGAAATTTCAGTTGGAAACCGGTGCCTCCATCACATTGCTAAATCGCCACACATATGAACTGTACGCTCCCCACGCCTGTTTAAAACTAGCACGCAACTGACGGCTTATAATGGACAAGACATTCCCTTTCTGAGAACGTATACTTCGCAAGCCATGTATAGTTCGCATATGAGAACAGTGACTTTTACATGCTACAATCACGCGAGTGTGAGAACACATTTGGTCTTGATTCCTTTGATTTGTTTGGTTTTAACATTCAGGACAATGTGTTGTCAGTGCCTGCATTCAATGCGAAAGACAGTGCAGCTAGCTTGCCAAAAGAATTCCTGGAACTCTTTTCTGAAGGTTTGGACAAAGCCAACAATTTTGTTGGACATATTACTCTGAAAGACAATGCGCAGCCGAAATTTTGCCAAGCCAGAACTGTTCCCATTGCATTATGGGACAAAGCCACTGCTGAACTTAAATAATTACAAGATAGCGGAGTTACTGCACCCATGTCAGTTAGTCAATGGGCGGGAAAGTTCACTGATTTGATCCCCAAACCTTCAGGTCGCATTCGCCTCTCTCTTGACTAAGTCTACGGTCAACACACAAAATGTGATTGATACTTACCCATTTCCACGCAAAGAGGATCTCACCGACATATTAGACGCTTTACGCTACTTTTCAAAAACTTATTTGCGTGACGCATATCTTAAAATACCGCTCGACGAAGAATCTCAAAAAGTGTGTGTAGTAAATACACATTGGGGTTGTTTAAATATTTGCGTTTGCATTTTGGCAGTGCTTCTGCACCCTCCATTATCGAATGGTATTTGGAATAGCTGACTGCACATGTGCCAAACTGTTCAAACTATTTGGACGATATTGTACTTGCAGGCGATACACCTGAAGAACATATGGCATGTTTACGTGCTTTCTTTCGTGTGTAATCTGCAGCAGGACTGAAGTGTAGACCGGAAAAATGTGATTTTTTTAAATCCTGAGTTGCAGTATCTTGGTCTTGTCATAAACAGTCAAGGTGTACATTTGTAAGTAGGCTGTTTAGGTTTTTTTTATTGGTAACGCCACCTCTGCATAAAAAATCACTGGCTGTGCTGTGTGCAGCCTGTGGCTGCTTTGCATTGTTGTAATACTCGCCATTGTAGTGTTAGGCAGCTGGCTGCGAACAGCGCGTAGCGTTGGGCAGTTGGAGGTGAGCCGCCAGCAGTGGTGGATGTGGGGAGAGAGATGGCGGAGTTTTGTAATTTGTCATGAACTGCTATATATATGATGATATCAAGGTAAATACATTCTTTGTTCTCTATTAATATCTTTCATTTGCTAACTATCCCTATCAGTAGTTAGTGCCTTCCATAGTTTGAATCTTTTATTTAGCTGGCAGTAGTGGCGCTCGCTGTATTGCAGTAGCTTGAGCAGCGAAGATTTTTGTGAGGTAAGTGGTTTGTGAAAGGTATAGTTTAATGTTAGTCAGGGCCATTCTTTTGTAGGGAATATTGAAAGTCAGATTGCGTTGCGCTAAAAATACTGTGTGTCAGTATAAGCACAGTCCTGTAAAATTGATAAAAGGGGACGTTTCATATGTCGACCCTTAGCCTAGGATACCTCACTGGAATCTTCTGATTGTTTTTTCTTGTAGTTTGTGTAATTATTGTAGCTTTTGTTTATTGCCAGCGCGTAATTATAGAGAGAATTTCCATTGTAGTTGAAGTTTTTCATTGTTGTACAGTAAAACAGTTGTGGCATGCATGTAGATTTGCACCAAGTATTTCGCAGCTGCAATTAACTAGATATTATTTTCAGTGTTATGTTAATGTGTTCTCTTATTTTTGCTCTTCAAATTGTGTTTTTCTGTGTTGTCGTGTGAAATACTGTGACAATAATGGCGTGTGAAAAAGGTGACACTAGGCTCCAAAGTAAACTGAGAAATAATAGTGACGACGAGCGTAGCTTGCCAGCACCACTGTGTAATGAATTAACAGACATTCAAAGTAGTAATTTGGTAACTGTGCATAGGGAAATGGAGTGGGTGGCAAACAATGGTGTTGACAGTGAAACAATTAGAGAACAGGGAAGCATTATCGATCGATCGGTCGGCAACAGCTCGCCTCAGGAATCCGAAATGACAGGAAACAATCTCGCAAATACTGTAGATTCAGGATTTGGGTCCTCACCGTTTTCTCAAATAAGTCAAGACACATTTTCTGCTTGTCAAATTGTGAATGTTACCGGTGCAACTTCACTGCCGAAAAGCACTGAGGAACGTGTTTCAGACACCACTGCATTGTTATTACAGTTAATGCAACAAATGGGACAAAGGCTACAAAAGTTAGACACAACGCTTGAACAAAATCAGAAACAAATGGAACAAAATCAGAGTCAAACACAGCAAAAGCTACAAAAGTTAGACACAATGGAACAAAATCTTCAAAAGTTTGACGCAATGGAACAAAATCTTCAAAAGTTAGACACCACGCTTGAACAAACACGTGAAGATTTAAGTACTGAGTTACATAACATTGAATCCAAATGTCAAAAAGTCTGCAATGACGTAAAAACAAAAATTTGTGAGCATTTTCAACCTATTTTTTCGCGGCATGAAAATGCATTACAGAATCATGAAGCAGCCATAAAAGAACTGCAAACTATTGTTCATGAAAATCATGAGACCTTTCAAGCTAAATTTGACTCAGTTGCATCTACCGATTCGGTTACGCAACTTGCAAAAACTCAGGAAAACTTAAAGGACACAGTAGATACTCTGAAACTTGGTTCAGAAAAACACACTGAGGAAATAAGTTCACTATCGGAGAAAGTAGCCGAACTTTCGGATCAGTTCACTAACTTATCTACGAAGGTAGATGATAATCTGAACGACACAAAACCGGTAGTCTTTAATGACACTGAAGAGAGCGAACAAATTAGGAAACTGAAACAAAATCTGAATCAAATTAATACGCAACACCAAAGAGAAATACGGGAAGTACAAGATCAGCTGACACAGGTAATACAAGAATTACGTATTTCAGAGGACACTCGCGCTCCAACACGGGAAGAGGGACTTAGAAATACGGAAAAGCCGCAAAATAATAACACAGGGCATTTCGGAAATTATGTAAGAAATTGGCAATGTGCACCGAATTTTGAGATTGAACCGCCGACACGACGCAACAATGACCGATATGCTACTCGCCGACACGATGATTTTGACTATAAGCTGTTCATTACTACACGTAAATTCAAAACGTTTAAGAATTCTGCCAACGGCATTCATCCACAAGCGTGGCTCCATCAATTCTCTCATTGTTTTCCTCCCAACTGGTCATTGGAGCACAGGTTAGAATTTATGTGTGGCTACTTAGAGAATGAACCAGCTGTAAGAATGCGATCGGTCATTCACGATTGCCACAGTGAAGGAGAATTTTACCATGCCTTCCTCTCAGCATATTGGTCTCAAGCCACACAAGACCGAGTAAAACATAACATCATAATGATGAAACGTTTCGAACAATCTGAATTTTCCAGTCTTGTGAAATATTTTGAAGACATGTTACACAAGAATCAGTATCTTTCAAACCCATACAGCCCCTCAGAACTCATCCGCATTTGCTTAATCAAACTGCCTGAACATTTACGACATATTATTTTGGCAGGACGTTGCAAAGACGACATTGAAGCATTTCAAGGACTCTTACAAGAACTGGAAATTGACACTGACAATCGCGGAACGTACGAGCACAACAATTACAGATCACATCCGTCGCAATTCCGCGATGAAAGAAATAATAACTGGACGCGACAAGGCTATTCTCACAACACAAATCGTGACCGAAACAGACACCATCCGTATGACAACCGTTGGCACAGTAGTAATAATTACAGGGAAAGATCACCTCTCCGCGGTAATGACTATCACAGAGACAATCAGAGAAACAGACAATATGGGAACCAAAACAATTATTATTACGAGAGACAGAATAGCTTTAGACGCAACGGTCCAGCGCGCAGTTACGATTCAGGGAGAAATTCTCCACCACTTAACCGACCAGAAAGAAACCACAGAAACTACCGACATGACGATAGACGATATGATCGTAACGACAGACCTGAATTGCATCAGAACTGTCGGGATTTAAACAGGGCAGGGCCTTCTCGTCAAAGTGAATATGTAGAAGTTAGGTCTCCTAATCCCAATAACGGCGCGCGCCAACAAAGAGACAGACAATGACTCGCACAAGCAGGCAGCCGCGTGCGCCCGCTGGCTCCGAGAAAAATAACATAGACGCTAACCTTGAGAAAAATTCCAGTATTCTTTACCGACGTATACCACTTGACAATTGCGTTAAAGTTGAAACTCTGCGTACTAGGAAGAGCAAAGGTTTACACCACATTTCACACGTAAAACCGTTTATTGAGAGATAATGTGCTTTTTTAACTTGAGATTTTAATGCAACATTTTGGTTTACTTGAAAATACATTCTGGAGTTTATGTGACAACTACACGGTTTTATCACGACGCTACTAATGAGTGACAATTTACAATGTTGCTTTTGCGGTGTTTCTGTTTTATATCTGCACAGTTTTTCTGTTTTATTCTGGAAAGTAAAACATGTTTTAGTAGTAACTTTTGTGGTATAGCTACAATGAGACAGCCTTTTCCGTAGCACAACAATACGTTACAGCACAGTACTTTCCTCATCACGGCAATAAGCGTAATAACTAAGATATCTATACGCAAAGCATTTCACTTTTGTGTATCATGAGGTAAGTACATTGACTTGTGCAGAACTTAGCTTTCGGAGGACGATAACTACGACACTTCCACAGAATTATCTTACAGCAAGACGCACATTTAGCGCTACAGGACACGCATTTGAGTGATCAATTTTGTACTTAAACCATTTTTTTTCAAGATTTTTGAATTACAAAGAAAGTTTTCCATGATACATTTCATTCCATTGCTGTAATCTGTAACACCTGAGGGTATAATTACATGTATCCTCAGGGGGATACACGCCTACTTTGTGTACCATGTGTTTGGCACGCACAAGGAGCCATAGCTAATATGGTATTTGCTTATACAACTTTACACATCGGTACCATATTTCTCTAACACAGAATTACACAGCTATCTGATTATTTGACAGAGAAACAAACATTCTTTTTACTACGTCAGTGACAGATGTTTACGCAATCACACAGTTGGACAACTTCACACTTACGAAATTGTATTTTGTCTGTACTTCGTGAAATGTTCATATTTTTTTCGGAACCATTGTGATACTATGAGAGCTTTGAATGATGTATTTGGTATGGGATCATGATTTTTGAAGTGCGTTTGAGGCGGATGACACTTTTGACATGAGCAGAGAATTTTTTTTAGGTTTTGAAACTATTGGAGGAAGCTACGACGATTTTGAGAGTTGACTGAGGTTTTATGATGTTATTTTTACGACGACGATGTGTATTATGCTGCTGAGGTATGTTTATGGTCAAGAAGCTGATGCTATATGAGGAATTTGATTATGCTACGTGTTTCATATGATGAAATATTAAAGAAGCGTCGACGAATATATATATGTGTAATAAGGTAAGGAGTAATGAGTAGCGGTTAGGAACTCTGCCTTGTGAAGACGTATGTTGGAAACCGCGAATTGTACTTTTAGAATTATGAAATGTGTGTAAATGCGTGAATGTATCACAATGCCGACGAAAATTTTTTTGGACACTGTTATATCAATAAGATTTTGTTTCTACAGATTTGCAACGCTAATTCTTGACCTATGAAATTTTTATATGCGACTGTCGCTGTAGCGAAAACTGCTGTCGTAAATATTTCGTTAAGAAAGGTAAGTAACCTTGATGTAATGCGTTGTGGCGCGCAGCTGGGCCAGCCGCCCGGAGAAAAAGTCATTAGGCGGAGAAAAAAAAAAAAAAGGGGAGGCCATTATCCTCGCTATTGACGTTCCTTTGTAGAAAGCATCGCAAATGCGACACGCTCATTACTTGGAAACATATCGTACTTTCTGATATTTACTGAAATGCCTAATGAAATGACAAGAAATAGTTTGTCTACACACCTGATTATGACTACTGTCTTTCTAGATGAGATATTTTTTTACTACTTATGAAATGCCACATGGCTATTGAACGATGTTTTTATGCTTTACTTTGTACATAGTTGCTTATTTCATTTGATATCTGGTTTCCAGCTGTCTTGTAGCATTGGTTTCATAAAATAAAATTAAATGCATTTGCTAATGTGAACACTTTCTGTTAACAGATCTATTAAATAATAATTTTGTGATCCACATTTTTCAAAAAAGGAGCACTTGGAAAGGAAAGAACAATAAGGAGGGACTAGTAACAGTAAATGCATACATAATATTCTTTTCAAGTACATGGTAATTTTTTTTTTTACAATAAGTTGTTGTGGTGCACCACTTTAATTACTTAGACATTAAGATGTGATTATACATTTCCCTTATCTGCATTGTTATCTTTAGTGTACTATTTTTTCTGCTTGAGCTATGTCATGTTTAGATATAAGTTGCTGCTGTTTGCCAGGCATAGTGTTATTGAATTTGCCTTTGTATTATTCTGTTAAGCCAGTTTTACTAATGATTTATTTTTATTGTTTGCTGCACATTGCCTTAGATTAGTTGTAATATTACAATTGCTTTGCTAATTTCTTAATGCTGCTTGCTTCGCAAATCTGTGTTTTTTTTCATTGCTGTTTATATTAATTATTTTATGTGATGCTGCATTGCCTCGTCCCTTGGTATATATATCTGAGCTCAGGATTTAAGTTAGCTTAAGAGGGGGTAGACTATATAAGAAACTAACTATGATGAATTGGAAGCAATGCATTGACAAGGTATATAAAAAAAGATTTGGGCCAAAATGAGTATTGTACAATGAGAAATAATTATTTTGAGAGAAATATGAATAGAATACAGGAAGGAGGTTTAGATAGGACCTTTTGGAAGTAATGAAGAACGCAGGGAGATCTCCGAGAAGTAAAGAAAGTTTTGTTTGCAAAATACTGCAGTAAAACAAACCCTGTCCTTTCCTTTTGTGTTATCCCTCTATGTGTTTGTGTACCCTTGTGTATTTGTTTTCTTCCTGTCTCTGTGTAGTTTCATAGAATTTTTTTTCTAATACTATTCACTATGATGAGGAATACTGTTATCCTCAAATATAATTGGTATTAATAATATGATATTTAACTTGTAAATATGCTTAGATATTATTTATTCTATTTTGTTTTAATGCTCATGTGTGAAGTTGATGTTTCAATAATTATTCTGATCTTTTATGTATCTACTTATGTCATAATTCCTGTAACACTGTTGTATATGTTATTTTGATTCTTTTGTAAAGCCTGTACTACAAATGTTATCTGTATTATTATGTTCTTTAATGATGTATTTTGTACCTTTGTAATTGTATTCTTATGTTATAAAATTGTAATTGACACCAGTTCATCATATTATTAACTTGTAAGTTACATTTCACTGCACACGTTTCTGTTGGTCATAGTACATGGACAATATGTGAGAAGTAGGGACTGTTAGTGTTTGCACGTGTGTTAATAATTCAGCAAGGGACTGGATAACAGCATTGCTGGTTCTAAGGACAATTAGAAAAACTTTGTGAGTGCACAAGTGGTGGTTTATGGACTTGCTATATTGTCCGCAAGACTCTTCGATGGTGATTGTGCACCTGCACAGTTGCAACAGATGGCTGCTGGCCGTCTCTACAAGGACTACAGTGGGTCTGCACCTTTGATGACTCACCAATACCATTGTTTCTACAAGGACTGCAGTGGGTCTGCGCCTCTGGTGGCCCACCAATGCCGTCTCTACAAGGACTATAGTGGGTCTGCATCTTTGATGGCCTACCAATCCCATAATCTCTACCAGGACTACTGTGGGTCTGCTCTGTGATGACCTACGTACCAATATTCTTCAACTTCGACTGACTCTGCTGTGGGTTTGCTCTGTTGTGGACAACACTACTTCTTCAAGACTGCATGGAAATTTACTACTTCCGTGTGCATTTTCTTTTACTGCTCAGACTTTGAGAAAAACACGCAATGTGATGAATGATCAGGACTGTCTTTATGGACTGTGAGAAAATTTGAGCTTTTGACCAACATTGTATCAATAAGTGTGTGCATTTGATTTCTTTGTTATTGTAATTGTGAAAAAAAAATTTTAACAAATATGTATTGGCCAGTGCCCAAAAAAATTTTGTAAAATTTTTTGTGGGTAGCATGGGGGCTATGTAAGTAGGCTGTTTAGGTTTTTTTATTGGTAACGCCACCTCTGCATAAAAAATCACTGGCTGTGCTGTGTGCAGCCTGTGGCTGCTTTGCATTGTTGTAATACTCGCCATTGTAGTGTTAGGCAGCTGGCTGCGAACAGCGCGTAGCGTTGGGCGGTTGGAGGTGAGCCGCCAGCAGTGGTGGATGTGGGGAGAGAGATGGCGGAGTTTTGTAATTTGTCATGAACTGCTATATATATGATGATATCAAGGAAAATACATTCTTTGTTCTCTATTAATATCTTTCATTTCCTAACTATCCCTATCAGTAGTTAGTGCCTTCCATAGTTTGAATCTTTTATTTAGCTGGCAGTAGTGGCGCTCGCTGTATTGCAGTAGCTTGAGCAGCGAAGATTTTTGTGAGGTAAGTGATTTGTGAAAGGTATAGTTTAATGTTAGTCAGGGCCATTCTTTTGTAGGGAATTTTGAAAGTCAGATTGCGTTGCGCTAAAAATACTGTGTGTCAGTATAAGCACAGTCTTGTATAATTGTTCAAAGGGGACGTTTCACATTCTCTTCAGTCACATTTGTTAGCCATACGAGATTTGCCAGTTCCTCACAATGTCACAGAATTGCAGTCAGTTTTGGCGAAAATGAACTATTATATTCGGTTCATACTGAATGCTGCGCAAGTAGCGGCTATATCGCATCGCTTGAGTCGCAAGAATGTCTCCTTAGTTTGGACAGAGGAGTGCCAAGTAGCCGATGCGTCGCCTAGTGATCGACGCTTAGTTCATTTTGAACCTGAAAAACCTGTTGTATTGCAAGTTGACGCTTCCCCTTACGGAATCGGTGCAGTGCTTTCGCACAAAATTGGTGATAAAGACAGGCCTATTGCTTTCGCATCAAAAGTGTTGTCCAAACCTCAGTGTAAATATTCACAAATGAGAAAGAGGCATTGGTTATTCTGTATGGTGTCACCAAATTTCACTACTATTTGTATGGCAGGGATTTTACTTGGTAACGGATCACAAGCCTTTGCAGTCATTGTCTCATTCGACGAAACCGGTTCCTGCACGAACTCCAAAAATTGCAGATATGGGCTTTGTTGTTGTCTCAATACCGGTACGATATTGTGTATTGCCCGACAGCTCAACACCGTGATGCGAACCCGCTTTCACGTCTTCCGATTGGTCCTGATACAGACTTTGACGCTTCAGCTGCATCTTGTTGTCACTTTGGCGCTCAGGATTCTGACTTGCTCCAGTCTTTTCCGCTGAAGTATAAGAAAATTGCGCAGGCCACGAAAGGTGTCTCAGATTTGAAGATTTTGCTAACTTACATTACATCTTGGCCTCACTCATTGAATGGGATAAATGTAGTGCGCCGATACTTTGCCCATCAGCATAGCCTCACTGTGCAGAAATGTGTGATTCTTTTTCAAAATGATAGTGGACATTCACATGTTTTGATCCCTAAAGCTTTGCAAAAAGAAGTGTTGCAGTTACTTCACCAAGGACACTGGGGGATTGTTCGTACGAAACAATTAGCGCGTCAACACTGTACTTGGCAGGGTATGGACACTCAAATAGAACAGATGACGTCACAGTGTCACGTATGCCCGGAAAATCAGTGAGTTCGTCCACAAAAATTAACTGCTTGGCTTAAGTCGCAATCACCATGGCAACATGTGCACATAGACTTTGCGGGAACTTTTTGGAACACTCGTTGGTTGATTGTGGTTGACTCGTATAGCAAGTTTCCTTTGGATGTGCCAATGAACTCGACAACGTAACGTAGCACAATTCAGGTGTCGTACTTTATGTTTTTCCTTGAAGTTTTACGTGAAGTGATAGTGTCAGATACGTCAGACACGTTGAGTTGACGTCACATGAATTTGAAACATTCTGTGAAGGCATACAACGTCTAACTAGTGCACCGTTCCATCCCTGTCAAACGGCGAAGCGGAATATTTTGTCAGAATCTTCGAGCAGCAGATGGCCAAACTTCCCTCCGCACACATCAGGGATCAAAAATTGCAACTGTTTCTCGCCTCATATCGTTCGCACCCACGAGGTGGACTATTGCCGGCGGAGTTGCTTCACAGCCGCTGCCATCGGACACTGCTCCACCTGCTCCGCCCTCCTCAGCATCCGGCGCCGAAGGAAGGCCGCAAGTGTCGCTCCGCGCCGCATCATATTGTCTTTTACAGAGTTTTTAGTAGCAGAAGACGGTGGGCGCATGGCAGTGTCGTCCGTCGACTTGGCTTTTGCATGTGTCTCCTTTAAGGTCCAGATGGCTTGCAGCGCCGCCGTCAAAATCAGCTTCGTCTCTCTCATGTACACATTGATATTTCAGTCTCTCTTCCCCCAGATTCACGTATCCAGAGGACAGCGCGGCCACAGCTTCCGCCAGAGCGTATCACCACGACACCGCAGGACGACCCCATGGATACGAAGCCTTCGCCTCCTCCGCCTCCTCTCGTCGTCTCTATGGAGCTGGACCCGCCCACTCTGCAGTAGTCACCGCCTTCTTCATCTGGTTCATGGCTTCAGGAGGTGGACGCGCACCCTACTGGTCGTTTTCCAGGGAACGTTTCCGCCAGAGTGCAGGACGGATGGCGGGGTATGGTAGGAAGCTTGACGTCACCAACAGCCACAGCTTCCGTCCCAACGTTGCGCTCACACTCCTGTCTCCCCCGCCGTGCTCGCACTCCCTACACGATGACGGTCCGTCGCTTTGAGGGGGGAGGATGTTCTAGCGTATCGAAAAGCGCCAGCACGAAGACGAAGATCGCAAGAGCAAAGAAGACAGTGAGGCGACGTCAGCCAACAGCCCGCTGACAAGGACTGCAGCACGTCAGGAGCGCCCTCTAGCCGAAGAGAATATAAGGGCCGCTCGTACCAGCCTCGGCCGCACAGATTCGGACCTTATTAGCAGCAGTACTAGGAGAGCACTCGATAGCAGCCACGTGTGATCGATACAAATTGCTTACATGGACCTTGTATACAGCAAAGGACTGTGATTTATATTGCATGTCGCCCTTCGCTTGCGACCCCGATGTAAATTTAAAGTTAAGTTTTATCAATCATCTTATTTGTAATAAAAATTATTAATGTGATTTGCTTGAATTGTTGTATAGTATTCCGAGAACGCAGCATCCTTTAGGCACCCTATAAGCGATGAGTGTGCAGGACCCCACACAGCTGATCCATAAATTTGAAGACCATGGTCCACAAGAGATAGAACTAATACATGATGAACACAGGGAAGGGTTGAACCATCTGCACCACAAAAGGTGTGGGCAAGGAAGCGAAGAACGTTACGTTTACGAAAACAGCCAATCTTCAAATGACAATTATGGGGTAACCGTGCTAGCTTGTTGTCAAAAAGATCCAAGAAACGAAACTGGGAACCAGAATCAGGTTGGGTGTTGGGTATTGAGGTACAGCTCCAGATTGGAATGGACCATAGTACATTGACAGAAATGCACCAAATATGACTAAGGGAAAAGATTTGAAACCTTGCGAGAGTGGCTATGTGGAAGCCTCCGAGTGGTACCCTGGAGCTGTAGCTCAGTAGACACCACCAGTAGGAGCTATCGCAACTACATTAATCATCCACACACAGAGCAAGGATGACAAATGTTCTGGTGGAGGCTACAAGTCCATTAATAACAGTGAAAAAAAAGGACACTTAGTACGAAGCCCTGTGGGTCCGTAGAGAGCTGAGAACAGTGCCAGCTGAGGCTCTGAACGACAGGTGGGACAGGAACTGGCGAATAAAAATCGAGAGGTGGTCCCGAAGACCTCACTCATAGAGAATAAGCAGGATGTGATGGTGCAGCGCTGTGTCAGAGGCCTTATGAAGACTGAAGAAAACAGCGAGAAGATGGAGGCACTCAGGAAAGGTCCGGTGAACTGCAGTTTCCAATCGCAGCAGCCGATCTATCGGAGTAGACCATCCCTCCCAAAAGCCACACTGGTAAGGAGAAGAAAGATACTGAGTTTCAAGGACCCAATTGCACCAACGACCCACCATCCATTCTAATAACTTGCATGGTCATTGGACAGGCTGTCTGACTGACAACTATCGAGAGACGAGGGATACTTGCCAGAGTTGACAGAAACCAATACTGACTCTCCATTGAGAGGGGAAAACGTCTTGGAGCCAAATATGGTGAAACACCTGGAGGAGATGTTGTCGTTGTGGAGAAATGAGGTGTTGCGGCTACTGGGTATGGACAGAATTTGGGCCAGAAGCTGAGTCGTGAGAAGAAGAGATGGCCAGAAGAAACTTCCGTTCAGTAAAGGGTTCATTGTAGGATTCAACCTGACAGGGTGTAAAACATGAGCAGGAAGCTTTATCCCGCTGATTCTGGAGAAGGAAAGCAGCTGGATAGGAAACTGACACTGATGCCATCACTAAATGTGTCACGGGTTGTTCAGGGAGGACTGATGGATCTGTACAAAGGCCACCTGGAAGGCAAGGCCCAGAACGAAAGTCTGCTGCTGATAACCCCAGAGGGTGTAGAGTGTAGCCCACACCTGTGGCGAAGGGAAAGAAGAATCTAGAGGGGAGACAAAGCATTCCAAATACACCTGCTTGCTCTTTTTGATTAAGTAATGTGGATTGGCGCAAATATGTTGAAAGGTAATAAGACTGGCAGAGGATTGTTTCATCTTAAGATGTTGCAAGGCATGACGATGATCACGGATAGTGGTGACAAAGGCCATGCCCCATCACGGAATCGGCTTCTGGTGAATGGGGCGTGACAAGTGGGAAACATCAATGCCAGCAGCATGGATTGTCTTATCAGAGAGATCATGGAAGACTTCGTCTATACAGCCTGACAAAGAAGGTAGTAAACTCGACGTGGGAGGAACATAGAGGCCAATCAGCATGTTGGAAATCTAAGTGGTATAACCTGCTCCTTGGGAGGCAGGAAGGGAACGAGTGAATCAATGGAAGTGGTCATCGTTTGGTGACCAAAGTAAGAAAGAAAGAAGAGGAGGGGAAGAGAGCGAAAAATGGACGGTACGGGAAATGCCATACGCAGCCCTAAAATGAGTAGGGGAACCATCATTAAGAAGACATAGGTCGTGGTTCACAAGAAATTGGTCAGTGAGGAGACCTCCAACTAGACAAAATGGCACTGGCCACAAAGGCTGACAGGCATTAAAATCCCCAAAGTGGAGGAAGGAGGGGGGGGGGGGAATGCTAAATGCGGGCATTTAAGGGCAGTGGCTGTAGGTGATGCGTCAGGAGGGGGAGGCAGAGATTGCAAACCGTGACCACAGAATCCAAGTGGACCCAGAAAGAAACTGTTTCCAACGTGCTATGAAGTAGGATCCTTGTCTTAGCAATATCTATACGGACGAATGTGCAAACGCCATTAGAAGCCCTCAAAGGGTCGACCCAGTTCTGACAAAAAGCAGAGTACCCACAAAAGGTCAGTGAAGAGAGGCTCCTGGAAAATCACACAAGCTGCTGACTAAAAGGCAATAAGGGATTGCAGCTGTGGGAGGTGATGGTTCGATCCATTATTCTTGAAATGAATGAGTGGATATCCAAATGGGAGGCGAACAGACTGGAGCCAATCATGGTACTGGATTACCAGCAACGAGAATGGGCGACATCCATAAATAAGGGTTCTGACCCAGGTTGCGAGGGGGTAGATGGCACCTCTATGGGCACCAAGTTGGCCTTTTCCTGGGACTTCTCTTTCATAGGTTGAGGAGAGCAAGCATCTGCAAGACCTGAAACCGAAAAGAGCAGGCGACCTTGAGGTGTACTGACTGTGTGCCCTCTGGCCGAGTTGTGACAGCAGGTCTCCAGCCTGAGACATGCCATGGGGAGGGGTACTAGGAAATACCCCTGTCACCAACATGTGCCAAAGAAGGGGGACACTTCTTTGGCTGGAAGGGGAGCAGCACCCAGAAGGGAAGGAATGGGAATCACAGGGGAGGGGGAGAGGAGAATGGGACAGGACTGGAGTAAGGAAGAGGGAGGAGGGGGATATGACGTAAAAGAACTAAAAGTAGAAGTCACAGACACGTAGTCAGTCATATTTCTAATGAGCCTCAGTCCGAAATAAACGATCAAGGAACTTATACTCTTGTATCTTCTTTCCATTCTTACTGGGCGATTGGGTGAGCATGGAGATGACAATTAACAATCATGGGTGGCAGCACATAGGGGCTCCTCTCTTGGGGTGGGTGTCCACGTTAACTACATAGAGGGTCCGCTGTATATCCGGAAGGCGTGTGCCCAAAATGCAAGCACTTTAAGCATTTCATGAGTGGCGAGACGTGCGACTTCACATCACGGCAAAAACACATAACTATGACCTTTTCTCGGAAGGTATCTCCCTTCAAAGCGAGAATGCAGGCGCCAGTATCACTACAATTGTCCTGATGAGCTTTCTGCACATGATGAAGAAAATGAACAAATGAACGCCCCATCGTTCCAGGATTGGCCTGGAGTTCTTCATCAGTTTTAATGATGTGATCACTCTGAAAACTGACTTCCTGATCTATATTCAAAGGCTGGTGAGGTGTAGTGGCCACTGGGATATCACCAAGATAGTCACAAGCCTGAAAGACTGCAGATTGTGTGGCAGAAGAGGGTTTTATCAACAGCCCCACCACACTAACTGGCTACACGTGCAGGTGACAAAGTGGGGCTACAGCAAGAATGACAGAGAGGAGGAAGACGGAAAGATTTATCCATGCTGTAGATGATAGGGAAGGTGTTCTTCACCAAATGGCACACACCAGAGAGATAAAATTTAGAAATGGAGGTCAAACTCCAAAGGGGATCAAAAGTGCCAAAAAGGGAGGATGGAAAGGAAAAGACATGAGGCAGAAAACTGGAAGGAATACAGGGAATCAGGTGGATTTCTAGGTCGACATAAGTAAGAACACTGAGAGAGGGGAAGGAGGAGACAGTGGGGAAGGCGTGAAAATGGGCAGGAAGAGTGACGGGGAAGGAAATGCAGCCTGGGAAAGAAGAGAGGGCTGCAATAGCTTGGGCCTTATGGGTACCATACACGAACTCACGAAAGAACCGTGGTCCCCTGTTGCGATATGACTAAAGTTTTTTCCTAGTATCTTCTGTCAGAAATTTTCGTACTCATGTTACCCGTAAATCAGGCGTGTTGCACACCCATCCGGCATCATCTCATAACAATTGCTTTCTCTACGTAAGCAAGCTGTGTCTTACTATATTTGATAAAACCGGAAATGTTGAACCATCTAGAAACTGAATGAGGATATATGTAACGGACCGTGTAACCTAAAGAACATTTTTGTTCTACATAAACCCTATTCTGTCCTACTTCAAAATATACTACATTTATAGCAGAACTGTAACTGTCAATGTTTGATTCAAGTTTTGTTCGAGAACTATTGATTTGTAATGAGAAACAGAGGGATATTGTACTAAAAATAAAGAAAACAATATAGATTTATCATACGCCACTAGAAAAAGCGATTCCTCGATGATATACATCATCGCTCCAATACTTCATGGAACTCACATAAAAGTTTTTCTCGTTATTCATACGCAGCATTCGAATCTATCAGTAATAATAGGAAACTCTTGCATTTGATCATGAGAAGAACATTCTATTGAGTACAAAGTAACAACAATGATTGTATATATTATTTAGGTTTGTGCATGTGAACTGTACTAGCATCAAGAGTAATTGCTTTGGTCGCATAAAAGCGTAGAAGTTACGCTATCAACTAATTTTTGTTACTTATAATTAGCAATTTATATTTTGTAAAGATATAGAATACATGATTGAGTAACAGTGAATGATGTTAGGTTCCAATTGTGTGCAAAATAATCAACCAAACAACCAAAAAAGTAAAGAAAAGTCATAGGTTCCTAGTCTCTTTCTTACTCATTTATTTATGTTTCTTTCCCTATCGATGGAGCCAATATTACCGGTAATCCTGCCATTTACTACGTCATTTATGTAGTGTGCCAAAACTATCGAACCACAGTTTTGGTCAGGGGCAGCTGTTGGTGTTTCACATAGGTGAAGATCTGGAATTATCCTTTTGAAAAGCAATTCGACATCTCTCTGTTTAGAAACAGTATTAAAAGGAAAACTGTTACAGTGTGGAAAAAATTTGAACGAAAATTTCTAGTGTGTCGAGTTATATGGAAACGAACAAAGGGAAAGATAATTCCCCTTACTTACATTATATCCATTTTACTATGGAACAGCTGTCTTATGGCATTTATGTCATTCTCACTTCCACTATTAATGCTTTCGAGCATTCCCTCGAGTTAATTTCACGACACTCTCATTTGCGTTACAAACCTTCTATATTATCTCGGATCTCAGAATTGTGGAAAGAGATATTTTATAAACATCCAGGAAACGCAAATTGCTCGTTACACTCATTCCCGTTGCTGTTTCACCATTTTTCAGATACAAAGCTAATCAACTGAAACAGCAAAACAGATTAGTAAACGGCACAATTTTGACTGAACACTACTCGGCGAATCATAAGTAACTCTCCTGTGAAATGAGCGAGGTACGGCGCGAGTTCGTGTGACGGACGGCGGGGGCTGAAGCCATTACCGAGCTCGCTCCGTCATTTCGCAGAGGTGATAAGGCGTTTACAGCTGCCGCGCCGCTGATTGAGTTGCCGCTGGCAGCGGCGGCACCTTGTGCGCCTCCAGACGGCGGCCCATCTGTCTTCGCTTCCGTTCTGTTATTGCTCGTCGGACGACTCTCTCGTCTGCTGCGCCTCCGAGCATAACTCAGCGCACGCGCGGAACCACGGAGCTCGTTTCTCGCTGTCCTTTCCCCATGATATAATGTTTTTCGAAGGGAGAACGTCATTATACTGAACAAGCCTTCTTTCAAGAGCAATTCGTTTTCCAGTAGCACTGTAACACAAGAACTCTGTGGAGCGTTAAATATTTCCTTTCAATTTTGCGGTTATGGTGTTTTTTCTCATGAAACAAAGGTTACAAAATATTGCACTAACATTATCAATTATAAAAATGTCGAAATTTATACTGTTCTTCTATTGTCAAAGTGAATGAATATTGAACGTAATTAACTGAATTATCCGTCGATGCTAGACAGAACGTCGTAATAATGTTAAAGACGAAAACACCTCCTAACGTTCTGCAAAATTATATGTATTTTATCACGAACCGGCTATCGGCATCCTAGGACATCTTCAGGTGACTACTGAATGTTGCAAAAATACATAAAGATAATGTGCGATTTACACAGATATTATTTTTATAAAAGATACAAAAGTGACAAATTTTTTACGTAGCCAATATTACAACAGTTACCTTAACTAAAAGTGGTCAACGAACAAAACTTTTATGTGGAGATACATATAACAAATGACAAGAAATAAAATGAATTTACAATTTGAATCTAGTGTTTGTAAAGAAACTTAATTTATTGCCAGTAGGTCCAGTAGGGTTATCTTTCTGCTTTATTTTTATTATTTTTTATTTTTTGACGAAATGTAAAACTTCACATTCTATTTTGATTAAAGTTCAGTCTTGATCACGTTATGTCTGTTTTAATGAGTAACCGGTTTCGGTTTTTTCTATAAAACCATCATCAGACCCATTGGCTCCCTTGGGTTGGTAGGTGGAGCTCTCCTTGCTGCTGTGCCTACAGACATAACGTGATCAAGACTGAACTTTAATCAAAATATAACAATTAATTGATCACTGTATTCCAAAAATGTTTACCAAAACTTTACATTCTACATCATACGGTTGGTTTTCTGCTAACAGATGATGATCTTCCAGCAGAAAACCGTCCATATGATGTAGAAAGTGAAGATGATCATCTTTTAGCAGAAAACCATCCGTATGATGTAGAGTGTAAAGTTTTACATACTGTCAAAAAACAAACACATAAGAAAGAATACCAGCCTAGTATTAAATCAGTTGTTTAAATTTCCATTTTTCCCCTTATTAAATAAGTTTTTGTAACAAATACTATCTGATTAAAACTGTAAGTTCATTTTACTTATCACCACTTCTTATATGTATCTCAACATAAAATCTTTGCTCACCCCCCTTTCTAGTTAACGTAATTATTGTAATATTTTCCTATTAAACACTTTGTCATATTTGTATCTTTTTTTTCAAATAATACCTGTGTAAATCACTCATGTTTATCTGTGTTTCGAGACATTCAGGTGTCACCTGAAGATGGCCTTAGAAGCCAAAATCCGGTTCGTGACCAAATAAATACAATTTTGTGGAACATCACTAAGTGTTTTCCTTTTAAATGTTATTAAATGTAATCTAGTTGAATGTAAATACTCTTGCTTGGTCAGGATTATACGTTGTTGTCAAAGAGTACAGTCAAATTGCTGTCGCATTTATCGCTGAAAGTGCGAGCCCTCCGGTAGAACATACTAGAACGGTATAGAGATATGAACAGTCGCGTCGAGTCACGTACAGGTGCGGCGTGTGTATTGAGAAATGGTCGTACGGCAGCGGTGCTAAACTATGCAATGGCTTGGCGAAAGTTTAGTTTGGCCAGGCAGAGCAGGCGGCATCAAGCGGGCACAGTACAGTCACTGTAATCAGTATATCAGTTAACATGAAGAGTACAGTTTGTGCAATTTTATTTATTGTGCAAAAACAAGAGTCTGTGTTACACATTGTCAACGAACAATGCCTTACATGCATCGATAAGGATTCAACACGAAGTAAGCTCTAATTTGTTGTTCGATTAGAGTTACATACGGCTAGCCAAATTCTTGTTAATTTTGTAATAGAATAATAGCAAGATATTTTAAAGTGTTGATTATCAGTTCTACTTAAGACAGTTAACCAAAGTAAAAAGTTGCGTCCCATCAGTTATCACTGACTCAATAAAATCTTAATAAATGAGAGACAATTGCAATGTTTTTCTATAACAGATTTAGGTCAAATAAAATAACTAAGGAAACAGAAAAGGGTTTATACCTAA
Source organism: Schistocerca nitens (assembly GCF_023898315.1). Lineage (NCBI taxonomy): Eukaryota > Metazoa > Arthropoda > Insecta > Orthoptera > Acrididae > Schistocerca > Schistocerca nitens. The sequence continues at coordinate 553,874,871 of NC_064614.1, forward strand.
TAATTTGACAGTAATTTGAAAAGCTGTGCTTAACGAAATAAGATTCCGTTAAATATATTTACTGCGTATTTTTTCAATAATAAATACGTTATCAAATGGATATGTTACAGTGATCAATTGCTTTTCAGTTAAGGCGTAAGGCATGCAGACAATTTAATAATGAACACAGAAAAACAAAAATAGATTGGCTTTGAATGGTTACCTCGCGGCCTGATAACAGACCAAGTATTCTTACTTTAATTTGGCAGTAATACAAATCACTAAATACAAAAAAAGTAAGTTTGTTCAGGTAATGACATGGCGACTGTTGATTTTCCTTATTCGTTACCTAAATTCTTAAGTTATCTTTTTATTGACTTTGCTAACTGCTGCCATTTCATTTCATTCTTTATTTTCATTTTACTTTAACAAACATTGTTTCCTATTGTCATTGCCAAAATCAATGAACATGGGCGATTCGGTTACAGAAGCATTTACACTTCACGGATTTCATCTACCCTACGGAGTAAATGCCTTTCCCGCACAGCAGAGAACTTTAGGTAAACGGTTAATTTAAATCCTAACTATTTGGAAGCGTAAAGGGTTGTTGTAACAGCGCCTACAAACCACTTCCTTTTTCCATAGTTACAGAAATGAAAATTTCATTAACTCAAACTTAGTAATGAACAGTGGACGTGAAGACATAGGCTATCGGGCGTCATATTGTCTAGTGCATTTCGTTTGGACACCATCTGTCCTCAACAACGACAGTGTTATATATGGCTGAACAGATGACTGGAAACGTGTGCGCATTTAGCAGTGAAGTCACTGTCCCACGCAGTAAAAAGAAAGCCTGATAAGTAAAAAAAGTATCAGTTACAAATATGAAGGTTTTTATAGAGCTTAACGACAGTTTTTAGGATAGTTTCTTTCATTTTCAATGCATTTCACCTCTTACAGTACTTTATGTTGTTGGAATCTGATTGGGATTGCACCTCAACCGTAGTTTATTCTATAACTGGTCCTGTCCACAAGTGTTGTGGAAGCAAGATCATGGGACCATTCCTAGCTGAGAATTATTAAGTTCAGCCTTCAAATCGACCACTTTCACTTCCATACGGGGTATGACGTCGAATGAGCTGGACAAGTGGCTGACACATTGTGTTAGGACTTGGTTGATGATTTAGGACATCCATGATTTCGTGCGAGAGAAGAGATGGTTTCTGAAATACCATTCTACTATTGTTCCACCACAGTTCTATCCAGCAACTGAACTAATTTTCTGTGTTTTCTGACACCGATATCAACGATAGGTTGAACTCTGAATTTACTCCCTTTTCGTTTTCAGACGTTTCTTTCTTTTCCTGGCTATATAAGTTAGACTGTAGCGAGATCTGCTGAATTTGTAGGCAGAAGATGTGCTGGAGGAAAAATGATCAGTTCAGAACAATCTGTCATTTTGCTACCCTTAAAATTTAAAATTGCGCCATCATCTTCATGATCTTGAATGAAACGTTTCCAGATAGGTCACTGTATGTTGTCTATAAGAAGTGTGGGTGACGTAGTTAACAACTGACCAATGGCATCTCTGGGAGGAGGACGGCGGCGGCAGCAGCCAGGACGGTTGTTACATGGGGGACCGCGGACAGATAACAAGCCAGTGCGGGCTGTATATGGTGCAGGACGTAACGGGACGTGTGTATAACATGTGGGGCTACGACAAACGGTGTCACAGAACACCGACTGGAATTTTGTAGCGATTGCTGCGGTTAAGTCTGGGGATATTTTGGATCACGCTTTTCAGAGAGGAACGAGACCCATATAGCATGGACATGATAGTATGTTGTTTTTGTGGGACGTGGTAGATGGGAGCAGGTTCCTGTTCTGTAGTGAGGATGGGGCGAGTCAAGAGACCGTTACTTGGTAGGTCTTCTAAGTAATTCCGTACTGAAAGGAATTTGCTGCTCTGAACTGACACTGTTCCTTGCATGTTGTCACTGTGTTTCGCCGCAAACTCATGGGTGGTACAGCTGGTCTTTGTCTTGTGCCCCCCTAAGCACTGTAGAACTCACATAACGGAGCAGACTTTACTACCGAGCTAGTGCGTATGCTTTGTGCGAGTATAAATTCCACAGTATGGTGATGTGTGGACTGAGTTATAGTACAATTTTGGCATCAAATCATTTTCGCTGTGGAATGCTGTGTCATAGAGTTTCATATGATTTTTGGTGTTTTGCTGGGCAGTAGGAGCTGTATCGTGTGGTATCTGTCTCAGATGAAGCTTACGTTAATTACCTGTTATGGTGTGGACAGTAAACAGAATGGCCAGGACAAGTAGCAGCGGCTAGGTAATTGAAAACGTACCACGCTGGTAACAAAAAATGCATTAGCCAGTTTTCCGATGTTCGCAAGTTTTTTTTGTGTCTTGATGAGCCTTATGTCTTATATCACCGTACTCTTAAGTTTATCACTGTGTGAAATGGCTTGTAATTTTGGAATTTAGTAATATTGTTTTTGGTTTCAGATTTTAGTACTGTTATTAATGGTATTAAGTAAAATTTTAAAATAAGAGTGCGGGGAGTCCTGTTCAGAAAATTACAATACAGAGATGTGTGGATACAGAACGAGAAGGGGTACATGAAGGGTTCACAGTAAAATATGTGGTGAAATAATTCTGAGCTGGGCTTGTTTTGGAGCCATATGCCCTGTTAGTATTATGGGGTTATTATTACTGTGAAATGTGGGATGATTTATAAATCTGGGGGTAAGTGTTAGGAAACCCATTTGGTGCCGCTTCCGTATTTAAATGGAGTTGAAGCATCATGAACTTTGTCTTTCTGTAACGGCTTATTCATAAACCGTTCCTGCTGCGGAACCTGACCTGACCTTCTCTATAAAGGTTTTGTTCTGAGAATTTTGGTAGCTTACTACGTAGATGCAATATTAATGTTTTAATAAAGTCACTCTGTACTCGTTCTCCGAGTCTGGATTGAGCGGCCGAAGTTCCACGGCACAAAGCCACCGTCTTGACTACTCCCTCTTATTTATTAACCCAGTGTCTAAACATTCAGGACTAACAGGGTATATTACAATCCTCACGTAACTGAGTCTGTATACATAGGGACACATGCTGAAATACGTCAGGCTTAAGGCAGCATTCCAGTTTCATTCTCATTAAGACTAATACGAGTAGTTACTGAGTGGAAAGATAAAGAGATTCTTTGGTGTTTGTGTTATTAGAATGCGGGTGTTGATATGCTAATGGATCCTATATGATGATTGCGGAGGTTACTGTACTCTCCAAAAAAAAAAACATTATTTCATTAATTGCGCGCTGGTTTGCATTTGGGGCTGAGTGATGCTTTTCTGAAACTAGGTGCGGCGCTCGACAGGCTACGGGTGTCAAGACGTTCCTGGGCTGCAGAGAGTGCAGAGTCGCCAGAATACCTGATTCCTCAGGTAAAAGCGTCGCCATTACTGTGGGTGTTCAGTAGCCCAGATGCCTTTGTCAGTCACGCTCGGTGTGCAATGCTCGGGGGCCTTACCAGGTGTGACGCCGCGTCGCCGAACACTGACCGTGTGTTAAGATTCTCGCCCATTGTACAGGCTGCAGATACAGTGTTCTGCAGGCAGTAGCTCACTCGCTTGCTTATTAGTCCTAGGAAGTGATTGTCGCGGCTGGAACCAGGTTGATGGGAAAGAGTATGCATCTGAAACTTTTAGTAGCAGTCTGGTCCGTATACAAGAGCATGAAGGGGCTTAAGATAACTATCTAGCATTAGGCCCGCGCCTGAATTTCGCCCCCGCCTCCATGGATCAAACACTTGGAAGATATCGACAAGAGTATTTGACTCGTAATGTCGCATTCTCGTTGTTCGGGCGTTACACTAAAAATTAGGCCGAGTGGGGGTAGCTGTCATAGTCTTTCAGAGATGTGGTAACTCATGGTCTTTTGGATTCGTCCAAGCTACTTTCATTTCCAATTCTGGGGGTCCAGCACCAAACTCTTACAATTTTTTTTTTACTAGAAGAGTAGGTTGCCGGCTCACTTAATAAATAACTTTTCGGAAGAGTGAGGGAATCGTTTGCTACAGAGTCTATCATTGGTGGCGTTTCTAATGTTCGGTCTGATTGGGCGATCAGTGTATTTTTGAGGTCTTCCGGCAGAGAGCTCATAGCAGCATCGTTTTAACGTTTCTATTGGTGGTATGTGTGGTGGTGCTATGTATATGGCGCTCAACAGCGATGTTGTGAGCGCAAATTTTCTCTTGAACGGGACTCGAAGTTGAGCGAGACTCTTGGTCAGAAAGTAAAACAATAAAGGACATTCGGTCGGGATGCTAAGCTGTACAAACTCTTGTCCAGCACTGAGAGGAAAACAGCATTCTACGTTCGGACGCGACTGGGTCATGAGAGTCCAGGGTGAGAAATGCTTGGTCTATGTGGTTTGTCACTGTTTTTCCAGTGCAGCTACCGTCTGCAGTTGCTGAGATCACAACTGATGTTCTCACTTCTCAAAGCTGGTTAGCTCTGACAGCGGAGTGAGTCGAGACCTTAGTATGAGACAAGAGTAGGCACTTTTTTAGATAGACCACAACGGACCTCGTAGCAGTTGACGGCCTAGCAGCATGTGTTTTCCTAATATCGTCTGAACGATACAGCAATGTCCGAAGCGAAATTGTGTACTTAATTCACTTGACTGACTTCATGAGTTTGTTAGAAGGCTATGTTCTTTCCTTTGGAAATTTGTCATAAGATCTTATGGGACCAAACTTCTAAGGACAACACACACACCCATGCCCGAGGGAGGACTGGAACCTCCGGCAGGAGGAGCCGCGCGAACCGTGACAAAACGCCCAAGACCGCGCGGCTACCCAGAGCGGCCGTTCTTTCCTTCCCCGTCGACTTTGCCGCACAGTTCATGAATTTCATTTTATAATTTCTACTCATCTCCAGTGTACGACAGAGTTCACTATCATGTGATGTGGCTCTTGCGGAACATTTTGTACTAAATGATGGACTCAGTTACCGTTCCTTCACTTCAGTATTTATAGCTGAACCCAGTGATCCTACTAGCCACTATTCACTTCTGCAAGAACCATACTCGTTTGTTAGGTCAACCCCTTCTCTTTCCATTTCCTTAGCACAGAGTTTATTAAATGCGTCTGAGGAGAGAGGGGGGGGGGGGATGAGCGATCTGCATATCGAATGAGTTCACCTGATTCAGATCAAAGGCGCTGTATGTCTGTAGTCGTAGCGCAGTGGCGTCTCGCATTAATCTAGCAGTCCTACAAGGGTCTTACTAGTAGGTAATTTTCTGACGCATCAGACTCGTTAGCAAAACACTATCCACACATCAACGTGTTGATCTTGAAACTGGTGGTGTAATTACACATAGCTCCGACATAATGCTCTCACAACTATGCAGAATACCGTTATGATAATGACTGACACTTGCAGCTTATTAAGGACATTCTACAGGTGACGTTTGTAGTGAAATACAATAGCGCCACCTTCATGCCTGGCTAGCATCTGTATTTATGTTCAGGCATGCATTTCCATATTTATGGCCAACCTCAGGAGTCCCATCTCCCAGCACACCCGTCCTTAAACTAACATGACTCTATATGTGGTATTAGGGTATTAGCAAAAAAAATGGTTCAAATGGCTCTGAGCACTATGGAACTCAACTGCTGTGGTCATTAGTCCCCTAGAACTTAGAACTACTTAAACCTAACTAACCTAAGGACATCACACACATCCATGCCCGAGGCAGGATTCGAACCTGCGACCGTAGCAGTCGCACGGTTCCGGACTGCGCGCCTAGAACCGCGAGACCACCGCGGCCGGCAGGGTATTAGCTTCTCCCAAATTGTCGCACCCGTACAGCAGTCCTCAATCCAACTGAAGGTGGTTACCTACCTATTCTACTCACCATCCCCCCAACTACGACATCCCCATGCACCCTACATCAGTACCTGTCTAAAAACTGTCCAAGACTGCTTCCGCACGACGTGTAATGCCTACTACGAATTCATAGACACACTAACTGGATGCCATCCGCAAACTTTTTAAAAACCTGATGATATCCTTGTCACGTTTCCCCTACACTAGTTCTTAGCAGACCTTCGTTCCTACTACCGAAAACCCTCCTACTTCTCCTCTTCCTCGGCTCCCATCGCTCGTATCTCTCCCCCCTATAGACTCTTGGTCGACATTCATTAATAAAGAGATACGTGAGTAGCTTGTTAAATGCTAAAAATTAAAGCTGGCATCATTCGCCAGGCTGACTGCTACGGCCCTCAGTAACTTTCCCAAGCAATAGAAAGCATGACATCGACTCACTGGCAGTAATTCCATACCTTACTACTCGCTTCTCCACAACAACCACCCCCTACCTGAAACTTCTGCAATGATGACCATTTTGCATCCCATGTATCCGGCTTATTCACAACTCCTCATGAGCCTCATTTTGATTACTCCCTATTCCCTCAGTGCATGAACTCGAACTTGAGCAACATATTACAAACAAAATTAAATGCACCAGTCACAGCACATGACGTAAAACAAGTATTTCACAAAAGATGCAACACTTCCTCGGGTCAGGATCTCATCAGCTATCGACACCTACTGGTGTATGCCAAGGTTTCGCCCTCTATCCTCTTCTGTATATCATCTACACTCCTTATAGATCCAAACCACCTGCAACACTTCAGCTCCTTCAGTACTCTGATGACACTACTTCCCTGTCCGTCTTGCCTTTATCTCAGTAACACTAACGATGTTTGTAAATCCACCTTAATCAGTTTACCCCTCAGTGTACTCTATGGCTCCTCAAGTTTAAGAATTAAAGGTTGCCCCATCCACAATTTCCTGCTCCTTTTCTATCTCACTATTTATAACCGTGCTACCCAGTTCACTAAGAGACTGAAATATTTTTGACTAACCTTCGGCCGGCAGTTAACTTGGAAACTTCACCTACTAATCATCCATCAGAAAGGCCGCAATAGACTTAAAATGCAAAACTGTTAACGGGCCAAACTTGGAGATTACACCACTCCACTATTCTCCAAAGCTAGCAAACCTTACTCACCACATCTTCTCCAATACAAATGTTGCACAGCTACATGCTCCATCTAAGTGCTATCAGCCTCTCCATGTCCTTGAAAGTCAAGCACGCCACCTTGATTTCAGCATTCTTTTACCTTCCCGCACATGGATCCTTTACCGTCTCATCAAATTCCCACCCCTCCGCAGTCACAATAAACATCTTTGAATAAACTGTATAAGCCACTAATTGGACTACATAAAACTATTGCCTCCACTCTAATCTCCACTGCTAGTACTCTGTTGTGCCTATACTGACACACTGCACCAGCACTACACCCAAATACTCTCCACACCCTCATGCAACGAAATTTCTACCGCCCCCTCTCCGTCACAGTGAAATACGTCCTAACATTAGCTCATCGCATGAACTATAATACCGCCCTACCCATCCCACTTACTCAGGCTTTGTCTCCATTTCCTTTCCCTACCAATTTCCTGTTCCCTCCCGTCTTTCCTTGCCACTGCTTCTGCTTCTCATTATGACCCTCCCCCATATGTGCTGCCGGCCGGTGTGGCCTTGCGGTTCTAGGCGCTTCAGTCTGGAACCGCGTGACCGCCACGGTCGCAGGTTCGAATCCTGCCTCGGGCATGGATGTGTGTGATGTCCTTAGGTTAGTTAGGTTTAAGTAGTTCTAAGTTCTAGGGGACCGATGACCACAGATGTTAAGTCCCATAGTGCTCAGAGCCATTTGAACCATTTGAACCATATGTGCTGCTCTCTCTCTTTCAACTAATATTACTATCAAACGTTTTGCTCGGAAAAGCGAAGTGTGCGGTTAATGTGCAACCTAGTACACACTTCGGCTCGAACACATATCTAAGAGGAGGTTTCACATCGCTTTGTTTAGCACCGCCGGCCGGGGTGGCCGAGCGGTTCTAGGCGCTACAGTATGGAACTGCACGACCGCTACGGCGGCAGGTACGAATCCTGCCTCGGGTATGGATGTGTGTGATGTCTTTAGGTTAGTTAGGTTTAAGTAGTTCTAAGTTCTAGGGGACTGATAACATACGTTAAGTCCCATAGTGCCCAGTGCCATTTGAACCATTTGTTTAGCACCCTTTGGCCAAACTATCTGTAGAATCATTAAATTTTTACTGAATTTCCTAGCAGTTGATGAGAATTTCAGAATATGGAAACATTTAAAAATAAAATGAACAAAATAGAACTGGTGAGTAACTGAAGACAAGTAATTATTATTGAAACTGAACAAATATGATTTTATTAAATCAATTTGAATACAATTGCTAATGGTGGGCTGACAATAAAAGAACTAAGGTAAAACTACGACAAGAACTATTCTTCAGCAGGGTACATATAATTATATGTGCGAAGTAAAGCTTGCATTTCTTTTGATCAACGAACCCCCCACGCCAAGTATCCATTATATGTGAGCGGCGCTCAGTTTCTATGTTTCAAAGCGCCTTAACTACACGAAAATCGAAAATTAAAGGTCATTGTTTAATCTGATAGTCACTGCAGAGCTGTAATAGAACTGACCAGGTATATCTGCTTAGTTCTTCTTTATAGCGAGAAATTATTTTAAACACGCAGCGCATTGCGACACACTGCAAAACGTAACGTTTTGCCTCACATTGTAACATCCAACAAAATATAACGATCTCGCATATTACACACGAGTGAAGAATAAAAATTCCGGAACATTCGTAATTTCGTGCCAATGATGTGTTGGAGTGAAAAGCAGTGGGCATCCCTATGCAAGCCTGGGTTTAATGTGTAACTGCCGCAAGTGTCAGTTATTTTCAGTGCTGTGATGAGTAGAACGTTGTGTCACACAGTTAGAGAATTTCGAGATGGCCGAGTTAGAGCAGCAACACGTCTGAATTAAATTTTGTGTGAAAGTCAAGAAAACCCTTACGGAAACAGGAAGCCTACGGTGATGAGTCCTAAAGCCGTACTCGTGCTACGAATGGTTCACACGGTTTAAAAATGGCTGGACGAACGTAGCTCACGTCAGGAACGTCAACGAAATCGTGCGTGACAGCCGAAGATTGACTATACGAGAGACTACAGAAAATGTAACATTTCAATTTGATCATATCATAAAATCGTGACACAGAATCTTGGAATGCATCGTGTTGTCGCCAAGTTGATCCCACGGCTCATGCGTCAAGACCAGAAAGACCTTCGCCTCGCAGTCTCTGAAGAGCTTTTGGATCGCGCAAGTGAGAACGAGATGCTCGTTAAGAGAATCATAACGGGTCATGAGACATAGGTCTACGGTTATGATGCTGAGACGCTGAAAGGACGAAGATTTGCAATGACAGACGAGATAGGAAGTGCAGGGAAGCTAAGATGAAATGGTTGCATGAAAAATGTGAAGGAAATCGTAGAGGATATGAATGTCGCATGGACTCAGCATACAGGAAAGTCAAAGCAAACTTCGGTGAAATAAAAATCAAGGGTGGTAACATTAAGAGTCCAACTGGAATTCCACTGTTAAATGCAGAGGAGAGAGCGGTTAGATGGAAAGAGTACACTGAAGGGCTCTATGAGGTGGAAGATTTGTCTGTTGTGATAGAAGAAGAAACAGGAGTCGATTTAGAGGAGATAGGGGATCCAGTATTAGAATCAGAATTCAAGAGAGCTTTGGAGGACTTAAGAATAACCGCGCGGAGTAGCCGTGCGGTCAGGGGCGCCTTGCCATGGCTCGCGTGGCTCCCCCCGTCGGAGGTTCGAGTCCTCCCTCGAACATGCGTGTGTGTGGTATCGTTGTCGTAAGTTAGTTTAAGTTAGATTAAGTAGTGTGTAAGGCTAGAGACCAATGACCTTAGCAGTTTGGTCCCTTAGGAACTTAACATAAATTTCCAATTTACTTCAGAATAAACAAGGCAGAAGGTATATATAACATTCCATCAGAATTCCTAAAGACATTGGGGAAAGTGGTAACAAAACGACTATTCACGTTTGTGTGTAGAATGTATGAGTCTGGCGACATACCATCTGACTTTCGGAAAAATATCGTCCACACAATTACGAAGACTACAAGAGCTTACAAATGCGAGAATTATCACACAATCAGCTTAACAGCTCATGCATCCAAGTTGCTGAGGAGGATAATATAAAAAGGCACCAGAGAAGCAACTCTGACGTATGGTTGATTATTGAAGCAAGACCAAAGAAAAATCAAGGCACATTCATAGGATTTGTCGACCTGGAAAAAGCTTTAGACAGCATAAAATGAAGCAAGATGTTAGAAATTCTGAGAAAAATAGTGGTAAGCTATAGAGAGAGACGGGTAAATAGAATATGTCCTAAAGCGAAGAGAGAATTATGAGAGTGGAAACTAAGAGCGAAGTGCTCGGATTAAAAACGGTGTAAGACAAGGATGTAGTCTTTCGCCCCTACTGTTCAAACTGTATATCGAAGAAGCAGTGATGGAAATAAAAGAAAGTTTCAGGAGTGGAATTAAAATTCAAGGTGAAAGGATATCAATGATACGATTAACTGATGACATTGCTATACTTCGTGAAAGTGAAGAAAACTTACATGATTGCTGAATGGAATGAAGAGTTAATGAGTACGGAATACAGAAAAATGGCTCTGAGCACTATGGGACTTAACTTCCATGCCCGAGGCAGGATTCGAAAATGAGACCGTAGCGGTCACGCGTTTCCAGACTGTAGCGCCAAGAACCGCTCGGCCACACCGGCCGGCCGGTACGAAATACAGACGTGCGGATGTGACGTATTTTGACCGCAGGGAAGTCCACTGCGTGTTCAGTACCCCGCGCCTTGCCGTATACCTGAAACCCAGGAGCAGTGCATAAGCTGCATCCCCTGGGCTGTACCGCCACCGCCACTCCTGGTAGGCCCCTGAGTCTAAAAACGAGCGCTCCTGTGTACTTCCTCAGTCCGAACTATTTCTTCCCCGTGCCTTTCCGACATCCACTTCTTCTCCATCGTTGTTATTGGTGGGTTGTCCATACTTACACGCACACCCTCTTACCCTAAAAAAAGTCAACTTTCTTTCCTCCAAGAACAGAACACTTTTTTCCCCAAGGGCAGGTCATGGAAGTGCAGTGCTTCATTTATAAGATCAGCGATTAAGCATTACTGGATAAGGTGATCTAAATACGACACAAAATCACAAATAATCCGAAAAAAATGTAAAATTTTAGAGAGCATAACCTGCTTTAAAATGACACTACATTTAATTTGTTCTCAAGTTACAGATGCAGACAAGATAAAAGTAAAGACAATGTATAATATTCTGGATTGAAATTTTTAAATATGATCCTGCGGGCCCAAAAAATGATGCACATATGATATCGTTGTGTACAGCCATACTCAAAAGTATCCGAACGACCTGAATTGCATTTCACCGGATTCGCATGCAACCCACATAACGCAGCTGTCTAGCAAGTCCTCTAATCGCTCCTTGGTACAGTCGTTTGACTATTGAAAATTGTTCCAACAAGTCATCACTAGAAAACACTGCTCTGTATCGCAATAACTCAAGATGTAAAGTAATACTACGATACCACAAATATCAGGGAACACCTTATCACAGATAAGACTGTCCTAAAGGATTGTAAGCTGACATTTATTACAATAAATGACGTACCTAAAATGTTACCACTCTAATTATTGAGTCAGATAGGTAATGCACGTAGTAAGTTCGTCGTATTCATGATTTCCTCTTCAAAGTAACATACCGTACTTATTATTAAGCACAAAATGACATTAAAAATTTAAGTTATTCACGAGCAGCTAGTTGAGAATATGTATGAACTTCAAATTACACAACGCAACGTCTCGTACTGCACATGGATTCAAACCCAGGTGATGCAGACTAAGCAAAGATTTCGTAACTGACGCAAACTAACAGTCATTCCAGATTAGTCATACAGAGAGTGATACACCTCGATTTCAGACAGTATCAATTACCAAATACCAATTTTAAATTACATAACGCAAACATTTTTAACGGACGCGAATTACTACCCAGCACCTATTGTTCCTGTTAACGAACTACGAGAGATGTTAAATATTGCTTCTTAACAAGTAACTTACTTGAAATGTCGTGAGGTAAATCTTTGCATTGGACAGGGATTGGAGGAGGAGGAGATTAGTGTTTAACGTCCCGTCGACAACGAGGTCATTAGAGACAGAGCACAAGCTCGGATTAGGGAAGGATGGGGAAGGAAATCAGCTGTGACCTTTCGAAGGAACCATCCCGGCATTTGCCTGAAGTGATCTAGGGAAATCACGGGAAACCTAAATCAGGATGGCCGGACGCGGGATTGAACCGTCGTCCTGACAGGGATTGGAATCCAGAACCAAATAAGATAGTTATCGAAGCACAATCAACTGTGACATATCGCATTTTCTTGGCAGTAGCTAGATATTTTAACTGAAATGACGAGACGAAACATTAATTTTTTCCTTCCCAGGACTCCAAGCCGGTACCCATCGCTGTTATATTCTAGAGAAAACAAACGTTAAATATGGGTTTGTTAAACCAGCAGCGACATGTGAGCATGCTTGAACTAGAAAAAATATGATGAAGAGTCCAGTGTTAACTGGGAATAGAGGTCCACACATATCGTTGCTGACTACACACAAAGAAACGTCAGCTACCAAATTTTTCTCCACCAGCAGCTCGGAATAACATCTTGAACTTATAGTGATCTCGCAAATAGTTCTGTGTCTCATTGCGAGTCAAAAACGTCAAATATCGTTAGTGTGGACAACGAATGAAAACATCGAAATTATTATACACCAGCAGATAGGTGTTCTCATGGTAGATCTTGATAATACATAATGAGATCTTTAGTGCCGGGCCAGGATTCGAACCCATTCACGCGCAATATGTGGAGATGTTGAGGAATCTGCAGTTTTGAACAAACAACAAATTGTAGTCGAGCTGTATTGTCACGAAGGGAACAAATTCCGCGTTAAGGGCGGTCTGAGTTGCATTCCCAGTTCAGAAGCAATTTTATCGACATACAGAAGCTCACATAAAAGATGGAATAAGTGTCCTGTGATCCTACATAGCGTCTGTTTCGTTACTAGAAATAAATAACTAGTATAAGAAAGGCTATTGGTGATAGGGTTTCTATATGTCACCACTCCAGACTATTGTGGCTCAACCTAACGTCTACTTGGTGGAGAAGGAATATCATTTTTAAAGTGAATTTCAGACCACAATGTCATTATATCTTCTTCACTTGGTGTAGCCAGAAGAGAATGTTATCTGTCTCTCCTTATCTAAAATCACTGACCGAAGTTGGAATCGATCCAAGTCCATAGATATATGAACCTATCATCAGCCCAACAGACCACCAAATCCTCTCCTCACTGGGTCATTTTTCTATCATAACGCCGTTGTGCCACACTGGCTGAGAATATTGACACACAGGCACCCGTATCAATTTGCAGCATGTTCAGTAAATTCATTTACTTGGTTGACCGAATCACCATGAACTAGATGCCTCGGCTACCCAGTGCATACATTCACCTTTATTTTGTAATCACCGAAATAAAATCACGTAACTGCCACCTACACAGAACTGCCAACAGTGTAGGATGCAGAAATTTAAATAGGAAGTGTTCCTTTCCACTTGAGCTACTGAGCGCTATCTGTTTGTTGAAAACGTCGTGCAGCGCAAATGGATAGGTATAACTGTTTGTCTCTCATAAGTATTGACGTGGCCATATGTATTATCTCACAGCACTGTGGAATGCAGAAGTTCTGGAGGAATTGTTGTTGACTTCTGGAGGTGTTATAGCTACGTGTCAGCTAGTAGCGTAATGCTACGTATCACGCGCGTTAGATAAGATGTGTCGAGTTCGAGTACATTCACTGCTATATTTTTTTAAAACGCAATTCCGCTGTCTGCTAAAGTTATCAGTCTAATGGAACTTGTAACATAATTCTCTTCACTTCTCAACTCAAAATAGTCGCATGTGGGAAAAGAGCTAACTTCTGCGACATTTTATTCTTCTTAGGTTTAATAGACAACCAGGCAGCAGACGCATCTCGAAACTTTTGTATTATGTATGGGGAGGGCGCATCGTGCCAAAATACGTCGGAAAAGTATTTACTGCATTAGCTGTCGTCTGGTAGTGGCATTTTATTCTTCTTCAAATCTTGTTTGACAGCTTTAACTCAGAACATGTTTTCTACATGCATGTAATCAATAAACCACATGTGCAATTTCAGACTGTTATAGATAATATCAGAGAATTCGCTTATATCGTTGTTATTAATTTCTCTCTCATGTTTACTATTGTTTTCACAACACTAAAGGGAACCTTACGAAAATTATGAGCTGTATTATAAGAAATGTAATAAAACTACCCACAATAACCTTACGAAGAAATCTGTACACGAGGGTGCCTCTATCGACACGAATTGGTAAAATGCTACTCACTTAGATTTTGATTGGGTCTGTGTTTAATTGGTATGCTGTGTCATACTCAAGAGGTATGCAAATGTGGCATTTCATAAATAATGTTCTGTATTTCTAGAAACCCAAAATTTGCTTGTCAGCAGCGCAAAGAGGCGTTACCTGTCGTGCAGCATTGTAAGATTTTTACCATTGCACTATGAGCCGAAAGTATTTTCTTGCGATTTCCTTATCGATGTTTGATCTGACTGTTTATAGCTCTTTCGCAGAAGGGATAAAAACGCTGTACTCACTGAGACTGGAACTGCGAACCATAACAGACGCTTCTTCACAGGTCACGACGTTATTACAGAGCTGACGGAGAAGTACGTGGGTTAACTTCCTTTTACGAGACCAATAGTGGCTAGAACTCGTAAACCGCTATTTGAAGGACGAGATTAATTGCGATTTTAACGTGCAACGACTTTCCTGGGCTGAAAACCGTAAAATTTACAATCTTTTGTTACACCTCAAGTGATAATAACTAAGATTATTCAATGGAAATGACAGGTAAAATCAAGTGAACTTTGAGGCTTAATTCCGTGCACACCAGGAAGTAACTCGTCGATCACAGAGTTACCAGACATACATTGCCTTGTTGCCAAATCTCAGTTACAATACCAGCAGGAAGGAGACGAACCAATGTGATCTTATAGCGGACTGGGAAGTGACCATAGCTGGTGTCTCCACGTCGTGGCTGCTACGGCCTGGAATACGTAATGCGTCTGATTCGTATTTCTGTAACTAGGTTTAGGGATTGGTGCGTACTTACTAATAATACTCAGAACTGACTGCAAACTAAGCATCATAAATCAGTAACTCTCATAGTTGTTTTCATATTTCTTTCGTAAGTGTACTCAAAAAAAAGAAACTCATTCACAGACGTTTTCTGGCCTCGCCGATGGTCGAGCACAACTAACTAATAAAAAAAAAAGTATGTGTGTGTGTGTGTGTGTGTGTGTGTGTGTGTGTGTGACAGAGAGAGAGAGAGAGAGAGAGAGAGAGAAATCAAAAATAATGAGATAGAGAGAGTAAAAAATTGTAAAGAAATTGTATCATGGTATGTAAAGAAATCGTTCATTAAAATGACACGTTCCACATCATTACTAAATATAATATTCATGATCTATGAAACAAGAATTAATCTAATCATATCATATTGATGACTAGCCATGAAGAGTCATGAATTACCGAAAATTTAGCTAATACCAGTAACCAAATCCAAACTTGAATATAAAAGACGACAGTTTTGGTAGTAAACCGGGACTTCTATCAAGACCCTTTCGTCCCTGTTAACTAACCACGAAAGATGTCTGATATACCTCTATTCTGAAGTAACAAAGGGTGCATGCATTTAAAAATGAAGTGCATGATGTGAAGTTCTGTGACGGAGATACGAACCCAACCCGTCATCTGATTGTTAACTAAGTAAAATGAAATGTATCGTATCGGTTTTTCTTACCAGCTGCTAGGTGTTTGAATCTAAAATAAGGATACAAACCTTTGTGCCTAAGCGACAATCGAACTGCACACCTGCCGTGCATCCACGAATATAGCTTAAGTATCAGTTCCTTATTCACTAATAGTAAGACGTGTGCGTGTTTGACCAGAAATAACGACACCTATTGCGACTGTAGGCAACACATGAACAGACGTTAAAAATGTACGTTAATTTTCACTAACAGGCCGGTGTACACGTGATAGGGCTTGAAATGAAATTATGAATATTTTTGTACTGGATCAGGATTCGGACCCACATACTTACCTTTGGAGGAGACCTAGAGAAAATTGCAGTCTTGAGTAAAGGAACAAAATGATTGAACTATACTGTTCCGAGAGATTCAGATCCTCGAAAGAGGAGATACGAATTCGAATCACAGTCCAGCACCAAATTTTTCAACGACTCTAGTTCAATAAGTACAAGTAAAGTAAGAGCACTGTTCCTTAAATGGCTATCGGTTCATCAAATTAAATAAAATTTTCTAATGTAAGTAAGTTTACTGGCGACTGTATTTCTGTTTACCATGACTTCCACTATGTCTTTTCCCAACGTAAACCGGCTCTGCCCAGTTGGTAATGATGGAACGTGATGTTTAATGCCGATTCTGGATTATAACGTCTTTCTCTTGATGTTACCAGGGGTAAAGTAAATCTATTTGTGCCTCTTAAAAGTCAATGCCTGAACCCACGCATTGCACCTGTGATAGTTCGTTCCACCAGACAATTGTGGCCACATTTCCCAGCCCCAGGAGTGTGCTGTAACGAATGATGTGCTTAGCTTACAAAATTAGTCACGGTGGAAAAAACGCGAGTATATTAAACGGTTAAGTAGAAGCAAGCTTCTGAAGCGGAGATTATGCTATTCTCATGTCAGCAGGATGTAAAGAATATTCTAGGCATCATAGGCTCGATGTGAAGCCATTTTGAAATTTTCACAAATTCATCAAATTTCTTAGTTCGAGAAAATCCACTGGGAAGTGTGAAGTTACTAGATAATTCGATTATTACCGTCATTATTACTATCATTTTCTTCATACCTCTGCTGAAACATTGTACTTGAAGATCATTTGATGACTTTAGTCACTATAGAAGTAGTTTCTCAAGAACAGGTTCTTTCCCTGTCTACGGAATCCTTTTCATGTTAATATCAAACATCAGCAATTACTCGTAGATTACATTATAACTAAAGTAATTGATGAAGACGTTACTTGATAACACAAACGCCCTGCCTTTCTTCATTTACTTGCGCCTAGAAATGGCTATCGAGTACTGCCAAACCAAAAGGCAACAGATCTTGCTGCCTTCCGATATACGTTGCTGTCATTCTTCCATATGATTTGGTCGACATGACCTGTTTCAAGTTGTGTATGACAGACAATGTTTTAGAAAATCAATTGTTTTCCTTTGCAATAAGCAGAAAGATTTTCATTCTAAGCTATCCAAGTAGAAAGTTTTCGCAATATTAGTTCAAATTTAATATTCGCTTCTATAATGTAGGAAAGTATTTCACAGTTGCAAAACTCGCATCCGACTCATTGACCTTACACTTAGTCGCTGACCATAAATTCTAGCTCAGAGTGACACCAGATTAAGTAACCTAATGTAGCGAAGACTATTTGCCAGTGCTCTTTCTCACCGGAAAATACGCTATTCACTCATTGGGCTCCATAAGTACACAGTAATTTCTGTGTATGCAATGCATACGGATTAGAATTTAGTGGTGCCTTCTCTTCCACTTCTGTATACAATATGCCTGATCGAAACGGGTCCTTTATCATTACAGGCACTGGGCAGTGCAACATCATACTGTCAACAGTAACGTGCTTATACTGACAACCTGACTGTTCGTTTAACCTGATTTTGTAATCATTTAAATAAAACAACATGACCTTCCAGTGGGAGACATTTTGTCCCACTTTTCCTTCTGTGAAATTTGTCAGTAAGCTTTTTGCCTTCCAACCAGTGAAATGCGGCAGAGTACGGCCGGTAAACGATTCACAAACCACGATTTTGTGCCGTTAAGACGATTTATTTAAACGTCACAAGACTGCACATAGGTGCAATCGATTTCAAGGTGCAAAGTGTTTGTTATCTTTCTTTTATGACAGGTGGGCATAAGTGATTTCCAAAGACTTTATATTGTACTGAAATAATCTTTTGTCACAAAGTAACAAGGTAAGTGTTTTATCTGTATATATTTTGTAGGAAAGTGTAATCGTGATGGAAGATTATACACCTGAATGTTTGACACAACTGGTAGGAGAAAACGCTGCATATTAACCAAACCCCGCGCCTCCTCTCCATATCCTACTATGACATGAGCACGGGATTCTCCTCGCATACCGCTATAGAGCTGTTCCTTACACAGCTGAGATTGGCAACATCGTCACAAACATTAGGCAACACTGTGACAGTGCAATCACTTCCGCGTATGGTACTGAATTGACTCGCTAAATTCACTTGATATTCCCTTTCCATTTGAATGACTCGTGCTATATAATCCTCATGTAAACTAAGACACTTAGACAGAAAATTCAGTTTTTTGCCTAGAGAAACGCTATTCTTCACATAAGTGACAACTTTTATTATCTTTCACGATGTGTTATAAGGCTGAGCGACAAATACCATGACGAGAGTGGCGTACAGGCAGTAGTGTGACCGTAGCCCGGTGGTACCGCCCGTGTCTCGTGTCAGAACGGCTTAATCAGTCGTCAGTTCTAACCGTGGTACGGGCTAGCGTATGCGAGCTCTTTTTTCTGATATATTTTATGGAGCTGCGAATTTCCAGAAAAAATACTGTATCGAAATCGGAAGAAACCCTTTAAACATCAAATCCTTTTGGTATCTCGACTCAGTAAGTTCGAATCGACCATGAGCGATACGAATTTCAATATTGTTCTTCACTTAAGACTCACATACCAGGGTGATAAGTATGAAGGAAATGAACCTTTTGATTGCTATAGGGCCTCTATGCTAAATTTCCACAGTAGCAATTAGGAACTCCCTGCAGACATTTGCTAACAGCGGCTCTAGCAACTTACTTTTTCTCTGGGTAGCTTCAAATATGGGCAATTTTGTCGCCTTAAAACCAATTGAATATTTTAAATATCACTTGTGAACAGCGTTCACTTCTCCATTAATTAAGGTATGGACCTCAAAACAAGCAATTAGCCTGAATAGCTATAGAGCAGGTTCTGACACAATCTTTTGCATCGGTTTACCATAGAGAATCAAAGAAAGAAATCAAACACATTACATTGCATTTACTCTCTGTGCCTTGACTAACACATATGAATCCATGACAATAATAAATTATTTGAGGAACCTCCTGTGAAAGGAAAAAGAACAGAATGTGACGTTTTAATTGTAGTGCACTGGATCAGAAACAATGAAATTAATTCTGTGCCACACTGATGTATTGCATTCTAGTGTAATAAAATAATCATCAAATAACAACGGTTTTGTGCCTCCTTTGCTATCAAGAGTGAAACAGAAATCTAGACAGATTTTACGGGTCACCACACAACATTATTAAAGCATTTTACATGGTCGAGAGCGCAGAGTGGAGCAGACGTTGTCGGCAGAAGGCGAGACAATGCAGTGCCTCAGCCCCCGCCGGTAGGCAGTAAACGGGTCCCAGAGAACTCAGACGCATGCGGTGTTCAGAGGCAGATGGTCGGCAAAGAAATCTTTCGCTAAAACATTGTTGGACCAAACTGTTATTACCAGTGTGACAGGAAGCGAAATCTATTTTAGATTAGCTTGAATTACACTCATAGCTTCAGCACCGAGAGGAAAGGGGCGATAAAAACTTCGTCGACGTGTGCTTTTAGTTACGAGACGTCGTATTAGCTAATCTTGCGTCTTACCTCAAGACTACTGTCGTAGTCAAGAATAAAGTACTAAGACTGAAGTCAAGACTTCCTCTGGGAAGTGCCGCAGTCTACAGTGTTGCCAGATCGAGCATATTGCTGGACATAGGATTCTGAGAGGAGAACAACTGTATTGCCCACCTTACGTGAACGACTCGGAGATCAATTTTTTGCTCTAATATTGTATCTACAACACATATTGCACGCTGAAGACCCAGAAAAATTAAAAAACAAAAGTAGTTTTTGAGAGAAACGTTAACTATAGCGTTCGAAGTATTCTTTGTATTGTATACATGTGTGTAAACGCCTTCCAATGCTCACTCAAGGAAGACAAGGATACACAGTCTAGCTTCAATATTATAAATTCGCCTCAGTTTTCGGATGAACTCAAACTTAGATTGATAATCATTTTGAATATTCAGCAGCACTGTACTCATTGGTGTTAAATTCGTATTCAACCAATGATTCCCACAGCTACAGGAATACTACTTGTGATACCTCATAGACAAAATACTTACGCAGTGCTATCTGACGAAAAGATCAACCTGACGCAAACTGTGGGAAGTTTGTTTTACAACCTTCGTACCTGGATAATGAGCTTTCTCCTATTTAAGATGTTTGTGAACATTGCTGCTTGAGACGATTTAAGACGGAACTAAATTCCTTCAGCTACGACAATGTTTAAAGAAATCGTCTTAACGGCACTAAATCGTGGTTTGTGAATCGTTTACTGGCCGTACTCTGCCGCATTTCGCTGGCTGGACGGCAAAAAGCTTACTGACAAATTTCATAGAAGGAAAAGACGGACAAAATGTCTCCCACTGGAAGGTAATGTTGTTTTATTTAAATGATTACAAAATCAGGTTAAACGACCAGTCAGGTTGTCAGTAAAAGCACATTACTGTTGTCAATATGATGTTGCACTTCCCAGGGCCTGTAATGATAAAGGACCCGTTCAGGTCAGGCATATTGTATACAGAAGTGGAAGAGAGCACCACTAAATTCTAATCCGTATGCAGTGCATACACACAGAAATTACAGAGTACTTATGGCGCCCAATGAGTGGATTGCGTATTTTCCGGTGAGAAAGAGCACTGGCAAATAGTCCTCGTTACATTAGGTTACTTAATCTGGTGTCAATCTGAGCTAGAATTTATGGTCAGCGACTAAGTGTAAGGTCAATGAGTCGGATGTGAGTTTTGCAACTGTGAAATACTTTCCTACATTATAGAAGCGAATATTAAATTTGAACTAATATTGCGAAAACTTTCTACTTGGATAGCTTAGAATGAAAATCTTTCTGCTTATTGCAAAGGAAAACAATTGATTTTCTAAAACATTGTCTGTCATACACAACTTGAAACAGGTCATGTCGACCAAATCATATGGAAGAACTGACAGTAACGTATATCGGAAGGCAGCAAGATCTGTTGCCTTTTGGTTTGGCAGTACTCGATAGCCATTTCTAGGCGCAAGTAAATGAAGAAAGGCAGGGCGTTTGTGTTATCAAGTAACGTCTTCATCAATTACTTTAGTTTTAATGTAATCTACGAGTAATTGCTGATGTTTGATATTAACATGAAAAGGATTTCGTAGACAGGGAAAGAACTGTGTTGGGTTCGTATCGCTATCACAGACCTTCATATCATGTACTTCATCTTTAAATGCATGCACACTTTGTTACTTCAGAATAGAGGAATAACACACATCTTTCGTGGTTAATTAACAGGGACGAAAGGGTCTTGACAGAAGTCCCGGTTTATTGCAAAAACTGTCGTCTTTTATTTTCAAGTTTAGATTTGGTTACTGGTATTGGCAAAAACTTCGGTAATTCATGACTCTTCATGGCTAGTCATCAATATGATATGATTAGATTACATTAGATTAATTCTTGTTTCATAGATCATGAATACTATATTTCGTAATGATGTGGAACGTGTTATTTTAATGAATGATTTCTTTACATACCATGATTCAATTACTTTACAATTTTTTATTCTCTCTCTCTCTCTCATTATTTTTGATTTTTATCTCTCTCTCTCTCTCTCTCTCTCTCTCTCTCTCTCTCTCTCTCTGTCACACACACACACATACACATTCTTTTTTTTAATTTTTATTAGTTTGTTGTGCTCGACCATCGGCGAGGCCCGAAAACGTCTGTGAATGAGTTTCTTTTTTTTGAGTACACTTACGAAAGAAATATAAAAACAACTATGACAGTTACTGATTTATGATGCTTAGTTTGCAGTCAGTTCTGAGTATTATTAGTAATTACGCACCAATCCCCAAACCTAGTTACAGAAATGCGAATCAGACGCATTACGTATTCCAGGCCGTAGCAGCCGCGACTTGGAGACACCAGCTATGGTCACTTCCCGTCTTCTTCCTGCTAGTATTGTAACTGAGATTTGGCAACAAGGCAATGTATGTTTGGTAACTCTGTGATCGACGAGTTTTTTCCTGGTGTGCACGGAATTTAGCCTCAAAGTTCACTTGATTTTACCTGTCATTTCCATTGAATAATCTGAGTTATTATCGCTTGAGGTGTAACAAAAGATTGTAAATTTTACGGTTTTCAGCCCAGGAAAGTCGTTGCACGTGGAAACCGCAATTAATCTCGTCCTTCAAATAGCGGTTTACGAGTTCTAGCCACTATTGGTCTCGTAAAAGGAAGTTAACCCACGTACTTCTCCGTCAGCTCTGTAATAACGTCGTGACCTGTGAAGAAGCGTCTGTTATGGTTCGCAGTTCCAGTCTCATTGAGTACAGCGTTTTTATCCCTTCTGCGAAAGAGCTATAAACAGTCAGATCAAACATCGATAAGGAAATCGCAAGAAAATACTTTCGGCTCATAGTGCAATGGTAAAAATCTTACAATGCTGCACGACAGGTAACGCCTCTTTGCACTGCTGACAAGCAAATTTTGGGTTTCTAGTAGTATTTTACCAATTCGTGTCGATAGAGGCACGCTCGTGTACAAATACTCAGTTTTATAAAAACAGAGTTTCGTCGTAAAGTTATTGTGGGTAGTTTTATTACATTTCTTATAATACAGCTCATAATTTTCGTAAGGTTTCCTTTAGTGTTGTTAAAGTAATAGTAAACATGAGAGAGAAATTAATAATCAACGATATAAGTGAATTCTCTGATGTTATCTATAACAGTCTGAAAATGCACATGTGGTTTATTGATTACATGCATGTAGAAAACTTGTTCTGAGTTGAAGCTGTCAAACAAGGTTTAAAGAAGAATAAAATGAAACTACCAGACGACAGCTAATGTAGAAAATATTTTTCCGACGTATTTTGGCACGATTCGCTCTCCCCATACGTAATACAAAAGTTTCGAGATGCGTCTGCTGCTTGGTTGTCTATTAAACCTGAGAAGAATAAAATGTCGCAGAAGTTAGCTCTTTCCCCACATGCGACTATTTTGGGTTGAGAAGTGAAGAGAATTATGTTACAAGTTCCATTAGATTGATAACTTTAGCAGACAGCAGAAATGCGTTTTTAAAAAATATAGCAGTGAATGTACTCGAACTCGACACATCTTATCTAACGCGCGTGATACGTAGCATTACGCTACTAGCTGACACGTAGCTATAACACCTCCAGAAGTCAACAACAATTCCTCCAGAACTTCTGCATTCCACAGTGCTGTGAGATAATACATATGGCCACGTCAATACTTATGAGAGACAAACAGTTATACCTATCCATTTGCGCTGCACGACGTTTTCAACAAACAGATAGCGCTCAGTAGCTCAAGTGGAAAGGAACACTTCCTATTTAAATTTCTGCATCCTACACTGTTGGCAGTTCTGTGTAGGTGGCAGTTACGTGATTTTATTTCGGTGATTACAAAATAAAGGTGAATGTATGCACTGGGTAGCCGAGGCATCTAGTTCATGGTGATTCGGTCAACCAAGTAAATGAATTTACTGAACATGCTGCAAATTGATACGGGTGCCTGTGTGTCAATATTCTCAGCCAGTGTGGCACAACGGCGTTATGATAGAAAAATGACCCAGTGAGGAGAGGATTTGGTGGTCTGTTGGGCTGATGATAGGTTCATATATCTATGGACTTGGATCGATTCCAACTTCGGTCAGTGATTTTAGATAAGGAGAGACAGATAACATTCTCTTCTGGCTACACCAAGTGAAGAAGATATAATGACATTGTGGTCTGAAATTCACTTTAAAAATGATATTCCTTCTCCACCAAGTAGACGTTAGGTTGAGCCACAATAGTCTGGAGTGGTGACATATAGAAACCCTATCACCAATAGCCTTTCTTATACTAGTTATTTATTTCTAGTAACGAAACAGACGCTATGTAGGATCACAGGACACTTATTCCATCTTTTATGTGAGCTTCTGTATGTCGATAAAATTGCTTCTGAACTGGGAATGCAACTCAGACCGCCCTTAACGCGGAATTTGTTCCCTTCGTGACAATACAGCTCGACTACAATTTGTTGTTTGTTCAAAACTGCAGATTCCTCAACATCTCCACATATTGCGCGTGAATGGGTTCGAATCCTGGCCCGGCACTAAAGATCTCATTATGTATTATCAAGATCTACCATGAGAACACCTATCTGCTGGTGTATAATAATTTCGATGTTTAATGTATTTTCATTCGTTGTCCACACTAACGATATTTGACGTTTTTGACTCGCAATGAGACACAGAACTATTTGCGAGATCACTGTAAGTTCAAGATGTTATTCCGAGCTGCTGGTGGAGAAAAATTTGGTAGCTGACGTCTCTTTGTGTGCAGTCAACAACGATATGTGTGGAGCTCTATTCCCAGTTAGCACTGGACTCTCAATCATATTTTTTCTAGTTCAAGCATGCTCACATGTCGCTGCTGGTTCAACAAACCCATATTTAACGTTTGTTTTCTCTAGAATATAACAGCGATGGGTACCGGCTTGGAGTCCTGGGAAGGAAAAAATTAATGTTTCGTCTCGTCATTTCAGTTAAAACAACTAGCTACTGGCAAGAAAATGCGATATGTCACAGTTGATTGTGCTTCGATAACTATCTTATTTGGTTCTGGATTCCAATCCCTGTCAGGACGACGGTTCAATCCCGCGTCCGGCCATCCTGATTTAGGTTTTCCGTGGTTTCCCTAGATCACTTCAGGCAAATGCCAGGATGGTTCCTTCGAAAGGGCACGGCTGATTTCCTTCCCCATCCTTCCCTAATCCGAGCTTGTGCTCCGTCTCTAATGATCTCGTTGTCGACGGGACGTTAAACACTAATCTCCTCCTCCTCCAATCCCTGTCCAACGCAAAGATTTACCTCACGACATTTCAAGTAAGTTACTTGTTAAGAAGCAATATTTAACATCTCTCGTAGTTCGTTAACAGGAACAATAGGTGCTGGGTAGTAATTCGCGTCCGTTAAAAATGTTTGCGTTATGTAATTTAAAATTGGTATTTGGTAATTGATACTGTTTGAAATCGAGGTATATCACTCTCTATATGCCTAATCAGGAATGACTGTTTGTTTCCGTCAGTCACGAAGTCTTTGCTTAGTCTGCATCACCTGGGTTTGAATCCATATGCAGTACGAGACGTTGCGTTGTGTAATTTGAAGTTCATACATATTCTCAACTAGCTGCTCGTGAATAACTTAAATTTTTAATGTCATTTTGTGTTTAATAATTAGTACGGTATGTTACTTTGAAGAGGAAATCATGAATACGACGAACTTACTACGTGCATTACCTATCTGACTCAATAATTAGAGTGGTAACATTTCAGGTATGTCATTTATTGTAATAAATGTCAGCTTACAATCCTTTAGGACAGTCTTATCTGTGATAAGGTGTTCCCTGATATTTGTGGTATCGTAGTATTACTTTACATCTTGAGTTATTGCGATACAGAGCAGTGTTTTCTAGTGATGACTTGTTGGAACCATTTTCAATAGTCAAACGACTGTACCAAGGAGCGATTAGAGGACCTGCTAGACAGCTGCGTTATGTGGGTTGCATGCGAATCCGGCGAAATGCAATTCAGGTCGTTCGGATACTTTTGAGCACGACTGTACACTCGAGACAATAAGTTGATGTCTTAAAAATTAGATAGAGTACAAAACGGTGCATATGTGAAAATGGGATTTTCCTGTGAGGGATATTCCTGGGCTATTCTTGGAATGAAACGTACGTCGGAGTGAACTACAGAAATGTCTTTGTTTGTCCTATTTTTAGTATTGTAAAATCAGCTAGCAATGGGCAGGAACCGTTTACAGTTATACTTCATACATTGATACTAATACAAAATTAAGCGATACACAAAAGAGAATAAGACAATTTTTATCGTCATCATCAACAGGACCGTTAAACCCAAATCAGATTCCTTGTTTGATAATTCTCTCTCCAGTAGGAACATGAAGAATTGGCAGTTTCCTTACCACATCACTTTTAGGAATGAGAGATGTCATCTTCATTTAATTTAAAAGCTATTTTGTCAGTATCTATTGACTATGGAGTAATAAATCCTAGATCTGTTTCCAGTATTTTTTGTATGGGCAGACATATCTGTAGTTGTATGAATCCCTTTTCCCTTCCTTAAATCTTGTCACATAATTTTCTTCACCTGCTTGCTGGATCAGTCATTTCAATAGGATTTGGTGTAGTTCATCAAAAGGGATCGATATCATCCATTCTGTCTTCACTCCTGAAAGAGATGTCGGAGTCAGAATCACTCTCCTGGGATTCCTTTCTGTTCATTGTACTTGCCACAGATTTTGTCAGAGGCGTAGTTTTTTGGCTCTCCTTCTTCTAGCCTACTCATATATTGTTTAGAGGCTTTTGTTTTCCAGCAATGAGCTTAGAGCTGGAAGTGTGGGGATGTGTTGTCTACCGACACTGTTTCTCTGGCGTATGAAAATAGCGGCAACCCGCAGTACTCCACTGCGTGGATGATGGTTGGATCTTAGGCGACAGTGTATCCCTTTCAGGAATCAGTTGTACCATATTTTGGAATATTTAAGGATTACGTTAATTGCTACGCAATTAATATGGCAGTAATGAATTGGTCAGGACATAGAGCAACATCTTCTGGGTGTGTAACACAAACTTGGTAGATACATAGTGACTGTTTGCGTAAATGTGGCCATGTTCTAGAACAGTGTGCGCATTTATTTTCAGTCTGAAACTATTGTTTGTCAAAATTATTTGTTACCTTAAAAACGAAATTTCTGACAGAAAAACGAATTATGAGTAACTTTACCTACATAATTGAACGTAAGTAACAGTAGAAGCATTTATACAGGTATGATGTTCTAATGAATGGACTCGGTGTATAATTTGTTTGGAAAATTTGTTTTCTGTATCAGTTTTAAGACGTCTTAACCTACTTTAAATGTTTCACATTACACTGATTGCTCTAATTATACCTTTTAATTTCGTTGTTTTCCATTTTCAAAAAGAAAAAACATGTCCTTTGACATAAAACCCGCATCAAATTTATCTTTAACAAACTTTTTGAAGATTTATAAATGTCTCACAATGTAATTGATTGTTTTTGTCTTTGTGTAACGGTACCTACGCTTTAGGGGTGTACAAGATTAATTAGACAAAATTTATAATTGATGCGATGAATATCACATAGCTTTGAATGTGGAAAAATATAACCTAATGTGGATGAGTAGGAAAAACAAATCCGTAATGTTCGGATAAAGCGTTAGGAGTGTCCTGATTGACAGAGTTAATTCGTTTAAATATCTTGGTGTAACGTTGCAAAGCGCTATGAAATATAACAAGCATGTGAGGATTGCGGTAGGGAAGGCGAATGGTCGACTTCAGTTCACGAAGAGAATTTTAGGAAATTGTGGATCATCTGTAAAGGGGACGCTAGCACTGCTCGAGTGTGTGGGATCCGCACCAGGTTGGACTGAAAGAAGACATCGAAGCAGTTCAGAGGGAGCTGCTAGATTTGATACCGGTAGGTTCGAACAAAACACAAGAGTTATGGAGATGCTTCGGAAACAGAAGGGAATCACTGGACGAAAGGCGGCGTTGTTTTCGAGGAACCCTATCGAGAAAATTTGGAGAAACGGCACTTAAAGCTGACTACATAACGATGCTACTTCCGCCAACACCCTACACTTCGCGTTTGAACACGAAGGTAGAATATGAAAAATTGGGGCTCATATGGAGGCTTAGAGACATTCGCTTTTCCCGCTCTATATTTGCGAGTGCCAACGGTCTTGCCGCAGTGGTAAAACCGATTCCCGTCAGATCACCGAAGTTAAGCGCTGTCGGGCTGGGCTAGTACTTTAATGGGTGACCATGCGGTCTGCCGAGCGCTTTGGCAAGCGGTGTGCACTCAGCCTTGTGAGGCAAACTGAGGAGCTACTTGACTGAGAAGTAGCGGCTCTGGTCTCGTAAACTGACATACGGCCGGGAGAGCGGTGTGCTGACCACATGGCCCTCCATAAACGCATCCGGTGACGCCTCTGGGCTGAGCATGACACGGTGGCCGGTTGGTACTCGGGCCTTCCAAGGCCTTTTCTGGCGGAGTTTAGTACAGTTTGTACTTTCGAGTGGAACAGGAAACGAAATGACTAGCAGTGGTACAGGGTACTGTCCACGATGTACCGTGTTGGGTTTGCGGAGTATCTAGGTAGACGTAGATGTAGATTGGTTCAAGAAATGGTGTACTATATTGCTGATAGTCCGTCTCTGACCACATGGGATGAGGGGTGAAACAACAATAAAGAAAGAGAAGCAATAATATTGTCTAACGCAAGTAGCTTTAAACAGACTGCGGTTGCATGTTCATTCGACAGGTAATTCCTATACTGAAGAACACAGTTGATTTGGTGATCTCAGAGGCAAGTTGGAATTTCTAAGGATGGATTATTTTCGTTTCGCTTACCCTGCAAGCATATCAAAGACATTAACACAGTAAACCTTCAACCTGATACTCCGGACAGAGCGAAAGGAAAGCAATATCTTTAAGTGGACTCAGCTGCACCCGGAGCGGAGCAATTCCTGGAGAAAGCTCTGAGGCAGGCGCGTGGTGTTCGCCATCGCTCTGATGGCACCACAGCGGCTGCGGAACACGTGGCTAAGTCGGCGTTGCCGGGGAACGGCAGTCGC
Organism: Schistocerca nitens; assembly: GCF_023898315.1. Taxonomy (NCBI): domain Eukaryota; kingdom Metazoa; phylum Arthropoda; class Insecta; order Orthoptera; family Acrididae; genus Schistocerca; species Schistocerca nitens. The sequence continues at coordinate 553,903,866 of NC_064614.1, forward strand.
CGGCCGCCCAGCCCAGCCGCGGCACAGCACGTCACGTCCCACTCGGCAGCCCAATAGGCGCGCCGCCTCGCCTCGCATAAAGATGCCGGCGCGCCCTGAAAATTTCATCCCGCGCCATATCAGCGGTCGGCGGGCCGCGGCGTTTTCTAAAAAGAGGGACGGCTCCGCTCTCACTGCGCATGGCTGCGCGCAAATTTATGGCGGGCGCGGCGGCCGCGTGCTAAACAAGCGGCCCACCCGTTCCTCAGCGCGGCTCTCCTGACAGGGGCGGGATTACAGCCATCAGTGGCTGAAACATTTAACGGCAACCTGCCTCCAACGGCTTTAGTGTTTCTCTCACACTGACAGTAGTAATTACGCAAAACAGAATCTAACTTTCTCTTGTTTCATTTCGCTAAACTGTGGCCGATGTATCGCAAAAGACGGAAAACTAGCTTTTTTATGCATTCGTTCCATACTTAGGACGAAACAATGTGGCATGATCTCCGAGAGAGTTGCATTTGATCATTCCACAGACAGAATGTCTGTTTTCTAAAATGAAATTTAAATGAGGACTAATCTATTTCACGTAGCGATATGGAAACTCATAAAACATGTTGAACTATCACTACTTCACATGGTGTTGTATTAACCTGTTGGAATCAGCTATAAGACAAGACGTCTGTAGGTATAGGTGATCGTTAGGAATTAATACATATACAACCACAAATTGCTTATTATTTGTTATTCCTAATCCGTGTCATACAAGAGCATCTTCTGGCCGGCGCTTCGAATAGTTAACATTTGAAGTCAGGGGGAATGAATGAAGATGCCCGTTTCTGAAGAGTAAAACTAGTAAAAAACCAAATAGTATGGCACTTGAAACTTCCCGCCAGATTAAAACTGTGTGCCCGACCGAGACTCGAACTCGGGACCTTTGCCCTTCTCGGGCAAGTGCTCTACCAACTGAGCTACCGAAGCACGATTCACGCCCGGTACTCACAGCTTTACTTCTGCCAGTATCTCGTCTCCTACCTTCCAAACTTAACAGAAGCTCTTCTGCGAACCTTGCAGAACTAGCACTCCTGAAAGAAAGGATATAGCGGAGACATGGCTTAGCCACAGCCTGGGGGATGTTTCCAGAATGAGATTTTCACTCTGCAGCGGAGTGTGCGCTGATATGAAACTTCCTGGCAGATTACAACTGTGTGCCCGACCGAGACTCGAACTCGGGACCGGGACCGGGACCTGGTAGAGCACTTGCCCGCGAAAGGCAAAGGTCCCGAGTTCGAGTCTCGGTCGGGCACACAGTATTAATCTGCAAGGAAGTTTCATATCAGCGCACACTCCGCTGCAGAGTGAAAATCTCATTCAGTATGCCACTTGTTGCTGTTTACTTGTATCTACAGTTTAACAAAAAAAGTCATGAACGATGGACTTTGCCGATGTGCAGCGGCTTGCATATCTCATCAACATCAATACAGATAGCCGTACTGTAGGTGCTCCCCCCCCCCCCCCCATCCCCCAAGGGACGGGTATCTGTGCAATCCGTGCAAGAAGACAGACCGATAGGTTGTACCTGAAGAAGTACACAAACATTCTAGATGACTGACTGACCTGGCGTTGTAGTATGAACTTCCTGGGCTGGAACAGCAGACGATTGCAAGCAAGGGGAAACTACAGCCACTGTTTTTCCCAAGGTTGTGTAGCTGTACCATATGCCTTCATGATGATGACATCCTCTTGAGTAAAATGGAAATTAGCGTTTAGCGTCATTGGCCTGAAGGCCCCTTGCGGGGCAGCTCCGGCCGCCTTAGTGCAGGTCTTACTACATTCGACGCCACACTGGGCGACCAGCGTGCCGGGTGGGGATGAAAGGATGATGAAGACAACACCCAGTCCCTGAGTGGAGACAATCCCCGACCTAGCCGGGAATCGAACCCTGGCCCCTTAGGACGGCACTCCGTCACGCTGACCATTCAGCTATCGGGGCGGACTTAAGAAAAATAACCGGAGGTAAAATACACCCTCTGTTCGCGTCTCTGGGCAGGAATCGACGAGGATTTTGTCATCCAGAAAAATAAAACTCATATTCTACGGGCCTGAGTGTGTAATGTTAGATCTCTTTATCGAACAGCTAGGTTAAAGAATCTAAAAATAGTTAATGGATAGTTGAAGTGAGGTATAGTAGGCCTTAATGAAGTATGGAGGCAGAAAGAACAGGACTATTGGTCAGCTCATCACAGGGTTATCAACACACAATCACATAGGGGTAATTCAGGAGTAGGTGTAATAAACAAAAAGAAAATTGGAATTCGGGTGAACTACTATGAAAGATATAGTGGACGCATTATCGTACTCAGGACAGATACCAAACCAACATCCACCACTATTAAGGCAACTGGCTCAACAGATGATCAATATATTGAAAGAATGTACGATGAGACAAGAGAAATTATTCAAATGGTTAAGGAACAAGAAAATTTAATTGTGATTTGGAACTGCAATTAGACAGAAAGGAAAGAAGTAAAATAGTTGGAGAACATGGACTGAGGGTAAGAAATGAAATGTTAAGCCACCTGGTAGTATTTTTCACACCACATAATTTAATCGTTGGTGACACTTGGTTTAAGAATCATATAAGAATGTTGTAAATGTGGAAGAGGGCGGAAGATGCTGGAAGATTTCACACTGATTTCATAATGGGAAGGCAGAGATTTCTAAACCAAGTTTAAACTACAAGACATTTCTAGGATTTGTTATCGACTCCGACCATATTTCTTGCTTATGAATGGTGAATTATAACTGAAGAAACTGCAGAGAGAAGGAATATTAAGGAGATGATAACTTGATAAAATGAAGAAACCTTGAGGCTAACTGTTTCAGAGGGATCATTAACCAACGTTTCAGGTTCACAGTGTATAGGAATACAACCGAAGACAAATGGGTATCCTGGGCAGATGAAATGAGGAGGGTAGCAGAAGATCAGGTAAGTAAAACCTCAACGCCTAATACACACCTTTAGGTAACACAGGAGATACTGAATTTATATGGGAAAAGGAGGAAACACAAAATGCGACAAATGAAGCAGGAAAATGAATACAGACGTCTACAAATGTGATGACAGGAAATGCAAAATGGCTAAGCAGGAATGACTGAAAGAAATACGAAGCTGTAGAAGGATGTATCACTAGAAGTAAAATAGGTGCGACCTATAGGAAAATTATAGATACCGCTGGAGAAAATGGAAGCAGCTGTATGAACATCAGGAGGTTAGATGGCAAGCCAGTGTTAAGCAAAGAAGGGGAGGCTGAACTGTGGAAGGACTATACAAGGGAAATGAACTTGAGCTCGATATTGCAGAAATAGAAGAGGAAGTGAATGGAGATGAGATGGAAGACGTGATACTGCAGGAATAATTTGACAAGACACTGAAAGACCTACGCTGAGACTGCACCTGTTAAGCACGATATATGAGACAGGGGAAATAACCTCAGACTGCAAGAAGAATGTAATAAATCCAAAGAAAGCAGGTTGTGACCGACGTGACTATTACCAAACCATCCGTTTAGTAAGTAATGGTTGCAAAACACTGATACAAATTATTTACATAAGAATGGAAAATCTCATAGAAGCAAACCTCAGGTAAGATAAGTTTGGATTCCGGAGAAATGTAGGAACACGTAGGGCAGTAATGACCCTACGACATACCTTCGGAGACAGGATGAATAAAGGCAAAACTACATTTACAGAACTTTTAGATTTGCAGAAAGTTTTTGACAGTACTGGCTCCACTACACTCTCTGAAATTTGTAGCTGTCAGAAGACAAAATACAAGCGGAAGGTTATTTACAAAGCACAGAAAAAACAGACTATAGTTGTAAGACTCGAAAGACACGAAAGGAAAGCAGTGTTTGAGAACGGTGTGAGACAGGGTTCCAGCCTGTCCCTAAAGTTATTAAACGTATATACTGAGCAAGCAGAAAAGGAGAGCAAAGAAAAATTTGGAAAGGAAAATAGTCAGGAAGAAGAAATAGAAACTTTGATGTTTGTCTATGACACTGCAAATTTGTCAGAGACGGAAAAGGACTTGGAAGAGTACTTGATCTGAATGGATAGTGTCTTCAGAAGGAGCTATGTGGTGAACATCAACAAAAGTAAGGATGGAATGTAATCGAATTACATCAAGCGAATCTCAGGGAATTAGATTAGTAAATGAGAAACTAAAAGTAGTAGGTGACTTTTGCTATTTGGGCAGCAAAATGACGATCGAAGTAGAGAGGATGTAAAATGTATACCGGAGATACGAAGGAAATCATTACAGAAAAAGAGGAGTCTGTTAACATCTAATATAACTTTAGGTGCTTGGGTGTCTTTTTTGAAGTGAGACGTCGACAATGATTAGTTCAGACAATAAGGGAATAGGAGCTTTTGAAATGTGGTAAAACAGAATAATGCTGAAGATTAGACGATTAGGTCGAATAACTACTGAGTCGAATTGGAGAAGCAAGAAATTTATGACGTAACCACGCTTAAAAGAAGCCATCGGTTGATAGGATACATCCCGAGGCATCAAGGCACAGTCTGTTTAGTAATGGTCTCGAGTGTGAGGGGTAAAACTATGGAAGCGAGAACTAGGCATCAATAGAGGAATCAGATTCAAGTGGCTGTAGGTCGCAGTAGGTATTCAGGGATGGATTAGCATGAAGAGCTGCATCAAACAACAATAGCAACAAAAAAGTGTACTTTACATCTTTCGGCTTTAGCCAAGCAGTTTCGAGCGCTCCCAGTTATCAACACCTGATGTTGTTTAGTAAATTCATTACTTATTTGTCCTACGTTATCTGTTACCTGCCTGAGAAAAGTTTTAGGAAGCTTGTGGCGTGATTTTTCCCGAAGCTGTTGGCCTATATCCCTCCCACGCCTGTTGCCTAGCGCCTCTCGAACTATCTGTAAGTGTCCTATCACTGTTCTGTTATACTCTACATTTCTGTAAGAGGCTCTTATTTCTCTAGTTCTGGTAGCAAGCGAAATATATTTTTTCACAGAACTTTAATTTTGTTAAAAAATGTTCCCCTGTCCGCCATTAACTTACTAATTTTCCCAGTACCCTTTTTCTTGTTCCCCCTTCAACTGTCGTAATTCAGTTTCCCCATTTTCTTCATCTGCGTGGAGAGCACAAATCTTCAACTCTTCTTCCTTGATTTTCTGGTTTTTCATGCAATTCCATGCATGAACCTCATTCAGCAGCGAACTATCTTTTCCATTATAATAGCCTCAATGAAACCATAGCCCACATTTTATGGAAGACATTCCCTCTAAGGCTATCTGCGGTAACATCCACACGTTACACACGTTGCTTATCGAGTTTTATAAACTGTAAACACTAGATATAATGAATGAAAATGTGAGCAAATAGAAATTCGTGTTACTCTTCTCGTATGATTCTTGTATGTAATATTAGGGTTTACAGTATGAGCGAGGACAAAAGTACTCTTTACACACAGTTTTCTTTATAAAACCTGGAAACGGCCAACTATGACTCGATAACTACACTACACCGTCGACCAGAAATAAGTGCGCCTGTCTGCAGGACCAGCTCTTTGGAGGAATAAAAAAATTCCCAGTACTGGCGTGCGTCCCTAGAAATTTTGTAATCCATGAAACACGGGTTTTTGGGAATCACCCGACCGAATTTTTTTTCCATTTTTCCGAGGTTCTTTCAGAAGATTCGCCAACTGAACAAATTTTGGTATAAATTTGCGAAAAAATTACCACGTCAATATCTTAGGCTATATTCTTAGTATTCCTTGTCATATGGCAATCGTAAATATGTTGTGTACGTTCGTGGCTAATGCTAACTCCATCAAGTGAACTTGACCTTGGATGGTTTAACCACTAATCCGGCCCGACGAAGTTCACTCTAAAAGTTACCAATATGTTGCAGACTATTCTCTGAACATTCATTAAAATCACGCGGTCATCTACATAACGATCTAAAAACCTAAATTTCATCCGAAGAAAACATTATCCCACAGCGGGATAGTATGGAAGCTCCAGACCCAAGGCCGAAAAGTAGTGTATTGGACTCTTGTAGATTCCAGTACGTGGCGAAGGCAGTCAGTGGTCTAGGTTCTGGCATCAAGAAAATTAATCTTTATTAACGTTTAAGGTGGTAAAATACTTGGCATTGCCAAACCGCCAAAAACAAGAATGTAAAGCAGGCAACGGAGTGGGCTGCAAAACATTTTTTTTATTTAGTGCCCTTTAATCGACTACTGGCCTGACTTTTCCCTGGATCTTCAGCATCAAAAATTTGGGTGAAAAGTATGGTAGAGGCAGATGGCCTAATTATACCTTCCTCCAACATTTGGTTAATGAACGTCTTCAGTTGATTTATTTGGGGGTAGTTAAACCCAATAAGGAAGGAGTACGTGGTCTACGAGTTGAATATCCTACTCAGCTTGCTTGGTCAGCCCCAATTTATTGGCAAGTACATCATGAAATGGTTCTTATAATTCCCACTGTTTGGTAGCTTGTTGGAGCAAGGGATGAAGACGATCAAACTCGACGCAATCACCAGGGCTTACCAAATGGAGCTGCGCGCCAACAGAGAACATACGAAATTAAATATACTCTCTGTCAATTCCATTAAAAGATTATTAAAATCATGGATAATTGAAACAGCTAGACCTGAACTTCCAAGTTAAATCACCAATCAGAAATTAACAATATGATTTATTTAATTACTGCATTTGTTGGTCATTGGACATTTTACAAATTCTGACAACTGCAACCAATGGAGGAAATTTACACACAACTCCGAGCTACGCTAACCCATGAGATAGACCTACCTGAAACCAGGAGAGTATGAACTTGTTCCTCATATTATTGACAAAAATTAGAAGCACACGAGGAGTAAATACCGACTGTTCTGTTACGCTGTAGAGGACCTTCCGTAATCGAGCAGGGCGTTTTTCGTTGCGACGGGATCCTCTCATGAAATTTCAATCACAGTTTTCTCAAAAAAATGGTTCAAATGGCTCTGAGCACTATGGGACTCAACTGCTGAGGTCATAAGTCCCCTAGAACTTAGAACTACTTAAACCTAACTAACCTAAGGACAACACACACATCCATGCCCGAGGCAGGATTCGAACCTGCGACCGTAGCGGTCGCGCGGTTCCAGACTGTAGCGCCAGAACCGCTCGGCCACTAGCGGCCGGCACAGTTTTCTCCCCAGATTGCGAAAACTTTCCGTTGGCACCCACATACATAGGGAGAAATAATCACGATAAAATTAGAGAAATGAGGGCTCGCAAAAAAAAAAAAAAAAAAAAATTCAAGTGCTCGTTCTTCCTTCGCGCCGTTCGAGAGTGGAACGGTAGAGAGACAGCTTGAAGGTGGTTCATTGAACCCTCTGCCAGGCACTTTATTGTGAATAACGGAGTAATCACGTAGCTGTAGAACTTCCAATGGCACCACGCAGATTTTTCGGAGGGCAATAGTGGGCTGCTCCATCGTAAATGACGGTTTCTCCCACACAAAAAATTTCCTTGCTGACAGGGACCAAGTATCACCAGCACTTGTTACCTCAGCAAAACACGTGCCTCACAGGCCAAATCGAACACTGCGCTGCCCATCAGCGTATTTTATAATTCCAGTTTGCTGTAAAAGTGCGTCATACTCTAACCAGGATGTAGGCCTAGAGGCGTACAGTACAAGCCGTCCATCATGTGGTGCGGTACGCTCCATTGTATTACAACTAACTTCAGATTCATTAAGCGTTAAACATAAGGCCTGAACAGCGTGTTGAACGCTACTAACACACTGAAACAGGAGTTCATGTTCGCCTTGTACGACCATGTGGCGGCGCTCAATTATTTCTTGCAACGCACAGGCTAGTAAAAATGTAGTGCAAACACCGGCACAGAAATTAGTGAAAGCAGTTTCATCAACAATAGTTGCACAAACAAGCAGCTTGAACATTACGTGAAGCACTGGATACAAAAGCTAATAAAACTGCCAATGCAATAGTCCGTAAATGCTATCTTTTCCTATAGATTCATGAAAAACAATAAACAAAAAATTAAGTTTAGTTATGGTAATCCCAAAAACGTACTTTATTCCTTCAACAATGAAGGGTAGGGTAAGGTCATTTAGCAAAACGTTGGATACTGTTGCCGGCCAACTCGACCATCTGAGTGAAATTAACGGTTCTAGCAGCCAACTTCATCAAGTATTCATCACTAAACCCATCACCAGTCTACATTTGCTCACCCGCATATAGTACCTCTTGTTACAGTTGTAACAAAAAAAAAACACTCCATCGTCAGGCCACAAGTGGCTCATTGGGACCATCCGACCGCCGTGTCATCCTCAGCTGAGGATGCGAATAGGAGGGGCTTGTGGTCAGCACACCACTCTCCCGATCGTTACGATGGTTTTCTTTGACCGAAGCCGCTACTATTCGGTCGAGTATCTCCTCAATTGGCATCACGAGGCTGAGTGCACGACGAAAAATGGCAACAGTGCATGGCGGCCCGGATGGTCACCCAACCAAGTGCCGGCCATGCTCGACAGCGCTTAACTTCGGTGACCTGGCGGGAACCGGTGTATCCACTACGGCAAGGCCGTTGCGGAAGTTGTAATAAGAAGCCACTGAATCCTGATTAACGGCCTTTGTCACACTAATCCTCAAAAGGCAGCTATAATTGATTGATATAGCCTTCATGTGCATCATTTTCAAACATGACGGCTGAGTTATTTCAGGGAAAGAAAGTACAGGGATCATTTCTTCTAACATGACTTTAAGATAGTATATGGCGAGGCATTCGTCTTCATGGACGACAATTAGCGCCCCCATCGTGCACATCTTGTGAATGACTTCCTTTAGGATAACGACATCGCTCGGCTAGAGTGACCAGCATGTTCTCCAGACATGAACCCTATCGAACATGCCTGGGATAGATTGAAAAGGGCTATTTATGGACGACGTGACCCACCAACCACTCTGATGGATCTACGCCGAATCGTCGTTGAGGAGTGCGACCATCTGCACCAACAGTGCCTTGATGAACTTGTAGATAGTATGCCACGACGAATACAGGCTTGTATCAATGAAAGAAGACGTGCTACTGAGTATTAGAGTTACCGGTGTGTACAGCAATGTAGACCACCACTTCTGAAGGTCTCGCCGTATCGTTGTACAACATGCAAAGTGTGGTTTCAATGAGCAATAAAAAAGGGCAGAATGATGGTTATGTTGGCCTGTATATGTTCGGGAACTCTCGGAAACGAGGTGATGCAAAACATTTTATGATGTGTGTATTACTCGGAAGTCGTTTGTTCCGTGTCGGTGGATAAATACGATACTGCAGAGCCTGCGTTATTCTGAATTATGATGCAAATGTTCCTTTGAACACGCACCCATGCACACGGTGACCTCAGTGAAAAAAATGAGAATTCTGCCTCAGAGACCCCCGTTTTTTATCTCCTCGGCTCACTTCGTTTTTGACCCAGAAAATTTTTATTGAAATGGAAAGACATTGTAGCAGCAAGAACGGAATTTTGTGCACAACGCACTCATTGTGTGCTGAGGACGACAGTCTTGTAATATACATCAATAAAACTTGGATATCAGAAAAACTATATTTTGTTCGACTTCAACGGACATATTCGCCTGAAATTACCTTCAGCTATTTTTGTTTGGCCATCCTGGTGATTTTGGTAATGAGTCCAGTGACGCAGCTTCAGTAAATGAAGTAAATAAAAAATATCCAGAAAGTATGGAAATTCTCGGGTGTATAAAGGCGAGCCGTCGAAATTGAAATCCTGATGGTGGCCTGCAAGTACTTGAGCGTAGTTGCGCCCCGAGTCTCTCGCAAATGAAATGCTTTCACAGATGATACAATAATGATGTCGCAGATGTTCTAAAACTTAATTTTATAGTTTTCTTAACAACTTTCAAAAATGGTTCAAATGGCTCTGAGCACTATGGGACTCAACTGCTGTGGTCATAAGTCCCCTAGAACTTAGAACTAGTTAAACCTAACTAACCTAAGGACAGCACACAACACCCAGCCATCACGAGGCAGAGAAAATCCCTGACCCCGCCGGGAATCGAACCCGGGCGTGGGAAGCGAGAACGCTACCGCACGACCACGAGATGCGGGCTAACAACTTTCTCTCTGGAAGTTTCTACAAGTTTAAGCAGAATGCAAATTCATCAGCGACTATAGTTTTGATTTCGCAGGTGAACCAGTTTCACACCTCTTACGCTATTATATTTTTATCTAGGAATACTTTTACGTTTTCGCGATAAAATACCTAGCACATCCAACTACAACCTTTCAGTATTGGTAAAGCAGGAGTGCTTCTAGACATTGCGGAGGGAACTTAAGCATGGTCTGCATTGCTGCTGTGCTGCTAGATACTGCTGAAACGCTGTCGCGTACACACACACACACACACACACACACACGTCTGGTGTTATCCAAGCTGAGGGGGCGAGGCCCTGCAGGCAGTGAGTTGCACGGCACAGCGCTGCTTATCTGTAGCGGCCCAGGAATTAGCATATCGGCCCGCTATGGTTGTGGCTGTGCAGAGGCTGCGCAAACAAACCCGGTGTGAGCCGCTGCCGGTTTACCGCCACCTGCGGCGAGGGCGGTGGGGGCGGCGGGTCGGCTAGACAAGTTTGCGTTCTGCTCTTCCTCGAGTTCAGTAGATCCCTCCGAGCGGCGGTGGTCTTCGTGGTGCGCCTTGTAGTTTACGCCTCAGCATACGTAATTAGGTATGAGACAGGAGTATATGAAGATTAAGGAAAGTCACGGAAACTGAAAAATTTGGGAGAAAATAGATAACAGCAGAGTATGTCTTAGGTTACAGGAGAAACGAAGCTATTGGAAAGTGGGTAGAGCATTACAAGTTTCAAGGAAGGTCGCCTAACACACAACTGTACAACAGCTGGGTGATTATAATTGAAGAGCAGCTACACACGTATGTCCAAAGCGGGCTGTAGTTATTTTGTGGCAGCGAAACTTCGTAAATATGCTAATGCGTTAATGCATAATCGATTTTCTCTGGAATAAATTTTGTCCCAATTTTTGCCACTAGATGCAACACTGGTGCTGTATAGCATCTCGTCGATGTCTCCTGTGCTTATATTAAACAAATTGTGAAGTCGATGGCTATTAATAGAATAAACATCGTGCGTATTTCACTTGTTTATTCTTTTCTACCCATGCGCACCTGGTGGCCAAAACTGGAACTATTTTTTTTCAGCATAAGAATATTAAGATTTTGAACATAGTTGCGCTTTAGCAACTGTGCCTGCTAGAGCTTCAGTGGGTTGGGAATAACAGCCAACAGGTAGCAAAATATAGTCTGATACTACTTTTCGGAAATCGTTTGAAACATGTTGTTACTGCGTGAAAAAAAATCGAGAGTGTGGTATACCAGATCAGCTTAGTCACTGAATTTCACAGTTTCTAGCAAATACAACACAACATGCCGTTCTCAACAAGGAGGAATCGTCACACATAAAAGCTCGTTGTAGGCCATTACAATTAAAATACCGGACAGGGTGGTAAATAAAGAAATTTTATCGGGAATATTCTGTATATCTGGATCCACAGCTGCTGCATATTTCTTCAGGGAAGTCATTGTCCTGCTTAGGCAGCTTTTATTTTTGAATTTTTTTAAAGGCGACTGGCTGTAGTAATTTGGCTAAGTAATAAACACTTTATTTCATTGGGTTTTAGCTATTAGCTTATATCGCTCCCTTGGGCATTTTCAAGCTCCTTACACAGATGTGAAATCCGCCCTAACACCGCGTCAGCGTCAGCGTCAGCCAAGCTAAATCCGTTTTCTTCTCTGACAGTCGTCTTAGAGGTACTTCCTTGTTCCTGTAGCTAGCGTTGCGATTGAGCTATTGTTACGTCTTGGACGGTTAGTTGGTTTGGGGGGGGGGGGGGGGGGAGGCAAACAGCGAGGTCAGCGGTTTCATCAGATTAGGTTCAAATGGCTCTGAGCACTATGGGACTTAACATCTGAGGTCATCAGTCCCCTAGAACTTAGAACTACTTAAACCTAACTAACCTAAGGACATCACACACATCCATGCCCGAGGCAGGATTCGAACCTACGACCGTAGCAGTCGCGCGGTTCCGGACTGAAGTGCTTAGAACCGCTCGGCCACCGCGGCCGGCCCATCAGATTAGGGAATGAAATTTAAAGCATTAGATATGTGTTGAAAAATTTAAAACAGTAAATATTACATATTAAGCTTGTTTTCTAAAATGCACCGAACAGACTATAGTAAACTAACAACGTTGCTCATCAGTACCACTCGTAACTACCTCTAAAGCAGAATGATTTCACGGCACGGAGAGAAAAGAAACATAGGAAGTAGTAAAGCGTGACGAGTGACTAGACACTGCCTCACATGGCAACACTGCAGGACCTGGGGCATAGGGGGTGAGACGAAAGGGACCAATTTATGCTGCCTGGCTTTTTAATGGCAACCAGAATGTTGAGGTATGAGGACGAAAGGAGATATGTTTTAGAGAAACCCTGCATCCTAATCCACGAAGTATGTACCGTGGTTGTTGACAGACCGTGAAGTTGCCGACAAGTTATAACCGAGACATATTTACTCATAACGGGCGACAACTCGGGCAGACGTACACGCCAAGGAAACAGTGCGCATTCTTTACTGCTTGACATTGTCCTGCAGAAATATGGGACATGTAGTTATCTGAAGGAGAAGCAACACCTTCCCAGCACTTCCCTAATATAGTGACTGCTGGTAGGATTTTTCCCAACATGTAAAAGTATAAACCTAATATCTAAAGGCGCCCAACGTGACTACACATCGTACATGATGACGCTCAACAACGCTAGCTTTAGTGCTGCCGTCAATGAGAGAGCCTCCAACACGTAAGTCCAAAATGCAAGACTCGATGAAGTGCGATTCGTGCGCCAACTGTACAGGATGCTACACAGCACGCCCACTGCAGTCTGTTTGTGGCTTCTGGATGATAAATGCTGACACATCGGCTTCCGTGTCACCAATACAGCCAGTAGAAGACAGCCTTAATTTACACCCGCTTTAATACCCTTTCCGTACTGGGACTTATGTGCGGCCTTGCGTTGTCATGGAGAAGGAGAATTTCTTCTGTATTTTTGGTGGCGATGAACACTCTGACGCTTTTCTTCAATTTCGTGGTACGTAGCAGATTGTTATATCATGAGGGAGGACATTAAAGAGAATAATCTCTTCAGAGTCTCAGAAGAGAGTCACCATCACTTTACCAGCTGAGGATCTGGCTTTGTACATTTTCTTCGGAGGAGAGGTGGCGTAGCGACACTCCATGATTTGTCATTTTATTTGCGGTTGGAAGTGATGATCCCCTGGTGTCATCACCTGTGAAGATGTACACCAAAAACTTTTCGTGATCAGCATCCTAAGTCTCAAGCAATTTCACACAGATGGTCCTTCGTTGCTCTTTATAGTCTTACGTCAGGCGGCGAGGAACCCAGCAGCACGCACCTTTGAGTACGCGTACTGGTTGACGAGCGTATCAGCACTAAGAACAGAGACGTCCAGTTGTGTAACGAGATGTTTGATTGTGATCCGTCGATCACCACGAATGCGAGTGTCGACACGTTCCGAGACTGCAGCAGTCACAGCTGTTTGCAATCCGCCGACACGCAGGTGATCGGACAGGGTTTGCGTGACCTTGTTGCGATGCTGACAGACACCTCACCCAATGACTCATCATGTTTTTGTTCACTGCCAGGTCTCTTTTAGACATTCTACAAGCGCATATGAATATCTGTGATACTTTGCTTTTCCATCAAAACAAACTCAATGACAGCTCTCTGCTTGGAACGGACCTCCATTCCGGACGCAATTTTCAGTGCTGTATATCGTGCCATCGTCTATCAGCATTTTATGAAGTTATAGGAGCTGATGCGGGGATAGTTCACAATGTCCCATAACATTTTTTTCAACTGAAAATGGCCGATAAAAAATGTGTTGCGTTACTTATTGAACACCCCTCGAACCTGTGACATGTGTTACATGTAGAAGAAACAGGCAAACAGCAGATGACAAACAGCAGATGACCACTCAGAGTGTCGTTAAACAAACATTTGGTGTACAAATGGGATGTAATTACCCTGTTCGCTACTGTATTTATTGAGTTAATGCTTGGAAGTGGTAGTAGTTTGTCCGTCTAAAGAGGGAAAAGTGAACTGCACAAACAGCTAAAGCAGCAGTTACAAGCTTTACTGGCAGAACAGCAGATACAACCGGGTTTGGGTGAAATTAAAAACTCAATAAAAGTTCTTCCTCATCTATCGATCCTGCAGCCTCGAATCTTATAACCCCCTTCTCCGGAGGAACATCAGAGGACGTTACTGTACTTATAAACGATATATTAGGCAAGGCCGAGTTAAGTAGCGGGTTAGATGAAACGAGCTTGCAGATGGCCAAGTTAAACATCACGAGTGATGTTAAGATTTATATCATGTATCAAGAAGTTGTTGATAAGGCATCCACATTTGCAAAATTAGCAGAGGCCCTACGACAAAGATACAGAAATCCAAATAGTGCACGGTTTTTTACGGAAAAACTCAGTATCTTGACGCATAAAACGCATAAAATGGTTGAATCGTTTTTTGACACGATACATGCTGATAAGATACATGCTGATACAAAACTTAAATGTGGATAGGGTCATTATTAAAGAAGAAGAGAATGGGGCATTAGACGTTTACCTGAGAGGGACTCGTACAAATTGTTCGTGGCTGGTATGAACGGGAAACCATGAGGATTTAGCTGCAGCACTTCAATTACCAGTGATTTCCCTAAATCGTTTCAGGCAAATGCCGGGATGGTTCCTTTGAAAGGGCACGGCCGATTTCCTTCCCCATCCTTCTCTATCCCGAGCTTGTGCTCCAATGACCTCGTTGTCGACGGGACGTTAAAAAACACTAACCTAACTAACCAACTTCAATTCCCACATATTTGCAGTAAAATATGGTGCAACAAAAATGCGCAATAACAGAAAGATATTTACGTCTTGTCAGGAGGAATGTGACCGCTACAGATGAGCAGGGGCATTTAAATGCACAGTGTCGCTAACCACAGTGCTACAATTTCTAATGATCCTGGCATAAAGCAGAGGATTGTGGATCCAAAAATCAGGGCAAATACAGTGGGAAGAGGAAATGGTTAAACATTTGTGGGAATGTTTCTTACATCACGACGTGTTCCCAACGAACTGTATGTAGAGATGTATTGTTGCTTGGTAGCTTGGGTGAATAATGAAAAAGTATAAATTTCTAGTGAATACTGGGGCACACATATTGTTCGTGGGTCTGGACCTTGTGGACATGAGGAGACTGAAAACTCTGAGATATAGAATGCAGGGAATAATAGGATAGATCCAGTAGGAACAACATACCTCAAATTTCGGGTAGGAAATACGTGTTTTCATGAAAAAAGTACTCGATGAAGAATACATCGATAGGTTAGTTATTAAGCATAATGTCAAGGAAACCGTCAGCACATTTGTGTTGTATTATAAGGATAGTCATTTAAAGGGTGACAGTCAGTCAGTCAGTCATGGATTCAATGCTAGCGTTGAGCAAGATATGTTTAACTTAGAACGTCCATTACCACTCACATCCCACATTCCAATGGGCAGTCGTATATTACTGTACAGTAAGCAATATATGTTACTGAAGCACCTCCAGTCACTTATACAACAGTCTGTGAATCAACACCTTGAAGGAGAATTAACAGAATACAGTGATAACCCTTGCTTAGCAAGTAGATGTACCGAACAAGTCACCTGATGGAACGAAGAAAACATCATTTCCTTTGTGATTACAGCTATTTAAATGAACATCCAGTAAACGATGCAAATCCGATTTCCAAAATAACCGAAACTTTCGAAAACCTGAGACACTGTAAATTCTTTTCTACAATAGGTTTTAGGAGTGGTTATCACAGAATTGAAGAATGTCCAGAAGATGAGCCTAAGACAGCGCTTAGAGCACTGCCTAGTCACCATCAATATCACAGAATTCCTTTTTGTTTAAAGAATATGCCTGCAGCATTACAGCACTTGTTAGGTGGAGTCCTTTGGGGTTGAAATCGGAAAAATGCATGGTCTATTTGGATGACGTCACAGTTTTTTTCTAAAGATTTAGATAAATGCGTCAAGCGCCTAAGGGAAATATCTGATATGCTAAGGACAGCTCGTCTCTCGCTCAGCACTGACAAGTCATTTTGCACGTTCACAAGTTAATTTCCTTGGACGTTCTAATAGCGAAGATGGAGTGAGGACAGATCTACATCTTATGTCAGCTGTGCGTAAGTTTTCGGTTCCGCAAACACTAAAACATTGATCATTTCTTGGATTAGTAAATTATTACTGAAAATTCATCAAAAGGTTTACACAAATTGCACAGCCACTGACTACATTTCCGATACGTTTCATGTGACATCACAATTTCAAAATTTAAAGTAGATATAACGGCAGACCATGTAGTAGTTTTTCCTGATTTTACCAATGAATTTGTACTATTCTATGATGCAAGCACTACTGTTTTAGGTACCATTTTAAGCCGAAACGTAAATGGAAAGTAAAGTACAGGTTCAGCTGTGGCATTTTGCTGGTGCGCCAGCGATTTTGCAAGTACCTCACCTTCGCGCTCTTATCTTTGCTTGTGACGCGTACTGAGTCTTGGCTGCCTTATCTTTGCCGGAGTAGTTAACTGGAGGCTCTCGCGAAGAACGTGCACAGTTGGCTTTCGATGTTATCTGAGACCGGGGTGCGCTTGTGGTGGAGCGGGAACCGACCACGTGTATGGGGCAGCTTGGTGCAGAGCCTTTCCTGTCCCCTGTGAGGAGGCTTGTTGCTGCCCTGGGTTGCGTGCTGCTAGTTCCGGACACGGCTGTCTACGGCCGTCCGCTGCCTTATTGCTGCCTGCTGTATCCGACGCAAGCCATATCGGACGTCCTGCGAAAATCTAAGTGAGATTGTACTTAAGACATGTGTGTGGAGGTGTTGAGGACTGCTACCTCACTTCTGGTAGCTGTAAGCGCATGGGTGTTACCATGGAACTAAAGAGTGATGCTCGTTACGGTTTTCACTGGACAGTAGGGCTCCAGAGGTCACGTAAGTTAATTGTGACTGAGACTGGAGTGCTTGTTGGCCCTACTGGAAATTGTAAGTTTTTTTAAATATCTTAATAGCACGCAATTTTCCTTAAGGTTACTGATAAGATTTGCGCTGTTGGTTGTACCCTGCCTGTGTAGTTCATTCGTAGTGGGGCAAAGGCAGTGTGCCGTTTTAGTAGTGAGTAATTTAACGTGTTATTTAATATCTTTTGGTGGCTGATTACACTGTCCCTGCGGACCTGTTCTGTGCGCTTGTTAAATGTTACAGCTGGCTGGCTGGTGTTTTGGAGTAAGCGCTACGTTTCCACTTCTGGGTACTCGGGGCTGTGAAATGCGGGAGGTGACTCCGGGTCGAAGTTCGAGAAGCGCGTCTTGTGGGAGCTGTCGGCTTCCACCGTCCGCCTTAGTTTCTCCAAGTTAAGTTTTCGTTCTGCCTTCGAGCGACCTGCCGTCACTCCTCGCTAATTAATTCTGGTGATAATTATGTTTACTCGAGTATTTATTATATTCACTGTATTTATTAAACTTTGTCTGAAGAGCAATACACAACTGTGAATTTAAGCCGTCAGGCGTATAATTGTTAGTGGTTTTATAATTTTCTTACATATGCGTTAGACTATTTCATGAAAGGACATTGGTTGCAGATTAAGATAGCGTTGTTTTAAAGGAATTTGTTTATATGATTGTTAAATAAAACGAGTGATACAAAAGGGGTCCAGTCCTTCCTATTTCGTTCCCTATTCCCTAGTAGAGCAATGTTTCACAGGCCTTGTCCGCTGGATAAAGCTGAGTACAACTATTCGACTGCAGAAGAAGAGATCTTGGTGGGACGTGGAAGTAAAAGAGCTACTGACAGACCAGTGGCAGCGAGATTTTGGTGAACACAACATGATGTGGAATAGTACATTAGAAATTGCACCCGATTTGTTCAACGAAGAGACTTTTCGCCAGCCGGCCGGAGTGGCCGAGTGGTTCTAGGCGCTACAGTCTGGAACCGCGCGACCGCTACGGTCGCAGGTTCGAATCCAGCCTCGGGCATGGATGTGTGTGACGTCCTTAAGTTAGTTAGGTTTAAGTAGTTCTAAGTTCTAGGGGACTGATGACCACAGCAGTTAAGTCCCATAGTGCTCAGAGGCATTTGAACCATTTTTGAACTTGTCGCCAGAAAAAACAGCTACATAGGTTACCAGAATCAAAGGAGACATTTCAAATGATAGAAACTGGCGTTCAAGGACAATTTAATAGTTCAGCACTGAATGTGTAATAACTATGACTGGCAATTTTTAAGTACCTATTAATGATAGTGATACCAGATCATAAAGCAAGCACTATATCTCAAGTCACGGTGAACAACTACATACTTAAATTTGGAGTTATTGAAAGTATAGTCACACATTAAGGAACTAATTTTATCTCTGATCTGATGAAGTTGTTATGTCGCCTGTTAAAAGTGAAGAAGTTGCATACCAGTCTGATTGGTCGTACGAACTGATCCCACCATCTTTAAGTTATGTGGTGAGTGTGTGCAACTCTATAATCTACACAGGAATATGTCTTTCTCCACACGAAGTACTATATGGCTGAAAGATGCCTTGAACTTTTGATGTCATCCAACCGAAGTTAGGTACACAGGACGAACATGTTAAGCAATTGACAGACATGTTGAAAGAGGTATGGCAACATTGAAGCATCACGAATACACCGGACAACGAAAAAGTTGTAAAGAGTAGAGCAGTGGGTCCTATTGGCGAACCTCTTTACCCCAAAGGGCTAAACTAGGAAAAACTTGGAAGTTCCAAGAATCTTATCAGGTAGTGCAGATGACTTCACTGGCCAATGTAAAGGTAAATTTTCCATTTAAAATTTCGAAAGTGCATGTTAGTTGGATAAAGCCTTTTAAGATTACCATTAACACGTTAATGGTAGCCTTAAAAGGCTTTATCCAACTAACATGCCCTTTAGAATACAATTGGTACACCAAGCTTGGCAATGGATCCATCTTTTTCAGTGTGGATCCACAAATACATCCGATCTCCTGTGGGAATCTCAAAGTGGCGAACATGGAGTCAATGTACAGGGACTGTAGATAGGTGGCGCTCGGTGGAAATGTGGATCGGGCGTCAGGCATGCCCATAGAGTCTGTGCATGTGTGATAACGCTATGTCCCGGATGGTGCAGTGGTTAACGCACCTGCCTGCCAAACAGGAAATCCTGGGTTCGAATCCCGATGTGGCACACATTTTCACTTGTCGCTGCTGATTCCGTGTAATGTCCTGCTGCTGCTGACAGCAATGATCTCCATTAATTTATATTCCTGAAAAGTACCTGTGATCCTTTGATAGAAACTTTAGGTGAGTTAATCATTTCAGAGACAGGATAAACTTTGAAAGTCAAATATTACGAGATGTAAAGCAATATCAAGAGAACTGTAAATGAAATATCATTATGGTCAGCGTATCAGCCACTAATGTTATTTGGATACTAGCCTTTATTTGTTCAGTTGTCTTTTGTCTGAGACGGAAAATCATTCACGATAAAGAAGCAACTGTGCTAGATGTGATTCTTGAGTTTCTCCCGGCGTATTTGATAATCAAAATATCCACGGGTGTACTGCCGGTCTACAGTGTCCAACGGGCACAATATTTCGGCGATCATACATGTCGCCATCATCAGGTGAACTGACGGACTGAGCTCCTGTGAACGTGCCAGCACGGAGATCCGTACACTATGGCTGCTCATGGGGAACTGGGTTCGGTCGGAGCGGCGGCCGATTTAAATACCCTCCGCCCGCGGCCCGCTCACTCCGCCGTCCGCGCCCCGCGCCACGGTCGCGCGGTGGAACAGATTGCGACGGCGTCTGAGATGACGTCGGTGTGATGGCTCTGTCCGCCGTGGTCGTCACAACTATACATTTGCTCGATTTACTCTTGATTATCCCAATCGCTGGTTCCCAAGCCTTGCTAAGATTATAGCCACAGTCACGGTTTATGAGGTCGTCATTGGTGCGAATTTCGATGGCCTCTCTAACAACGCTGTCCCAGTGTCTCGACGTCTGTACCAGAATCCTCGTGCGTTCATACTCCATAGCGTGATTTTCCGACAAACAATGTTCAGCGACCGCCGTCTTGCTCGGATACATCAGTCGAGTGTGCCTCTGGTGTTCACGGCATCGATCTCGACGGTACACATCGTCTGACCAATATACGACTTGCCACATTCACACGGAATCTGGTACACGCCGGCCTTCCTCAAACTGAGGTCATCTTTGGCGCTCCCCACCAGTGCATGGAGGACAAAACACAGTTCCGACACGGTGTTAGAGATTACCGTGAAATGGCAAGTAAGAGAGTGCTGATGACACAATGTATAAAGAAGCAAACTAGGAACATTTCTGTTGTGATTAAAGGAACCAAAGATTCAGAGTGAATGAAAATATATAAGACAATGAACTAGCAGACAAGGAAAGGGTAAAATTCTGGACGAATATTGTTAGTAGAGGAGTGTATATGCATCAAGATAATAATTGAATGGTCACTTCTGAAGCACAAGGACGTATTAAACTAGCCAGCCACTAGGAATAAACTTTTCAAAACGGTTAGACCGTCACCAGGAGTACGACATTAAGGCTTCCATTTGTGAGTGTTAGTGAGCTCAGCGGAACAGTTTAAGACAAGTGCAGACCAATATTCCTCCAGTACTCTGGTAACATTATGTAAGAAGCATTAGGTGGGACGCAACAACACCCAACAGCTGTTTGATGAAGCAGTTATGACACTGAAACAACACAAAAAATACAAAAAAAGCAAAGGACGCTGAAGACCTGCAAAGAGCGAAGCCAATTCGGTCATCATCCCCCCCCCCCCCCCCATGAACTATAGACCTTGCCATTGGTGGGGAGGCTTGCGTGCCTCAGCGATACAGATAACCGTACCGTAGGTGCAACCACAACGGAGGGGTATCCGTTGAGAGGCCAGACAAATGTGTGGTTCGTGAAGAGGGGCAGCAGCCTTTTCAGTAGTTGCAAGGACAACAGTCTGGATGATTGACTGACCTGGCCTTGTAACACTAACCAAAACGGCCTTGCTGTGCTGGTACTGTGAACAGCTGAAAGGAAGGGGAAACAACAGCCGTAATTTTTCCCGAGGGCATGCAGCTTTACTGTATGATTAAATGCTGGTGGCGTCCTCTTGGGTAAAATATTCCGGAGGTAAAATAGTCCCCCAGTCGGATCTCCTGGAGGGGACGACTCAAGAGGACTTATTATCAGGAGAAAGAAAACTGGCGTTCTACGCATCGGAGCGTGGAATGTCAGATCCCTTAATCGAGCAGGTAGGTTAGAAAATTTATAAAGGGAAATGGATAGGTTAAAGTTAGATATAGTGGGAATCAGTGAAGTTCGGTGGCAGGAGGAACAAGACTTTTGCCGGCCGCGGTGGTCTCGCGGTTCTAGTCGCTCAGTCCGGAACCGCGCGACTGCTACGGTCGCAAGTTCGAATCCTGCCTCGGGCATGGATGTGTGTGATGTCCTTAGGTTAGTTAGGTTTAAGTAGTTCTAAGTTCTAGGGGACTGATGACCACAGATGTTATGCCCCATAGTGCTCAGAGCCATTTGAACCAGCCATTTGAACAAGACTTTTGGACAGGTGAATACAGGGTTATAAATACAAAATCAAATAGGGGTAATGCAGGAGTAGGTTTAATAATGAATAAAAAAAATAGAAGTGCGGGTAAGCTACTACAAACAGCATAGTGAACGCATTATTATGGCCAAGATAGACACGAAGCCCACGCCTACTACAGTAGTACAAGTTTATATGCCAACTAGCTCTGCAGTTGATGAAGAAATTGATGAAATGTATGAAGATATAAAAGAAATTATTCAGGTAGTGAAGGGAGACGAAAATTTAATAGTCATGGGTGTCTGGAATTCGACAGTAGGAAAAGGAAGAGAAGAAAACATAGTAGTTGAATATGGATTGGGGCTAAGAAATGCAAAAGGAAGCCGCCTGGTAGAATTTTGCACAGAGCATAACTTAATCATAGCTAACACTTGTTCAAGAATCATGAAAGAAGGTTGTATATATGGAAGAACCCTGGAGATACTAAAAGGTTTCAGACAGATTATATAATGGTAAGACAGAGATTTAGGAACGAGATTTTAAATTGTAAGAAATTTCCAGGGGCAGATGTGGACTCTGACCACAATCTATTGGTTATTAACTGTAGATTAAAAGTGAAGAAACTGCAAAAAGGTGTCAATTTAAGGAGATGGGACCTGGATAAAGTGAAAGAACCAGAGGTCGTACAGAGTTTCAGGGAGAGCATAAGGCAACAATTGACAGGAATGGGGGAAAGAAATACAGTAGAAGAAGAAAGGGTAGCTTTGAGGAATGAAATAGTGAAGGCAGCAGAGGATCAAGTAGGTAAAAAGACGAGGGCTAGTAGAAATCCTTGGGTAACAGAAGAGATGTTGTTGTTGTGGTCTTCAGTCCCGAGACCGGCTTGATGCAGCTCTCCATGCTACTCTATCCTGTGCAAGCTTCTTCATCTCCCAGTACCTACTGCAACCTACATCCTTCTGAATCTGCTTAGTGTATTGATCTCTTGGTCTCCCTCTACGATTTTTACCCTCCACGCTGCCTTCCAATGCTAAATTTGTGATCCCTTGATGCCTTAAAACATGTCCTACCAACCGATCCCCTCTTCTAGTCAAGTTGTGCCACAAACTTCTCTTCTCCCCAATCCTATTCAATACCTCCTCATTAGTTACGTGATCTACCCACCTTATTTTCAGCATTCTTCTGTAGCACCACATTTCGAAAGCTTCTATTCTCTTCTTGTCCAAACTAGTTATCGTCCATGTTTCACTTCCATACATGGCTACACTCCATACAAATACTACTTCCATATTACAGAAGAGATACTGAATTTAATTGATGAAAGGAGAAAATACAAAAATGCAGTAAGTGAAGCAGGCAAAAAGGAATACAAACGTCTCAAAAATGAGATCGACAAGAAGTGCAAAATGGCTAAGCAGGAATGGCTAGAGGACAAATGTAAGGTTGTAGAGGCTTATCTCACGAGGGGTAGGATAGATACTGCCTACAGGAAAATTAAAGAGACCTTTGGAGAAAAGAGAACCACTTGCATGCATATCAAGTGATCAGATGGAAACCCAGTTCTAAGCAAAGAAGGGAAAGCAGAAAGGTGGAAGGAGTATATAGAGCGTCTATACAGGGGCGATGTTCTTGAGGACAGTATTATGGAAATGGAAGAGGAGGTAGATGAAGATGAAATGGGAGACACGATACTGCGTGAAGAGTTTTACAGAGCACTGAAAGACTTAAGTCGAAACAAGGCCCCGGGACTACACAACATCCCATTAGAACTACTGACAGCCTTGGGAGAGCCAGTCCTGACAAAACTCTACCATCTGGTGAGCAAGATGTATAATACAGGTGAAATTCCCTCAGATTTCAAGAAGAATATAATAATTCCAATCCCAAAGAAAGTAGGTGTTGACACATGTGAAAATTACCGAACTATCAGTTTAATAAGTCACAGCTGCCAAATACTAACGCAAATTCTTTACAGACGAATGGAAAAACTGGTAGAAGCCGACCTTGGAGAAGATTAGTTTGGATTCTGTAGAAATGTTGGAAGACGTGAGGCAATACTGACCCTACGACTTATCTCAGAAGAAAGATTAAGGAAAGGCAAGTGTCAGGAAGTCGTTTCTGAAAGTATTTGTTTGGAGTGTAGCCATGTATGGAAGTGAAACATGGATGATAAATAGTTTGGACAAGAAGAGAATAGAAGCTTTCGAAATGTGGTGCTACAGAAGAATGCTGAAGATTAGATTGGTAGATCACATTAGTTATGTGATCTACCCATCTAATCTTCAGGAGGTACTGAATAGGCTTGGGGAGAAGAGGAGTTTGTGGCACAACTTGACTAGAAGATGGGATCGGTTGGTAGGACATGTTCTGAGGCATCAAGGGATCACAAATTTGGTATTGGAGGGCAGCGTGGAGGGTAAAAATCGTAGAGGGAGACCAAGAGATGAATACACTAAGCAGATTAAGAAGGATGTAGGCTGCAGTACGTACTGTGAGATGAAGAAGCTTGCACAGGAGAAAGTAGCGTAGAGAGCTGCATCAAACCAGTCTCAGGACTGATGACCACAACAACAAGTACAACAAATGTTCCTCGACTCTATAAATTCTTCAACCCACTAGCCTATAAACAATCGATCTGTAGGATTAGTGGCATTCGTGTAGTACGCATTTGATTCTCTGATTATTATATTGTATCATCTTGTTTGTGGTTGTTCCAGTATTCGTCATATTCTTGTTGCCTGAAGTGGTGACCTTCGATCTGTAATCACAGATGGTTATAAACCAGCATCCAGTACTGAAGCCACCACTGGTGGGTAGTCCATGAGTCTACCAACACAGTCCGAGTTGAGGGCACCAACTGCTCTATAACTTCAGCATTATTCAGGCCAGACAGCCTATCGAACTGGTGGGACAGGATCAGCGGTCAGCGCGCTATCATGGCATCTGACATATTAGTCCATCTGACAGGACAACACAGGCAGTGACCAGAGATGGACAGAGTATTCTCATGACGACATATGAGCCAAACCCACACTCGCTGCGGACACTTCATCATCCACAGCTGACCAACCGACGAGAAGCGCCAACAGGCCGACAACGCACTACACTCCGAGTAACCAGCCTGTGCTTTGGGCTGATGCAGCGATCTTCAGAAGATCTGGGTCTGCTTCTGGATGCAGCAGATTTCACTCTGGCTTACGAAGCCAACAGCTGCCGCAGAATAAGAGAGGTAATGTGTTTTTTTTCTTTATTTTGGCTTACTCACGACTCCACAAAGATTCCTCGGCCCCTATCCAACCCAGGAGTGGGCGACCACTATACTGCTCTCAAGCAGGAGGTGAGAGTCACCGCTCATAGGTGACATGGCTACCAGTTGAATGAAACTCATCTTGAAATGGTCTCTTTTGTCTGCGATTACTGTACAGCTGATGACGAGGTCCTGCGATTTTGTTGTAGAGTATAAAATACGACACAGAACAAGGAATAGTTCACGAAGTTTCAAAATTTTTGACTACTTCTCACTCCACTGAGTCTGAAGTTATTTGAACAATGACGCCTCTAAATATAAGTTCATTACACAGCGTAAGAGGATAGTTAATGATTATTTAGTTATTTATTTGTTATAAATTTCGTTGTTTAATATAATTACCAGTGGCCGACTGTTCAGCAGGTTTGACTTTAATGTGGAGGACCAGGGTTCAATTCTCGATACTGCCAGGGATATGTCCTTGGTGGGAGGACTGGAGCAGGATGCACTCAGACTCGTGATGACAATTGAGGACCTTGTTGAATGAGAAGTAGAGGCTACAAGGTCTGAAAAGTTAACAACGGCCGGGAGAGTGTTATGCTGACGAGACATCATGGTAGAGGCTGGCGTCCGGTAGGTATCGTGTTGTCTACAGGGACTCACCATAAAATAGTTATTTTTTTCTTTCTTTTCAATGGCACAATGTCCAGCGTCTCTGTATTCATCACGTCTTAGTTTACAAATTATTGTTCTTTTTATGATGAAATGTACTGAATATTTAAGTGTCAACACAGACTGCCCCAAAGTCGAATCAAGATGTATGGTTGCCTACGGCCATACAGACAAATTCGCATGTTATTCAACGTTGTGCTCACTGCGCGCAAGTTATCCCGACTATATTCATACAGTATTTGAGAATATAAAGACTTAGCAGTTTCCAGGAAACTTTAAACACAATTTCAAACCTTTACGAAACCTCTTCTCGCTGACACTTCAGAAAACTGATGAAAGGATAAAAATTTATACCTTACTACATTTTCGCTGGTTTTGCAGCAAAATTTGGTCAGGCAGGTAGTTCTAAATTATTACTTCATTACTGCAGAAGCTATGTGCGACATACATATACCACTGAACGTACCTACAAAACTATATCGTTGTACGACGTATGGTGCTGTTCTGTATCGGTGCAACGTACCACAAGGGCGCAGCAGCACCCAGACGCTCGTTGCAGGTAAAAATTTTTTCTGCCGGCCGTCCACACAATGCACGGCCGATCTGGTCGGGACAAGGAAGACGGGCCGTGACCACCAAGCAGCGCGCACGCATATGTAACTGTGTCTCGCAATGTAATCTCTACATACAGTCCACTTTTGTGAATCATGTACTTTAATTTCAAGCGCCTCTCCTTTGCAACGAGTAATGCGTTCGTTTGGGCTGTGGAAAGAGCGAGGCAGCGCTGAATTCACCGGGCGTTTTGAGGTTGCCTACAGTTTCAGTAAATATGACATTGTGATAATTGAAATACTTGAAAACATCAGCATCAGGCTTAACTTTTCAGTTTATTACTTTTTATTACAGACTATATTCGCAAGACACTCTGCAGACAGTATCCGTATGCACCACTGAATGTACAAGAAAATTGCACTGACGCAAAAAAAAAAAAAAAACTTCTCCTGGAAGACAGTGTATGCCACCTGGCGGATACGGGATGCACTGACAATGGTTGCTACGTCGTGTGCCAATAGATGGTGTACTGGCATAGCTACCAGATTGCTGTGTGTGTCTACCCTTTAATAACGAATGCTCACAGATAGAAGGCACATTCTGATGCTAACGTGCCGGCAGGAGTGGCAGAGCGGTTCTAGGCGCTACAGCCTGGAACCGTGAGACCGCTACGGTCGCAGGTTCGAATCCTGCCTCGGGCATGGATGTGTGTGATGTCCTTAGGTTAGTTAGGTGTTAGTAGTTCTAAGTTCTATGGGACTGATGACCTCAGATGCTCTGAGCCATTTGAACCATTTGATGCTAACGTGTGAAGGAAGCAAGCAGGCAACTATGCCACAAAGACGTACTCGTGCTTCCTATAGTCAAGTGAGCGAAATGAAAGGGGTCAAATTGTGGTCTTTCGTGTTACGGGATGATCCTTTCGGAGAACTGCCACAAAAATTGGACGTGCTGCGTCATTTGCCCAATGATGCTGGTATCAGTAGTCATGTGAACATTCTCACATACGAAAACAAGGTTCCGTGCAACACAGACACCCTTCAAGATGTGCTCCCCCTTCCGTGAATGATACTTCACGACGACTGCCAGAGATATTGTGTGTTTATTTATAGCAATGGCAGATCGTACAGTTAGCACGGCACAGATAGCTGACGTGTCAACACGAACTGTTGCGAACTGGTTATTAGCTATGGGACTATAGGCACGCACTCCTCTAGCCCGTCTTCCTCTCACGCCACATCACGCATGTGCACGGCTCGACTGGTTCCGTCAGATGATCATTTGGAGGAGAGAACGGCACGCTATGGTCTTCAGCGATAAAACTAGCATCTGCCTGCGCACGGATAAAGCTCGTTTTCGGGTTCGACTTAGTTCTGGTCAGCGCTGTCTTGTAGAGTGTATTAGTCCAACACACACTGCCTCCACCCGAGGACTTATAATTTGCGGTGCGATAAGCTAAAATTCTTGTTTACCTTTGGTGTTTTTCGAGGGCACGCTAAATAGCGCTCGGTTCCTGCAGGAAATTGTTAGACCCGTTCTTTTGCCATTTTTTAAATAGAAAGGTGATGAATTGTTCCAAAAGCATAATGATGACCGCACAATGCCGTGCCGCGCAGAGTGCGATCTCCGTAATTGTCTCCAGTCTTGCATGTGTGGGAGATAATGGGACGAGAAGTAGCTCTTGTGACATGTCAACCAACAACTCTGACATAACTATGTGCACAGGTCAAGAAGGAGTGGTATAACGTGCCCCAGGACAGTATTCACCATTTGAACGATCGACTGGATAGCAGAGTCAGCGTCGGCATTGCCACTCATGCAGGCTACACCACGCACTAAAATGAATGTTTCAGCGTCGGTCGACACCTGGTACCTCAGAACGGCTTGTGTTATTGATCGCTAAATGCAGTCGTTTCATGGATTTAATATGCACTGTCGCAACAATAAATCTTGAACGAATTGTAAATCGCCGGCCGCGGTGGTCTAGCGGTTCAGGCACTCAGTCGGGAAGCGTGCGACTACTACGGTCTCAGGTTCGAATCCTGCCTCGGGCATGGATATGTGTGACGTCCTTAGGTTAGTTAGGTTTAAGTAGTTCTAAGTTCTAGGGGACTGATGACCACAGACGTTAAGTCCCATAGTGGTCAGAGCCATTTGAACCATTTGAAATTGTAAATCTCTAAAAGGGTGTACTATTTTTTTTTTTTGTGGTAGAATGTGTAACTGCATGACAAGTACTTCAGGAGTTATGATATCATATATAATGAGACTCATGAGAAACTAGCTTTTGCTTTAAATGAAGAGCAGATTTCCCAGAATATACTCATCCATTGCCTCACAATGACAGCACTTAGCGATATCCAACAAACTTTAAATACAATTTCAAACCTTCTCTAAACATTTTTCTTGCTTGCATAGTTAACATGAAACATTTACTGCAATAACTCATTTGTGAAATAATCTGACGTTTGAACCTGTTTTATACACTAGAGCTCTGTTTATTAAATAATAGAGGCTTATTGGTTCGTTCTTAAATGTAGAAATTCTACATTCGATTTTGTGTGTAGTTGCATGAGGTTGTCAACATCGAATAAAAGGGACAAATCTAGTCATTTGTAAGTTTTTTTTTTAAAAAAAGACAAAAGTAACAAAATTGGCAGTGTGAGATTTCTGGTCAAACGCTACGTATCAAAACGAGTAGAACTTAAGGAAACATCTGGAGCGAAGGCATCCAAAACACGTTACCATTTCGTAGACTTAGTACTACAGTAATGCGAACTATTGGACAGGTTTCAGTGTACTTAATGCCCATAGCGGAACCTACTAAATAACTAATAAATTTACGGAACCTATAATGTGGCTGTAACTTGGACGTTGAAACCTACTACACGTAAATAATAGTGAAGATTGTCCCCAGGTAGGTACCAAGTGGAAGTTTGTTTGCTATACACGTCCCTCCAGCTAGGGAAGTGGCTGTCGTCTAGAACAAGATCCTCGAATCCCTGCCTTCCCGCGAAGGACCGTGACCATAGTTGGCTCATTTCTTATTCCTGCTGCGATCGACAGAACCGCCCCGCCTTCTTTGCTATCGACATTCTCATTCGCAATAACTCCTTGCTCACGCGCAGATCCTGGTACCCATATCCTCATTCGCTTCCGACACCGATAGCCGCTGACTGGGCGCTACCGAACGGGTAAATTATAAATCTTTGCAACTGCTGGGTAGCTGCACCAGCAGAAATGTAGTAAACCCAGATGCTTTTAAGAGATGTGCTCCCCCTACCGTGAATGACACTTCACGACGACTGCCAGAGATATTCTGTGTTTATTTCTAAATCACCTGAGGAAAACAGTACAACAATTTACACTATATTTCTCAACACGACGAATAGTGTGTCCTTCAAAACTATGGATATTCGTAGAACCGAACAACTTGTGCTCAGTTTTAAGCATTCAGTGAAGTGTTGCGTAGGCTGTAAGAAACATTTATGTTTGAGTGGTTTAGTTTTACGATTCCCTAATTGTGCTAACAGCCACAAAATCTTTTGTGCTGGACTGTTAGGCTTCCTATCTTTAACAAGAAGCAGCCACTGAACATTTTTACGGCATCAGAATTTTCACCTTTAACTTCTGATTAGGGGCGTGATATGAGTGAAAATAAAAATAAAAAACGTTGACACAGCAGTTCAGCAGGTTTCACTGTCTCAGTAGTCATGAATCAGGAGGCAGGACAGCGTACGGGATAAAATTTACTACGAGGCGTGACACAATCGTCGTCGAACCTAAACACGTTATACAGTTGGATGCCTACAGCTAATAGATAGTTGAAAAATAATTAGAAGCCACCAATAGCTGCTGCTGAAATAAACCATTATGCGTTACCGGTTTCGATCAATCCACCATCGTTAGGAAACATAAATTGGTGCACACCACATGATCAAAACTACCCGGACACGTAATGCGGAACTGATCACTGAATGTGAGGAGGTGCGGACCCGCAAGTATAAAAGGAGACGGGGAGTATCGTGTTGTCAGTAGAGAAACTGTAGCACCAGGATGGGTTGATCAAAATAGATCAGCGAATTCGAACTACGAGTAATCATTCGATGCAACCTCAGGAACAAATCAATCAGGGATGTTTCGCAAGTCGATTGTTGGTGATGTGATTGTGAAATAAAAACGGGAATAAACGATGACAGCTGAACCAAGATCAGGCAGATTTCATGTACTGAGGAACAGGAACCGTCGAGCACTGTGGAGTATGGCAGAAAAAATCGCATGAAATCAGTGGAAGAAATCACTCATTTGTTGGAAAGTGTCACTTGCAGTCCAGCTAGCACCACTACTGCGGTTTATGGCGTTTAAAAGAATGGGGTACAATGGCCGAGCAGGTTCTTCATAAAATCACTCATTTCCATAACTAGAAACCACTGATTTGGACTAATGAATCACAGGGTACCCTGTAGCTCCTCGATAGAGATGCCTGGATTTGGCGATTACCTGGAGAATGTTACCTGTCATTCTGTGTAGTGTCAACAGTGAAATATTGCGGAGGTTGAGTTGCGGAACGTGTTTTTCTTGGTCCCCTTATTGAGCTTAAGAAAACGCTAAATGTGGAATGATATGAACACATATTACAGAATTATGCACCGTGTATGTCAGTGAAACTGTTTGAAGAGGGTCATTGCTTGTGTCAGCATGACCATTCACCCTTTCGTAAAGCAATATCTGTGAGCCAGTGATTTGTGGACAATAACATTTCTGAAGCGCCTACCCAGATGCCAGAACTGTTTGAAGAGGGTCATTGCTTGTGTCAGCATAACCATTCACCCTTTCGTAAAGCAATATCTGTGAGCCAGTGATTTGTGGACAATAACATTTCTGAAGCGCCTACCCAGATGCCAACTGAACCCATTTGGGAGAAATCAAAACGCTGATTTTGCTCCACACCCTAGCGCACGATTTCACTGCCTTCTGTTTACGCCTATTAAGGAAGGATGGGCTGCCATTCCTCCAGTCATTCCACACCTCACTGAAAGTGTCAACAGCAGCAGAGTTTCAGCTGTAATAAAGGCGAAAGTTATGTTCACCATATTAGTGGTCACTGATGTCTTCGGATGCTTTTGATCACCTTTTATGGTATCGGTGTTACTGTGGCATTAGAAAATAAAATACCATTCTGTGCCACTGAAACTGCCTTCAACAATAAAAGGCGTCAGTACAGCGGACACTCAAATGCGTTAATGTAGCTAGCTTTTGTACACTGCCTGTATTGAGGTACAATCGCCCAGTGCGCTCGACATATTATGGTGATATGCTTTGTACTGTAAACAGCGGAGTGTATTCTACACAAAAGGACTGAGCCTGAGTACACGATCCGTATTAAGATTATTTAAGTGTATTAATGCACTTTAATGTTGACATTTTGGTAGTCACAGTAGGTTCAGTGATATAGGATTGTATTGTATTTTTAGACGCCACATAATGATAAAATATTGGCTGACACAAATAATTTGATATTACCTGATGATGATAGGTTGCTCGAAACTAATAGTGAATAAAGCTTATTTTATCAATAGCTCTTCGTGTTTCATAAGTACGACTTTCTATACATGACAAAAAGAAAAAGTAAAGAATAAACACATAAGACAGGAGCACAACTATATAGAGATTTGGATGAGAAATTACGAAGAAGAACAGTGTATGGACACTTACACAGTCTAAAGAGATAAACCAGTAATAAAATAATTGTGACGCCCACGTTCTTAAACATTAATTATTGTCATATTACGTAGCCTTTCTGCCGAAACAGTTTGAAGGATAAATAAAAAGTTTTATACTTACATCTACATCTACTCTGCAAACCATGGTGAGTTGCTTGAAAGAGAGAATGTCCCATTGCACAAAATTTTAGGGTATCTTCCTGTTCCATACACGTATGGAATGCCTCTGTGCGTGCAGTAAATATTCTAATCTTAAGAACTTTTAACATTGCAGCGCGTCAGGAATCGTGAATAATTAAATGACTACAAAGAATCCGACTCGATAGCAAATGCACTACTGGCCATTAAAATTGCTACACCAAGAAGAAATACAGATGATAAACTGGTATTCATTGGACAAATGTATTATACTAGAACTGACATGTGATTACATGTTCTCACGCAGTTTGGGTGATAGATCCTGAGAAATCAGTACCCAGATACGCCTGGGCATTGAGTCAAACAGAGCTTGGATGGCGTGTACAGGTACAGCTGCCCATGCAGCTTCAACACGATACCACAGTTCATCGAGAGTAGTGACTGGCGTATTGTGACGAGCCAGTTGCTCGGCCACCATTGACCAGACGTTTCCAATTGGTGAGACATCTGGAGAATGTGCTGGCCAGGGCAGCAGTCGAACATTTTCTGTATCCAGAAAGGCCCGTACAGGACCTACAACATGCGGTCGTGCATTATCCTGCTTAAATGTAGGGTTTCGCAGGGATCGAGTGAAGGGTAGAGCCACCGGTCGTAACACATCTGAAATGTAACGTCCACTGTTAAAAGTGCCGTCAATGCGAACAAGAGGTGACCGAGACGTGTAACCAATGACACCCCATACCATCACGCCCGGTGATACTCCACTATGGCGATGACGAATACTCTCTTCCAATGTGCGATCACCGCGATGTCGCCAAACACGGATGCGACCATCATGATGCTGTAAACAGAACCTGGATTTATCCAAAAAAATGACGTTTTGCCATCCGTGCACACAGGTTCGTCGTAGAGTACACCATCGCAGGCGCTCATGTCTGTGATGCAGCGTCAAGGGTAACCGCAGCCGTGGTCTCCGAGCTGATATTCCACGCTGCTGCAAACGTCGTCGAACTGTTCGTGCAGATGGTTCTTTTCTTGCAAACGTCCCCATCTCTTGACTCAGGGATCGAGACGTGGCTGCACGATCCGTTACAGCCGTGCGGATAAGATGCCTGTCATCTCGACTGCTAGTGATACTAGGCCGTTGGGATCCAGCACGGCGTTCCGTATTATCGTCCTGAACCCACCGATCCCATATTCTGCTGATAGTCATTGGATCTCGACGAACGCGAGCAGCAATGTCGCGATACGATAAACCGCAATCGCGATAGGCTACAATACGACCTTTATCAAAGTCGTAAACATGATGGTACGCATTTCTCCTCCTTACACGAGGCATCACAACAACGTTTCACCAGGCAACGCCGGTAAACTGCTGTTTGTGTATGAGAAATCGGTTGGAATTTTTTCCCACGTCAGCACGTTGTAGGTGTTGCCACCGGCGCCAACCTTGTGTGAATGGACCGATGACCGTAGCAGTCTGGTCCCTTTGATCCCCCCCCCCCCCCCCCTTGTGTGAATGCTTTGAAAAGCTAATCATTTGCATATCACAGCATCTTCTTCCTGTCGGTTAAATTTCGCGTCTGTAGGACGTCATCTTCGTGGTGTAGCAATTTTAATGGTCAGTAGTGTAGAAACCGGATGTTGACATAGGTTTCGGCGCGGATAACCACGCCTTATTCGGAATACACTAAAACTACGAACTGCCTGAAGAGGCAGTTTGTAGTTAAGGTGTGTTCCGAAGAAGGCGTGGTTATCCGTGCCGAAACCTAGGCCAACATCCGGATTCTATTTGCAATCGCGTCAAATTCTTTATAATCATTATTCTAATCTTATCCTCACGATCTCTGTGTGAGCAATATGTATGGGGTTGTAGTATATCCCTTGAATAATCATTTAAGGACAGTTCTTCAAACTTTGTTAACAGACTTTCTCGTGATAGTTTGCGTCTGTCTTTATGAGTTTGCCAGTTCATTAACATTTTATACCTGGGATTCAGAGTCATGTAGAACTTTATAAAAGACATCATATTTACGCCTGTGACTGTAAAGCTTCCTTTATTTCACGATTGCAATTTCGGCCTTAGGCCATTATCAAGTGCAGCTGAAAAATATAGAATGTTTATAAATTAGTTAAGAAAATCATTGTGTGTCTTGATACTCGGCCAATTACATCGAATAAAAATGCAGTTGCGTACGCATATTACTTACATTTTTGTGGCTTTAAGCCATGTCAACTTAAAATGATCTAACACGTTTATATGTCTTTTTCTTTTTTTTTCTTAATTGTATTTCAGTTCCCCATCTGGGAGGGTTGGCAGAAGCATATGCGCTGCTCTTCAGTTGAAAGACATAGAACATATAATAGAAGACATTTAAAAATATCATAAAGGAGAAAATATGGTGTACATAGATATAAAAGAGAGGGGAGCAATATGGAAGACAGTAGACAAAAAGGGGCGACTGTAAAATGGAGATAAAAACCGTAAAAAAGTAGCGCACACAAAAAACCACACACTGGAACAATTAAAAGAACACAAGGCGAAGTATGACCTGAGTATAAAAGTATCGACGGATGGCATAGCACATCACAGTCACTAACAGTAACACTATGTACAAGTTCAGCACACAATTAAAATCATGTCTCTCGACGCATACGAGAACAGCACCAAGCACAACACTGATATAGCCCACTGATGACAATGAGCAAAACAGAGGATCTGCAAGGCACAAGGAGATGAGGGAGAAGGAAAGAAGGGAGGGACGGGAAGAGAGAGGGAGACGGGCGGTGGGTGCCCCCGAAGAGGGCCGGGGAGGGAAAAATGTGGGAAGGAAAGAGGTGAGGTTGGCGTGCAGGGACGCAGGGGGGGGGGAGGAAAATCTGCTATGGGAAAAGGAGGGAGAGAAAAGGGGGACCATGGGGAGGAGGGGGGTGAGCAAGGCCTGCTTACAGTTGTAAGGAAGGGTATATGTCACGGCAAAGTTCAACATCCGGGAGGGGGAGGTGCTGGAAATTGCCCTGATGAAGGAGATGGAGGGTGTGGAGGTGGTGAGAGGGATGGATACAGTGATAGAGGTGCCACAATGGGCAGGGGTGGAGAGGAAGGAGGAATATTTACTTCGTCTTCTTTTGTGAAGGCATTTCGTAAGGCTGTGTTTAGTAACTCTGCTTTGGCAGCACTGTCTTCAATAGTATCTCCATTGCTATCTCGCAGAGAAGGCATTGATTGTTTCTTGCCGCTAACATACTTCACATACGACCAGAATCTCTTTGAATTTTCTGCCAGGTTTCGAGACATAGTTTCTTTGTGGAAACTGTTATTGGCACTCGCACTGAAGTCCGTGCTAAATTTCGAGCTTCTGTAAAAGGTCGCCAATCTTGGGGATTTTGCGTCTGTTTAAATTTGGCATTTATGTTTCGTTGTTTCTGCAACAGTGTTCTAATCCGTTTTGTGTACCAAGGAGGATCAGCTCCGTCGTTTGTTAATTTATTTGGTATAAATCTCTCAATTTCTGCCGATACTATTTCTTTGAAATTAAGTCACATCTGGTCTACACTTATATTATTAATTTGAAATGACTGGAGATTGTCTCTTAGGAAGGCTTCTAGTGAATTTTTATCTGCTTTTTTTGAATAGGTATATTTTTCGATTATTTTTCCAGGATTGCAATGTTCAGTATCGCTACGACAACTCTGTGGTCACTAATCAATGAATCAGTTTTGATGCTCGTTATTAACTCAGGATTATTTGTTGCTAAGAGGTGCTAAAGTAAAGTGTGTTTTCACAACCGTTTACTATTCGCGTGGGCTCATGAACTAACTGCTCGAAATACCTTTCGGAGAATGCGTTTAGCACAATTTCGGATGATATTTTATGCATACCTCCTGAATTAAACATATATTTTCGCCAACATATTGATGGTAAATTAAAGTCACCACCAACTATTATCGTATGAGTCCGCTATGTGTCTGAAATCAAACTCAAGTATCCTTTGAACCTTTTAGCACCTGTATCATCTGAATTGGGAGGTCAGTAAAAGGATCCAATTATTATTTTATTCCGGTTGCCAACAATTACCTCTGCCCATACTGACTCACAGAAAGTTTGTACTTCAATTTGGCGACGAGATAAACTACTTCTGACAGCAACAAACACGCCACCGCCAACTGTGTTTAGCCTACCCTTTCGGAACACCGTTAGGTTCTTCGCCAAAATTTCGGCTGAGCTTATATCCAGCTTTAACCAGCTTTCAGTGCCTATTACCATTTGAGCATCAGTGCTTTCTTTTACCACTTGGAACTCTGGTACTTTCCCAACACAGCTACGACAATTTACAACTGCTATACCAATGGTTCCTGTAACTACGTTCCTCCTGTGTTCAGCCTGCACCCTTTGTGATTGAAGCCCTTCTTGTGTTTTCCCGAGACCCTCTAACCTAAAAAACCACCCAGTCCACGCCACACAGCCCCTGCTATCAGGGTTCTTCGCCTCCTGCGTATAGTGGACACCAGATCTATTCAGCGGAACCCGAAACCCAACCACCCTTTGGCGCAAGTCGAGGAATCTGCAGCCTACACGATCGCAAAACTGTCTGAACCTTTGATTTATACACTCCACTCGGTTCTGTACCGAGGTCCGCAATCGGTCCTGTCGACTATGCTGCAAATGGTCAGCTCTGTTTTCATCTTGCAAGCAAGACAGGCAGCCTTTATCAGTTGTGTTAGCCGCTCGAAAACAGAGAAAATCTCTTCTGATCCAAAGTGACACACATCATTGGTACCGACGTGAGCAACCACCTGCAGTTGACTGCACCCTGTGCTCCTCATGGAATGGGGAGGATCCTTTCCACACCTGGAATGTCTCCACCCGGTATGCACACAGAGTGCACATTGGTTTTCTTACCCTTCTTGTCAGCGAAGTCCTTAAGGGGCCCTATAACGCGCCTAACATTGGAGCTCCCAACTACCAATAATGTCACCCTCTGCGATTGCCCGTATCTTGCAGGCTGAGTGGCTTCCTCTGAAACAGGACAGGCGACAGCATCTGGCTCAGCGACAGTGTCAGCCACAGACAGCATCTGGAACCTGTTTGTCAGACAATCCCGGGAGGCCTTATGTGCGGCCGCCTGGGAAGTCTTTAGCCGCCTGCTTCGCTCTGGGGCGACCTCCCACTCTACCAAAGGTGAAGGGTCAGCCTCAGTGCGAGCATTAGAGTTGGCTACTGGTGAGGACCGATCGGAGGATTCTGACATGCTTGACGTCCGTTGGATCCCCACGGCCGGCCCACAACAGTGGTGGCCATCCACTGCAGCCTCAAGCTAACCGAAGCCATCACAGCCTGAAGCTGAGAGCGAAGTGTCACCAACTCGGCTCGCACCTGCACAGAACAGTCGCAGTCCCTGTCCATGCTAAATACCGTGGACAACTAAACGATGCAGATAAACAGACTATCGGCACGTGCTGCACAACTCTACTCTGGACCCTGATGGAAACGCATGATCTGTGTCTAGTAACACGCAGATATTCTAAAACTTAACTACCGAAGCACTCAGGTGAAACTAAATAATTTGCCCCAGATTAGGAACTTGTAATATGTCACAAAATCGGTTTACTTTCCGACAGCTGTGGCTATTGGATATTAAATTTACACGCAGAAACTCAAGAAACTACACTATTAAAGCACACAGATGATACAATAAAATTCGCTTCTGGTTAGGAACTCGTAAATGACACAATAACGGTTGCTTCCCTGCTGCTGCGCCTGTCTCTGTCGGCTACTGCTGCCTGACTGACTGGATTGATTCCAGAAGCTTGCTGAACACCGAGGTGAGACATATAGGGCAGTAGGAAGAGGCATCAGATGGAGGCTTGCTGGGTTTGGAGAACTTGAGGATATGGGAGGTTTTCCACAGTTGCTGGTGGCAAGGATTACGTTGTAGACTATGGGAAGGACTGCAAAGGTAGGCAGTGTTTGAGGTGGTGGCAGGCAACATGGTTGTGGCCAGGAGCAGTGTTGCGTTTAGTGCGGAGTGTGAGGCTGATGTCCAATATAATGATGGGAGTGTTAAGTTCAGATGCTGGTGTGTGGCCCAAGTACTGGAAGCTGGAGCAAGGGGAGGAACAGAGGTATCCGTACAGTCGATGACAACAGGGAAGAGTTGTGTACATGTCAGTCGCCAAGCACAGCGTTTCTTCACAGTAAGCATTTGGCGGATGTGTCATTGTAATTTCCGGTGGCAGGTGAGTGTGTCCTGGTCACGAGTGCGGAGAAAAGAGCAGTAGAGGTGGCGGGATTCACGAAGGAGAAGGACAGGCTTTGGGGGCAGGGCTACGTGGTGAGGGTGGATGGCTTTGGTAGGGATATGGGTGGCGATGGCGTCAGACAAGATCTGGTGCAGGAAGGCAGCGGCGTGGGAGGTGTCATCAGGAGATTGGAGGGTAAGTTCGTGGGGTGTGGGATATGTATGGAGTCCCGGTAGGCATCCCAGTTAGCGCGGGAGTAATCGCGGACAAGTTTAGGAGGGATGTCAGGGTGAGGGGCGGGGCGGGGATGGCGACCGTTAGAGACAGTGAGGAGGACGGGAGCATGATCACTGCCAATGAGGTCAAGGACTTCCACGGCGATGCGCCCAAGGAGGTTGGGCTCTGAGCACTAAGGGACTTAACATCTATGGTCATCAGTCCAAGGAGGTTGGGAGAGGCGAGGATCACGTAAGGAGAGTTGTTGGAGTTGGGTCAGGTGTGCTGGGGGAGGGGAACCAGGTCTCGCTGGAGGGTGGTGAGAAACCGATGCCACTGCTCAAGTTAGGCAGGAGGACGGCTCTCGATATTGAGGTCAGCGGCAATCACGTAAATAGAGAAGGTGCGGTCAATGTGGGCCAGGAAATCGTACGGGATGGCGTTCGAGGGCGGACATAAATGGTGGCACGGATGACGGTAAGGGTGGGGAAGAAGAGGCTGAGCTTGAGATGCTTGGCGGGGATTGTTGAGGAGAGTTTGGGGATGAACAGGGAGGTGCTTGAGGTGGCCGATAGCAACCCCGCCACGCGCCAGAGGGTACATGTTATTGGTGCAGTGAAGGGTATAAGGAGCTGTGGAGATGGAGATATGGGTTTGAAGGAAGGTTTCATTGAGGATGAAGGCATTCACGCGGTGCTGTTGGAGGGTGTGGAGGAACAGGAGTTTTTGGGTGGGCAGGGAGCGGATATTATGGTACAGGATACTGGAATGTTGTTATATGTCGTTGTCATTACTATCAAATACATCCGTGACGATGGTACATATTGCGAGCACACGTATCCATACGTCATAAAACAACATAGTCTGTGGACACTCATGTTCGGTAGCCCATCACTAGTCACTTATGCACTAAACTGCAGCGGCAGATTACTGTTTACATGCTACTGGCAGCCGTTTTCGCGCGTAAACGGATTACAGATGTTTTGCTCTGTGTGGAGCATCATTGCCGTCCAGCGACTGTACTAGGAAGCATAGAGAGTTCCCTCGTTTTCGCCAGTATCGCCTGAAGATGGCGAGAAAACTCTGCACCGAAATATTGTGGCAGGAAGTTACAAACATCCGGCAGTTCTCCCGAAATTTTATGGAACAATATGTACGCCGGGAAAGTTTTAAGTCTCTCACTGACATACCTGTTGTTTGTTGTACCTGTTGTTTGTTGACACGCTATTCCGATCTCCCTCTCTTCAAACAATTCCACCAACGCTTCACAATGGCGATGATAGATACCTGCTTGAATTTCTTTGAAATGAAACAGAACTTTTATTTCTTCTTGATCTTTTAGAGTAACTGGGGTGGTCTATATGCCTTCGCTTCATTACATGATGACAATTCCTACATCCGCTTTTTGAGAAACATTGTCTGTGACTACGTCCTTCCACTATTTAATGCTATGAACGTACTTTAATAAATTAATTATTGCGTCCTTCACTTATTGAGTTCTCATGGCTAATGTAGTTTCGTAAACGCTGATTTGATCCTCAATTACCTGTTTCGTTCTCTTTTCTGATTTCTTAACTCCTTCCCCTGTCTTTTTGTTTAATTTGTCAATTCGTTTGTCACACTCTTTTACATGTTCTGTTAACTGTTATTCTGATCTCGTCGAACTTTGTTTTTTCACCTCTACTTGTTTGAAATCTCCGTCTATGTTTCTGAAGTTTTCGCATGACATTTTTGAAAAAAACATTTCGTTCATGCATGTTGGTCTTTAGTCTTCTCACAAAACGCTCTGCACTTTTCTGCTGCTCTGCAGACTGGTAAATGGAAATGCCGTGGGGTTAGGGCCTCCCGTCGGGTAGACCGTTCGCCTGGTGCAAGTCTTACAAGTTGACGCCATTCCGGTGACTTGCGTGTCGATGGGGATGAAATGTAGATGATAAGGACAAAAAAACACCCAGTCCCTGAGTGGAGAAAATCTCCGACCCAGCGGGGAATCGAACCTGGCTCGTTAGGTATGACATTCTGTCGCGCTGACCACTTAGCTACCAGGGACGGACTGCAGACGTTATGCTGCACGTAGTTCCTTTAATGACAACGTTTGTTTCTTAACACCATTTGTATTAAAAAAGAATGCAGATTGAAAGGTACCAGTGTAGAAATATGTGGCGCATGATCGGAAACACTATGTGTCACATTCTCGCGACAAGTGGCTACGGAATCATCATTCGCCGTAGACAGTGTCACGTCCTCTCCACTTAACGTCTCGACTTCGGATTGTCCTGTTCTATTCCTGCACGTTGTTTGCGTGTCTGTAAGTCGCTAATGATTCATATAAAGTTATTCTTTCGACAGCACCTCATATCAGAGCTGTGCGAACAATCCTGTTTGATTCAAAAGTCAAGTTCGTGGTATATATATTCGCTCGCTTTTTTCCCTATCACGAATAATCATTTTCTCTAAACTACGTCCACGAGCACGCTTGACATAACAAAACATTGATATCAAAATTTAAATACCTTTCCCTGACAAGCAAATTTCTAAACTGGATCCCACGGAACGCAGTAAAATGCTAACCAGACATCAACACAAAAACATATTTCCCCATAACTGCAACGACAAAAACTTGGGACAACGCTGGACTTCTCCTTATGAAACTTTCCTGTAATGATGTGTAAATTAGTAGAAACGCTAGCAACTAACAAATATTTTAAATTCTTGATGTTCTTTTATTACTAAGCGTTCGTCCTTACTTTTATGGTTAAAATTCGATCAATTAAGAGGAAATTTGACCACGAAAATCAGAGGGTTCCAGGCCTCGAAAATCCTGGCTAAGGGCCAACAAATTCGAATGTGGGATGCCGGGTGAACCGTTTAGCATACCCCTGAGATGCTACAGTCTAATCTATGATAACCAACAGACAAGGGAATCCCCCATAAGATCGTGCATGTTCTAAAGAAATGACAAGGTCTCACAACGAAAATTAATAGCGTTACCCAAATTAAGCATCATAATACAGGTACCACACCATACATTGATATATTAATGAGAGCAGGGGTCACCTATTTTTAACAGAAACAGGTAGTTACTGTAACAATCTTGTATATTATCATAAAGCATGAACATATGAATTATCCACTGGTATTCGCAAATGAACATTTAATAAATGGACAGAGGATTATAATTGTGAAATGCAATATGGGCACCGGTGGGTGAGTATGAAAAAAGCATAATTATGAGGATAAATTACGAAGACGGCCAATGACTGCAAAAATGATTAATGTGTTAAAGGAAGAACCCGGGAAAACATGTACAAACACCAGTAAACTCACCACAGTGATGGAAGCAACTAGCTGATTGCAGAACGTTAACTAACATCGTTAACTAAAATCAGCGACTGCAACGTCAGCCATTCTTACCACATTCATGCAACATGAAGGTGGAAGGTGGCGGCAGTACCGCCTAGGGATTCTGAATCCCTATCGCCTTCTGTACTCAATACTGAAGTGCTTCTGTATGACAGCATGCCTCGTCTGGCAGCAAGACTTCACTTTTCGATTTTCGGCCTGCAATTGTGTTTACTCTTCAGTTACTCTCCGGCAAGTGTTCTCTACCTTAATGCTCTGAAACTTGGCAGTTTCTGCCAACTGCGCTGAACGTCAGCTGTCGGAACTGAACATACTTATGATCTCTTCTGGCCGCGTTAAGTAAACTACTATGTCACCCCAGCCGGCTTGGAAGTTTGCTACTCTACAGAAAAATAAGTCTTTCACCATAAAAAAAGAAAGAAAGCGGAGACGCAAATATCTGGGTTGTGATTGGTAGTACTGAATATTCTTCCCAGTAATGATACACCGAAAGAGGTCGGCTACATTTACCGAAGGGAATGAGTACATAATATCATGAAATACGTTGCATGATGGTTTGGGGACAAACCGCCACGCAAGCAGAGATTTTTGCATGTCACACCTGTAGAGATTGTTTACGGCCAAGTAAATTATGTAACTTAAATCGTCAGATTGCCTGCACTTCTCCTCTCTCATTCGCAGGTTATTCCTCATGGCATACCTGTGCACACACTGGTGAAGTCCTCCACTAATTCCTGAGTCGAAGAAGAGTTATATGTCAACATCAGTCAACAACCAGTTCTGACAGATGTTGTTCTTAACATTGCGTCCCACGTAGCCCTGTTGCTGTTTAATAGAAGGAAGGATCTTAGACAAAATTTGCACAGGCACACGCTCCAGAATTTCTCAAAAATGCCTGAGAGCAGACATCAATTGGTGTTCACGTACTATACAGCATATTCCCCTAAAACTGGGATGTTGAACCGCCAAACATTCACTGCATGCCCATACTCCGCATCTGTTATGACAGTGCCTGTGAGTTTACTGGAGAATGAAGTTATGTCAGGTAATATGGTTTCATTGAGTTCCCTCCGTCGTAACCAGGTATTAGTAGCCAAATTAAAAACTTACATCATCGGGGCATGCAGATCTGAGGATATGCATATTCTACTGATGCAAGTATTCGAAGAGACGCATACGTGACACATAGCAAAACGAGGAAGCACAGAGTTCTTTTTTCCTTTTTTTTTTTTTTTTTTTGCTTCGGTTGGAAAATGAAATGTATTTTTGAACGGTGTCGGTATGACACTGAGCTTATCATAGTTCAAGCCGCAATCACCCAAGCGCTCAATAAGAAACTGTCTTTCTACGGCGAGATCATGAGGTACATACTGCACTCCAGCTGAAAGTTTCATTTCCCGCATTAACCATGTGCCCTGGCAGTTATAAGCGATGAGGAGAGAGAGTGGTAGTTTGGCTATTATTGGTCCACGGGGAAGGAGATGGTGAAGGAAGAGAGGGGGGAGGGGGGAAAGGGTAAAGGTGCATGCATGGGCAGGATATGTAGCCTGATACTTAAAGCCAAAGCTATCAGAGCAGGGGGTGACCTTGCATACACATGTGCGTAGACAGGCTGAGGTTGGAGGTTGACCTTGCAATTCACTCAGCCAGTTGTCTCAATTGCAGCGTGATACATATCCTTAAGGTAAAATGTAACATGACACCTATGTCTTTAGCTTATCAGTTCCTGGCATTACTCCTCCATCTTATGAATGACCTTGAAAATGGGTTGAAGGTTATCTAGTGTACACACTGCAGAACTACTGACAGTACTGAGTCCACAACTGCATACTATGTGAGCTTGAATACTCTGCATATAAATATACTTGAATAGCTGATATAAATAATTTTCGCTCATTTATACTAATTTTGTACCATGCTGTCCGCTGTTTCACCATCTGAGATGATATGAAAAATTACACATAGTCAGGCCATATCATTTTCGATCATGTTATACAACCTCCAAGTTGCTTCCATGGACCAAACAAGGATCCAAACGTTTACTGTTGTGCTACTATGACAAGTCGGGTAAATGGTGGCCTTCCTAAACTGATATCAAGAAAAATGCTCGTATAAGAGCACAAAGAAGGCGAACATGTTCATGTTTAAAACACTGACAGAGAAGTAGGATACCAGCTGCCTCATTCCACTTTCCTCAGTAATTGTAAAAATTTTCCCAAAATTTTTTTCATGCAAATACGTATATACACGCTCTTTTTAGCACACAACTCACCTCTCATTCCCACAAGCTCCTCCATCGTCGTAAGCCGCTCAAACCCATTCAGTCCCACTTTTCCTATTCTCACTCGCTCATTCAGCCCAACTCATTGTCTCTTGTATCTCTCTAACTGTTAGTGTCCCACAGCCACAGTCTCCTTCGTTCTGTACTACTACTATTGTCTTCTCTCACTGTCATTGTCTCATTTTTGCTCCTT
Source organism: Schistocerca nitens (assembly GCF_023898315.1). Taxonomy (NCBI): domain Eukaryota; kingdom Metazoa; phylum Arthropoda; class Insecta; order Orthoptera; family Acrididae; genus Schistocerca; species Schistocerca nitens. The sequence continues at coordinate 553,948,289 of NC_064614.1, forward strand.
TTTACTGCTACCATCTCATTCACTCCTTCGCACTGCTGCTGTCTCTTCTCACTGCCACTGTATTTATCTTCCTCGTTGTCAAATTCATACACTGTCTCTCATTATCAATGGCTCTGCCCCACTTCCACTTTCCCCTCGTCTTTATTCTTCTCCCACTGACACTGACTCCTTCACTCTTTTCCTAGGATTGTTCGGTACTGTCAGCTATGTTTCACTGCCACTGTGTCCCTCTCCTTGTCTCACAATTCCATTCTCTCCTTCGCTCTTTCTTCACCACAATCACTGTCTACTACCTTTCAAAATTTATTACTTTTACGTCTCTTTTTCACTGTCACTGTCTTCTTCTCTCACAGTATAAAGAAAAGAGCAAATATGTTCGCATGCCAAAATTTTAGAGAATATTTTTATAGAGACACTTTCCCTTGCCACAGCAGGGCGTGTCACTCATATGAAAAGAGTTTCATGGAACAGTAAAATGTTGATAGTTTACTTACAAGTATGTGAAACTGAAATAACGCTAAACTAATTTTCGACCTGAGACCGCATTTAAAGTGCAACAAATTTCGAAAGCGCTTCAGTGCTACAGCACTGGATACCCAGAACCCTTCTGGTCATAATTAAAATACTTCACAGCATGTTTTTCCGTGCTACGTCACTCTACAAGCTATGTTTCCGCCTCACAGTGAAATTTACGTGTACAAGTAGTGTAACTTTGAACGTCCGTATCTCGGAAACGGATAAGTATATCCTCAAAATTTGCAACGTAATTCAAGATCTCGATCTTGGGAATGAGTCGTTAAAATTTCATCCATTTTCTGTGCATAGCGCTCTTGGACTCCGCGGTTCGGATTTGGTACAAAAAACGGTAAAAAACCATTTTGTGGAGTTTTCTTAGGAACCGACCATAAACTAGAGGCGCCTTTATAAGCCCCTAAAGCCCGAACGTAGCTCACATCAAGTGAAAAAAGAACCGATTCATACTTTTACCCTGTACTGTAGGGTGGTGACACTAAGACGATTCTTGTGCAGGGCGTACCAATGGTCCCTAGTCCAAGGGCTAACCAAAACATTTGATTCTACTTTTCTGTCACCAACGTAATCGGAAATATGAACCCAAGAAGAATTTCCTTTTTATGCGCGGCCTTTGGAATCCTGTCGCTTGCGTACCGGTTTAACGCCTTTCCGAGCTCCCAGCATTGCTCTAGATACATGTAGACTGCGCAAAGTGTTACGCAGCTCCTCTTAAGGTCATTTTAGTCCATGGTTCACATACAACTATAATTTGCTACATAAAGCCTCGCTTTCATATTCGCATGACAGTTGAAATGTTCTGCCCAACGCGATCAATAATATCTAAGAACAATAAACTGCAATATTTATATGCTACGAACCTGACTTTTCGAACTTTGACATGTGCTGGTAAGCTAAAGAGGTCCTAACTACCTTCCACTATACTGAACTAGTTAATAAGCACAAAGTCCTAAGCTGTATGGCACAATACGGCTTGCAGCTCCTGACAATAGTACTTAATCCGACTGCAATCGCCTCACTGTCTATAATTAACGAACGGATAATATTGAAAGTGCTGTCGCAAACACACAAAAATACCTTGCAATATTACAGCTGAACACTCCGAAATAGAACTTATCTCATGATCATAAAACTGTTAGCTTGATTCAGTCCAACAAAAATAAAATACTACTACGATGGTACATCTACATAATCCGATTGGTTTTAACCTCCCTCCCACCTTGAGTTTGGCTTGGTAATGCAGACACTCAAACAGACTCATGTACGCTTACAAGACAGATTAGAAAATACAAATATACACACATCAATAAAAGGTTTGCATCACCCCGGTTCCCAGAAATGCCATCCTCCGACCAATAGGGCAACCATATCGGCAGCAGATTGGCGAGGCATTCGTCTTCATGGACGACAATTCGCTCCCCCATCGTGCACATCTTGTGAATGACTTCCTTCAGAATAATGACATCGCTCGACTAGAGTGGCCAGCATGTCCTCCAGACATGAGCCCTGTCGAACATGCCCGTGGTAGATTGAAAAGGGCTGTTTATGGACGATGTGAACCACCAACCACTCTGAGGAATCTACTCCGAATCGCCGTTGAGGAGTGGGACAATCTGGACGAACAGTGCCTTGATGAACTTGTGTATAGTATGCCACGGCGAATACAGGCATACATCAGTGCAAGAGGACGTGCTACTGGGTATTAGAGGTCCGGTGTGTACAGCAATCTGGACCACCACTCCCGAAGGTATCACTGTATGGTGATAAAAGATGTAATGTGTGGTTTTTTTGAGCAATAAAAAGGGCGGAAATGATTTTTATGTTGATCTGTATTCCAATTTTCTGTACAGGTGACTATAAATTTTTTGAACCGAAGTGATGCAAAGCTTTTTTTGATGTGTGTATATAGATATTTATACCACGAAAGCTTGACTATTCACGATTACTTAAACGCTCAACTATTTTCTCTAGAAACGATCGCTGATTGTGATTATATTTGGTACCCCTTACACGACATTAAGTTAACAGATTGTAACCACAGTTTGGGTATTAATGTGTACATCCTGATCTGTACATATCGAGATATTAAAAAGAAGTTAATAATATACACAGTCTGTTAAAATACTGGTTACGTATGCAAATGGGCAGTCTCACAAGAACTAAGTTAGCGAAGTATAAATGGACATGACCATTAATGATTTGTAAGACAATTTTCAACAAACTCTGAGAGTTAAGAGTACTTGTAATGTAAAAGGCATAGATGACTATTTCTCGTATTTGCCGTGATGTGTCACAACTTTACTCTTGTAAGGCGTAGTTGATTTTTCTGTTATGCGCCGTGATGTGTCATAACTTTACTCTTCTCCTTGCTAAGCAAATGTGAATCTATTCTTCCTTTTGTTACCCTTCAACGTACAGGGTGGTTGTTATTAAACTTTTGCTATTGAAAACTATTTACCATATGGGTACACAACTTTATAGGAAGGTTGTTCAGAGTGTTCCCTACAGGATTTGCATCGTTAATGGCGTTACTATCTTGACTTGCGTTAGGCTCCGGTACAGTCAGGGCGACGTAGGGTTGAAATATAAACATCAGAGTGCATTACAGTTGCAGACATCCAACATGGGTCTGGACAAGGTGAGCACGACTTGACTCATAAAACTGTGTTATCAAAACAACATTAGTAGTACTACTACTCTTCGCGAGCATCGACGTATTAAAGGATTATGGAGAAGACCTCTTTCTGAATCGACTTTGAAGAACTTGATTTGGAAGTTCAAATTAAATGTCGATTTGGGAATTGATCCTGGGAGAGGTCGACGGCCGATTGCGCCTGACTGTGGCTGAAAATGCTGGACGCAACGTGCAATCTTCAAGCAGTGCATCAGCTGTGTCACAACTGCTAGTCATTTCACGGTCCACCGTTCTTTCGGGCACCAGTAGAGGAATCTCTAGGGGGGTTCCAGCCTGTCATGGCTGCAGATGGTTGTGACAATAAGCTAAGTTTTTGGCCAGGAATGAAAAGATGGCACGCATTTAACACTCTTATCTGGAAATGAAAGTATGTTTCTTTCAATTGTTTATTCATTGTTTCACTTGCACATGTCCTTACAACTGTTCCCCAAAGGTTACACTGTATTCCGTTCACTCGTTTTTTATAGGGGCTCTTTCAAAACCATCCCATATTTAGATAAAATAAAACGCATCAGTAATTACAAAGTTGTTTGTTACAGTAAATGACGTCAGCACATGATGCTTTTGCAAGTAATAATTTCTCATAGTCTCTTAAACGGTATGGTTACAGAATCTAGCTATGAGAAAATTTTGAGCTGATGATAAATTAATATGCAATAAAACTGATCGTTTTCTATTAACAGCTTCACTTTTCTTATGAACTTATACACACCCGTGATACTGTTATGAAGCTGTTTGCACACACTGAAAAAAAGGTAGGTTGTCTTTGTGTATAAATTGCTGGAATATCCATTTGTCTCCCCCGGTGTCATCGATGCTGAGCTGGATGTTCTGTGGTGTCGACGTGCGGCAGCCGCGTTTGGCCAGCATTGAACCAAGACAAGATGGCGGCTTCTATCATGACGATGACAAAATTAACTAACAAAATATCAAAACTAATTTCTACTGCTCCTCCAACGCGTAGCCTTGTCGTAGAAGACACGCTGTAAAGCATTTTTAAACTGACTAAGAGCAAGATGCGGTAATGGAATGTACAGGCCGAATGTAGCGCGCAGATTTGGATGCTTAACAATGGACGACTGCGTTTCTACCTGTTTAAGCGACGAGAAGTAACTTTGATTGGTATTCACTTTTGAATACAGCTCACTTTGTTTGTCACACGTATTAATCTTTCATAAAATGGTTCATAGTCCGTAAACAAGACAACAACAGTCAATATGTACTTATCACACAGTCCACGGAACGAGCAAGTTCACAATCTTTCGTCTTGTTCAAAACGAGATGAAAAAGCTATACAGCGTACTGCTAAACGAACTTAGATGTATTTACTTTTCTTAGCGTTATTGTCCCTGGTTATATGCTTCACAGTGTATTGTTAACCTCAGCCTCCCGTTGTCATCTACACTGCATCTTCAAAAATCTTCTGTCTTGTTCATCTACATTAATTGTCGGCATGTCACCTGACGGTGTGTGGCCGAGGGTACTTCTGATACCACTGACTCCACTTTGCTATTCCACTCGCGAATGGCGAGTGAGAAAATAACTTTCGGTAAGCCTTTATATTGGCTCTAATTTCTCGAATTTTCTCGTCGTGGTCATTTCGCGAGAGGTATGTGGGAGGAAGCAATACGTTGCCCGACTCTTATCGGAAAGTACTCTCTCGAAATTTCAACAGCAAACCCTTCCGTGATGTTCAAAACCTCTCTTGTAGTGTCTGCCACTGGATTTTTTTGAGAATCCTTGTAACACTCTTGCGCCAACCAAATGTCCCCGTGACGAAACGCACTGCTCTTCGTAGATCTTTCCTGTCTCTTCTATCAGTCCTGCCAGGTAAGGGTCTTACATTGATGAACAATACTCAAGAATCACTCTAACAAGCGCCTTGTAAGCCACATCTATTGTGCATGAGTTACATTTCCTTAAGATTATTCCTATGAATCTCAGTCTGGCATTTGCTTTTCCTGCTATTTGTTTTATGAGGTCATTTCACTTAAGGTCGTTATACATAGTTATTCAGAGATATTTCACGGCAGATACTGTTTCCAGCAGTTTCTCATCAATACTGTGGTTGTACAAAGGGCGTTCAAAAAGTTTTGCACTGTCATCTCTAATATTTTTATTTTTTGCAGGAGTATGAAATTTTTGTGAACATAATTGGAACATTTAGCTATACATTGAGTGTACTCAATGTAGCCTCCATAAGCTGTGATGTATCTGGCCCAACATTCTTTCCATGATGTAAATGCACTTTGGTAAAATTCTGGGGACTGACTCTTACACCATCGCTTGACACGGGAAATAAGGTTTTTCTCACCATCAAATGTTTTACCGCGCATGTGGACATTCAGACGGCCAAAGAGGTAAAAACCAGAGCCAAGTCCGGACTGTAGGGAGGATAATTTTCCAACCCATTTCCCTGGCTTTCTGCTGCGTCAGAAGGACTGTATGAGGTTTGGCATTGTCATGGTATAGTCTGATGAGCTGACGCTGAAGCTGTGGTCTGTGGGTCTTGATGGCACGTCACAGCTTGTCCAATGACAAACAGTAACGGTACCGTTTAATTGTAGAGCCAGGTTCCAGAAAGTCAATGAAGATGAAAGCACACTGATCTTAGAAGAAGGAGGCTATCACCTTTCGGCCAGCTGTTCGTGAAAGTCTTGGTTTCTTCTTCCGAGGGAAACCCAGATGAAGCCACTCCATGGATCGGGTTTTGCTCTCAGTTTAGGACAAAAACAAATATATGTTTCATCCTGGGTAATGACGCTGTCAAAACACTGTTTCCACTGATCAGTAAAGGTCTTCATGAGAACCTCACACACGTTCTTCCTCATCGTTTTCATTTCTCTTGTCAATAATCTAGGCACCTAACGTGCGCAGATATTTCTGTACCCTAGGGACTGTACTAGTGATCCCACACTACCCATTGGCAAAGGAGTCATTTCAGCAAAGCGTGTATTGTAGAATAGAGAGAAATAACCTTGTTTAAACCTCTGCAACCACCGCTGGATACTGCTGCGATCCGCTGTATCCTCCCCATAAACAGGTAGCAAATTCCTGTGAATCGATGTGACAGAGTCATCACAGGTCTTGAAAAGGAACTCCATCACCGACAGTTGTCGCAACCTGACATCTACTTCACGGTCCATTATAGCTCACCTGTAAATAAACGAAAATACTTTTATATACCAGCTTATGGCTAAATGTTCCAAGGAAGTTCACAAAACATTTCATTCTCCTCCTGCCAAAATAAAAAAAAATTAGAGACGACTGTGCAAAACTTTTTGAACGCCCTTTGTAAAGTAGTTTATTTCTTTTCCTTTGTATGCGCAATATGTTAGATTCAGTCATGTTCAGCGTCAACTGTCAGAGCCTGTCTGTACCTCATTCTGCAACTTGATACTATTTACTGCCGTTGCTACTTTCTTATAGACAACTGCATTACTACGAACAGTCTCAAAGAGTGTCCCACGGGTTCTGCTGCATCATTTATAAACATTGCAAACCGTAACGGTCCTAACACATTTCCTTATGGTACGCCGGAAATTACCTTTACACCTGTCGATTTTGTTCCGTTGAGAGCGACGTGTTAAGTTCTATCTATAAGGAAGGCTTGAATCCAGTCACAGATTTGGTCCTTTACTTAGTAAACTCGTATTTTTTTCACTTAACGGCATCGCGGGACGGTATCAAATGCCTTCCTGAAGTCAGGGAGCAAGGCGTTAACCGAGCGCCGTTGTCTACAGCACTAAGGATCTCGTGGAGCAAAAGAGCGAGCTACGTTTCGCAAGATCTCTGTTTGCGGCATCCATGTAGATGTTAATAGAGGACATCGTCGTTCTCCAAAACCGTTATAATTCTTTAGCATAAAGTATGTTTCATGATTCTACAATTGATTGACACCAACGATAATGGCCACTAATTATGTACGTCTACACTACGCTTCCTTTGAAATGGGTAATGACCTGATCATTTTTCCCAGTCGCTAGGGATCTTTCGTCGCTCCAGCGAATTATATTATTTTCTGAAGGAAGGAGAGTAAGTTCTTTCGCATAATATCTGTAAAATATTATACTTATCTCATGTGGTCTGAATGCTTTTCCTCTACTAAGCTAGTATAGTTACTTTTCTGTTCCCTATCGGTATCTCAATATCTGAGATTTCAAAGTTCGCACGATGCTTGAAAGGTGGGAGCGTATTACGATATTCACGGTGAAACAGTTTCAGAAGACAGAAATCTGTATTACGTCCTTCTCTTCCGTTCTGGTGCCAGTATGGTCACTGAGTGCCTTGAACCGCTTACTGGTTTTACATTATACCAAAACCTCTCAGGGTATTTAGTCAAACTGGTTGACAAAACGTTACTTTCAAAGTCACTGAATGCTTGTCTCATTGTTCTCGTTACTCTCATTTTTGCTTCGTCCATATTTTCTTTGCCAGGTATGTTTCGTATCATCTTGAATTTGTAATAAAGCTCTCTTTGTTTCCGAAGCAGTTTTCTGACGCGGTTATAAAACCATGGCAGGTCTTTCCCATCTCTTAAGGCTTTTCTCGGATCATACTTGTGTAAGGCCTGTTTAACGATGATTTCGTTTTCTTTTTTCCATTTGTGCTCTACTTCATCGTCCTCAACACTGAATATTGGGAGGTGTCTTGCAGATATTGTACAATTTATATCCTGTCAATCTGGCTAAGGAGAAATATTTTCCTTTCTTTCTTAACATTCCCTGCAATTATCTGTCATAGTTGGTGTTGCAGCCTTATGATCATTGATTCGATAGGTTCAAGTCTGTTTGTTGATGGAAAGCCACATTATCTTCACGACTTGGTTCTCTAATTATCTGCTCTAAGTAATTTTCTGACGAGACATTCAGGGTAATGTCACACGAATCACTGTTTCTGGCACCATTTTTGATAGTACGACTTTCCCAATCCACGGCTGGCAAGTTGAAGTCACTCCCTTTAACAACAGAATGATCGGGAAAGATACTAACGACATCCTGAAATTTCTCTCTGAAACACTCTACCACTACAGTTCTCGATCCAGGCGGTCAGTAGAAGCATCCGATTAGCATTGTTTACCGACCTATGATGCTTAGCTTCACCCAATTTAATTCATATTCCGAATATGTGATAACTTCGTTAGATGTAATCGAATTCTTTACGGTGATAAATAAGCAGTCACCATTCGCGACTTACCTATCCTACGATAAATATTCCAATCTGATTTCGTTGATATTGATTTCCGGTTTTAAGCAAATTTCAGTTCATAACACTATCTGGGTGATTAATTCTGGGACCTTTCCTTGGATGCTACTGCATTTTATTAATACTACACTACTGGCCATTAAAATTGCTACATCACGAAGATGACGTGCTGCAGACGCGAAATGTAACCGACAGGAAGAAGATGCTGTGATATGCAAATGATCAGCTTTTCAGAGCATTCACACAAGGTTGGCGCCGGTGGCAACACCTACAACGTGCTGACATGAGGAAAGTTTCCAACCGATTTCTCATACACAAACAGCAGTTGACTCAGTGAAACGTTGTTGTGATGCCTCGTGTAAGGAGGAGAAATGCGTACCATCACATTTCCGACTTTGATAAAGGTCGGATTGTAGCCTATCGCGACTGCGGTTTATCGTATCGCGACATTGCTGCTCGCGTTGGTCGAGATCCAATGACTGTTAGCAGAATATGGAATCGGTGGGTTCAGGAGGGTAATACCGAACGCCGTGCTGGATCCCAGCGACCTCGTATCACTAGCAGTCGAGATGACTGTAACGGATCGTGAAGCCACGTCTCGATCCCTGAGTCAACGTATGGGAACGTTTGCAAGACAACAACCATCTGCACGAACAGTTCGACGACGTTTGCAGCAACATGCACTATCAGCTCGGAGACCATGGCTGCGATTACCCTTGACGCTGCATCACAGACAGGAGCGCCTGCGATGGTGTACTCAACGACGAACCTGGGTGCACGAATGGCAAAACGTCATTTTTTCGACTGAATCCAGGTTCTGTTTACAGCATCATGATGGTCTCATCCGTGTTTGGCGACATCGCGGTGAACGCACATTAGAAGCGTGTATTCGTCATCGCCATACTGGCGTATCACCCGGTGCTATTGGTTACACGTCTCGGTCACCTCTTGTTCGCATTGAGGGCACTTTTAACAGTGGACGTTAAATTTCACATGTGTTACGACCCGTGGCTCCACCCTTCAATGCATCCTTGCAAAACCCCACATTTCAGCAGGATAAAGCACGACCGCATGTTGCAGGTCCTGTACAGGCCTTTTTGGATACAGAAAATGTTCGACCGCTGCCCTGGGCAGCACATTCTCCAGACCTCTCATCAACTGAAAACGTCTGGTCAATGGTGGCCGAGCAACTGGCTCGTCACAATACGCCAGTCACTATTCTTAATGAACAGTGGTATCGTGTTGAAGCTGCATGGGCAGCTGTACCTGTACACGCCATCCAAGCTCTGTTTGACTCAATGCCCAGGCGTATCAATGCCGTTATTACTGCCAGAGGTGGTTGTTTGGGGTACTGATTTCTCAGGATCTATGCACCCAAATTGCGTGAAAATGTAATCACATGTCATTTCTAGTATAATATATTTGTCCAATGAATACCCGTTTATCATCTGCATTTCATCTTGGTGTAGCAATTTTAATGGCCAGTAGTGTATATTGCTGTCTTTTCTATCCGATCTGGGTGTACGAGAGAGTAATTCTTTGTCCTTGGTTCTTTCTCTTTTCTAAATCTTCACTTTTTGTGATCCCTCTAGTGCATCGAATTCCATAATTTAATTTTTCTTTAATTTTCGGCATGCTATTGCAGCCATAGCTAAGCTTTGATTTATACTTAGTTCTCTGTATCAGTGCAATGTCTCTCAGACATTCTTGCACACCTTCAGTTTCAACCACCACACCTTCAGTTAATCGATTTTCCCACTAATTAACTCCAAGTCCGCGCTCGTCCATGTATGCTCTTCACAGTTTCGACCACACTCACTCCACTCCAACATTTCGAGTTATGTATAGTACATTCCATCTTACATTTATTATTATTAAGAGCACACCTTCTTCTTACAAAATTCAGTAGATACATCCACTAACAGTCAGACAAGCCCCTTGCATCCGTCTTCATACTTCTGAGCCCCGGTGTAGTCTGTCCGCATTCATTTCTACAGAGATAATATTTGTTATCGGACAGAATTGTTATTAGACACAAATTACAGAAAGATTTCCTACAATTAAATTTACGGAACAATAATACACCAAAATCATATAACATAAAATAATTTCTTTTTTGTGAAAACATCGAGTAAATAAAAGGAATCTACTCGGGATACAAAATTACAGTTCTTTATTATGCACTTAATGCAGCACAAAAATGGTTTTACACTAATTGGTGATAAAAGAAGAGGTTAAAAGATAACTTTTACAAGATGTTCTCAAAAAAGAAAAAAATACAGTTATACGAATTGTGAATGAGGAACCTACTGTGTAGTCTCTCATTATATGCATGATTTAGATGGAATTACTCCTACCTTCTGCCTGTCGTTCCATTGAAATGCTAATCATTTGTATATCCAGCATATAGTACACTTCATGCCGATTTGATGGTTGCTGCAACTCACTTGAGTTATTAGAAGTAAATGTCAGTGAACTCAGTATCTTGGCCATTATGACCAATACGTTAGTAAGTTAAGAAGTTTGACGATGATCTGTCAATTAAAAATGCTACGTCTCACTTGTGAAGCAAAAATTTTGTCGCGAGCAATACAATGAACTCGCTAGCACCACTATGATTTATCGCAAAAATTCCTTTTGACGTATTATACAAATTATTACGTCTTACTACTGTAAAACTTCTGTTGACAAATTATTCTTAGTTGGTTGGCTGCTCATGTCGTACTTCGTAACTTCGTATTCCTGGACTACGTTTTCGAATCCCAACTCCCCTTCCAACGTAAGACCTCGTGCCAGCAACACTAGCGATACTGTGGTTCAAAGATATTTTTTACTGTGCTCACTCCTTGTAAATCTTCTGCCATACATCACTGCCCGTTTCATATTACTTTGAGATACCTCTGCTTTGTTGTTCAATGTGTACGGTAAATAAATATTCGATACGTCAAGCGTATATTTCACTTCACATTTAAAACATTAATGTGTTATCAACACCGATTTCCGTGGGAACTGGTTATATGCGTTTTTCTCTATTGGGAAAATGTAATTTCGTTTGCTCCGTAGTTTAAAACGGTTCCAGTTCTTATCACCTTTAACCGATGTAGAATTGTTGAGTAACATTGCTTCGTTATTATTCATATTCAGTGATCTCTCAACTTTTCACCTGTAATGTAACTCATCTTCCACTTGTTACCCTGTCAAGCCCCACCACGGATGATGAGTTGCTACGTATGCGGTTGCAGGTCGCGTATTCCATTGCTGACGCTGGCTTATCTGACGTAATGAGGACATTCACGGTCGCCACTGCTGCTGATGGTAACGAGGGAGGTCCAGGCGCGGCTTACGGCGGCGGCAGCAGCAGCCATCTGGCCCAGCCAGCAGAATGGGGAGATACTGCAAATGGATTCGACGCTTAGCGCAGGCCAACAGCGGCTGCCGCGCAGACCGTGTCGAACTGCCGCAGAGTGCCTGCCGCAAACGAGAGCCGTTCTCCAGCGAGCTCCTGGCTCTCAGGACGATCCCTGGTCGGCCACACTGTGCCTAACTGTTCGGGAGAAGGTTTCCTCCAAGCTTGTTCCTAGTATAAGAACTCCTCACCTTCCGTCAGAATTTCTATAGTAATTTTGGGAAGTGGCAACCAAACGATTGTTCAGGTAGGAGTGTACAATCTATATGACTGGCGACTTACCACCATACGTTCGGAAAAATATCATCCATACTATTCCGAAGACAACAAGAGTAGTTAAGTGCTAAAACTATCGTACAATCAGCGTAACAGCTTATGTATACAAGTTGCCGACAAGAATGATATGCAGAAGAATGAAAAAAATGGGGTACAGTTAGATGACCATCAGCTGGGCTTCAGAAAAGGTGAACCCTCCAACCTGAAATAAAATTCTGTACCGTTGTACTGTCCTGCTCCACATTACAACTATTGTTACATTTTATAAAATGTTAAGTAGCTGTCTTAAACACCTAGGGAACTTGCCCAGCAGCTTTCAACTGTGGTGTGATTCAGGTGTGGATCAAATCTGAAAATTTTCCATTTACCTTTTTGACATCATTTTAACATCATGTAACACGACAGTAGCCATGAAGGGAACCACAGAGTGACAAGGGGTCCACACTGCTTGCTAGTGAATCTCCTTTCATTCTTCACTTTAAGTATAGCACATACAATAAGCTCTCGACACAGGAACACAAGAGAACTGCTTAACTTCTGCAGAAGACACAACACTATGTAGTTCACTAACTTAACTTTATTTCATCTTTCCTTAATTCATTAATTCTTGTCCATTCCTATGAACTATTTCAAGTTTTATCGAAACTCAGTCGCCGGCCGGTGTGGCCGAGCGGTTCTAGGCGCTTCAGCCTGGAACCGCGCCACCGCTACGATCGCAGGTTCGAATCATGCCTCGGGCTCGAATGTGTGTGATGTCCTTAGGTTAGTTAGGTTTAAGTAGTTCTAAGTTCTGGGGGACTGATGACCTCAGATGTTAAGTCCCATAGTGCTCAGAGCTATTTGAACCATTTTTGAAACTCAGTCTGGTGGTTTTGTCCATGATGACCAGTTTTTACGTTCCAAGTAAATATTTCGGTACCTTGTTATGAAAAGACGATCTTTATTTAAATTTAAATTTCAAGTGTTCCAACTTTTGTTTTGGGGTTTCAGGAAACAAAAAAGGACGGGCGGGTGTGGACAGCGTCTTTGACAAGTAATCAAATCAGGCTCGGTCCCCGGTTCGTAACTAGCCAATGCTGAAATTAAAAAAAAAAAAAAAATCAGCAGCAATGGCGGACGATGACTTCCGGTATAAGAATTCATCCTCGTTCCGCCAACGGCCATGTAAAGGAGGGTGGAGGAGTGGACAGAGGTCTGGGGCACCCTCTTATCCTTGGGGTGAGAAACGACCCCTAAAAGGCGGATGATTCAGTACAGATCACCGGACTGATGATGGAGAAGGTAGTGGGAGACAGTGCATTAAGGGCACGTAATGTGTCTTCACAGGGCACGTGAACTGTAACTGAAGAAGTGTTATGATGAACTCCCTATTGGCAAAAGAGTCTGGATCAGTTCACCATTCACACGTGGCAGAGTACTGGCAAAGCGGAGGTCACCATGAGGAAAAGACTGTATAACCAATGATGGGGATACTACGAGTTGGGATGTGGAATGTCGGAAGTTTGAACGTAGCAGGGAAGCCAGAAAACCTGCAAATGGAAATTCTACGGCTTAATCTAGATGTAGTAGGCTCAGTGAAGTGAAATGGAGAAAAGACAAGGATTTCTGGTCAGATGAGTATAGGGTAATATCAACAGCAACAGAAAATGGTGTAATGGGATTAGGAATGGTTATGAGTAAGAAGGCAGGCCGAAGGTCACCATGATCGTGAAACTTAGCACCAAGCTTAGCAACGTGACAGAGAAGCCTTGTGTGGAGATTTAGTGGCGGGGTAACGTACATAGTGTAGGTGGATCAAGAAGAATCCTAGCTAGCTACTTGAACACAACATTAAAGGTGATCTGAAGAAAATAGGAGGAGCAGTAGCACACACTCCTGTGGATTTTGTCGAACTTTAGCAACGACATGGCCAGCCATGGGTTAACACAGCTGTTAGCCATGTGACAAGGAGCTGAGCGAGCTGCTTTTGACTGAAATCAAGCCTCATATGTGTATTGTGCCTGTTGCTGCGATTGGGAGATGGTAATTAATTATGGGTTGCACCTGCATAGGAAGGGCAAGGAAATATTAGCTGAGCACCTTGCAGTGTAAGAGGGCCATAAGCACACAAGACCGAATCCCTGTGATTAGTGGAATCAAAGGGACACATTTGTAAGGTTAGAATCAGGTTAAAGACAGAGAGTATTGAAAGAAATCATAACAGTGCAAGACCATAATATATGTAACAGTTCCAATAAAAATAAAAATAATTTGTTTCATTAGGACATGAAAGTGTTTAAAAACTAGTTATTGATTTACTGTTAGCCTACAACATGTCGAAATTTCTGAATTGATAGATGTTCTGCTATTCTCTGAACACCATGTAACCACAGGGATGGAGAAATTAAATATCAGAAATCACAGATTTACATCATTTTCACGTAGAGGTAACATGGAAAAAGTAAGAGTTGAAACATATGCAAAAGTTGAACGCAAAGTCAAAAATATTGAAACAGATAGATTTGTTTTGATCAGAACCTATAAGCATGTGCTTATGTGTTGTTACTGCGGAATACCTCTCTGATAATTATAACTGTACTTAATAAAAAGACTTTTTTACTGGATAATATTTTAAATAGAAATTCGTCAATGGAATAGTAGTTGCCTAGGATAAATGATTTTAAATTCGATTTAAAACTTACTTCCGTACATGTCAGACATTTAATGTTATTGGGAAAATTATTAAAAATTTTTATTGCAGCATACTGTACTTCTCTCTAAGCCAATGAAAGCTTTAACAGTGTGTAATAAAGATAAGTTTTTCCTCTAGTGTTGTAGGTATGTACATCAATGTACTTCCCAAATTGCGATGGATTATTTATAACTGTGCCATCAACACTTTCTTTCTAAGTATTCAGCTACCCTAGAGACTATGTCAGGAGCTTGATACATTTGTTTTCAAGATTAGCATTTACATGAAGAGCAAAAGTAGTTGAACTTAATTGTTCGAGAAGTTCAGGTTTTCATCAATATGTACACTTAAAAATTTTCAGCATTCTACCCTACTTACTGACTCCTGTTCATGTGCTAGATCAGTTGTTGGTATGCCACTATTTGTTGTAGAGAACTGAATGTACCTCTTCTTTATAAAGTTAGGGAGAGTCAATATTCAGAGAACCAATTAATAATTCTTTGTAAAATATCCTTTACTAACTCTTCTGTCGCTCTCTATCTAGTGGCATTAATTATAGCGCTAGTATCATTCGAAAAAAGTACCGGTTTTGCTTGTTGAATGGTAAGTGGAGGGAAGGTCATTTACATATACGTGTATAAAGAACAGAACTGGACCAAAACTTGAACCCTGTGGGACTCCTTTTGTGATTTTACCCCAGTCACTATAATCTTCTACGTTTCCAACACTGTCTGGATTATTTCACACAATCTTTTGCGTTTTGTTGGTCAAGTATGATTCAAATCAGCTGTGAGTTATGCCATCAATTTAATAAAGCTTGAGTTTCTCAAAGAGATTTGACGAGGTACACAATCGAAAACCTTGGAGAGATTACAAAAAATACCAACATGCCATGTATTATTATTTAATTTTCGTAAAATCTGATGAGTGAATATGTATCCTTTCTGGAATCCAAACTGTGGTATGCTAAGTAAATTGTTTCCAGTTAAGTGTGTGACTACTCTTGAGTAGATTACACTGTCGAATATTTTGAGGAAAACAGTGATGCATTACCTGGGCCAGTGATGCAGTGCTGCCATATCACTAAGAATAGTACTCATTAAGTTGAAACAACTTTTCAGAATTCTGTGTAAAATGGCGTCAACTCCAAAAGAGCTTTCTGTTTTTAGTACAATTTTTGTAATTGCATTAATTTCACTGAAGGATGTTATTGCTACTTCTAGTTGCTTAAGAATTTGTGGAATGACCCTTGTAATATATCTTGCTGCTTTAACTGAAATATTTAATCCTAAATTTGCAGCTATTTTTCTAAAGCGATTGTTAAAAGTACATGCAACATTGTGAATTATCAGTCACGAAATTGTCGTTCACTTTAATTGTTATGGAACCTTGTACACTTACTGGCTGTCCTGTCTCCTGCTTGACAATGACCCATATAGCTATAATCTTATTACCTGCATTATTTATTTCCTTCAGAACATACCTACTTTTGGACATTTAAGGAATTTCCTTAAAATACTACAGTATTTTTTGTAGTTTGCACAAGATCTTGGCTGTTGATTCCTCTGACCTTCACCAATATTTTCCTCTTCCCCTTATACGAGATTTTAATTCCCTTAGCTATTCACAGCTTACTTTTTTTCCTTCTCGATCTTTTGAATATTTTTCAGGAAAGCAACTTTCAAACATTGACACAGATTTATTATGGAATAAATTGAATTTTATGAATTTCACATCAGCATCTCTTTATGCATATACCTTATCCACTATCATCCCATTTAGCTTACTCTTGAACCATTGTATCCTGTTCTCATTAGTAAGCAATACTGCTTTGTGTGAATCTCCATTTTGGTAGTAAGGTGCTATACTGTTTATTTCCTTCAATTGTGCATAGTGATGAGATAGACCATTATCAACTGGGTACACTCTAATTGTTTCAATCTAAGCACTGAAAGTCAGTGTCCTACTACTTATTGAACATGAGTTGGCAGACAATACTGAATACAGATTGAAACACCCAAATAATACTTCGAGTTCATTTTTCCTGTCCGTATCTCTTAACAAATCTACATTGACATCTGCACAAACTACTAACTACTTCTTATTGACTGACAGGTAGCTCAATAATGCATCTAAATTTCTCATAAATAGCGAGTAATCAGTGAATGGGCAAATATCTATTAGGAACACTACGAATGTAGGTTGTGGACAGGTGGGAATGTGGGTCTCACGGGAAGCGTTCAAGGGATAAGTCCCTGCAGCCGCACAATCCTCTGTGCCCTCGGTGGCTCAGATAGATAGAGCATCTGCCATGTAAGCAGGAGATCCCGGGTTCGAGTCCCGTTCGGAGCACACATTTTCAGCTGTCCTCATTGATGTATATCAACAACACCCGTCGGCAGCTAATGGTTTCGATTTAATTATCATTTCATTCTAGAGAAGCTGCACGGTCGTCGATTGTATCTGTTCTTTCGGGAACAGACACCATCTTCATAAAATTAAACATAGTATTAGCGAACTCTGTTCAAGAATCACAAGAGGAGTGGGAATACTTGGAAAAGTCCCAGAGAAAGGGGAAGATTTCGTCTGGAGTACTTCACGGTCAGACAGAGATTCTAAAATCAGATAATGGTTTGTATGGCATATCCAGAAGCAGATGTAAACTCGGAACACAATTTAGTAATGGTCAAGAGAAGAATGTATAATGTCAGTTGTGTTACTGGATTCGTGATTTCCTGTCATGAAGCTCATAGTTCGTAGTAAGTACCCGGGTTCCCAGGTTCGATTCCCGGCGGGGTCAGGGATTTTCTCTGCCTCGTGATGGCTGGGTGTTGTGTGCTGTCCTTAGGTTAGTTAGGTTTAAGTAGTTCTAAGTTCTAGGGGACTTATGACCACAGCTGTTGAGTCCCATAGTGCTCAGAGCCATTTGAACCATTTTTTTCGTAGTAAGTAACGGAAATTATGGCGTAATACAGATATGATATTTGGCGTTCCTCAAGAGGTATTATTGGTTCTCCGCTGTTCCTAGTCTATACAAAAGATTTGGGAGTAAATCTGAGCCGCTTTCTTAGATTGTTTCCACATGATGTCACTTAACATCTACTAAAGTCATCAGAAGATAAAAACCAATTACAAACTGATTTATACATGGTATCTGTAACTGGAAAAACTGGCAATTGACAACAAAATAATAAAAAGAGTGACGTCATCCACATGAGTACTGAAAGTAATCCGATGTATTTCGGCTACATGATAAATCACACAAATCTAAAGGCTGTCAATTCAGTTATATACATAGGCGTTATAGTTACAAGCAACTTAAATTGGAACGATAAAGTAGATAATTTTGTGGGGAAGGCAAACCAAAGTTTTATTGATGAAAAACATAGAAGGAAAGAGACTGCCTACACTGCACTTGATCGTCCTCTGCTAGTGTGCCGCTGTGCGTTGTGGGATCCTCATCACATAGGGTTGACGAGAAACATCGAAAAAGTTCAAACAGGGACAGGTTGTTATATACTTTTGCGAAACAGGGAAGAGAGCGTAACGGATTTAAGGTGCAAGCTGCGGCGGCAATTATTAAAACAAAGCTGTTTCTCGTTATGGCAAGATCTGTTCACGAAATTTCACTCTCCAGCACTCTCTTCCGAGTGTGAAAATGTATTGTCAACACCTACGTTGGTAGAAATGATCGTTGTAACAAAATAAGAGAAACTCAAACGAAGAGATTTAATTACTTGTTTTTCCAGAATGCTGGTAGAGAGTGGAGTGGTAGAGGAATAGTGTGAAAGTAGTTCAGTGTATACTCTACCAGACACATATGTGAGAATTGCAGTGTACTCATGTAGATGCAAATGTAGATTTAGGTATAGGTGTAAGGAATTAGAACGATCTGCGCAGAATCGGCGAGGAAATGGGCACATGGAAAATACTGTCAGGACAAAAGGATCAGTGTGATAGGACAAGTGTTTAAACATCAATAAATACTCTATTGCAGTAGAGGGTGTTGTAGAGAGTAAAAGCTTTAGTGAAGAGAGTGACTGGAACATGTCCAACAAATAATTGAAGACGTATGCTACGCTGAGCTGAATACATTGTTACATAATAGCAATTAGTGGTGGGCCGCATCAAACTGGTCGTAATACTGATAAATCAATAATGAAAAAAAGGAAAAAACAAGTACCGACGTCAAACAAATCTGGATAAGCTATTCGTTACATAGAGTTTCAGAGGGCAGTCGAAGTAATGAAGTCGTACGTCCCAAGACGACGTGGTGCTGACAGCCTGGTGTCACACTCCCGCAGCTTGTACAACAGGTGTAGAAGACGTTTGTTATTGCCGTCTTCAGCCAGAATGCTGGGTGAGGCAATCCTCTCGATGGAATACCCTGTTTCAGCCTCTTAATCTCTTCATAATTACTGTGAAGCGTTAGGGAGTTGACTGCTGAGTGGAAAGGCACTGGGACTACAAACAAAATATTGTGGAGTTTTCACTATGACATCCGACGTCTCGTCCGATAACCATATATGCAACATGTCCGTCGGGAAAGCCTCAAGCAACACAAAGTATACTCAGGCGACAATTCATTGAAAACAATCAAAATCTTTACCATGAGACAATTACACTAATAAGTGTATCACAGTTAAGAAAAGAAAAGTATTAAGGTGTTAAAAACCTGCAACACAAGTAGTTAACAAGGCGTAGAGATCAAGAACAATCAAGTAAAATGGCTTAAGGCCAACTGATAACTGACTTGTACAACGAAGCAAAAAAGGAAAAAAATCAAAGTCTATCAAGTTACAGAATAAGTACTCAGCAGTTGCTGCTAAATAGTTTCACTTTGCGGCTTTGTTTAACGACTGAAAGCTTAAGAAAATTAGAGGACAAAACTAAGCATCTGCAAAATTGGATTAAGGCGCAATAAAATGCTGTTTCATCGGGAAGCCAAAATAATGTAAAGTTGCAAGTAGATAGGGTAAGTCCGGGAGAGATAGCGAACATTTTCAAAAACACTTATGTGAAGTACCTTTAGGTAAAAATTTTGATATGTATAACTCAACACACCAGTTGTCTATGACGTACATATTTTTTCAATTGTAATCAGTGTAACATTTAACTGTAGTGTTTGACCACTAAAACATCTTCACATTGAGGCATTCATCCCTTATGATCTGGGTAATATAGTGCATTCTATATATTGCTTTAATATAAAAATTAAAAATGTTATTTTATTTACAAGCTTAGTATAGCTATTTTGTCAGTATCTAGTAGCAAATTTTAAGTAATCCCTAATTCATATGCGCATTGATCTTCGTGCGACTGTCTGTACACTCTTAGAATGCATGCTAAGTGATTTGAACGTAAATACAAACAAAACGGAAAAGTTTTCATTTATTTAAAACAGTTATTTGATTTGAAACTTCCTGGCAGATTAAAACTGTGTGCCCGACCGAGACTCGAACTCGGGACCTTTGCCTTTCGCGGGCAAGTGCTCTACCATCTGAGCTACCGAAGCACGACTCATGCCCGGTACTCACAGCTTCACTTATGCCAGTACCTCGTCTCCTACCTTCCAAACTTTACAGAAGCTCTCCTGCGAACCATGCAGAACTCTCCTGAAAGAAAGCATACTGTGGAGACATGGCTTAGCCACAGCCTGGGGGATGTTTCCAGAATGAGATTTTCACCCTGCAGCGGAGTGTGCGCTGATATGAAACTTCCTGGCAGATTAAAACTGTGTGCCCGACCGAGACTCGAACTCGGGACATTTGCCTTTCGCGGGCAAGTACTGGCAGAAGTGAAGCTGTGAGTACCGGGCGTGAGTCGTGCTTCGGTAGCTCGGATGGCAGAGCACTTGCCCGCGAAAGGCAAAGGTCCCGAGTTCGAGTCTCGGTCGGGCACACACTTTTAATCTGCCAGGAAGTTTCATATCAGCGCACACTCCGCTGCAGAGTGAAAATCTCATTCTGGAAGTTATTTGATTTGTCCTTCTTTTATTCCTAACGAAAAATGTGCGGCGCTTGTATCCCGATCTGTAGGGGAGTGACTCTGCACTTTATAAATTCATGACTTTGATAGCCATG
This sequence comes from Schistocerca nitens, assembly GCF_023898315.1. Lineage (NCBI taxonomy): Eukaryota > Metazoa > Arthropoda > Insecta > Orthoptera > Acrididae > Schistocerca > Schistocerca nitens. The sequence continues at coordinate 553,969,156 of NC_064614.1, forward strand.
ATGTCCGCACTAGGATCAAAACACACTTAACAGAACTTACTGTTAATACAAGTACTCAAACATTTTCAAATATTTGAATATTTAGCACAAACTAAGAATTAATCGAGACCCTGAAAAGGTTTTGAAGGAATATTTATGAACTTACGTCAGTTATTCCCCCAAACTTTTGTAAAACGTACTCGACCGAAACACAACTAGTTTTATTGTAACCCGGCGTCCGCTAAGCAATTGCACTATCGATACGTGCATACTCTATCCGTGTATGCTGAAACTAGGAGGGGTGCGCAGTCTACACCCTACAGTACAAGCTGCAAACCAAGTTACAGTGCAGTACCAAAATTATTCTTAGCAGCTGCGCTAACGGCTTAAGGCCCAATGATAAAAGCCTACCACAGTGAGATAAGCAGTTGCAGTGAGGGTACAAAGAACAGTTATAGGTTGAGAACATAGCTGCTGGAACCAATAATTACTCCTCGCAACTTCACCAAACATCAAACTACTAAACACTATGAGGCCAAAACAAAATTTACGTACCTTGGACTTTAGTAGTATTTAAACAATTAAGAACGTAAAAGTGAAATGAGCTAACGGCCACTGACCATGCAAACAAGATTTACAACTGGTGAAAGTTATTTAAGGTTTGCCTGAAACTGTCCTGAAATGCAAGAATTCCATAAGTAATTATACAGTGAGATTTGCAGCACAATGACCAAGGAAACAATGGGTTGAACTTATATTACGGATCGCGACTAGGCGGCGTTTCTTAGATTTACTTAAACATTTAAAAGGAACCATTTACAAGTGATGTGAACACCCCTCTCACCGGCTAGCGGGGGGGGGGGGGGGGGAGGGGAAGCAAAAACGGCAGTAGCCGATCAAATGCACAAACAGCATGGGGAAGACCCGGCGGGTAGCAAGGCAAATAAAGGCACCACAAATAATGTCACACAGGCAGCTAGTTCAGATAGTAAGCAAAAGACAAGAGATACACAGTAGATTTAATCAGCTGGCCAGCTACTTTATCAAACCAGATACCCTTTAACGGTCGTATTGCAAAATTTTTTGGTGATTGTCACCAGATCCATTAAGGCACACAGTGAAGTCTCGGACAAACCATTTATCAAATAATGGCTAATCTGTCCTGCAGCGCACACATACAGACAGAAATAAATATTACCCTAATTAAACTTAAGCAAATACACAAGTTCCATCAGGCCAAAACATAAAGTCAACTGGGCCGGCACTAATGGGTAAATAGAACTTGAACGAAATCCGAAAATGGGCACAGACATACAACTTTAAATGAACACTATTTTCGCTAAAATGCAAGACACTCAATAATAGGTACTAAAATGCAAGACATCTTAAAGAAAAATAGCAAGAGTGACATAAAAGATCACTGGAAGAAATTCACAGAGGAAAATTAATGAAAGACACTACAAGCCGGCCCCGCCTTTCAGTAATGTGGTGAGTACTCAAAAACATGATTCACATTGGTCACAATTTGCTGAAACGTGCTCCAATTCAAAATCACCAGCGAGCACTTTAGGCTCACAACGCCCGACCGGAGTAATTACACAAATATCAGTCAGGCACGAAAGGAATCAGGATACAGTTACTGAGCACAAAATTGAAGCCTGTTATTGAAGGTTCAAATGGTTAAAATGGCTCTGAGCACTATGGGACTTAACTTCTGAGGTCATCAGTCCCATAGAACTTAGAACTACTTAAACCTAACTAACCTAAGGACATCACACACATCCATGCCCGAGGCAGGATTCGAACCTGCGACCGTAGCGGTCGCGCGGCTCCAGACTGTAGCGCCTAGAGCCGCTTGGCCACCTCGGCCGGCTTTATTGAAGGATCTCACTATGGTGCACAATATAGGCCAGCAACTGTTCCACCGCCGGCCGTTGTGGCCGAGCGGTTCTAGGCGCTATAGTCTGGAACTGCGCGACCGCTACGGTCGCAGTTTCGAATCCTGCCTCGGGCATGGATGTGTGTGATGTCCTTAGGTTAGTTAGGTTTAAGTAGTTCTAACTTCTAGGGGACTGATGAGCTCTGAAGTTAAGTCCCATAGTGCTCAGAGCCATTTTTGAGCTGTTCCATCCACCAGAATTGCTTCCTTCAACGTATGAACGGCTGCCAGTTAAATTGCCAACCGGTATGATGGCGCCAAAAACATTGCACGGGTGGGGTCGCCGCCTTCCAGGAATATTCGACCAGAACGGAGCGTTTACACGTCGCTGGTAAATACGGACCTTCAACTGCCACTACTGTCATCCATAAGCCGGAATAAAAATTAGTACACACTGTTAGCAATTTCAAATTCACTTAAGATTTATTGTTCCATCAGTTCGTATGGAGTATATGAAATGATGTTATTTATAGATCAATAGAACAAGCGCTTCTGAGGTCCAGGTATCGACCCATGCTGAATCACTCACATTAGTACGTGGTGTAGCATCCACGGGCGGCGCGGCAATACAGGCGTTTACTCAGACATACAGTGGATCGCACAGATGGTGAATACCGTTTGGGATACGGTACGCCTCCCCTGCTAGACCTGTTTACGTGGGTCTGTAAGAGTTGCTGGTTGACGGCTCGCGCAAGTCAGTTCTTGTCGCATCATATCCCACATGTGCTCGACTGGAGACAAGTCCGGTTATCATGCTGGCCAGGGCACTTGCTCCACGTCTTGCGAAGCACGTTGCGTTTCACTGTCAGTGTGTAGGCGTTGCTGGACAACAAACCACCTTCCTGTTGCAAGAACGACATAAGAAGGGGTCTAACAACATTCTGCACGTATCGAGACCTGGTTATCGCCCCTCCAGAAACACCAGAGGTAAACGGGAGCTGTAACTGATAGCACCCCAGACCATAAGGCCCGTGGGGGGCAGTCTGTCGTGGACTAATGCACTCTACGTTACAGCACTTACAAAGTCCACGTCATACGCGCAAACGACCATTAGTTACGTGCAGGCAAAACCTACTTTTATCGCTGACTACCACGCACGATATTTTATCTTCCATGTGATACTGCATTGACATCTGTCGATGCATGCACGTCGATAATGTAATGTGTGTGGAAGAGGGGATAGAGGTGTGCCTGCCCGTTGGCCCTCTGCTAATAATCGGTTTGGAACAATTCGTGTTGACATGTCTGGGCTCATCCTCATATCGCGCAATAACACGCTATCGACAGATCTAGCACAGATAAAATCGATACTAGAGGAGATGTCGCATATTGCAATACAAAATAATTCCAACTTACTTACCGTACTTAAGCCTGGGTCTTCCTCTATAGTTTTTATTTTCCACACATACCTTTGCTACCAAATTGGCGATCCCTTGACGCCTCAGGACCTGTCACATCAACCGATCCACTCTTTTGGTGAAGTTGTGGCATAGTTCTAATAGTTTTTCCAATTCGATTATGTGGTGGCGTACGCCAGGCTGTTGACGTCAAGAGGTTGACAGTAACTGGCGTGACTGCCCTGTCAATCCGTGGCCACCTCAAGGGCACATCCTCTGCTGAAAGTGCGCGTAGCACCATCAACGAGCCGACATAATAAGATACCGTGCCGTCGCCAACCCAATCTGGTAGCGGACTTCACTCTGTACATTCGAAGCATACTAGTTAGCCTTACCTCTGTCTTATTGTTTACGACCGACTGGCTTGTGTCTAGGAACTGCTGGATTACAATTGGACTGAACTGAAATTAAATAAACCACAGAGTTACATAGATCTATGTTCGTTCTCATTATTTTGCTCACTGTCACAACAACCACCTATTTCTGGGCAACCATTCCTGGACCGACCCAACAGATTCAGTACCTCCCCATTAGTTATATGATCTACACATTTAATTTTCAGACTTCTCCTGTAGCATATTTCAAAACTTCGATTCTCTTCTTGTTTCAATGGTGTATCGTCCACTTACGACTTCTATACAAGGCTGCACACCGGACAAATGCCTTCACAAAAGACATTCGAACGATATACATTATTAACTTTGTAATCCCACAATTTATTACTACCGCCACAGATAATGTTCTACGACGTATTTTCGCTCCGAGTTTGTTTTTAGGAGTAATGGTAGTGTGTCTCTGTCTTGTATATCTCTTCTGTCGTAGCTTTCTTAGTGAAAGCATGTAATAAAATTTGCGTCTTACTTTGGTACATTAGCTGAATTACAATAATATGAATACCTACGTAATATGAATATTTACTTTACTCACTTGTATTATGTAATTTACTCCTTGTCCTCATCTAACAACTTTTCATTGTCGCAGTTCAAAATGTTCAAATGTGTGTGAAATCTTGTGGGACTTAACTGCTAAGGTCATCAGTCCATAAGCTTATACACTACTTAACCTAACTTATCCTTAGGATGAAAACACACACCCATGCCCGAGGGAGGACTCGAACCTCCGCCGGGACCAGCCGCACAGTCTATGACTGCAGCGCCTAGACCGCTCGGCTAACCCCGCGCGGCTAGTCGCGGTCTTAAGCCCTCATAGCACATTCCAGAAAACGGCCCTATGTTCATTCAGATGAATGATAACGAAGTTAGATACCAATGAATAAGCGTCATTTTACTGCAAAGTTAATTCTGACGCACAAGACTGACTGATCATCTTTCCAAGGTCACGCATCGTTGTGTTAAAGACAGGCCTACGCCACAGTTATAAGTAGGCTGTTTAGGTTTTTATGTTGGTAACGCCACGTAGCGCTCTGTATGAAAATCACTGACTGTGCTGTGTGCAGTCGGTGGCTGGTTAGCATTGTTGGAATATTCGCTATTGTAGTGTTGGGCAGTTGGATGTGAACAGCACGTAATGTTGCGCAGATGGAGGTGAGCCGCCAGCAGTGGTGGATGTGGGGAGAGAGATGGCAGAATTTTAAGAGCGGACGATCTGGACGTGTGTCCGCCAGAAAGAGTAAATTTGTAATACTGGATATCATGAACTGATATATATATTATGACTTTTGAACATTATTAAGGTAAATACATTGTTTGTTCTCTATCAAAGTCTTTCATTTACTGACTATGCCTATCAGTAGTTAGTGCCTTCAGTAGTTAGAATCTTTTATTTATTGACGCTCGCTGTATTGCAGTAGTTCGAGTAACATTTTTGTGGGGTAAGTGATTCATGAAAGGTACAGGTTAATGTTAGTCACGGCCATTCTTTTGTAGGGATTTTTGAAATTCAGATTGCGTTGCTCTAAAAATATTGTGTGTCAGTTTACTGTTGATCAGAATAAGTAAAATGAGTAATGTTTGAGTACGTTCAGTTTTGCTCAGCTGTTTGAAAATCAAATAACGTAGAGGTTTATCAGCACAGTAATTCATAAATTTTTCAAATGGGATGTGTCACAGTCTTCACCGATTTTCGTCATTCATCTAATCATTATAATCTCTCTTTCTCTCTTCTGACTTTTACATGCACTACACCCAATGTTAGTAACTTACTAAATGGAAAGAACTATTATTACCTCGATATTAACAAATTTACGTTCCCAGAAAATCTTTTATTGACATTTCTATTGCGTGTATGCATTTTACACGGTTCAGTCATTGTGATTTATTTTGGGGCGCAAATAGTAATACTGATCTTCTACTATTAGTGTCTCATTTCCTCCTCTAATTTTCTCTGCATCGCTTGACTCAATTCCACAGGAGTCTATTACCCTTGTTATATATTTTTTTATGTCGATGAAGCGGTAGGGAGATGGCTGGGGTGTAGAAAGCAGCAGTTGTTTTAAACAAATATCTACAATTACGAAAATGTGCCAATAATGTCAGGAAACGAAAAATTTTAAAGTTCAAAAAACTTGTACTACACTCCCGGAAATGGAAAAAAGAACACATTGACACCGGTGTGTCAGACCCACCATACTTGCTCCGGACACTGCGAGAGGGCTGTACAAGCAATGATCACACGCACGGCACAGCGGACACACCAGGAACCGCGGTGTTGGCCGTCGAATGGCGCTAGCTGCGCAGCATTTGTGCACCGCCGCCGTCAGTGTCAGCCAGTTTGCCGTGGCATACGGAGCTCCATCGCAGTCTTTAACACTGGTAGCATGCCGCGACAGCGTGGACGTGAACCGTATGTGCAGTTGACGGACTTTGAGCGAGGGCGTATAGTGGGCATGCGGGAGGCCGGGTGGACGTACCGCCGAATTGCTCAACACGTGGGGCGTGAGTCTCCACAGTACATCGATGTTGTCGCCAGTGGTCGGCGGAAGGTGCACGTGCCCGTCGACCTGGGACCGGACCGCAGCGATGCACGGATGCACGCCAAGACCGTAGGATCCTACGCAGTGCCGTAGGGGACCGCACCGCCACTTCCCAGCAAATTAGGGACACTGTTGCTCGTGGGGTATCGGCGAGGACCATTCGCAACCGTCTCCATGAAGCTGGGCTACGGTCCCGCACACCGTTAGGCCGTCTTCCGCTCACGCCCCAACATCGTGCAGCCCGCCTCCAGTGGTGTCGCGACAGGCGTGAATGGAGGGACGAATGGAGACGTGTCGTCTTCAGCGATGAGAGTCGCTTCTGCCTTGGTGCCAATGATGGTCGTATGCGTGTTTGGCGCCGTGCAGGTGAGCGTCACAATCAGGACTGCATACGACCGAGGCACACAGGGCCAACACCCGGCATCATGGTGTGGGAAGCGATCCCCTACACTGGCCGTACACCACTGGTGATCGTCGAGGGGACACTGAATAGTGCACGGTACATCCAAACCGTCATCGAACCCATCGTTCTACCATTCCTAGACCGGCAAGGGAACTTGCTGTTCCAACAGGACAATGCACGTCCGCATGTATCCCGTGCCACCCAACGTGCTCTAGAAGGTGTAAGTCAACTACCCTGGCCAGCAAGATCTCCGGATCTGTCCCCCATTGAGCATGTTTGGTACTGGATGAAGCGTCGTCTCACGCGGTCTGCACGTCCAGCACGAACGCTTGTCCAACTGAGGCGCCAGGTGGAAATGGCATGGCAAGTCGTTCCACAGGACTACATCCAGCATCTCTACGATCGTCTCCATGGGAGAATAGCAGCCTGCATTGCCGCGAAGGGTGGATATACACTGTACTAGTGCCGACATTGTGCATGCTCTGTTGCCTGTGTCTATGTGCCTGTGGTTCTGTCAGTGTGATCATGTGATGTATCTGACCCCAGGAATGTGTCAATAAAGTTTCCCCTTCCTGGGACAATGAATTCACGGTGTTCTTATTTCAATTTCCAGGAGTGTATATGTAGTGATTAAGGCCTAAGAATTCAAGAAAAATAATTAAAATATCGGTTTAAAGGCAAGCGATGTCTTCCACAGTTGAATTACAATTGAGTTAGGATTAAGTGCAATTAAACCACAATTGCTCAAATGGTTCAAATGGCTCTGAGCACTATGGGACTTAACATCTGAGGTCATCAGTCCCCTAGAACTTAGAACTACTTAAACATAACTAACCTAAGGACATCACTCACATCCTTGCCCGAGGCAGGATTCGAACCTGCGACTGTAGCAATCACGCGGTTCCCGACTGAAGTGCCTAGAACCGCCCGGCCACACCGTCCGGCCCACAATTACTCAACAGCGGCTGTTAAATAGTCTGACAAATTTAGTAAGCGCTAAATTGACTTAGGGCCGGTTAAAAGTGTGTTTCGTCGATAAGCAAAAAAAAAAAAAAAAAAAAAAAAAAAAAATACAGAATAGATAACGAGGTAATGGTTTGAGGCAAATCCAAAATTATTCTTAGCAACGTTACCAAACGCTTGTCACAGTGAAGCAAGTGATTGCAATGAACAATATTGAGAACAGTTACAGATTAAGAAAGTAAAATATTAAAACTAAAATAATAGCAGGAACTAAACCTTAAAATTTCTCTTACAAGGATCTTTAATAGTATTTTAAAAGAAAGACATGTGTTGAACTAACAGTAGTGGGCGACGTAAGCAAGATTACAGTTAGCGAAGATGCGTTAGGATTTCCCCTAAAATTCGGTGAACATACAGGAAGTCCTTAAGTAACTTTATGGCAAGTTTCTGAGACACAGCGGCGAAGCAAAACAGTGTCCTGAACTTATACTGGGTGGTGTTTCATAGATTTACATAAAGCTTTAAGGACACCTCTTAAACAAATGACATATCAATTAAGTAATTGCACAATTCCTAGCGAGACCAACGCTGAACCTCCGGGGCAACAGACGACTGCAGTAGCCGCTCTGATACACAGGCAGAGTGCTCGAGGCCCAGCGGGCAGTGTGACAAAATAAACAACTGGGAATAAAAGTGCAGACTTTGCTATTTCATGTCTCGAAGCTAACCATTGGCCTGTTATTGTATTCCTTTCTCCTGTTACAGCCAATAGAGGCCTAGTTCCCCTTTTTGAATCTCTCGATTTTACTAATGTTGCTACAGAAACTCTCGACAACCACCGGATATTTCATTTTATCGAGGTTCCACCTCTTAAATTTTCTGACTTCCTGAAATTTAATCAGTTTTAACATGCAGGATCAGAGTGCACATCTTCACCTGGAAATGTCTTACAATTTAATATCTCGTTTCGAAATCTCTACCTTTCTGTGATAAAAAATGGTTCAAATGGCTCTGAGCACTATGGGACTTAACATCTGAGGTCATCAGTCCCCTAGAACAAAGAACTACTTAAACCTAACTAACCTAAGGACATCACACACATCCATGCCCGAGGCAGGATTCGAACCTGCGACCGTAGCAGTCGCGCGGTTCCGGACTGAGCGCCTAGAACCGCGAGACCACCGCGGCCGGCTTTCTGTGATACAATCTATCTGAAAACCTCCAGTGTCCTCAGGTCTCTTCCACGTATAGAACCTTTTTAAAAGATTCTTAAATCTAACGATAGTGACGAGTAAACTGTGTTCTGTATAAAACTCTACCAGGCGGCTCTCTCTTTCATTACTTTCCCCCAATCCACGTTTTCCAACCGCAACTGCGTTTGCTTCTCTTCCATTTCCTACTATCCAATTCCAGCCCGCCATTACAATAAAATATTTATCTCCCTTAACTATCTCAATAATTTATTTTATCTCGTCTTACATTCCATCTCTTCATCATCAGAGAAGTTAGTTGGCATATAAAATTGTACTACGATGGTAGGTGTTGGTTTCATGTCTATCATTGCAAAAATAATGCGTTCATTAGACTTTTCATGGTAGGTTACTCATATTTCTATTTTCTTGTTAACTGTTAGACTTACTCTTGCATTACCCACATTTGGTCGTGCTGTCACTTTACTAATTCACATTGTAACTAACTTTCACCTACCCACTTTCCTATTCAGATTCTCTCATTTTACGCAGGAGTATTCGATAATCACAGTTGCTTATGCATATATCATAAATCAATCCATAGGCATGGTTGAAGCGAGTGAACGCTATTTCTGGGTTCAAGATGATGGTACAACGTGTCACGCCTCCGATGATACGAAGGTAATGCTTCGGACGTTATTCGTAGGGTCATCTCAAGGAGAACGTGTACTGCAGTAATCCGAGAACGCTGGAGGATTTAAAGTACAACATTACCGCTGCTTTAGAGGAAGTGACAGTCGACGTACTGAGACGAGTATCTACGAACATGTGCCGTCGAGTCGATATGTGTTCAGTACAAAACGGATGACAGTTTCAGCATATTTTATAAATGTATTTAAATGTACTAAATGATATTGACAAAGAATATGGTAAATGATTGTTTATGAGTTCTGACTTACCTGAATCACCTTGTATAACGGCTTCAGTTTCTGCGTGCTTGTTGCCGTTCGCAGTATCGACATATTTAGGTCATGTTGGTTAACGTTATAAGACCATGTCGGTCAGTCGTCTAGACTGTTGCCCCTGCGACAACTGAACAACCTGCTGACCATTTTCAGAAACTATATTTTAGTCTAACTTCTTCACATACATCACTCCCTTGTGGTGTATCTGTGATGCGTCTATCTATGTCGTTGAGGCATTTTCACAGAGTGTGAGAAACGTTCCAACAAACCCATAATGTAGGAGACAGAGTTTTTTATGCGAGGTCTTCCCCCTGAGCACCGAGTACAGCGCCCTTTTTTGCAAACTGTTCACGAATCCATGAAACTCTTAGTCATTTCAGTGGTTCTGTTCATTACAGGGGTTTAGATTGTTGAAGTTAGATATCATTCTCAGATTCCAACACAACCTTAAAAATTTAGTTCGTTGCTGTGTGAGGTACAGATGTTTCTCTATTTTTTTATTGGCTTACCAATCGTACGGTATCGTTAGCGTATATTATTTAAATGACAGCTGTTACGAGGATATCCCAAACAAAATAAGTTTCAGTCTAATTGAAAAGGTATTACACAAATGTTAACTAATATATTTTGCATTGCCTTTTGCATCCAGTAGTATATGTTAACAAATTCGCAGTCCAGTGCTGGAAATGGGTATTAGCAATACGCTCTTTCTTGCAAACGGTAGTCGAAAGTAACTAGGGAAAAAACTGTCAACCATTGGGAATTTTCTGAGACTGCTTTTGGTTGGACACTGATGAATAAATAAGACGTTTTTACAGTTAAATTGGCTCTGATCACTATAGGACTTAACATCTGAGGTCATCAGTCCCCTAGAACTTAGAACTACTTAAACCTAACTAACCTAAGGACATCACACACATCCATGTCCGAGGCAGGATTCGAACCTGCGACCGTAGCGGTCGCGTGGTTCCGGACTGTAGCGCCTAGAACCGCTCGGCCACTCCGGCCGGCTGAAGTCCGGACAGTCACGATTCGTCCGACCTTTGCCGACACACGTGACTTGAGTGGCGACGGCCTTGCTTGGCCGTTCGGTCGGTCGTCCGATCAGGCGACATATATTTGGTCTCCGACGGCCTATCGGTTCTCTGTGTGTGTGTGTCGACTTGTAATTAGTCTTTGTTGTTGTTCAGTGATTGATTTTACGATAGCATCGGACTTCCTATACGAAATGAATGCCTTACTATTAGGACACTGGACTTGTAATGATTAAGGGCGTAGAACGTCCTCAGTGTTACAGTTGCAGTTAAGCACAGCTTCTTTCCCTAATACTCAGCAGTCAAGGGAACGAAAAAGTGTCAGAAACGAGAAGCCTCTTAAACATGTCGCAAGGGCGACTAATGTAGCAATCCGGCAAACTTGTACCTTAAGCACGAGCGACACAACTGTTCCACGAAGAAGCACTTACTTGCAAGTCTATTCATCTCTGAGTCGACTTCTATCACGTTCCAAACTGGTTCAAGACACTGACTGCAATACAGCCGTACACTGCTGCCGTTGGTAAGATTGTTTGAGTCTAGTTATTATTACGATGTTGCCTCCAGGTTAACGTGGCTAATGGAAAGGTTAATTATAGACACGAGTTGTCTTCAGCCGCAAACTCCGCTCACAATATTATATATATTACGGTGATTTTCATTTCAAGCACCTCCGACATATCCTCTACCCCCATCATTGTCTTCGTTTCTAGAGTTCTCCACGAGTGCTGATGCAGCTCCCCTCAAGGTTGGGCTACATGGAGAATAGTGTCGTAAGGGAGTGAAGCCCTCCTTTGTGGCTCAACGGACACAGCCCTTTTGAGCTACAGCTACAACCAACAACCATTCCTACCCACCATTGAGACCTGTAAAAAGTCTTTGTACTATTGTATGACTGTCCCGTTGCCACATATATCCAATTTCATTAAAAGTTAAATATATCAAAGAAGTTAATATGCCGATATAAACACTCACTGAACTGTAATGGTTGTTATGGTAAGGAGGAGGTTTCTACAACCGAACAAAATAGTAAGTGTGGTAAGAAACACAGACCAGTCTCACGAGGTGTGTTCTCTGGGATACGAAAAGACGTCAAAGATGTTTATTTAATTTCATTTAAATGCAGTACTGTAAAATTACTACAGTACTGTATTACAGTGCTAATTGTAACAGTAAACTATATATTACAGATTTAATAGTGAATATAAGTATTTCTGTCAAGACACTCATCAGCGGGATTTAAGGAGGTGACCAACAGAAAGTTCCTAAATTCAGGCTTAAACTACACCACATTATTTACATTACATTAATGTGTTCTGATAGGTTGCGGGATACATATATACCCACGTATCTCAATTTTTTCTGTGCTAATATTAGCCCCATGACGCATTTACAGAGTTATTTTTGTTTTTAGCGTTGTGTTACACTTCTCATTATTTTTAAGGAAATAGAAATGTTGGTAATGGCAAGCGACATTAATGAATCTATGTATCGTGAAGCAGTTGTCAGCATTACCAATGTTAAGGAGAGGTCTGTGCAGCATGTTCAAGATTCAGCACCTGATATAATTGTCAAAACACACTTCTGTATTCTGAAAATACCGTGCTCCACATTGCATTTCACCATAAAATAATAGCAGAGTGGAAAATGCTGAATAAACTAGTTTCTTCACTTTCGAATCGCCTGTAACAATGATCACACATATTGCAAATATGTCAGAACTACGGTGCTCCGTTAACTCTAAGCAGTGGTTATTCCAGTTAAGACGCAAGGACTTAACACTATCTGCTTCTCGCATTTCATGAGTTGAAAAACCTATTTTTAAAATTTGCGGGGTTCTGTGAGAAGCAGTGGACCGATCTAAACGCCCGTGTCAAAATTCAGTGATAATCCATTTTCTTTGAGTCATCTCCTGATATTTACGAATATTTCACTAGCATCATTTTTCAGTAAGCTTCCTGACACTGCTTTTATTCCTACACTTCTATCACCTGCAAAGAGAACAAAATTGGTATTTTGTCAAACTGTAAACAGAACATAGTTTATCTGCACCAGAAACGAGAGAGATGCTAAACTCGAACCTTGTGGCACTCGGTGTCTAACTGCTCCAAACTGGAAATAAGATGAAAACCATCAGCCTAGTATGTCTACTGAAACATATTCGGATAAGGTATTTCTGTAGGCACTGTTGTTGAAGATCGCATTCATTGAAAATCCGAGTAATTATGAGTGACGTCAACAAAGAAACATCTGGTAATAATTCATTCAATGGCCTGATTAACATTGACGTTTCAAGAATGATAACTGCACTCTTGTTTCTGAGGAGAATGAAATAAGTGAATTCAGATGTATTATCCAATTCTTTCACACTGTTAAAGCTGGGAATAAACTCATCAGTTTGCTAATTTTTAAAATCAAGCCACATTAGTAACGACATTTTCAGTTCCTTTACAAGATTATGTTGCGATGTACAAGGGACGTTCAGTAAGTAATGTAACGTACTTTTTCTTCTCGGGCCAATTTCGGTTGAAAAATATGCAGAATTTGTGTGGAACCTCGTGGAATATTCCCACTTCAGTCAGCTGTAACGGGAGTGCATCTGAAGCAGACTGCTGTCACTGGGTTACTTTTGGTTGAAAACCAGAGCATCGCAGAAAGTCTACGAAGACCTGGAAGTGAACAAAAGCTCGGTGAGTCGTTGGTCGAGACATCTGTCACCATGGCAACAAGATGTCTCAAGCCTGTCCGACCTACCGCGTGCCGGCCGGCCACACACAGCAGTGACACCTACAATGTCGCGTCGTACGGGCACACTCATTCCATGTGGTCACAATCAGACACCTCGCTGCTCAGCTGGACGTCTCTGCTAGTAGTGCTGGTATACTCGTTCACCAGTAGGAGTACTCAACGCTGTGTGCCCGCTGGGTTCCTCAGCGCCCAACAGAAGACCATAAAGAGCAACGTGGGACAATCTGTGTGGAATAGCTTGAGCCTTATGAGGCTTATCCTCACAATTTTTTGGAGAATATGACCCCGAATCTGAAACAAAATCTGGAATCTGCGCCACACGATCTCTCCTCCTCAAAGCCGTACCCTATGCCGGTAAGGTCATGCTGACGGTCTTCTGGGGTGTGATCTCCTCTCACATGGCGCAACGATAATCTCTGAAGTGTATTGTGCAACCCTCAGGTAACTATAGAAACGACTTCAGCGTGACCTTCGCCACGAAAATGAAAATATACAAGGCCTCACACAGAACTGTGTATCCGAGAGGAGTTCACAAAACTTCATTGGACCGTTCTCCGCCAGCCGCAGTGGCCGAGCGGTTCTAGACGCTTCAGTCTGGAACCGCGCGACCGCTACGCTCACAGGTTCGAATCCTACCTCGGGTATGGATGTGTGTGATGTCCTTAGGTTAGTTAGGTCTAAGTAGTCTAAGTTCTAGCGGACTGACCTCAGACGTTAAGATTTGAACCATTTTTTGGACCGTTCTCCCTCATCCAGCCTAAAGCCTGGAAATCTCACTTTCCTACTTCCATCTGTTTGTCCCAACGAAAGATGCACTCTGCGAGAAGCAGTGTGTGGTCGATGGGTCAGGTTACTGATGCAACAAGACGTTGGCTCCGACGTCTACCAGTAGAGTCGTGCGATGCGGGCATACGAAACCTCCCAGTAAGGTGGCGCAAAGCCGTCCCATTGAACGGACGATTATGTTGAAAAATAACATTTTGTAGAGTGGGAAATACGAGGGTCACTCTAAAAGAAATGCACACAATTTTTGTAAAAATACAGTTTTCATTCTGCATGTGTGAAGTTTTACAGTGTGTAGATACATACTTCCCGCTTGTTTTAAAACTTAGTTCAACCTGTTCCCGTGAGTGGCGCCGTCATAGCATGTCTTCAAAATGGCTGCTACACTTGACGTTCGTCAGATACAACGTGCCGTCATAGGAGTCCTGTGCTGTGAAAACGAGACGGTGGGAAGCATCCAGAAGAGGTTCAAAAAGGTGTATGGAGATGCTGCTGTCGATCGCAGTACAGTTAGTCGGTGGGCAAGCAGGTTACTTGATGAAAGCGGGCACAGCAATATTGAGGATTGTCCTCGCAGCGGCAGGCCTCGTACTGCACACACTCCAGACAATGTGCAGAGAGTTAACAAATTGGTGACTGCTGACAGATGCATCACAGTGAACGAATTGTCACGCTACGTTGCGAAAGGGGAAGGAAGTGTTTGCAGAATATTGAAAGTGTTGGCGTTAAAAAAGGTTTGTGCCAGGTGGGTTCCCAGGATGTAGACAGTGGCTCACAAAGAAACAAGAAAAACGGTATTCAGAGAACTTTTGGAACAGTACGAGAGTGGTGGAGATGAATTTCTTGGAAGAATTGTGACAGGTGATGAAACATGGCGCCATCATTTTTCACCAGAGAAGAAGAGGCAATCAATGGAGTGGCATCATGCAAATTAACCAAAGAAAAAAAATTCAAAACCACACCTTCTGCTGGAAAAGTTATGGCTACGGTGTTTTTCGATTGCGGAGGACTCTTGCTTGTGGACATCATGCCAAGTGGAACCATCATAAATTCTGATGCATATGTGACGACACTGAAGAAACTTCAAGCTCGACTGAGTCGTGTTCGACCACATCGGCAAAAGCAGGATGTTTTGCTGTTGCACGGCAATGCACGGCCACATGTCAGTCAAAAAACCATGGAAGCGATCACAAAACTCGTATGGACCACACTGAAACACCCGCCTTACAGTCCTGACCTGGCTCCATGTGACTATCATCTCTTTGGGAAACTGAAAAACTCTCTTCGTGGAACAAGGTTTGAAGATGATGACGCCCTTGTGCACGCTGCCAAACAGTGGCTCCAACAGGTTGGTCCAGAATTTTACCGTGCGGGTATAGAGGCGCTGGTTCCAAGATGGCGTAAGGCTGTTGAGAGGGATAGAAATTATATGGAGAAATGAAAATATTGTTCCTAAAGGATGTATCTACACACTGTAAAACTTTCAAACATGTAGAATAAAAGATGGATTTAAAAAAAAGTTGTGTGCATTTCTTTTGGAGTGACCCTCGTAATATAGTGCACTGGAATCCTGAATAAAAACAACCTCCTTTCAAAAAAAAGAGTCGTATTACTTATTGAACACCGCACGTGTATACAGCTACGTATCCTTATTTCATGAGAGGAGTATTGCTGACAGCGGTGATGCTGGTTTTACGATGTGCGACAGATCAATCTACGAATATTAGTTCTTAGTAGACAGGAATTTAATTACGGCAGCGGGTTAATTCGCTGCCTAGAGACCCGTTTAATACCTCTCGCCATTAGTCTGTCAGGTTTATAGTCGAAGACATTAAAAGCTGGACAGTGCGACACTAGGACAGTTACGCTTTGTACAGAACATGGCGTGCAGTGGTGGTAGCACTGGAGACGTGAACACCGCGGCCTTGGCGACGCTTCTGTCCTGCTGCAGCGGAAACAAAAAGCGATGGCACGGCACAGGCGCCGGCAGCGGCGCAGCCTGTGAACTGTAGTTGCGCACAATATTTCAGTTTTTAATTTTTATTGCCGGCGCCGAAGTGCACGCGGCGGGCCTTTATCTTTTTAATAGCGCCGGCCCTGCCTGCGTTTATTGCACCGGCTCTTTTATTTGGCCGCCATGCTCCCTCGAGCGCCTCTGCACGCTTAAGCGGGCGTCGCCCGGCGATTCATATCAGGTTACCGCTGGCTGGCGGCTGCCGCCTAATCTCCACAGCCACCGCCAGAGACCGTCGCTGTGGTGCGGTGCGACGCCACTCGCTTTTTGCTCTTATCTGCAGTTAAATTGCACATCGATCTGACAGCATTTCATTTCTGCCCATCGGAATTCTCTCTCTCTCTTTTTTTAAAGTAAGAGCTATCACTGATGCGGCTGGAGTGCCAAAAAGCCCACGCGTTACCGTCATAACCGAATCAGTTTCAACGCTCTCTGTCACGAGTTTAATGGACGAGTAGGCTATGAATTCCAACTATACATGTATCTTTGGCAGCTTCTGTCTGCCTTTAGCTGTATACTGGACTTCTTCAGTGCAGTGACTTTCACCTGAGTTTACACAGGGTGCATCGTAAAAGCGAACACTGATGCTGTTGAAAGAATGCGATGTTGTTATTGTGGTCTTCAGTCTGAATATTGATTTGATGCACCTCTCCATGCTACTCTACCCTATGGAAGCCTCTTCATCTCCAAGTAAATACTGCAACCTACACTACTGGCCATTAAAATTGCTACACCACGTAGATGACGTGCTACAGACGCGAAATTTAACCGACAGGAAGAAGTGGCTGTGATATGCAAATGATTAGCTTTTCAGAGCATTCACACAAGGTTGACGCCGGTGGCGACACCTACAACGTGCTGACATGAGGAAAGTTTCCAACCAATTTCTCATACACAAACAGCAGTTGACCGGCGTTGCCTGGTGAAACGTTGTTGTGATGCCTCATATAAGGAGGAGAAATGCGTACCATTACGTTTCCGACATTGATAAAGGTCGGATTGTAGCCTATCGCGATTGCGGTTTATCGTATCGCGACATTGTTGCTCACTTGGGTCGAGATCCAATGACTGTTAGCAGAATATGGAATCGGTGGGTTCAGGAGGGTAATACGGAACGCCGTACTGGATCCCAACAGCCTCGTATCACTAGCAGTTGAGATGACAAGCATCTTATCCGCGTGGCTGTAACGGATCGTGCAACCACGTCTCGATCCCTGAGTCAACAGATGGGGACATTTGCAAGACAACAATCATCTGCATGAACAGTTCGATGACGTTTGCAGCACCATGCACTGTAAGCTCGGAGACCATGGCTGCGATTACCCTTGACGCTGCATCACAGACAGGAGCGCCTGCGATGGTGTACTCAACGACGAACCTGGGTGCACGAATGGCAAAATGTCATTTTTTGGATCAATCCAGGTTGTGTTTATATCTTCATGATGGTCACTTCCGTGTTTGGCGACATAGCGGTGAACGCACATTGGAAGCGTGTATTCGTCATCGCCATACTGGCGTATCACCCGACGTGGTGGTTTGTGGTGCCATTGGTTACACTTCTCAGTCATCTCTTGTTCTCATTGACGGCACTTACATTTCAGATGTGTTACGACCCGTGGTTCTACCCTTCATTCGATCCCTGCAAAGCCCTACATTTCAGTAGGATAATGCACGACCACATGTTGCAGGTCCTGTACAGGCCTTTCTGGATGCAGAAAATGTTCGACTACTGCCCTGGCCAGCTCATTGTCCAGATTTCTCACCACCTGAAAGCGTCTGGTCAATGGTGGCCGTGCATCTGTCTCGTCACAATACACCAGCCACTACTCTTGACGAACTGTGGTACCGTGTTGAAGCTGCATGGGCAGCTCTACCTGTACATGTCATCCAAGCTCTGTTTGACTCAATGCCCAGGCGTATCAAGGCCATTAATAAGGCCAGAGGTGGTTGTTCTGGGTACCGATTTCTCAGGATCTGTGCACCCAAATTGCTTGAAAATGTAATCTCATGTCAGTTCTAGTATAATATATTTGTCCAATGAATACCTGTTTATCATCCGCATTTCTTCTTGGTGTATCAATGTTAATAGCCAGTAGTGTACAGCCCTCTGAATCTGTTTACTCCATCATTCCCCCACTCCCTTCCACCCCCCCCCCCACCCAGCCCCTTCCCACCACACTTCCCTCCAATACAAATTTCAGATCCTTTGATGTGTGTGAATATGTCCTATCTACCGATCCCGTCTCCTAGTCAGGTTGTGCCACAAATTTCTTGTCTTCCTTCTGTTCAGTACCTCCTCATTATCTGCATGAACTATCCACTTAATCTTCAGTATTCTTCCGTAGCATCACATTTCAGAAGCTTATACTCTCTGCTTTTCATCCTTGTATCACTTCATAAATGGCTACACTCCATATGAATACCTTCTATAAGGATTTCCTAACACTAAGTCTATATCCGATGTTAATGAATTTCTCTTCGTCGGAAACGCTTTTCTTGGCATTGCCATTGTACATTTTGATGCCAAAATAACAAAGCTCATCTAATACTTTAAGTACCTCGTTTCCTAATCTAATTCCTTCAGCATCACCTTATTTAATTCAGCTACATTATGCTTGTCCCCCCCTCCCCCCCCCCCCCACCCAGGGGGCCCGCCACTCTTTGGCGGATTCGTGCTTGGATAGCACGGGGCCCCAGGCTTTGCAGCGTCATTTCCCTTCCGTACTGCATGTCTATACATTTGTTATTCTTTTTCCACCTCCCTTTGGGAACATGTCTAGTGTGTTATTGGGGATGTTCCGCATTGTATGTCGCTGATGTAAGAACAGTCTCACCTATGGTTTTTGCTCCCTTTTCCTTTCTTGTTTCCCTTCTCATCTCGTTCCTCCGCTTCGGCATTTGAGGTTCCTCTTTTTCTTCTTCCTCCCTGTGCTCTCCCGAAGGCTGTCTCACTCGTATTACTGGATAACGCGTAATTCCCAGCCGCAGGTCGACAGGTAGGGTTCGCACGTAATCCCAGGGACAGGCCACGCCCAGGGAGGGGTGACTGCCTGATTTGCAGCCTTCCGAAATTGCCGATTGGTACCTCTGTAAGATGTTCGGGACGTGTGACCTGAGGTGTGAACACTCACCTAAGGTAAGTGCGCTCCCTTGTGAAAGAAGCCCCCAGTTGGAAGGAGCGCGCCATCGGAGACGCTGGCAATTCAGGCGGATTTTCTCCCAATCAACGTCTCCGAAACGTAAACGTAATGAAGCTAATAATTCGAAGACCCTTCTCGCTGCACCACGGTTCCTTATGGCGTCAAATACTGAAGACGGTCAGTCCTTTGCCACGGTCAATCCATTTATTATTCACAAAGGTGTTGATGCAATTGCTGGCCATGTGAAATCCTTCTCTCGTTTACGGAATGGCACTTTGCTTTTGAAGACTGCTTCTGATTCTCAAGCACAACAACTGCTTGCTGCCTCGCTTCTCCATGGCTACCCTTTTCGTAGGCCAATAGAACTTTGAATCCTTCCCGTGGTATAATTTAGACCCGGCTGCTCGACGGCTTAACCGCGGCCGAAATCCAATCTTACCCCACTGATCAGGTCCTATATTCCTCCCTTAATGCCCACCCACACTGTTTTCCAGACCTTTTATAGAGTGATGCTGCCGTCCAAGGTCAAAGCAGGGTATGAAATTATCGAAGTCCAGCCGTACATTCCGAACCCGGTGCGCTGCTACCAGTGTCATCGTTTCAACCGCACTAGAAAGTCTTGTTGACACCAACGAAATGTGTAACCTGTGATAGGGATGCACACGAGGGCGATTATTCCGCCTCCATCTTCCCACTGTATCAATTGCAATGGCGGCCAAGCCGCCTGCCCTCGGGATTGTCCCATGTACATTGATAAGCGGGCTGTCCAAGAGATTCGGGTTAAGGAAAAAGTGCCTTACCCAGTAGCTCGCAAGTTACTAGCTAGTCGCAAACCCTGTGTTCTCCCGTCTGGCACCTATAGTTCTTGTTACCCCTCGCCCGTGAAGGATATGGCCACACAGACATGCGACCTCAAATTCAGTTCTGTGGTTTTGAAATCTCCCAGTGTTAAGGTAGCATCGCCATCCCCCTGTCCCGCTGTGTAACACACATTCAACCTCTCTCCTCAAGGGGCGAATCCACCAGCTACACAACCAGTAGGCAGGAAAGAGCAGTACGAGTACTCCCATGAAGACTTCCTCCGCCCCTCCAGCCAAACAACACCCGAGTCTTCCTTTAACCGGAAAGGCTTGAGGAAGTCTACCAAAGGCAAACTGTCTTCTCCTTCGCCAACTCGAAGATCCTGCTCGACCACGTGTTACCTTAAAGCGGCCGGCCTCCGTATCGCCGGTGCACACCACCTACCGTTTCTCAGAATTGGACTCCACGGACCGAACGCACAAGCAAGCCGATGCTTCGGTGGACCCCATGGAGCAGGATCCTCCTGCTTCTGTGCCCTGTAGTAGCGACTCTACATCGGATGTCTCTCGGCGGCCGTGTAGTTGACACCCCATACATCTCTTCCTCCTCATGACTGTCCTCCCATGGAACGTTCGCTTCCTTCTGTCCAACGAAGAGGATTTACAGCTGCTTTCAGCATCGCCGCATCCCCTTGTACTCTGCATTCAGGAAACGAAATTGCGCCCTAACGACCGCTTTGAGCTCTCGCATTACTTACCGATTCGTATTGATCTACCCCTGAGGTCGGCATTCCATCTCATAGGGGCGTCATGCTGCTCATACGGATGATATTCATAGTCAACCCATCTCCTTGACTACCCATCTTCAAGCTGTTGCAGTCTGCCTTTTCCCTCCCCGCCTCACATTTTCGCTCTGTACCATTTATGCCCATCTGTCATTCGATGTCACCAGGGCAGACTTCCTTCAGTTTATTAAGCATCTACCTCCCCCATTTTTGCTACTCGGTGACTTTAATGTGCATCATCCCCTTTGGGGTTCTCCCAGGACCTGTCAGAGAGGTGGCCTCTTGGCTAACCTTCTTAACCAACAACCTCAACTACCTTAACACTGGAGCACCCACTTTCCTTTTCGACTCCTCGCACACCTATTCCCGTTTGAACCTATCCTTTTGCACTGCCCAGCTTGCCCGTTGTTTCTGACACCTACTCGAACGACCATTTCCCATGTGCTCTCCGTTTGTTGGCTCCTACCTCATCCGCGTGCACGCCGAAATGGCAGCTTACTGAGGCTCAATGGAAGCTTTAGTCCTCCCTGGCGGTCTTTGAAGAACAAGATTTCCCAAGTTGTGATGACGAGGAGGACTACCTCATCAACGTTATTCTTACTGCTGCAGAACGTTCCATTCCTCGCACTCACTCTTTATCACGTCGTGTCCCAGTCCCTTGGTGGACTGAGGCATGCGGAGATGCAATTCGTGCAGAGAGACGTGCTATTCGGGTTTTTAACCGTCATCCTACGATCGCAAACTGCATTCATTATATACAGATGCGTGCAAAGTGTCGTCGCGTTCCTCGGGCTAGCAAACGAGCTAGCTGGATTTCATTCACTAGTTCTTTTAACTGTTCCACACCTTCCTATGTCGTGTGGGCTGACCTCAGATGCCTCTCTGGGACCAAGATCCATTCTCCCCATTTTCGGCCTCAACATATTGCGGAAGTTTCGAACTCTTCCCACTATCACCCTGCCTTCCTCCATCGAAAACGAGCGGAGGAGGCTCGGGTGATACTCTTCTCGAATCGTGGATGCTACAATGCCGCCTTTACTATGAGGGAGCTCGAACATGCTCTCATTTCATCCCAATCCTCCGCCCCAGGGCCGAATGCCATCCACATTCATATATTGCAGTACCTTTCCCTTGAGGGCAAACATTTTCTGCCTAGCATGTACAACCCCATCTTGGAAGAGGGCACATTTCCCGGGCGCTGGCGTGAAACCACTGTCATACCCATACCTAAGCCCGGCAAGGACAGAAACCTTCCCTCTAGCTATCGCCCCATCTCTCTTACCAGCTGCGTTTGCAAGGTGATGGACCTAATGATTCATCCCCGGCTGCTATGATGGCTCGAATCTCGCAATTTACTGACGAATGGACAGTGTGGATTTCCAGTGCGGCGTTCTGAAGTTGACCATGTCGTTACTTTGTCCACTCATGCCATGAATGGTTTTCTGCGGGAATCCCAGACTGTGTGCCTGTTTTTCGATTTGGAGAAGGCCTACAACAACTGCTGGAGAACTGGTATCCTCCGTGGCTTCTGTGGCCTCCTGCCCTGTTTCCTTCAGGTAGTTTTAAAAGATTGAGTTCTGAAGGTGTGTGTGGGTTCTGCCTTTGTCGGACACCTTTATGAAGTGAAATGGTGTGCCTCAGGGTTCCGTCCTGAGTGTCGTCCTCTTGCTATCGCCATTAAACCTGTCTCTCATCGGGCATCTCCGGCTCTCTTTTTATTGACGATTTTGCCATCTGCTGCAGTTCTCCAAGGACCTGTCTCACTGAACGGCGTCTTCAGCGATGTCTTGATCGTCTTTACTCTTGAAGCATCGCCAAAGGCTTTCGATTTTCCCTGCAAAACCGTCAGTATGAATTTCTGGCGATGCAAGTGGTTTCTCCCACCATCTTTACATCTTGGGCCTGTTGCCCTTCCGTTCGTTGAAAGTACGTAATTCCTGGAGCTCATGCTCGATAGGAAACTCTCTTGGTCCTCCCATGTATCTTACCTGGCAGCCCGCTGCACGCAGTTCCTCAATGTCCTATGTGTCCTCAATGGTACTTCCTGGGGTGCCGATCGAACCACCCTCCTCCGTTTGCACTGCTCCCTTGTCCGTTCGAAACTCGACTATAGGTGCTTTGTTTATGAGACTGCACGCCCATCCCTCTTACGCCGTCACTATCCACCATCATGGCATCTGTTTGGCCATGGGCGCCTTTTACACCAGCCCTTATTGAGAGTCTGTACGCTGAAGCTGTTGAAGTATACTGTCCTACTGCCATGACTTTCTCCCAGGCACGTATGTATGCCGTTTGTCTGAAATGCATGGCCACCCATCCCATGCCTCCTTTTTTTGATGATTCCTTTGATCATCAGTATGGGGCTCATCCTTCGTCTCTGTTACCTCCTGGTCTCCGCTTTCTGCACTTGCTACGGCAGTTTAACTTCACACTACCTGCACCTTTCCCCTGTTGGCTTTGTGAAGCAGCCTATGTTAACCTTGCCCTTCATTCACATCCCAAGGACACTACTCCAGTACCTTTTATACACTGATGGCACTCGGAGTGACTGTGGGTTTGCCTTCGTCATTGGCACCCGTGTCTTTCGATATCAGCTTCCGGCACACTCCTCAGTATTTACAGCCGAGCTCTTCGCCTTGTATCAGGCCACGGAGTACATCTAGCGACACAGCCTTTTCAATTGTGTCCTCAGCTCAGACTCACTCAATGCCCTTCAAAGGCTATGTGCGCTGTACACCACTCATCCCTTAGGTTTAATTAGTTCTAAGTTCTAGGCGACTGATGACCTCAGAAGTTAAGTCGCATAGTGCTCAGAGCCATTTGACCTTAGTGCAGTGGGTCCAGGAAAACTGTCGACTGCTCTCTCTTGGTGGAGCCAGTGCGATGTTTCTTTGGGTTCCTGGTCATGTCGGTCTGCCAGGAAACGAGGCTGCTGACGCTGCTGCCAAAGCTGCAGTCCTCGTACCTCAGCCCACGATAACCTAAATTCCCTCCGATGACCTCTGTGTTACCGTCTGTCAGGAGGTAGTGTCCCTTTGGCATCGTTAATGGTCCTCCCTTCACGGGAATGAGCTCTGGCTCATTAAGCCTCTCCCAGCGTCTTGGAAGACCTCATCTCAGCCCTCTCACCGTGAGGAGATTATTTTAACTCGGCTGCGTATTGGGCACTGCCTTCTTAGCCATCGTCATTTGCTGAGTGGCGCTACCCCACCACTTTGTACACATTGCTCTCAAGTTTCAACTGACCGCCACTTCCTGATGGAATGTCCATTTTCTTTATCTTTTATGTTCCCATTTGGGTTTGCTGTCTGAGTTATCGGCCGTTTAAGCAAATGAAGCATGGTCTGCCAGGTGCATTTTTCTCTTTATCCGCCAAAGCAATATGGAAAAGGCCACTTAATTTTTAGTTTTGGGCCTACGTTTCTGTAAGGTGTCTTTTTTAGCTTTTTTCCCACGTGCCTGTTTTTAGCTGTCTCCTACTATGTCAACTGGGACTGACGTGCAGTCGTTTTCTAACTCCTCTATTTCTTCCTGTTCTATAGTTTAGACTTGGGCGCATATGACACCAAATCAAACCATTCTCCTTGTTTTGCATTCGTCGATGTTCATCTTATATCCTCCTTTCAAGACACTGTCCATTCCGTTCTACTTCTCTTCCAAGTCCTCCACTGTCAATCAATGAATTACAATGTCATCGGCCAACCTTAAAGTTTTTATTTCTTCTTCCAGCTCCAAATTTTTCTTTTGTTTCCTTTACTGCTTGCTCATCTTTTAGTCCGTACACATCTCCAAGACCGTCATCCACGCCTGTCATCTAAGCCCGATGGTGTACCACAATTCACTCAGGACAGGTTGAAAGTGCCATTTTGTCTTGGACAATGTACTTTAACATGATCCGCCAGGTTCGCCATGAGAGCTAATGCGCTGCTTCCTGGACTCAGGTAGGCACGTTGGCCCCAGATATAATCTGTCAGGAGGACTAACGACAACGGCCAGTGTGCCGGCCAGCTTGGATGTCGTTTTTAGGCGGTTTTCCACATCCTGCTTGGTGAATACCGCGCTAGTCCCCAGGTCCCGCCTCAGTTACTCGATTCAGCTGGGGTACACTGATCCGATCCTGGGGGCTATGGGGTGGTGGCAGGAAGGGCATCTGACCACCCCTTCAAACTAACCTTGCCACATCCGATTGTAACCAGGCTGACACTGCAAAAACAGTGGGACAAGGGAGTCAGCAACAGACAGAATATACTTTAACCATTTGCGGCACGTGAACGGTTTCAAACTAGTCATTTCGGAAGTGATTCTATCCTCAGCCAGAACTTTTCGTGCAGCTTTCGTAAAGATATTGTTCAGTCGTTATCAAATCCAATCACGTATTCGCACAGTACTGGAAATTATAAATATATTAAGTGCAGTCACATGTCGACTGCATGCATAATAAATAAGTTGTAAATTTCTCCAATAATATATTTTTTGCTCAGCATTTTCTATCCACCGGTGTCTTACTTAACTATAGGACCATCGGATGGTAACATCAGAATAATTTTGATACACGCCAAGCATATTATTACAAATAATTACAGAGCTGTTGGACCATTCAAGAAAAAAGTAAAAGAGCTGTTTAGTTCAAACTTGCATTGCAGCCATTTTGGCACAGAAGATGACAATTTTCCCCGGTGTGCTTTAGCGTTATCGGTTCAGAATGGATAACCGAAGAAACAGGAAGTCGTCCCCATTTCAGCATACAAAAAGCAGTAGGATAGGTCACCACAGCCTTCCCTGTATGGTTGACCCGCAAGGACTGTAAAAGTACAACAGACATTTTCTCCAATACACTCTGATACCGGCTCTCGTCCATGGTGTTTGATATTGGATAGTTTGAGAAAACTGGCGCGGAATAGTGCAACAATCTTACCTAGCTCTAAATGTAGAAAAATACAAGTTAATGCGGACGAGTAGGAAAACAAACTCGTAATGTTCGGATACAGCATTATTAGTGTCCTGCTTGACATAGTCACGTCGTTAAATATCTTGGCGTAACTTTGCAACGTGATAAGAAGTGGATGAAGCATGTGAGGATTGTGGTACAGATTTTAAGAAAGGGTGGTTCGTCTGCAAGGGAGATCGCATATTGGACGTTAGTGCTACCTATTCTTAAGTATTACTCGAGGCTTGGGATCCTCACCAGGTCGAATTAAAGGGACTCATCGAAACAATTCAGAGGCGGGCTGCTAGATTTATTAGTGGCAGGTTCAGACAACACGCAAGTATTACAGAGATGCCTCGGGAACTGAAACGGGAATCCCTGAAGGCACGGAGCCAGTCTACTTTGTGAGGCGACTACACTATACACGCCGAAGCTACTTTGCTCGTGGCTGTCGCACATGCTGCCCTTTGCATTCGAATTTCGTTCACCCTCATGGTCGAATAATGTCGTTCTTCATTCTCTTAAACTTGTTTTCCGCCCTTTTTACCAATCAGAACTCCCTAGGGGCTGGACGAATTATTACTAACATGTCTTGGGTTGTCGGGTGTTCTGCCGGATATCAGCGTCGTACTTGCACGATATTTCGGTCACGTAGCTCGTAACCTTCATCAGGTGCGACCTGAGACTGCTCCTCGAGTGTTTTTTTTTTTTTTTATTTTTTTTTTAGCACATTTCATTCCCTTCCCTTAGGGGGGAGGGCGGGCTATTCTAGTGCTTGCATTGCACTTTTTAGCCTTAGGCGAGGTTTACAAATTTATTTTCTTTTTTATACAATTTAAAGTGCTTGCAGAAAGGTGCTTTACAATTTTTTGCAGTTTGACGTGGTCATTAACAATTAGCATTTAGTATTACATAATTAACAAGTTTATATAATTAACAAGGTTATAATAAAATTAACAAGGTTATATTTTGGTTTAACAAATAGTATAGTATAAGAATTTAACAACGAGATATGATTTGCAAGGTTATGTTTTAGTTCTTAATGTATATAGTACTAGAATTAACATGTTTATAATAATAGAATATGGAAAGGAAAAGGTTAAGGGAGAGATTTGTGGGTGTGACAGTAAGAGACAGAGATTTAAGCATTGTCATTTGGTGAGGTTTGAGGTGTAACATTGACATATGGTGATATATAATTGTGGTTATTTACGTTGGAGTGTGTAGTGTTTCTGTGTGTGATTTGTGTGTAATATTTCCGAAATTACGTCTGTGTTCGGTTGTGGAGCAGAGGTGAAGAGAGCATATGAGAAGAGGTTTTGGATGTTAGTCTGTGAGTAGTGTATAATGATGTTACTATTGTTACTTGCATTGTACAATTATTCAATTACTGCTATTTTCTATTTTCATATTATTTCAGTGGCAGAACAGGATTGAGTAATTGAAGAGTGTGCCGGCTTGTTTAATTGTGCGAGTGTTGTCGTTTTGTTGCTTGTGTGTTTGTGTGTTTGTGTGTGTGTGTGTGTGTGTGTGTGAGAGAGAGAGAGAGAGAGAGAGAGGGAGAGAGAGAGAGAGTGAGGGAGAGGGAACGAGGGAGAGAAGGAATATGTCTGTCTGTGTTTTATTGTCTGACGTCTAGGTGGGGAGGGGTAGTGGTATGGGTTGTCAGCGGTTCCATAGTTGGGGCTAGGTCTGGGAAGTGGTGTGATGTGTTTTGTGCTACCGTACGCGCTGGGCAGATATACTCGTGTTTGGGGAGTCGTTGAGTACGAGGTCTTGTTGTAATTAGGTGCCTCGTGATGGCTGGGTGTTGTGTGCTGTCCTTAGGTTAGTTAGGTTTAAGTAGTTCTAAGTTCTAGGGGACTTATGACCACAGCAGTTGAGTCCCATAGTGCTCAGAGCCATTTGAACCATAATTAGGTTTTCCATGTCAGGTCTTTGCGTTAGTATTCGTTGTCCGTAGTTCGCGCGCAGTTCCTCGAGTGGACCTGGTCCAGTATTTATGCCTTGGCCTTCCCCCACCACCAACGGCTGCAGGCGCTTCCTCTGTGGTCCGCGCCCATTCCCTGCGACCTGCTGGAGCGTTGTTGCTCCGTTTTCCGTCCGCTGCGGTTCTAGGTGTTCCCTCTGCGGTCCGCGCCCACCAACCCCGCTCCTGGGGGTTTCATCTACGGTCTGGGGTACCAAGCGTTCCCCCTGCGGTCCGCGCCCGCTCACCACGACCTGTTGGAGCGTTGCCGCTCCGTTTTTCGTCCACTGCGGCTCTGGATGTTCCCTCTGCGATCCGCGCCCACCATTACCACTTCTGGGTGTTCCATCTTCGGTCTGGTGCTCCTGGCAGTCCGTCAGGGGCTCGTTTTCCATCTCCATGTCTCTGGTTCTTCTGTTTGTGCAGTGTTGCAGCTGGCCCCGTTGCTCCTTTAACAATTCCAGAGCCGGATCCCAGGCTCTGCTTAGCTGGTACCCTGTGTCACGGTTCATAAGATCGTCAGCCATTTTAATTTCTATCGATTCTCTTATAACACTATCCCAAAATCTGGGTGTTTGTGCCAGAATCCTGGTATCCTCATACTTCATGGCATGATCTAGTTCTAGACAGTGTTCGGCAATGGCTGACTTAGTCACCTGTCTTAATCTAGTGTGCCTCTGATGTTCTTTGCAGATTAGGTGCCGCCACAGTCAAGAAGACATTATCATCCAAGCAAGCCATTACTCATCTGGAGATAGCGAGAGGAAGTACAGTTAGGGCAGCATGCCCCACAGTCTGAACCAGTAATAGTCGATCATATCATTTCAATGTTTCTTTAGATGTCATCTTATTGAGACTAACGTACCTCCCTGTTCATTACCACTTACAAATTGCTCAGTGTTCTATATCAAAAACAACCACGCCACCCGCAAAACCATCGACACATTGTGCATGCCCCATGTATCTCTCTTTCTTTATCTATCTATCTATCTGTCTGTGTATCTATATCTATCGCCGCCTCTCTCTCTCTCACACACACACACACACACACACACACACACACACACACACAGATGCTAGTACAATAGATATTATTTTCACGTGAGTAAATCAGACAGTGGAGCACTTTAACTTTGGATGCGCATCTCAACTTGGCACGAAATGTTGCCGCCGTATGAAAGTTCTGCTTGCCTTCACGCCCTCAAAAAATTTCGGGAAGTTTTTCTGCGAGATGTGCAGGATGTGAAACGTGAATCCATGTAGTTACTCGTTCCACCGAACCTCCACTATCACTGTGTAATTTAAAACGGCACCAGTAGTAAAAACACAAGAAGTTAAAACTAGCCACGAATACTTGCGTGCTTTACAGCTTCAGCATCCCTGTAATTGACCATATCAGAGCGACGTTCGCTCAGTTAGGCTGGGTGCGGCCAGAAAAGTTACGTGACTGCTATACGCAATGTCTACTTCATCGGCTCCTAACTGAGCAAGCACGCAAGTACTTACCTTAAGAGAGAAAATACCTGCCATGTCATCATAATCGAAACAGGTCTCACTTATCTCGTATCCTAC
Source organism: Schistocerca nitens (assembly GCF_023898315.1). Taxonomy (NCBI): domain Eukaryota; kingdom Metazoa; phylum Arthropoda; class Insecta; order Orthoptera; family Acrididae; genus Schistocerca; species Schistocerca nitens. The sequence goes on from NC_064614.1 coordinate 553,998,696, forward strand.
CCAGCACTTCGTGCACAATTCAGTGTCCTCTTGCATTTAAGAAGAAGCTGAAGTACCAGCTGGTTATAATTAAAGTGCAGTTACTCACAGACGTTCGGTGTGGGTTGTAATTATCGTATGACACCGAAACTGGGTAAATAAGCTGAGTTAACGCGGAACCGATTTACGCAGGACAAGGTGCAGATTTGATGCTGTACGCTGTTTGTATGACGGTATGACATCCACGCTGTCATTTGACAAGCCATAAAGTAAGTGAATAATATGGGTATCGAGAAGAGAGACTGTGCGCTGCTACTAATACTGTTTGATGTGAACGGCAATAATTACAGTGGTGCACTGAGGGAATATTGTCGACTGAAATGTCGAATCAAATGCTTTAAAGAAAATGATAATTAAGTTCTAAAACACGGGTGACCTTACCGTGGCATCTGGCAAAGAAGGCGTCCTATCTCGGCGAAAGTTATTGACGAGGTTGCTGCTGTTGCTGTAACTGACCATACGGCACGTGCGTCGGGTAGTGCTTATTCCCGTGCTGTGCCACGAATATAGACTGTACGGAAAGTTTTTCGGTCTATTTCACACTGGTACCCGTACAAGACCCAAGACTGCATCAACTGAAACCTTACGATCCGCAGCAACGTTCTGAATTTGTTCTGGAACGGATCAAAGTAAATGACAAGTACGTGATCAGTATTGTACTTGGAGAGACGAGGCACATTTTTCACTACAGGGTGCAGTGAATACATGGAACTGTCACAACATTTGGGGTACTGTTAAACCGCATGTTGTGCACGAAGAACCACTGCACTCGCCGTATATTACTGGTAAGGTGTGGATTCACAAGCACCTTTAGTCTTGGTCCGTTCTTCTCTGAAGACAAAATGGTTCAAATGGTTCTGGGCACTATGGGACTTAACTTCTGAGGTCCTCAGTCCCCTAGAACCTAGAACTACTTAAACATAACTAACCTAAGACATCACACACATCCATGCCCGAGGCAGGATTCGAACCTGCGAGCGTCTCACCCGGGTGTACCGTGACGTCTGCACTTTATCGAGACCTCCAAAACAGCATGTGATTCCTGTTTTGGAAGAAATTTGGAAATTTTTGGTAAGTTCCTATGGGACCAAACTGCTAAGGTCATCGGTCCCTAGGCTTACACACTACTTAATCTAACTTCAAATAACTTACGCTAAGGACGCCATTGACTCCCTACGGAGCTACGAACCGCCAGTCAAGGTATCATATATTTTTGTGGGACTATACAGCTCACTGGGATAGCCACTATCTGTACTAGTTTTGTTTGTTTTATGCTAAAGAACAAACCAATCTTCAGTCTAGATCGCAAAGTTATATTAACATTATTTCGCGCATTTCTGGTACTGCCATCTGGCACATACAGGGTGTTTCAAAAATGACCGGTATATTTGAAACGGCAATAAAAACTAAACGAGCAGCGATAGAAATACACCGTTTGTTGCAATATGCTTGGGACAACAGTACATTTTCAGGCGGACAAACTTTCGAAATTACAGTAGTTACAATTTTCAACAACAGATGGCGCTGCAAGTGATGTGAAAGATATAGAAGACAACGCAGTCTGTGGGTGCGCCATTCTGTACGTCGTCTTTCTGCTGTAAGCGTGTGCTGTTCACAACGTGCAAGTGTGCTGTAGACAACATGGTTTATTCCTTAGAACAGAGGATTTTTCTGGTGTTGGAATTACACCGCCTAGAACACAGTGTTGTTGCAACAAGACGAAGTTTTCAACGGAGGTTTAATGTAACCAAAGGACCGAAAAGCGATACAATAAAGGATCTGTTTGAAAAATTTCAAAGGACTGGGAACGTGACGGATGAACGTGCTGGAAAGGTAGTGCGACGGCGTACGGCAACCACAGAGGGCAACGCGCAGTTAGTGCAGCAGGTGATTCAACAGCGGCCTCGGGTTTCCGTTCGCCGTGTTGCAGCTGCGGTCCAAATGACGCCAACGTCCACGTATCGTCTCATGCGCCAGAGTTTACACCTCTATCCATACAAAATTCAAACGCGGCAACCCCTCAGCGCCGCTACCATTGCTGCACGAGAGACATTCGCTAACGATATAGTGCACAGGATTGATGACGGCGATAAGCATGTGGGCAGCATTTGGTTTACTGACGAAGCTTATTTTTACCTGGACGGCTTCGTCCATAAACAGAACTGGCGCATATGGGGAACCGAAAAGCCCCATGTTGCAGTCCCATCGTCCCTGCATCCTCAAAAAGTACTGGTCTGGGCCGCCATTTCTTCCAAAGGAATCATTGGCCCATTTTTCAGATCCGAAACGATTACTGCATCACGCTATCTGGACATTCTTCGTGAATTTGTGGCGGTACAAACTGCCTTAGACGACACTGCGAACACCTCGTGGTTTATGCAAGATGGTGCCCGGCCACATCGCACGGCCGACGTCTTTAATTTCCTGAATGAATATTTCGATGATCGTGTGATTACTTTGGGCTATCCGAAACATACAGGAGGCGGCGTGGATTGGCCTCCCTATTCGCCAGACATGAACTCCTGTGACTTCTTTCTGTGGGGACACTTGAAAGACCAGGTGTACCGCCAGAATCCAGAAACAATTGAACAGCTGAAGCAGTACATCTCATCTGCATGTGAAGCCATTCCGCCAGACACGTTGTCAAAGGTTTCGGGTAATTTCATTCAGAGACTACGCCATATTATTGCTACGCATGGTGGATATGTGGAAAATATCGTACTATAGAGTTTCCCAGACCGCAGCGCCATCTGTTGTTGAAAATTGTAACTACTGTAATTTCGAAAGTTTGTCTGCCTGAAAATGTACTGTTGTCCCAAGCATATTGCAACAAACTGTGTATTTCTATCGCTGCTCGTTTAGTTTTTATTGCCGTTTCAAATATACCGGTCATTTTTGAAACACCCTGTATTTGTCTTCTTCACTTCCTTCAAGTTTGAACTACAAGAAAAGTTCTTTGATTAGATCTGTGTTTATGTTGTACTAGCGAACCCGGAAATGCTTTCCCACGTGTATTGGAAGTGTATATATGTTCCCTCTCTCTTTCTCTATTCTCTCTCTCTATGTCTGTCTCCTCCCCGAGGGAGGATCCGAACCTCCTGGGGGGGGGGGGGGGGGGGCAGGGGGGAGCCGCGCGAAGCGTGGCAAGGCGCCCTAGACCGTGCGGCTAGCCCACGCGGCTGCTTTGGAAGAGTGCAACTGTGTGGAGACCACTGTTTTCATGCGATGTGGGGTAACACGCTATGTCGCTCACCCAATGCAATCTTTCACGATCGTGCTAGCTCTTAAGGTTTCCCATATACATCATCTGTAAGATAACATGATCTGAACTCACGTGACTCCTGGCTCTGGGGATATATATAGAACGCGTTTGCCAGAGACAAGTTCAGCCTCTACCTGATCTCATGACTAGCATACAAGAACACTTTTCTCATATTCCACCAGAACTGCTGCGAGCTGCTATTGATCACGCCGTTTTAGGTTGCAGCATCTCGTTAATAGTGCTCCTATTGAAGAAAATTTGTAAGCGGTAGTTAATAATAAAATCAACTCTGCCTTACTAACACGTTTGACCTTTCCTGGCCACGTCCCGTTCCTGATTCGTTACATATGGAAAATTTTCTATACGTCTTTCTTGCATTCACAGCACCAGATTTTCTCCTGGTGGCCAAAATTGTTTTCCAGCGTAAATTGTTTCCACGTTAACGCATTAGAAGTTCCTCTGTCAAACGATAATTACAACGCACACTGGACCTCTGTGAGTAGCTGCAATTTAAATTCAACCAGCTGGAACTCCTTGTGTCACACTAATAACATGTCAGAAAAACGTAACGCATAAGGGCAATTCTTCTGTCAAACAAAGTGCTACTGCTCCTATCATTTCCTAATAACGCTTCTTTCTGTCTTCCTTTTTCTATGACTCGTACCAGTTTTTTCCCCTTATGTCCATAAATAATGCTGTTCTTTCTCGCTCTCTTAACCCCCCCCCCCAACCTTTTTTTCATGTCCATTGCTAGTAGCGCTGGTAGCTTAAGCTCACATTCCCGCAATTTGTATTTATCACTGCACTTATCGTGATAAAATGTAAAGCTGTGTATTTTATCGGCTCTGTTGCAACTTTTAAATACAGTGTTATGCAATATATTAGATGTATCTTATAATTGTCGTACTATATGTAAAATACGTAGGATGCCTGATTAGAAGTAAGAGATGTCCTGATGGCAATAAACTTGCAGGTTAGATAAAGCAATAAAAATAAATAAAACAAATCAAGGGGAACACTCAGTATGCGGATTCACTCACTATCTGTAAGGACGAGACGCAAGCCTCTCTTCCAGACCATAACATTACATACATCTCTAAGTGATCCACACTCATATATTCAGAAATACGAGGGCAGTTCACTAAGTAATGCAACACATTTTTTTTTCTCGACCAATTTTGGTTGAAAAAACCGGAAATTTCTTGTGGAATATTTTCAAACACTCCCGCTTCGTCTCGTATAGTTTCATTGACTTCCGACAGGTGGCAGCGCTGTACGGGGCTGTTAAAATGGCGTCTGTAATGGATGTGCGTTGCAAACAACGGGCAGTGACCGAGTTTCTTTTGGCGGAAAACCAGGGCATCTCAGATATTCATAGGCGCTTGCAGAATGTCTACGGTGATCTGGCAGTGGACAAAAGCACGGTGAGTCGTTGGGCAAAGCGTGTGTCATCATCGCCGCAAGGTCAAGCAAGACTGTCTGATCTCCCGCGTGCGGGCCGGCCGTGCACAGCTGTGACTCCTTCAATGGCGGAGCGTGCGAACACACTCGTTCGAGATGATCGACGGATCACCATCAAACAACTCAGTGCTCAACTTGACATCTCTGTTGGTAGTGCTGTCACAATTGTTCACCAGTTGGGATATTCAAAGGTTTGTTCCCGCTGGGTCCCTCGTTGTCTAACCGAACACCATAAAGAGCAAAGAAGAACCATCTGTGAGGAATTGCTTGCTCGTCATGTGGCTGAGGGTGACAATTTCTTGTCAAAGATTGTTACAGGCGATGAAACATGGGTTCATCACTTCGAACCTGAAACAAAACGGCAATCAATGGAGTGGCGCCACACCCACTCCCCTACCAAGAAAAAGTTTAAAGCCGTACCCTCAGCCGGTGAAGTCACGGTTACAGTCTTCTGGGACGCTGAAGGGGTTATTCTGTTCGATGTCCTTCCCCATGGTCAAACGATCAACTCTGAAGTGTATTGTGCTACTCTTCAGAAATTGAAGAAACGACTTCAGCGTGTTCGTAGGCACAAAAATCAGAACGAACTTCTCCTTCTTCATGACAACGCAAGACCTCACACAAGTCTTCGCACCCGAGAGGAGCTCACAAAACTTCAGTGGACTGTTCTTCCTCATGCACCCTACAGCCCCGATCTCGCACCGTCGGATTTCCATATGTTTGGCCCAATGAAGGACGCAATCCGTGGGAGGCACTACGCGGATGATGAAGAAGTTATTGATGCAGTACGACGTTGGCTCCGACATCGACCAGTGGAATGGTACCGCGCAGGCATACAGGCCCTCATTTCAAGGTGGCGTAAGGCCGTAGCATTGAATGGAGATTACGTTGAAAAATAGTGTTGCGTAGCTAAAAGATTGGGGAATAACCTGGTGTATTTCAATGCTGAATAAAACAACCCCTGTTTCAGAAAAAAATGTGTTGCATTACTTATCGAACTGCCCTCGTATCTTACCTCTTACAAAAACACACAGACAGCTGACATACACGAACGAATCACCTCCCCTTCTAACAGCAGCTTTCCCTAGGTCGTTGGAGCTACGCAGCAACTACAGAGATAAGCTTTTTGTAAAAGGCGCTTGTCATTATTGTTCTCAATACGGTCGTTGGACAAGTGCTCATCACTAAAGTCTTATAAAGCTTACTCTGAGACGTTACTACTACGCTCTCCACCAGGTTCCTGTCGGGGTGAGACCGATTTTGCCGTGGGGACACCATTCACTCCCTACGAACCTACGAACCGTCAGTCATGGTATCATATATTTTTGTGGGTCTACACAGCTCACTGATAGACACTATCTGCACCAGTTTTGCTAGTTTTATGCTAAAGTAAAAACCAATCTTCAGACTAGATCGCAAAATTTTATTAACATCATACACTATTTGGTGCATTTCTGGTACTGCCATCTAGCACATATTCGTCTTCTTCGCTTCCTTCAAGTTTGGACTCCAATAAGTTAATAGACTGGCACCACTAGCTCAACGCTAGGATTACAGAATGCTACTCCACTTTATCAGCAAGCAGTGCCATGGATCCACTGTGCATCGTGGCTGTTACTGAGTGGTGCTGTTGATAGCCACGCAGAAGGGGGCAGCCAGGCCACGAGCGGTCGTCCGACACGAATGTTGCCAACCAACCGACGGAATGTCGGCCAGCTGCGTAGAGTCGACCCTGACCCTAGTGAAGTACTCCGGTATCCTTACTCTGCGCAGGCCCTCCTTGCGTAGCTAGTGGCTTCAGCCGCTCCCACCTCGTGACCGCCTCTTGTCGCGACGCTATAGCCCTCTGGCGGCCGGCCCCGTCTACGAGGAAGATTTGGTATCTGTGGGTTGTGTCCTCAGAAGCTGTTTGCTTGCCGATATATATACGAGTTCGCTGGCCCGAGAAGGATCCCCACTCCTTCTCGCATCCGCTCCGACCCCCTTTTTCTACGTCTTCCTCTATCGCCCCCCCCCCCTTTTCTCGACTCTCACCTCTTCTCCCCCGTCATCGATCTGGCTCCTCCCCCCGTCCCTGTCTGTCGCTATGTCGCCTCTATAGCGCTGTTTTAAGTGAGTGTTCGGTGTTGTGCGTCCCCTGTCAGTGTTGCGAATAGCCAACATACTGTCGCTACTTGTGTTTTTTTATCTCGTGCGAACAGAAACCAGATTGTCGCCATGTTTCTTAATGGTACCTGTGTACTTACGATACGGATGAAGACACTCTTCATCCGCATCGTCGCCACCGTGTTTTTATATTTTAAATTCCGCGACTTCCCACCGTTTTACTGTTATTAACAAAGTCACCATTTTATCGTCTTTCTTATTGTTTGTCATCTTACCATTGTGTTGTTTAACTCTTCTCTCGGCTGTAGAGCGGTGTATTAAGCTGATGTCAGCCTGCCTCCCTCCTCCCTCTGGGAGGGGGGAGGGGGATCGAAAATCAATAAAGGAAAAAAAAAAAAACGAGAAGGATGTACCAAGTTTGGGGATTGGCCATAGCGTCGCGACAAGAGGCCGTCATGAGGTCCGAGCGGCCGAAGCCACGAGCTACGAAAGGAGGGCCTGCGCAGAGTAAGGATACCAGAGTACTTCACCAGGGTCAGCCTCGACTCTAAGCAGTTAGCCGACATTCTGTCGGTTGGTTGGCAACATTCGTCCCGGACGACTGCTCGTGGCCTGGCTGCCCGCTTGTGCGTGGCTATCAACGGCACCACTCAGTAACGGCGACGACGCACAGTGGATCCATGGCACTGCTTGCTGATAAAGGGGAGTAACATTCTGTAATCCTCGTGTTCATTGATGTCATTGTCAACCCGATCTCCTAATAATTTTTTGGTTTGTACCCGACCCTCAGAGTTTTACTCGGTCGGCTCTTTGGTGGTAAATATGGACAGCGGTATTGTACTATACACTAGTTGTCGTTTGAAAATTTGTTCTGATATTATATCGCCCTTCCTTTCTAGTTTATACCCGAGCATTAATGTTTTAATGAATCAGCTCATGGTTGGAAATACAGTCGGAACAATTGTTTCAAGACACAGGTTGCCGTTAAACAAGCAGGGGTATTGTGGCTAGATTTAGATGTTAACCGGTTCAATTTCTTGACTGTAATTGCATTTGAGATAATCTGAACTACCTGTTGTACTAAGCTGTATTTGAAAGTGCGGGTCATTATTGATGTATTATTAACTGTATCTGGTGGTTCCACTGAGTGAGTTCTCTTGTATTAAGTGTTTACATGTAATGCTTTAAAACGTTCCTTCAGAGAGGCCTCCGCAATTGAGAAGCAATTTAACTTTTGACATATTAACAGCCCACTGTCACCAGGGTTTTAGTCAGAAGAATATTGTCAAAAAGGACAGGTTGGGATATAGTCGCACCTTGGTTTGTGATTGAAATGAAAAGGTTACTCGCTTTGAAGCAAGCCTAATCATTGGCATAATTGTTTCCTAATTTAACGTTTAAGCATAGGTGCACATCTTAACACCGAACTTTTCGACATGCAGTTCCCGAATTAAAAAAAATAATAATAATAATAAAATAAAAAAATACATCTGTTTGAGTAATTGAAACACTCTTGTCATCAATATTACTTATGTTTTCATGTGTTGCAGTTGGGCATTTGATAAGAAAAACTGTGTCCAGGGCGGTAGTAAACACCGCTGTTTCAACCGATAAAGGCCGGCCGGAGTGGCCGAGCGGTTCTAGGCGCTACGTCTGGAGCCGCGTGACCGCTACGGTCGCAGGTTGGAATCCTGCCTCGGGCATAGATGTGTGTGATGTCCTTAGGTTTAAGTAGTTCTAAGTTCTAGGGCACTTATCACCGCCATTTGAACCATCACCCTATAACAGGCGGGATGCAGATCCGGGGGCTTGTAATCATTGTCATGTTGTTCTTGTTTTGATTTCTCTTGTAAAATATTATTCATTACACAAATTTGATAATTTGTAAGGAAAACAAACTTATGATCATATATTTTAAATAAAAATATTGTGTGAAAAAAAGTAACACTGGTGGGTCCTCCCTTCCACGTTTCTCTTAATACCAGTAAATACCACGTCTCACTATGTACATTAAAAACATATAGTCTATATCCGTCCAAATGTTCATTAGAATATCGTGTAAAAGTTTGAAGTAAATAGGTCAAGACATTCCCAAATTTTTGGGAACAACGTTAAGCAACGACTTGTCTTTATATAGCTGTAAAGCATGATGTTACAGTCAGATTTAACGAATTTTCCCCCATATGAAGCTAAATAATTACTATATAACAGCGTCTAGTACGCTTAAGTGAAACAATTTTTTAGTAATTCAAACATCAATGTAATGAAGTGATACATGAATCTTGTAATTAGTACTGACATTAAACTTACGCATAGGTAACACTGTTAGAGTATTGTAAAATGACATGTACGAGTGTGAAAAGCTCTCTTGTTCCTTAGCTTCTCTCTTGCGCTTTTGTTCTCTTACGATTAGGTCTTGTTGGGAACTAGGTCTTCCGTGACCACTGCCGCTGAGCTATGTTACTAAATGTGACTTGTATTTATGAGTGTAGACTGACTGTTCCTCAAAGCATAAAAAATATACTGCATATTATGATTATGTTATCTGAAGATCCTCCTTCATTTCGGATAAAAAGAAAGAAATTGATATCATTCATAAAAAGTGAGGAAATTAAATACGGAAGCTTTTCGTTTGGTACGTGGTTATTTCAAAAGCCATTTTTTGTGCAATTGTTTGCAGTCATCTATTTTTCTCGAAGTCTGATAATTGTTCTGAGTGCGATTATTACGAAAGTGTGCCGTGTGGCTCGTGTTTGGCCCAATTCTTATTTTACATCTTGTTTTTACCGTACTGCCACCTCGGTATGTTAATTTTCAATGACTGGTGTCACTGAGTTGCTGCCTTGCCTGCCCGTGAGCGGCAGCAGCAGCGCTTATCGATATAGGCCCTTCCGTATTATCTTTGCTGGACTGCTATTAATTCCCGGCCGTCGTGTGTTGCGAGTTAGTTGGGACTTGGCAGTGTTGGAGTTGGCACGCGGCACAAGTTCAGTCGGGGCGCGGCAGCAGCTAGGTTCCGACCGCCATGACTCGCCCGACGGTTTCCGACACACATGATTGGAGTGGGGACGAGTTTGTTTGGTGGTCGGTCGATCGTCTTGCCGGACGATGTGTTTATGGCCGGCGATCGCTTATGGGTTGGCTGTGTGTGCTGACTCGTGATTCGTCCCTGTTATTGTACAGTCACTGCCGTTAGCATAGTCTAGTTCCTCGTGCAGGTGTTCATGAAACTGTGTGTAGTTTGTGTGATTTTGACCGACAAGTTATTTTAAATGATGCGGGCGTACTGGCTCTGAGCAGTCGGTCGATTGACGTGGAGCAGCGAGGAATTCTCGGCGGGGCGTAGTACGGCCGGGGCCCGCTGGCGGTCTCTACGTGGTGTCGGAGTGTGTGGCGCTGTTCCCATTGCTACGAGGTCCGTGGCTCACCGAACCTGCACACGAAAGTTGAGTTTTGATTCAACCTACCAGTAAGTCAAGACTGTTCACATTGTGTCGTTTGGAGTTCGTAGTCGTCTGCTGTGATATTTCCGCGAGCAACAAAGTGGTTTTCAAGTTGGAAAATTCTAGCCACCCTCCGGCAGAGTTTCACTGTATTTGGTTATTTGAATTGAAGTGCACCAGCGGATTTTCTGCCTTGTGGCCGTTAACTTCCGGTTACCTGCCCTGGCCGTTGACGTAAATTTCAGGCAGTGTGGTTTCCTCAACGTGTTGTTGCTGTCCAGCACGGTGTGTAGTTTGACAGTTCCGTGTATGATTGGTTGTGGGTGCCAATATCTTCTACGTTGTTCCGTTGAACACCCTGTTGTGCCCTGGTCTGGTGAACTGGACGTTATCTTGTCAGTGGGTCCACTGACTGTCGATCGGCTGGGTTGTCGTCGGATCGTGAACGGTTGGCCCGACTGCCTCTCTCACCTAAGCGAGCGTTATTATTTGAATTACAGGCCGACCCTCGACCATCTGGGCGACCTTGTGTGGACTGCCTTAATTTTTTTTTACTCTAAAGGCCTTCAGCCTCGTTTAAAGAACTGTTTCACGTAAGCTCTTTGTTATTTTTTAAAAAAAATTAATGTTTTGGAATTTTAAGTGTTAGGTGTCCAGCCGTTTTGAATTTAAGTTGTTTATTTGAGCCTGACTAAAGAACTGTTTTAAGATAAGGCTTGCCTTTCAAATCTCTGATTATGCTTGCGTTTTAAGTTATTGGCCTTCAGCCGTTTTTAAATTAAAGTAGCTTTCATCCAGTAATTAAGTCCCAAAGATTAAAGCTGAGTGTTAAAAAAAAATTTTTTTTTCGCCTCTTGAATGTTTGATCAAATAATAAAGTTGTATGTTCGAGTGTAACTGACAGCCTCTATTTTTGCCCCTTTCCGCAATTTACACTATCTGTCTTGTCCTGCTGGTTTAGCAGGGCGTTTCACGTTTCTTTTCGCAGTCAGTAAAACACCAAGCGAATTATTTCTAAGTTAACTGTGGGATGTCCCTATTTTACAGTTTTAAAGTAAATGAAAGTTAGAACTATTATCATCATTCATGAATTCCACGAAAATTGGTGAGGTTATACCAAATATAAAAAAGGCCCCAGTTTCCTTATAATGTTACCGCCAAAGACAGAATTCCGATAATTAATTTCTAGAAACATTTAGTGCTTTTGATCTTCAGAAAGTAAAGCAAATTCCATACAATTACAGGCGACAATGTTACAATGTATATAGATCTATGGCACAACTTTTATTTGCATTTTATTTTTCAACATATTCGACACACAGATGCAGTTTTTCTGGTTATGAAATTAGTTGAAATTATTCATCTCTTCATGGAAAACAGTTTCCATGGACTAGAAACATACACTTTTTCCATTACTGGTTATTGAAGTTTGTACAACAAATGACACACTTTTTACTGTGGACGGTGGAAACTATTCTGATTCCCGCTTCTTCCAACGTGGTTTGCAATGAGGTTAGTAGTGTTAACCTTAATACGTAATCATTGTCACAATATTGAAACGGACTCGACAGAAATCAGTGCAGCATCAGAATTAAGCCTCATTCTCTTGTTACAAGGGGACAACAAAAAAATGGCTCTGAGCACTATGGGACTCAACTGCTGAGGTCATAAGTCCCCTAGAACTTAGAACTACTTAAACCTAACTAACCTAAGGACAACACACACATCCATGCCCGAGGCAGGATTCGAACCTGCGATCGTAGCGGTCGCGCGGTTCCAGACTGTAGCGCCAGAACCGCTCGGCTACCAGAGGCCGGCAAGGGGACAACACAACGTGGTTGTTAAAAAGTAGTTCTCCCAGATACTGTTATGATGCTTCTGCATTTGTGGCTCACTCAAATTTATAGGATGATCGTCAGTTCCAATATAGTGTAGTTTCATGTATAAATCCACATTTACTGTAGGTCTAAATCTCTGTAATTACTGACAGTTTTGAAAAACAAATCGTCTCTAAAACTTCCAAGTTGTAAACCAATTATTAATTTTGTGAAAGTGACCTCGTCCCCATATACTGTACAGCCTATATTTAAGTAACTTCCTAATTTCAGCTATTTGTCACTGTAGCATTATTTAAATGACAGTTTCAAATGAAGCAAGTATCCGAAAGCCTCGTCGGAACACAGTACTGTCGCCATATGCTTACTTTCCGGAATACTGAAACGCAGAGAAACTGCCGTCACTGCTAGAGCCATTACCACATTTCAGCGTACATGATGCTAATGCGAACGTACAGCCATCCGATACGCTTACATTAGCCTCGCCCGCATTGAATTTCATGCGAAAGCTGCTAGTTAACCGATATGCTATTAACAGGAGCAGTGCCACGTGTGGCCTTGCGAAAACGCGTGTGTGCATGGCATTCGAAACACGTAAGCCAGAAAGAAGCAGAGAATGTGACATTTTTAATATTTATCCACGCAGGTGTGAATTTAACTCCGAGCGTCCAAAAACCGAGGGACTTAATTGCAATCATGCTTCATTCTCTATTGTCTCTATACAATACCGAATTAAAGTCTGATATACGAGACAAATTCCACGTGTTAACATTAAGTTTCATAAGTCGTACGCGCCGAATATATTTCATACTTGAGCAGAAAGAGGCAGAAGATCTGCTGACTTAATCTGTAAGGCGGCATTTCTACCTAACGATATCCCATTTAAAGTATGGTTTATGTTATCAGTACATCAAATAAATTACAGAAGTAAATGGCTGGAATTCCGTCGTAAATTGTATTAAACAGCCACAGCAGAGAATCCTGATAGCAATGCAAATACACTCCTGGAAATTGAAATAAGAACACCGTGAATTCATTGTCCCAGGAAGGGGAAACTTTATTGACACATTCCTGGGGTCAGATACATCACATGATCACACTGACAGAACCACAGGTACATAGACACAGGCAACAGAGCATGCACAATGTCGGCACTAGTACAGTGTATATCCACCTTTCGCAGCAATGCAGGCTGCTATTCTCCCATGGAGACGATCGTAGAGATGCTGGATGTAGTCCTGTGGAACGGCTTGCCATGCCATTTCCACCTGGCGCCTCAGTTGGACCAGCGTTCGTGCTGGACGTGCAGACCGCGTGAGACGACGCTTCATCCAGTCCCAAACATGCTCAATGGGGGACAGATCCGGAGATCTTGCTGGCCAGGGTAGTTGACTTACACCTTCTAGAGCACGTTGGCTGGCACGGGATACATGCGGACGTGCATTGTCCTGTTGGAACAGCAAGTTCCCTTGCCGGTCTAGGAATGGTAGAACGATGGGTTCGATGACGGTTTGGATGTACCGTGCACTATTCAGTGTCCCCTCGACGATCACCAGTGGTGTACGGCCAGTGTAGGAGATCGCTCCCCACACCATGATGCCGGGTGTTGGCCCTGTGTGCCTCGGTCGTATGCAGTCCTGATTGTGGCGCTCACCTGCACGGCGCCAAACACGCATACGACCATCATTGGCACCAAGGCAGAAGCGACTCTCATCGCTGAAGACGACACGTCTCCATTCGTCCCTCCATTCACGCCTGTCGCGACACCACTGGAGGCGGGCTGCACGATGTTGGGGCGTGAGCGGAAGACGGCCTAACGGTGTGCGGGACCGTAGCCCAGCTTCATGGAGACGGTTGCGAATGGTCCTCGCCGATACCCCAGGAGCAACAGTGTCCCTAATTTGCTGGGAAGTGGCGGTGCGGTCCCCTACGGCACTGCGTAGGATCCTACGGTCTTGGCGTGCATCCGTGCGTCGCTGCGGTCCGGTCCCAGGTCGACGGGCACGTGCACCTTCCGCCGACCACTGGCGACAACATCGATGTACTGTGGAGACCTCACGCCCCACGTGTTGAGCAATTCGGCGGTACGTCCACCCGGCCTCCCGCATGCCCACTATACGCCCTCGCTCAAAGTCCGTCAACTGCACATACGGTTCACGTCCACGCTGTCGCGGCATGCTACCAGTGTTAAAGACTGCGATGGAGCTCCGTATGCCACGGCAAACTGGCTGACACTGACGGCGGCGGTGCACAAATGCTGCGCAGCTAGCGCCATTCGACGGCCAACACCGCGGTTCCTGGTGTCTCCGCTGTGCCGTGCGTGTGATCATTGCTTGTACAGCCCTCTCGCAGTGTCCGGAGCAAGTATGGTGGGTCTGACACACCGGTGTCAATGTGTTCTTTTTTCCATTTCCAGGAGTGTAGTTCAGCACAGATTAGGCAAGTTATAGTAAACACTGTAGAAGATCGTATGGCAGTGTTGGCCGGGAGGCCCTATTAGGGGGAGTTCGGCCGCCGTGTTGCAAGTCCTCTGTAGCTGACACCACATCGGTGACTTGCGAGTCAATGATTATGAAAGACACACAACACCCAGTCCCCTGCCGGGAATCGAATTCGGGCCCCCTGCGTGGTAGGTGGTAACGCTACCGCTACGCTACGGAGGCGGGAGCTGTATTTCAATTACTTACGAAGCCGGATGGTTTGAGATTGGACGTAATGGCCGATACTAGTCACTACCTATAAATAAAGGTTACTTCTCAATGCAACTTAAGACAGAATTCCACCCATTTATTCGAATAAAAAAAAAAAACTTGCCGTCCTACGTCCCCTTCAGCATTCTTGAGGTCTGTAAATAAGTTACTAACGAGCGAGCTTTTCACCAGATTATAATGTTGTCGTCTGTACTGCACAGGTCTCCCAACATAGGGAAAGGCCTTGACGAATGACTAGGTCTCAATAATTAGTATAATGTAGTTATGGTACCACATTTTCTTGCTTCGTTACTCGAAGAACATTTAGTGACCGCAACACGTCTGCTTACGCCATACGGCGAGAAATCCGCAACAAGGAAGAATACAGAAGCTTAAGAAAATGGTTCAAATGGCTCTGAGCACTATGGGACTCAACATCTGAGGTCATCAGTCCCCTAGAACTTAGAACTACTTAAACCTAACAAACCTAAGGACATCACACACATCCATGCCCGAGGCAGGATTCGAAGCTGCGACCGTAGCGGTCGCGCGGTTCCAGGCTGCAGCGCCTAGAACCGCTCGGCCACTTTGGCCAGCAAGCTTAAGAAAAACCATAACTCTGCACTCGGTGCAGCATCGTTGCAAGAGAATAAATGTTATATGCCGTGTGACACATCAGTGCTGATTATGTACACGGAGACCAACAGTGCACGATGAGCACTTGTTGGGGACACTTCTCACATAGTTTTTTAGAGATAGGTACGAGTACGTCCCACTTCTCCACAAATATCCAAACAATGGCGTCATGTATGTCACATGCTATGCGAGAGCGTTCCACGGGTGCTTTACGGAATTGGTCTCCATCAAATACTCTGGCTACTCGATTTACCTTTACGTCTACATATCTACTCGGATCTTTAGTACAGTACGTGGAGAAGGATACTTGATGTCAACGTGATCCTTACTTCTGCTATTGTAATAGACAGCTATCGTTCTACTTGTCTTTGTTACAGGCGTTGTAGCCCGTTTATCGACTTTCTAAAACAGCTGACATCCAGTACCCAAAGTGGATATATTGTTCAAGTTTCTCAGTATTTCCTTACGGTGGTCCAGCGACGGCGCGTTACCGAACACAATGGCACCGTCAGCGAGCAGTCTGATACCACTGCTCATCCTCTCTGATAAAATGATTCAGTGCATTTAGGGGATTAGAGATCCTATTATCCTTTCTGATGTTACATTAGTTGCTCTTGAACATTCGCCATTCGTCTGATCGAACATTGGTTATTAGTCGCCGATAAGGTACAATACGAAGCTATGAAGGAATGTCTACTTTTTCTCGACACAGCACTGTAGGCATGGATACTGACATCCGTGAAGACGTCAGCGGATACTCCACCATGGAAAGCCGAACGCAGTCCTCCAAATTGTCAACACTACACACAGTGACCCGACAGCCTGCAATGATGTCACTACACGGATGACTTCACCCGACCATACCATTAGTCATTTCCTATCCTGTTCCACTCGCAAAGAGAGCCATGCATAAACGACTGTCTCTATACCTCCGCACGAGCCCTATTTTTTCTTTCATCTTGGTGGTCCTTACGCGAAATGTACGTTGTTGGTAGTAGACTCGTTCTGCAGTGAGTTCCAAATGCTAGTTTTCTTTAAATTTTCGCAATAGTAGCAGAGGTTGAAAGTACCGCTTCAGTTGTAAATTAATTTATTTTCACACGACCGGTTTCGGACTGTTATAAGCCCATCCTCAGGTGTCGTAGCTCTGCTGTGGTCCCCGAGCGCCGCGTGTACCAGGCGCGGCGTGCTGCCTATGAGCGCAGAACAGGGACCACACCTGAGGATGGGCTCATACCAGTCCGAAACCGGTCGTATGTAAATAAATTAATTTACAACTGAAGCGGTATTTTCAACCTCTGCTATACTGCTCAGTTGCGGGTCTTCTGCCAACAGGATTGTTTTTCGCAGTAGCGTTCCGCGGCGGGAACGTCTTCCCTCCAGAGATTACCATTTCAGTTCACGAAGCGTCTCCGTAATACTCGGGGACTGATGGAACTTGCCGGTAAAAAATCTAACAGTACACCGCTGAACCTCTTCGATGACTTCCTTTAATTTGACACCCTGCGAATTCCAAACAGTCAAGCTGCTCTCAACGATGGGTCACCCGAGTATTCTATATGCAATATTCTTTATATATGGGCCACATTTTCCTAAAATTCCCCCAGGAAATCGAAGTTGACCAGTCGCCTTTCCCATTAATTCATACCTGATCGTTCCATTACAAATCGCTTTGCAAGCTTGAATATTTAAGCTGCATGCTACTAATGTTGTATTCCAACATAATGGCTTTCCTGCTCATCTCCATTAACTTGTAGTTTTCTACACAAAGAGGAACGTGCCATTCATGACAAAACTAAAAATTTATCTAAGTTATTTTCTATTTTTCTGCAGTCGGGCGACGTCGACACTTTCCCGTACACCACAGCGTCATCAACAGACGGCCACAGATGGCTACTCACCGTGCCTGTTCGATCATTTATGTGGATACAGAAAAAAGAGCGGCCTTGCTAGACACTACTGGAGCACTGCAGACGACGCACTTGTCAATAATGAACGCTAGCCGTCGAGGAAAACGTAGTGGGTTCCATTATTTAAGAAATCTCCAAACCAGTCACGTATCTCTGAACCTATTCTGTATGCTAGTAACTTCGTTGTTGTAGGTAGGCACCCTGTAAAACGCCTTAGAGGAATGTAGGAATATGGAATTTGTCTGTTGTCCATGATTCATGGCTCACAGGATATCATGTGACAAAAGGGCAAACTGAGTTTCGCACGAGTGATACTCTCTGAGTCCGTCCTGATTTTCGTCTCAAGGATATTTATTACGTTCCAATTACGAATGTACTCAAGAAGCCTATTCTAAGGATATTTGTCTGGTCTGATCCACGTCAACTATAATACTCATATTTTAGTTTTTGGGACATAAAACCACTTTGGGGCATGAAACCACTTTTCCTGGTTACCAATGCCTGATGGTTGTATAAAACCGGAATTCATATGAGATGATCATTTTCTTGCACTTCCGCTAGAAAAACTACAAGGATAGTTTAAGTGCCGTCGACGGTGACATAATTCGAGACAGACTTCATGCTCAGATTGTGGAAGAATGGCGAAGAAATCGTGCCCTCTCCAAGTAACAATCCTGGCATTTGCCGTATGTAGAAATTTGTACCAATGACCCTGCTAATGCTTTCGATATTCAGTTGAAGGAGTCTGATAGTTGGTCCAATGTTTCTTGTTAATGGGCTCTGAAAAGAACTGTTTCTGCTATTTAGTTGATTTGTCCTTGCCAGGAGATCCTATGGATAGTCTGGCTGCCTTTAATCACTGTTGCTCAATTAGCACCTTCTTAGCTCAAAAGTTGAGGACTCGAAACAACATCCTCCATAAGCTGTGCGGAACTACCTGGGGATTTTCAGCAACCACCCTGCGATCTTCAGCTCTGGGCTTCGTGTACTCAAGTGCTGAGTATTGTGCACCTGTTTGGACTAACAGTCATGATACAAGACTTCTTGATACCCAGCTGAATATGACAATGCGCTGAATATCTGGCGCAGTCAGATCTACTTCAGTTTATTGGCTTCCACTCTTAACCGGTATAATGCCTCCCGATCTGCGCAGAAGTACTAACCTTATGAGATATTTCCACAAGATCTCCATGAGTTCTAACCTACCCGTTCATAGCGACCTGCCACTTTTAAATCGTAAGAGACTGAAATCACGCCATCCAACTCTGTGTGGTTGCTAAGGGTTTCAAATCTCTTGAAGAATGGAAAGGTCGGCGGGAAGCAGTGACAGATGTGCACCTGCATAACATCTTCTCAGGTCCTAAACTTCCAAGTGGATTCGACCTACCACGCAAGACTTGGACTACTCTCAACAGAATCCGTACCGGCCATGGCCGATGCAAGAATGCTCTCTTTAAGTGGAACAGGCTGCCCAACCCAGCCTCTGACTGCGGTGCTCCATACTAGACTGTTCACCACGTTGTCAGTGAATGCAGGAGTCGAGCCTATCACAGCGCCGGACTTCCTGCTAGCAACTCCAGATGAAGTGCACTGGATTGAAGGATTCAGTTGTAAAGACAAATTTAAGTTCCTTGTGTGTCAATTTGTACATATGTATATGTAATTTAATTTCATGATATGTCTGTATTAGCCATATGCTAAATAAATAAATAATAAATATACCAATGACGGTAAGTAACGGTCGTTTCTTCTTGCTGTGTTTGTGCCACTTCTTAATTGGTGCATACGTAAATTTGTTTTCCTTGTAAGAGTCGTTTGATCACTGTTGTCTTGCCACTTACGACGTCCGTAATTGCTGTGAATCTGCCAGCCGCCTGAAGGCTGACCTTGTCAACTTAGGTGATGTTTTGTACCTTTTCATTGTAAGTAGAAATTCTGGCCTAGCGTTGTCGAGTTTGGTCTTTGGAAATCTACTGCCATTACTGTGTGCAGAATAACCTCTCATTATCGTTGGTAACTGACCTACTGTCTGCGGCTACTTCTCATTGCCCTCCAGACTTGTTAGATTGTTTCTCCACAACTTGGCGAGGCATTTACAAAAATTGTAGAGGTTGACAAAGACTGGACTATCCATAAGAGCTTACAGAGGCTGTTCGGTGTGTTAGTTGCGTTGACACGAATAGGTCAGATCGTGCCGGATAGACGAATGACTGTTGAAAAACCAGAGCGGAATCTGTCTCGCCATTTGAACAGATCAGGAGAATCTCTACACATCAGTTTACACCTTATCTCTCAAGTTCCTTTCACCCTGTACACATTGTAAGCTTTGAAGTCAAGTTGCTTGATGCTGACTGAACGATAGACAAACGTAAGGTAAAGGCGAAGACTAAAACACATTTTCCATGAGAACAGACGTTACAAATGAAACACATTTATGTTGCAGTTGAAGGTACAGAAAAAGACGACTTTTGCTTAAACATAACTAATGAGGATTCAAGCACGACACATAAGGCAGCCCAAAAGCCATTTCTCTTGTCAAATACGCTCTAAAGAAAAATAAAAATTATTGTGCTAGTATAGTTTCTCTTTGCTTTTTCGCCTACTAATATAATATATTTGCTTGGTTTTGTTCATATTAAACACGGTTTACCATCAACAAAATCAAACGAAGGATAATTGAATGTGGACGAATTAAATTAGGTGATGTTAAGGGAATTAGAGCAGGAAACCAGACACTTAAAGTGGTAGATAAGGTTTGCTATTTGGGCAACAAAATAACTAATAATAGCTGCAGTGGAGGGACGAGAAAAGTGTCACTGGAGAAAAGAAATTTGTTAACATCGAATATAGATTTCAGCTTTAGGAGTCTTTTTTTATTTGTCTGGAGTGTAGCTGTGTGTGGAAGGAAATGAACCATAGACGATAAACAGTTTAGTCAGGAAGAGAATAGAAATTTTCAATATGTGGCGCTACAGGAGAATGTTTAAGATTAGGTGGGTCGATCACATAATTAATGAGGAGATAGTGAATAGAATTGGGGAGACAGAAGATCTCTGGCAAAACCTGACTAAAAGGAGGGATCGGTTGATAATACTTATTCTGAGACAACAAGGAATCACCAGTTTAGTATTGGAGGAAAGAGTGTGGGGTAAAAATCGTAGAGGGCTACGATGACATAAATTTACAGCAAGCAGATTCAGAAGGATATAGGCTTCAGTAGTTATTCGGAGGTGATGGGGCTCGCACAAGATAGAGTAGCGTTTAGAGCTGCATCAAACCAGTCTTCTGCCTGAAGACCACAGCGATAACAACAGCAACAACAACAAAAAAGTGTACGAAATCTTATAGGACTTAACTGCTAAAGTCATCAGTCCCTAAGCTTACACACTACTTAACCTAAATTATCCTAAGGACAAACACACACACACACACACCCATACCCGAGGGAGGACTCGAACCTCCGCCGGGACCAGCCGCACAGTCCATGACTGCAGCGCCTGAGACCGCTCGGCTAATCCCGCGCGGCCTAACAACAACAACAACAACAACGTCATCGAGTAAGAACAGAACGTGGGGAAAAAGTCAATTAAATGAGAAAGGCATAGCATCGATCTTGTTATTAACCGCTCCCTTACGCAATTTTTTAATATATACTACACAGCGCCATATTTGCGCCTCATAGCTAAAATTGGAAGTGCATAAATCAGTTCCGCATTAACGCATTAGAATATCTGTCAAGTTTTGCTGCCATAGTATTATTACAGACCAAACTGGGCGTCTGTGAGTAGCTGCACATTTGTTACAGCCACGCGGTACTTCACTACGTCTCCTCTCCATACTCTCTGCAGCTCGTGGGTAGATTTCCGCGGCTGGTCTACCAACAGCTGTCCCACAGCCTGACACTCAGACAACAGCAGGGCTCCAGACCTGTCTGTGGGCGGCTGCTTTACTCCAGGCGACAGGGGCTGTTATTGTTTGTGTGTGTGTGTGTGTGTTACCTGTCAGGCGGACAGCCCCAGGCTCAGCAGTCACCCCCGCCCAGCCGGCGCAGCTGCTGGGGTCCCGCCTGTTTTATTGCCTGCCCAGATGGAAGTCTCTTGTTCCTCGCCGAGTACACTTCACCACTTCACCGTTCGCCACACTCTGTTAATACGCGGCGGCGCCGGCCTGTTCCAACAGAAACTCGCACAATAAACTGCTTCAGGAGGTCGATGCGAGCATACTAGGGGCTAGGTATGTGACCCGGCAGGCGTTATTCAAAATTATCGCTGCTCTTGTCAAACACTCCGGGAAATTTTATATTGTGGAAACTTTGTTTTCGATTTGATTTCATGGATACCTTTTCAATGAACTGACCCGGTCTTGGCAATGAGGTGGAAAACTGAGATGCCACTTCTTTTCATATGAGGACACCCTCGGGTATCATCCGCAGCGACCATCGAGCACAGTGATTTTTCGAAACCTTGACAGCTCATCTTTTTTATATACTACCTCTCAATTACACTCTTTTTCAGTCTTTTGACTGGTTCGAAGCGGCCCGCCACGGATTCCTCTGCTGTGAAATCCTTCCAATCTCAGAGCAGCAGTTGTAAGCTACACCCTCAATTACTTGCTGGATGTATTCTAATATCTGTCTCCCTGTACAGTTTTTACTGTCTCCATTTCCCTCAAGTACCATGGAAATTATTCGCTGATGTCTTAACAGATGTTCTATCAACCAGTCCCATCTTCTTGTCAATGTTTTCCATTTATTCTTTTCCTCACTGCTTCTGAAGAGAACCTCCTTGTTACTTACCTTTTCAGTCCACCAGATTTCAACATTCTTCTGTGGCACCATTGTCTTCTTCTCCGGCTTCTCCACAGTCAACGTCTCACTTCCACAAAATGGAGCGCACCAAACCTACATTCTCAGAAATTTCATCATCAAATTACGATCTATGTTTAAAACTAGTAGAATTCTCTTGGCCAGAATGCTCATTCTCCCAGTGCTAGTCCGCTTTTTGTGTTGTCCTAGCTCCGTCCGTCATGGGTTATTTTGATGCCTAAATAGCAGAATTCCTAAAATTCGTCTCCTTCGTGATTCCCATTCTACTACTAAGTTTCTCGCTGTTCTCATTTCTACTTTCTGATTTCTGCTACTTCTCATTACTTTCGTCTTTCTTCGATTTACTCTCAGCCCAAATTGTGTGCTGCTTAGATTTTCCATAACATTCAGCATGCCCTGCAATTCTTCGTCACTTTCACAGACGATGGAAATGTTATAAGCGAATCATACCATGGATGCACCTTGAATTTTAAATCCACTCTTGAACCTTCCTTTTATTTTCGTCATAGCTACTTTGATATATGGATTTAACAGTAGGAGCCCTTTTTAATATCAGCACTTTATTCTTGTTCTTCCACTCTTACCGTGTCCTCTTGGTTCTTGTAGATACAGCATAGTACCCGTCTCTGCCTACCCCTATTTTTCTCAGAATTTTTAACATTTTGCACCATTTCACAATGCCGAACGCTTTTTTGATGTCAACAAATCCTATGAACGTGTCTTGATTTTTCTTTACTCTTGCTTCCATTATGAACCGCAATTCTGAACTCCCTCTCTGGTGCCTTTACAAATGCAAACGGACCCTACTTCGACATGAACGCATAAAAAAAATCTGCACCTTGCTGCTGACGTCTTTCCGGCTGCATACAGCTTTCATTTTGTCATCACCTATCGTAAAACTTCCCATTGCATCAGTATTCCTGTTAAAAATACTTCGTTCTGTGTGGAAATATACGTTCGTAATTATCTGTGAGAGAGTTTTATGTCAGTCATAAAAAATTCAAAACAAAGACGACAGCGTCTAAGGGAAATAGTTAGAAAGACAGTCTGCAAATATCTTTCGAACCGACAGATTACGTGACCAATGAAAGTAACTCATCACGAATTTTGAAAATGACAATATCAATAAATCACGCTACTTTAAATACCGGGTCGTTATACACTGAAGAAAAAAATGGTTCAAATGGCTCTGAGCACTGTGGGACTGAACTTCTGAGGTCATCAGTTCCCTAGAACTTAGAACTACTTAAACCTAACTAACATAAGGACATCACACACACCCATGCCCGTGGCAGGATTGGAACCTGCGACCGTAGCGGTCACGCGGTTCCAGACTGTAGCGCCTAGAACTGCTCGGCCACCCCGACCGGCTACACTGAAGAGCCAAAGAAACTGGTAAACCTGCCTAATATCGTGTAGGGCCCCCGCGAGCATGCAGAAGTGCCACAACACGACGTTGCATGGACTCGACTAATGTCTGAAATAGTGCTGGAGGGAATTGACACCATGAAACTTGCAGGGCTGTCCACAAATCCATAAGAGTAGAGAGGGTGGAGATTCTTCCAAACAGCATGTTGCAAGGCATCCCAGATATGCTCAATAATGTTCATGTCTGAGGAGTTCTCTGGCCAGCTTGTTTAAACTCAGAAGAGTGTTCCTGGAGCCGCTGTGTAGCAATTTTGGACGTTTGGGGTGTCACATTATCCTGCTGTAATTGTCCAAGTCCGTCGGAATGCACAATGGACATGAATGGATGCAGGTGATCAGACAGGGTGGTTACGTACGTGTCACCTGACAGTCGTATCTGTTACCGTCAGAATCGTATCTAGACGTATCAGGGGTCACATATCACTCAAATTGCACGCGCCCCACACCATTACAGAGCCTCCAAAAGCTTAAACATCCCCTGCTGACATGCAGGGTCCATGGATTCATGAGGTTGTTGCCATACCCGTATACGTCCATCCACTCGATACAGTTTGAAACGAAACACATACTCCATTTTCTTTTTCTTTCTTTTGTATACTATTCTTGTCAACATCTCGGATGCATGTGCTATTAAGTTGATTGTGCAATAATTCTCGCACTCATAGGCTCTTGCAATCTTCGGTACTGTGCGGGTAATGATTTTCCGAAATTCTGCTAGTACGTCTCAAGTCTCATACATTTCACACACTTGTACCATGTTCTCCTCCTGTTGATATAACCCTATGTTCATCTGACTAGAAATTATTGTCCTCTTTCCATTTCGCTTCGCTCACTGCCAATGTATCTTGATGTAGTCTTGGCATTTTCATTTTCATATTTTCTTCCTGCCATATCTCTTTCAAATTTCTGACATTCCACGCCCCAACTCCTAGATTGTTATTCAGTCTTTTTCTCATGGTCACCTCCCCCTTCCAAGCCCCTTACCGGAGATCCAAATGGGGGACTATTCCGGAAACTTGTCTGATGACGTGATAGAAGAAGAAACAGGAGACGACATAGGTGATCCAGTATTAAAATCAGAATTTAAAAGAGTTTTGGAAGACTTAAGATGAAGTAAGGCAGAAAGTATATAAAACAACCATCAGAATTTCTAAAATTATTGGGGGGAAGTGGTGACAAAACGACTGTTCACATCAGTGTGTAGAATGTATGAGTCTGGCGATGTACTATCTGACTTTCGGAAAAATATCGTGCACACAATCAAGATCTGACAACTGTGAGAATTATAGCACAAACAGCTTATCCAGCCACGTTGCTGACAACAATAATATACAGAAGACGGAAAAAGAACAATGAGAATGTGACAGATGACGATTAGTTTGACATTAGGAAAGGATTTGTCGACCTGCAAAAAAATGTTCGACATTGTTAAATGGTGCACGATGTTCGAAATTCTGAGAAAGATAGGGGTAAGCTATAGGCCGAGATGGGTAATGTACAATATACACAAAAGGAAAGAGGGAATAATAAGAGTGGACGACCAAGAACGAAGTGTTGCAATTAAAAAGGATGTAAGAATGGGATGTAGTCTTTAGCCCTTGCTGTTCAATCCATACAGCGAAGAAGCAGTGATGGAAATCAAGGGAAGTCTCGAGAGTGAAATTAAAGTTCAAGGTGAAAGGATATCGATGAAAAGAACAGTTGATCACATCGCTGTCCTCAGTGAGTGTCAAGAAAAATTATAGGATTAGCTGGAATAGCTAATGAGTACAGAATATGGACTGAGAGTAAATAAGACGAAAGTAAAGAGAAGTAGCAGAAATGTGAACTCCGAGAAAACATCAGGATTGATAGTCACAATGAAGTTGGAGTTAAGGATTCTGCTACCTAGGAAGCAAGATAACTCCTGACGGACAGAGCAAGGAGGACGTCAACAGCAGACTATCAATGTCAAAAAGGGCATTCCTGCCCAAGAGTAGTCTGCTACATACTGTAACATACCCTTTTATTTTATCCGCTCGTTCGGGATCAAAATAGCAGCCCAAAATTAGATAATTGATTAATGTGACCGTGTACCTAATGGGCTGGCAATCGGATTGGACTGCTCAGGGGATGTTACATTCCGTATTGTCCTTCGCAAATATTGTAATAAGTACTGTTTGGTGGTAAGAAGGACACAACACAGTTTCACAAACAAGATCTATATTCTTAGCAAAAGCACAAAATAAGGAGACAGCCACTGCCTCCGTCAATACACTGTTAATGACGGCTAATCTCAGAACAGGTTTCTTTAGTTATTCTTAATCGTCACATGCAACTTCCAATCACTGTAATCCAAATAATGCCGGCGCGGTAGACGCGGAAGTTCAATATCGGCACTTAATATCACTGAAATCACTCTGTAATAAAACTTTCTCACTTTCCCGTATAATATTAACACAAAGGGGTTAAACCGCGGCGATGGCCACTCCCTTTGTCGATAATTTGCATTAATTCAACTGCTGGCTTCTGTACAGCTCTGCCCGCCTCGCGGGAACCTACCACACCCTTACTCGGCACTCTCCACACTACTCTTACTAACTGCTCTCCGCCCAGTTATTCCCGCCTCGCGGGAATCTACCCAAGCAGCACTCGGCACTCCGGTGAATCCCCTCTAGCTCTCGCGCCCTGCACACACTACTCGATAGTTGCCCTGTCGATCTGTGTGAGCGCAAACTTAGCAGTAAGGGCCTGCGGACCCCTTACAATACGTAGGCCTTAATTTTAGGAATAAATTTTTGAAAATATACATGTGGAGCATAGCATAGTATGATAGTGTAACTTGGATGTGGGAAAACCGAAGCAGAAGAGAATCGATGCATTTGAGATGTGGTGCTACCGGCTGATATTGGAAAATTGGTGGAGTGATAAAGTAAGGAAAGCGGAGGTTCTGCGCAGAATGGGAGAGGAAAGGTATTTGTGGAAAACAATGGCAAGAATAAGGGACAATGTGATAGTGCTGTGTCGTCCGAACAAGACACAGCTTGGGCAAAACCACCATAGTCGCAAAGATGCGATATTGTGCCAGTGCCACAGAGACTCACCACTTGCGCCTGTGGAGCTTCTCCCCTGGCTGTGTCTTGTTCGGACAACACAGCACCAGTTGATACCTTTGACCTGGCTGTGTCTTGTTCGGACGAAGCAGGAAATAGGATATTTGTTAAGATATCAGGGAGCTGTAGAGGGTAAAAACTGTAGAGGAAGACGGGAGTGGAATACGTCCAGAAGATAATTGAGTACGTAGATTGCATGTGTCACTCTGAGATGGATAGGTTAGTGCAGGAGAGAAATTCATGGCGGGCCACGTTAAACCAGTCAGTAGACTGATGACACAAAAAGAATACCGGGGCAGGAGCAAGCAGTTCCAATATGAAGCGACCATATATTGGTGAAAGGTGAGTGAGTCCTTGTCGCTCCCTCTCGGAAAGTAGGAGGACGCTGAACGCAGTAGGTTATCAGCCAAACATGCAAACGATCGAGTTACAAATGCTAACCCTTTTTAAGCCAGTGCCCATTCGCTTCGTGACCATTACAGGAAAATCTATGTTGTCGTTTCTATGGCGGGACAGCGACACCACTGATCAGTGACATTAGGTCCAGTACGTAATAGGCTATCATTCGTGAATAACAGATTGTGTACCACTTGAGACCACGAAGACACAACCGCCACTAGTAGAACAGAAAGGTTAAAACGAAACTCACCACCGCCTAAACTTGATTAACAATCACCAATGGTGGTCGAAGGATTCTTACAGAAGAATATGGGCTTGGGAAAACGAATGAGAGATAGGAAAAAGGCAAACTTAGTTTTGTAATAAACTTCGGCTAGTAATAGCGAATACTCTGTTCATAATCACAAGAGGAGCAGGTATAATTGGAAAAGACCAGGTGATACGGCAAGATTTAGAAGAAGCTAGATGACGTCATGGTCAGAGAGAAATTCCGAAATCAGTTACTGGATTGTAAGGCGTGCCCAGGAACAGATATAGACTCGGATCACAATGCAGTGGTGATGGAGAGCAGGAAGAAGCTCAAGAGATTAGTCAAAAATAATCAATATCTAAGGAAGTGGAATACAGAAGTACTAAGGGATGACGAGATACGCTTGAAGTTCTCTAAGGCTATAGTCAAAGTAATCAGAAATAGCTCAGTAGGCAGTACAACTGAAGAGGAATGGACATCCCTAGAAAGTGTAATCACAGACGCTGGAAAGAAAAACATAGTACAAAGAAGGTAACTGCAAAGAAACCATGGGTACGAGAAGAAATATTTCAGTTGATCGATGAATGAGGGAAGTACAAAGTGTTCATGGGAATTCAGGAATACAGGAATACAAGTCGTAAAGGAGCGAAATGCAGGAAATTAAGGTAAAATGGCTCCACAAGATATAGAAAAAATAATGAAGCAATGACTCAGCATATAGGGAAGTCAAAACAGCCTTCGGTGTCATTAAAAGAAATGGCGGTAACATTAAGAATGCAATACAGATTCCACTGTTAATTGCAAGGAAGAAAGCGGATACGTGGAAAAAATACAATGAAGGCCTCTATGAGGGCGAAGACACATCTGATGTGATAGGAGAAGAAATAGGAGTCGATTTGGAAGATACATGGCATCCAGTATTATAATTAAAATTTAAGAGAGCTTTCGAGGACTTAAGACCAAATAAGGCAGAAGACATAGATAACATTCAATCAGATTTTCTAAAATCATTGTGGCCATGGCAACAAAACGACTATCCACGTTGGTGTGTAGAATCTATGTGTCTGCAGACAAATCATCCAACTTTCGCAAAAATATCATCCACACAGTTCAGAAGATTCCAAGAATGCACAAATGCGAGGACTATCGCACAATCAGGTTAACAGCTTATGCATCCAAGCTGCTTACAAGAATAATATACAGAACAACGGAATAGAAAATAGAGGATGTGTTAGGTGACGACCAGTTTCGCTTTAGAAAAGGTAAAGGAACCAGAGAGGCAATTCTGATGTTGGGGTTGATAATGGAAGCAACACAGAAGACAAATAAAGACACGGTCATAGAGTTTGTTGACCTGGTAAAAGCATTAGACAGTGTAAAATGGTGCGAAATGCTCGAAATTCTGAGAAAAATAGGTGTAAGCTATAGGGAGAGAAGACGAATATACAATATGTACAAAAGCCAAGAGGAAATAGTAAGACTGACGACCAAGAACGAAGTGCTTGGATTAAAAAGCGTGGAAGACATGGATGTAGCCTTTTCCCCCTACTGTTCAGTCTGTACATGGAAGAAGTAATGATGGAAATAAAAGAAGGGTTCAGGAGTGGAATTTAAAATTCAAGGTGAAAGGATATCAACGATACGATTTGATGAAGACATTGCTATCCTGAGTGAAAGTGAAGAAGAATTTTACGATATGCTGTATAGAATGAACAATCTAATGATTACAGAATATGGATTGAGAGTAAATCGAAGAAAGATGAAAATAATGAGAAGTAGCAGAAATGTGAAAATCGAGAAACTTAACATCAAGATTGATAGTCAGCACGTAGTTGAAGTTAAGGAATTCTGCTATCTCGATAGCAAAATAACCAATGACGGACGGAGCATGGAGGACATGAAAAGCACACTAGCAATCGCAAAAAGGGCATTCCTGCCCTAGAGAGGAGTCTACTAGTATCAAACATAGGCCTTAATTTGAGGAATAAATTTCTGTGAATGTACTTCTGGAGCAAAAGCCCAAAATTGTGTTGTAGAGAAATATGGACCGTGCGAAAACCGGAGCAGAAGAGGGTCGAAGCATTTGAGATGTAGTGCTACAGGCGAGTGTTGAAAATTATGTGGAGTGATAAGGTAAGGAATGAGGACGTTCTGCGTAGAATCGGAGAGGAAAGGAATATGTGGAAAGCATTGACACGGAGAAGCTACAGAATGATAGGAAATCTGTGAAGACACGAGGAAATGACTTCCACGGTACTAGAGGGAACTGTATAGGGCCAAGACTGTAGAGGAACACAGAGAGACTGGATTACAACCACCAAATACTTGAGGACGTAGGATGCAAGTGCTACTTTGAGATGAAGAGGTTGGCACAGGAGAGGAATTAGTGGCGGGCCGCATCAAACCAGTCAGATAACTGATGACCCACTCCCCCCCTGCCTACCCTCACCGAAAAAACAGAAAGACATAAGCAAACTATCTTCCAAGAAGTTTGCGGTGATGCCCATTCAACCTGCGCCTTCTAGTCAATCCCCTTCGCCCCACGTTAACATAATGTGGTAGTGAGATCCAGCCCCTGTGGGGTACGAGCCCCCCATTAACTGACATAAAATATAAAATTCACGGGCATGGTTAACTGGAAATTCACTTGACCGACATCGGCAGGCAGATCAAGACCACCCGGCCAGCACCATGCGCCAAACAAATAAGACAGACGCTTTCCTTTGAATATCAGAAAGACCCAAACACCCGAGGGAACTCACACGTGCAACTACTTCGTATCGTAATCAAAAAAATATGATAGTCCCATAAAAAGTGACTAGACAGCTGATTTAGTTTCCTAGCCGTCATAGGAAGGGGAATGATCTGAACGATGTTATATGCTTTCCACAGGACGTAGGTATCCAGAACCTGAACTTTCTGAAGCAGGTTAAGGAAACATCGTTCATGTTCCTGAATTGTTCATTTTATCTTCTCCATAATCAACTTCCAATTTAGTGTACCCATATAAAGAGTAGAACGGTCGTTTATGACTCCCAACGACCTTTTGTCGCCACGCGGAGTGGCAGCGTAGTTTGAGAGCCCGTGTGTGTGTGTGTGTGTGTGTGTGTGTGTGTGTGTGTGTGTGTGTGTGTGTGTGTGTGTTTGCTGTTCTTAGCACAAGTTAGTTTAAGTAGTGTGTAAGTCTAGGGACCAATAACGTCAGCAGTTTGGTCTCTCAGGAGTTCACACACATTTGAAATTGGAAATTTGTGGTATGGTGTTATGGGACCAAATTTCTCAGGTCATTGATCCCTAAGCTTTCACACTACTTAATCTACCTGAAAGTAACTTATGCTAAGTACACACATACCCATGCCCGAGGGAGGTCTCAAACCGCTACCACGCCAACAGCCAAAATCCTATCACGCATCCAATCAGATAAGTAAAACCTGTCAAGCCTACTGCTGGAATTAGCTGTGAAACAGGTATATCTTACCAGGGTTGGATATTTTCAGACACAAACATCTTGCAGTTTCAAGGAAGAAAGTAAATTTTGCAATTCCCGACAGAAATTAAAATTGGGAGACTGATCTACAGGGCGCAACACACAGTTAAAATCATCACTTACCAAATATTCTGCGGACTTCCCGTAACAAATAAACCACGTCTTCTGTATAAAATCGAGAACGCTCCAGAATGTGTCCCGTAATAAACGGTGCATAAAGGAGAATAAAGGTCAGATGAAGAAAATTTCATCCTACTCGTATTCCTCTACCGTTGTAAAGAACTTCAATCTCTCAATGGGTATGTCACGATGGAACATTCCGGAGACACAT
Source organism: Schistocerca nitens (assembly GCF_023898315.1). NCBI lineage: Eukaryota > Metazoa > Arthropoda > Insecta > Orthoptera > Acrididae > Schistocerca > Schistocerca nitens. The sequence continues at coordinate 554,029,890 of NC_064614.1, forward strand.
AAAACACAGTGCAAAAATCAAGGACAGAAAGTCGAGTAATTTGTATTTCTTGTAGGAATACGATATCCGCACAGTTATTATAGAAAAACTGACGCGATTAAGGGAGGCGCTGTTACGATTCAATCCTGTTAACATCCAAAGAAAGGAAAGTATAAGCCTGCATATTTTAACAATAAGAAACGAAATTCTAACTGCTGACCAACTGAATTACGTCATCAATGAGTATCAAGATCTACTGCTGAGTCGAGTGACAAGTCAGGGGTTGAGGGGCTCCCACCCTCTTCTGGAATCCTTACGTTTCTTTTATTTACGAGTCACTGCCTGATCAAGTAGGATGTTTTGTTGACGACTATGAGGCAATACAGCGTCTGCAGTCGGGGAAGCCTCCACTGGAGCAACAACAGTTGGCGTTCCTATGTCAACAGGTAATTTTAGAGGCGTCTCGATTTGCTCCTATTGAGTCACTGAAACATCAGAAGACTCAACGACTTCCCTATTCTAGGGTGGTACCGCAGGAGTTACCTCAAACGCGGGAGGAATACTAGGAGAAACACGACAGACCTCAGTAGCTGTTTTCACTCTACCGACCCCATCAGGAACGCAGGACTCAGCACTACACGATACATGCACCGACAAAGTTACGCCGGCAGCGGTGGCCGAGCGGTTCTAGGCGCTTCAGTCCGGAACCACGCGCCTGCTACGGTCGCACGTTCGAATCCTGCCCCGGGCATGTATGTGTGTGATGTCCTTAGGTTAGTTAGGTTTAAGTAGTTCTACGTTTAGGGGCCTGATGACGTCAACTGTTAAGGCCCATAGTGAGGGGTGGGTGAGGAGTAGACGTATCCGACTCCTCACCATCCTACGTTTGACGTGTCTTATGTTACGATGTGGACTTTACCTGCTTGGTAACAACAGTTTTAGGACCGTGCTGCGAGGGTAAGGGCGGAAAGTCGTGATCAGTTAGCTGGCATCCCGGTTTTGTTCCATTGCACCCGGGGAGGACGTAGCGCCAACATCGTGAGCAGGAGAAACGAGGTCAGCTAACGTCAGTTTTCGACGCTGTTCAAATGGAGACTTCAGTACAACTACCTGCTGCGGGCAATTATGTATGAGGTGGCCACTTTCATTGCGGAGCGGGCATGTCCCAATTGCCCACTATACTTCCTATGAAAGCGATGAATAGAGATCTGTACATGGGAAGGAATGTTACGTCTGACTACCGTTTCAACTTAATGAATTCCGCTAAAACAGTGCAACCAGTGTTGAGTGGACCGGCGGTCGCATCGTGTTTCCCTCACATCACAATACGGGAACAACACCTGCTTAAGAGTAAACTTACGTCTAGTACCGGAGGAAGACCGAACACTTGGACATACAGTTCCGCGTTAGCAGGATGCGCCATACTTACGGAACCTCAATAAGCTTCAACGGAAGTTGAGAACCGTGATTCAAAAGCAATCTGTCTGTTTTCAGTGTGTAACAACAACAACTGTACATATAATAATTTTTTCTTCTGATTTGCGATAAATTAGTGTAAGCAATGTTTTGATTTCATTTCTTTTTCTTTTCGTGTCATTACGTTAAAGAAACTGTAAGCGACTTTCGATGTGAAAATTAACCTTTATGTCAAATTTCAAGCAACGCTATAACAGAATTGTAGTGTAACCCATGTTGAATCTATTGTAACATGTTTAAAATTGTAATTGTGCGTCTGGTCCATACGTAGGCAATGTATTAGGATATGTGGAATGTAAAACCTTTGGTGAATACCCTGTCTGTAGGGGAGCGGTAAAAGGTGGATGGCAGGCGAGCGCGGGAAAATGCACACGGGCGCGGCACGGCATAACGGGCTCAGCATACAGTCGGAGTTGGGCATCTGTCTGAGAAACACGCTCCGGATCGAGGAGGCTCTCCTGGAAAACGTGATTTCATTGAGCCTCGGATGTGCCGTTTCCGACGATTACACAGCATGGCTATATTCCATAGGCACTAAACGGAAAAGGATTGCAACGCTAAGAAGAAGCAAAGTGCCGATACACCTAGAGCCATAGCTGTGATTGTATGTGTGCTGTGCGCCTCGCCATCTCGCCGCCCGCCAACCGCCGCATCGACACGAACAGGTTGAATCTTTAGAATTGTATTCGAGTGGACCAGTGTTAATTTTGTTCCTGACTGTTCAATAACAAATTAACTTTTACCAGAATTGTCCTATCAATTAATTATCCTTATCACTAACCTAGACAGGGTCCTTTCCACATGTTGTGCAATCCGAGTGTCCCGAAATGAAGATTTAAAGTTTATGTTAACAAGAATTACCTGCAGACCTATCTATGCTAGAAAGATGTTTAAAGAGCTTTATTGTTAATGAAAATATAAGCAAAGAACAAAGGTCTGACAAAGTTGGAAGATAATTTTGGAATCGGTTTAGTAATGAAGCTTAATTAATTGGAGACAAAAATAATGGTAGTTAAATGAGGAAGTAATATGGCAAAAAGAGTAGTAACTCATATATTGTAAATCTTGAGTGCTTAATGCTTCCAATAGTTAATAGTTTCAACACAGTGATCATAACAGTTTCAGGGTCCCCCCTCCACTCTTTTCTTTTCTATTCAATTAAATTTTGAAGTGTACTGAACTGATTTGACCAGCAAAGTTAAAGTCAATATAAAACCTAAATTTATCAGTGTTTTACCCTTATTAAAATTGACATTGTATGTGTGTTTCAAAAGTGCTATTGCTAGGGTAACCTATGCCCGATTTCAGTCGAATCAATAGACAAAACGCAGTTTGTAGTAATCATTATAGTGTAATGTTGTGTATTTATAGCTTGTCCAAATTAGTACAGAAAGGGTAAATATTAGTTCAGTGGATTTTTCTGGCTCTAAAATTTACCATATGATGCAGTATTACTACGTGTTGTTATGCTTGTACGTACATCCACTTGTACAAGAAAAAAACTCACTTAATGCCTAATTAGGCTGGCGACCGTATTATTAACAATTGGTAGCATCTGCTGTGTATGTTTCTTGCCCGTCCTAACGTGTAGTTGCACTTTAGACTTGCTTGACGTATCATTGTGTAAGTCTGATTGTGCCTCCATTCAGGTACACGCGGTCAACATAATTGCTAAAATCCTTTCTTATAAGGTGAAGCCCGTCAACTTACCATAGTACAGGCTTTAAAGAGTTAACGTACGCCCGAGCGTAGACGTTACAAGTAGATCGAAAAATCTTATGGAAAAGGTATAGTTATCAGAAACAAAATAGGCTGCGTGAATCTGACCAGGTGTTACATGAAGAATATCAATGAGCCAATCATGGATCTCCAAAGATCCGGGCTGCACTAAATGCGTGCATTTGTCGAAATTAAAGCTGACTGTACCTTTCCTTGGAATACACCTACAACCCATGGCGGACATTACGAGCTGACTATGCCGCTACCAACAGACACACACAACTATCGCTACGAATCAAACAACGATGCCACGCACACGAGACAGACACGAGACTGAGGGAAAGCTGTTCAGGGGCGCGCCAAGCTGCTATCAGCGATAAACTAACAACATTACCGCTCGGTGCTCGAGGCCGAACTACCAGACCACGGAACATCGACGGTATTCTAGGTCCCGTTTTGTTGTCTTTCATGGAAAGCCATCCTGGGCTTACATATCAGCAAGATAATGACCGCCCCCATGTTTACTAAAGTTCACCTTTTAACTGAACATACGTTATGAAACGATCACTCTTATAGACTTCTGGTATATTTTCTTCTGAGAATCATCTTAAATTTTAGAGCATTCCCGCTGTTTTCTCGACTCTGTCAGTTTATTGTGCAACTTTCACAAGTTCAACAATATAAATTATTAATTTAGACAGCATATTGATAAAGACTTTCACGAATTGTTAGTGAGTCAAGTTCTGCAGGAAACAAAGTAATGGGAATGTTCCAGGAACTACGGCACAGGAATTGTAATATAAATAAATGTGCTTTAAATCCTCGTTTGGCTTGTTTTGAGTATGCTGTGTTTCACTTGAACCACAACAGGGGAGTCCTAGGATAACTCTTTCACCACCTACACACCTCCATTATTTTCTAGTGCATACTGAGGAAGTGAACTAAGGCTTGGGCTCCAATGACTTCGAAACAGACCCTTGAGACTATGGCTAATTCTTAATGCCACTCACACACACACATATACATGGCGTTAAGTTCTTTAAAGTTATTCTTGGTGCTGTTTTATCTCAATTTTGTTGATGCTGTCAACCAGGAGATAAGCAATCTGTTGGAAGTTTCTTATTTGTGTTAGGGACTGAAAATTTATGAAATCTAAATCGCACATGAAGCCTTCTTTATTTGGATGGATTACTTCTCCCAGGTACCAATCAAGCTATCTTCTGCTCATAAAAAATTTCTCATTGCTCATTAGTGTTGGTGCCAATACGGCTCACACGTCGTTAAAGTATTTCTTAAAATGATATCTTTCGTGGCCCAGTGTAATTGAACGATGGTGGTATCACAAAGGCGTTATGCCATCAAAACTTAGTCTAGTATCTGACACAATCAGTATTTAAATCATGTTGTTACACAGATCATGTTTTGATTTAATTTGGCACAAGTGAATAGTATGGCAGGAGATGCACATTTCAGCGTTCAAGAAACGCAACATTCGGCATTTACATAATATACACGTATTTCGCCGCTAATCGTAATATTCATAGTCTTCGGCAATGACTTCACGCTTCTGTCGTGTTACTTATGGAGTCCTGCCTAAGCCGCCGGGTAAACACCTTAATTGGAATTACCACAACTTCTCGGGGCACGTCATGGAATTTTTGTAGAGGGAATATAATGTCCTATATTCTCTCGCTTTTTTATATATATTGACATCTAATAGATTTCTTTATCTAGGTTTATCTATGAATAGTTGAATCAATGATCCGTGGCAAATCATTTTGTCGTAGTTTTTGATGCCTTTGCATGAGGCAGAGATGTGAGGAATGAAGATACGGATGGTGTGTAGTGTAGGGGTGAGGTGGGAGGTGAGGAGAAGTAGTCACTAAGTTGTTACGTCACATGGTCGATTATAATGTTCATGTTAGCACTTCGTAAGTGTGGGTGTTAAAATAAAATAAAAATAAAATTCACCGTCACGATTACTGAATGAATTCTCTTTAGGCTTTTACTTTGTTCTTGTTCGGTATCATAATCCAGTAATTTGAGTGTTTAGGCGTCTCGTTTCTCATATGCCAGGGTAGGCAGTGTGCCAAGAAAAATAATACAGTTGATAGCTTCTGCGAGATCCTTATACACCGATATACTAGGATGTCGTCTCTGCACTCAAGGATAGTCCTTTTGCCCCGCTCTCGTTACTTACTGCACGCTGTAATTACTCCGTCTGGTGCTTAATAAAAACTTAGCCAGAGATCGAGATGATGAACAACAAAAACAGTATAGCGGAAACTATGAAGACACGAAAAATTTAATTTTGTAGCATGTGGTCTTCTCATCGACTTTACAAATATGCATTCCAAACCTGCAAGGGTGTTAACTACAGTCGTGTTTGGCACCTTGAATTTGACAACACACAAAAGATCTTGACGTCTCGTGTACGTCTTCACCTTCGCGCCTGTTACGTAATTTCCGTGAATTATGCTTACGTTAGTAATCATCAGGGGGCCAAACTCTCACTAGGAAATAAATATCCACACACTAGTCGGATTATGATCGAATGTAATCTTCAACGGGAATCTGAATTTACAAGATATCTGACACTACAAAACCGAGAAATCGTATAACAGAAAAAGAAACATTCTAAACATTCTAAGCTGTTACCGATAATCTTGCTCACCTACAAATTTTAAACAGATGGTGAGAATTTAACACATTATGAACTGACCAGTCGGCCATTGGCGTAAGTGAGAAAAAAGAACATTTGGAAATTCACACAGATGTGAAGCCAAGAACCAGAACCACTTACGCATCTTGATTTATCAGTGTTTATGCTTGACAATGCGGACCTCCTGTTATTCGAGATAACTTCATAGTTAAAAATAGAAGATTTTCACACAGTCAAACGTCACTGCCTACGACACGTCGATTTACGTGTTTCTGTGAGAAAACAGTCATGTGTATTTACTCAGAAGCTGAATATATCACTCTGCGTAGTGTCAGAAACGTGTTAGTTTCCCAAAAAGTACTTTGTTAGCTTCGAGGCATTTTTCACATGCGGCTACTAATGTAGCGGAGTACTTCTGGCGCGCATTTGTGTGTTTTTAAGATAGTGCAATTTCTCTTGAGGCTTCATAAGGTACGCTTTAATTTCAGACAGAGAAGAAGACCACGATCATTAATTGAAGAGAGCAGCACTTATCTTCGCAGACTGGAGAAGAAAATGCTACTGTGGTGCTAGCTAACCACAGGAGGTTCCATGGAAGAGTCCTGTAACTAAAGTTGCCATCACGAAACCAGGCAGCTATTTGCAGCCCCTCTTTGCCCGTTGCGTATCCCCGCTTCATCCGCGGCCCTACAATGTTGCCATGCCAGGTACAGGCTGATCACTCAACACAATTTACCACGTGCTATCGATTGTTCGTTGGGAGACAAGCAAATTCTGAAAATAATCATAACACAAAAGCTCAGTGTCCTGAAGGACGAGAGTGGGGGCAGAGAGACCAATACTTCCAGGCAGGAATACTTGGGAGTGTGATTCTCGGTCTTGTGGACTGATATGATATTTGACCTTTCAAAGTCTAGAAAGAGCTAGCTAATAATGATTCTGAGCCACGGCCCGTTTCTAATTTTTATTCACCCGTTAGTTTTCCAATGATCACTTTATATCGTTACTAACATCCCACCTTGTGTGCATATCGCCATATTGACTTCGAATTCTAGAGAGATTTCTTTCATGACAAAGTTTTCACTCTATGATTGCGGTATTCATCTCAGAGTACGTTTTCATTTTGTAGGATCCTCAAGTGCCGTTCCATTAAAATGATTTCCTTATGGTCCAATGATTGGGTCCATGAACACTCAACCAAGTTTCCGAAACCTGATGTAAACTTCCGAATATGACTTGGACTTCGCCTCTGCAGTTTAATTACTGCAGACAAAATGGTGCACATGAGCATCGAGAGACACCAATCGCCCGCTGCGGCAACGAAAATAAAGTGGTGATCACCAAAGGGTGGCAGTTTTACTTGAAGAACGCAGTGAACAGAACACAGGTTAATCTGCTCCAAGTAACGCCAACGAAACCGCAGCTACAAGTAGATTCGGAGGGAAAAGCTGCTGGCTACCAATTAAGAACCACACGACTGACGTTTCCCCTTCTGTGTATCAATATTTATGTCCTCAAGCACCATCGATTCCATTATGTGATGAGATGAAATGGTTAATACCCCCTATAACTGCTCAATTACTGTCTCAGGACTATTCCCAGACAAATCGGTCAAGAGAGATTTACGTTAATAATTTACATGCAAATGAATAAATGTAAGTACTGAAACATCCTATTCATTTTTTTCATTATTACTACATTTTTTGTACCTATGTGGGACTATTTTACTCCACTTCTACACTCAATTACTACATTCTGGCACACAGCACGGAAAAATTTCCCTCGAACTAATTTTTTGCAGCAGTACCTGTATGCATTTAACACGCGCCGCTCTCTAAAAGTGCTTAGAACTTTGCAATCGTGGACGCGAAGCAAGTTTACGGGGCGTATTTTGAAACAGCAGACAAAAAATATTCAATAAAATTGCCGTCTTCATAGTAAGCCACAACCCTCAATATTAAAGAAAAAAATAACATTATTTTCTTGAAAGAAAGAGAATGCACTACTCGTTCTAATGTATCTGTACACTTATTAGTGGATATTCACGTAGGATATGTCCACCCTTGGAATTTATGACTGCTTGAAATCTGCTGTGGATCCTTTCAGTCAGGTGACTGAATATCTTTGGAGGAATGACGGCCCATCTTTTCTCAAGAGCCCAAACCAGGGAAGGTAATTGTCTTTAACTTCGGGTCTGGTGCGAAACCGACGCTATAACTCATCCCAAAGGTGTTCCACTGGGTTTAGATCTGGACAGGGGAGGCCAGTTCATTTTAGAAATGTTTTTGTCCGCAAACCATTGCCTCACACATCCTGCTTTGTGGCAGGATGCACTGTCATGCTATTACAAACAATCATCTCCAAAGTGTTCCTGTGGTGTACGCAGTGCCGTACACCACACATCTAGCGTTTCCTTAAGCACAATAATTGGACCACATCTTAACAACGAAAAATACGCCCACACTCTTTTTACCTCGTGCTTCACATGGGCACTACAGATGATGACACTTAACGGTCTCCAGGTATTCACCAAACCCAATCCCTTCCATTGGATTGCCACAGCGTATAGCGCGATTCATCACTCCAAATCACTCTTCCCAGTCACCACCATCTGCTGGCGTCGTTTTCTACACCAGCTCAAGCGTCGCTTAGCACTGACTACACAAACGTCTGGTTTATACGTCCTTCTTGACCACAGTAACCCATGGTTTGTGTCTCCATTTGCAGATTCACTGTGCTAGATGGACTGCTAGCAGCACTTGATTTAAAGCAATTTTTCACTACTTTCCTTCGCAATTCTCGACGGTCAGTGTCCGCCAGTATGTTAGGTCTGCCTGGTCTTGCTTTAGTTGCGATTGTTCTGTCTCGTTTCCACTTCTCAGTCATATCACAGACAATGGGCTTGTGGAGTTTTAGAAACGTTATAACCTCTCTGACGGATATTTTTCTCAGGTGACATCCAATGATCAGTCCAGGTCCGACGTCACTGAGCTTTGCTAACGGACCCATGCTGCTGTTACCGCTTCTCTTCTGAGAACATATATTCGCCGCCTCTTTACATACTGACGGTTCCTCCTGTCGTGGCATCTATTAGTCAATTCCGCATTACGTAGGTGTGTCCGGATACTTTTGATAGATGGTGTAGGTTTTTTTTTAAGTTAAGCAGACCACACTATTGTTGTAGGTGCCGGATACGTCACTATCCTACGGGAATCCGCACGTGGAACTACATTAAAGCCATAACGGGTAGTTGCAGTTGTCAAAGTTTTTTAAAGATGCCTCGCACGGCTTCCTATAAACATATCACCTTTAGAATAGTCAAGAAGTATTGAGAAGCAAATAACCGGCCTTAGTCCCATATGAGGTACGTATATCTATATAAATAGGCAATAGGTTACCTTGTATGTCGTGTGTGTCTTCGTGATTATATGTGGAAGACTAATAGCTACCGCACCAAATGGCCTACATACGCCATCTGCTGTGTGCAGCGTATACTAACCGTACACTTCCTGTACGTTTGTATGCTTACAAGGGAACCTCCCCATCGCAGCCCCTCATATTTAGTTATAAGTTGGCACAGTGGATATGCCTTGAAAAACTGAAGACAGATCTACCGAGAGAAACATCAAGGAGAGGAGCACAGTATATGTAAAGATGGTGAATGCTAAATGCTGTGATAGGATTATTGAAGGATGTGGAGGATCTTTTAAATTTAATCACTGTGATGGAAATGTCGGTGATGTCAAAGTAGATCATGCAGGTTTCGGGATAAGAACAGTCCGTGTTTTTGAACTTCCCTTTGAAATAACTACGGAACAAATTAATTGCGTCCTCAAAGCATATGGGAAGGTCATTAGTAATGTTGCGGAAAAGTGGACCACCTTTCAAACGTTTCCAGTTTCAAATGGTATCAGGCAAATAAAAATAGATCTTCAGCAGCATATTCCCTCGTATGTTTACGTATACGGTTATAGAGCTATTGTGATGTATGATGGACAGCCGCGTACTTGCTCCGGCTGTGGACAGACTGGACACGTGCGTTCCGAATGTATACAGAGGAGAGTGACGCAGGTACCAGCGGGGGGGGGGGGGGGGGAAGTAGTCCCTCCCATGACGATGACGGCCTTACCAGTGACATATGCTACGGCCACCCGTGGCCAAACTGCTACGACATCGAGTTTCGCTTTGGAGAGCAGTGGCGACAGAAAAGACGACGACCAAAACTTGCCAGTGATCACTAGCTCTACTGAAGTAACGACTGTCGTTCCGTCGCCTGAAGCGGCGCCCATCACAGAAGCAGGATGTCTTTCCAAAAATGACGGAACTATTGAGCAAGATGTACAGAGAGACGAGAACGAGGATGCTGCACAAGATTCCAGCACGGCGTCCGAGACTAAAGAGCGACAGAAATCCGAATCTCTTCCCAAAAAGCATAAAAAACGGAGGATAGCTCCACCTGACGCTCCTCAAAAGGTACAATCAGTGCGTGAAGAGGCACAACAAATCGGTAGCAAAATCAGTGGTATGACATCCGTCAATTTTGACGTAGACCCACAGACCCCGCATACAGCGGGAAAAGACGAGTTTCGAAAAGTGAAAACGCAGACGCAACAGGATGGCGAAACGAAATAGTCCACAAGTAAAGAAACAAAGTACAGGACTCCATCTCAACGTGGGCCAGAGATAGAGTTGTCTCAACGCAGTGATACGAAAAATTGGGCAGATGACATTGAAGAATTTCCCGCAGATGAGGAAATGAAGGAAGTGTCACACATACCAGGACGAAAGATTCCAGTGCAGAAAGACAAGCAAATGAGGGACGAGACATCGTCTCGGCCATTACAAGGAAAACCTTAGGCTTTGTCGACAGTGGGTCATAACGACTTGTATACTTACTTAATTAATCATGAATTCATTACAAGCTTATAGAATCGGGACTCTGAATCTAAACAAGATCCGTAGCGAATTAAACCTTAAGAACTTGCAAGCCATGCACTACGCCGCCGATATTGATGTTATTATGTTACAAGAAGTAACAGATATTAGACTGGATGCCATCACAGGCTACAATGCAGTCGTAAATCCAGGGAGCGACAGTGACCTCGGAACTGCGATACTTTCCAAAGAAGGAATTATCATCAAAGATGTCGAGAAACTGGTAAACGCCAGAGGTCTAGCTGTCACCATTCACAATACGCGTTTTATAAATATTTATGCACCATCTGGCACCGGGAACAGGAGGCAAAGAGCTGAATTTTATAAAGATGATATAGTTCCCCTTTTCGGTGGCCGCTACGAGCATATCATTTTTGGAGGTGACTATAATTGTGTGCTGTCTCCAAAAGTCCAGACGCCGCATTTTAATAACTGTGCAGAACTCGAAGCCGTAATTACAGAACTCCACTTAATTGACACCTGGGAGCTCAAGAACGGTGCATTGCCGGGTTTCACTCATATTACGAATCATTCCGCTAGTCGCATCGACAGGATCTATGTAACAGTCGACCTGGAAACGCACATTCTCCAGACAGAGTTATGGCCCACCATCTTTTCGGATCACGCTGCATACATGTGTACCATGAACTTAAAACGGCAAGAAACGTACAGGGGACGTGGCTTGTGGAAGTTGAACGTGGAACATCTAAAAGACCCTGAATACCACGAAATATTCAATAACGTATGGAACGCGTGCGAGAACAAATTCACTTCATATACCTCGGCACTGGCATTGTGGATGAAATGTGTGAAACCCGCGATAAGAAAATCGCTGATGAATTACTCCCGCGAGAAAAGTGTTTGGCAAAAACGGACGATAGAATATTACTTCCAAGTCCTTCGTGACCTATACCAATCTGATGCGTCCGTAATCGCTAACTACGTGGAAATAAAACGGATTCAGGCTAAACTTCTCGGACTGAAGCGGAAACAGCTGGAAGGTCATCAAGTAAGAGCAGGACTTCACGATGCTGTAAAAGGAGAACAAACATCTTTATATCATGTGATTAATGAGAGGAAGGGGTAACGCAGGAAAATAATAACCGAACTAAGATCTTCTGACGGCAGGTTACTGACGCAGAAAAGTGACATCAAGAACGAAATTCAAAGTACTTCACAGAGTTATTAGGCAAAACGACAATGGATATCCCGGTGGACAATGACTTCATGACGGGATTCACACGCAGGCTCGACCCGGTAGAAGCAAACAACTTGTTAACTGAAATTACAGAAGAAGAAGTCCCAGACGCTATAACACGAAGCTCGAAAAATAAGTCTCCTGGGCCTGACGGAATCCCGGCGGAGTTTTATCAAATGTTCAGAAGGCAGTTGATTCCCAAATTAGCGTGTATCTGTAACGAATTAATGAATCCCACCAATGGCGTCCCACACGACTTCCTAGAAGGAACCATTGTTCTATTCCCGAAACATCCTGCAGGAAAATCTGTAACAAATTTTAGGCCTATCACTCTCCTAAATTCGAACTATAAAATATTTGCCCGCATCATAAACGAAAGATTAAAATCAGTATTGAACACAGTCACTGGATCATATCAATGGAGCGTAGGAAAAGACAGATCAATTTACCAAACACTGTGCGACTACAGAGATTATTTCCATTGCCGCAGCCTGTAAAATAAAATGCGCCATCGTATCATTCGACTTTGAGAAAGCGTTCGATTGAGTCGATCATGCTTACCTTTTCCACACCATGCGTGCCATGAACTTTCCGCAAGGTTTTATCAACATTATTACGAATCTTCTGCAGAAGTCAACATCGACAGTTATGGTAAACGGTCAGTTGAGTAGGCCCATTGTAATGAAAAGTTCGGTGCGACAAGGGTCCCCGATGTCTATGTCACTCTTTGCAATAACAATCGAGCCATTACTTTTTCGCCTGAGCCACAACCTACAAGGATTCACTACACGCGGCCGTAGGATTGTCTGCAGGGCATATGCCGATGATTTTGCATTTATTGTCAAAGACAACGACGAGATAGAGAAAGCACTCGACATAATAAACACATATGAACAAGTATCTGGTGCGAAACTGAATAGAAATAAGTCTGGCATAATGAATACTGGAAGCGGATTAGGAGTTCCCATTCATGGGCCAATAAAGGAAATTGTCACCATGACGTGTCTTGGGGTGGAGTATACAAGGAATATTCGGCAGACCATCGCAGTTAATTACAGAAGAATCCTCAACACCATCCGTGCCTGTATACGTCAGCACAATCTCCGTACTCTTGAGGAGATACAAAGAGTGGCTCTCGTCAACATCTATTTGTCCTCTAAATTAAATTACGTGGCGCAAGCCCTGCCAATGCCGAGGGAAGTGGCGAACAGGATTTTGGCTGCTTTTGGCCACTTCTTCAGCCGCGGCCACATCTTTAAAGTCAAGTATCAAACGTTGACTCTACCGACTGGGAACGGTGGATTGAATCTCACAGACGTGTAAAATAAAGCACGTGCATTGTACGTCTGTAAAACATATAAACTGTGGAAGCGGTCAGTCAACAGTGTCGCCGCATTCTTGTTAAATGAAATAGCGCCGGCCAGCCATGACGCCCCAATAGACGTTCACCACATCCTAAATGAACTTTACCACCTATAACATTTCTTCGTAGAATATAGCTACATTAGACTGGGAACACCCGAGAAAGATGTCATCAAAGTCAAGAAAATATACCAAAACTTAATGAACTTCCAGACCAAGAACATCATAGAACAATAACGTCGGTCACTCTTTGCATGATATCTGGAGGAACATACACCACCCGTATTTACCAACAAATGAGCGGTCATTGTGGTACTATTTTGTGAATAGGAAATTTCCAACGAACTCCAGACTATATTCCATTCACCTGGCTGATTCCCCTTTCTATACCACTTGCAACAATTTGATCTTTGAAAAACAAATACGATCAAGTGACGAACATCACTATCTGGTTTAGACTTGGATTTTTTTCTAAAATGCCAAGGAACCTGTAATTAATTTAGTTTGTTTTATTACTTTTAAATGTCAGTTGAAAATTATGTACTACTGTGGAATGTTATGACTAATAAACTGAAAAAAAGTGGCCAGCGTGAGCAGCTGCGGAATGAGAGGTCCTTGGTTCAAATCTTCCCTCGAGTGAAATTTTTAATTTCTTTATTTTCGCAAAGTTATGATCTGTCCGTTCGTTCATTGACGTCTCTGTTCACTGTAGTAAGTTTGGTGTCTGTGTTTAGCGACCGCACCGCAAAACGGTGCGATTAGTAGACGAAAGGACGTGCCTCTCCAATGGGAACCGAAAACATTTGATCGCAAGGTCATAGGTCAACCTCCACAGGAAAACACGTCTGATACATTCTATACGACACTGGTAACAGATAATAATTGTCTGAAAATAAAAAATTAAATTCATCACTCAAAGGAAGACTTGAAGCCAGGACCTCTCGATCCACAGCTGCTCACGCTAACCACGGGACCACGGCGTTCCTGAGCTCAGACGTTCTTTGATGTTGCGTATCTTGCGCGTGGACTACTCAGTTTGTATATTTTGCTTATTTTTTCATAGTTCCACACAACGTCTTCCTGTTTTCTCGATAGATCTGTGTTCAGTTTTTCAAGGCCTATCCGCTGTGCCAACTTATAACTAAATCTGAGGGGGGGTGCGATGGGGAGGTTCCCTTATTAGTACTGCGTACATAGCCGGAATCATGTGCAACTGCACGTCCTACGTATTTACTGTGTGATGTATCTATGTGAGCTTGACCAGTTTTAGTGGGTGAGGACGGTGCCACATGTCTGACAAGGTAATCTGCTGTCTATTTACACAGATATACGTTCCTGTTGTGAGACTAAGCCGGTTATTTGCTTTTGAATACTTCGTGAGTGTTCTCGAGGTGTTGTGTTTTTAGGGTGCCATGAGAGGTCTGTTTAGTAAAATTTGACAAGGGCAACTACCCGCTGGGGCTTTCATGTGGTTTTAGGAACGGTTTCCCGTATATTTAACAGCTTCTATATCAGTATTTTTTAATATCTATATTTTTAAATTTTGTTTGAATGTTTTGAGCTTATGATGCATCACGCTGTTTACTGGATTCTGAGTATGCAATCGGGAGTATTTCGATATATTTATTGTTATAGGACACTAAAAAATGTTTTTTTTCAAATTCTGATCATGGTAGTTTTCTACTGGGACATTTGTATGCGCAGCGTCCATATTTCCGGTAGGTTGTTTTACTTTTTCTTGCAAACGCGGGGTCGTGCCATTTCAGTGTAAGGTATTTTCTCTCGTAGGCCAATCTGAGTATGTTTTGTGTAAGGCGAAATGCATCATTGGAGGTTAAATAAAATAAACGAAGACTGTTTTTTCATAAGGCGAAAATGTCATGCTCAGTTATTCTCTGGGGACTTTTAAGTGGCCACAGTATTCATTCACTGCAGGAAATGCACACACCAGCCTGGCTTTCAAAAATCCAGGCCAGGTCACTACCCGATTTCTGTGCAAACTGCTTCTATGTCCAACGGAGGCTCCCTTATCTAATGAGAATCACAGATTGCCTTTTTCCCAGGAGACGTTTCTGGTGAAACACCATACGAGCGTGAAGGGAGCAAGGCTGCCTTTCCAAGCAAATAGTTCAGACCTTCTCACTAAAATAACCGTGAAACAGTGGAAGGAAAGGTTTTAATATCCCGTAGAGATATGAGACAGTAGCGTCACACAACGTTACAAACTACTGTTATTGCACGCTTTTGATGTATAAAGTTTTCTTACATCTTAGTTGCAATTTCCTAGAAGATAATAGCATAGGACAGAACTGAATAGCTGTAATGTCCCAGAAGATTGTGGCGTAGGACAGAACTTAATAACAGTACTCAGAGTATGCTAGTAACCTTGTATACAGATAAGCATAGTGAAAGTTATTTCTAGCGGCAAAACAGACAGAACAGATCGTTTGTCAAAGTTTGTAAAAGCAAGTAACATCAAGGTTTAACGTCCAGTAAGCGACTATGTTTTCGGAGGCAGTGCAAACATTTGAAATAGGGCAGTAAGAATTCCAGTATTCTTCTTACTAGGCGAACATGTCAAGTGCCATCATCAGATTTCTCAGGAACGTCACTTACTCAAGGAGGAGTCAAAATAAGCGGATACATGTCTCGGATTATCCATTTCTGAAAGAACGGCAATCAAAGATTTAGAGGTATTTTAGAGGTACACTAGGTGATCAAACGTATCCCGACACCCACCCAAAAACATACGTTTTACATTTTAGTGGCATTATGCTGCCAGGTACTCCATATCAGCGACTTCAGTGGTATTTAGCATCCCGTTTTCTAAATCCGATTATTTTTTATTTATTTTATTGTTTTCATTTATCTACCCACGTCCGTAGAAGATTACTGCATGGATATTGCTTATTAAATTATGGAATACAAGGGCGTATTAACCGTAAAATTACAACCGAATTTCACAATAAGTGTCGCATATTTATTATATAATATATGCGTGAATGGTATGTTGAGGGGTTACAACCTTTTTAATTTCTCATTTTCTGGTATGTAATTGTCATATCAATTCTTATGTTAATTCTTGTTTTTTTTTCATACTTTTATTCTTTGTGAGGTTTGGTGCTTTCCTTTGGATGATACCTATCGTAGACACATTCTAAACACAGATAATCCCAGCACCAGGAACATCATATGAAGGCATGTTTGCCACAGTGACATTTATTTGTATGAATCTCACTCTGGGAAGAAACGACGGCCGGGCGCTGTGGCCGAGCGGTTCTGGGCGCTTCAGTCCGGAACCGCACTGCTGCTACGGTCGGAGTTTCGAATCCTGCCTCGGGCATGGATGTGCGTGATGTCCTTAGGTTAGTTAGGTTTAAGTAGTTCTAAGTCTAGGGGACTGATGACCTCAGATGTTAAGTCCCATAGTGCTTAGAGCCATTTAAACCATTTTTGAAACTAACGTCGTTAACATTGGCGAAGATTTCACAAGTTGGCAATAATTTCGAGGCAGACGACGCATAACGGATCACTTTTTCCGAAAACTGGAGCTTGCAGTTGATTATGAAGCAAGATACGCTAGTTGAAAACAATTTCAAATTTTTTGTCATTTGTTTAAAAAAATCATTCATCTGATATACAAGTAGTAGACGAATAGGGACAACGTTGTATCTGTATACATTGGAAAAATTCCCTGCAGTAATCTTCTACTTATATGGGTATATAAATGGAAAACAAATATGAAAGTGACAATTGGGTTTCGAACATGGGGCGCAAAATTAAAAAGCCACGGTATTAATCATTGTTCCACCATTACGTCTAAAGATATCGCACTATAAAGCACACATATAGCAAATGAAAATACCTCGAAAACTTCGACCGCAGTTTTTTCAGAAACGGTCGAGTATCTATGGATAAACGAAGACACGAGTTTGCTTATTTTGACCCCTCTTCCAGAGAGCGAATTTTTTGTAAAATCGGGTGATGGCGCTTGCCGCATTCTCCTCGTATGCCTAGAGGCACTAACGAAAATAGGTGCAGAAAAATAAACTGAAAGAACATTATAAAAACAAGGCTGGCAGGAAGGAGCGTGTGTAGGTTGAATCAACAGCTGGCGTTGCGCAGGTGTGGGCGCAGGGCTTGGCGGGCGCACCTGGCTGCTGCTACGTTATGAGGGCGGCCGCAGTGGCCGCTGGCCGGCAAGTGCTCCCCGAGGCCCACTACTAGCGCACTCCGCTTAGCAGGTAAGCCGCGCTAGCAGGGGCCGGTGCCGTGCAGGGAGCAGGGGGCGCTCGCTGCTGTGCCCGCCCTCTCACAGGAGAGGTACCAAGCCGAGGGTAGTAATCATAGCGCGACTCTGAAATTATGTGTTCTGTAGCAACCAAATAGTCCGGTTTTTACGTAGAGACTTAGTGATTACATATATCTTCCTTAATGCACCTGATTACCTCCACAATGCAGGCGTCTATCAAGTGCCATGTGGCTGCGGCAAAGTGTATATAGGCGAAACGGGAAGAACTGTTACAGAACGCATTAAGGAACACGAACGGCACATGCGGCTAAAAAAAAGTGCAAAATCGGCAGTAGCGGAACATCACGAGAACTGTGACTCTGACATAAATTTTAATAACGTACGTGTACTGACTAAAGAAACAAACATTTATAGAAAAAAGGTCCGATCAGCGGTTGAAATTTCTAAGAATACGTCTAATTTCAATAGAGTGGACGGCTATAGGCTTCCGGCATCGTGGCTCCTCACCATCAAGGAAGTAAATACGCGGCCGCGGTGTGTGAACGGCATAAACAACGCGCTGCATGTCACCTCGGCGGACAATAACAAGTCGGCCGTTGCGGTCGTGCGGTTCTAGGCGCTTCAGTCTGGAACCGCGTGACCGCTACGGTCGCAGGTTCTAATCCTGTCTTGGGCATGGATGTGTGTGATGTCCATAGGTTAGTTAGGTTTAAGTAGTTCTACGTTCTAGGGGACTGATGACCACAGATGTTAAGTCCCATAGTGCTCAGAGCCATTTGAACCATTTTGACAATAACATTTTGGGTAAACATTCCTCCTCTCTTGCGCTGTTCTTTTCGAATCTAGCCACTGATGACGACCAACCAATAGCAGTAGCAGGCATTTCAACTAATAACCCTTCTCCAGCATAAGTGTGGAATAGTGCCTTTCTATCCAACGACGATGACCGCCAATGGTATCCACGGGAGATGAGCTACCAACGCTCCTCCTTCTGTATTAGCCTATGACTGTGGCCCACCAATGGTAGCCCAATGAATTTTAACCAATACAATCACTTCTCCAGGACTAACGCCAGA
This sequence comes from Schistocerca nitens, assembly GCF_023898315.1. Classification (NCBI taxonomy): domain Eukaryota; kingdom Metazoa; phylum Arthropoda; class Insecta; order Orthoptera; family Acrididae; genus Schistocerca; species Schistocerca nitens. The sequence continues at coordinate 554,048,549 of NC_064614.1, forward strand.
AAATTCCCCCTTTATAAGTGGAAGCGACACTCGTCTCTGACAGTGTTCTAGCAGTAGTGGACACCAAAAGATCCTGAAGAAGATCCCAGCAGAGGGATCGAAACGTCGAACATTTTAGAAGAACCATGACGCGGCCTAATAACCCAGAAGATTTTAACTTCAATGTCGAAGATATGCCGTCAGCACGATAATATTCCTTAGAAACTGTTAACCAAATGATTATTCAGTCCCGCACGTAAAATCTGAGCACATTAGTCGTAACATTTAGCACACGCAGAATTCAAGCTTATAATCTGTAACACAGCTTTTAACTTTCATAATGGCCTCATTTCAGCGAGGAAGGTATGCCACACTCAGCTGAAGCCACTAATTGATGATGGAATCCATGAGGCTGGTAAACTGCGGGGATGTTGATTGCTACATCTCACCTGCTATTGCTAATAGTCCCTGACGTTTTCCATAAACCTAAGAATACGTGATTTAGTGTGCTAGTCGAAGAGCGATAGAGGGCCTCAATTGCTGGAAGGTTTCTTGGGGAATGGCAGCCAATTCTTGACGGAGTGCTTCACTGAAGAGAGGTATCGATGTCGGTCGGTGAGGCATGGCACGAAGTCAGCGTTCCAAACACGACGTGTTATCTTGGGAGGTGGAACTGCTCACAGCACAATCACGAAAAGGTAGAAAAAAGAACTAACATCCTTTCAGGAGACATACTATCGAACATTCATGAGGTATTATGCTTGTAATCCCGAAGATACGACAACTATAATATTACCATCTTAGAAGCTCAAGCGTACACGTTGCTGACAGTAATATACAGGAGAATGGAAAATAAAATTAAGGTTGTTTTAGACGACGATCAATTTAGCTTTAGGAAATTTAAAGGTACAACACAGATCTTTGTAATGGAAGTAAGCCTTAACAGTACAATAATTTCGTAAATAGAAAGGCGAGTAACATACGTAAAAGAACCAACAGAGCAAATGATAATAGCACCAACAGAGAAATGCTAGAATTAGAAGGGGAATAAGGTAGCGACGCTGTTTTTGTCCTCTGAGGATCAACTGGTATATCTCGTAAGCAAACAACTAAGTAAAAGTAAGGTTCAGAAGTGGCATTCAAATTCAGGATGAAAGATCTATATGATAAGATTCGCTGACAATATTCCTATTCTCTGTAAAACTGCAGAAGAATTACAGGACCTGATGACTCGAATTAACAATTAATGAGTTCAGAATAGCATTTTACACGAATTCAAAGACATTTGGGAGTAATGACCACCAGTAGAAATGATACTAGCTACAAATTTAACGTGAGAATTGTGGGTCACATAGTAGACTAGGTCTTGGAATTGTTCATCCTTGAAATAAAAATAGCCCATAACGACAGAAGGAAGGAAGAGATCAGAAACAAACTAGCACAGAAACAGAGCATTCTTCGCCAAAGGAAGTCTGGTAATATCAAAAGCCTTAAACTGAGATATAAATTTCTGTTGATGTAGGTGTCAAGCACATAACTGGATGGAAGTTTATGACGGATTGTGAGAGACGGGAAAACAAAAGCATTGAAGCGTTGTGGATGTGTTACTGTAGATTAATGCATAAAGTAAACGCCAAATCACAGAAAGACTCTGTTTTTAATGTTTGTAACACACAATTTAACAAAACCCGATGTTTAAATTTCACAGATGGGCATATGATTAGCGAAACTGAACAGCTCAAATTTCTAGGTGTTCAGATAGAGAGTAAACAGTCGTGGAAAGCCCACGTTCAGGATCTTGTTCAAAGACTTAACGCTACAATTTTTACTATTCGAATGGTATCTCAAGTAAGTGATTGTTCGACAAGAAAATTAGTATACTTTACTTATTTTCATATGCTTATGTTACATGATATTATTTTCAGAGTAACTCTTCCCATTTTCAAAGGATATTTTTGGCACAGAAACGGGCAGTTCGGGCAATAAGTTGTGTAAGTTTGCGAACCTCTTGTCGACCCCTCTAAACTAGTCTGGGTATTCTGACATTGGCCTTTCAATAAATATATTCTTTACTGTCGTTTATTTTAACAATATCAACTTATACGCTAGAATTAGCAGCTTGCACTCTGTTAATACTATGCAGAAGTCCAATCTCCATTTGGATCGCACTTCCCTAACTCTTGAGCAGAAAGGTGTGCAGTACACTGCTTCATATAGTTTCAATAAGCTGCCACAAGAATTCAAACATCTTAGAGTGATCTACGCGTTTTCAAATCGAAACTGAAGAGTTTCCTCATTCTATTCTGTGGAAAAGTTCCTTGAAAAATTAAGCTAATGCGTATGTTATATTGTTGATTGCGTTTACTTAAATTTATCGCTTGACTTTTCTTAGGTTCATAAACATTTTATTTTATCCGATTACTTTTATGTTGTAATTTCATGTACTTACATGTTCCAGGACTTGAATTTTTGCTCCTCAATTTGGTCCTATGGAACTAGACGAGTAAATGGCACACTTGAGAAAAGAGTGGCGGGCTGTATCAAACAGGTAAATAAAATGAAACCACTTTGCAGAAATTTTTTTAGTAATTATTATATCGCTGAAGTACTCTAAAAGGTCTGCTAAATACACTAAACTAATATAACATTATTTACTGGACATAAATCTCTAGGTGCGGTGGTAGGGTAGTTAGAAATTAAATTGTGGCAAACACTGTGGATAGGACGAATATACTACGATTCGTAAGTCTGCTTATGGTTTAAGTTTTCTGGCTAATAAAACACCTTTCATCTATTTGGTAAAGCATACCCTTGTTTTTTTTCTTTCAAAGTCTTGGCCTTTTTAAAGTTTTTACTATTACAGTCGGTCATGAGATCTCGCACACTGTCAGCCATTTAAAGTTCTATCTTTTCGACGTATCCAGTGACCATAAGCTACTCCATTACACATGAAACAAAACACACACAGCAGATATCGGTGATGCCATCACGCTATAGGAGGACCAGTGTATACTACAAATTTCAATAATAATGACTCATGGCATATTATAAAGAAATAAATGGCCAGTTTAAATCACAGTTGCGGTTCATTAGCTATAATTATGAAAACTCTAGGACCGAAAACATTACTTTCAATACATTATTATTTTAAAGCCCTCTAAGAAACTTCCGTTTCAGTTAACAAGATTATAGTTATCAGGTATTCATACACTGCCACTTTAGGTGATAGCTATTAATTTACATTATCCAGGAATTATATAAAATTTGTACGCAATCATCTTCTTCTCTCGTACCACTTAGTATTCATAACTTAATACGACAAGATTCCAACCATTTTTGAACAGGTCACATGAGTATTGTTTATTGTCATATGCCACGCTATAGAGTTCGAGGCATGTTTTTTTCACATGTGTTAACCTGATATTTTTCGAATTATGGAACTGAGAAAGTCATGTTGGGTTCCTGGGAACACTTTTGGTGGTGTAGTATATCTTTTTTCAACTCAGAATTATTTCACCTTTATAATTAAGCTTTATGGAACGTACAGCATAAATAAAAGCTCTTTAGCAAACTGACATAAACGGAATCATTGCATTGTTTTTCATGAAACGATAGTATCTATCAAATTGGAACAGAGTGAAAAGCTACCCTCAAATTTGTGACTTCAAGACAAAGTGGTAATTCACACTCACTTTTCTGTTGTTTTTTTTTTTTTATTTTATTCTTTTAAATTTATCATGGTTCATATCTAAAGCCAGTTTTTTCATTGAAATGACTAACATACATTCCTTTAACTCTCGTTGGTTTTTCTTATGTGGCTGTCGGATTTCCATTGTGCTCTCAGATACATCATCTCAAAGATATTGTGGGTAAGGTTTCTTTACTTCAGGTTGTTCCACAATGGCCATTTTCCAGGATGGAGCTGGATGATTTTTCTCTCGCCACGTAAAGTGTAAGTGAAGTTCTGAAAAAAACTGAAGCTGTGGAGGCGGGTCTTGAGTTTCTGCTGGATAACTTAAGCGGCTCGAGTTCCAGACTGGCACACAGTTTTAATCTACCAGGAAGTTGCAAGAAAAAATTTTCTTTTGCGTTATTGATACATGGAAGATCTTTTTTAAGAATTTATGTTAAATACGAGGGTTATTCAGAAAGTAAGGAACGATCGGTCACGAAATCAAAACCACAGTGAAAATCCGATGAAGTTTTGCCCAGGTGTATTGGGCAGTGTCTCTAGTACGCCAGTCGATAGCATTACGTCGTTCTTTCTACTTCTGAGCACACAGGAAGCACATAAAGATACATAGAACCATAGTGTCTCCCGCCAAGTATGAGGGCCTCATGAGAAATTTCGCCTGAAGCTATGCAGCCAACATTATATGACTGTTGTACATTTTCTTCTTCAAGACAATTCTCAGCCGCATTCGGCAGGGGCAATGAAGATGCTCCGGCATCGTTTTCAATTGGAAACGTTTGATTACCCACAGTACAGCCCGTAATTGTCTCCCTCTGGGTTTCATCTCTGCTCACATGAACCGCTATCTATGAAGACAACATTTGGCACAGACAACGAGCTGTAGGCCAGCTTAAAGAATTGACGGAAAGCACTGGCGGCTGCTTTATATAACGAGGGTATTGGAAAGTTGCTACAAAGCTACGACAAACGTATAAGTTGGATCAGCGACTGTGGAGATAAGTAGCTGTAAGTTGTTGCTAAATGTTGCAAATAAAACAGTTTTGATTTTCACTGTGGTTTCCATTTCGCGACCTATCGTTCCTTACTTTCCGAATACCCTCGTAACATCTCTACGTGCTCTGTGTGTACTCTACATTTTCTAAGATGCCGAATTTATTAATCTACATTTTTATTATTTTCATTTCAGATCGATACCAATTTTAATTCTGCACCTTATTAGTCAGTAGTAACACGATACTCTAAAGTGGTTTAGTACTGTTATGTACCGTAAATGTTTGCTGTCCTTTTGTAGAAAATATGATCAGTTCCCATTTTAACTCCATTTGTTCTTTCTTTTTATTTTCTCGTGGGAAACAGGTAACAAAAAACATACTTTCATTCAGGGAAAATTTTACTATGTCATAAAACATCTGTCGTATTTGGTATAATGCACAAAGGTTTGTATGAAGGAACTGTTCTCTAATTTTTGACCTACGTTTGGCATACAACCGTCTTTTACCAATTTGTGGTGGAATTTACTTTCATATATCAGTTGTAGTAATTATTAACAGCGGCTCACTTCTTTACCAGAAACTGAGTAAGTTGACGGGTTACCTTCAATGTTTTCCATGGATTATGTTTTGTTTTTGTCTAAGGATACTACTATACCCCATTCACAGTATTTAACTCTACTAATCCTGCATCAGATTCTAAAGTTTTGTAGTAGTTCGTTTCTAAATAAGAATTAATAGAGACGATTGGAAGTAGGAAGTGCATATTATCCTTTGTTTACCCAAATTCTGTGTAGCAAGATGCGTGCGTAGACGTAGTTAAGATTGTCTCAATGATCTGAAGGCATTATTTAATCCATTAGTCCATTATTTCTAGCATTTTTTGCATCCAAGTCTAAATACTAACGATCCAGAAACTCACTCGTATCAGCAGCGTCTCCGATAACTTTACCCCATTGTTTACTAGCCTACCAGGTTTAGAGGAATGCAGCTTGACACATCAGGAAGGGTAGACTTAAGCAGGTGTATACTCACCACATTCTAAACCTAGGAATAAGTGCTTGTTAATCTGACAGTATGAGATCGTGACGATGACTTAGCGTGATTATCTCGTGCCACCTGAGACCTCATTAATATTCTCTTTTAGTAGTCAGTGACACTTCATGTGGCTACAAATGCACTAAATCTTGAAGTTTGTGGACTAGGGGTGGAGAGCGGTCGATCCACATTTGTGACAAAGCAATATGTCGAGATAATTGTCGTGTAGGAACTAATTGCGGCACAGCACTTACGTCAGGACCAGTCATTGGAATCTCCCCGACTGGTTCCCTTAAACCTCTTTATGATCTCGTCCTTCTTCCTACTAAAGTCATCTCTTCCTTTACTTTTTATTCTTTCAAACGGTTAGACATTATACTCCATTCTGTGTCGTGTTAATCTGTTGACGCATACGTAGCCGGGCTTGGTGCTCTCTGACATGGTAGCTCATGTTCGGTCAGGGAGCTGGCTACCTACTGTACTAAAAAAAAAGGAGAAAGTTTAGTGAACTTCTCATAGACAGAATTTGACAGACGTCATACATTATCCGCAAAGAACTGATCAAGACAAAACAAGGGATAAGAAAAAGGTGGTCAACCACGTGCCTGGAAACCCAGAGATCGCGGGATCGGATCCTAGTCGGTCCACGGAAACTTCACTCTGCTTTTAATCAAGCTTTCCCTATCAACGATGGGGGGAGTCATTGTTTCAAATTTCAGATTACACGGAGGGTCACCTTTCCCCAGGTGGATCACTGCAAGTCGCTTAGGTAGCGTCCAGCTGGAAGACTTGCGCCTGACCATTGAGCCACACGAAATTATTATTTACCTCTATGTAAGCACGACACACAACATCATCTGTAACGTGTTTTGCGTAGTTTAGTCTGTGTCCATTCCTTACCATTTTTCTCCTTCACTGCTCAACTAAGTGTGAAGATGACTATACCTGGATGATGTAGCAGATGTTTCAGTAAACTGTTCCTTCTTCTGGTAAAGTTCCTCTTTTCAGACTTCATCTATCTACTTAATATTCAATATTCTTCAGCAACACCACATTTATAATACTTCCAGTTTCTTTTTAAAGTTCCCCTTTTCAGACTTCATGTATCTACTTAATATTCAATATTCTTCAGCAACACCACATTTATAATACTTCCAGTTTCTTTTATCTGGTTTTTCGAGGATCTACGGTTTATTTCAACACTATACAATTCACAGCAGTTTCTTCATCGTTTCAATATCAGTATGCCGTATTACAGGTCATTTATTGAAGAAAGCTTTCTTCGCTTGTACCATTTACTTCTGATACTTCCTTGCTTCTATGAGTCTGTATAATTCTGTTTTATATCTAGGATATTTCTTGTTTTTCCACTATTGTGTCGCTGTTATCCTTTCTAGCATTCTTCACCTTTGATTTGTGTATGCTTCAGTCTTATTGTGCACCAAGTATGCTGTCCATTCCTTTCTGCAGGTCTAGCTGTTCCTTAAATCCGTCCAAGACAGATATGTGTATCTCTTGTATGAATTCTGACATGAGTATTTGTTCACTTAGCCCTTTGGCCCTGTTGCGAAATTTTCATTTTGTCCAAATTTCATGCAATTGTTCTTCACTGTACAAGTTGCACAAAAGTGGTGACAATCTGCAAGCCTATCTTACATTCTTCTTCACACGTAATTATCTTTCTCAGCTTTCCATTTTTGTCACTCTCTTTCTGTAACGGATGATTCTTTCGTCTCTGTAATTTAGTCCCAATTTCCTAAGGATAATGAAGATATTATATCATATTGCATTGCTGCTGGCTTTCTTTAGGTAAAATGCCAGGAAGGTACTATGGTGTATTTCTTTCCATCTGTCTTACGTTACTAACAGTAATACCAGAATTATTACGCTAGTACCTTCTCCATTTTTGACGTCAAATTGATCTTTGTCCAGTGCACCATTAAATTTTTTATATGCATTGGATAATAAGTCACCCGTTTCATAAATTTTTCACGCCAGATAAAATAAAATTCTTGTTCCTAGAACTATTGGTATCCCCGAATGTGTATCATCGACTCTCGTTGAAATGCATGAGTTCTGGTCATTCAACGCTCTGTCAACTTCTGACCACACAAATGGATCACCTATCACTTCCTCTCCTTACCTATTACTTCACGCCTGAGTCTCTTCCTGTTACACAGGAATTCAATGCATTCCTCCATATGGCTGCCCGTTCTTGCGCATTTAATAACTGTTTTTCATCTGCACCAAGCAGATTAAGGCTTTTGCATTTAACCTCTTCAAGGCTACATTTAGTATTTCAGTTAGCGATTTCGATTTCTTCTTCAAATATGTCTTTATTAATATGTTTCTCTCATTCACTATCATTTAGCCCGTTTGTCTTTATATTACTTTCATTCTCAAGTAATACTGCTTCCACTGTACCTCATTTTGAAGATTCTTATATTTTCTTCATCCACACATACGCTTGACCACCTCCTTAATCATCCACGCTTTCTGCGCCTTTACTTTCGCTATATCTACGGTGTCGTGTCCTGTCCTGGTACATTATTATGGAAGTTAGAAAATAAATATTTTTAAGTCCGCCAGTATTTGTATGGAGTGTAGCCATGTATGGAAGTGAAACATGGACAATAAATAGTTTGGGAAAGAAGAGAATAGAAGCTTTCGAAATGTGGTGCTACAGAAGAATGTTGAAGATTAGGTGGGTAGATCACGTAACTAATGAGGAGGTATTGAATAGGATAGGGGAGAAGAGAAGTATGTGGCACAACTTGACTAGAAGAAGGGATCGGCTGGTAGGACATGTCCTGAGGCATCAAGGGATCACAAATTTAGCATTGTAGGGCAGCTTGGAGGGTAAAAATCGTAGAGGGAGACCAAGAGATGAATACACTAAGCAGATTCAGAAGGATGTAGGGTGCAGTAGGTACTGGGAGATGAAGGAGCTTGCACAGGATAGATTAGAATGGAGAGCTGCATCAAACCAGTCTCAGGACTGAAGAAAACAACAACAACAGCACTAACGTCCTTTCGATTTACGCAGTATGTGCCAGCCGTGGTGGCCGAGCGGTTCTAGGCGCTTCAGTCCGGAACCGTGCTGCTGCTACGTTCGCAGTTTCGAATCCTGCCTCGAGCATGGATGTGTGTGATGTGCTTAGGTTAGTTAGCTTTAATTAGTTCTAAGTTCTAGGGGACTGATGACCTCAGAAGTTAAGTCCCATAGTGCTCAGAGCCATTTGAACCTTTTTTTTTACCCAGTACGTACCTGTTTTCTATTTACCCAAGATGTTCAGGAAATCAGAGTAATAACGGCTCTGTGTACTTTCATATCATCTTTGACGTCCTTCATTATTGCCATCATCATTTTATCTGGCTCTGCCTCACTGAAATATCTGTTTTCTCTACAGTTTTTCACAGGATTAATTTCGTCATTCCACCATCAATACTTCGAAACGCAGATGGCATTCATAAGAATTTTATGTATTCATTATGTTGTATTAACATTGTTAAATAAGAACGTAATTTTAGTCATCATTATCTTTCGATATGTATTACATAGACTTGAGTTACAAGCTCTTTTGTTCAACTAAAAACGAAGGTGACGTTGATATGTAGCACTGGATTACATCAAATTAAAAACGAATTACCATAAATTCGCAGCATGTGGTTCACGAAAAACGGATAAATGGCGAACGGCAGGAATTCAACTGTAACACTGTCACTCAGGGATCACAGCTGTCGCGACCAATTCCGAGAGGTATTTCAACCTGGAGCGGACGAGATAACCAGTTTATGACCAGTGAGTGAGCGTAAAAAATTGAAAACAGCAAATAACAGCTAATTCTCAAAGGATATTGAAAACTGCGCAACGCTGTACTCTTTGTAATTCATTCCAGTCATTTTTGTGAAATGTCTCAAGTGATAACATGTGTAAACTAAAATTCATCTCTTTGTTATGAAAACTAATTCTTTCAGTCACAGCTACAATTACTAATGATTTTTTGCACGTCAAAATTCAATGAGTAACTTCATTTATTTGGAAACATCTCGGCGACAGTAAAATATTTAAATTCAACATTTCCCATTTTATATCAACCAATAAGAGTTCGTAAGACAAATTTGAGTCATATTTATGTGAAATAAAGTGTCTAAGCTGAACGAACGTATCTGTAATTACGCTTACAGTTTTCACCTTGCTGAGCATCGAACGGACTATTTGTTCTACATACCAAGTGACTAGAAAATTGTGTATATTTAGCGATATAATTTTATGATAACATTTATTATTTGATATTCCCACTATCATTTTTCCATTTGTCTATAAATTGCCTACCTTCATTGCAGTACCATTCGAACTCTTTGCATGCTCTTCTTCGTAAACGTTTACTGAGGATCAGGTCTGTTCTAGTCTTAGGTTCAATTCTTTGCTGATACGTATTTCCGACCGTTGCTCCATTCCGAACGAATGACTGTACATTTGGATGGTTAACGGTCCGAATGGGGTCTTTTAAGGCATACTATGACGAAATCATGCATTTTTATTTTTAGGGATTTCGGCCTGTGGAGCAGAATAATGCTGACTGTACTCCTGTAGACACCAGCTCTAGAAACTGTTGATACAAACTATTAGTTAGTTAGGTTTAACTAGTTCTAAGTTCTAGGGGACTCATGACCTCAGCAGTTGAGTCCCATAGTGCTCAGAGCCATTTGAACCATTTGAACAAACTATTACTTCCCAATATACACTGAAGCGCCGAAGAAACTGGTATAAGCATGCGTATTCAAGTACAGAGATATGTAAACAGGCACAATAACAGGCAGAATAAGGGGCTGCGGTCGGCAACGCCTATATAAGACAACAAGTATCTGGTGCAGTTTTTAGATCGCTTACTGCTGCTACAATGGTTATCAAGATCTGAGTGAGTTTGAACGTAATGTTATCATCGGCGCACGAGCGATGGGACACGGCATCATCGAGGTAGCGATGAAGTAGGGATTTTCCCGTACGACCATTTTACGAGTGTACCGTAAATATCAGGAATCCGGTAAAACAACCAATCTCCAACATCGCTTCTGCCGGACTCTGACAGGTGGCACGTACGCAAGCATCATGTGTGATCACCTGCATCCATTCATGTCCATTGTGCATTCCGACGGACTTGGGCAATTCCAGCAGCACAATGCGACAGCCCACCGCCCAGAATTACTAGAGAGTGGCTCCAGGAACATCCTCTGGGTTTAAACATTTTCGCTGACCACCAAACTCCCAAAACATGAACATATTTGAGCAAATCTGGGATGCCTTGCAATGTGCTGTTCAGAAGAGATCTCCACCGTGTCATACTCTTGCGGATTTATGGAGTCATGGTGACAGTTCCCTCCACCATTACTTCAGAATTAGTTGAGTCCATGCCACGTCGTGTTGTGGCACTTCTGCGTTCTCTTCACGATATTAGGCAGGTGTACCAGTTTCTTTGACTCTTCAGTGTATTTAGTATTTAGTTAAAACCTACCATAAATAAATTATCTCTTTTTCGCGTCAACAGCTAAGTTCACGGAAGAATAATGTTCATCCTGATAAATATTTCACGTTACGTATTTTTCTCTAGTAAAGTTTGCACACTCCTAAACATCACTAGGTTCAAGGTTTCCGATGTGACAGATAGTGTAGTGGAAGCGTGAAGGGACACGTACAACACAAAAGCATTTTCTGTAACTTCCCAGCAGCCAAAAAAGTTTAACTCTTAATATTACTTTGCTTAAGAGGAGCCTAAACGACGTATTGGTGGTAAACTACGTCTACTCCAATGATGAGTGTACACTATGTCATCGAAAGTATTCGGACACCCCCAAAAAACATACATTTTTCATAATAGGTGCGTTGTCTGCCACCTACTGCCAGGTACTCCATATCAGCCACCACAGCAGTCATTAGACATCGTGAGAAAGCAGACTGGGGCTCTCCATGGAAATCAGTGACGTCGAACATAGTAAGATGATTGGGTGTCACTTGTGTCATACGTCTGTACGCGAGTTTCCACACTCCTAAACATCACTAGGTTCAAGGTTTCCGATGTGATAGATAGTGTAGTGGAAGCGTGAAGGGACACGTACAACACAAAAGCTTACAGACCGACTTCGCCTGTTGACTGACAAAGATAGTCGACAGTTGAAGAGGGTCGTAATGTGTAATAAGCTGACATCTATCCAGACCATCACACTGGAATTCTCAGCTGCATCAGGATCCACTGCAAGTACTATGACAGTTAGGAGGAAGGTTAGAAAACTTGGATTTCATGGTCGAGCGGCTGCTCATAAGCCACGCGTCACACCGGTAAATTCCAAACGACGTCTCGCTTGTTGTAAGGAGCGTCAACATTGGACGATGGGAAAACGTTGTGTGGAGCGACGAATCACGGTACACAATGTAGTGATCCGATGGCATGGTGTGGGTATGGCGAATGCCCGGTGAGCGTCATCTGCTAGCGAGGGTAGGGCCAACAGTAAGTTTCGGGGGTTGTGGTGTTATGGTGTGGTCGTCTTTTTCATGGAGGTGGCTTAAACCGCTTGTTGTTTTGCGTGGCGCTATCACAGGACAGGCATACACTGATATTTTAAGCACCTTCTGGCTTCCCACTGTTGAAGAGCAATTCTCGGATCGTGATTCCATCATTCCACACGATCGAGCACCTGTTCATAATGCACGGCCTGTGGCGGAGAGGTTACACGACAATAACATCCCTGTAATGGACTGGCCTGCACAGAATCCCTTCAAATCCTATCAAAAACCTTTGGGATTTTGAGAACGTTGACTCCATGCCAGGCCTCACCAACCGACATTGATACCTCTCCTCAGCGCAGCACTCCGTGAAGAATGGACTGCCATTCCCCAAGAAACCTTCTAGCATCTGATTGAACGTATGTGTCTGAGAGTGTAAGCTGTCATCAACGCTAAGGGTGGGCCAACATCGTATTGAATTCCATCATTACCGATGGAGGGCGCCACGAACTTGTAAGTCATTATCAGCCAGGTGTCCGGATACCGTTTTTCATATAGTGTATTAGCAAAACCGGCTTATGCCAATTTTGCTAACGATATTAAACATTCCAATAGCTTTTCAGATTGTCCCGCAACATGCATTAGTTCAGTGAACAGTTTATAATTTTTTTCCCGTTTTCCGATGCAAAATGATTTTATTATCTCATTATTTACACGCATGACGAGTCTCTTTTCGAGCAGTTTCCTTTCAAATAACCCTGCAATACGCAATACACAGACTTTTCATATATAAGCTAGATGGAATGCGTTGCACTGCTCAACTAACGTAAGTGCAAATAAAAACGTGCACACAATACATGAAGTTCTAACAAACCTCAACAGCACGGAAACTAAGAAACAAACTCAGTAGACATTCCAAAATACTATATTGCGACACACAAAACCGCAAACTTCTACAAAATAGACGTAATCCATTGAACTTCTGTTTTATAATTTTATACGAAAAAACCGTATGTTTTACATTGCAGGACTACTTGAAAATGGCAATCTTCCGAAACCAGAAAACGGGAAAATATCTAGTACAAAATAAAGTATGCTATGTAAAACTTGACTCCTGCGCATCTTGCAGTAATGTGATGTAAGTTGATGTTTAAATTTATTTTCTGTTTGGTGATGCATATCATTGTATTTCCATTAATTTGTGTTATTACCACTTGAAAGAAAATATATTTATGATTTTTTTACTTATTCCACTTGCTAAATAACCAATTCACTTGGGGTTTGTGTGACATAATGTATCTTTTCCATTTTTTTTAATGTCTATTATCGATTTGTGGCCTATTGCTTTCTTTAGGGTCTCCTCACTATTGATGCAAGAACCAAAGTGAATAATCTAGTCTAAACACATAGTGTTCCAATTTTTACTTGCTCTTGGCATACGAACAGCTCAATGTCTGTCCTCCAGAGCACAACATTAAATTATGCTGTCTTCATTAGGGTGCATATGAAAGCATATGGATTAAAGCAGCTGGATGTATATTTTCTGTGCAATCACCATCTTGATATTGTTGTACTATGTGACCGTACTACATTATGAATAATTTATCAGTCCCTTTGTTTCCATCTCAAGACTTAACCAATTTCGTCAGGTATGTCTATAATAAGGTGGATGCGTTCACTGCCTTTTACTTCATCGGCGATATCACATACCCGTTAAATTCTACTTACTGTGATAAAAGTGTTGTAGGATACACGTACCAGAATAACAAAGGAACAAAATATTTTTTTCTATCTTATTTTAAGCGGCTGTAATGACATTTAGCCAGGACCAGGACACGAAATAGGAATTCCTGCTTTTCCTTTTTTACTTTACACTTTCTGCAGTAGCTTATTCTGATAGTAACTTAAAAACTGCGAATTGAAATTATAATCTTCAGCCCTACCAAATCTCTGTTATGCAACAACTCAAGAATAGTGTATGAAGAGTGTCCTCCTAAACAAACTCGGCAGAATCGCTACCTGTCTGACCACAGTGAGGTATCAACACAGGCATTTGATAAGAATGACATTGCCACGTAGAAGTTGATTACTCTGTAGGTGTCTACTCATGTATCAAAAGTGCTTCTCTGCTAACTCTGCGTGGAACTAGTGTATGTGGCAGCGTTTATTATTCGTTACAAGTCTAGGAGTACTAGAGTCACGTTCCAAGAAGAGACGAATATAAAGTAGAATATGCGAAAAAGTTTAAAAAATCTCAAATATTTTTCACTTTATGTCTATTCCTGGTGCGCACTGCTTGACAACTGCTAGGGAACAAAGCGATTTAAACATCCATCAATACAGTGCAGAAATTTATCTGCATGTATTTACTGGATGAGAATACTGACACATCGACAGCCCAAGCAGTACATGCAAAATTTCTGTAGCATCTTAGTTCCCAGGAAAAATCAACTGTAGTCAGTCTGTAGTTTGTGAAAGGAGGGGGATACTGACATACATTACTGGCCATTAAAGCTGCTACACCACGAACATGACGAGCTACAGACGCGAAATTTAATCGACAGGAAGAAGATGCTGTGATATGCAAATGAATAGCTTTTCAGAGCATTCACACAAGGTTGGCGCCGGTGGCGACACCTACAGCGTGGTGACATAAGGAAAGTTTCCAACCGATGTCTCACATACAAACAGCAGTTGACCGGCGTTGCCTGGTGAAACGTTGTTGTGATGCCTCGTGTAAGGAGGACAAATGCGTACCATCACGTTTACGACTTTGATAAAGGTCGGATTGTAGCCTATCGCGATTGTGTTTATCCTATCGCGACGTTGTTGCTAGCGTTGGTCGAGGTCCAATCACTGTTAGCAGAATATGGAATCGGTGGGTACGGGAGGGTAATACGGAACGCTGGATCCCAACGGCCTCATATCATTAGCAGTCGAGATGACAGGCATCTTATCCGCATGGATGTAACGGATCGTGCAGCCACGTCTCGATCTCTGAGTCAACAGATGGGGACGTTTGCAAGACAACAACCATCTGCACGAACAGTTCGACGACGTTGCGTGAAAATGTAATCACATGTCAGTTCTAGTATAATATATTTTTCCAATGAATATATTTTTCCAATGAATACCCATTTATCATCTGCATTTCTTCCAGATGTAGCAATTTTAATGGTCAGTAGTTTATTATGAATAATCAGTATGGCGACGCAACGGTAAAGTTTGGTTTTGACGAATGCATGAAGAACGTTTCCCACCATTATTTGTAGTGCCAACAATGAAGTACAGAGGAGGTGCTGTTATGTTATGGGGGTTGCTGTGACGTGGTCATTCTATCGCGCTTAAGAAAATGCGAAATGCGGAAGGGTATGAACACATATTACAGCATTATGAACTGCGCGTAGTCGAAGAACGGTATGGAGACAGCACGGTAGTGCAACTTGTCGTAAGGCAGCATCTGTGAGGCAATGGATTGTTGACAATAACACTCATGAAATGTACTGACCTGCCCAGATTCCCGATAGGAATCCAATTCGACACCTATGGGACGGGTTAGAATGTCCAGATCGCCAACATCCAACGTAACTACCTCCTCTGATTTTACTCCTTAAGGAAGAATGGGCCATCATTCCTGTACATTCAGACACATCACTGAAAGTGTTCTCAGCAGAGTTCAAACTATCATAGAGACGAATGGTGGACACAATTCACATTAATGAATACTAAGAATTGTCCGGATACTCTTGATCAATTAGTATGCGTATTAACTGGACCTGAATCACCCATGATATACGTGAAATATTTTCGGGAAACCCATTGTAAAGAGGATGGTAACGACTCGAAAAATTCGCAAAATGGCGTCTAGTGGGGAATGGACAGTACTCGGAGTGTACTGTTCTCCCACAAGGCTTCATTGTGTAAGATTCCTGGATGTAAATTCCTTAAATAATTACATGGTTTTTAATGCAGCTGTTACAACACAGTGTAAGATTATTACTCAGCAATTGTCAGGCAATATACAGGGAGTATAAAAAACAATCATCTATTCAGCACGTCCGTATTTCTGAAACTAATAAACGTATACAGTGAACTTTATTGTTTGATGAGCGGAAAACTCAAAAAAAATTTTTTTTTTCATTTCTTTTATAGGTGTTCAATATGCCCCCCTTGAGATGCACATGATGCATATGTCAATGCGGTGTTCAAATTATTCCCACACTGCAGCGAGGATGTCTTGAGTTACGCTTCCGCAGCTGCTGTTATGCGATGTCTCAGTTCATTCGTTGTTGTTGGTAACGGAGGCACATGAACCGACTCTTTTATAAACACCCACAAGAAATGATCACATACAGTCAGGTCCGTGACCTTGGAGACTTGTAATGTAACGCTGAATCATTTGGTCCAGTGCGAACGATCCGTCGTTCAGTAATCCTCTGATTTAAAAATCCCCCACTTCCAGACGCCATTGTAGTGGTGCCCCGTCCTGTTGGTAAATGAAGTCGTTCGAATCAGTCTCCAACCGTGAGGAAGAAAAAGTTGTCAAGCACATCGAAATATATGCTGCCTGTAACAGCGTTCTCGGCAAAGAAAAATGGACCATACACCTTTTCCAGTGAAACTGCACGAAACACATTAAATTTTTGAGAGTCCCTCTCATGTTGTACCACTTCATGTGGTTGTTCCGTACCCCCTGTCCTCACATTATGACGGGTTCACCTTTCCATTTGAATGGAATGGTGCCTCGTCAGTAAACACTAAATGTGTAAGAAAACTGTCATCTTCCATCTTGCCAAGAACGAAATTACAGACTTCCACGCGCTGTTGTTTGTCACCTTCACGAAGACTTTGCACTAGCTGAATTTTGTATGGTTTCATGTGTAAACGTCGGCGCAACATACACCAGACGGACATCGGGGGCATGTTTAGCTGCATGGCGAATGGATTTCTGCGGATTCTTTGTGAAACTATAGCGGATGCTTTCGACGTCTGAGTCAGACACTCGGGGACGCCGCGGTGATTTGCCTTGACACAAACAGCCTATTTCTCGGAATTGTTCATGCCATCCTCTAATGCTCTGTGTTGTAGGAGGATCCACACCATACCTAGTATGAAAATCAAGCTGAACAGTTATTACTAACCCACACTGCGCATAACACAGAACAAAAACGCTTTCTGTTGCCCCGACACAATTTTTACTAGAAATGAATTGGGCGCACACTGCTGCTACCTAGCGAGAACCATGTAAAACTTGAGAGTTTGCTCTTACCAACAGTACGTTGTTCACGCACATATCTCAGATAACATAGGCTAACAGTGATGATTTTTTTAAATCGCATGATTCTTTTAGATACTCTCTGCATACGGTGACAAGACAAGATTGTAAAGAATTTCACAAACATGTGGCAATGCAACAAATACTGCAGGAATCTTCAGAAGGCAAGGCTGTCCGAAATGGTTAGGACGAAAAACAAACTTTCACTATACCTTTCAATTAACTTTCTCGTTATTTTGAAAATTTCCAAGAAGTTTTTGTCGCTATTGATGTAGGCATATTTTATCCAGTTTCTTCAATATATGCACTTCAAATGTCTCTTATGTGTAAAATGGATATATTTTATCACAGTTGTCTGAGCAATGGCTGTATTAGACAGAACTCCCTGTTTACGAGTGAACTACAACAGAGTTGGCCACCTAGACTTTGGAACACAGCACACAATTATCGCCGGACACCGGTGCTGATGTCCCTATCACGTTTCCAGACTACGGGCAGTTCCCGTCAGGACAAATTTTTAATGAAGTCGCTCTCCTTTCCAGCTAAGGAATTGTTGTTCTGCGCTTCGAACCGAAAATTAATTTCAGGATATTCAAAAGACGGTCGAGTATAATAGAAACCGCTGCCTTTGAGAAAATGCTTCGCGTAAGGCGCCCCTAACGACTGGTGTTAATTTGTATAACATGTTTTTGTTGATTTCTCTTCCGCCTTTCCTAATAAATACTAGCTCTTAATTGCTTAAGACGGATTCCATTAATTACAAAACTTTTAATTAAACACGGCGCCTCTTTCCCCGGCGTCTCGTAATTATTTAACACGGCACACACTTTCTACCTGCTGCCGCCCACCATCTCTGCCGGATGCTCTGGTTCCACTTAGGTCACAGTACTTCTTAAAACAGCCGCGAGGTGACTGAGAAGGCGAAGGACGAACTTTCAAGGCACATTCTCTAGAGCCGGTGTACTTGTTGACTAGACGTTTCTACATTTTTGTGAGTTTTATAAAGTAAGTCCAATCCATTAGCTAAATCACTTCTTGGAGATGCGTAGGCCATGATCCGCAAATGTCAGACATCTTTGACATCGCTAAAAGTTCGCAGTTAGAAGCAATATGGCATAATCACAATCAAGCACGTACCTCAGCAACATCATCGGCGAATTTACTCCTTGAATGTGAATGCTAGGCGATGAGAGTCGCAACCCCGTCGAAGACAAGAAGCTGTTGCGAATTGGAAACAGTACTGCGAAAAGTTGTATTCTGGGATTAAGAACAGTACGGATAGTCAAGCAGTTGAACAACATACATTGACACCTACAATGTTACGAAGAGAAATAGAATTTGCAATTCAACATCCGGAGAACTATAAATCCCCTGGTATAGACAGTATATTTGGTGGGACGATCAAGGAAATGGTTCAGAAAGTTGTTTATGTACTGTATTCAATATGTGCATGAATACAGGAAACGCGGGATTGGTCAGAAGGTTGGTCGAAGTCTCTCTACATCTCCTACGCGAGAAAGGGTCGATCAGGCACTGCTCCAATTATCAAATATTGTTCCCATATGCCACTGAAGCAAAATTTTCCTCTACATATTAAATCAGCGTTAGAAACGATCGTCCAGCTTTATACAGGGTGAGTCACCTTACATTACCGCTGGATATATTTCGTAAACCACATGAAATACTGACGAATCGATTCCACAGACCGAACGTGAGGAGAGGGGCTAGTGTAATTGGTTAATACAAACCATACAAAAATGCACGGAAGTATGTTTTTTAACACAAATATACGTTTTTTAAAATGGAACCCCGTTAGTTGTGTTAGCCCATCTGAACATATAAACAAATACGTAATCAGTTCCGTTTGTTGCATTGTAAAATGTTAATTACGTCCGAAGATATTGTAACCTAAAGTTGACGCTTGAGTACCACTCCTCCGCTGTTCGATCGTGCGTATCGGAGAGCACCGAATTACGTAGGGATCCAAAGGGAACGGTGACGGACCTTAGGTACAGAAGAGACTGGAACAGCACATTACGTCCACATGCTAACACCTTTTTATTGATCTTTTTCACTGACGCACATGTACATTACCATGAGGGTGAGGTACACGTACACACGTGGTTTCCGTTTTCAATTACGGAGTGGAATAGAGTGTGTCCCGACATGTCAGGCCAATAGATGTTCAATGTGGTGGCCATCATTTGCTGCACACAATTGCAATCTCTAGCGTAATGAATGTCGTACACGCCGCATTACATTTGGTGTAATGTCGCCGCAGGCTGCCACAATACGTTGTTTCATATCCTCTGGGGTTGTAGGCACATCACGGTACACATTCTCCTTGAACGTACCCCACAGAAAGAAGTCCAGAAGTGTAAGATCAGGAGAACGGGCTGGCCAATTTATGCGTCCTCAAAAAATGGTTCAAATGGCTCTGAGCATTATGGGACTCGACTGCTGAGGTCATTAGTCCCCTAGAACTTAGAACTAGTTAAACCTAACTAACCTAAGGACATCACAAACATCCATGCCCGAGGCAGGATTCGAACCTGCGACCGTAGCGGTCTTGCGGTTCCAGACTGCAGCGCCTTTAACCGCACGGCCACTGCGGCCGGCTATGCGTCCTCCACGTCGTGATAATGTACATGTGCGTCAGTGAAAAAGACCAATAAAAAGGTGTTAGCATGTGGACGTAATGTGCTGTTCCAGTCTCTTCTGTACCTAAGATCCATCACCGTTCCCTTTGGATCCCTGCGTAATTCGGTGCTCTCCGATACACACGATCGAACAGCGGAGGAGTGGTACTCAAGCGTCAACTTTAGGTTACAATATCTTCGGACGTAATTAACATTTTACAATGCAACAAATGGAACTGATTACGTATTTGTTTATATGTTCAGATGGGCTAACAAAACTAACGGGGTTCCATTTAAAAAACGTAGGTTTGTGTTAAAAATCATACTTCCGTGCATTTTTGTATGGTTTGTATTAAACAATTACACTATCCCCTCTCCTCACGTTCGGTCTGTGGAATCGGTTCGTCAGAATTTGATGTGGTTTACGAAATATATCCAGCGGTAACGTTAGGTGACTCACCCTGTATATCCACGGAACAAGCAGGTATTGTTCAAGGAAAAGGAACTCGCGAACAGATTCTCAACATACGACAAATAATCCAGAAATCGCGAGAGTTCTATGTTCCTGTCTTCATCTTCTGTCTTGACTAAAGGAAAGCCATTGACTGTGTTGTGTAGGAAAGTTTGTGGCACGTGCTTGCAGAGCTCGTTGTCCCACCACACTTGGCAGCACTGATCAGAAGTCCATACAATAATCGCCTCGCAGCTGTGAAGAGAAGTGCCAGCACGTCTGATATCTTCGGTATACCAAAGGCTGCCAGACAGCTCTACAACACCTATGCAGAACATATCATTAAGCATGCTCTTAATTGGTGGACCAAGGCATCTCGATTGTTGGTAGAACTATTAACAACCTGTGATTTGTTAATGACACCGTCCTTTTAATCACTACCAAAGACGAATTTCCTGAGCAATTAACAAAAGTGAAACACATTAGTCAGTCATATGGATTGGATCTCAATCTCAGCAAGTCCACACTTATGATTGAATGAGGAGCAAAAGGTCAACTCACAGATCGATTAAAGGAACTGATAGCCGAGCATTCTTTCATCTATCTTGGAACAACCACCTGCTACATGGGAAACTGTGGAGAGGAGATAAGAAGACGCATCACGTTAGCACGAGTAGCTGTGAAGAAGCTGCCAAGACCTGGCAGAACAGAGCAATAAGGAACGCCATTAAGGTTTTCCATTCTTCTTTTATGGTTGCGAAACATTATTTCTTGAAGCCAGAGGCAAGCAGTGCATCGATGAATCTGAACTTTGGTGTTGGCACAAGATACTGTGCATAAAATGGCCCGAAAGAAAAAGAAAAAATATGTGTCCATTATTGAGCGACTCACTTTCCTTTCTCCTCGCGTCAGCGGAAAAATTCTCCATTTCGTTGGCCATATTGTGGGAAGAGATGGGGAAACCTAGAGAAAATAATCTCAGAAGAGAGGATTGAGGGCAAGAGATCTACGGGAAAAGCAGCGAGCAGAAGGATAGATGAAATTAAGACGGTGGTCTACCTCTTCAGCAGGCTCTAAGAAAAGTTGATAACCGCCTGGGATGGAGACGCTTGGTTCATGGGGTCACGCCGCTCAGCAACGAGCACAACGCCTTGTGATGATGAACAAAGGGTTAACCAATCGAAATTTAAAGACTACCCCTGCGGAATAATGTGTGATGCATTTATGTTTAAATTCAAGCTCATTTGCTTATGTATTAGCCTTGATCGACTTCTCAGCGAGTCTACAGCGTGAACAATAAATCAGGTACTTCTCTGCTTGAGAATTGTATGCGTTGAACATTGAAATACACGAATAACAAAATATGAAAAAAAGAAAGAGGAAGGAAGTATGAAAAACGGTAAGAATATACGAGTAATTGCGAATAGTATTGTAGCATTCCTTAATTTTTAGCAAAGGGTACTCAACTGCAATTAAAATATGCATTTGAATGTGGTAATAGCATATCTACAGAAATGGATGGATGAATGAATGTGTGTGTGTGTGTGTGTGTGTGTGTGTGTGTGTGTGTGTGTGTGTGTGTGTGTGTGTGCTTGCGTTCGCATGCGTGTGTGGGGGTGTTAAGGAAAGTGGACAGTCTGGTGTTCTTGCATAAATAGAGCTTCTGTAGCAATGTCAACAAAACCGCTTGCACATTTGACTGTCTACCAAACGCAAGAGAGTTGAGAGCAAGAAGCACCTCTAAAACGTCTTGGAGTATGAGAACTCGTATGTTGGAGCAATTTCAACAAAACGTTGGAAACATTTGACTTACTAATGGGGAACAACGCTCGCGGGAGGCATGGGTCATAGTTTTAGTAGCAAGGCTGGAGTCGGGGCTGGCGAAGGCAATACATCTAGACCCTAAAGAAGTCTTTAAATACATAGTTCCAAAGGCTGCTAGGTTCATTGGTAATAGCTATAATGATATTTCCAAGTTTATTCGAGTAGAACAAATACATATATGAAGAACTTTCTCGAAATACGCGTTTATAGTCTGAGGAACCCTTTCTTTTCCAATACATGTACGTGTGTACCCGCATTTATACAGGGAAACTGTAGGAACTGCAGAGGAAATGAGTGGAGTTGTAAACGGTTGAGGTAGTTATTTGCTCCAGGTGTTCCGCAGTTATACCTCCTCTCTAACATACCTTGCGCTGGGTGCATCTCGGTTTGATTGGCCCATGCAAATGTTGAAATACAAATTTAACAACTGATACGCTTATGTCCAGAAATTCAAAGGTCTCTCGCTGCCTTAGGTACACGAATAGTGAGATCATATGTGTTTATGAACGCCTATTTACAGAAAACTTTCATTTACCTCCCAGGTCAGTTTCCAAGCGAATTGTGACCTGCAGTTCTTATTTTCCTGCATTTGGCAGGAACCAGCACCCCGCTTGTCTTGGCAGTCGAGGTCTCTTGGCAGCAAGATTGCCTTTCCATCTCTTACTGTAGAATCATTACAAAATGAATTACTTCAGTATAGTAATTACCACAGAATTTTTCATTCTACTTTTTGTTGTCACACATTACTATCATTATCTTTCAGGCATATGGGATCGCTCTCTGCTGTTCGTATTTTCACTTGTATCACTGAACGATTTTGACTATGTTGTTTGTGCAAATAATGTATCATGGGCTACGAAGTCGGTCTGGCTGCTTCCTTAGGCATAAGAGCTTCTTTATTTTACTGTAAGTATTGATACGTAGTTTGAGACTCCGACTAAGCTTAACTCTCCTCAATGTATATTAGTATGTTACTCATTTTTGAGCTGAATGTCATGTCTGTTAACAACTTTAAGAAATCAGCTTCGTTGGATGTTAAATTCTATTGCCAGTTCTGCAATTTATGTTGTATTCATTTCATTGTTTTATGAAAGCAGTCAGTTTGTAATGTATGTACAGTTACTGAATGTTACAAGGCTGCTTTCTTCCTGTTGCATAAATTAGTTAATGTGACATAAAATAAATTCTAATTTTGTATTGCAAAGTAAGAGAATAGTACGGACAATAAATATATTACAGCCCATTTGGACCATGTTTGCTTTCTTAAAACTTATTGAAGCAAGAACAAAATCTAAACATAGAACAGCATGATGCTCATGCTGAAAGTGACGTAGCACTCGACTTCTACATTCGGTCAATATCATTCTGTAAAGCTTTGGCAAATTTGTGTGCGTAATAAAAATGTGGCTCATTGCTGTGATTGTTTCATCGTTCTCCCTGCATTTCTCTTTGTTATATCTAATATTTTACAAGTAAAGTCATTATTTATTACATATGTCTTCACCCCTTTATATTTCGTATTAAAGTTTACGCATTTTCACCAGTAGCTTTCAGTTTTAATCCATCAAATAATTTACACAATCTCTCCTTCCCTATCATACGTCAGCGTATCCATAGAGTTTCGTACAAGATTTTATTTTATTATTGTAACTAAGACTACTGTCGAGATGCTAACGAAGTATTTATAACAACATAGTCAAAAATGGGTCTTCTAAGGATTCACTATAACACTTTAAATATAAGTACTTCAAAGATTACCAAAGGCAGCATGACCGATGTATGTCACATTTCCTGAAGCGGCTGTGTGTGCCACTGAAATCTATGTCACACTGAAAGACGCAGTTAAACGCAAATTTTTCTTTTCATTTCTTTCATTAGGAGGCTTTTATTAATTTAATAAGGCAACATAATAAATGGAGCGCAAACTCGTTAAAAAGAAAATTAATGAGAATTTAATCAACCAATAAATTTGCGAATAAATTTGTTTGTTGCACACTGCAATAACTGCTGGTGTGGAGTTTCATTGTCATAACTGAAGAAACAGCCAACAGTACTACTGTTTTCGATTTTTTTCTATTATTGTGTGTTTTGCCGGCAGGTAGATCTTATAAAGAACACTGTTAAAGTATCACTGCATAATTCTACAGCATTTCCTGAAAGGCAGCTACAGAAAAAATTTTCGTGGCTATCAAGCGTAGCACATTGCCTCAAAACAAACAAGCTGGCTTAAGAGAATACTCGCAAAACAGCGATGACTTTGGATCATATAAAGGAGTTGCCACCGAAATATATACTTCGATCATGACATACTACCACTCGCTAAATTAACTGGCCTGACAACAGCCCACTACTGCAGATATCTATCCTGCAGCAGGTTACTGAAGAACGACAATGTCGCGGTGCAGGAATTGTGTTATGATCGGTTATACACTAAAAGCGCAGCATCAGCAAGCGTCACTCCTCCGAATTACTTACACCATCGGAAGGATGTGCATGAAAAGCTGAATGTAATACGCAGTGAATAATGCACATTATCTATTGGTTGTTGCTTGTGTGGTCGAAAGACTACATTGTCCACGAAATATGTACTTGGAATGTACAGATGTCACCGTAATCTAATGTGCTAATATTTAGCCAAGATATTGCAATTTACAACAAGAAATTAGGAAATATCGTAAAAAGCTATACAGATTTATTAGTCGGTTTACATTTATTTCAAGTACAAACAAGTGTAATTAAAGCATGCCGGTTAATACAGACTGATGGTATTTACCACAATGTAGGGAATAAATAGCTACATGAAATGCTTATGCGAAATTTGCACGTAGTACAAAGCCTTTCGTGGGCTGAAGTGCAATTTTTATTTGTTTTAAGGAGAGCTGTTATATGTACAATGACGTTTGAGGCCTGTACAGGCTTAAAAATGCGCAACCACCCATGTCGGAACTATTGCACCATCTTGCAATGTGACTATTTGGTCGTTGTGTGCATCAGAAGCTCACAGCTGATAGTTGATAATCGACCGGAAGAGGGAAGCAAAACAAAGCTCTGCATTCTGGCCCTGATGGGCCAGTTGGGGTCGACCGACCGCCGTGCCATCCTTCGCCAATGGTGTTACTGGATACGGTGTTGAGAGACGCTGACTTAGCACACCGAGCCTCCCGCTCGTTCTCGGCTTTCCTGACTTTGAAGCCGCTGCGCCGGCCGCGGTGGCCGAGCGGTTCTAGGCGCTTCAGTCCGGAACCACGCGGCTGCTACGGTCGCAGGTTCAAAAAAATGGTTCAAATGGCTCTGAGCACTATGGGACTTAACATCTATGGTCATCAGTCCCCTAGAACTTAGAACTACTTAAACCTAACTAACCTAAGGACATCACACAACACCCAGTCACACGAGGCAGAGAAAATCCCTGACCCCGCCGGGAAGGTCGCAGGTTCAACTCATGCCTCGGGCATGGATGTGTGTGATGTCCTTAGGTTAGTTAGGTTTAAGTAGTTGTAAGTTTAGGGGGCTGATGACGTCAGTTGTTAAGTACCACAGTGCTTAGAGCCATTTGAACCATTTTCTGATGCCTGATGCTTCTCACTCAAGCAGCTCCTCAGCTAATGTTAGGAGGCTGAGTGCACTCCTTTCCAGTCCTCCTACCGAGAAAAAATCCCCGGCAGTATCCGGAACTGCTGCCGGACACGCTGGTCACTGAGTTACGGAGGAGGACAGAAGACGGAAGAACCGAGACGTAAACAAGTGTGAGGGCGCCACTGCCATACACTTGCAGTGCTGAACCCAACGGTTGATGACGTGGCTACCTGACCTCACTTCTGTTTCGATTCTCAGTTTGGGACTTTGTGTCGGCGGCAACCAGGTTCGTCGTTAGGTACCTACAAAATTTCATGGACTGCGTATCTGTTGGATTTAAACTTCGGCAAGGGAGCTGTATTTAGAAAATTTTCAAGTAAATTAATGTCTTCCTAGATTTTAACTATTAAGATACGGCATTTCTTAGATATTTTTCCAGCACTTTAACATCTTCCGGCGAAATTAGACAACTTCAATGAATTCCATTGAGGTCATAGATATAAACACACACACACACACACACAGTGATGCGAATCTCCTCAAAAATTCGTCCTTCTATTGCTCATGACCTGCGGAACAATTTACATCTAGGAAGCAGAAGAGCAACCACACATTGAGAATGCCTTCCATGACCAATATTTGTCGTTAAGTCAACGAAAAAGTACAATTTCAAAGGATAGCATCTTCGACCTGGCCCTGCTGTGGCTTGTGACGTGTGCAAGTAGCGTGGCTGGTGTCACGAGGAAGATAGTCGAACAGCCTTAGTTGCAGGTCAACAGTAAGTGGCTAACGATATAGTCGTTTAGGATGTAAATATTTTATATGAAATATGTAGTAGATTGTAGATGCAAAAAGAAGTGGAAAAAAGTTAAAAAGCGCCGAACCTGTTTTGTAGCCATTAATGTGGAAGCTCCATCGCTCTAAAGGGACTATTGCAGCAACGAAGCAGGCCGCTATGTTTCTCTGACGGCCTTCAGCTACAAGACAGTTACTGTTAGAAAGCTTTTCGTTTGTCAGTCTTTAAGATTTCGTAAGATTGCAGCATGGGATTTAATGGCAGCTGAGTAGAGATTTTGGTCCTGAAAGTAGCACATATTTGAGCACCAGATGGGGTGTCAATTTTAAACTGTGACATAAAGTCGGAGCGGAGAAATAATCAGATCAGTTCAAAGTGTACACGAAACCATAAATTTGACGCTCTCCAGATCAATTGTATATTAGTTGTGGTACATATACAGAATTCGACTAACATATTAATTTCAGGGAAGGAAATTTAGGTTGCGCAAGGTTAACAAATACTTGTCTACAGAACAGATTTTGATCGGAAGGATCTTCGATTAATTTCCGCTGCAAAGTAGTTTGCTTGAGCAGAGTCTCATCTACTGAGAGGCTAGTTAATGTAGGAAGTATTTTAATAAGTTGCCGTGGATGCTCGAGACAGACTCAAGTGTGTAGCTGATGTTGTAGCATAGATTATTTTCGAGTTACCGTATCGTTTGAGTTGCTGTCGGACAATTTCATCCCTTAGCCAAAACTTAATTACTGAACTGAATTCTCCACCTCTAAGTGTGGTCTGACAGAACCGTTTAATGACAAAATACTGCGCTATTTGTCACTTGTTTCTTAAACTGGATTGAATTTCCACATTTTATTGTAACTCGTAATTGAAAGAAGCAATTTAGCTAGAAGCCAACGCCTCAAATGATTGTGAATTGTTGCATCTTTATTACTTAGTGGCTTTCAACTTCCGGTAGCACTAATTTTTTTTTTAAATCAGAGGCAAAGTTAGGAACGGAAATACAATGGAACTCGCTTCCAGCGAGTGTACTGATTTAAAAGAAAAAAGAAAATTTCGAACCGCTTTATAGTATTGAAATAGAAGGTTCTGATCTCCTTATTTATCAATTTGCCATTATCTCATTATAGTAAAAATGTAGCGAAAACATAGGGAAAGAATATAAAACCGTGTCACAAAGAAAAGGTCTGAAAAGCGTATTTATTTCCATGATTAAAAAAAATGTTCAGTATCAAGAGGCAAGACTTCAAAAGTAATAACTCGCACTGAGTTGTTCATTATTCAAGAAAGAGAGATAGAAATTATATAAGAAAAATATTAACGTATGGACATAAACTTATTATGATCTCACAGGTAAACAATAAATGAATAAAAAAAATTGAAATTATCCTAGAACTGTTATCTCTGACTACTGAGTTATTACTTCCGTGTTAGCTTGCTACATTTGAAAGTAATAGAAAGAGTATTATCATAAATCTTTATGTAAAGTTGTTATGACTAGACTGTGTTGCTACTTCCACATTTCTAAAGGGAATACGAGTAGTTAGTTTTTAATGCAGAGACACACGGTATTTAAAACACTCTTAAATGGGCAAGGCCAAGCTACAAACCTAACTGTACATTAGTTCCTTTTTAGAGTAATGACGTCAGAGGTTACTACTACCTTACTGCAATTGGGAACAATATGATTTTAGTTTGTGTATATCACGCCGCAAAAAATTTATGTGTATCATAGTAAATTTTGTTGTACGACTGCTTATGAACTGAATAAGTATACAAGCTGGGAAATGGTCAGTTTAACACAGAACCGTGTAAGGATAAACGTATATAAAAACAATTAAAAAGTCTCAAACTACAACCTAGCAGCTACTGTGTACAGACTGTTTATATTAAAAGAATATTTCTGTACAGTCGCGAAGGAAGAAGACAAGAGCTAGAGTGAATAGTTTGAAGCAGTACAACACTGTCAACAGTCCTGCCAGGATTACTGCATAAATAGGCATCTTCATCTGCCAAGATTCTTGAAGAAAAAAAAAAGGATTTAATGTAGCCTTTAAGAGATAACTAATTAACTTTTACACTATGGATCAAATTTTTTGTGGAAGTGGTTGAAAATTATTAACAGAAACCCCAAGTTATGTACAAGGTACAGTAAACTGAAGAGTCACGTACTTTCGAGGTATGAGTTATCACAACAGAGAGTCCACTGCGTGACTGTCATATCCAGTGGGAGGCCAAGACAAGAGAAATTACAATAAAACTCGACTATTCCTTATGGTAGGAGTGATGACGAGACTGGAGCAATTTTACTGGAATATGTAAACGAATAATTTCCAGTAGTTAAAGAAGTCGTCATTAGTTAGAAATTCTGTGGTATAACAATAGGTAAGTCGGCTAAAACACAGACAGAAGGTTATAATTTGTGATTAACAGGTGCGGGTTTTTATTAAGACGGATGTAGAACTGAAACAAATGCTACCACAGCTTTTTAGTTAAAGAAAACCTTAAAACAAAGCGAGCAGGAAGCAAAAAGATAAAGGGAAGTGATTAAGAAAGAGCTTAATAGGCTACATAATACACTTAATTATAAGACAGTAGCTTAAGAAGAAAAGGGATATGAGTTCGGTAAACTTCCTGGATAATTTGCAGAAATTAAAGAATTCCAGATTCTATCCATGGGATTATTATTAAAAGATGCTACCGACCAGGTAGATGAGGGGGACAATGTATTACATAAAATATTAAGACATGTAGATACGAGACCAAAGAAAAGTTTTCACACGCAGAATGAGGATTTAGGTGATGTTCTTGATTCAAGGATAAAGAAAACACAGTGTTACAGAAGAAAGAGAAAGCAAATGTTCCAGTAAAGAAAATTAATTTTGGTGATAAAGATGTAAATTATGAACGTGATAACAGTTTTGGTGGAGAAGGATGTATAACTTCCATTCCATGTAATAGGGAAGAAAGCAGTAATTGTAACTGTACTGGAAGTAATTCAAAGGAGGTCTACAGGCCACAGCATTCAAGTAGCTGTAAAAATAGGTATGCATGTATCTGATGATAATACATAGCAATAGATAAGAACAGATTTGGAATGAAGTATACTGGGAATGACTTCCCTCATTTCAACCCAAATGGGTAGTCCATTCAGCTACATTTTTGAAATCTTTTCAAGGGGTGCTACCCACATCAGAGGACAGTAGAAGAAGTATTAGGTTTTATGATTAGTCATTTGGAAGGACATGCTTCACAGTGAACTCTGCCTGATATAAATCGTTTCTAGGAGACTCAAAGCAAAATATTGCTCAGAGGATTTGCTCAAAGAAACTTGAGGCTAGAATTATTTGTTCATCAGAGAGGTAATGACAGTTCAGGTGGATACACAAATTTTGTGGAATACTACCCCAACCAAGCATTATCTCAGGATTATTATAACATTACCTGATACATTGAGAGGACACTTAGCAAATTAATGATGAACACAAGCACAACCTTTATTGCAATTATTAGACCAGTTGTATCACGTTAACAAATCGAATGATAAAACTGAAACTACAGTAGTTAACTATGGAGACGTGAAAGAAAAATGAAATAAAATTAATAACGAAAAAGGAAGGTTACAAAAGGATAATTGCAGTGTATATCGAGATCACACCAAAACGGCCTTGCTGTGCTGGTACTGCAGTCTGGAACCGCGAGACCGCTACGGTCGCAGGTTCGAATCCTGCCTCGGGCATGGATGTTTGTGATGTCCTTAGGTTAGTTAGGTTTAACTAGTTCTAAGTTCTAGGGGACTAATGACCTCAGCAGTTGAGTCCCATAGTGCTCAGAGCCATTTGAACCATTTTTTTGTGCTGGTACTGCGAACGGCTGAAAGCAAGGGGAAACTACAGCCATAATCTTTCCTGAGGGCATGCAGATGGGTAGATCACATAACTAATGAGGAGGTATTGAACAGAATAAAATAAAATTAATAACGAAAAAGGAAGGTTACAAAAGGATAATTGCAGTGTATATCGAGATCACACCAAAACGGCCTTGCTGTGCTGGTACTGCGAACGGCTGAAAGCAAGGGGAAACTACAGCCATAATCTTTCCCGAGGGCATGCAGATGGGTAGATCACATAACTAATGAGGAGGTGTTGAACAGAATTGGGAAGAAGAGGAGTTTGTGGCACAACTTGACAAGAAGAAGGGACCGGTTGGTAGGACATGTTCTGAGGCATCAAGGGATCACAAATTTAGCATTGGAGGGCAGCGTGGAGGGTAAAAATGGTAGAGGGAGACCAAGAGATGAATACACTAAGCAAATTCAGAAGGATGTAGGTTGCAGTAAGTACTGGGAGATGACGAAGCTTTCACAGTATAGTGTAGCATGGAGAGCTGCATCAAACCAGTCTCAAGACTGAAGACTACAACAACAACAACAACTACTACTACAACAGCGAGATCACAATTACCAGAGACAAAGAGGTAGGGTACAAGTTAGTAGATAATGATAGTAATAATAGTAATAATAATAACAGGAATAATAATAGTAATGAAAGTAATAATAATAGTAATAATCATGGCAGTGTACAAGCGGTGATGCATCAGTTCTCAGAGATCACAATACTGTCCATGTCCCTAGCACATCTCAGGAGCAAAGTGGTTTTAAACGTGCATTTTTACTATGTAAAGGACAACAGTCCCCAAAAATTCAACCACGAAGTATCAGGACTTACTTTGAGGCAGTACGTAAATTGTCGACAAGTCTTCCTGGATTACTATAGGCTTCCTGAAGTGTTCATAATGTATTTCAAACAGAAGACTTTATCAGTGTATTAATTGTTGCAGGCGACAGACTACGTGTGTACTTCTCACTGGTCATGAAGAGAATTCCTGTCCTTGTGGTGGGCCAGCCAATACGTAGACTTAACTATAAACGGTAGACTGTTCGCATCACTTATGACCCAGTTTCACTTGCAAAGCGTTCAGCTTTGATGAGAAGGCGAAACCGTTTTTCTGTATCTTACATATTGCGGATTTTATTAATTGTCATGTAGGCAGCCCATATATGTGAGTATTTTAATGCAAAATCACATGGTGTTTGAAGTACTTTACGCAGCGTTCTTTTTCCAATTACTTCCAACACGTAGAATTCGGGATTACATGTTGTATGCAATAATATTTAATTTCGCGTTCAAAAATGCACATTGCCAGAATGAGATCACCAAAAAGCTCCTAATTTGTATTCACTCGCCACTTCAGGGTACGATAATATAAGAAGCCTACGAAAATACAAGTTCGGCAGTCAACTCTAGACGATGGTGTGAAAGTCCTTACAGCAGTCTAAGAATTTTGTAGTATCAGAACAATGAAACTTGACTGCATGGCGTGTATGCCTTCTGCGCAACCCGCTAGAAACGGAATCATCAGTCAAGGAAGACATGTGTATACACGTTGAGTGCTAAAAATGGTTCAAATGGCTCTGAGCACTATGGGACTCAACTGCTGAGGTCATTAGTCCCCTAGAACTTAGAACTAGTTAAACCTAACTAACCTAAGGACGTTACACACATCCACGCCCGAGGCAGGATTCGAACCTGCGACCGTAGCGGTCTCGCGGTTCCAGACTGCAGCGCCAGAACCGCGCGGCCACTTCGGCCGGCGTTGAGTGCTAGAACGTAGGCGTACGACCGATTAAGACAATGTGAACGTGGTATACTCGTACTTGTACACAATGAAAAACTGAGTGCACGCCCTTAAGTGCATACAACTATCCTGTATTTTGTACCCCTTGTTCCACTCAGGCGCCTGTATCATAGCAGTATGCCATGTGGAACCTAAGTATCTAGGTATGCTACGGTCGCAGGTTCGAATCCAGCCTCGGACATGGATGTGTGTGATATCCTTAGGTTAGTTACGTTTAAGTAGTTTTAAGTTCTAGGGGACTGATGACCTGAGAAGTGAAGTCCCATAGTACTCAAAGCTATTTACCATTTTTTTATCTAGGTATGACAAACTCATCTTCTGGAAATGAGATACTCTGCCCCGGTCGAAATCTCAAACATGTTTAATTTCGCTCTTTCCGGTCGACGAGGAATCGTGATATTTACTTCAACGTTTAAGTCTTTCACTGGCCTCCACTGATTGAGAGTTTAGTATTGATACTTTTTGCCTACGTCTCTTTAAAACCTTGGTTATTTATTATGCTGTTATACATTTGCGCCTCTCTTTCTTGCGTGAAACCACTTCAGCGACCCTCCGTGCGGACAGGTTGATGTTTGGCAGGTGTTGCAGCTACATACAACCAAGGACATGTACGATGTCAGGCGCCAGGCGCATTACATCACGTTAATAGCGGCCCCTGCCCCTCGACCAGATAAGGCCTTTGTCGGACGGCGGTATCGACCCGGGCGCGGCCGATCCTGGGGTTTATTTATCGGCCTTGTTGGGCAGCGTGTCGACGCCACCCCGCCTGCTTTGTCCGCGCATGCGCGCTTTGTTTTCAGTGTAATAAAGCACGCCGAGCGTGTGCTGGCATCCCGTAATCACGCGCCACTTTCCGGGCGTCCGCTTAGCACGACACACTTGTGTGCGACAGGACACGAAGGCGTAATAGGCATCTGACGTACGGTTCCAGGAATTGAGAGCTTTGATTAACTGCGACTCCTCACCATAAATGCTGAGCACGCATGCCATAACAAAACTGAAATAAAGCAATTAAATGAGCTCTTATGATGTTATGTCCGTAGGTATTTTCTGGTTTCTCGATCGACACAAATTTAAATATCTCGGCAACACCGGTTGTTTCATGGTCTTGCACTAGTAAAATTGTGCTTCCACACGTAATCAGTACGAGAAAATGCGTATACGGTGCCGGCCGAAGCGGCCGTGCGGTTAAAGGCGCTGCAGTCTGGAACCGCAAGACCGCTACGGTCGCAGGTTCGAATCCTGCCTCGGGCATGGATATTTGTGATGTCCTTAGGTTAGTTAGGTTTAAGTAGTTCTAAGTTCTAGGGGACTAATGACCTCAGCAGTTGAGTCCCATAGTGCTCAGAGCCATTCGAACCATTCGTATACGGTGTTCTGCAGTAATTATATGATCATAGGTGTGCACGGACCTGCTAGAGATAGAGCACTATAGTCAGTTTGTGAAATATGACATTCCCCTTTAGCTTAAAATATTTTATCGACCTTGTGATGGTCTTATTTCTTCACTACAAGCTTGTCTTGGCTAATATGCCGTTGTCAAATGTACCCATTGATGTTAAAATTAATATAGCTTACTTACATTTACGTATGTTTTACAGTTTTATTTACGTATAGGCGAGGTGACATTCATAATTCATGTAGAAATGGGCATTTGTCTGGTGAGAAGTTGTATGAATCACGTATTTTAATCAGCATGGAATACTTTTTTCTTGTCAGACAAAATGACAGTTCTCTCTTCTTCGGTACTCTATGTTTACAGAGTAAATCTGATCTCTGAATGTCAGAGATCGTGGTTGTATGTCAGAGATATAAAGCTATGATATGCTACCACCATCTCTGACCTTCAGAGATACCATTTTCTCTGTAAACATAAGGCATTGTGGAAGCGAGAATTGTCGCTTTATCTGTCAAAAATAGTGTTCCATAGTGACAAAATTACATGATTCATATTCCTTGTCACCAGGCAAGTATCCGCTTCTAGATGCATTATGAACGCCACTCCACCTAGAGGTAAGCAAAGTTGTAAAACAACTTTACGTGAAACATGCATAGACGTCAGTAAGCTATATTAATTGCAACATTAACAGGTATATTTGTCGGGCCGGCCGGGGTGGCCGAACGGTTCTAGGCGCTACAGTCTGGAACCGCGCGACCGCGAGGGTCGCAGGTTCGAATCCTGCCTCGGGCATGGATGTGTGTGATGTCCTTAGGTTAGTTAGGTTTAAGGAGTTCTAAGTTCTAGGGGACTGATGACCTCAGGAGTTAAGTCCCATAGTGCTCAGAGCCAGGTATATTTGTCAATAGCATATTAGGCGAAAGAAGCTTATCGTGGATAAACCAGGCCAGCGTAAGCTAATGCCATCATTTCACCTCAGTTATATTGTGATCCCAGCTGGGAAGAAATTTGCTAAATGTCTGTATTGTAGTACACTATTTCTTCTTCTTTCTTTCATTTTCTCGTTTTCTACTGGATAGAATTTTTATATGTATTTTGGCAACGTTGGCGCCAGTGGATGGCCAGATGCCATTTCTGATGCCAGTACTCCCCAGGCGATGGACTCTGTGTGCCCCATCTATCTGCGTCTAGACTAAAATCTCAAGCGAGAGAACGTTTTCTACGTATTTGGTTAATGTGTCTCTGAGGTGGGACGTAGGTACCATCGCTGCATTTACTTAACTGTACGTAGGAAACAGCCTAAAAACCACACTCAGGCTTTTTTGAAAGAATACCCCACCATTTAACTGATGTTTTTCTGGTCTTTTCGTAAATCTAGATTTCGCCTTTGACGCCATTGTCGAGTACAATGTTCTTAGACCAATAACATCATTTTGCTGTGTACTGTGCAGAATGACATTACATGGTTCAATATATTTGCCATCCTGTACAGTACACAGCGATATGATGTCAACGGTCTAAAGACATTGTACTGTATAATAGCATGAAAGCCGAAATATAGATTGTACAGAAGAAAAATACAATAAGATATAGTTAAACGGTGGTAAATTCTTTCAAGAAAAACTATGCGACTGTAGCTTAACACCATCTAAAACGTTTCATATCCTATCTGGGCAGCTCCTCAGCCTTGATCGTTAATTCGCGAAGCGGACTCGATCCGGGAGTGGTGCCATAGCGCTCTCAACTATTTGGGTGGGTATAATTACTCAGAAATACGGTACAGAATATCACAGATTTTGTTCAGAACTAACACGAAAACCTTGAATAACGTGTATTTTCATTTTCTAATAGTTAGGATGACGGAATACATTAATCATTTACTTCAAGAACATGATCAGCTCTGCGCAGGTCGATTTATTCCATTTTGAGTTGTCTTAAAAAGAAAGCGAAGTACTTCAATTAAACTACAGGTCAATGGGCAAACATACCAGCCTTGGCTGCCAAAACGACTGTCATAACCGATATCTTACGCTTTCATACTCGATCTGAAACAATACCTTCCCAATTCGGAACAGTTTGCCAGTCGTTCGACATCATCCTTCTCTGCCGCTCAAGAAAGATAGTACAAACTGGTTAGTAAGAAGGATAGATTTACCGCATTGCATTATTACTTCATTAACCATTACGATTTTCGCGATTAAACTGAGGTACTTACGTAAATTTCAAGTTGAAGATTTGAAACGGACTGTTTCTTCACTCTATCGTCATTTATGCTTTTTTTTTATCACAAATTTGATTTGGTCCTAGCCTTGCTCTGATAGATTTTTTTTCAATTCTTTGGATTTCGGTTCTTGCGCATCCAGCCATTTCAGTAGTGGTAAGGCGATACGACAGCACATTGGAAACGATGTTCTTGTCAGTTACGATGATACGAACGTAAGGGCATCACAACACCCAACCCGTCAAAGACAGATCGCTCAAGTCACTGCCATTTACCGTTTACACGTCTAGGATGACATTTCTTGGTGCCAGCGAGCCCCATCTTCGCTACAGTGTCGTTACGAACACGAAAGCCAGTGCTGGTTTTTGGCTAACCAGCGCCTCACGCTTACTCTACGAAAGCCTCAGCATATATTCCTATGATCGATAACACTTTTGCTACAAAACACTCATCATCGACGATTACCTGCATTATTTCTAAACTCGATAATGGTAAGAATATTCCGTTAGGGAAAGTTGGTAAAAATATAAAGAACCATCGTCAACATAAATTTCCATTACACATTTAATTAATTCTCAAGGTCTTAAAATGAATTTTAGCAGGATTTGTCTTTGCATTTCACATATAATGGAACTGAAGCATAGAAATGCTACTTCTCCTAATTTCTAATCGTCATAAAGCTTAGAACAAGGAACAGCGGCGAATATTAACCAAGGAATTTAAAAAAATGCATACAC
Organism: Schistocerca nitens; assembly: GCF_023898315.1. Classification (NCBI taxonomy): domain Eukaryota; kingdom Metazoa; phylum Arthropoda; class Insecta; order Orthoptera; family Acrididae; genus Schistocerca; species Schistocerca nitens. The sequence goes on from NC_064614.1 coordinate 554,085,366, forward strand.
GAAGTAACATTTGAAATACTGGGGCAGCACCGAACGAGGTGGCGCAGTGGTTAGCACACTGGACTCGCATTCGGAAGAACGACGGTTGAAACCCGCGTCCGGCCATCCTCATTTGGGTTTTCCATGAGTTAGCTGTACCGCTTTAGGCAAATGCCGGGATGGTTCCTTTGAAAGGGCACGGCCGACTTCCCCATCCTTCCGTGATCCGATGACTTCGCTTTTTGGTCTCTTCCTCCAAATGAACCAACTGGGGCAGCAAGCAGAAGAAAGAAAGCAGGCGCCACAATTATGGGCTCAAAGCACTGAAGAAAGAAACACAACCAAAAATAAAATGTTTTCTAATAATTGGCTCTAACGTGATGTAGCCTTGTGTGTTAGAATCAGTAGAGAAGTAATAACGGAAATCTGTAGAAGAAAAGTGAAATATAAGAGGATAAATGCAAGGAAGTCAATCGATGCAGGGGGGAGTTGGGGGGGAGGATGTGTGGGACAAAAGTGGCGACAGCTGGAATATGGTAGCACGACGGAGGAAATTAGTAAAAGAAAGTGAAAACCTGCCAATTGTCAGTCTGGTAGAGAGGGAGAAGCGTTTTAAAGGCGTGCTAGCATAAGAAAGGACAGGGCACAAGGAAATAAAAAAGGTAGATGCGGGAGAAATAGAGGCTATAACTACGAAAGAGGTACAGACGGCGGCTACACAAATGAAAATTGGGAAATCACCAGGGTCTGAAAGTGTACCAACACAAGAGTGAGGCATGGCCAAAGCATCCGGAATTAATATATAAGCAAAGTATTTAATAAATGTATGTGGTAGTGGAGGAATTCACAGCAGAGTGGAGCTTATATCGCATCTGAGCCCCGTACATATAAAAGGAAGCGAGAAAGTGTGCGGAAATTACCGTGGTGTAAGTGTCACAAGTTCAATTGTTGTTGTTGTTGTGGTCTTCAGTCCTGAGACTGGTTTGATGCAGCTCTCCACGCTACTCTATCCTGTGCAAGCCTCTTCATCTACCAGTACCTACTGCAGCCTACATCCTTCTGAATCTGCTTAGTGTATTCATCTCTTGGTCCCCTCTACGATTTTTACCCTCCATCCTGTCCTCCAGTACTAAATTGATGATCCCTTGATGCCTCAGAACATGTCCTACCAATCGATCCCTTCTTCTAGTCGAGTTGTGCCACAAACTCCTCTTATCCCTAATTCAAATCCATGCCTCCTCATTAGCTATGTGATCTACCCATCTAATCTTCAGCATTCTTCTGTAGCACCACATTTCGAAAGCTTCTATTTCCTTTCCTGTCTAAACTATTTATCGTCCATGTTTCACTTCCATACATGGCTACACTCCATACAAATACTTTCAGAAACGACTTCCTGACACTTAAATCAATACTCGACGTTAACAAATTTCTCTTCTTCAGAAACGCTTTCCTTGCCATTGCCAGTCTACATTTTATATCCTCTCTACTTCGACCGGCCGACCGCGGTGATCTAGCGGTTCTAGGCGCTCAGTCCAGAACCGCGCAACTGCTACGGTCGCAGGTTCGAATCCTGCCTCGGGCATGGATGTGTGTGATGTCCTTAGGTTAGTTAGGTTTAAGTAGTTCTAAGTTCTAGGGGACTGATGACCACAGATGTTAAGTCCCATAGTGCTCAGAGCCATTTTTTCTACTTCGACCATCATCAGTTATTTTGCTCCCCAAATAGCAAAACTCCTTTACTACTTTAAGTGTCTCATTTCCTAATCTAATTCCCGCAGCATCACCAGACTTAATTCGACTACATTCCATTATCCTCGTTTTGCTTTTGTTGATGTTCATCTTATACCCTCCTTTCAAGACACTGTCCATTACGTTCAACTGCTCCTTCAAGTCCTTTGTAGTCTCTGACAGAATTACAATGTCATCGGCGAACCTCAAAGTTTTTATTTCTTCTCCATGGATTTTAGTACCTACTCCGAACTTTTCTTTTGTTTCCTTTACTGCTTGCTCAATATGCAGAGTGAATAGCATCGGGGAGAGGCTACAACCCTGTCTCACTCCCTTCCCAACCACTGCTTCCCTTTCATGTTCCTCGACTCTTATAAGTGCCATCTGCTTTCTGTACAAATTGTAAATAGCCTTTCGCTCCCTGTATTTTACCCCTGCCACCTTTAGAATTTTAAAGAGAGTATTCCAGTGAACATTGTCAAAAGCTAAGTCTACAAATGCTAGAAACATAGGTTTGCCTTTCCTTAATCTTTCTTCTAAGATCTTCCCCGAGGTCGGCTTCTACCAGTTTTTCCATTCGTCTGGAAAGAATTCGCATTAGTATTTTGCAGCCGTGACTTATTAAACTTATAGTTCGGTAATTTTCACATCTGTCACCACCTTCTTTCTTTGGGATTGGAATTATTATATTCCTCCTAAAGTCTGAGGGCATTTTGCCTGTCTCATACATCTTGCTGACCAGATGGCAGAGATTTGTCAGGACTGGCTCTCCCAAGGCCGTCAGTAGTTCAGATGGAATGTTGTCTACTCCCGGGGCCTTGTTTCGACTTAGGTGTTTCAGTGCTCTGTCAAACTCTTCACGCATATCATACCTCCCATTTCATCTTCATCTACCTCCTCTTCCATTTCCATAATATTGTCCTCAAGAACATCGCCCCTGTATAGACCCTCTATATACTCCTTCCACCTTTCTGCTTTCCGTTCTTTGCTTACAACTGGGTTTCTATCTGAGCTCTTGATATTAATGCAAGTGGTTCTCTTTTCTCCAAAGGCATCTTTAATTTTGCTGTAGGCAGTATCTTACCCCTCATGAGATAAGCCTCTACATCCTTACATTTGTCCTTTAGCCACCCCTGCTTAGCCATTTTGCACTTCCTGTCGATCTTATTTTTGAGACGTTTGTATTCCTTTTTGGTTGCTTCACTTGCTGCATTTTTGTATTTTCTTCAATTAGCTGGCTGATACGGAGGATTTTAATATCAAGAGTGGAGAAGAATGTAAATGAAGTGGAAGAACAAAGTGACTTTAGAAGAGGCATGTCATGTGTAGATAACATATTTGCCGTAAAACAGCTCATGCAGAAGATATTGGGAAGGAATGTAAGCAGTCTATGGTCTTTATAGACCTTGAGGAAGCGTATGACACTGTGTCAGTCGGCAGAAAATATTACTAAAGTGGGAAAATGAACTTCTAGTGAGGCCCTCAGAGCAACTAAAAGACCGAAATACGTACGCTGTGTGTCGCCCACACTTTTTAAGATGGATATGAAGAAGTCACTAGGTCTATGGTGCAGGAAGTGCGTAGGCATCCTATGTCGTCACATGTCAAGTTAATTAATCTGACGGAGAATGTCGCAACACCAAGATGGAGGTGTGCAACGTAAACTGAAGTTGTGCGTTTTTCTACATCTGAAAGATGGTGTCTATTCAAATTTCGCGCCAGTCGCATAAGAATGGCGCTAGTGGCACTATGAGTATGCGTTTGCTTTAAATACACGTTTTAACGGCCGTGAAGGATAGTTACCTTTGAGACTTGACGTGGTGAGCTGATGTTACTCAAGAATGCCTCTAAGCCGATAAAGACGCTATATAAACACCTCACTCAGTATGAACACGTTCGTGTAATAGGGATACGAGAAGTTGGGTGTTCCTTCTGCGATAATGCAGAAAGACGTGGTATGTGTGTAGCCACTATGCACGATAGCTGGCAGCGGAAGTCACCAGAATGTACAGCTGCAACAAGCCACGTGGCACTACCGAGACGTAAGACGACTATGTTTGGCGTTTGGCTTTGGCCCATCATACTGCATATTCAGCACCTATAAGAGCAGCAGTTGGCACCACAGTGACACAACGAACTGTTAGAAATTGGTTACTTGAAGGACAGCCCCGAGCCAGACGCCTTGTAGCATGCACTCCACTGACCCCAAACCACCGCACTTGCGAATTCAGTGGTGTGAAGCGAAAGCTCATTGGAAGAAAGGGTGGAGGTGTGTTGTGTTTTCTTATGAATCCTGTTTCGGTCTTGGAACCAATGATGACCGTGCATTGGTTAGAGGGAGGCCAGCTGAGGACCTGCAAAAAACCTGTCTGCTTGCTAGCCACAGTGGGTCTAAACCTGGAATGCGGTTTCGTAAGACAGCACGAGCACTCTCGTGGATATCCCACGCACTCTGACTGCAAAAATGTACGTTACTTTGGTGACTCGACCTGTTAATCTGTCATTCGTCAACAGCATTCGAGGGGGTGTTTTGGTGTTTCCCATTCGACAACGCTCTCCCACATACCGCTTTTGTAACTTAACATGCTCTACAGAATGTTGACATGTTGCCTTGGCCTGTTCGATCAACAGATATGTTTCTGATTCGAGGACATATGGCACCTCATCAGTCGAAAACCACAGCGTCTTCTTCAATTAGCATTAACCATCCCTATATTGACCGACCAAGGGCAATACGCATGGAACCCCATTCCGCGAACTGACATCCGGCACCTGACGACGTAATGATTCTGTTTGCATGTTTTCATTCAACATTCTGGGGGTTATACCGGTGCCTTTCACATTTGCATTGCCTTTTCTTGCACTTTCATTGACCGTGATCTTACCATGTTAATCACGTAAGTATGTTACCTGGACAAATGTATTCCAAAATAGCATTACTCTACATTAATTAGTTTTTGGTGTTACGGTTTTTTGCGATTTTTTTTCTGTGAGTGTATCTGTTGTCGTGTACAACTTTGTACACAACGACAGGGAGAGGTGGGCTATAGAGTGGTGCCGCAACGGTCGCTGTAGAAAAGCTGTGCAAGAGCAAAAATGGTTCAAATGGCTCTGACCACTATGGGACTTAACTTCTGAGGTCATCAGTCCCCTAGAACTTAGAACTACTTAAACCTAAGCAACCCAAGGACATCACATACATCCATGCCCAAGGCAGGATTCAAACCTACGAATGTAACCGTCGAGCGGTTCCAGACTATAGCGCCTAGAACCGCTCGGCCACCCCGGCCGGTTGTGGAAGAGCAGAAAAGATTAGCGAACAAGTAACACAGAAAACAGAGAATATGTGATTCTTGAGTTTCTCCCGGCGTATTTGATAATCAAAATATCCACGGGTGTGCTGCCGGTCTGTAGTGTCCAACGGGCACAATATTTCGGCGATCATACATGTCGCCATCATCAGGTGAACTGACTGACTGAGCTCCTGTGAACGTGCCGGCACGGAGATCCGTACCCTATGGCTGCTCAGAGGGAACTGGGTTCGGTCGCTGCGGCGGCCGATTTAAATACCCTCCGCCCGCGGCGCGCTCCCTCCGCCGTCCGCGCCCCGCGCCACGGTCGCGCGGTGGAACAGATTGCGACGGCGTCTGAGATGACGTCGGTGTGATGGCTCTGTCCGCCGTGGTCGTCACAACTATACGTTTGCTCGATTTACTCTTGATTAACCCAATCGCTGGTTACCAAGCCTTGCTAAGATTATAGCCACAGTCACTGTTTATGAGGTCGTCATTGGTGCGAATTTCGATGGCCTCTCTAACAACGCTGTCCCAGTATCTCGACGTCTGTACCAGAATCCTCGTGCGGTCTTACTCCATGGCGTGATTTTCCGACAAACAATGTTCAGCGACCGCCGACTTGCTCGGATACATCAGTCGAGTGTGCCTCTGGTGTTCACGGCATCGATCCTCGACGGTACGCATCGTCTGACCAATATACGACTTGCCACATTGACACGGAATCTGGTACACGCCGGCCTTCCTCAAACCGAGGTCATCTTTGGCGCTCCCCAACAGTGCACGAGTTTTATTTGGAGGACAAAACACAGTTCCGACCCGGTGTTTCTTCAGAATGCGGGCGATTTTCCGCGAGAGTGTGCCTGTGTATGGAATAAATGCAGTGCCTACCTCCTCCCTCGTGACTTCATCCATCTCAACAGGTTGTGCTGCAGTGGTTGGGCGGAGAGCACGTTGAATCTGCCACTCTGAGTACCCATTTTTTCGAAATACAGTTCTCAGATGTTCCAATTCCTGGGGTAGACTCTCTGCGTCAGAGATAGTGCGCGCCCTATGTACTAGAGTTTTAAGTACCCCATTCCTCTGTGAAGGGTGGTGGCAGCTGTCTGCGTGCAAATACAGATCAGTGTGCGTTGTCTTCCGATACACCCCATGACCTAGGGTGCGGTCAGCCCTTCTCTTGACCAAGACGTCAAGGAAAGGTAATTTACTTCTTGACTTCCTTACACATCTAAACTCCATACACCCCAACATAAAGTTCACTATGGAGACTGAAACGGAGGGTAAATTACCTTTCCTTGTCGGAAAATCACGCTATGGAGTATGACCGCACGAGGATTCTGGTACAGACGTCGAGATACTGGGACAGCGTTGTTAGAGAGGCCATCGAAATTCGCACCAATGACGACCTCATAAACCGTGACTGTGGCTATAATCTTAGCAAGGTTAGGGAACCAGCGATTGGGTTAATCAAGAGTAAATCGAGCAAACGTATAGTTGTGACGACCACGGCGGACAGAGCCATCACACCGACGTCATCTCAGACGCCGTCGCAATCTGTTCCACCGCGCGACCGTGGCGCGGAGTGCGGACGGCGGAGGGAGCGCGCAGCGGGCGGAGGGTATTTAAATCGGCCGCCGCAGCGACCGAACCCAGTTCCCTCTGAGCAGCCATAGCGTACGGATCTCTGTGCCGGCACGTTCACAGGAGCTCAGTCCGTCAGTTCACCTGATGATGGCGACATGTATGATCGCCGTGGATATTTTGATTAACAGAAAATATGCTTAACTTGTATTTCTGCAAATGTACAAAGGCTCATTACAAATGAAGCAGCACGAAATAGAGCCCAGCTATACATGTCACAAGGAAGAAGCACAAACAACGCTGAAGTACTGTGTTGACTCGTACGCGTACACCATAATTACTCTACCATGCCAACATCTGGGGTTACACTCGTCTGGTGTGAGACGTTCCGGGAGGGTCCACTGGGGGTGGATACGCACAACAACCCTGGGTTCGGTGTGTGGCGACGGAGGTGGGTGGATTGCTGTGGCCTGTTGTGGGGTTGTGTATCACAGAGGGCTACGCCGGGACTAAGCTCAAACGGCTCTGAGCACTATGGGACTTAACATCTGTGGTCATCAGTCCCCTAGAACTTAGAACTACTTAAACCTAACTAACCTAAGGACATCACACACATAAATGCCCGAGGCAAGATTCGAACCTGCGACCGTGGCGGTCACGCAGTTCCAGACTGAAGCACCTAGAACCGCACGGCCACACCGGCCGACGGGACTAAGCCTCTCCGTCGTTTTCTAGGTCCGCAGTTTAATACACGATACACACGCACCGTATTGACTCCAAGCTCAAGTGGGCTGTGGGCTGCAGCTGGTCGTCTTACATTGCAGCGGTAGAGCGCGCTCCAAGTCCAGAGCCCTTAGTGGGCTCGCCGAATCGGTGCGACAGATCCCACACGACCGCTATCGGCGTCAGATGGAAACTGACAATTCTAGTGCTGTGCCGCCTGTGGGGTGGTGTCGTTACGTGGTAACATATTCCTCTCCCCAACTATCTCACCATCGCCGTGTAGTACAGATGAGCGAATGTGTAAGTAGGCTGTTTAGGTTTTTATATTGGTAACGCCACGTAGCGCTCTGTATGAAAATCACTGGCTGTGCTGTGTGCAGTCTGTGGCTAGTTTGCATTGTTGTCGGCCATTGTAGTGTTGGTCTGTTGGCTGTTAACAGCGCATAGCGTTGCGCAATTGGAGGTGAGCCGCCAGCAGTGGTGGATGTGGGGAGAGAAATGGCGGAGTTTTAAAATTTGTAAGACTGGATGTCATGAACTGCTATATATATTATGACCTTTGAACACTATTAAGGTAAATACATTGTTTGTTCTCTATCAAAATCTTTCATTTGCTAACTATGCATATCAGTAGTTAGTGCCTTCCGTAGTTTGAATCTTTCATTTACCTGGCAGTAGTGGCGCTCGCTGTATTGCAGTAGTTCGAGTAACGAAGATTTTTGTGAGGTAAGTGATTTGTGAAAGGTATAGGTTAATGTTAGTCAGGGCCATTCTTTTGTAGGGATTTTTGAAAGTCAGATTGCGTTGCTCTAAAAATATTGTGTGTCAGTTTAAACACAGTCATGTATAATTGTTCAAAGGGGACGTTTCATAAATGACAACGGGGGCATAGGGCTGGATGGAGGTGGTAATAAGGTAACGGAATCCGAAACTGAGGCTGATTCCGAGCTCCTGCCCATGTGCCGGCGTATCAACCGAAAAAATGTGCAGAAGGTGCGCACCATATCCAGAGGCGTAGTAGCAAACGAAGACTGAGGCGTATCGATGGCTGCAAAGGATTCTTAGGAAGGGATGTGGGACAGCCGGCAAGAAGAGGGGCCCTTCCCCAGATGATGATTGCTGTCGAGACGGCGATCGACCTTGAAAGGGCATCGGCTTCCATTGCTCCAGGATCGGCGCCGATGGCGTGGGGCCCGCCGGCAGACAGAATATTAATTAAGTGTGAATGTTTCTAATTATATGCTGTGTCATGTTTTCAACAGCAAATAGAACCGGTTGTGACGTCATAACTTTAACTGTTCTTCATAGTACAGGCCATTATCCGATTCCTCAAAGCATCAATTATTGGATTTTATCTGTCTCTTAATAAATGGAGTTGAGAGAGGAAGCAGTATCGACGAAATTATAGCGCAGCATTCTAGTCGCATTATAATGGTGACTGAAGCAGGCAACCAGTGTATATACGCACTTTACTATGCTGATGATCAGGTCATTGCAACAAACGATGAAGAGGATATGTCTAACATGTTTAGGAAGATGTTGGTAGAATATAAAAAGAGGGGTTCAAAAATTAATTTCTCTTAGACGAAATATCTATTTTGAGGAGAGGAGAGAAGTTCAAATGGGACTTAATGTGGTGTCACCGCCAGACACCACACTTGCTAGGTGGTAGCCTTTAAATCGGCCGCGGTCCGTTAGTATACGTCGGACCCGCGTGTCGCCACTGTCAGTGATTGCAAACCGAGCGCCGCTACACGGCAGGTCTAGAGAGACGTCCTAGCACTCGCCCCAGTTGTACAGCAGACTTAGCCAGAGATGGATCAATGACAAATACGCTCTCATTTGCCGAGACGATAGTTAGCATAGCCTTCAGCTACGTCATTTGCTACGACCTAGCAAGGCGCCATTACCAGTTTATATTGAGATTGTATTCATGTATAAACAAGAGCGATGTTCTCCAATTATGGATTAAAGTTAAGTATTCCAGAAGCTATGTACTATTTTTGGCTACTATAATTACTTACCTTGTTCCAGACCTCACGCCAATCTGTGTGAGCTTAAACGCTTGCATTTCGGCCTCCTCTAGCAACACGGTGTTGCCTCTTCTGCCAACACATCATATGACAACGAGTGTAAAAACGGTCTTCTTCTTTATACTTGCTTAAATTACTTGTGTCATGGCTTCGCCACAATCTCCAGATGTACTGTCCGAATTTTATCGCTTACAGAATCAGCAGATGCAGGCCTTATTGGATGCCCTTGGACAGCTCGTCCAGGGTCAACGTGCGATGCAAAACGATGCGGCAGCCGCCGCTCCACCGCTACCGCAGCCACAACACGCAGTTGCACCACCTTTTCGTCCTTTTGATGCTGCACTGGAAAGCTGGACGTAGTGGTCACGCCAATTTGGATTCCATCTCGCCGCCTACAGAATTCAAGGTATTGAGCGGCTGCCTTTTTTGCTTTCTTGTGTAGGAGTGTCCACCTACCGTGTGATAGTGAAATTGTTTCCCCGACGCGACGTAGCAACTCTGTCCTACGACGAAATTTTGTCTGCATTAGATGCATATTTCAAAGAATCAGTCAATGTAGTGGCAAAAAGGTATACTTTCTTTCGTACAATACGTACGGCCAGTCAGACTAACCGGGAGTGGGTTGCAACTTTGCAAGGCCTTACTAGGGATTGTGCTTTTGAGTGTGAATGTGGACTCATTTATTCTGATACTATGGTACGTGATGCAATTGCACAGAACATTTCTGATGTTTGTATAAGGGAACAGATTTTGAAACTAGTCAATCCCTCCGTTCAACAAGTGATAGACATATTGGATAGGCAGGACACACTTGACTTTGCTCAGGACTCATTTGAAACTTCGCCAGCCATGTGTCACGTTAGCCGGCCCGCCGGGCGCGCTGCACGGAACAGTAAACAGCCCTCACGCCCGTCCACGCAGCTGCCGCCAAGCTCTCCAAAACGTGTGCTGCGCCAGCAAGCAAATGCAGTGCTAAAGTCATGCCCGTGGTGTGCTACTAGACATTCGCGTGAGAATTGCCCGTCACGCCAAGCTATTTGCTTTTTCTGTAATAAAAAAGGACATGTTCAGAGTGTTTGCCAAAAAAAGCTTAGATCGGACACTCACAACCATTCCGGGCCCTTTGCTTCACGCCGGAATCGAACCACGAATACTCAGGCTCGTGAACCTTCGCCCATGGAAATTCATGTAATTCATTCCACTCCGCCCAGTGCCCCTCTCTCTCACAGTGACTGTGTTCGTCCCACAAAAAGTGTGCGTCGACGTCGCAGGAAATCCCGTCAAGTTGCAAGTGATTCTGTACCAGTGTCAGTTCACTTTGCACGAGACAGTCGCTCTCGTCGTCAGCAGGACAATAAACATTTTGTAGATTTGGTCATAAATGGCAACGTGATACCATTCCAGCTCGATACCGGAGCTGCAGTTTCACTAATCAATAAAGACACGTACAAACAACTGGGCACACCTCCGTTGCATGCCGCAAATGTTAAGTTACACAGTTGTTCAGGACAAGCTATCCCTGTGTTAGGACAGTGCAGCCTTCTTGCAACATACAAGGGACGAACTAAACTTGTGTCATTTTACGTACTTCGTTCTTCTTCTGCAGTGAACTTGTTTGGTTTAGATTTATTTCAGTTGTTTAACTTGTCTATAGTCAATCAGGTCCTATCGGTGAACCAGACTGTGCCTTCTGCCAGTGTTTCTCGTCTATGTGAAGAATTTGCAGACATTTTTGCACCCGGCCTTGGTTGAACTACGAACTATAAAGCACATTTGGAACTGAAAGTAAACGCGCAACCGAAATTTTTCAGAGCGCGCAATGTTCCCCACGCATTGCGTGATGAGGTCGCAAGAACATTACACGAATTGGAATCACAAGGTGTAATTGAACGGGTGCCGGCTTCTCTCTGGGCACCACCCTTAGTAATTTTGCCAAAACCTTCCGGAAAATTGAGACTTTGTGTGGACTTCAAGGCTACGGTGAATCCACAACTAGTGATTGCAACTTTTCCTTTACCCCGCCCGGAAGATCTTTTTGACAAACTGTGCCCGGGTAAATATTTTTCGAAGTTGGACCTAGCAGATGCGTACTTGCAAATACCGGTGTACGAAGAATCCCAGCGCGTTTTGGTGGTTAACACGCATCTAGGTTTGTATCGATTCAAAAGACTGCCATTCGGGTGTGCATCCGCCCCTGCATTGTTTCAGCAATATTTGCAAACTGTTTGTGCATCGTTCCCTACTGCAGCAAACTATCTGGACGATATTGTGATCTCCGGAAAGACAGAAGAAGAACATTTCGCCAATCTCAGAACATTATTTCAGGTCTTGCGACAAAATGGTCTTCGCTTGCGGAAGGACAAATGTGTGTTTTTTGCTCGTGACTTACCCTATCTGGGACATGTAATCAATGCCCAAGGCATACATCCCAGTCCAGAGCACCTCCGTGCCATACAAGACTTGCCTTCGCCGCAGAATATGAAGCAGCTACAGAGTGTGCTGGGAAAAATCAACTATTCTCATAAATATTTTCCCCATGCCTCTTCCATTTCAGCTCCGCTTCATCGCTTACGCCGTAAAGGTGTTCCGTTCGACTGGACGACGGAATGCGAACGCGCCTTTCGCCAGTTGAAATCGGCGTTGCTTTCAAATACTTGCCTTGCGCCATTCGATCCCCAGAAACCCCTTTTGTTGATGGTAGATGCATCGGATTTCGGGATCGGTGCTGTGCTTGCGCACAAAGATGGATCGCATGATCGCCCTATTGCCTTTGCGTCCAAATTGCTCTCGTCTGCGCAAAGAAATTATTCACAGATTGAGAAAGAAGCTTTGGCTCTCGTATTTGGTGTTACAAAGTTTCATGATTTCTTGTATGGTCGTCACTTTACCATCATCACAGACCAGAAACCTTTGACATAGCTTTTTCATCCGAACAAGCCTGTACCTCCACGTACAGCGCAGAAATTCATTCGCTGGTCTATTTTCCTCTCGCAGTACCGCTACGATATCTTGTATCGGTCCACTGCTAAGCACGGAAACGCCGATGCGTTGTCCCGTTTGCCTGTTGCTGAGGATAGAGCATTCGATTCTTCCGAACTTGCTTGCATGTTTATTGATGCGGAAACCGATGACGTGGTCGAATCGTTTCCGATTGATTTTCGTCGTGTAGCTACAGCAACAGCTGCTGACCCTGTCCTTGCTACCGTTTTGCGTTTTGTTGTTACGCAATGGCCCTAGTCAAAGTCACGGATCGAGGATCCGTTGGTTCGCCGATTTTTTGCTCACAAGGAGAGACTTTTTGTACGACGTGGTGTTTTGCTGTTGCGTTCTGATAATGATCAGTCCCGGGTCGTGGTCCCACGTTCGTTACAGTCCTCTGTCTCACGGCTTCTCCACCAAGGACATTGGGGTATAGTGAGAACGAAACAACTTGCTCGTCAGCACTGTACTTGGTTCGGAATCGATGCCGCGATTACGAATATGTGCTCTTCTTGCATGGCGTGTGCCGAACAACAATCCGCACCACCGCGGAAATTCTTTGCATGGCCGAAAGCCACTTCCCCTTGGCAACGCTTACACATCGATTTTGCTGGTCCATTCTGGAATGCTCGATGGTTGGTTGTGGTCGATTCTTTCAGTAATTTTCCTTTTGTTGTCTGGATGTCTTCCACGACGTCATCTGCCACCATCCAAGCGTTATCCACTATCTTTTGCGTTGAAGGTCTTCCACAGACTAATGTCTCCGACAATGGCCCACAATTCATGTCCGCAGAATTTCAGTCATTCTGCAAGGCCAATGGTATTCAACATCTGACATCCGCGCCGTTTTCGCCTCAGTCAAACGGTGCCGCTGAACGATTGGTCTGGACTTTCAAGTCACAGATGTTGAAGTTCAAAGAGTCGCATTCTCGGGAGGACGCGTTATTGCTCTTCTTGTCCTCGTATCGCTCTTAGTCCCGAGATGGTCGCTCGCCGGCTGAGTTGCTCCACGGTCGTCCTCATCGAACCTTGGTGTCTTTGCTACATCCGCCGCATCAGGTTCCTGTGCAGCGGCAGCCACCTGCTTTTGCCCCAGGCGACGTTGTATACTATCGCAACTGTCGAGGTTCACGGCGTTGGCTCGCAGGGCGCATTCTTCGCTGCCTCGGCCGCGCTGTGTATCTGGTTTTGGGGGCCTCTGGTGAGGTGCGTCGGCATCTCAATCAGCTGCGCCTCTGTCGTCGCCTGGGTTCTGCCGCTCCCCGTCTGCTTTCAGCGACGGTGCCGTCCGGTCAGCGCCCTGGAGAACCATCTACTGGCTCGCCTCAGCCCCAGGTGTTACCGACGATGCATTCCATTTTGCCCCATGGCGACGCGCTGCCGCCGCCGCCGCCGCCGCCGCCGCCGCCGCCTGTTCTCCCGCCGGCGACGCCCGCAGTGGACGCTTCGGTGCAGCCGCCAAGCGCCTCCCTGGGTCACGCGCCGCCGATCGCTTCCCGTGACCAACTGTCCTCCGACATGGACCTCTTGCCCGCTCCGGACCAGATGTCGTCTTCGCCCGTCGGGTGCCCCGTTCTGATGGAGGTCGACCCTTCGGCCCCTCCTGTCTCTCTACGGGCGCATACACCGCATGTTGGCGTGCACCCTGGAGTAGGTTTTCAGGCGTTTCCTAGCTCCCCTCGGGCCGAATGGCAGGGTGCGGGTGGCACAGCCTCGCCTGTTGTTAGGCTCCCCACCTCGTCGCATACGTCAACATGGGGTCCTCCCCACGGCGGGCGGAAGCCTTATAACACAACCGTACGCCGATTTGCGGGGGAGGAATGTGGTGTCACCGCCAGATACCACACTTGCTAGGTGGTAGCCTTTAAATCGGCCGCGGTCCGTTAGTATACGTCGGACCCGCGTGTCGCCACTGTCAGTGATTGCAAACCGAGCGCCGCTACACGGCAGGTCTAGAGAGACGTCCTAGCACTCGCCCCAGTTGTACAGCAGACTTAGCCAGAGATGGATCAATGACAAATACGCTCTCATTTGCCGAGACGATAGTTAGCATAGCCTTCAGCTACGTCATTTGCTACGACCTAGCAAGGCGCCATTACCAGTTTATATTGAAATTGTATTCATGTATAAACAAGAGCGATGTTCTCCAATTATGGATTAAAGTTAAGTATTCCAGAAGCTATGTACTATTTTTGGCTACTATAATTACTTACCTTGTTCCAGACCTCACGCCAGTCTGCGTGAGCTTAAACGCTTGCATTTCGGCCTCCTCTAGCAACACGGTGTTGGCTCTTCTGCCAACACATCACTTAACATCTGAGGTCATCAGTCCCCTAGACTTAGAACTACTTAACCCAAACCAATCTAAGGACATCACACACATCCATGCCCGAGGCAGGATTAGAATCTGCGACCGTATCAACCGCGTGGTTCCGGACTGTAGCGCCTAGAACCGATCGACCACCGCGGCCGGCGAGGAGAGAAGTAACTTGGATATTGAAGGACAGCGTATTAAAGCGTGTAAGGAATTTAACTACCTAGGTAATATTCTATCACTTGATGGACTAAGTGACAGCAAAATCCAACAAACTGTCGGGCAGGGAAGGGCGGCTATCCAAACATTAAATCTTGTGCTTCAGTCCTCAAAAGTGAGTTTTACAATTAAAATGCGTGTATACAAATCCCCTGTGAAACCAATAACAAGCTACTGGAGTGAGTGCTGTGAACTCTGAGAAAGAAATAAAAAGAGACTTAATGCGTTAGAAATGGACACCTAAGAAGAGAGTGTGGACTTTCCGAATTTCGCCAAGTAGGAAATGAGGAAATAAGAGAAAGGAAGCAGAGTTTTATAGTATAACGAAAAGAATAGAAGAAATAGTGCTAGGATGGTTACGGCACGTCAAAATAATGGAAGAACGCAGATTATCCAAGACAATACTTTCATGGCGACCTTCTGGAAAGGAATAGAAGAGGATGAGAAACAATGATGAGGTCGAGGCGTTTGGCGGTGCACCCCGCGTGCGAAGTCAAGCAGTCTTCATTACCTCCACCAGCCGCCTGTACGAACTGAGGATGGTCTCAGAACCCATGCGACAGGCGTAATTGGTGTCGGCGTGAGGCACAACTTGCGGACGACTGCAACTTGTACTTTCAATAGTCGCAGGTAAGGCTGCCTCCACATCTCAGATGAGGCAGACATACGAAGTGCGGACTGGCTTTCTTTCCAGCCCTGAACGCTATCTTCTTAAGGGGCACCACAACGCGCCTAACACTGAAGCTCCCAGTAACTAGAAAACTCCTGCTCAGGAGCTGCTGAAGGAACGGCCATCCGCTCGCTCACAGAGTGAACAGGTGAGGCCATACGGCTAGTCTCCACATTGACCCTCCGTCTCGATCGACGTGAACACATTACCACCCGCCACTCACCCAGCACATCCACTGTCTCGGATACACTAGAGGGTTCCTCGGCAGTAGAGCCTTCTGGCGAAACAAGCAACACCTCCATGTGACGCTCCAGAATATCTGCCACCGCTACACCCCAAGGCTACGTATCCCAGCCAAAACCACGGTCAGCTGTTCGTGAACTGCAGCAATGAACTATGCAGCTGGCTGTTCAGAAGAAATGACAACTGAATTACAGGATGTCTAATTTATACTTACAACTAACAAAAAATGCAACACTAAACTTCTTAAATATCAAAACATGCAAGCAACTGGACAAATATACATTTCAATGGAACTACTTGCTGGATGGCCAAAGGAGAGAAAGAGGGGTTGGGAGAGGGGGAGAGAAAGAGAGTGACAGAGAGAGAGAGGGAGAGAGGGGGGAGGGAGGGAGGGAGGGAGAGACCTTGAGGCTAGAGCAAAAGAGAACGCTCCAGCTATCAGCAGTGAACGTGTCTGGTAGCATGCTCAGACAGCTACTTAGGAAGAATGTATATCAATTCCGCTAACGTTATGTTAGTTTCCCTCTAACTTTCTTGCATGAAAGCAGAGGAAACGTAAGAAAAAATTTTAACAATAGTACTCTAAATATAAAATTTGTTATAAAAATAATTACATTCCAAAGAAAAATTAGAAACACAACTCAACTGATTGTGCACATTTACATAAGTCGTTCAGCATAGCCTGCTACAGACACTTGATTACATCACGGTACATTCATAGTTTAATTCTATAAAAATAAAAATCTAAATGTTGGTTTGCTCAAAATTGTGTACCTCCGGAAGCTCTTGTCCGTGTGGTTTGAATTTTTGGTACGACGTTGCATTGTAATACAGGCGTGCTTTTAGGTGCCTGTTTCTTTAGTATATACATACTAAATAAATATGCGTATGTGTAACTTTTTGAGATTTTTGTAACAACATTTCCTTATTGCTACATTTATAAAACATTATGCATTACTTATATCAAAAAACAAGTGTGTAAAAAAATGCCTAATGCAATGCATAGTTGCGTCAAAATTTCGAAGCATTCGGTCAAAGGATTTCGGAGATTTACGATTTGGAACATTTAAACTTCTATTTAACTATAAATGAACGAGTAGATGTTCGTTTCTTCGGTACCTAAATTCTCCGAACGTTTTTCACAGACTGCTTTTAAACTTTGACAAAACATTGCATTCGAATACTCGTGCGTTACTATACTTAGTGGAAGGCCACCTGGTGTGCATGTAACGAAAAGGGAAAAGTTACAAAAATGTATGTGATGCTATATCCAAAACAGTTAATCTCTCAAAGTTCTTGATCGATTCCTTTGAAATTTTGAGACAACGTTGAATTCTAATACGGGTATCTTTTTAGGTAGCTAATTCTTTAATGTACGTACATTTTTAATACACGTATAAATGTAATATATAATGGGAAAACATTTTTACAAAAAATCTCAAAATGCACCTTTCCGACACACACACACACACACACACACACACAAAAAAAAACTCTCTCTCTCTCTTTTCATTGATATTCATGATCTGCTGCCACATAGAAAATAAGGACAAATATGGAATATGTTCCTGCTTATTTAAAAGACAGTAACTGAAAATTGGGGACCAGCTGCCTCATTCTACCTTCCTCTTCACCTTTAAAAATGTTCCAAAAAATTTTAAACAGGGGAGGAGACAGTGGAAGTGGGAGAGAAAGGGAGGGACACGGTGGAAGTGGAACGTACTTGACAGTGACAGAACAGTATTTGAGAAATAGTGAAGGAGACAGCGCAAGCGGGATAGAAAGCGCAACTATCCTAAGTTAACTAGGTCCACCAGAGAAGATTTTCTTAAAGATCTCGCTACCGACATCTTTCATTTTTTAAATTTCCCGTCAGCGGCGTCTTAGAGTTTTCGACGACTGCAGCGCCGACTAGTGACTGATGCTTGAACCGTGTTCTGCATTGTTGGTAGCCATACTACTCCGGCGTTATCCCAAATTGAAATATGAAGAGCCTCGGAGACCTAAAACAGCGTCGCTGGATGTGTCGGGAACTGCAGAAAACAGTTTTACTGAACAGCTGTCGATTAATTCATCAGGATCTTAGAGAGAACTAAGTTAGTGATAATTATTGTTCAAACTTTTATCATTATCACTACAGACGACACAATCGTCTTGAGAGAATTCAGCAACTGTATACGAGTAGATATTTGAGATAATTTTCCATTTATTGCTCGGTCTCAGTTAAACATTTTAAGTTAGATTACATGTTCGATCACTCTGGATCATATTTAGATCTAAGTAATTGCATCAGCAACCCGTCTTGTCCACCCAGAAAATCATATCAGAGTACAGTGTTGTTCCGAGTAGGTAAAACGGGTTGCTGATGCAATTACATATCACAGTACTTTACTCTGATATGATGTCTTGGGTAGACAAGACGGGTTGCTCATGCAATTATTTAGATCTGAAGATGATCGAGAGTGATCGAACATCCAGTGTAATTAAAAATGTGCAACTGAGACGGAATAATAAATGAGAATTACATCAAATATCTACTTGTATCGTTATAGCTGTTTTTTGTGCAGTTGTAATTAAATCGACGATTGAGCAAATAAACAATAATAATAATAGTAATAATAATAATTATAATAATTATGAAGGTAGCAGCAAAAATGTAAATATGATACGTATATATATCAACGCTATTTGAAATAAAATAGCTGCCAGGAAATAAAAAAAATAGAAATATTACTATTGACATTAACAATAATGACGATAATAATAATGACTGTGATAAAAGAAAGTGAATGTCAAAATGCATATGTGATCACGAGTAACGGTACGAAAATGAGATGTCGAGCGCGTTCTAAGAAGGACATTCAGGTAGACCATTCAACCTAGACACTTTGGGAGTGGTTAAATCTCTAATAGGAATGGTGGGTACCTAGATGCGAGACCAATGACAAGATATTGATTTTTGTTTCAGGATATTTGGATTAGCTATCTTTTAAGCTAGACACATGATTAATGACGCGTTTTAGCATTTAGAGAAGACGACTGAGTGCTGGAGTGGGGTATAAAGATTTTGCCTCTGATAGGAAAGCGGCTTGGATATATGTTAAGGTCGATATAGGAGGAACTGTATACATCTATGAAACTTCAGATCTACGAAGTAGTCAAAACGGCATGAGTAGTTCACTAATCCTCCGTTATTAAGTGGTTTCCATCAAGCGTGTACACGAACACGTTGCCCTGCAGAAGTGGCTAACTAATGTGTGGAGCTCTTTGGTGTGGAGAGAGATATTTTAGGATCGTGAAACACGTCTCGAGTGGAAGTGTTCTGGGAATAAAGCGTTCGTTAGGACTCGGCGCCCTCTTTTGTGGGCGCCTTTGTAAGCTGACAAAGAGACAATTACCGCAGACAGCTGGAGGGCTCTAGAAAGAGCGGTGTCCACCGCGCCGGAGGCGGCGGACGGACCGGTGAATGGCAGCCGCCCCCGCCCGAGCGGTGAGTGCAGATGGCCACGTGGTGCCGGACTCTCCGCCCACGCACGCAGCGTTAATTAGTGCCACTAATGGCGCCTTCCTGCCGCGCGTCCGCACCTGCTGTTAATGGACCCGTAATTGGCCGCTGCAAATATAATTAAGGGACTCGCGACGTCCCAGCGCGCGAGGCGCGGCGCTTCTTTCGCGGCGCGCGCAGCACTCCCCGCCACACACCGCCCCGGGCTGGCCTCCAATTAAGGCCAAGGAGCTCGCGTAAATAACGCGCGGCCAATTAGCTTTGCCGAGCCGCCACGTCGCGCCGCTGCGTATTAATTCTCTCGGGCTTAATTGCCAAATTTACGACTGCGTTTTGCCCAATAACTGGCGAATTTATTGTGCAGGCAGCCCCGTAACACAACGGCTGGGGACGCGGCGGCGACGCCGTCGCTGGAATGTTTTCAGTTAGGCGTGCGAGGTGAGGCCCGCGGCCCCAGCGCGCGTCGGTAATTTCGCCTTCAAGACCGCAGCTCCTTTTGCTGCTCGTCTCAAGTGCAACTTGCTACGCCGTGTTACTGCTGGCATCTTTATAGTTAAGAGCTGCCGTTCAACTACGTTTCACGTAATAACTGTATTTCGTTCTCATACACTGTCGAAGATGGAAAGTGCTTCAGCACCAGCCCAGCGTTCATCGAACGTTGTGGAGATGTTCAGCACATTCCATGCGGAACTGACGTCCATCGTCAACATCAAAATGAGGTGTGCCCCTCACGAACGCAAATACACTATTGTACAATCTGTGGCTTGACAGCAGACAGCCTCCGAATATCTTGAGGAATTTCTTACCATGTTATTTTGTCCAAAACAGAGAAGGCAATGTAAAATTATTTGTCCGTCGCTGACATACAAGACCGCAAACCTTCTTTCCTTCCCGTCTCGGCAAGCTGTGCAGTGACAGTACATGTAAAGCTTACTGGGACAGGGTAAATGTTAGCTACAATGAAGTCGATAATTCAATCGTAATATTCGCATTTTAAATTGATATCCCCCACAACTGACAAAATTTACAAAAAAAATGTGAGTTTCTTTGTCCACCCACACATTCCGGAGAATGACACATTAACAATTTTCAATTTCGCGCCCCTCTTACCAGCAGCTGCGTTGATAAACAGTCGGCACTTCGCAAGGATAACTACCAGATCAAGAATAATAGGTAAGTTATTGGAAGTGGTTAAGCGTTGGTGAAAAATCTCGCTTCTGAGCACACAATGCGCTCTAACCGCAGAACTCTGCACGGAACACGTGTTGGTGCAGTGCTGCGATACAGACCGTATATCTCCCTTCGAAGGCGATGGCCAAGGCGCCGTCTCCGAGTCCGTACTGCTCGATGGCTGAAGGCGAAGTCCTCTCTCTCCACAATTCTCCCGTCTCACACGCGTACGAAAACGCGGCGGAAGAATACCCCTTTTCGGCCAATGTCGAACGGTCTGTCATCGCCGAAATCCCTCCAACGGCATTTCTGAGATCTACCCAATGATCGAGTAGGTCATATCGCCCCTAGGCAAACGAAATTCCCGTCTTCGCAGCGTGTTGCCAAGCACAGGTGGCTCCGGATACCGGGCTATCCCCAAAAGCGCCGTATTGTCCCGCGTTTCCGGTGGCTGCTACCTGCCGCCCACGGCGGCCCGGCGAGCTACGGCCAGCTGCGGACTTAATATTCTACAATTCTCAACTTCCGACACTTTTCACCAACGCTTTAAATTAGTAATTTAATCATGCAGACATGCAGGGAATACTGCTCGAGAGTGCCTCATATTTAATTCAATAAAGCCATTACATGATGCCCTTGCGACTCCCTTTATTATTAATACTAATATTGGTAAGCTAACGTGTAAGTGTCCATGTCCTTGCACCTTACAGCAGGTTTATGAATTTGTTCTAAGAGGATGAAGTATATGTACATAAACGCAAATCACCACAAAATATCCTCAATGGACAGACAAAGATAGCAAATGAAACCTCTCTTCAAAACTTCACTCACCTGCTTGCCAGTTTAGAATGAACACTACTCTCCTTGACAATAAAAACTTGCAGACGCTGACCCAACATGAAATAGTATGTAAAATATATCAACTTGCTTCATCCCTCAGCAATTAATTTTTTTCCAGAGTGTACCATAACACTTATAGAATGTCACTGCAGTAACACCTTGTAATAATCTGGCTTTTTTATTTGTTTGTCTTTATTGCAAATAGTCCTCATTTGATATAAATTGTTAGTAATGGAATGTCTATAATTTGAAAATTTATATTGTCCGATCCATGCATATATCGAAATATTTCTGGGGTAGAAATTCTTTGGCATTGTTGTGGTTGTGATATCGCTATAATATACATCCCTCCATGTAACATACTTTTCGGTGTGTGTGAGTGGTACTCTACATACACACGGTGATCATAATTAAAATTAAACTTTCAAAACGCTGTAGAAGTAACACTACTGGTCAG
Organism: Schistocerca nitens; assembly: GCF_023898315.1. NCBI lineage: Eukaryota > Metazoa > Arthropoda > Insecta > Orthoptera > Acrididae > Schistocerca > Schistocerca nitens. Next base: position 554,107,106 of record NC_064614.1, read on the forward strand.
AATGACGTCAAATTGTAACTGATTGCTCCTGGAGAAGGGGGAAACGTACGACAGAAGAAAAATAAAAGGTTACAAAATATAGCTATAGATGGCGCTGTAAGCATCATAATTTAATAGTGGTCGACTACAAATGACAAATGAATCATACACCAATGCCTAAGACGTACGTTTGACGCTAAACAAACTGTACTACTCAGTGTGCATCGGTGTACAGGTGTGATAGTGTTAGTAAGCCCATACACCAAGGCAAGGTCATATCAAATGGTTCAAATGGCTCTGAGCATTATGAGTCTTAACTTCTGAAGTCATCAGTCGTGTAGAACTTAGAACTAATGAAACCTAACTAACCTAAGGACATCACACACATCCATGCCCGAGGCAGGATTCGAACCTGCCACCGTGGCGGTCGCTCGGTTCCAGACTGTAGCGCCTAGAACCGCACGGCCACTCCTGCCGGCAAGGTCATATCACATCTGCTCCCGAGTTGATGGCCGGTGAGCTGATCCCTAGGGCCATTGTTCCCATTGTAGGGACTTCACTGTAAATGGCGGGATATTTATACACTTTAGAGCTGCGCTTGTTTGGAATTTGTGACGCAGAAGGACTGGTTGGCTCTAGTCCAATCTTTACTCAAAATTAGTGTTACCACTATACTTTCTTACGCGCTACTTATTCTAACCTCCGATAGTTCCTTTGTACCTTAAGTTAACTTACAGTTATACATTGAAGAGCCAAATAAAAAGGTACACCTGCCTAATATCGTGTAGGGCCCCGCGAGCACGCAGAAGTGCCGCAATGCGACGTTTCATGGACTTGACTGAAGTAGTGCTGTAGGGAAGTGACGCAATGAACCCTGCAGGGCTGTCCATAAATCCGTGAGAATACGAAGGGGTAGAGATCTCTTCTGAAAAGCATGTTGCAAGGCATTCCAGGTATGTCAATAATGTTCATGTCGGGGGAGTTTGGTGTCCAGCGGAAGTGTTTAAACTCAGTGTTCCTGTAGCCGTTCTGCAGGAATTGTGGGCATGTAGGGCGTCTCATTGTCCATCTGGAATTGCCCAAGTCCGTCGGAATCACAATGGACATGAATGGATGCAGATGATCAGACAAAATGCTTAAGTACGTGTCACCTGTCAGAGTCGTATCTAGATGTATCAGGGGTCCCATACCACTCCAACTGCACACGCCCCAGAGCTTCCACGAGATTGAACAGTCCCCTGCTGACATGCAGGGTCCATGGATTCATGAGGTTGTCTTCATACCCGTACACGTCCATCCTCTGGTGGGCTCTACAAAGCGCATCGCTGACATCTGGTCTAAGACTGTAGTGTAGGAACAAGAGAACTCTTGGCTCACACCAGTGAGGGAAAGAGGATGCATTAGGCAGTTTTTGTAGTGTGCTCTGTAAAGCCACCAAGTGTTAGGTTATAATGCAGGAATTTTCTCATATCAGTATTTTTTTACACAGCACGTGAAACAGGTAGTTAAAATGATGAGTAATTTTGTATTGGAACGTAAAGTGAAACAATGAAATGTAAAATTAATTCTGACAGGAAAGCATTACTGGATTGATATTATAAAGTAACTTTACGAGTACATGTATTATTGGAAATATAAATGTGGAAACAAAAGTCTTGTCACAGTTAAGGTAAAGAAGTTAATTTTTTACTACTTTCCTTTTGCCAGCGTGTTAGTGTAAATGAGTTGGCCGATAATTGCTAACAGTGAGTTCTATGTTGAGTAGCCCCATAATGTACTCATACATAAACAGATTTGATGTGTAGCCTAGTCGTCGGCCAGTGTGGCCGATCAGTTCTAGACGCTTCAGTCACGCCGGCACGGTAGCTCAGCGTGTTCAGTCAGAGGGTTAGCTGCCCTCTGTAATAAAGAACTGAGTTAATGGATCAACGACGAACTGAAACGGGTGTCTTGCGACATCCGCTCCGAGCAGATGCACCGAACGAAAACGAACAAAATGAGACTGAAAAGTCTGGAACCGCATGACCGCTATGGTCGCAGGTTCGAATCCTGCCTCGGGCATGGATGTGTGTGATGTCCTCAGGTTAGTTAGGTTTAAGTAGTTCTAAGTTCTACGGGACTGATGACCTCAGATGTTAAGTCCCATAGTACTCAGAGCAATTTTTTTATTTATTTTATTTATTTTTTTTTTTTTTAGCCTAGTCAGATATTTCCCTTTTGTAATGTTTGAAGATTTGTTAACACAGGTATACATAATTTGATGATTTGTCTTTATGCCTTTTGTGATGTTAGATAATAGGTGCTGTACAGATCTCATTGTTTGTGACTACGTCAGAAAATAAAGGTTTTAATTTAGTAAAGAGGATGAAAATTTTCTGAGTAATGTAATAATTCCAGTTGCCAGATATTTTGAAAAGCCAAGCTTAACTTCGAATATAAATTCACTATTGACAAGTCAGTGTTAGTAATTCACCCAAATCACTACCGCATCCCTGTCCAGGTCATATATGTTTTAAAGACATTCAGTTTTTTTTAAATATTTTCATTTGTCAGCCAAAAGAATGTAATGTATATTTCAAAGTATGAGGACCAACATTGCACACCGCTGAGCCTGTAGCTAGTATATTTTATTCTTCTCCATAGGTGAGTGGAATAGAACGCGAACCACCGTTGCTGCTTTAGAGGTAAGACTATTTTATTTATTTGAAATGTGCACAGCGACCAAAGTTATCAGTTTTTAAGAGGGCCAGAGGATGCAGTACCTAAGGGACTGAATGTATTTTGAAGTAACTCTATTTCTTTATTGGTATTGAGAGTTGGATTGCCCAATCAGTTCGTACAAAGTTCTGCTAACCATAACACAGAGTAAGCGTATCACTTGCAGTTACAACACCTTGCACGATAATTCCAGTTTTGTGAGCATTCGCAGTTCAGGCATTGATTTAAGTATTTCAGTATTTCCAAAGAACGTTACGCCACTGTCATAAAAATCATTGGCCGATAGAGCAAGGAACATATGGAAACCAGAGCTGCTTAACGCATAATTAAATCACCTCACCAATGTATTGTTTAAGAATCATTATTCGTCCGCTGAGGTAAAAAATTAGTCAAGATAGCCGCACAGAAGTCATAGATATGAGTCGTAAGTATGAGTCAAAGATATGAAATGGAAAGTTTTTCAGCCTTTCATTAAGGACGTTACTGACCTCCCAGGAAAGATTTTGACAAAACTAAACATCACGGTAATCTACAGATGCATGCGGAAGATACAGGGTCACCTAAAATTGCCCAAGGATGCTCGCAAACCCTTGGAAAAAGCAAGAATTTGTAGGATTCCCTGTAGTTGTGGGGAGGTATACGTGGTTACTACAAAACGAACGGCGAGAAAACGATTATAAGAGCAGAAGTATATCTGCAGAAGGGGAGAGATTGAGAGAACAGCTGGTGCTTTGCAGCCAGAAGACCAACAGCCATGCTCATTTTGATAAAAGTCCTGGTAGCCACAAGCACATATCACGGAAAGCTATACAGAGAGATTTACTTTTTAATATTTTGAAGAATCAGCGTCAGTTGCGCAAATTTTCTGGTCTTTACCAGGTTTCGGCTAAATTAATCTAGCCTTCATCAGAAGCATAAAATTACTGTAACACGCCAGAGTAAGGCACAGTCATCATTAAAATTAAAGCCTATAGTACCGTGGTACCATCTCGAATTAAAGCTACTAAACTGAAGTCCAGCCCCGGCATCTCTTCACCAAGCGGTAGGTTGGCAGCGGGAGCTACGTTGGCACTGACCGTTGCACGCGGAATTGCACTAATAAGGGAACCTCCCCATCGCACCCCCCTCAGATTTAGTTATAAGTTGGTACAGTGGGTAGGCCTTGAGCAACTGAACACAGATCAATCGAGAAAACAGGAAGAAGTTGTGTGGAACTATGAAAAAATAAGCAAAATATACAAATTGAGTAGTCCATGTGCAAGATAGGCAACGTCAAGGGGAGTGTGCACCGAACAGCGCTGTGGTCCCGTGGTTAGCGTGTGCAGCTGCGGAACGAGAGGTCCTTGGTTCAAGTCTTCCCTCGAGTGAAAAGTTTAATTTATTATTTTCAGACAATTATCAAAGTTCAGGTACTCACACATAATCGACTTCGCTCTCCAAAATTCCAGGACATGTTCAGATTTGCTTGGGCATATGCAGGATTTGACGGTCTACACACGGAAAAATTTGAAAACGTTAAAAACATATGTTTTGACAGAGCACAGGGAAAACTGTGCGACTGTGAAACTGTTGCATTCATTTGTTGCAGTTTATGTGACAAACTCTTATGTTTTCATCACTTATTTTGGAGTGATTATCACATCCACAAGAAAACCTAAATTGGGCAAGGTAGAAGAATCTTTTGACCCATTCACCAAGTGTACAAGTTAGGTGGGTCGACAACATATTCCTGTCATGTCACAAACATGCCGTCACCAGTGTCATATAGAATATATCAGACGTGTTTTTCTGTGGAGGAATCGATTGACCTATGAGCTTGCGAACAAATGTTTTCGGTTCCCATTGGAGAGACAAGTCCATTACTAATCGCACGGTTTTGCGGTGCGGTCTCAACACACAGACACTAAACTTATTACAGTGAACAGAGACGTCAATGAGCGAACGGACAGATCATAACTTTGCAAAAATAAACAAAGTAAACTTTTCACTCGAGGGGAGACTTCAACCCAGGACCTCTGGTTCCGCAGTTGCTCACGCTAACCACAGGACCACGGCGCTCCTGAGCTCGCGTTCTCCTAGATGTTGCCTATCTTGCGCATGGACAATTCAGTTTGTATATTTTGCTTATTTTTTTCATAGTTCCACACAACTTCTTCCTGTTTTCTCGATTGGTCTGTGTTCAGTTTTTCAAGGCCTATCCACTGTGCCAACTTATAATTAAATCTGAGGGGGGTGCGATCGGGAGGTTCCCTTGTAAGCACATAGCAACTGGGGCGCATGCGCATACGGAGAGTCAAGGCTGTATATCATTGGCTGTCTGTATATCATACGCTAAAAATTCTTATACAGAGAGACCATAAAGTTTGTAAAACCCTCTCCAGTTTCAGTAGAAAGGAGGTGGTCTTGAAATTGAATGACATCTGGGTCCCGGTGCTGAAGGATACATTACTAGTCTTCCACCATGAAGTGATAGGAGCACCGGAAGATGGCAACCGACAACGACCAGTTGCGCTAGGTTTTCCAAGGCATAGGACGTCGCGCCACTGCGCGGGAGCACGCGTGAACGGAATTTTACTGTTGTCCAGCAGCGAGCCATCATGTCAGTCGGACACTCAAAGAAACTGGGATCTCCCTCGAGAACTTCCTCCGGAGGTGGGGACGAAAGGCTGGGTTTTAGTGTGAATTCTAGTGGATCACGGCAAAATAGGCCGGAATTTTTTATTGATTATGGTCTTTATGGTGGTGAAATTTGACATTTTACAAATTTTCATTAATAACTTGGCAAGGAAGGATTTTGGGACATTTGTCCCTATGAAGTTTTTTCCTTGTTTTGGTGTAAGGAACCTGTCACCAAAGTTTGTAAAAATATTTTTGGAACACGCAGTAGACAATAAGTAAAATTTGGCTATTTGCTGTCCCCCTGGTGTTGGACTTTGAACTACACTACTGGCCATTAAAATTGCTACACCACGAAGATGACGTCCTACAGTCGCGAAATGTAACCGACAGGGAGAAGATGCTGTGATATGCAAATGATTAGCCTTTCAGAGCATTCACACAAGGTTGGCGCCGGTGCCGACACCTACAACGTGCTGACATGAGGAAAGTTTCCAACCGATTTCTCATACACAAACGACAGTTGACCGGTTTTGCCTGGTGGAACGTTGTTGTGATGCCTCGTGTAAGGAGGAGAAATGCGTACCATCACGTTTCCGACTTTGATAAAGGTCAGATTGTGGCCTATCGCGGTTGCGGTTTATCGTATCGCGACATTGCTGCTCACATTGGTCGAGATCCAATGACTGTTAGGAGAATATGGAATCGGTGGGTTCAGGAGGGTAATACGGAACGCCGTGCTGGATCCCAAAGGCCTCGTATCACTAGCAGTCGGGATGGCAGGCATCTTATCCACATGGCTGTAACGGATCGTGCAGCCACGTCTCGATCCCTGAGTCAACTGATGGAGACGTTTGCAAGACAACAACGGTGTGCACGAACAGTTCGATGACGTTTGCAGCATCATGGACTATCAGCTCGAAGACCATAGCTGCGGTTACCCTTGACGCTGCATCACAGACAGGAGCGCCTGCGATGGTGCACTCAACGACGAACCTGGGTGCACAAATGGCAAAACGTCATTTTTTCGGATGAATCCAGGTTCTGTTTACAGCATCATGATGTTCGAATCCGTGTTTGGCGACATCGCGGTGAACGCACATTAGAAGCGGGTATTCGTCATCGCTATACTGGCGTATCACCCGGCGTGATGGTATGAGGTGCCATTGCTTACACATCTCGGTCACCTCTTGTTCTCATTGACGGCACTTTGAACAGTGGACGCTACATTTCAGATGTGTTACGACCCGTTGCTCTACCCTTCATTCGATCCCTGCGAAACCCTACATTTCAGCAGGATAATGCACGAACGCATGTTGCAGGTCCTGTACGGGCCTTTCTGGATACAGAAAATGTTCGACTGCTGCCGTGGCCAGCACATTCTCCAGATCTCTCACCAATTGAAAACGTCTGGTCAATGGTGGCCGAGCAACTGGCTCGTCACAATACGCCAGTCACTACTCTTGATGAACTGTGGTATCGTGTTGAAGCTGCATGGGCATCTGTACCTCTATACGACATCCAAGCTCTGTTTGACTCAATGCCCAGGCGTATCAAGGCCGTTATTATGACCAGAGGTGGTTGTTCTGGGTACTGATCTCTCAGGATCTTTGCACCCAAATTGCGTGATAATGTAATCACATGAATTTGTCAAATGAATACCCGTTTATCATCTGCATTTCTTCTTGGTGTAGCGATTTTAATGGCCAGTAGTGTATTTTATGAAATAAGCTTTAAATTTATAATCACGTCGTGATATTCGTTTGAGTAGTTAGTGAGGCTGGGATGGGTGCCTCCTGGTGAACGGGGACAGGCCGGCTGGGTGGCGAGAGGGCGCCAAGTCCCAGCAGTGTTCTGCCGCCGCGCCTCATCTGCGTTTTATTAGTTTGCTCGAGCATTGTTGCCGCCGCGGGGACAAATATTAAAAAGCGCGACGTCGGCCGGCCGCCAGATTGCCGCCCAGGCCCGGGGATTCCCGTAATAACAGTCGCCCGCTGCGTCCCGCAGCACCACACCGCACCGCAGAGCGCGGCACTGTTCAGCAGAGGGCCGGGGCCGCTTCCATTTCATCTGGCTCCCTGCGGATGCAGCATTCCTGAGGCAGACGCCGCCCGCGTAATTAGGAGACTGCTGTTAACTTTAACTACGTGAACTACTGTAGCACACAGTGAGCGGTCGTAATTTCAACCGACAATTATGTGTGTGGTTAGCAACTCAGAAGTGAAAGTTAGGAATTTGTATTCATGCAAAGCTTTACGCTGTACGAGGGTACTTCAAAAAGTATGTTGCCACGTGGTGTCCCACGCCAAATGCATTGCCCAACGTGAGTGGCGCATTGTCAGAAGGCAATATACTCGTATGTCGTGCGCTTTCTGCACGCGCAGTTTTGCTGCGGTGCGGATGACAGGTACGCAACACAGCGGGACTGAAATGGCGCTGCAGCTGGAAACGCGCTCCATAGTAATAATACTAGGAGTACGGTTCTTGCTGGCCGAGCGTCTAAATTTCACACAGATTCGTCGTGAAATTCTGACGGTATTTGGACAAATGCAATGTCTCATACAGCCGCAGTGAAACGATGCGTTACGCTGATCGGAAGGAAGACCATTGACATCGTACACAGACGACACTGAACAGGCAATCGAGGGATTGAGTAGCAGCAATCGTGGATTTCCCGACGACGAGGATGTTTAATGAAATTATAAAAAAAAATTAAAAAAATAAATAGTTACCTTTTTTTACAATGTTTTTTGTTATTTTATCTTTCATTCAGTCAGTACGTACGAACTTTGTTGTAGCACCTCTTATTTACGTGTGGTAATAAAAATTCATCTAGACAGAATTAAGTACATTTAAAATTACGTGAATTCATATTAACTGATTAAGAATATTTAGTTGAGAATTAAATCCTTTACATAATTCGGGTCCGCAGCTCGTGGTCGTGCGGTAGCGTTCTCGCTTCCCACGCCCGGGTTCCCGGGTTCGATTCCCGGCGGGGTCAGGGATTTTCTCTGCCTCGTGATGACTGGGTGTTGTGTGCTGTCGTTAGGTTAGTTAGGTTTAAGTAGTTCTAAGTTCTAGGGCACTGATGACCATACATGTTAAGTCCCATAGTGCTCAGAGCCATTTGAACCATTTTGAACATAATTCGGCCTTGGCATACATTTTCTAAATGCAGTGGGTTTTTTTTTTTTAATATTTACTGAATTCTTTCCTGGCGTTAGCTATGGAACACAAGACTGTCTCTATTAGCAGAAAATGGTTAAATATTGCCAAGCCTACGTTTAATGATCATTGATAAAACACACTTCACTATACATTTAAGTTATTTGAAAATACCAACAAATTGTTAAATTTCAACGTTAACTATCCGCCTATGAATGCACAAATGTGAATCTAGTAATAAATTCCGTCAGTCTCTGGATCGCTGTAAAAGAAAAACATTTTCTTAATTCACTGCTAATTTTTATCTACTCCCGATTTACGGGTTTGGTTAATTTTTCTTAGCGGAACAATTATTTAAATGTGCCGCCGCTGCAAATCGTTCGGTCGCGGCACAGCCCAGCAACACCGCTAAAAATGCTGAAAATTCTTTAAATAAATATTATAGATGACATGGGCAAGCTAATTTACATTAGTAATACACACTTTTGATAAATTATAATGTATTTAGACCACAACAATAATTCAACTTACATTAGTTTGTAATTTCTCCTCTAATTTTGCTTAGAACTGGGTTTCCATCTGAGTTCTTGATGTTCATACAAGTGGTTCTCTTATCTCCAAAGGTCTCTTTAATTTTCCTGTAGGCAGTATCTATCTTACCCCTAGTGAGATAAGCCTCTACATCCTTACATTTGTCCTCTAGCCATCCCTGCTTAGCCATTTTGCACTTCCTGTCGACCTCATTTTTGAGATGTTTGTATTCCCTTTTGCCTGCTTCATTTACTGCATTTTTATATTTTCTCCTTTCATCAATTAAATTCAATATTTCTTCTGTTACCCAAGGATTTCTACTAGCCCTCGTCTTTTTACCTACTTGATCCTCTGCTGCCTTCACTACTTCATCCCTCAAAGCTACCGATTCTTCTTCTACTGTATTTCTTTCCCCCATTCCTGTCAATTGTTCCCTTATGCTCTCCCTGAAACTCTGTACAACCTCTGGTTCTTTCAGTTTATCCAGGTCCCATCTCCTTAAATTCCCACCTTTTTGCAGTTTCTTCAGTTTTAATCTACAGGTCATAACCAATAGATTGTGGTCAGAGTTCACATCTGCCCCTGGAAATGTCTTACAATTTAAAACCTGGTTCCTAAATCTCTGTCTTACCATTATATAATCTATCTGATACCTTTTAGTATCTCCAGGGTTCTTCCATGTATACAACCTTCTATCATGATCAGTTAAGGTAAAGCAGTTAATTTTTTACTACTTTCATTTTGCCAGTGCGTTAGTGTAAATGAGTTGGCCGATAATTGCTAACAGTGAGTTCTATGTTGAGTAGCCCCAGAATGTACTCATACATAAACAGATTTCTCCTCTAATGACGGCTAAATCTAGATACAGACAAAAGAAGTCTACCCATTCATAAAATGCTACGTCACAGGTTCCTCTCACTTTCAGCTCTCCAGGAAGACGACAAAGAATACACACTACGTGGTGCTTTCTATACTACTGCTGACCATTAACATCTCTTTGTAATCTTACAACATTATTTTCCTCTGTGGCTGAATTTTACATTTCTGTTATCGCAGATATTGACACATTTCGCAATTACATTATGAGTATAGAAATATTACAATCATAAATACATCGAGAATATTACTACAGAAAATATTACAATAATAACGAATGTCCTTTACACAAAATTAAATAATATTTTTGTTAAATAATTACAGTATATACAAATTGCTTCATAGCGGCGTATATAGTACAATTAAATTTTAGTTTACTAATAGTGTGAGTGTTGCCAGGGAACGTTACACTGCCCCCTGGCAGCATTTAGCAAAGAGTTTCTATACTTTGACACAATGCTGCCAGTAACGTTCTTTACAATTCTGTATTTTTTTATGGAATGGCTCTTTTAATTAGTCCCGGGGTTATATATGTTCATGGCTCCCCCATTTGGGCGAAGGCAGACAGGAAACCTGGGCAAAACAGTGCCGGAGCCCAGCCATTCCAGTTGGTTTATGATTAATCTTGTCGCTTTAACAGTCATTCTTTTGAATTGATTTAGCAGTTTGTCATCAACGGTTACATAATATCGCAGTCACATACAGTTCAACGAAAGTTTGTTGTGTGTGATTAACAACTCGTTATTATTATTTTTGCGATATACTGCAAGGTCACTTGTCCTAGGATATATCACTTAGTTTTTTGAAATCATTTAGCACAACGTCACTTTTCATAATGTTCCCACTACCTACGTGTTACAAATCCATCTCCTACACTTGTTAGTGTTCATTTTCTCTTGTCAATTTACGGGTATACATAATAAATGTTCAATGTTTATCAAAAATCGAGTTCATTGACATATTATGCAGTTTGTGTAAATATTTTGGAATATGTAAATAATGCTGTAATTGGTGAGCGGTGCGGAGTGATTGTTGAGCGGCGCTCGGCGCGGCGCGTCGGCTCCGTGTAGGACACCGCCCCCCGGTGTTGACAGCTACGGCGCGGAGAGGCGTGTGGCTGTCTGGTCTGCTACGGGCTGCTGCGGCCGCTGCATGGCTGAGGTAGCCGGATGCGCGTTGTATATCAGCTCGCCCGTGCGACATCTTCTTGCAGTGCTCCAGCAAACATGCAACAAGTACACAAACAGTGTACTATCCTTATTGGCATTTTTCCTGCTGTGGGAAAAAACGCACACAGTTATTGGCAGTTATTATTCAGTAGGCCTTCACTAGTCTGGCTTGCACAATATTTCGTTGTCACAGTAACACGTTTTATGGGCACACAATATTTTTTTCACCATGTCATGACTTGTCATTAGTCACACGAAAGTTTTCACCTTAGGACAAAATGTCTCTCTGTAGTCAATGCGCTTTCCTAGCGTCCCTTGACGCACAAAGAGTTATAGTTTGACACTAACTTGGTCCACCGCCTGTTATCGGTTCACTGTTCGTGTCGTGCTAGTTCCTTGTCCACTTGCACACACGGCGATGATACAGTTTCTTATTGCTTGTTCAAAACAACCTCGTGACGTATTTCTGCAGGTTTAACAGTCACTGTCTGTCTCTGCCACACAATACTGCACTTTTGTTTAAGTTTTTTCATTTACAATGTCCGTTGTGCAATTTTTGTAACAGCACATTCGTAACTTCTTTGTTCGCTCTTTACCAAGGTGTGTGATACTTGCGTACATGGTAACAAATATTAAAATTTCGTATTAGTTTGCCCAAAATCATCTATATTTATGTTCGAGTAGACTTTATTTGTGCATTCCAGCCGGATTCAGGCATATTGTTCAATAACTCCTTTAAAATTATGTCTCACTTTACTTGTAAGGTCCCACGTAACTACAGTGTAGTCTCTGTAGGCTAAAATTGACTTGGACTGTATCAGGCTAGCTCTTTTTTACTGATTGGATCTGCACATGCTGAAATTGAAGCTTCTTTGTGCGTAACTTTGCGTTACTTAAATCTGCAATAAGTTTGCCTCCCATGGTGCCCTCGGGTCACTACTGGGTGCATTATTCTCTTTGATAACACTGGTTTGAAAATAAAGTTCTCAGGGTCTCATATTATTGATATTATTCTGGGTTCGAATCTGTCAATCTGACAGCTACACACACACACACACACACACGTATATATATATATATATATATATATATATATATATATATATATATATATATATATAAAATAGAAAAGATTGTACCAAGAAATATTTAAAGTTTGACACACATATAGAATATTATGCAGTACACAAACTAATCATTACTAAAATGTTCCTCCTGACTGATCTCTATCACAATTTAACACTATAAATAATTGCACTAATCAGGATATCTGTGCAGACATTTAGAGCATGTTTAAGCTAATACTAATTAAAAGAAGACATAACACAAATATTCATAAACAAAAGAGAAAGTCAATCATATTCTTATAAGTAAATACTTCTACACTAGTACATTATCTCTACAGATCACACATCATTAATGTTCATTCATTTTTCAAAAGTTTTTTTTTACACATAACACATAGGACTATTAGTAATTTACTGTAGGAATATTTTCACATCCTTACGCGGATACAGTCCCCGTACTCTCCCTGATTGGGGATCTGCTAAGAGATAGCTACTATTTCCTTCTTGGACTAAGGAATGGAGTATGAGGCTCGACAGTAGGTTTTGTGAGGCTTCACCTCGATATTGTATTGATATCCCTTAACAATTACTGTTCGTTCTAAAAATACATCTGCATAGTTAGATAATAACTGTACCAAATCCTGCTGTTGCATTGAGTTCAAATTCTCGGACTGTGATACTTTGTTCACAAGTGCGTCCACATTTGTTTTTAATTGATCATTTTGTACGTCTGGATAATAGAGATTTTGTCCTAGAGAATGATTGTCTAAATGTAGTATCCACTGATTCCTACATTTTATCTACATCTACATCTACATCTACATTCATACTCCGCAAGCCACCCAACGGTGTGTGGCGGAGGGCACTTTACGTGCCACTGTCATTACCTCCCTTTCCTGTTCCAGTCGCGTATGGTTCGCGGGAAGAACGACTGTCTGAAAGCCTCCGTGCGCGCTCTAATCTCTCTAATTTTACATTCGTGATCTCCTCGGGAGGTATAAGTAGGGGGAAGCAATATACTCGATACCTCATCCAGAAACGCACCCTCTCGAAACCTGGCGAGCAAGCTACACCGCGATGCAGAGCGCCTCTCTTGCAGAGTCTGCCACTTGAGTTTATTAAACATCTCCGTAACGCTATCACGGTTACCAAATAACCCTGTGACGAAACGCGCCGCTCTTCTTTGGATCTTCTCTATCTCCTCCGTCAACCCGATCTGGTACGGATCCCACACTGATGAGCAATACTCAAGTATAGGTCGAACGAGTGTTTTGTAAGCCACCTCCTTTGTTGCTGGACTACATTTTCTAAGCACTCTCCCAATGAATCTCAACCTGGTACCCGCCTTACCAACAATTAATTTTATATGATCATTCCACTTCAAATCGTTCCGCACGCATACTCCCAGATATTTTACAGAAGTAACTGCTACCAGTGTTTGTTCCGCTATCATATAACCATACAATAAAGGATCCTTCTTTCTATGTATTCGCAATACATTACATTTGTCTATGTTAAGGGTCAGTTGCCACTCCCTGCACCAAGTGCCTATCCGCTGCAGATCTTCCTGCATTTCGCTACAATTTTCTAATGCTGCAACTTCTCTGTATACTACAGCATCATCCGCGAAAAGCCGCATGGAACTTCCGACACTATCTACTAGGTCATTTATATATATTGTGAAAAGCAATGGTCCCATAACACTCCCCTGTGGCACGCCAGAGGTTACCTTAACGTCTGTAGACGTCTCTCCATTGATAACAACATGCTGTGTTCTGTTTGCTAAAAAATCTTCAGTCCAGCCACACAGCTGGTCTGATATTCCGTAGGCTCTTACTTTGTTTATCAGGCGACAGTGCGGAACTGTATCGAACGCCTTCCGGAAGTCAAGAAAAATAGCATCTACCTGGGAGCCTGTATCTAATATTTTCTGGGTCTCATGAACAAATAACGCGAGTTGGGTCTCACACGATCGCTGTTTCCGGAATCCATGTTGATTCCTACATAGTAGATTCTGGGTTTCCAAAAACGACATGATACTCGAGCAAAAAACATGTTCTAAAATTCTACAACAGATCGACGTCAGAGATATAGGTCTATAGTTTTGCGCATCTGCTCGACGACCCTTCTTGAAGACTGGGACTACCTGTGCTCTTTTCCAATCATTTGGAACCCTCCGTTCCTCTAGAGACTTGCGGTACACGGCTGTTAGAAGGGGGGCAAGTTCTTTCGCGTACTCTGTGTAGAATCGAATTGGTATCCCGTCAGGTCCAGTGGACTTTCCTCTGTTGAGTGATTCCAGTTGCTTTTCTATTCCTTGGACACTTATTTCGATGTCAGCCATTTTTTCGTTTGTGCGAGGATTTAGAGAAGGAACTGCAGTGCGGTCTTCCTCTGTGAAACAGCTTTGGAAAAAGGTGTTTAGTATTTCAGCTTTACGCGTGTCATCCTCTGTTTCAATGCCATCATCATCCCGGAGTGTCTGGATATGCTGTTTCGAGCCACTTACTGATTTAACGTAAGACCAGAACTTCCTAGGATTTTCTGTCAAGTCTGTACATAGAATTTTACTTTCGAATTCACTGAACGCTTCTCGCATAGCCCTCCTTACGCTAACTTTGACATCGCTTAGCTTCTGTTTGTCTGAGAGGTTTTGGCTGCATTTAAACTTGGAGTGAAGCTCTCTTTGCTTTCGCAGTAGTTTCCTAACTTTGTTGTTGTACCACGGTGGGTTTTTCCCGTCCCTCACAGTTTTACTCGGCACGTACCTGTCTAAAACGCATTTTACGATTGCCTTGAACTTTTTCCATAAACACTCAACATTGTCAGTGTCGGAACAGAAATTTTCGTTTTGGTCTGTTAGGTGGTCTGAAATCTGCCTTCTATTACTCTTGCTAAACAGATAAACCTTCCTCCCTTTTTTTATATTCCTATTAACTTCCATATTCAGGGATGCTACAACGGCCTTATGATCACTGATTCCCTGTTCTGCACTTACAGAGTCGAAAAGTTCGGGTCTGTTTGTTATCAGTAGGTCCAAGATGTTATCTCCACGAGTCGGTTCTCTGTGTAATTGCTCGAGGTAATTTTCGGATAGTGCACTCAGTATAATGTCACTCGATGCTCTGTCCCTACCACCCGTCCTAGAATCTGAGTGTCCCAGTCTATATCTGGTAAAATGAAATCTCCACCTAAGACTATAACATGCTGAGGAAATTTATGCGAAATGTATTCCAAATTTTCTCTCAGTTGTTCTGCCACTAACGCTGCTGAGTCGGTAGGTCGGTAAAAGGAGCCAATTATTAACCCAGCTCGGTTGTTGAGTGTAACCTCCACCCATAATAATTCACAGGAACTATCCACTTCTACTTCACTACTGGATAAACTACTACTAACAGCGACAAACACTCCACCACCGGTTGCATGCAATCTATCCTTCCTAAACACCGTCTGTACCTCTGTAAAAATTTCGGCAGAATTTATCTCTGGCTTAAGCCAGCTCTCTGTACCTATAACGATTTCAGCTTCGGTGCTTTCTATCAGCGCTTGAAGTTCCGGTACTTTACCAACGCAGCTTCGACAGTTTACAATTACAATACCGATTGCTGCTTCGTCCCCGCATGTCCTGACTTTGCTCCGCACCCTTTAAGGCTGTTGCCTTTTCTGTACTTGCCCGAGGCCATCTAACCTAAAAAACCGCCCAGTCCACGCCACACAACCCCTGCTACCCGTGTAGCCGCTTACTGCGTGTAGTGGACTCCTGACCTATCCAGCGGAACCCGAAACCCCACCACCCTATGGCGCAAGTCGAGGAATCTGCAGCCCACATGGTCGCAGAACCGTCTCAGCCTCTGATTCAGACCCTCCACTCGGCTCTGTACCAAAGGTCCGCAGTCAGTCCTGTCGACGATGCTGCAGATGGTGAGCTCTGCTTTCATCCCGCTAGCGAGACTGGCAGTCTTCACCAAATCAGATAGCCGTCGGAAGCCACAGAGGATTTCCTCCGATCCATAGCGACACACATCATTGGTGCCGACATGAGCGACCACCTGCAGATGGGTGCACCCTGTACCCTTCATGGCATCCGGAAGGACCCTTTCCACATCTGGAATGACTCCCCCCGGTATGCACACGGAGTGCACATTGGTTTTCTTCCCCTCTCTTGCTGCCATTTCTCTAAGGGGCCCCATTACGCGCCTGACGTTGGAGCTCCCAACTACCAGTAAGCCCACCCTCTGCGACCGCCCGGATCTTGCAGACTGAGGGGCAACCTCTGGAACAGGACAAGCAGCCATGTCAGGCCGAAGATCAGTATCAGCCTGAGACAGAACCTGAAACCGGTTCGTCAGACAAACTGGAGAGGCCTTCCGTTCAGCCCTCCGGAATGTCTTTCGCCCACCGCCACACCTTGAGACTACCTCCCACTCTACCACAGGTGAGGGATCAGCCTCAATGCGGGCAGTATCCCGGGCAACCACAGTAGTCCGATCGGGGGATGCGTGGGACGAGCTGGCCTTCCCCGACAAACCCCCATCCGGACCCCCACAGTGATGCCCATTGGCAACAGCCTCAAGCTGTGTGACCGAAGCCAACACTGCCTGAAGCTGGGAGCGAAGGGATGCCAACTCAGCCTGCATCCGAACACAGCAGTTGCAGTCCCTATCCATGCTAAAAACTGTTTTGCAAAGAACGTCTGAACTAATCTGCAGAGAGCGCAAACAAATCGACAAAATTTAAACGGTTATTAAAATACAAGATTGCCTAGTAAATGCAGTAATGCTGCTACTAACGCACTGCTGACACACTGCTCGGCAGCGGAAGGAGACTACGCGATTTTACACTATTCAGGTACTAAAACGCGATGCTACAACTCGCAAATACTATAATACGCCCGAAATTTATGTATCAAACAATGCAAGTACCAAAAACACGCAAAGAAATTAAGAATTAAACTATGTAAGAAATGAGTGAGCTAGGAGTATACGACTTGCTGCTGCAGCTGCTTATCCAACGGCGGCAGGGAGCACACTGACTGACCAACCGACACTGGCCGTTCAAAACAAAAACAAAAGACAAACGACTACGCGAATTTACACTATTCAGGTACTAAAACGCGATGCTACAACTCTCAAATACTATAATACTCCCGAAATTTATGTATCAAACAATGCAAGTACCAAAAACACGCAAAGAAATTAAGAATTAAACTATGTAAGAAATGAGTGAGCTAGGAGTATACGACTTGCTGCTGCAGCTGCTTATCCAACGGCTGTTATGTTACTAACATTACAATTAGGCACAGGTACCTCTTCAGATCTGAGCATGGACAATTCTATCCTCCTACCCGCGTTCATCAAACTTAATTTTCTCGGAAAAAGGTCGATTACTGCGTCCATTTCTCTCAAAAACTCTACCCCCAAAATGCAGGCTACCTTTAAACCCTTTCCTACCAGGAATGAGCACGCTATGGCTTCTCCCCCTATATACATCTCTACCCGCACTTGGAGTTTAATTATTTGTCACTGTGCACTGATGGCTCCAGTGACTTTGCAATTGTTCACAGGAAAAGTCAGCATACGCTTTTCTTTCCCCAGTACTCTGAATAAGTCCATATTCATGACACTGACAGTAGCACCTGTATCTACGATTGCTTGCACGTCAATATTGTTAATTTTGATAGTAGAGATCGCTTGTACTTTGTCTTTGTGCTCCTTTATGCACGTGGGTGGTTCAGTTATTAATTCATGTCCCATCTGTACCCCGTCATTATACCTGCGGATACAGATTCCCGATGTTTTGTTCTGTGTCGGGCTGCTCTCACTCCAAACCTCAGCCGACGATGGAGAGCGTATCTCGGCTGAATCTAGTTTGTTGGATTATTACTGGTGGATGGGTGTGGCTGCTCTGTGTCGCTGACCTCCACTATGTGTAAGTTGTGTTGCGTCGGCCGCCACGGTTGCGCAATTGGCGCATTTTGTGGTGGCAGTCGGTTATTGTCATATCTTTCACTGTTTTGCCGATCCGGACTGGGCCTCTGGTTCTGTGGCCAAGTTCGGTTTGCATCGTTATAGGTATTAGTGTTCCACGGCCTCCTGGCATTTTTCCATCTACTATTGCTCGGTGGGTCTGTTTCATATCCGTCATCGAACCTCCTTCTCCGGTCATTGTTCACCGGCGGACTATTGCCATTCCGGTCTCTACCTCTATTCCCGTTTTGTACATAATCTTGTCTCCTATTGTTACCTCCGCCGTTTCCATTATTTGGTGGAGGCGTGTTATTTCGACCATTTCTGTAACCGTTTCCGTTACTTCTAGCCTGTTCAGAGGCTGCCTTAACATCCTCCTGAATCAGGTCAATTGAGTCCAGAACAGACAAGAAATGTTCCATGTCGTTCTCCGGTACGTGTATAAGTTTTTTCTTTACGTGTATCGGCAAGTGTGATTTCAAAAGTCTGATCAAATCCCGGGATGAAATCTGCTCGTCCCAGTAACGGGTCTTATTAATGTATTTCTCAAAATATTTTCGCAAATTGCCTAATCGTGGAGAATACGGCTCTTGATTATATACCTCTTTCCGTAATCTCTCCTGAATACATGTTGACCAATATTTGGCCAAGAATTCCTTTTCAAATTGCTCATATGTGTCGCAACTGTCAGCTGCTTCGGTTGCCCATAATGCAGCATCTCCTTGTATGTAAGACATAGCGAACTGTATTTTCTGTGTATGACTCCAAACGCTAGGCAAAATGTTTCTAAATCCCTTGATAAACACTACAGGGTAAACAGATTTCTTCTCCGTTGTAAAGACCTGAAACTGTCGGTTTCTAATCAGGCTTTCTTCAATCACTATTTTGGAGTGACATTTGTTTGTTTCGCTAACATTGGTTGCCTGTTCTGTCTCGCAGTCGCAATTTTTTACTGCTGTATTTATATGCCTATCATTGTTGGACCTGGCTGGCGTGACACACGCCTGTGCGTCGCCGTGCAGCAAGCTGTTTTCCAGCTCCGCAAGACGACGGTTGACATTCAGCTGCCACAGCGGAATGTCAGTGTGCACCACCCATCTTAGGTCCTGCACTTCCGCATTGGAGCCCACGTCTTTGGCCTCAATCGCGGCGTGCACCTTCTCGTCTATTTTTTTTATAAATTGGTTTTCAATTTTGTGCACTTGTTCGGACATTTTCTGATCAATTACTTGACTTGTGTCAATTTCAAATTGTTCCATCCTGTTAGCCAGTACACTAATTTCATCTACGATACTGGCGTTAGCCACTTGGATACTATCTACTCTTAGCATCACGTTCTCTATCGCGTTCTGCTTGCATGCGTGCAAATTCAGCTTGGAAATTGAGCATGCGCTCGAACATAATCCTTAATGACTGCACTTCTGACACCTCACCACTCTCTGGTCCGTGGCTAGTGCTTGTGGGTGGTACAGTATTTCCACTTTCAACTGAATCACTGGCTGGCAGTGGCAACATTTCTTGCCCTTCTGCCCCCAGATTCTCACATTGTACTTCCTGAACTACGCCACTAACATTACTTTGTGCCCCACTTTCTAACTCGGTATCACTGCTTGCTAACTGTTGTCCATTATCCATGTTTATATCTTTCTGACTACGCAATCTAACCATAGTCAACAAAAGAAACAAAATCTGAACTAAATATCCTAACACTCAGGTTTCACCGACATAATCACACAAGAAATGGTCATTTGTTGAAACACACATATTATATACTACGATGACTAACTACTCAAATGCCCCGTTATTTTTTTTTACAAAAGAACACTAACAACAAGCACACCACTAATGATCCGAGCACACTGCACTGAGGCTACTTTACTACCCACAGGACAACTACACTGTAGCTTTACCTTTTGGTGATCTATCTTGGGTGTAGCTGCCCCCTTGTATTGTGGTAGGTAATTAATTTTTCGATATAATGAGCTCTCTTCTTCAGCTTGCCTCTGGGTATATAGTGTTCTCATGCAAAAAATCATATACAGGTATTACCACACAATATTGGTTAGGCAATACATACAATACATGAAAAAAATATTAATTGTTCTCCAACAAAGTTCGACTACAATAATTCCCTAGTTATCTCATGGGTATTTTGTGGCACTGCATATTCGTGCCCCACGTTGGGCGCCAATTTAATGAAGTTATAAAAAAAATTAAAAAAAAGTAAATAGTTACATTTTTTTTCAATTTTTTTTGTTATTTTATCTTTCTTTCAGTCAGTACGTACGAACTTCGTTGTAGCACCTCTTATTTACGTGTGGTAATAAAAATTCATCTAGACAGAATTAAGTACATTTAAAATTACGTGAATTCATATTAACTGATTAAGAATATTTAGTTGAGAATTAAATCCCTTACATAATTCGGCCTTGGCATACATTTTCCAAATGCAGTGGTTTTTTTTAATATTTACTGAATTCTTTCCCGGCGTTAGCTATGGAACACAAGACTGTCTCTCTTAGCCGAAAATGGTTAAATATTGCCAAGCCGACGTTTAATTATCGTTGATAAAACACACTTCACTATACATTTAAGTTATTTGAAAGAACCAACAAATTGTTAAATTTCAACGTTAACTATCCGCCTATGAATGCACAAATGTGAAACTAGTAATAAATTCCTTCAGTCTCTGGATCGTTGTAAAAGAAATACATTTTCTTAATTCACTGCTAATTTTTATCTGCTCCCGATTTACGGGTTTGGTTAATTTTTCTTAGCGGAACAATTATTTAAATGTGCCGCCGCTGCAAATCGTTCGGTCGCGGCACAGCCCAGCAACACCGCTAAATTTGCTGAAAATTCTTTAAATAAATGTTATAGATGACATGGGCAAGCTAATTTACATTAGTAATACACACTTTTGATAAATTATAATGTATTTAGACCACAACAATAATTCAACTTACATTAGTTTGTAATTTCTCCTCTAATGGCGGCTAAATCTAGATACAGACAAAAGAAGTCTACCCATTCATAAAATGCTACGTCACAGGTTCCTCTCACTTTCAGCTCTCCAGGTAGACGACAAAGAATACCCACTACGTGGTGCTTTTTATACTACTGCTGACCATTGACATCTCTTTGTAATCTTACAACATTATTTTCCTCTGTGGCTGAATTTTACATTTCTGTTATCGCAGATATTGACACATTTCGCAATTACATTATGAGTATAGAAATATTACAATCATAAATACATCGAGAATATTACTACAGAAAATATTACAATAATAACGAATGTCCTTTACACAAAATTAAATAATATTTTTGTTAAATAATTACAGTATATACAAATTGCTTCATAGCGGCGTATATAGTACAACTAAATTTTACTTTATTAATAGTGTGAGTGTTGCCAGGGAACGTTACAGATGTCCGTAGAGGTTGCCGAATGGCTCCGTGACTAAGGAGTGGGTTTGTATCGTTGAGGAATTGGGTTTAAACACTATGGGACTTAACATCTGAGGTCATCAGTCCCCTAGACTTAGAACTACTTAAACCTAACTAATCTAAGGACATCACATACATCCATGCCCTAGGCAGGTTTCGAAACTGTGACCGTAGCAGCAGCGTGGTTCTGGACTTAAGCCCCTAGAACTGGTCGGCCACAGCTGCTGGCGTTGAGGAATTGTAAGATTCCTAGAAAGTAAGGACCGTTGCTTACAGAAACTTGATCACTATTTTGGAAAAATTGTGTCACGTATAGTCACTGTGTAATTTACTTTTTACAGTCCTCAAGTTTTAAAATGATTTTACACTTCCTGACAGAGCAATGACTAGACACAAAACGTTCCCTCTTAAACACTGATCTATGATTATCGAGAAGGCATAAACTACACGCCGGCCGGTGTGGCCGTGCGGTTCTAGGCGCTTCAGTCTGGAACGTCGTGACCGCTACGGTCGCAGGTTCGAATCCTGCCTTGGGCATGGATGTGTGTGATGTCCTTAGCTTAGTTAGGTTTAAGTAGTTCTAAGTTATAGGGGACTGATGACCACAGATGTTAAGTTCCATAGTGCTCAGAGCCATTTGAACCGTTTGAACCATAAACTACACACTGGAATAACACTATTATGGCCACTTTTTTTGAGCAATCCATTATATGACGTAGTCCGGCTCTGACAGGTTGACAGGTATCTGACGCTATGTTTCCTACAGTGCTTTCTCCAACTGTTGAACCATGTACAACCGAGAATTCGTACATATAAAAGTACTAATATCGATAGTGGGATGAAGTGTAATTGATACGTCGCGCGGCTGGCGGCAGTACCTCTTTCTAATGTCTTGGCCATCGATTTCGCTTTGGCCGGCCGCGAGTTGGTTGTTCACGGGGGTTCGGATCTTTTATTCTGCAGCGTCGAGGGAGCACCTCTTGCGGAGGCGCGGTTCTTTCCGTCCCTTTACGACGAACCTGCACCTACCTATGAACATTGTCTCAGCAGATCATCAGTAGATAGCCGAGTGAAACCTACTGTACTTCGACGTGAACCAGGCTGCAATTAAAATCACTAATCTACGTTTCGGGAGAACCATGAAATGAAAGGTTGGAAATTTTGTCCTCAATTAATATATTCTGAAATTTAGAAGAACAAGTATCACTGCTAAGCCCATGCTAGTCTTAACACAGTGACTCACATTCCCTTTCACTCACGTTAGCAAGTTTATGGTGTTGCATTTCCCGAAAACGTAATAGCTACAAAAATACTGATTTTTTTATTGAGAATGCCCGCCGAATATTAAGTCTGTCGGTGCCAAATGCAGTCACAGTTTTTAGCCACCAACCTGCTCAATACGCCACGCGGAATATATGTCATTTCTCGTCACAAAATTCACTTAAATATTCCGAAATTTCTACACACACATCGGAATAACTATGCCGTCACTTTCCAACACTTTTGATGTATGAAACACTGCTAGAGCCGGCAACTTATCGTTTCCATCGGAACTACTACTACACACGTCCGATCTGTTTCATGGCTAGGCTTCGACTCTTCTCTAGAATACTCTAAGTCTTCTTTTCCAGCAGAGAAAGGCGCACGAAGAATATTGCTTTACCATTGCTCAGTTTACTTAACAGCCAATAGCAAAACAACATTCTCCCGCGTCAGTCCGCGCTTTTCATCCATAACCAATCGCAAAATATCAAACCTCACGACTGCACTTTTTACCGTTGTAATTATCTAATATACTGAAGTTTTGTTTATGCATAAAGCTATTTACTGTTGTTATTTATACCTGAATTAACTTTCCCTTTACCATAAACTTACTTTACAAATCTATTCTACAAAAATCCCCTTTGTTCATATCCATACTTCGAAATGTTCCCACACTAAATCCTACTACATAACTCGTTAAACAGTTATCTTCATATTAACCTTAAATCACACTCACGCATCATTCATACTACTAAAACACATTTATAACATTTTACATACACAAAAAGAAATAATAACACTTTATGAAAATACTAGAACAGTTTACGAAAAACCTTCTATTACTTTAGTGCACTCCAGTGGTCACAATCGGAACTAAAATCACAGTCCCCCTATCCAATATTGTCCTCTATCGGCTGATATAAACTACGTGGGCGTCCAGTCTCGCGTCACCATCTGTCACTCTCCTCCAAGGCAGGATCGTTATACGGCGATACGCCTCTCTCTCTCTGTGTGGTCTGTCGGTTGCGGTTACAACACGGTCAGGAGATTGGCCCTTTACTTGACGCGCATGCGCATTGCGCATGGCATTACTGGAGTGCTGCGGTCTGAGATGGCGGAAAGTGTTTGGATTCCGGCACAAGGCGTGGCGTTTTGGCCTTTCTCGCCACGCAATGCATGTTGAGAAGAAGAGCTTGCCGGTGCGTCGCCTGGCATTAGGCGTTCCCCTGGGCATATGGTGTGTGTTCAGTTTAAACAGGTGCAATTGTGTGTTTATACATGTTTGTTAATGGTTAACTACAGTAATATTGTCTTCAGTGGCGTGTCTGATATGTCAAAGTTATGTCACACGTGACATGGTAACGGGGTTTGAGCTTTCCATCTTAGGTTCCCACCACTTGATGACGTACAGGGTGTTTCAGAAAGACCGGTATATTTGAAACGGCAATAAAAACTAAACGAGCAGCGATAGAAATACACCGTTTGTTGCAATATGCTTGGGACAACAGTACATTTTCAGGCGGACAAACTTTCGAAATTACAGTAGTTACAATTTTCAACAACAGATGGCGCTGCAAGTGATGTGAAAGATATAGAAGACAACGCAGTCTGTGGGTGCGCCATTCTGTGCGTCGTCTTTCTGCTGTAAGCGTGTGCTGTTCACAACGTGCAAGTGTGCTGTAGACAACATGGTTTATTCCTTAGAACAGAGGATTTTTCTGGTGTTGGAATTCCACCTCCTAGAACACAGTGTTGTTGCAACAAGACGAAGTTTTCAACGGAGGTTTAATGTAACCAAAGGACCGAAAAGCGATACAATAAAGGATCTGTTTGAAAAAGTTCAACGGACTGGGAACGTGACGGATGAACGTGCTGGAAAGGTAGGGCGACCGCGTACGGCAACCACAGAGGGCAACGCGCAGCTACTGCAGCAGGTGATCCAACAGCGGCCTCGGGTTTCCGTTCACTGTGTTGCAGCTGCGGTCCAAATGACGCCAACGTCCACGTATCGTCTCATGCGCCAGAGTTTACACCTCTATCCATACAAAATTCAAACGCGGCAACCCCTCAGCGCCGCTACCATTGCTGCACGAGAGACATTCGCTAACGATATAGTGCACAGGATTGATGACGGCGATATGCATGTGGGCAGCATTTGGTTTACTGACGAAGCTTATTTTTACCTGGACGGCTTCGTCTTTAAACAGAACTGGCGCATATGGGGAACCGAAAAGCCCCATGTTGCCGTCCCATCGTCCCTGCATCCTCAAAAAGTATTGGTCTGGGCCGCCATTTCTTCCAAAGGAATCATTGGCCCATTTTTCAGATCCGAAACGATTACTGCATCACGCTATCTGGACATTCTTCGTGAATTTGTGGCGGTACAAACTGCCTTAGACGACACTGCGAACACCTCGTGGTTTATGCAAGATGGTGCCCGGCCACATCGCACGGCCGACGTCTTTAATTTCCTGAATGAATATTTCGATGATCGTGTGATTGCTTTGGGCTATCCGAAACATACAGGAGGCGGCGTGGATTGGCCTCCCTATTCGCCAGACATGAACCCCTGTGACTTCTTTCTGTGGGGACACTTGAAAGACCAGGTGTACCGCCAGAATCCAGAAACAATTCAACAGCTGAAGCAGTACATCTCATCTGCATGTGAAGCCATTCCGCCAGACACGTTGTCAAAGGTTTCGGGTAATTTCATTCAGAGACTACGCCATATTATTGCTACGCATGGTGGATATGTGTAAAATAACGTACTATAGAGTTTCCCAGACCGCAGCGCCATCTGTTGTTGAAAATTGTAACTACTGTAATTTCGAAAGTTTGTCTGCCTGAAAATGTACTGTTGTCCCAAGCATATTGCAACAAACGGTGTGTTTCTATCGCTGCTCGTTTAGTTTTTATTGCCGTTTCAAATATACCGGTCATTTTTGAAACACCCTGTATCTGCTGCTAGACGTAAGGAAATCCGGTGAGCTCCTCAGTATTGAGTGGTGGTATATTAAAATTGTGGTAAATTTGGTGATTAAGGTAAATTTGAACCTTAATTAACGAGTAACGAAACGCTATTACAGAAAGTGTAGTTCTGTTGGGCTCTGGCCCGTCTAAGGTAATACTCAGCTGTGGCTATTACGTTTCAAGGAACAAACTTATTTACGCTTGTATAGCAGAGTTTAAATGTACTCTTAAGGGTAGAGTTTTAAAAAAAGTTTTTTTTTACAAGCCTTCCTGTCTCAATGTCATGTTTTATTCTTTTATGTAATTTGAATTTGCAATCGCAAGTGTGCTGTTGTAGTTGATTTATGCTTCAGTTGGGAGGGGCACAGTGTATTTTCTCCGGTAGGGTCGGACGTGGCACTGGGGCTTGACGACTTGGCCGTTGCCAGTGGAATTGTGTTTCTTTAGACCGGGCTCTAGGTTCCAAGCCTTCTGTCTCGATCTCGTTCTTAAGTTGAGTATTGCTGTTCCTTGTTCCTAGCTCTGTCAGGTCGTTCCTCCACCGCCTTGGCGGATGCACCTTTCGCTCGAAATATGAATTTAAATCTGTAAAACTGGGTCACTCTGTAATTAGTGCCCGATCAGATTGCTGGAGATTCCATCTTATTAATTCTGTATTCCCTTATCAGCCATTTGTATCCGTATTTGCACCTTGTATGCTGACTGTCAAGTTTAATTTTGTAAAGGAGAGGTTCATGTGCGTATGTTCTCAGAGAATGTTTAGATGCCGATGCGCTGTTTTTTATTAATTGCTTGTTATTTAACTAACGTCTACCTGTACTGGCATTAAATGTATTATTCCTTAGTCATTGTACAGGATAGTCTTGTGGGTTCAGAGTTTGGCAAGTTTTGATTGTATTATGAGATTTCTTAATGTTTTATACATTTGTTAAGTAGATTTCAACAGGGATTTAAGAAAACTTTTTTATAGTGCTTGTTAAATTGGTCGATTTCATTGTATTTAAATTGCGCAAGCTAATAAACATTGTTTAACAGAAGTTGTGTATGTTTGGTAACGATGGCCCTGTCGAATTATTGGGGGCAATTAGCACGTCCCAGTAATCGTGTCATACCCTTAGATTATCTCTGTACCAGCGGCATTGCCGCAGTGCTAAAACCGGTTCCCATCCGATAACCGAAGTTAAGCGCTCTCGGGCTTGGCTAGAACGTGGCTGGGTGACCGTCCGGTCTGCCGAGCGCTGTTGGCAAGCGGGGTGCACCCATGCGTTGTGAGGCAAATTGAGAAGCTACGTGGCTGAGAAGTAGCAGCACTGGTCAGGCTAACTGACAACGGCGGTGTGCTGACCACGCGCCCCTCCGTATCTGCATCCACTGACGCATGTAGGCTGACGATAATACGGTCAGTCAGCACCGTTAGGTTCTTCCAAGACCTGTTCTGACAGGGTATGGCCAGGTTATCTTCCGCCAAATGCGTTATTCCGGTACGGTGCGGAGCGACACGGGGCCGTGACTCCGCTCTCCTCACGGAACCGCTCGTTCGAGTAGCTCTTCAGCTGTCAACACGAGGCTCAGTGCACCCCATTCCAGTCCTCTCACCAACTAATAATCCCTGACGTAATCGACAAAGCACATTACGACATCGATGTTGGATTAAGAAAAATTTTAGGTGCGGGAGCACGAAGTTTTTACGTCTTCTCCCTGACTTAAATTCTCTTTGCAAATTCCTATTTGCTTTCCTAGGCAGCTTGATCAGACTACAGACTGAATGCCACTGGGGATAGGCTACAACGCTGTCTACCCGCATCCTCCACAGCAGTCTGACAACTGGCTACTTGGATACTGCTAGACTGCCTCCGTACCTCAAGCGGTAAAACATAACCCTTATAGGATCAGTTTGTTTGTTCT
This sequence comes from Schistocerca nitens, assembly GCF_023898315.1. Lineage (NCBI taxonomy): Eukaryota > Metazoa > Arthropoda > Insecta > Orthoptera > Acrididae > Schistocerca > Schistocerca nitens. The sequence goes on from NC_064614.1 coordinate 554,134,781, forward strand.
ACGTCTGTTTGTCCGACTATTGAAAATTCTTTTTTTTAGGAACGGGTTGACGTATCAGGTCAAAATCTGTGTCACATATTAAGGTCTATATTCCCTTTCCGATGTAAGCTTCTAAGTCAATGCAGTCAGAAGATGTGGTCATTTGTATCACGTACTTCGATATTCGCAGACTTACTATCAAAACCTATATGATATTTCCAGTGGATTTAGAATGAAATTTGGCAAGCAGCAAGGTTTCATAGTAAAAGTACGATAAAATTTCGAAAATCGTCAATTTGTAAATAAATCACAAGGAAAATGTTTTTTTCGTATGTTATCCGACAGTCTCTCTGCCCATCTCTTAAGACCCCTTTTCCACAGGGCCAGGTAGATGCAAGAAACTGAAGCTTACGTAACTTAATACGGTCTAAAGTCTCTTGGGAGTACAATAAACATAAGCTTTGAAGCCAATGCATTCAAAAGATACGGCCGTTAATATCACATATTTTGATTCAAAAAAGCTCATCAAAATTTATAGTGCACTTTTCGTTGACCTGGAATCATGAAATTTGGCAAAATGCAAGGATTCACAGTGCAAGTTAAGGGGAAAAATCCGAAAATGGTTAATTTATACATCACACATAAATATTTCTTTTGTCATTTGTTATCCGACTCCAGACTTAGGATCAAAACATCCTCGAAACTCTTGGAATCCTCGGTGGTCGATTTCTTGCCAGTATCAATGTCGATAATAATAAAAATCTTAGAGATTCTCGATTCCCGGAATCTGTGAACTGTCTATATACATCATAAAATGTATACAAAACCCTCAGCTTGGGAGTCCTACTCGCACCTAGCTAATGTTTCTTTTCTGTGAAGCACACTACATAAACAATTAATATTGACGTTGATTAGTACTATGTGAAGAGAGTCCTGTACAGGGTAGCGATATTACGGTGTTTTCACTTTATCTAAAGCTCGATTGGCATAAAAGGTATTATTACTTTGCTATACACATGTTTGAAATTGCAAAATTAACGTAACCACAAGACTAATAACTAACGTCAACATATCGTATGTTCGTGAATACTGATTTATATTACTCTGAATTCGATTATCGAGGCTGAACCTATTCAGACCATTTATATTTAGGTGAGGTATTGCTGGAGAGGTGCAAAGACACACTGCGCATGGGTTTCGTTTCTTATCAAACGCACAGACTTTTATAGCATGCAGAAGGTACATCTATACGCTGTACGTTGCAGGAAAAGAACTGAAATGATACTATTGCATTTTTGGCAGAAGGACTCATCTGCGGTTCTTCGACCGAACGATGTAAGAGTTTTCATTTGACACCAGTTCAGCGACTTACACGTCGATGATGAAATAATGAAGACAACATAATACCCAAACCACGAGCGGATAAAATCTCCCACATGGACAGGAATCGAACTCGGACACCATTTATGGTACTCACTTCTTCTTTGGGTCACCTTAAGAACTTGTTTTTCTATCTCTTGGCTTCCAGGCACGTTATTTACCCGATTTTTGCAAATAATTTCGGAAATTCGTGAATTCATGGACCCTCCATAGCAGCAGGGGACCGTTCAGGCTTGTGGAGGCTCTGTAATGGTGTGGGGCGTGTGCAGTTGGAGTGAAATGGGACGCCTGATACGTCTATATAGGGTCTGTCTGATAACCTGCATGCATTCATGTCCATCGTGCATTCCGACAGACTTGGGCAATTCCACCAGGACAATGCGACATCCCACACGTCCAGAATTGCTACAGGGCGGCTCCAGAAACACTCTCCTAAGTTCAAACACTTCCGCTGGCCACCTTATTCCCCAGATATGAACATTATTGAGGATACCTGCGATGCCTTGCAACGTGCTGTTTAGAAGAGTTATCCACCCTCTCGTACTCTTACGAATTTATGGACAGCCCTGCAGATTTCTTCGTCTCAGCTCACTCCAACCCTACTTTAGACATTAGTCTAGTCCATGCCACATCGTGTTGCCGCTCATCTGATGCTCTCGGGGACCCTACACAATATTAGGCAGGTGAACTAGTTTCTTTGGCTCATATATGTAGACTTTGTGATCAAAAGTATCCGGAACCTGGCTGAAAATGACTTACAAGTTCGTAGCGCCCTCCATTGACAATGCTGGAATTAAATACGGTGTTGGCCCACCCTTAGCCTTTCGCAGGCATACGATCAGTCAGGTGCTGGAAGGTTTTGTTGGGGAATGGCAGCCCATTCTTCATGGAATGCTGCACTGAAGAGAGGTATCAATATCGGTCGGTGAGGCCTGGCACGAAGATGGCGTTCCAAAACGTCCCATATGTGTTCTATAGGATTCAGGTCAAGACTCTGTGCAGCCCAGTCCATTATAGGGTTTTTATTGTCGTGTAATCACTCCGCCACTGGCCGTGCATTATGAACAAGTGCTCGATAGTGTTGAAAGATGCAATCGCCATCCCCGAACAGCTCTTCAACAGTGGGAAGCAAAAATGTGCTTGAAACATCAATGTAGGCCTGTACTGTGAAAGTGCCACGCAAAACAACAAGGGGCACAAGCCCCCTCAATGCAAAACACGACCACACCGTAACACAACCGCCTCCGAATTTTACTGTTGGCACTACACACGGTGCCAGATGATGCTCACCCGGCATTCACGATACCTACACCCTGCCATCGGATCGCCACATTGTGTACCGTGATTCATCACTCTACACAACGTTTCCCACTTTTCAAGCGTCCAATGTTTACGCTCCTCACACCAAACGAGGCGCCGTTTGGCATTTACCGGCGTGAAGTGTGGCTTATGAGCAGCCGTTTGACCATGAAATCCAATTTTTTTCACCTCCCGCCTAACTTTCATAGTACTTTCAGTGGATCCTGATGCAGTTTAGAATTCCTGTGTGATGGTCTGGATCAATGTCTGCCTATTAAAGATAACGATCCTCTTCAAAATGGTTCAAATGGCTCTTAGCACACTGGGACTTAACAGCTGAGGTCATCAGTCACCTAGAACTTAGAACTACTTAAACCAAACTAACCTAAGGATATGACACACATCCATGCCCGAGGCAGGATTCGAACCTGCGACCGGAGCGGTCACGCGGTTCCAGACTGAAGCGTCTAGACCGCACGGCCAGACCGGCCGGCAGGCGATAACCCCCGAACAAAGTGAGACGACTCCTGGATTACAAGACTCAACGGCGGAAGCTCCAAAGGTTGCGTAACCGAAGTGCCGTCAATGGTGGTCGCCACGAAAACAGGGAGGCGTCGCTATTCGTCAACAGCGATATTTGGTGGTGAAACGGGAGGGGGGGTTCAGATACACCTGATCCCTGGCGCGGCTCCGTTCTTAAGATCCACAAGCCGAACGAACGCAAGAATCCTACGCCCCCATAGCTTCCACAGGAGGATGGGAGGCTCCTTCGCAATTTGTGTCACAAAGAGAGACGCTTAACACAGGAGGGTAACATTGGGAATTCTACATCGGAAGCATATACATCTTGGGTACGACGTTGCTTATGTTGCAGCACCTTAGCATCGGAGTGGGGAGCAGACGGTGCAGAACATTGCTCTCATTGCTGTTCAAGAGAATTTTCGAGAATACAATCCCGCTTCGGACAATTGATAGGTAAGTGTCCATTCTACTACAGAAGAAGTATGTCCCTAGCTGACTACTGTAAGTAACATAGGCCCCAATAACCACTAATCTAAAAATGTGACTATGTTCTGTTTAATGTACACCTCAACGGAAAGGTTGTGTTGACTCGACTGGCATTCTCAGTGAATCCCTTTAACATCACCAAATTTAAACAACTCATCATTAAGGTAGCGATCATCTATTTCCGAAGACATGTTGAAAACCACTACATTAGTATAATCAGTATCATCATTAGCAAGGAGAACAACGCTAACTGGCCCATCCCTATGGTGGGAAAAAACCTGAATGTCCCGTTTAAGTAATAGCCTGTCTCCTTGGAGGGTCCATGAATTTTACAAAGATATAAGGCTCACTGTCAAAATATGCGGTTTGAACCTCAAGTATAGCAAGCTTTGCCACTAATCACTCGTGAATTTCGAGGGAACTTGACTGCACACTACGAGTGGACTTGCCATAGGTTAAACTAACAGCACCTTTGCGTGCGATCATCTTGGACAAAATGTTGACAACGAAGGAGTCGGAATAGGTACCAAAAACACACTTAAATTGACACAAAAGACGATTCAACGACGAATAACCACTCACAAATGTTACAACATACCACGTAAACAACGGACTGCTAGGACTCTTAACGCTGCGGCGAAACGGAAGATTAAACTCATCCAACAGGTTCGGAGCTCCAGGCGGAACTGCCTACAGAGACGGAGACTTCGCACAAATACCTATGTGAGCAATCCGGTGTCAGCACAGCCGAGTGAGAGCAGCGTGCCCGAACAGACTGTCAGACAAATTTAGGTTTTATAGCTAGTGATAAAAAACTTTCATCTCGGATTTATTCCATGGTATCGTAGTGGCCGAGCTTGTATTTCAATGCAAAAGCGAACCACTACACGTATCAGCATATGTAACACGGCAACACACTCGTAACCAATCTGAGTGCTCAGACTGTTTACGAGTGTATAAGGAATTTCCCATAGTCTTTTAAGATTTCCACCCTTCCTATGTCCATCATCTCACTTTATCCATTAGATTAAATGACGTATTTCAGCTACTGGGTAAGCATATAACATATTGGTGATGCAGCTGTTGCCGCGCGAAGCTACAGATAAATCCATTGTTCAACCCCATTCAAATGATTCGAGGAAAGATCTCAGTCTTACGAATATTTGTTGTTAGGAATTTAGATAGCACATACATTTCTGTAGTTCATCAACATAGAGAGATCTCCTTCAGACTTTTATAAATGTGTACTTCTTAATTACAGCAGACTGTTTTCTTCTAATGATTACTTGTTTGACTTAGCAAAATCTGGTATGGACTTCACAATTATTGAACAGTTGTGTCTGTGATGTGATTGACTCAAAATGTCTTGATCTTGGTGAACCAATACTTATATGTGGCCGTTCGCCTGCCGTTTCGGTTTCTGATACGGCGCCGGTAACTTGCGGGTAGCCCGCTCTCAGATGTACAGATTCCTCTCCTTTCGGAGACTGTTTACATGCTTTCCAAGAGCGTCGCATGTTGTGGACACTGTACTGCTGACAAATAAACTGTTCACGTGCTGATAGCTGTCAGTTGCTGCTAGGGTCGTCCTAATCAAATGTGTGTGAATTGTTAAGAGATCAAACTGCTGAGATCATCGGTACATAGACTTACACACTACTTAAACCAACTTAAGGGGCTCCGGAACGCCCTATACTTGCAATGTTAAAATAACGCTTATAAATTACATCTTTCCTCACAAAGTATTTGAGGTAGGAAGTTGAACTTTTTACAGATTGTTTATTGTAATATGGGCTACAACTTAACACATGGATTTTACAAAATTTTAGTTCAGTTATTAAAGATGTTTTTTTTCAATTGTAATGAAAATTCACAACATTTTTTTGCAATTTTTTATTTATATATTCAAAAATATACAGTTTTTTGGAAAAAGGCTGTGTTAAATTATGCAGAAGGTACTGTGTAACATCTACTGAAAGTTTGAAACAAATATGTTTGGAAGATCCTTAGAAAACATGTAATTAGTATGAGAAAATAAAAGTTTTGGGAATCGAGCGACAAAGATTGGATTAACTTTTTAGTGCATTCCAGGTCCATAGGATGGATTATCTTCATCCTCTGCAAACTCCTCCTCCAGCTTCCTCTTGTTCCTCCTCCTGTTTACTCTTGCTTGTATTTCTAGACTCTTTACAGCCCTGTCTGCAGCCCGAAGGCGTTCCTTGTCTAAAGCAAGCATCGCTCGTACCATGTTAGAACCTATCTTCATTCCCATATTTCTAAATACCTTGTACCTTACAATGTTGCCATCATTGAAAGTCGCAACAGCATCATACACACCAAAGTGAAGTGTTTCTATTCCAACAAATACAGTCTTGGGGATTCTCGACCATATAACACTATTTACACTTTCATTGGGGTTTTGAGTTTTTCCGTGAATACACTTTTTCAACAGTTCAGGTGCTGCTAAGTCTCTGAAAATAGGTTTTATCACCTCCATTATTGCATGAGGCAGACTATGCTTATGAGTGTACACTTCACCAGTTAGCAATCCTTTGTTATATTTACACCAACTGTCTTCTTCTTTGGGACACAAGCTATGTTGGGGATTTTCATCGTCTTTATTGTTTACAGTAATAACACATACCTTTGGCTTTCCAACATTTCTCCTTTTCTTAAAAGCCTTCAGAGGATTTCTAATAACTTTACTTTTACTCATTATTATACTTCAACAAAACAGAGACTCAAGAAACAGAATTAATTACGAATATTTTCGAGATAACGACAGAGTAAATAAACATGAAACAATCGACAATCACACCAGCGATATATATTGAACCATCACAGGTTAGCCACAACACATACTTTATCTCACATCACTAAAATGTACCTGATGAACACGGACGTTAATAATAACACCATTGACAGCAGTTTAACAGCGCCACAGTGGGTCACGCCCATGTAGAACACATTTTAAAAAAAATTTAAAAATAGTTGTAGTCGTCGGAATTGAATAAATTATATATCTATTAAAAGGTAATAGTCTGCAGATTCAGAAGACGCAAAAAAGTAAAAATTGAACTTTTCATGATTTTGAGCCTTTCCGGAGCCCCTTAATGCTAAGGACAACACTCACACTTATCTCCGAGGGAGGACTCGAACCTCCGGCGGGAGGGGCCGCACGATTAGTGACACGGCGCCTCTAACCGCGCTGGCACTCCACGCGGCTAGCTCTAGTCGCTCAACTCTAGTATAGCGTGCGCATCGACAGTGGCGATACAGTCAAGGCGCCAAGTCTGGACCCGCAGGTCACATGCCCGTCAAGCGCTCACGGACGATCCTTCACGGACGTTCCTCCACCCGATGGGTCACTGCCCGACCCCCAGCAGCCCGTCCTTCACTCAGTCAGTCAGAACTCTGTGCCGGACGGTTCCAGTAGGTCATCTATCGGAACGTAGCCCGGGGAACCGGATCTACACTGCACAATTACGTTGCTCCAGCACTCTCAAGCTATGGAATTTAGCTACTGAACTTCTGTCTAATTGTAAATGTCAGGACTAACGTCATGAAGGACACTTGATTGCGAAATCCTTACATCAAATCAGGACGATAATGTAAATGTGTCATTTTAAATCTGCATTATGTTTAACTTATCTTTCGTGTTGTGCTAATAATGTGTACTGGCATACTATCTTTGAGTCATCATTTATGAATCATCAATTATGTTGCGTGCAGCTTTACAATCTAAGGGCATAGAACCAATATTCCCAATTAAATGAAAACAACCGTAGTGAAATGTGGCCCGAAAGCGTACGTGTACATTACATATGGTTGTTTAGTAATATCACAAGTAGCGGTACTAGAAAAGGAAACAGAGGCATCTTTCAACCTAGCACGTGGCAAGAAAGGTGACGCAAAGGAAGAAGTGAGCAGGGAATAGCTAAGTTGCTTACGAAATGGACGTGAACACCGAAAACATATAAATGTACTGTCCTACTCCAGTGTAAGGCTGTTATGTAGTAGTAGTAGTACTAGTAGTAGCTTTATTCATTCGTAAATCTCTTTTTACAAGGATATAGGACATGTCAAAGTATTTACAAATTTAGATCGAATTAAAATAAGCTAATTCGTATACATATATATTTACAGACTTCTAGTTAGAGAAAAACATTAGATTTACTCCTGGTATACAATACTTTTCTTAGAAATAACTTATTAAATAATGTAAAGCCACACTGTTCACTCATATATCACCATCAGTCACTGCACAGACTATACACACGTTGTTTCATAACACTTCACTCACTACACACACACACACACACACACACACACTGGTGATCTCTGGGCCATTTTCTGTACCGCAACTTCCCATTTGCTACCCTGAAAAACTGAGTTAGCATCCTTCCATAATGAGTGAGATGTTGAGCTCAGTAAGAAGAAGAGGTGTTAGTATTGTGCTATGCATAGCTTGGGAGTAAGTATGTCTAGAAAGAAAAAAAGGAGGAACATAAAACATAAAGTGAAGGTGTTATGTGGAAGGTTGGATATTTTATTATTATTATTTATTTGTATAACATTTTTTTATCAAACCCCTACTCTGTTTTACCTATGTAATCCTTCAATGTATAAAACGTATTGATTAACAGGTACTTTTTAGCTGCTTTTTTAAATAAGTGTATTTTTGGAATTTCTTTAATCTTTTTAGGTAATTTATTGTACAGTTATATTCCTTGGTGGAGAACGCTGTTTTGAGTTTTATGTTTATTTTTTCTTGTCAAATATAAGTTCAGTCTATCTCTTGTTGCATGGTCATGGACAGAGCTGTTTGTGCAGTAATTACCAAAGTTATTTTTGATGTGTACAACTGACTGGTAAATGTATTCACATGTAGCAGTTAAAATCCCCAGCGTTTTGAACAGATCTTTACAATGAGCTCGACTTGTATTTTTGGTTATTATTCTTATGGCTCTTTTCTGGGGTTTGAAAATTGTGTTCATATTTTGTGCATTTGTTCCCAAAAAAAAAAAATGCCATAACTAAGAATTGAGTGCACATATGAATAATAAGTAACTAAAAGACACTGCATGTTACACACTGATGATAGGATTCTAAGGGCATAACATGCTGATGACATTTTGTTTGCAAATACCTTTGTGTGTTCACACGACTTCAACTGAGAATCAATATTCATTCCTAGAAATTTTGGATTTGTTACACAGTCTATAGTGGTGCCATATACATTTAATTTAACATTGTCATTTTTCCTCTTCAAACTGAAATTCAAGGCGTTACTTTTCTTTATGTTCAATGTCACTTTATTGCCTATTGACCAATCATAAACTTCCTTGATAGTTTCATTTGCTTTTTCGGTAAGGAGTTCTCTTGTTTTCTCAGTGACTATAATATTGCTGTTATCAGCGAATTTTTCACCATGAGTAACACTATTAGGAAAGTCATTGATGTATATCAGGAACAGTACTGGTCCTAATACGCTACCTTGCAGAACCCCTATATTAATGTATTTTGGTTCTGATAAGTGTCTTTCTAAATGTTTGGATCTATTTGAAGTATGTGTTATCTCTACTCTTTGAACCCTTTCTGTTAGGTATGATCGAAACCAGTCATTAGCTACTCCTCTTATTCTTAATGCTTCTAATTTGTTTAATAGAATCTTGTGCTCGACTGTCAAATGTCTTAGAAAGATCCAAAAATATGCCTGTGACACACTCATCTTTATCACAAGCATCAAGTATAACTTTTGTGAATTCTACAACGGTCTATTCCGTATTTTTGCCACTTCGGAAACCAAACTGTGATTCGCTTAAAACATTGTATTTATTCAGGTAATTCATTAATCTGTCTTTCATAATTGCTTCTATTGTTACATTTCGGATGTACTCGTTGTTGTGTATCACGTATCCCACGAGTTGAAGTATCGTTTCGTTCCTGCCTGTAGCGTTTCGTTAATCGCTTTTTTTTTTTTTTTTTTTCGCTGTACGTAGGTCGTGTCCAACTAGGGCTGAATCGGTAGTTTCCGTATTCCTCCAATTCGTTACCCTCAGGGAATTCGTTTGTTCTCGGCATAACCAGCCGTCAGAGATACAGAGTACCGAATACGTTTTGTCACCCGCTTTGTATCCCCACATGCCATTCGTGTCTGATTCGGACAGAGACGGCAATAGTCGTAATCCTCTAGTTCCCTCGTTCACACCCTTCGTATTCCGCAGCACGGGAAACCACCGGATTTTCGGCTGCACACGCCGTTAAATGGCGTTTTTAACAGGGCTGTAGCAAGTGGTGTGGCTCGCGGCCAGTGGGTTCAGTCCGTTGGTGCATTTGCAGACGGAGTGGCCGTGTTTACAGCGACAGCGCTCGTCGCATCCTTTTCTGGTATCGATTCATACTTGTAAGTACAGTGAAAATGTCTTGTTCACGAAAAACAAAGTTAAGGCTTAGCGTGGCGAGAAATAGTCCACATCCATCCCCGTTCTCCTTTTGGAAGTGGGTAGTACATGAAGTAAAATTCAATGATAAGGAATTTTTCAGTATTCAAACGGAATGAAACGCACAAAGCACGATTGGTACAGGTAAATTTAAGATCTACGATGATTTAGTAAACACAGTTTCAAAGAATTATGCTGGTTTAGATTCCAAATAAGTCAGAATTTTCTACATGCCTTTTGAAGTTCCGTCTGATAAAACAAGAGATAATGAAACGATTTATAACATTGTCTACGATGTCAGAGGGGACACATGGTCAGAGAAATGTCTATTTGGAAATTTAAATAGAATCATTGTGGCTAGATTGGATTTTGAAAGCCATATTCCGTTTCATCTGTTTATTTGTGGCCACAGAGGGTATGTAACGTACGAAAATCAGCTTCGCACTCATTTAATCTGCAACTCAACGGAGCATTCGAAGGATTATTGTGATCTAAGAAGAACCGTATAACTTACCAGCGACATGGGCTTCCAGCAGGTAAGTACATACGCAACCGTTTTGTCTAGATGAATCGATGTGATAGCTTTGCAGTGCAGTCAAGTGGAACGAGTGGATCCGGCAGAAGAAACGACTAATGCAGTGAAAACAAATGAAGTTGGGATAGCAAGCACATCAGAACCAGCTATATCACTTGATATGGTCTTACAGTGTCAAGACGGTTCAATTAGCATGCGGAAACAAAACTGAAAGAGAGAAGCGTGAACAAACTGAATAAACTCAGCAAGGAATCCATGAAATGGACATGATAGTTACTCTTGAACAAGAAATAAATGAGTCATCAACGATTATGGAAAAGGACGATGAAATTATGGGAACTACGTGCGAGGAACAAGAGATCAGCAAACAAATGAGTTACGAAGAAATTGGAGCAAACATAGTTTGCTGATTACGAGATGAAAGAGCTCCCAATGGATTGTGTAGCTGAAGACAATGTCGTGATAAAATCGAAAATGTCGGCCTCAACGGCCGCTGCCAGGTTAAGGCCTAAAAGCAGGCAACAGATATCTTCAACATAGAAACGAGGATAGACAGTGAGAAAGACTTAGACCCTCCGGTGTTAGTAAAAGGAGACGTAACGCTAAAAAAGGAAAGATCAAGTAGATGTATCAGTGGCTTACGCACAATAGCATGAGGACGTGGAGCTGATAAGTGGCATCAAGAAATACGAATCTGGGCAGATGAACCAACCGAGTCATTGGAAGATCTTTAATTCTTCTTTTTCTGTCTGTCGCAAAACCAGTAGGACTTAATGGAGCGTTTACTCAATAAACATAAATAAGCTAACGAGTAAATTAAAAAATCGTTACTTGCTGATTTTCTTTATTGTGATGTTGTTGGCGTAACACTCTTACACGTTTGTACAGAGGAAATCCAAGTGACAAGCTATTGATCTTATTCGATATCGCCAAGACTGGCTGTAGTGCGACAGGTGTAGTGAGAGAAGGAATTCCAGTCCCGGAAATAGAACTACTGGACTCGGTCCTTTGAATGACTGGACTTCTTTTCGATACACTAATAGTGAATATACAGGGTGTAACAGGTATAATTTTATATGTAGTAACTTAATATCTGCACATATCAGTGTGTGGTTTTTTTGTCTCTGCGTCGAACAGTCTTCTCACAAACACGTCACGAATTTTACGACCTGATATTTTCTGTGTGGCTGTACCTGGGTCATGAAGTGAACGACGTCAGACAATATAGACTACCCGTTTGACGCTACGCCTCCCCTCTTCAATATCTGACTGCTGTTCTGGGGAAAATGACGTTAATGGCTTGTCTTACCATCTATGCGTGGAGATACTACTCAACCTAAAAACATATTACTTGTGATAGATATAATTATTAGTCTGCAAATGACGTACATACTGATGCAGTGGTGTTAGGTACACCGTACTCAAGTCACCAACACAAATATCGGCACTTATACCTTTTAAACCCTGTATCTGCACTTCTGGTTACGAAACTAAGAGAGCAAAACTTGTTAAGGTGGAAATAATATACTTGTTGTGTAAGAATCCACAGGAAATTATCTGAGATGGTAATTTCAACAACATATAACATGTTGTTGATCAACATCCAAACTTCAATACTTAGACAGAACTAAGGACGCCCGTTGATACCCTTGACTTCCATGACACGTGGAAACCAAAAAATGCAGCAGTACCCACTTACACCTAAGCAACGAACACATCAGCGAGAAGGATGGATTGAATATATGCAACAACGCCATTAAAATTAAAAGTAGTTAATTCTGAAACAGCACCTCTTGCCTTCTCTGACCATCGGTGTCACCGCGACACATAGCGCGATGCAACCATAGCAAAACAAACGTGCAGTAGGGACATGGAAGTTTAACGTCAGCACCCTCTTACACGGAAAACTAGAACACAAAGTTCATGGCTAATGTTGAAGCTGTACAAAGCTAGTGGAACAGTATCCTAATGCACTGGACTGCCTCATAAAACTGACTTAGACAAGGTTTAAGAAGTTCTTAATACGCTTTTCGAGCTTGTAATCGCTCAATGTCATTCAATACGATCACGACGACACCCCTCGATCGACGTTAGCACTCGTGGTGTCACTCGCCTTCATACATGGCAGTGGACGTTTGAAAATTCGTGACGCTAGCTCAATGGTCGTCAATTGATTTAAATGTTATTCCCGGATGACTATTAACTGCCACGGGGGTGAGGAGAAAGAACACATCCTGGTGATTATTATTATTATTATTTTTATGGCCTTCATTGGACCACTGTAGTCAAAAATTCAAAGTTCTAAACAAGTTGTTACACAGGGATACAATTTGGTTCGACAATAACTTAATATGATATTTAGGTAATATAATTATTAGAGGCTATTCTTATACACTCCTGGAAATGGAAAAAAGAACACATTGACACCGGTGTGTCAGACCCACCATACTTGCTCCGGACACTGCGAGAGGGCTGTACAAGCAATGATCACACGCACGGCACAGCGGACACACCAGGAACCGCGGTGTTGGCCGTCGAATGGCGCTAGCTGCGCAGCATTTGTGCACCGCCGCCGTCAGTGTCAGCCAGTTTGCCGTGGCACACGGAGCTCCATCGCAGTCTTTAACACTGGTAGCATGCCGCGACAGCGTGGACGTGAACCGTATGTGCAGTTATCGGACTTTGAGCGAGGGCGTATAGTGGGCATGCGGGAGGCCGGGTGGACGTACCGCCGAATTGCTCAACACGTGGGGCGTGAGGTCTCCACAGTACATCGATGTTGTCGCCAGTGGTCGGCGGAAGGTGCACGTGCCCGTCGACCTGGGACCGGACCGCAGCGACGCACGGATGCACGCCAAGACCGTAGGATCCTACGCAGTGCCGTAGGGGACCGCACCGCCACTTCCCAGCAAATTAGGGACACTGTTGCTCCTGGGGTATCGGCGAGGACCATTCGCAACCGTCTCCATGAAGCTGGGCTACGGTCCCGCACACCGTTAGGCCGTCTTCCGCTCACGCCCCAACATCGTGCAGCCCGCCTCCAGTGGTGTCGCGACAGGCGTGAATGGAGGGACGAATGGAGACGTGTCGTCTTCAGCGATGAGAGTCGCTTCTGCCTTGGTGCCAATGATGGTCGTATGCGTGTTTGGCGCCGTGCAGGTGAGCGCCACAATCAGGACTGCATACGACCGAGGCACACAGGGCCAACACCCGGCATCATGGTGTGGGGAGCGATCTCCTACACTGGCCGTACACCACTGGTGATCGTCGAGGGGACACTGAATAGTGCACGGTACATCCAGACCGTCATCGAACCCATCGTTCTACCATTCCTAGCCCGCCAAGGGAACTTGCTGTTCCAACAGGACAATGCACGTCCGCATGTATCCCGTGCCACCCAACGTGCTCTAGAAGGTGTAAGTCAACTACCCTGGCCAGCAAGATCTCCGGATCTGTCCCCCATTGAGCATGTTTGGGACTGGATGAAGCGTCGTCTCACGCGGTCTGCACGTCCAGCACGAACGCTGGTCCAACTGAGGCGCCAGGTGGAAATGGCATGGCAAGCCGTTCCACAGGACTACATCCAGCATCTCTACGATCGTCTCCATGGGAGAATAGCAGCCTGCATTGCTGCGAAAGGTGGATATACACTGTACTAGTGCCGACATTGTGCATGCTCTGTTGCCTGTGTCTATGTGCCTGTGGTTCTGTCAGTGTGATCATGTGATGTATCTGACCCCAGGAATGTGTCAATAAAGTTTCCCCTTCCTGGGACAATGAATTCACGGTGTTCTTATTTCAATTTCCAGGAGTGTATGAAATGTGTTTTGCTCTTCTGTCTGCCCAATATTTCTTCATTCTTTCGGATATTTTCTTTCTTTCTTCATCTGAGACAACTCTTCCTGTACTCCTTTTATTGATTTTCATTTGTAGTCTGGTTTGCGGGTCTTACAGTATTCTGGTTTTCTCTGTCTTGTTTTTTAGGTCTTCTACTGTAATTTGAAGTTCTTTTATATCTTCCTTAATTTCTGTGATCCATTTGATGTCGCACTTGCTATTCCACAATTTTTGTATTATTTTTTTACTAATTCTGTTTTCTGGAGTTCTCATCAGATGTCCAAAGAATGAGATGTGTTTCTTCCTGATTGTGCTCATGACTGGTTCTATTTTCTTATATACTGTTTCATTTGATGCTATTCTCCAATGTCCATTTATTTTATACTGTTTATTTATATATGTCCTAATTATTCTTCTTTCTATTTTTAGTATTCTGTCAATTTCTGCTGTATTAGTTCTTTTGAAGATAGTTTCAGCTGCATACGTTATTTCTGGGTGTGTAACTGTTTTTTAGTGTTTTAATTTTGCATCTATAGATGGGCTTGTTTTGTTGTATGTGGTTTTGGTAATGTAATTTGCATAGTTCAGTTTTTTTATTCTATTTTGCCATGATGGCTTCTCATTTAGATTTTATGTTATTATTTCGCCTAAATATTAAATTTATCAACAATTTAGATTTCCTGTTCTCCTATTGTAATTTTGTTTGCAAGTGGTGGATCAGTTAGCATAATCTCCGTTTTTTAAAATGATATTCTAAGGCCTACTTTCTCTGCTATTTTTTGTAGTGATTTCACTTGTTGCCTGGGTTCTTGAATGGTGTTGGCTAGGAGAGCAAGATCATCAGCGAATCCCAAGCAGTTTAAGCTAGTATCATCTTTCGCACTTCGAATTCTTATCCTCTTTGGATTGTCCTTGTACCATTCTTTCATTATGTATTCCAGTGCACAGTTGGAAAGTAATGGTGATAGGCAGTCACCTTGTCTTAAGCCTGTTTTTATGAGGAATGGTTCCGAAATTTCTCCTCTAAACTTCACTTTTGATTTGGTGTTGGTTAGAGTGAGTTGTATTATTTTAATTAGTTTTGGATGGAGTGCCTTCTTAAAATCTACAAATGTTATTGCCAGAGGTTTGTTCCGTTTCTTGTAGTATGCCATAATCAATTTTAAACTAATTATCTGCTCTGCACAGCTTCTCAATGGTCTGAAACCTCCCTGATATTCCCCTAACTCCAAATTGCTCCTTGATTCTTTCATATAGGATCTAGGATAGAATTTTATATGTGCAATCTAGGAGATAGATTCCTCTGTAGTTGTCTGGGTTGCTCTTATCTCCCTTTTTATGTAGTGGGTGGATGATAGCTGTGGTCCAATGTTCAGGAAATTGTTCTGTTACCCAAATTTTTGTTAGAGCCATGTGTAAGGAAGGGCTTGACTGTGTCACTTGCATATTTCCACATTTCAACAAAAACCTGATCTTCTCCACATGGCCTATAATTTTTTTGTTCCTTAAGAATTTATTCTACTTCTTGGAAAGTTGGAGGGACTAGTTTGTTAGGTTTGGTTTTTATTGGGGTATTTATGTTGATTTGTAAGAGTTCTTTGGGTTCCTCGCAATTCAGAAGTTTGTTAAATGCTTTTGCCATGATTTCTGCATTTTCCTTGTTACTATGTGTCATTCTTCCATCTTTCAGTATTAGTGTAGGGGCCTCATATTGTTGTAGTTGTTTCCCAAAGATTTTGTAGTGGTTCCTGGAGTTGGTTTTATGATAATTACCTTCTATAGACTTTATAATATCTTTATGAAATCCTCTCTTGATTCTTCTAATATTCTGAGTGAATTTTTTCTTTCATTTTTTAGGTTGATGGCATTTTCTTCAGTTTTATGTGTTTGAAACTTTAACCATGCTTGGTGTCTATCTTCATGGAATTTGTCACATTCTGATGTCCACCATGCATGTTTCCTTCGTGGGTTCGAGGGAGCTAGATTCTCTGCTTCTTTTTTAAGATTAGGCACTAGTTGTTCTAGATCACCTGTTAATTTGATGGTTTGTGTTATTTGTTGGTACTTATTATTTTTAATTAGCTGATGTGGGTCAAACCTCCTTTTTATTTTATTAGCTTTTCTGGTCCTCTTCTTTAACGGTGTGAATTTGATTTTAATTTTAACCATGTAATGGTCTGAGCCTGTGTCTACTCCTCTCAGTACTTTAACATTGTGGATCTCCTTATGAAAATTTTTGTCCATACAGACATGGTCTAGCTGCCACTCGCCCTTCCTCCAGTCTGGATGTTTCCATGTTTTAAGTTTACTTGGCTTCCTCTTAAAGTATGTTGATTTAGATATAAGGTTGTGTTCTCTGCAGAGTTCTTCAGGTCTTTGACCGTTTTTGTTTGTAAATTTATGTGGACTCCATTTTCCTATTATATCTTTATATTTCCTTTCTTTTCCCAACTGAGCATTCAAATCTCCCAATAAGATTTTTACATTCTTTTATTTACTCTGTTCACAGTTTGTTCTAGAAGGTCCCAAATTTTATCTACCTCTTCCTTTGTTTTTGTTAGCCAATTTTGTTCATTTGTTGGGGCATGAGCATTTATTATTGTATAGGTTTTATTCATTGTTTTAAAGCTTAGAGTCGCAATTCTTGGTGATACTGCTTGGAAATCCGTTACTGAATGTATTATTTTTATGTTTACTAAAAACCCTGTTCCAAACTGGGGACATTGTTTCATTGCCCTCGGTCCTGGTTTCCCATTATAAATTCTGTATCCTTGTGATTCGAATGGGTACTCTGTGTTGTTTCTCATTTCTTGGATCCCTGTTATTAAAATTTTTTGTTTATTTAGTTCATCTGTGAGCTCCTTGAGTTTTCCAGACTGAAGTAGTGAGTTTATGTTGTGTGTTGCTATATAATTTATTTGCTCATGTTTAATCTTCTTTTTGTGTTTTAGTGTGCATTTGGATGGTTGCAAACGCCCCGATTCGTTGCTGTCTTCTAGTTGACTACCCACCGAATCCGATGCAGCCTTTTCCTGCCTTTTTGAGCAGGACGGTGGAATTTTTTTCCTAAAAGAACTTTCCATTTTTGACTGTCGAAGGTTGTCAACCTTAGTTGGAGCAAGCTCCGATTTACAACTACGGTTGTTAACCGCAGAGGGTGTGTTTGGTCCGCGAGAGCTATTTTATTTCACTCAAGTCCGCCAGTAAACCGGTGAGGACTTCCCTATCCGCCACCTGGGACGCGCCACGTAGGAGTATCACCTCTCCTCCTACTATGACAGCATAGTAGCTGGTGATACCAGCATTATGCGTATTTAGATGTTCAATTAATCTGAATGCTTTGCAATGTTCCAGCGATTCTATTCGAACTCTATGCTGATGTACCGACAGGGACCATTTTCGCAGATAAACATGCAACTACGTAATGGATGTTCAGTTTCTCAATACAGTTCGTTGCACTCACACATTATACATCCGCTGTAAGAACAATTTCATGTATTTGCATTATTGGTGTCCCACAATATTGGTTGGCTAAATATTACGACGATACGTTGTATGCAACTTCCACAGATATTGTTTATCATGTAGTCAAGACTACGTAATGAAGCCAAAATCGTGGATAAAATTGAAATGTAGTTTGTTTATTAACACTTTTCTTTTCACTAAACAAATATGAAACATGACTCGGGATTGGAGGTGATGATCCTATCCTTATTTTCAGTATTAGAATGGTCGATATCGTGTTCTGAATAACGCGTGTCATATAATGTCCAAATATCGGCACGACCCAGGCTTTCAATTCGGCACTTAAATGTCTATTCTTCGCTCTCGAAATGTTCGATGTGATTGTCTTTCACACGCAGGGTTCAATTTAACGGTGTATGCATTGTTTTTAGTATTTTAGGTCCCCGTTAATTAATATCTGGTAGTTAATAAGCGAACTATTTTTTGCTGGCGCATTGTTTGTATCAGTTACCCCCGCAACCGTCCAAGGATAAGGTTCTCTTAATGTTCTGCGCACATGCGTTTCACAATTTTATAAAATGTAGAATTACGTAAACTATAGCTTTCCGTTGCGTACAACTTTCGTGGGTTCCACAACCATAATAGTTTCCCAAGAGTATCTTTCCCAGCTGACACAAAGTTCGAATTGTGTTGTCGGAATCATTTTCACTTCACCCGACAATAAACGTCTCTGGTCACTACGCCACACGTAATGTATTTTAAACGTGCTTGAAGAGTCTTTAAATAATCTCCTTAACGAATTTTGCAGTCGCGTACCACTTTTTCATCGACTAGCCCGATCGCGATAACTGAAGGTAGAGAGCTCAATAATGTGTTGCATGTTTTTTTATATGTATTAAAAAACAAACGCCCCTCTATATCTTTCTGTCCCGCTCGATCTTTGCTACATTGCTTTTCATTACTTTTCATTATATTGCTTCTTAGTAATACTGTGCAGTTGTTAAAGTTTCGTATTACTTTCCCCTTTTTAATTCTTCCAAAATAAAGTCTATTTATCCCCGATTTTAATTAATATGATGCTAATTGACACGCCTGCCCGCAAAGTACCGTTATAAGCTGCAAAAGGAGAGAGAGCAAGAAGAAACCTTAAACTTCTGTTATTCCTGTCTCCGTTACTTATATAGGAGACGTACAGTCCTAGTACGTGATAGAAAAAAAAATAACGAAATTAAGGTTAAAACTTTACACTTCAAATCACAATAGCTGATGGTGTGAAGGTAAGAGCTAACGTCAACAGAGGAGTTGAGCGACAACAAATATCCTTGCACCATTTTTTCAAACACGAGGAAAGGAGCAATCAACACACAGTTAGAGAAATACAAACGAAGGAAGACAGTGCAGCGGGAGATCAGAAACGCATTTGACAAGAAGTTCATAAATACTTTCAAAATCTCTATGGAGGGAATGTTACCGATGATAAAAAGCTCATGATCTCTTGAATTACGTAATAGACAAGCTCGATGCCGAAGATAATCGGTCACTATGCAGGCTCTTCACAAAGGCAGAGATTCTTTAATCTATAAGACAAGCAGCTAAAGGGGAGTCACCAGATTGACATGGAATACACGTTAATTTTTGTACGAAATTTTAGGCCTATCACTGATGTCATGAACCGTATTTCTGCACAAAACATTCCATGAGATTTTAATGAAGGACTAGTCGTGGTCATTCCAAAACAGACGCTGGCTAAACATTTACCTTCTCGGACTGTATTAGACTATATTACAAGGTATATGGTTCAAATGGCTCTGAGCACTACGGGACTTAACATCTGAGGTCATCAGTCCCCTAGAACTCAGAACTACTTAAACCCAACTAACCTAAGGACATCACACACATCCATGCCCGAGGCAGGATTCGAACCTGTGACCGTAGCAGTCACGCAGTTCCAGACTGAAGCGCCTAGAACCGCTCGGCCACCGCGGCCGGATTACACGGTATAGACTTATGTACTGGACCAGATAAAACGCTTAACTTCCATAAAAGCTGCAGGTGTATATAAACTGATGCTCCATCCGAAGTGAGCAGGATGGGAAGAAAATTTGCAGAGAGTAACTGGACAGCAATGTGGCTAAAAATATCCAATTCACATTTAACTCTTCAAGTGCAGTCAGCGTGGTATCAGATCGTGAAAGAAACAATACCAGTAAATAAAAACCCAGTTAAAGTATGTGAAACGTATAAATTTTTGTACTGTGAAGAAAAAAAAACAATCTGGAGCACAGATTGCTCTGCATCAAATACAAGCAGATACGTCTATGGACAAACATTATACATGGTTTAATGAGAATAACAGACTATATTCAGGTAGCCGAAGAATTTAAACCAGATAACAGAGACTATCCGCCAACATAACAAATTTTACAATATCTTCCTTATTGAATAATAATTTTTATTTAACCACTTACTAATTTTTTCTTCAGTCAATGAGAAGCAATTCACTTTCTTTAGATGTTGTCATACAATTTTAAATTATAATTTTACGTCAAGAAAAGAAAACAATGACCATAATGACAAAATGGAATTTAGTTATGAGACAAGAATAATAAGAAGAAATTCTTTGGTACGGCAGATAAAGCCGACATCGAAGGAGACGAAACTGGTGAGCATAAAGGAGGAAGGTCTGTAGTTTCGATACGCCGTAAACCATAGGATTTGTATTCTCTTCTTTCACCCTTGGCAGCGTCTGTTGCAGCGAAAAATGTAGAGGTGCATCGTTGTTCCCAGTCTACGTTAAACTGGAGGTCCGCTCATAACTGGTTGAATAAGCCATTTCAAGGATCGGAGGAAGGCAACGGCATACCACCTGCAACTGGACCTTGCCTAGTAAAGCACTGCCCGCATCTCGTGGTCGTGCGGTAGCGTTCTCGCTTCCCACGCCCGGGTTCCCGGGTTCGATTCCCGGCGGGGTCAGGGATTTTCTCTGCTTCGTGATGGCTGGGTGTTGTGTGATGTCCTTAGGTTAGTTAGGTTTAAGTAGTTCTAAGTTCTAGGGGACTGATGACCATAGATGTTAAGTCCCATTGTGCTCAGAGCCATTTGAACCATTTTGAACCAAGTAAAGCACTGTGCCCTGCCGGCCTTTGGCGACCCGGCTTGGAATTTATTTTCATTTGACACAGTTCCTTTATTGCAACATCAGATGCTATCATTAAAGCCAACACAGCTATGGTGACTGTTCGTCGGTGTTCATGAGACAGGAATTTGTCAAGAAAGAGAAACAACTGAAATGGTGCATTCACAAGCATCGTTACTATCAGGTACCGTTTTTATACTGTGGTAGTTACGACCCTGTGGTCGTTACGACCCTGTGAAACATACCACACAAGCTTTTGTAATACTTTCGGACCTGTATACTTTGAGAACGGTGGGGGACTAAAGTGACACTTTCCTCAGAACCTTAAGTTCCACGATTCTTAAATTGTTAGGTACCATTCGCTGAGTTGATGCTATGATAATCACTCGGATCTTCTCTATCGTTTCTTTAGCGAGATACGAGCTCAATGCGTTCTCGTACTAATAAAAGTTATCAAAGTACCACCAACTCTGAGTTAGCAGAGTTAGATTATAGTTTAAATTTCAATAATGTCAAAATGTGTAGACAAGAAGAGAATAGAAGCTTTCGAAATGTGGTGCTACAGAAGAATGCTGAAGATTAGGTGGGTAGATCATGTAACTAATGAGGAGGTACTGAATAGAATCGACGATAAGAGAAATTTGTGGTAGGAATTGACTAGAAGAAAGGATCTGTTGGTGGGACACGTTCTGAGGCATCAAGAGATCACTAATTTAGTATTGGAGGGAAGCGTGAATGGTAAAAACTGTAGAGAAGGACCAAGAGATGAATACACTAAGCAGATTCACAAGGATGTTGGTTGCAGTAGCTTTTCGGAGATGAAGAGACTTGCACAGGATAGAGTTGCATGGAGAGATGCATCAAACCACAGTCTGGACTGAAGACCACAACAAAGACAATGCCTAATCTGACAATGAATAATAATAACTTTCAATGTTTGCTAGTTGGCCGGGCATTATCTTTGTTTCAGGTATATCGCAGTTTAAAAGCAATAACTTTTATTATTTCAGTGCAGACCAACATAAAACTTTTTAATTTATATTTAATTTATAGTAAATACTTAATTTACCGCGTACAAAATTAATACACAACGATTATGAACCACTGTTCTTCTTTTTTTCATCTAAATCATTAAATTAGTTGGTGTGATCTTGAGACATAGAAAAAATCTGATAGTCCCACTAATTCTCCACCATTTCCAACCTACGTTTCCTACCTAAAAATATTGAAACAGAAATCTGATCAAATGCCGTATTCAACTCTCCCGCCATTACTTTACATAATATTTTCAGAAATATTCTCAAACACCTGTATCAACATCTGAGAGTGGAAGTACGCTCCTTCTCTTACCTTGCCGTGGAATAACTTAAAAGTCCAGAATATGAAACATCAGCGTGCTGATCAAGATTAACTCACTTCAGACAAACTGATACAGACCAAACACGCAAAGGAACGTTGCCTTGAGACTGGTCGATGTTCTGGTAACATTAGAATCTCAATTAATATACGAGGGCGTAATGAAAGCCTAAGGATTTTTTTTTATGGGAAAAATCTTAAAGCTTTTTAAATAAAACAAACGTCATTAACATCCTACATCTTTATTCTTCATGTCCATACATTTATTTGTCAACATAGTCACTCTGGTGACGAACACATTCCTCCCTAAGAGAGACCAGTACGTTGATACCGCCACTGTACAACGTTTGACTTCTTTGAAGGAGCCACAGCCTCACTTCTGCTTCCACCGCTTCATCACTATGGGAGTGAGGTTCTTTAAGATGCTCTTTAAGTTTTGGAAACAGATGAAAATCTTACGGAGCCAAGTCGGGACTGTATGAAGAATATCGACGAAAGAGAACCCAAGGCATCGGATTGCTCCAGATGTCGGAGCCCTCGAGTAGGGTCTGGCTTTGTTATGCTGAAAGAGATGTTGCTCCGTGTGTCTATAGCCACTTCGAATGCTGTTTCTCACGTACTGATATACACTCCTGGAAATGGAAAAAAGAACACATTGACACCGGTGTGTCAGACCCACCATACTTGCTCCGGACACTGTGAGAGGGCTGTACAAGCAATGATCACACGCACGGCACAGCGGACACACCAGGAACCGCGGTGCTGGCCGTCGAATGGCGCTAGCTGCGCAGCATTTGTGCACCGCCGCCGTCAGTGTCAGCCAGTTTGCCGTGGCATACGGAGCTCCATCGCAGTCTTTAACACTGGTAGCATGCCGCGACAGCGTGGACGTGAACCGTATGTGCAGTTGACGGACTTTGAGCGAGGGCGTATAGTGGGCATGCGGGAGGCCGGGTGGACGTACCGCCGAATTGCTCAACACGTGGGGCGTGAGGTCTCCACAGTACATCGATGTTGTCGCCAGTGGTCGGCGGAAGGTGCACGTGCCCGTCGACCTGGGACCGGACCGCAGCGACGCACGGATGCACGCCAAGACCGTAGGATCCTACGCAGTGCCGTAGGGGACCGCACCGCCACTTCCCAGCAAATTAGGGACACTGTTGCTCCTGGGGTATCGGCGAGGACCATTCGCAACCGTCTCCATGAAGCTGGGCTACGGTCCCGCACACAGTTAGGCCGTCTTCCGCTCACGCCCCAACATCGTGCAGCCCGCCTCCAGTGGTGTCGCGACAGGCGTGAATGGAGGGACGAATGGAGACGTGTCGTCTTCAGCGATGAGAGTCGCTTCTGCCTTGGTGCCAATGATGGTCGTATGCGTGTTTGCCGCCGTGCAGGTGAGCGCCACAATCAGGACTGCATACGACCGAGGCACACAGGGCCAACACCCGGCATCATGGTGTGGGGAGCCATCTCCTACACTGGCCGTACACCACTGGTGATCGTCGTGGTGATCGTCGAGGGGACACTGAATAGTGCACGGTACATCCAAACCGTCATCGAACCCATCGTTCTACCATTCCTAGACCGGCAAGGGAACTTGCTGTTCCAACAGGACAATGCACGTCCGCATGTATCCCGTGCCACCCAACGTGCTCTAGAAGGTGTAAGTCAACTACCCTGGCCAGCAAGATCTCCGGATCTGTCCCCCATTGAGCATGTTTGGGACTGGATGAAGCGTCGTCTCACGCGGTCTGCACGTCCAGCACGAACGCTGGTCCAACTGAGGCGCCAGGTGGAAATGGCATGGCAAGCCGTTCCACAGGACTACATCCAGCATCTCTACGATCGTCTCCATGGGAGAATAGCAGCCTGCATTGCTGCGAAAGGTGGATATACACTGTACTAGTGCCGACATTGTGCATGCTCTGTTGCCTGTGTCTATGTGCCTGTGGTTCTGTCAGTGTGATCATGTGATGTATCTGACCCCAGGAATGTGTCAATAAAGTTTCCCCTTCCTGGGACAATGAATTCACGGTGTTCTTATTTCAATTTCCAGGAGTGTAAAAATTTCGGAGGCTTTATTTTTCAGCATGCCCTCGGACATTAGAAGATAAAAAATTAGTCCTTTACACTAACTTGTGCGAAAAGATATTCAATTTTGTATGCCGCCTGGAAGGCGGCGCGTGGGTCCGCTCCTGTAAACTGAAAGGTAGGCCGAAAGTAGGAAGTGAGTAGGAGCAGGAAAACGTAAAACACGTCGGTACTGTGTGTCAAATTATAGATGTTTACTATAGGCGAAAACAAGTTAATAAATGGTTACACAGCTTTGCAATGACGAGCAAGCCTTAGACCCGTCATAAGTAGTGTAAAGTCTCTTGATTAAGCGAAGTGTCCCAGCCGTCTGCTCGTGATCAAATGGGCTGAATCCGGAGCGGCGCTCGTAGAGCTCCACAGCGCCGGCTAGAGGGCGCTGTCGTCGGTGTCTCGTAGTGCCAACTTAAGAACTTGCACCTACACCGTGGCATCGTTGCTATCGATACAACATTTAATAACTACTTAATCAACAGCTACGCATTCCGATGGGTGGAAATGTCGGAAAAAAAATAAAAAGACCACTGAGATCACAAGAGCAAAGTGGTACTCGCATTATACCAACAACTTGATAGGTTGGCAAAAAAGTATTGTATGTAAGGGCTACGTCAGTAATAATGTTCAGAAAAAGTATCGAATACTTTATACCGCGTATGTTGCAGTACCGAATAGTTGTATTACAAAATTGTGACCTCTTGGAGCGAAACATCTCCAGTAGCGACCAGAGCGTCTGCTTCCCGGCGGGCACTCATTAGCAGACACCGGAAGCTGGCGCTGGTGGTGGTTGAGGTGGGTAGTGTGACGGGGAGGGGGGAGGGGGAAGGAAGGGGGGGATGGCGGAGGGAAGAGAACCCTGTCACAAGTTGGTGCGAGGCCAAACTTGGGTGCGCCTGCCGTTGTCACAGCGCCGAAACTTTCTTGCGGGCGAGTTTTCATCGTTTGTTGGGTGAGTGAGCAGATTCAGGCGCTGATGAACCCTCCGCGAGTTATGAAAGTAGGGCCTCACTGGACGCAAACAGCTCTCGGTCCGCTCCCGGCTATGAAATGGATTTATCTTACTCGCTAGAAATACGGCGCCTGCATACAATGAAGCAGACCTTCGACCATTATTGTCTGACTGTATAGAAAGAATAACTTCCTGTTTCCCATTATAATGAGAGCTGCATTCTAGCAAAACAACGGATCAGTAGTTAAATGTTAGTACTGGTAAAACTGGTAGGGAAGCAAATGTAAATGAATGTGTAAGAGAGGAACTGGGAGACTGCAATTTCTCTCCCTCTCGGTTTTGCTCCACATAATTCTAACCTACATCATTCAATGTTAGTCTATTGCTACTTTATATCCAAATAGAATAAAAATTGCATTTTATAAGTAATAAGAATTAGTTGATCGCTTAACTTGTACGCTTTTATGTAACCAAAGCAAATATCTTATGATGCAAATACGGTTTACATCCACAAACATACACTACTGGCCATTAAAATTGCTACACCACGAAGATCACGTGCTACAGACGCGAAATTTAACCGCAGGATTAAGATGTTGGGACATGCAAATGATTAGCTTTTCAGAGCATTCACACAAGGTTGACGCCGGTGGCGACACCTACAACGTGCTGAAATGAGGAAAGTTTCCTTCCGATTTCTCATACACAAACAGCAGCTGACCGGCGTTGCCTGGTGAAACGTTGTTGTGATGCCTCGTCTAAGGAGGAGAAATGTGTGCCATCAAGTTTCCGACTTTGATAAAGGTCGGATTGTAGCCTATCGCGATTGTGGTTTATAATATCGCGACATTGCTGCTCGCGTTGGTCGAGATCCAATTACTGTTAGCAGAATATGGAATCGGTGGGTTCAGCAGGGTAATACGGAACGCCGTGCTGGATCCCAACGGCCTGGTATCACTAACAGTCGAGATGACAGGCATCTTATCCGCATGGCCGTAACGGATCGTGCATCCACGTCTCGATCCCTGAGTCAACAGATGGGGACGTTTGTAAGACAACAATCATCTGCACGAGCAGTTCGACTACTGCCCTGGCCAGCACATTCTCCAGCTCTATCACCAATTGAAAACGTCTGGTAAATGGTGGCCGAGCAACTGGCTCGTCAGAATACGCCACTCACTACTCTTGATGAACTGTGGTTTCGTGTTGAAGCTGCATGGGCAGCTGTACCTGTACACGCCATCCAAGCTCTGTTTGACTCAATGCCCAAGCGTATCAAGGCCGTTATTACGGCCAGAGGTGGTTGTTCTGGGTACTGATTTCTCAGGATCTATGCACCCAAATTGCGTGAAAATGTAATCACATGTCAGTTCTAATGTAATATATTTGTCCAATGAATACCCGTTTATCATCTGGATTTCTTCTTGGTGTAGCAATTTTAATGGCCAGTAGTGTGAAAAGTATACATAATCATATTTATATTTTACTCAGTACAACATTCTTCATCATGATGAAATGCTAGAGTTTGCTGTTGCTAGCCATAAATGCGAACGTTGTTTATCAATAACAGACACATGTGTTATATAAGTTCGACGAATGAATGTTTGATTATTTTTGTTTGCGATTTCTTTTTGTTTTGCCTTTTCCTTGAGAAAATTACGCTTTGTAGCGCTATATGCTACATCTGTACTGTTTTATTTATTTTTACTAATCAACGATTGGCGAATAAAGACTGAATTAAGCATTGACAATTTGAGTTTCGCTGTAACTACTGTTTGTACTTAAGTAGCAGACACGAGGATAACTATGTAGAATAAGAACGTTCCGTAGGTTGCCGGGCGCTTCATATATCCTCAGTTTCCGATTTTTGGGGAAATCCAGTAAGACAATGATGGCATACATACAACGATGTCATCGGATCACACGAGTTCGCAATTCGTTTCATGAACATTCTGGACAATTGGAGCGAATGATTTGGCCATCCAGATCGCCCGACATGAATCCCATCGAACACTTATGGGATGTAATCGAGAGGGCAGTTCGTGCATAACATCCTACGACATCTGTGACAGCTACTAAGGCAGCGTGGCTCATTATTTCTGTAGGAGACCTTTAATGACTTGTTGAGCTCACGTCAAGTCCAGTTGCTGCGCTACGCCAGGCAAATGGAGGTCCTACAGGATACTAAGACTTTTGTTACATCGGTGTTAACACATAACAGACACAAATACACAGTCAGACGAGCAGAAATGGCACTTTTATTCGGAGACAACAATTACAATGAAATCACCCCGATTTATGATGGTCCCCTGGGCATCACAATAGTTGTTAATAGGATGTGTGATCACCACGTACAGCTATCAACACATCCTCTGCAACGTACTCAATGCTGGCCAAAATGTTAGTAAAGCGTTCCTGTGGTAAGACCTCCACCATCGTTAGTTGACAACTGCTGGATGGTCACTGCTGCCCGTGAACGTACTGCTGTACATGTCGCCAGTGCATTCCCCATGTGCTCCTTAAGCCGGGGGAACGTGCAGGCCAGTGCATCCGCCGAATATCCTCTCGATCCAAGAGCTGTTCGATGTGGTTAGCCACTGTCATTCATGAAAATGAAGGCAGGGTCGAAGGCACACATGGAAAGAAGCACATCGGCAAGAAGTACAGTTAACTTTGACAGGTGAATGTACCGTGTTCCAATATTTGGATGTCAGTACGTATATCAGCACGCATCAGTACGACTCCCCATGCCATTATACCTGGACCACAAAAACAATTATACTCCACACTGCTGAACGTACCGTCATGGTGATAGCTGACAGGCTTAGTTTACTTAGTGGTACAGTTACGAGAGTGCAGAAAAATCAGGCTATAAATTAGGTCACGTATCTCCGGGAAGGCTGTTAGATGCAGAGAAAAAACAACGATAACATCGAAATGGATACATATTGAGTAAATAATGATAACAATACCTACACTTATACCCCCAATTTCCCAGGAAGCCACCGGCCACGATAAACTTTCTGAGATGGTAATAGTGACCAAAACAAGAAAAACTTTCTAGTAATCATTGGCTCCTGTTTAATTACCTTAAAAGCCCATCTTCACTACTGTGAAACACATCTCTCCTACCGAACCAATATTCATAAATCTTGAGGTAAGCATTTTAGAACCCATGTTTATTGGACAATTTTTTCTTTGTTTGTTCCATATTACCTCCTCCCAAAACATTGAAAGCAATTATAACACTACCGTCTGCTACTGTTATACCATAACCTCAAAGCTGGAGGCAGTTCGTATAATGAAATTATTTTTATTAAAGCATTTGCAGTATAAAGAAGCAGAGCAGTGGTATCCTCGGATAGGAATTTAGTTGTGTTGACCGTGATGTACCCAACGGAGGTGGCTTATCGGAAGTGAAAGTCAGAATTACGCAAATAATTTGACAGTAATAAACAATATTTAACCTATCCACACTGTTCAAAGAATAAAGAAAACGGTCGCCAGCCTAATTAGACATGAGAATGATTGACATTCTTGTTCAAAAATATAGATATGAGTACCTTTAATGGACAGACACAGCCAATACTTTGTCACACGAAAGTGCAATGAACTCGGTCACTAGCAGATGTTGATGTTAAAGAAAGTGCTAACAGTTATAGAAGAACAAGACTATATGCGTAAGTACAACAGATAGTGATATACACTTTTGCCTTCAAGGCTTGGTCAAACTGAATTGTTTCAATAATATTACTAGTAAAGTGCACTTTAGAATCACAAATTGGACATAAATTTACTATCACTTTTCAAACACTTTTCTATCTAACGAGGGATGTGAACGAAGTTCATTGCAAAATTAGATTAGGAATCGGTTTAGTCCTTATTTTACCAGTTACTTTTCTAACTGACATGGGAATAAAAAAATTCACAAGCAAACTATTTCTCACTGTCCTCTGAATAATAGAAGTTACTGTTTTCACTGAAAGTGGTCTTTCTGTTGTTACCTATCATAAGCATAAAGGACAAACTGTGGATCCTGTTAAACTATTAATATGCACTTATAATACACAAGACAAACAAGTATTAGCAAGCATGAGTATATAACTTTCCACAGTTGCAATTTTCAACTTTTACTGCAGTGAAACACAAAATTGACATATTTGTAAGATACTGACACGTGTTTTGCGATTTACAACAGGCAGCATTACCTAAGCAAAACTTTATAAGTCTCAGTTTTAAGAACTTTTAATTTTTAAAAGTAACAGAAAATTGTCTTTATTACCAGAGTCTTCTACTTTCAAGTCAATGATTCAATAGGTAACTTTGAAAGTCCACAAAACTTTAAATTGGACTGTTTCAATCACTTGGAGGCTTTCACAAAGCTACATTTACTACCTCCCACAATTTTACCAAATCCACAGTAAATCTGAATACTACCTTCTTACCAAATATCAAACAACATTATTTAATTAACTGTTTGGCTTTGAGGTTTTCATTTTTTCCACAACAAGGACACTCGGTAATCATAGTTCAAACGGAGAGGAACCAGAGAGGTGTTGTATAAGGAAAAATCAAG
This sequence comes from Schistocerca nitens, assembly GCF_023898315.1. Taxonomy (NCBI): domain Eukaryota; kingdom Metazoa; phylum Arthropoda; class Insecta; order Orthoptera; family Acrididae; genus Schistocerca; species Schistocerca nitens. Next base: position 554,164,832 of record NC_064614.1, read on the forward strand.
GTAGGTACATGAATTCATTTATAAGTTACCTTATATTTGATTCATTGTAGGGTAGACTGGGTATGGTTGTAACAATTTTCATTTGATCCCTATGTTGTTGTTACTATGCGAGTTAGATGGAGTAAAAATGTACATTTATCTAAATGAAAATATAAAAATTTTGTCGCTAGTTACAATGGTTATCTCATAGGAGCAAATTAGAAAAAAAATTTAAAATGTCACAACCGACCACACCCCAGGGGTGGTTGTGACAGTACCTGGGGTCTGTAGTGACACATTAAACATTGCATCAAAATAATATAAAATCAGTTTTATTGCAACTAATATCTAACATAATAGCAACATAATCTTCTTCTGTAAAAATTTAACTTTTATGCAAAAAAATAAATATAATCTTGGAACACTTGTAATTAATAAGGAACTTTATCATCTATAGCTGTTATTATAACAGTAATCATATTACAATCAGCAAAAGAATGTAACTAAAATATCTAACTATCCAATCTAATAAGTGTGTTGAAATAGAAAACATATAAATAAATAGGTATTATAAAAACCAGTGAAACAAAAATCTTAAAATGTCTTACTCAAGGAAAATCTAAGCATTTGTGTAAATATGATCACAAAAAACAAAGAACAGTAGAAATATAAGGTTGATTCTTAGTTCCAAAAGTGCAAAAGTACGACACTGATATCTAGTCTGACTCATCACAATTATGACAAATGTAAAACCGACTGCCACCTGCGCACTCCAAGTGGGACCAGAGCTCACATTTTCCTTGACATTTTATCCACTTTTCGCCAGGACTACTTTTTGAATATGGGCCTAAGCAAACCAGACAGGAATAATCTTCTTCATCCGATGACGATGGTGGTATCTTCCTTTTCTTTGCTTTGTTTTTTTCCTTTTCCTTTATTTATTCCTCTTGATTCAGTAAGATGTTTCTTTACCCGCTGAGCCTTCAATCGTTTTTGTTTTTCGTCATATCCTTGCTTAACTGCCTCTTTTTCAAGCGTGTCTGTATAAATGGTCGACTTTTTATTTCTGGAACCTCTTGTTTTTCTTTGCGGAGCCTTAGGAAAAGGCCAAACAATAATCAGGCGAGAAAACGGGTGGAGTGGCTGAGAATGACGCAGTTAGCTCAATACTACTTGAACTTGGGATTGAAGATTCGCATAATAAAGAAGCTGAAAGTGGCTCCAATTCATCATTGCGTTCAGGATTGTTCTCTCTAGAGTCAGGTCTTTCTATTTCAGACGATGGTGAAAAGCCAAATTCTTGTGTTAAAAACTGTGGTATTTCATTGTTAACTCCAGCATTATTTTTCCCAGTCTCAGGGTTCGGTGGGTGCGTTTCAAGAGATGGTGCTGCACAAGTGTTCTTTTCTGTGTCAGGGTTTGCTCTGTCCATAACAAAGGAAGATGCAAAGTCAGTTTCTTGAAATACATTACGATTATAGGGGTGAATACCAGTTTTGCAAAAACCAGCCTGAATGTTCGATTGTGTGAAAGCCAGAGGCATAGCAGTTTTGATAATACCTGGTATATCGTAGATTGTCATTGTTTTTCCAGGGTGACTCCGCATCCAGCCATCACAAGCAGTATTTATAGCTTTCTTGAAGGGTCCGAACACATATCTATCCAAGGGTTGAAGTTTGTGCGAATAGTGTGGAGGAAATGAAAGCAATGTGATTCCATTTTCTTTACAAAAATCCAGTGTGTTGATGTGGATGTGTGAGGAATGGTTATCCACCAATAGCAACACTTTATGCGTTTGAGAAGCATTAGAGAATTTCTTAAAATGTTAGAGAAATACTAAGGACGATTCATCTTGCATCCATCCTGAAGGATTTGCAGTCCCAATTGATCCTACAGGCCCATCCCTAACAAAATGATCACGATAACGAACCCGTGATTCCCCAAGGCATTTACTGCAAAAGCAACTGTGACTAATGTGCCTCGCTCAGCTGAAGTAAGAGCTCCCACTTGGTGTGCCCCACGCCTTGCTAGTACCTTGTCAGGTTTTTGGACAGTAGTGACGCCTGTTTCATCAACATTGTATATATCCTGTGGTTCATATTTCTGTTTGCCCATAACAGTTTGCAAATTGTCATAAAAAGCTTTTACATTTGTTTTGTTAAAGCTCGTTGCTCTTGAAAGGCTAGTTGCTTGAGCTACACGAACAGAGAGTGAAGGATTTCTATTCATGAATGAACGAAACCATTCCTCGCCAGCCATCTCATTCTCGAGCCAAGCAGCAGGTCGCTTCATATTGTATTTAGTACTAAGTTCGAAATCTAGCTTCCGCACCTCTTTCGGAGAAAGGCCAAAATATATTTCTGCGCATCGTGTTATATAAAGTTCTGGCCTGCAGTGACTACATCGCGTTTACGAATGTATCGTAGCAAAGACATGCGATTAACTTCGTGCATTTCAGCGGCTCTGCGTATAGAACTCCCGTTTTTCACTTCTTTATAAGCGTCTTCATATTTTGTAATGCCACACTGCCCTCTGTCAGTCTTCCTCAACCTCTTTCTGGGCATCTAGAAAAAAATAATTATCTTCGTGTCACAACGGTACCCAGAAAATATGTCACAACCGTACGCTTAAAACATTTCACAACCGTACCCAGAAAATATGTCACAACCGTACCCAACGCACTCCTCCACAAGAAAAACATCGCAATGGCAATACAAAATTTTCTACGTACGAGTAATCACTGATATTAAACTACTAATGTTTAACGTTTAACGAGAAGAAACTCTCATTATTTTATCAGTACACATATAGCAACAATCATTAAAAGAAATGGAATCAAGAAACTTACTTTTGACTGTTGAAAAGTAATGTAGACCGCAGCTAGCGTTATTGTCGCGCGACGGCTGACGCAATACTGTGACACAAGTCCAGACAGGCACGCCGCTTTTGTCTCCCTCCCACTCTCCACGTTATTCTCTTTTGTTTGGCTAATATGGCGACTGTCACAACCGTACCCTGGCCCAACTGTACCCAGTCTACCGTAATATCCAATGAGCTGATCCTTCACTGTACATTACTACTGTTCTTCTGTTCCATTACAGTTGAAACGTCCCCCTTGAAAAATTATACATGACAGTGCTTAAACTGACACACAATATTTTTAGCGCAACGCAATCTGACTTTCAAAAATCCCTACATAAGAATGGCCTTGACTAACATTAACCTATACGTTTCACAAATCACTTACCTCACAAAAATCTTCGTTACCCGAACCACTGCAATACAGCGAGCGCCACTACTGCCAGCTAAATAAAAGATTCAAACTACTGAAGGCACTAACTACTGATAGGCACAGTTAGCAAAAGAAAGATTTTGATAGAGAACAAACAATGTATTTACCTCAATATTGTTCAAAAGTCAAATTATATATATAAGTTCATGACACCCAGTCTTACAAATTTACTGTCTCTGTCCAGATCATCCACTCTCAAAACTCCGCCATCTCACTCCCCACATCTACCACTACTGATGGCTCACCTCCAACTGTGCAACGCTACGTGCTGTTAACAGCCAACTGCCCAACACTACAATGGCAAACAACAATGCCACCCTGCCACAGACTGCACACAGCACAGCCAGTGATTTTCATACAGAGCACTACGTGGCGTTACCAATATAAAAACCTAAACAACCTACTTACATAGCCCCCATGCTCCCCACAAAAAATTTTACAAATTGTTTTGGGCACTGGCCAATACATATTTGTTAAAAAAAATTTTCACAATTACAATAACAAAGAAATCATATGCACACACTTATTGATACAATGTTGGTCAAAATGTAAAATTTTCTCACAGTCCATAAAGACAGTACTGATCATTCATCACAGTAAAATTGCAGTTTTTTTCTCAAAGTCTGAGCAGTAAAAGACAATGCACACGGAAGTAGTGGATTTCAATGCAGTCTTGAAGAAGTAGTGTTGTCGTTCCAACAGAAAGACAGTGCTGACTCTTGACATGCAGACAGGTATTGGTCCACAACAGAGCAAACCCACAACAGTCAGTCGAAGTTTTGAAGAATATTGGTAGGTAGGTCGTCACAGAGTAGACCCACTGTAGTCCTGGTAGAGATTATGGTATTGGTGGGCCACCAGAGATGCAGACCCACTGCGGTCCTTGTAGAAATAATGGTATTGTGGGCCACCAGAGATGCAAACCCACTGTAGTCCTTGTAGAGACGGCCAGCAGCCATCTATTGTGACTGTGTAGGTGCACAGTCACCATCGAGGAGTCTTGCGGAGAATATAGCAAGTCCATAAACCACCACTTGTGCACGCACAAAGTTTTTTGAATTGTCCTTAGAACCAGCAGCGCTGTTAACCAGCCCCTTGCTGAATTATCAACACACGTGCAAACACTAACAGTCCCTACTTCTCACATATTATCCATATACTATGACCAACAGAAACGTGTGCAGTGAAATGTAACTTACAAGTTGCTTAATTTGATGAACTGGTGTCAATTACAATTTTATAACATAAGAATACTATAACAAAGGTACAAAATACGTCATTAAAGAACATAACAATACAGACAACATTTGTAGAAAACAGGCTTTACAAAAGAATAGAAATAAACATGCACATCAGTGTTACAAGAATTATGACATCAGTACATACATAAAGATCAGGATAACTTTTGAAACATTAACTTCACATATGAGCAACAAAACAGAACAGATAAATAATGTCTAAACATCTTTACAAAGTATATAACATAGTATTAGAAAAATTCTACAACATAACTCTCATCAGCTAAACGCATAAATACAGGAGAAAACAATAAAACACAAGGGTACACAAACACATAGCAGGGTAACACATATGTAAGTAGGATGTTTAGGTTTTTATATTGGTAACGCTACGTAGTGTTCTGTATGAAAATCACTGGCTGTGCTGTGTGCAGTCTGTGGCAGGGTTTCATTGTTGTAATATTCGCTATTGTAGTTTTGGGCTAATGGCTGTTAACAGCACGTAGCGTTGCGCAGTTGGAGGTGAGCCGCCATTAGTGGTGGATGTGTGGAAGTGAGATGGCAGATTTTTGAGAGCGGATGATCTGGACGTGTGTCCATCAGAAACAGTACATTTGTAAGAATGGATGTCATGAAATCGTGAGACCTTGCAAGCTAAAATTGACTCAGTTGCATCTACCGATTAGGTTACGCAACTTGCAAAAACTCAGGAAAACTTAAAGGACACAGTAGATACTCTGAAAATTGGTTCAGAAAGATACATGGAGGAAATTAGTTCATTATCAGAGAAAGTAGTTGAACTTTTGGATCAGCTAAATAATTTATCTACGAAGGTAGATGATAATCTGAATGACACAAAACCGGTAGTCCTTAATGACACAGAAGAGTGCGAACAAATTAGGAAATTCAAACAAAATCAGAATCAAATTAATACGCAACACCAAAGAGAAATCCGGGAAGTACAAGATCAGCTGACACAGGTAATACAAGAATTACGTATTTCAGAGGACACTCGCTCTCCAATACGGGAAGATGGACATAGACATACGGAACAGCCACTAAATAATAACAATAATAACAATGGGCACTTCGGAAATTATGAAAGAAATTTGCAAGGTACACCGAATTTAGAGATGGAACCGCCGAAACGACGTAACAGTGACCGACATGCGACTCGCCGACATGATGATTTTGACTATATGCTGATTTTTACTACATGTAAATTCAAAAAATTTAAGAGTTCCGGCAACGACATTCATCCACAGGCGTGGCTTCATCAATTCTCTCATTGTTTTCCTCCCAACTGGTCATTAGAGCACAGATTAGAATTTATGTGTGGCTATTTAGAGAATGAACTAGCTGTGAGAATGCGATCGGTCATTCACGATTGCCACTGTGAAGGAGAATTTTATCATGCCTTCTTCTCAGCATATTGGTCCCAATCTACACAAGACCGAGTAAAACATAGTATCATAATGATGAAACATTTCGAACAATCTGAATTTTCCAGTCTTGTGAAATGTTTTGAAGACATGTTACACAAGAATCAGTACCTGTCAAACCCATGCAGCCCCTCAGAACTCATCCGCATTTGATTAATCAAATTACCTGAACATTTACGACATATTATTTTGGTAGGACGTTGCAAAGATGACATTGAAGCTTTTCAGGGACTGTTACAAGAATTGGAAATTGATACTGACAATCGCGAAATGCGAGAACAGGAACACAACAAAATTGGTCACATCCGTCACAATTCTACGATGAAAGAAATAATAACTGGACACGACAAGGCTATTCTTACAACTTAAATCGTGACCAAAACAGACATCACCCATATGACAACCGTTGGCAGAGTAAAAATAATTACAGAGAAAGATCGCATTTCCATAGTAATGACTATCACAGAGACAACCATAGAAACAGACAATATGGGAACCAAAACAATTATTATTACGGGAGACAGAATAACTTCAGACGCAACGGTCCACCCTGCAGTGATTATTCAGGGAGAAATTCTCCACCACTTAACCGACAAGAAAGAAACTACAGGAACTACTGACATGAGGACAGACAATATAATCACAACGACAGACCTGAATTTCATCAGAACTGGCGGGGTTCAAACAGGGCAGGGCCCTCTCGACAAGGTGAATTTGTAGAAGTTAGGTCTCCTAATCCAAACGATGCGCGCCAACAAAGAGACAGACAATGACTCGCACCGCAGGCAGCTACGTGCGCCGGCTGGCTCAGACAAAAATAACATAGACGCTAACCTTGAGAAAAATTTTAGCGTTCTTTACCGACGTATACCACATGATAATTGCGTTGAAGTTGAAACTCTGCTTACTAGGGAAAGTAAACGATTGCACCACATTTCACATGTAAAACCGTTTATTGAAAGATAATCTGCTTTTTAACTTTGTCTTTGCCATAAAACTTTTCACTTCACATTTCTAGTATGCTTTTCAGATTTAAGAAACTGTTACCATGCAACAATGTTTGAAGTTAAATATCCAGTCAAGAACCAAGAGAACTTATTTAAACAGAAATTACGAATGCATTGTTATAGTGGCCAGACAACACGGTGTTGTTATTTGTACGTTCTTGCTTGTTAGTTGCACAATTACATAACGACTATCAGGCTTACATACTTAGAACATGTACTGCTAATAAGATTTTAATGCTACATTTTGGTTTACTTGAAAAGAAACTCTTTATTTGAAGTACATTCGGTGAGATTAAAGATGACTTAGCATTTGGTTTCTTTGATAGCTACACGATTATATTACGACGCTACTAATATGTGACACAATTTACATTGTTGCTTTTGTGCTGTATCTGCACAGTTTTTCTAAATTCTTCTGGAAAGTAAAACATGTTTTAGTAGTAACTTTGTGGCATAGCTACAATGAGACAGCCTTTTCCGTAGCACAACAATACGTTACAGCACAGTACTTTCTTGATCACGGTAAGGTACGTAATAACAACGATATCTATATGCAAGGCATTTAACTTTCGTTTATGATGAGGTAAGTATATTGACTTCAACAGAACTTTGCTTACAGAGGACGATAACTACGACACTTCCACAGAGGTTATCTTACAAGATGCACAGTTTAGCGCTACAGTACACGTATTTGAGTGATTAATTTTGTACTTAAAATATTTATTTTTAAAGATATTTGAAGTACAATGATACAAAGGTTTTCCGTGATACATTTCATTCCATTGCTGTAATCTGTAACACCTTAGGGTATAATTACATTAATCCTCAGGGGGTACATGCCTATTCTGTGTACCATGTGTTTGCCAAGCACAAGGAACCCTAGCTAATGTGGTATTTGCTTATACAACTTTACACATTGGTACCATATTTCTCTAACAAATAAATTACACAGTTATCTGATCATTTAACTGAGAGAGACAAACATGTCTTTTTTTACTACATCAGTGACAGATGTTACGCAATTACACAGTTGGATAATTTCACACTTATGAAATTGTATTTTGTCTGTACTTTGTGAACTGTTCATATTTTTTTGGAACCATTGTGATACTATGAGAGCTTTGAATGTCGCATTTGGTATGGGGTCATGATTTTTAAAGTACGTTAGAGGTAGATGACACTATTGAAATGAGCAGAGAATTTTTTTAGGTTTTGAAATTATTGAAAGAAGCTGCGACGATTCTGAGATGTGATTGATCTGTTATGATGTTATTATTACGATGACGATGTGTATTATGCTGTTGAGGTATGTTTATGATCAATGAGATGATGCTATATGAGGAATCTGATTATGCTATATATTTATTATGATGAAATATTGAAGGTGTGTTGATGAATATGTATATGTGTAATAAGGTAAGGAATAAGGAGTAGTGGTTAGGGACTCTGACTTTTGAAAAAGGATGATGGAAACCACGAATCGTACTTTTAAAGAGTTATGAAATGTGTGTAAATGCGTCAATGCATCACAACGCCTACGAAAATTTTTGGACACTATTATATTTAAAGGATTTTGTTTCTACAAATTTGTAACGGAAATTCTCGACCTGTGAAATTTTATATGAGACTGTCACTGTAGTGCAAACTGGTGTTGTAAATATTTCGGTAAGAAAGTTAAGTGACCACCTTCACGTAATGCGTCATGAGCACCCACCTGCGCGACAGTCGCCTGGAAAAAAGCCATTAGTGTGTGCCTTTCAGAGGCACAGATGGAGAAAAAAGGAGGGCATTATCCTCGCTATTGACATTTCTTTGTAGAAAGCATCGCAAATATGACACGCTCAAACTTGAAAACATGATTACACTGTAGAGTTCTTAATTTATGATATTTACTGAAATGAAATGATGAGAAACATTTCACATCTATTGTCTTGCTAGTTGAAAGATTATTTACTGCATTATGAAATGCCATATGGCTAGTGAATGACGTTTCACGCCTTGCGTTGCCTATTTTGTTTAATATCTAGTTTCTAGCTGCACTGCACCATTGGTTAAAATAAAATTTTATAGATGTACTAATATAAATATTTTCTGTCTACAGATCCAATAAATAATAATTTTGTGATATACTTAAAAAAAATGAGGGAGCACAAAAAGACATTTCCCTTCACAGGAACTGCATACTTAATTTTCTTTTCAAGTACTTGGTAATTTATTTCATAGTTTAAGTTTTTGTGGTGCACCACTTTAATTACATAGACATTAAGATGTGAATATACATTTCCCTTATCTGCGTTTTTGTCTTTAGTGTATTATTTTTTCTGCTTGCGGGTTTGTCATGTTTAGGTATAAGTTATTATATTTACTGCTGCTAGGTTTGCCAATTTGCATTTTTTCATTGCTGTTTGTAATAATTGTTTTGTGCTGCTGCATTGCCTCGTCCCTTAGTTTAGCATCTGAGCTCAGTAGATTTAAGTTAGCTTAATAGGGGTAGACTATATAAGAGAATGAGTTCCGATGAATTGGAAGAAATGCATTGAGAAGTTTTACGAAAAAGTACAGAAAGCAGATATAGATAGCACTTTTTGAAATAATGAAGAACGAAGGGAGATCTCCAAGAAGTAAAGAAAGTTTTGTTTGCAAGATACTGCGGTAAAACAAACCCTGTCCTTTCCATTTCTGTTATTCCGCTATGTGTTTGTGTACTCTCGTATATTTGTGTTCTTCCTGTCTTTATGTGTTTAGCTAATATGATTTATGTTGAAGAATTTTTCTAGTACTAAGGTAATTTCACTATGATGAGGAATACTGTTATCCTCAAATATAATTTGCATTGATAATATGTTATTCACTTTGTAAAGATGTTAAGACATTATTAATTCTGTTCTGTTTCAATGCTCAAGTGTGAAATTAATGTTTCGAAAACTATTCTCATTATTTTATACATTTACTTATGTCATAATTGCTGTAACACTGATGTACATGCTTATTTCTATTCTTTTGTAAAGCCTGTTTTACTGCAAATTTTATCTGTATTGTTATGTTCTTTAATTATGTATTTTATACCTTTGTTATTATATTCTTATGTTATAAAATTCTAATTGACACCAGTTCATCAAATTAAGTAACTTGTAAGTTACATTTCACTGCACACGTTTCTGTTGGTCATAGTGTATGGACAATATGTGAGAAGTAGGGATTCATAGTGTTTGCACGTGTGTTAATAATTCAGCAAGGGACTTGTTAACAGCATTTCTGTTTCTAAGGACATTTCAAAAAAAAATTGTGGGGGCACAAGTGGTGGTTCATGGACTTGCTATATTGTCCGCAAGACTCTTCGATGGTGATTTCGCACCTGCACAGTCGCAACGGATGGCTGCTAGCCATCTCTACAAGGACTACAGTAGGTCTACACCTATGATGACTCACCAATACCATTATTTCTACAAGGACTGCAGTGGGTCTGCACCTCTGGTGGCCCACCAATACCGTAATCTCTACCAGGACTACAGTGGGTCTGCTCTTTGATGACCTACCTACCAATATTCTTCAAAACGTCGACTGACTCTGCTGTGGGTTTGCTCTGTTGTGGCCCATTACCTGTCTGCATGTCAAGATTCAGTACTGTCTTTCCGTTGGAAGGACAACACTACTTCTTCAAGACTGCATGGAAATCCACTACTTCTATGTGCATTTTCTTTTACTGCTTAGACTTTGAGAAAAACACTGCAATTTTACTGTGATGAACGATCAGGACTGTCTGTATGGACTGTGAGAAAATTTTAGCTTTTGACTAACATTGAATCAATAAGTGTGTGCATTTGATTTCTTTGTTATTGTAATTATGATTATGAAACTTTTTCCAAATCTGTACCGTCCACTGCCCAAAACAATTTGTAAAATTTTATGTGGGTAGCATGGGGGCTATGTAAGTAGGCTGTTTAGGTTTTCTTATTGGTAACGCCACGTAGTGCTCTGTATGAAAATCACTGGCTGTGCTGTGTGCAGTCTGTGGCAGGGTGGCATTATTGTAATATTCGCTATTGTAGTGTTGGGCTATTGGTTGTTAACAGCGCGTAGCGTTGCGCAGTTGGAGGTGAGCCGCCAGCAGTGGTGGATGTGGGGAAGTGAGATGGCGAATTTTTGAGAGCGGATGATCTGGACGTGTGTCCATCAGAAACAGCACATTTGTAAGAATGGATGTCATGAACTGCTACATATATTATGACTTTTGAACACTATTAAGGTAAATACATTGTTGGTTCTCTATCAAAATTTTTCATTTGCTAACTATGCCTATCAGTAGTTAGTGCCTTCAGTAGTTTGAATCTTTTATTTAGCTGGCAGTAGTGGCTCTCGCAGTATTGCAGTAGTTCGAGTATTGAAGATTTTTGTAAGTGATTTGTGAAACGTATAGGTTTATGTTAATCAGGACCATTCTTTTGTTGGGATTATTGAAAGTCAGATTGCGTTGCGCTAAAAATATTGTGTGTCAGTTTAGTGTTGATCAGATAACGTAAAAGGTTTATCAGCACAGTAATTCAATAATTTTTCTAAGGGGATGTTTCACAGTGATTGCGCAGTGTGGCGGAGAGTGCATGCTGGTAGGTGTATTTGTAGGTATAATTGCTGGACTCTGTCATTTCTAGGTGGCGGTGTTAGATATCAATTCTAACTAGTTACTGCATCCACCTGAGGCTTTGGCACAATGGAAAACGTCACAAAAAGCCCCTCTGAGCACCAGCACAATTCACAATCGTTTCGTGAGCTGTTAGTGGTTCATTAGCTCATCCCCGACTGACGTTTAATCCACCTCTTCTATCCATGTCAACCAAATTTTTCGCGCGCTGCATGCTTCCATTCCTGAGGGGAACCACATCGCCTTTTACATACAAAATAAGAACCCTAAGTGATTGTCAGCAGTTTACATAACAGCAAACAATCATTTTAAAGAAAACATATAATTTGCACACATTGGTAGTTCTACACAAAATTATTTAAATAAAATTATTCGATTTCAAAGACAACCAAAGAGATTATGTGAGAAAGACAAAACACATCATTTGCTCATGTTGTGCATATTACAGAGATTACACTTCATTACAGTATCGAATTAATCATACACTAATTATAGAAGTTCAACGATGGGATATTGAACAAAACAGAAAGCTAAATGAATCAACATAAGGAATGCAGTGCCAATCTATGATATTACACAATGAGCTTGCAGCAGGTGTGTTTGACAGTATCGAAGATGAAAAATTGCTCATAGGTCTTAGTATATGCATTTTTGAGCCATGTTTACCAGGTATTTTTTTCTAATCCGTGGAATTCACCCTCTGTATGTATGGTGGGTGTGCACCGATAGTCTAGCAGTAACATCTTTGATTAGTAATCAAAACTTCCTGGGTCCCGTGTTCGAATCCCGCCTCCGCTTAAATCTTGATTAATAATCAGCATTGGTGGGCGAAGACTTCCGGCGTAAAAAGTAATCCTCGTTCCGCAAATGATCCTGTTAAAAGGGCGGATGAGCGGGCAGAGGTTCAAGGCACTCTCTTGTCCTTGGGGTGGGAAACTGCCTGCCCCTTATGGAGGAAGAATCAGCAATGATCAACGGCATGAGTATGCGGAAGGCAATGGAAACCACTGCCTTAGAAACACATAGCGTGTTTCCACAGGATATGCGGTCTATCATTGTAAAACTGTCATGATAATCTCTCCACTGGCAAAAGATTCCGGAATAGTCCCCCATTCGGATTTCTGGGAGGAGACTATGGTTCAAATGGCTCTGAGCACTATGGGACTCAACTTCTGAGGTCATTAGTCCCCTAGAACTTAGAACTAGTTAAACCTAACTAACCTAAGGACATCACACACATCCAAGCCCGAGGCAGGATTCGAACCTGCGACCGTAGCGGTCTCGCGGTTCCAGACTGCAGCGCCTAGAACCGCACATCCACTTCGGCCGGCTGGGAGGAGACTGCCACAGAGGATGTTACCATGAGAAATAGATTGAATAATCAACGAAACGATAGCGTTATACGAGTCGGGGCGTCGAATATCAGAAGCTTGAACGTGATAGGGAAACTAGAAAATCTGAAAATGGAAATGCAATGGTTCGATCTAGATATAGTGAAGTGAAGTAGAAAGAAGTCAAGGATTTCTTGTCTGATGAGTATAGGGTAATAGCAACAGCAGCAGATATAAACTCACATCATAGTTTAGCAGTGACGAAGAGTAGTACGAAGTTTAAGAGGTTGGTCGGGAAGAATCAGTACGCAAAGAAATGGGATACGGAAGAACTAAAGAGTGACGAGATACGCGCGAAGTTCTCTAAAGCTATAGATACGGCAATAGGGAATAGATCATTAGGCAGTACAGTTCAAGAGGAATGGACATGTCTAAAAATGGCAGTCACAGAATTTGGAAAGAAAATCATAAGTACAAAGAAGGTGTCTGCGAAGAAGTCATAGGTAACAAAAGAAATTCCACAGCTGATCGATCAAAAAAAAAAAAAAAAAGAAAGTATAAAAACGTTCAGAGATATTCAGGAATACAGAAATACAACTCGCTAAGGAATGAAACAAATAGGAAGTGTACGGAAGCTAAGACGAAATAGTTGCAGAAAAAATGTAAATAAATCTAAAAAGAAATGACTGCTGGAAGGACAGGCTCAGCATACAGGAAAGTCAGAACAACCTTCGGTGAAATTAAAAGCGAGAATGTTAACACTGTGCCACTCGCACAGACGAATGCGCACAAGTTGCTCAAACTGTTACCGGAATCGCCACCTTAGTGTGCGCGAGCTATGAGTGGATGGGCAAATATCTATTAGGCGCATTACGTATGTTGATTGTGGACAATTGGGAATGTAGATCTCATGGGAAGCGTGAAAGGGATAAGTCCCAGCATTCGCGCTATTCATCTGTGTCCTCGGTGGGTCAGCTGGATAGAGCGTCTGCCATGTAAGCAGGAGATCCCGGTTTCAAGTCCCGGTCGGGGAACACATTTTCAGCTGTCCCTATTGAGATATATCAACAACACCTTTCGGCAGCTGAGGGCTTCAGTTGTCGCCCATATTATCCCCTGGTCGTCAGTTACTTTAGTGACACTCCTTTTGATTCCTAGTCACCTCAGAAAACCGCCATGATACCTGGAGATTTTATTCTCTGACTACTGGAGTAATCTTCAGGCATTCTACGACATTTACCAAACTGAGTTGTGCATTCAAAACATCTAGTACACTTGCTTTTCCAATAAATTAGGTCAAAGAATATCATTTCTCTAATACCAGGTGCGATAGGAGTCTAGCTCCATGGATATCACCGGGCAAATACAGGGAGAAGAGACATTAATAAGGGAAATACTTTGGAACAATGTATTGCATACTTACATGGGAGTTATTGTTCGTGAGGACAATCAAGGATCGACGGGATAGAGAATGGTTCGAAGTGATGTCGGTTTGAACACATAAGCAGAATTGAAGGGTAATGTGTAAATAAATTCGAAGGACCTTCAATAAGTATTGCAACGCATTTTTTTCTGAAAGCAAGTTTGTTATATTCAGGATTCTGATTCACTATTTTTTAACATAATCTCCGTTCAGTGTGGCACCCTTCCATTAGCTTACTGAGTGGTCCCGTATGTCCGAATGGTACCATTATGCTGGTCGACCTCGGAGCCAATGTCTTGCTGCATCAACCGCCATCCCATCATCCACGTACTGGCTTCCTCGTTGTGTATCATTCATTGGGACAAAGAGATGGAAGTCAGCGAAAGTGATGAGGAAGATTCGCGCGTCCTTGTTGCGATGACGGCAGACGTCTCGCCCAACGACTCTCTGTGCTTTTGTTCACTGGCAGGTCTCTAGACATATCTACGATGTTCTGATTTTCCTCCAAAGGAAATTCAATGACAGCTCTCTGCTTGGAATGCACTTCCGTTACGGACGACACTTTGAAGGCTACCGATATTGCCGCCATCTATCGGAACTTCATGAAACTGTAGGGACCGAAGTGAGAAAATTTCACGATGTTACACAAAAATTACCGCATTTTTTCAACTGGCCGAGAAAATAAGTATTGCATTATTTACTGAATGCTCCTCGTACGTCGGCCACTGAAATTCCCTGTGTTAAATGGGAATTTACCCAAAAATTAGCTACAAAAGTAAGTGTAACAAGGCTTTGGTGCGCCACAGGTTCCCCGGGGAAAATAAACTGCTCCTGTGTCGATTCAGCAAAGCGTCATCATACGGGGAGAAGTGCCTGTCGGCACAATAAGCAGACCCAATGGATCCAGAGAGCATACTCATATTCACAATGCAAGAACACTCATCCACTACACTGAGGTGGAGTACACCAGTTAGTGCCTCTGGCAGCTGAAGTTGTGGCATCTTACAGCTCCATAATCGCTTCTTGAGGATCTGACCAGATAGGAAATATGGGGCAAATGAAAACGCCGTAGCCCAATGATGACAACTGGTCCAAGGTGGTTGTTGGACTGGGATTTCTTCCACTGTAGAGACACTAACTAGCCTTCGTCACATGCATATCATACAAATCATACCTTCATTCTCATAGCGGTCTGTGGTGTCCAGATTTGCACACTATGCCCAGTGACACAGTCAATGTCTGCCGATAACCACAAGACGAAGGCATCTCGCAGTTCGATCAGTCGAAGTAGCCAACCGCAGCTGACAGACTTTACTATCAACAGCTGCAACCCTCTTTCAAACTCTGTATGCAATCGACCTCGCGCCTTTACATCATCATTACGTGACTTCCTTCTGCTGATGACCACCTTCCTAGTGAACCGCGGATTCGAGCCCTGGACAGCTTCTGCTCATCCACAGCGGCGCTACCCACTGGCCTATGCGCGCCTACGTTGGCATCGTCCAAAGCCCAGGGCGAGCGCCGCCATCTTCTTCAGTCTTACAAGAAGCCGTGTGTTAGCTCTGCCCACCCCAATATGTTATATCCTAACCCTTAAAGCAACCAAGCAGCCAGGGTCAATTTGTCGTGCGTAGACGCTAAACCACTTTGGGTCAACGCCCTACAGCTACGCTGATACCAGCATGCGCCGCCATCAGCACTGCCGCCTTTCTCGACATCAACAGCTGACGTCAGCATGCTGCAGCGACCATGGCCGGCTACGTCACAGATGCCACCGTCCCTGTAACTATAATGAATCAAAGACTTTCTTAACCAGGTATGTTTTACCGACTACACCGTTAAAATCCAGTCACCACGACCACTGAAGCCAAAGTCCCGACGGTGAAGCCTACGTCATCTTTGACAGTTCGCAGCCGTCCCCACGCACTGTAGACGTCACTCAATATGACCTCTAGTATTTGTCACAGAAGTTTCCTGCATTCTCCGTATCGTCAGCTGCAACTTGGTGAGTGCAGCGATTTTTTTCACTGTGACAGATGGCAACACTGTGAGCCTTTTGCAATGTTTAAGTGCACGTGCAGTTCGAAGAAGCTGAACACAGACGGTTACCACTAAACGGGATCCCCATTCGAATATTAATATAACTATAAATGACCGTGCTCATCTAATAAAAGTGAAGGAACACTGAGGCGTCTCTCCTGATTTCTCACGTACGCAAGTTTTGAGGTAATTGAAACCAACAATATTTAACATTTCCAGGATTAACTGAATATTACAATCTTACACGGAAGCAAGGCTCATAAAACTGTAACGTGATGAATAATCATATATGTATCAAAATCAAAAATGTTTCTACGAACAAAATATTTCAGCAAACGCATTGGACATGTCTTGATGGGCTGCTGTGTGCTAACGTGATGACAGACGCCGCACAACTGCTAAACAAGCAATAATCCACGCGAGATTTGGTACAAAATCGAAGAAACAAATAACACAAATAAATATGCACAAGCGACTAAGAACGAAGGAAAAATAAAGAATGATTAACTTTGATCTCCTTATAATAATAGCTGTAATTTGCAATAATAAGGACATCGTCGGAAATTAATGGGTTGCCGTAATTACAACGATTATAGAAAAAAAATTGTTTATGAAACGAAGCAAGTTTTAATTATAATTCTGAAGGTAATAAAAAAAATCCAGTTCAGTGTGATAACCTTTCAGTGATAATGAGAAATTACCATTGCTTTTCCAAAAAGTCTTTACAGTGCTTTTTACAAACATTGTTCGCGAAAGTTGAACTTTTCAACAACGTTTTGTAAAATCCGTCTCCACTTAGCTGGTGCTGTCGACCGGTCGTCGACCTCCGCGGCGTTGGCCCTTTGTCCTTCAGCGTGCAGTTCACTAATTATCGTCGCCTTGCTGTTCCTACTGATCGCAGCCGCCCGTCGCAAATGTAGCAGGAACGCTCGATGTTTGTAGAATTATCTTAATTAGCGCTTCTGTATGCAGCGTCGAAAGTAGGACGCTCTTCATTCAATTAACGCCAGACGTATCCCGACTTAATAATGTTTGTTAGCCGTTACTAGTCACCGTTTCAGCTTTATGGTCTTCCGTTCGATCGCTCTCAGCCCATTTCACAGTGCAACAACTCACGATAAGAGAGAAGCATTAATATATTCGTAATCTGAATTTACATTTCGCGATATGTATAAAACAATCTGTGGTGTGCATACAGTATTCTGAGAATTGTAAGAAATCTGTTAGTTTGCAGCGTTTGAATGACGAACGTATTCTGCTGTCAGCAAGGAGTATGGATCGTTGTCATGAAGCTTGTAAAGTAGTAAGCACAAGCAGCCGTTCAAACAGAAAGATTACTTTATAATCATAAGTGTTGCGTTAGCAGTGCCAGGAGTGTTCAACAAGTAATGTAACACAGTTATTTCTCGGCCAGATTCAGATGAACATTGTGGAAGTTGTTGTGGGACATCGTGGAATATTCTCACTTTAGTTCCTATAGTTCCACGAAGAATAGGTAGCGACACTATTGTAGTCTTCAAACTGGCGTCTATAAAGGAGGTACGCTCCAATTAGAGAGCTGCCATAGCGTTTCTTTTGGAGGAAAACCAGAGAATCTTCTCCATGACAACGCTGGGCCTCACAAAAATCCGCGAACCAGAGACGAGCTCACAAAACATTGGACTGCTTTTCCTAATCCACCATACAGCAATGATTTCGCATCTTCCGACATCCATCTGTGTGGCCCAATGAAAGATGCACTGCGTGGGAAGCAGTACGTGGATGATGTGGAGGTAATTGACGCAGCAAGACGTTAGCTCAGACGTCGACCAGTAGAGTGGTACAGACCTTCCCAGTAGTTGGTATAAGGCCGCAGCATTGAACGGAGGTCATGCTGAAAAATAGGCCATTGTAGCCAAAACAGTGGGCAATTGCACTACTGGCCATTAAAATTGCTACAGTAACAAGAAATGCAGATGATAAACGGGTATTCATTGGACAAATATACACTCCTGGAAATTGAAATAAGAACACCGTAAATTCATTGTCCCAGGAAGGGGAAACTTTATTGACACATTCCTGGGGTCAGATACATCACATGATCACACTGACAGAACCACAGGCACATAGACACAGGCAACAGAGCATGCACAATGTCGGCACTAGTACAGTGTATATCCACCTTTCGCAGCAATGCAGGCTGCTATTCTCCCATGGAGACGATCGTAGAGATGCTGGATGTAGTCCTGTGGAACGGCTTGCCATGCCATTTCCACCTGGCGCCTCAGTTGGACAAGCGTTCGTGCTGGACGTGCAGACCGCGTGAGACGACGCTTCATCCAGTCCCAAACATGCTCAATGGGGGACAGATCCGGAGATCTTGCTGGCCAGGGTAGTTGACTTACACCTTCTAGAGCACGTTGGGTGGCACGGGATACACGCGGACGTGCATTGTCCTGTTGGAACAGCAAGTTCCCTTGCCGGTCTAGGAATGGTAGAACGATGGGTTCGATGACGGTTTGGATGTACCGTGCACTATTCAGTGTCCCCTCGACGATCACCAGTGGTGTACGGCCAGTGTAGGAGATCGCTCCCCACACCATGATGCCGGGTGTTGGCCCTGTGTGCCTCGGTCGTATGCAGTCCTGATTGTGGCGCTCACCTGCACGGCGGCAAACACGCATACGACCATCATTGGCACCAAGGCAGAAGCGACTCTCATCGCTGAAGACGACACTCCATTCGTCCCTCCATTCACGCCTGTCGCGACACCACTGGAGGCGGGCTGCACGATGTTGGGGCGTGAGCGGAAGACGGCCTAACGGTGTGCGGGACCGTGGCCCAGCTTCATGGAGACGGTTGCGAATGGTCCTCGCCGATACCCCAGGAGCAACAGTGTCCCTAATTTGCTGGGAAGTGGCGGTGCGGTCCCCTACGGCACTGCGTAGGATCCTACGGTCTTGGCGTGCATCCGTGCGTCGCTGCGGTCCGGTCCCAGGTCGACGGGCACGTGCACCTTCCGCCGACCACTGGCGACAACATCGATGTACTGTGGAGACCTCACGCCCCACGTGTTGAGCAATTCGGCGGTACGTCCACCCGGCCTCCCGCATGCCCACTATATGCCCTCGCTGAAAGTCCGTCAACTGCACATACGGTTCACGTCCACGCTGTCGCGGCATGCTACCAGTGTTAAAGACTGCGATGGAGCTCCGTATGCCACGGCAAACTGGCTGACACTGACGGCGGCGGTGCACAAATGCTGCGCAGCTAGCGCCATTCGACGGCCAACAACGCGGTTCCTGGTGTGTCCGCTGTGCCGTGCGTGTGATCATTGCTTGTACAGCCCTCTCGCAGTGTCCGGAGCAAGTATGGTGGGTCTGACACACCGGTGTCAATGTGTTCTTTTTTCCATTTCCAGGAGTGTATTACACTACAACTGACATGTGATTACATTTTCACGCAATTTGGGTGCTTAGATCCTGAGAAATCAGTACCCAGAACAACCACCTCTGGCTGTAATAACGGCCTTAATACGCCTGGGCATTGAGTCAAACAGAGCTTGGATGGCGTGTACAGGTACAGCTGTCCATGCAGCTTCAACACGATAGCACAGTTCATCAAGAGCAGTGCCTGGCGTATTGTGACGAGCCAGTTGCTCGGTCACCATTAACCAGACGTTTCCCATTGGTCAGATATCTGGAGAATGTGCTGGCCAGGGCAGTAGTGGAACATTTTCTGTATCCAGAAAGGCCCGTACTGGACCAGCAACAAGCGGTCGTGCATTATCCTGCTGAAATGTAGGGTTTCGCAGGGATCGAGTGAAGGGTAGAGCCACCGGTCGTAACACATCTGAAATGTAACGTCCACTGTTCAAAGTGCCGTGAATACGAACAAGAGGTGACCGAGACGTATAACCAATGGCAACCCATATCATCACGCCGGGTGATACTCCAGTATGGCGATGACGAATACACGCTTCTAATGTGCGTTCACCGTGATGTCACCAAACACGTATGCGACCATCACGATGCTGTAAACAGAACCTGGATTCATCCGAAAAAATGACGTTTTGTCATTCGTGCACCCAGGCTCGTCGTTGAGTACACCATCGCAGGCGCTCCTGTCTGTGACGCAGCGTCAAGGGTAACCGCAGCCATGGTCTCCGAGCTGATAGTCCATGCTGCTGCAAACGTCATCGAACTGTTCGTGCAGATGGTTGTTGTCTTGTAAACGTCCCCATCTGTTGACTCAGGGATCGAGACGTGGCTGCACGATCCGTTACAGCCATGCGGATGAGATGCCCGTCATTTCGACTGATAGTGTTACGTTGGGATCCAGCACGGCGTTCCGTATTACCCTCGTGAACCCATCTATTCGATATTCTGCTAACAGTGATTGGATCTCGACCAACGCGAGCAGCAATGTCGCGATACGATAAACCGCAATAGCAATAGGGTACAATCCGACCTTTATCAAAGTCGGAAACGTGATGGTACGCATTTCTCCTCCTTAGACGAGGCATCACAACAACGTTTCACCAGGCAACGCCAGTCAACTGCTGTTTGTGTATGAGAATTCTGTTGGAAACTTTCCTGATGTCAGCCACCGGCGCCAACCTTGTGTGAATGCTCTGAAAAGCTTAGCATTTGCATATCACAGCATCTTCATCCTATCGGTTTAATTTCGCGTCTCTACCACGTCATCTTCGTGGTGTAGCAATTTTAATGGGCCAGTAGTGTATATGGTTCCTTTGAATCCTAATAAAAGCAACGTACCTTTAGAAATGAATATGTTGCCTTACTTATTGAACGCCCCTCGTATATACATGCTGCTCTAAAACTTCCCTTAGAGACTTCTAGGATTTGTACAGGCGACAGAGTAGATGAGGTTTTGAATTAGAACCCGTACGTTTCCGTGCTACAACCATTTCAGAACAAGTTGGTAAAGCGACCACTTTTACAAGTGATTTATCAGGGATGACCCACTACAGCACATGTATTACAATTCCACTCATTAATAACTAAAGGAATAAAAAGGAAACTTAGTTTCCACAAACACTGTTTTCTAAGGTTAAACTTGCTGCTTGGAACAACACAATGTCACTCCTGCAGACGGTGAAAGTGCCACTTTCTCGAAGCTGTTGCGTTATTGTGGCGAAAAGGGTATGTGAAGCAGCTGTTGCATTGCCGTGAGCTTCGTCATACAGAAGAATCATGTCGGCGTATTCTGCAAACATGTACTCAACCATGTTGTTCTAACCATGTTGTTGTATGAGTCTAGAACCAGGTCAGAGAGTTTGGGTGGACGTCAAATGACGAAAGTACCCCACCCCTCCCCTCCGCAGACTATCAATATTGGTTCCAGTTCAAAATATTGCCCACTCAGTCCTCTCTACAAGTTTCAGATTTTTGTAAGGGAAATTTTAGAGTACCATTTATAAGTGTCATCTTCGTCGTTCTACTTTGTCCTCTTGTGGTTTGTTGTTTTTGTGTAACTCATAGAGACTCTGTGTCGGAAACCAAAGGGGCCACCTTCCACGAAATGCTGCGAACCTTTGGAGCTCAGATAGTTCAGACGAGAGCATACCGGGCAGATATGGCACAGCAGTTTGAGGAGGGAAAGCTTATTTGAGTGGTTCAGTTACTCTCGATTATGCGGAGAAAAGGCAACAAAAATTTTATGAGTGGTGGTCTACAAATGACTAAGTGACGATGAAGTCAGTAGTCGAAGAACATGTTCGTATACGAGGGTGGGAAGGGAACTGCTGCGACAGTCATCATAATCAGTGTGGATGGTCGACAAAAAAAAACGAAATTGGCGTCATCGGGTGAAGATTTGAACCCGCCTTTCTTTGAATCCCGGTTTCTCCCGAACGGCGGTCCAGTGTCTGAAGCACTGCCCAACTTTGCTCAGTTCCGGACTCTGAGAGCGCGTTTACGTAGATGAGAACGTTTTCGGCGTTGGTATCTGTGAGATTCAGTTTTTTTTATGTACATACGCACTGTCTGATAAAGTAAAAGTATCAACTTGATCTGCGCTATATTTTTAATTATACGTCATTCGAAAACAACTGTGTTGCTTCTTGTTAATTGTATTGGATAAATTGGAATTTTTGGTTGCTTTGCTCTGAAACTTTATTACCAATGAAAACAAACGAAAGTTAATTCAAAGGGTAAGAAATGGGCAATCGAATTGAAACGTTGCAGTATGCGTGATGAAGATAATCCAAATGAATGACGTCCAAAGCTGCAGCCATAGGCCGAGAAGGTGTGTAGTATTGTACTGGGCTATCATCGATTAAAGGTACGTGAAATAGCTGACGCCAGGTGTGCCAGATACCGACCTCTTATTTGAAGAATTCATTACAGTAAACTTCGTTCAAAATGGGTGATAAATTTTTGAATGTTGAACAAAACCAATTCCGAAAACGAATGCCTCAGCAAAACAGTGTCCTTTATGAAAACAAACCAACTGCCATTGTGTGCCGATTGGTTACTATGCGTAAGACGACAGCCCGGCACGCCACTTCAGAAGCGGAACAACAATTAAAACAGTAGGTGGAAGCTGACGGAAGTCTCACAGATAATAGCCAGTATTTCTGGAAAGCCAAAGGCATTTATTCCAGTGGCTTCTTCTTAAAGGGCAAACCAGAATTTACGAGTAAAAGTCTTCTGGACCAAGTGGCTCAAAACGCATACGAGAACAGGCCTGGATGACGAATGGAAGAAATGATATTTCATCAGGACAACGCAGTGAGCCATAATAAAGGGAAAAGTGGGAGGTTTGAAGTAATACTTGTTTGTGTAACATTTATTTGGACCATAGGATAAGAAAGAACGGACAGGATTGATTGCTTCACAGCCATATTAACACATCGCACGTTTATTAATATTCCCACAGTTTAAAAATATTTACAACCTCTGCTGTATACGACAATTACTCATAAAATTAACACACAATCCAAACAATTTCAAATTAACAAAGCGGTACCGTGATAATTATTCAGTAAAGGAATCCAGAAGTAAGCAAACTTTCAACACTGCTCAAACACTAAACCAGACACTTACTCTGGAACCTTACAGACCTACAGGAATTAAAGTTTAATTAAATTACTTGAGAGGTATAAGAATGTAAGATGTAGTACTGTCAGCGAAACCACTTCGCTATTAACAGTAAGTTGTACAGTGCCCTTCAGACTTTACTTAAGACGCAAACAAACATTCGAAATGGCTTGGCACATCTTCCATAGTGAACATGGAACGAAATTAATATCTGGAGCGGTTCGATCCCTTTTCGCCTAGCTTGCTTACGTTCTAGGCGCTGCGCCGTTCTTTGCAGTATTTATATCATCAACCTTAGAGTTGCTTCACATGACAGACAGAAGACAATACCACATACACTCCTGGAAATGGAAAAAAGAACACATTGACACCGGTGTGTCAGACCCACCATACTTGCTCCGGACACTGCGAGAGGGCTGTACAAGCAATGATCACACGCACGGCACAGCGGACACACCAGGAACCGCGTTGTTGGCCGTCGAATGGCGCTAGCTGCGCAGCATTTGTGCACCGCCGCCGTCAGTGTCAGCCAGTTTGCCGTGGCATACGGAGCTCCATCGCAGTCTTTAACACTGGTAGCATGCCGCGACAGCGTGGACGTGAACCGTATGTGCAGTTGACGGACTTTGAGCGAGGGCGTATAGTGGGCATGCGGGAGGCGGGGTGGACGTACCGCCGAATTGCTCAACACGTGGGGTGTGAGGTCTCCACAGTACATCGATGTTGTCGCCAGTGGTCGGCGGAAGGTGCACGTGCCCGTCGACCTGGGACCGGACCGCAGCGACGCACGGATGCACGCCAAGACCGTAGGATCCTACGCAGTGCCGTAGGGGACCGCACCGCCGCTTCCCAGCAAATTAGGGACACTGTTGCTCCTGGGGTATCGGCGAGGACCATTCGCAACCGTCTCCATGAAGCTGGGCTACGGTCCCGCACACCGTTAGGCCGTCTTCCGCTCACGCCCCAACATCGTGCAGCCCGCCTCCAGTGGTGTCGCGACAGGCGTGAATGGAGGGACGAATGGAGACGTGTCGTCTTCAGCGATGAGAGTCGCTTCTGCCTTGGTGCCAATGATGGTCGTATGCGTGTTTGCCGCCGTGCAGGTGAGCGCCACAATCAGGACTGCATACGACCGAGGCACACAGGGCCAACACCCGGCATCATGGTGTGGGGAGTGATCTCCTACACTGGCCGTACACCACTGGTGATCGTCGAGGGGACACTGAATAGTGCACGGTACATCCAAACCGTCATCGAACCCATCGTTCTACCATTCCTAGACCGGCAAGGGAACTTGCTGTTCCAACAGGACAATGCACGTCCGCATGTATCCCGTGCCACCCAACGTGCTCTAGAAGGTGTAAGTCAACTACCCTGGCCAGCAAGATCTCCGGATCCGTCCCCCATTGAGCATGTTTGGGACTGGATGAAGCGTCGTCTCACGCGGTCTGCACGTCCAGCACGAACGCTGGTCCAACTGAGGCGCCAGGTGGAAATGGCATGGCAAGCCGTTCCACATGACTACATCCAGCATCTCTACGATCGTCTCCGTGGGAGAATAGCAGCCTGCATTGCTGCGAAAGGTGGATATACACTGTACTAGTGCCGACATTGTGCATGCTCTGTTGCCTGTGTCTATGTGCCTGTGGTTCTGTCAGTGTGATCATGTGATGTATCTGACCCCAGGAATGTGTCAATAAAGTTTCCCCTTCCTGGGACAATGAATTCACGGTGTTCTTATTTCAATTTCCAGGAGTGTAGTATACCTGAAACAGGACAGTCTTAGCACAAACCACTGTCGCATGCCCCCTGCACAAACGTGCTATGAAGTAAGAAATAAGCAATATTTTTATAACATATTTATAATACCACACACAAAAGACGGGAATCAATAAGTAGTTTAAATCAGGCAAATGTCTCCGTAATAAAGTACATATACGAAAGTGTTTAATCTCCACAACCCACAGAGCGACTTCGTGAGCAAATAAGATTACTCGTACAACATAAGAATGGAAAATCATGACATGGCGATAAGACCATTAGTACACATTACCTGAACGAAGTGAATGTCTGATACAGCGATGTGAGACAATTTCTACGCGTCCGGCTTATTCACGTTCCATAAGTGCAAAGTGAGTCCGTGCGAAGAACACAAAATGACGGTCCTCTGTACGACAGACCACGGTCCCTTCCACTTAGGCACAGCCAAGTAATCACACCATATGTTAGTGTCGGGCGTTTCTTCAAGGTCAACGACAACCATCTGCTTAGTCGCAGTACTCATTCCAACTCGCCGACGCTATTACCCTTTCTCCGCGCTGCGCTCACGCAGATAAAGCCCTTACCTTTGTCACAGAGGTCACAAGCGGCGCCGATATGGAGTGTGGCCAACCTAGGATAACGGTTTGGGTGTTGCCAACCGAAGTGATAGTGACGAATGCAGCATAGTTTGAAAATCGACTTTCTTCACTTGATCTGGCACTGTCTGCTGTGTCGTACTCGATGGGAACTAAGGCAAAGTACATTAACCTGGAACGGACTATGCCGAATAACAAGCGCGAAAAGGGAACATAGATCCACCGCTGTTGATAAATATTCTACTTCAACTGAAACTCTATTCTCTCTGCGTTACTCTCTGACTGCGGATGACAAACGCAGCGTTTCCGTTGTCAATAATCCAAGAAATCTATGTTTCACACTTTTTTCACAATCCACGGACAAGTACTTTCTTAAAATACATTGTAAGTAGGCTGTTTATGTATTCTTATTGGCAACGTTACGTAGCGCTCTGTATGAAAATCACTGGCTGTGCTGTGTGCAGTCTGTGGTGTTGTTCCATTGTATCTAACTTTTGAAGATTTTGTTCCATTGTGTCTAACTTTTGAAGATTTAGTTCCATTGTGTCTAACTTTTGAAGATTTAGTTCCATTGTGTCTAACTTTTGAAGATTTTGTTCCATTGTGTCTAACTGTTGCTGTGTTTGTCTCTGATTTTGTTTCATTTGCTGCATTAATTGCAGTAATAATGTATTAGTGTCTGGAATCTGTTCCTCTATGCATTTCGGCAGTGCATTTGCACCGGCAGCATTCACATTTTGACAAGCAGAAAATGTGTTTTGACTTATTTGAGAAAACGGTGAGGCCCCAAAACCTGAATCTGCAGTATTTGCAAGATTGTGTCCTGTCATTTCGTATTCCTGAGGCGAGCTCTTGCCGACCGATCGATCGATAATGCTTCCCTGTTCACTACCTGTTTCACTGCCTACGCCATTGTTTGCCGCCCGCTCCATTTCCCTATGCACAATTACCAAATTACTACTTTGAACATTAGTTAATTCATTACACGGTGGCGCTAACACACTGCTTTCGTCTTCGCTGTCATTTCTCAATTTACTTTGGAGCCTAGTGTTACGTTTTTCACACGCCATTATTGTCACAATATTTCACACGACAACACAGAAAAACACAATTTGAAGAGCAAAAATAGGGGAACACATTAACATAGCACTGAAAATAATATCTAGTTAATTGCAAGCGCAGCTGCGAAATACTTGCTGCAAATCTACATGCATGCCACAACTGCTTTACTGTACAACAATGAAAAACTACAACTACAAAGGAAATTCTCTCTATAATTACGCGCTAGCAATAAACAAAAGCTACACTAATTACACAAACTACAAGAAAAAATTCAGAAGATTCCAATGAGGTATCGTCGGCTAAGGGTCGACATATGAAACGTCCCCTTTTGAACAATTATACAGGACTGTGCTTAACCTGACACACAATATTTTTAGCGCAACGCAATCTGACTTTCAGAAATCCCTACAAAAGAATGGCCCTGACTAACATTAACCTATGTATTTCACAAATCGCTTACCTCACAAAAATCTTGGTTACTCGAACTACTGCAATACAGCGAACGCCACTACTGCCAGCTAAATAAAAGATTCAAACTATGGAAGGCACTAACTACTGATAGGGATAGTTAGCAAATGAAACATTTTAATAGAGAACAAACAATGTATTTACCTTAATAGTCATAATATATATAGCAGTTCATGACAAATTACAAAACTCCGCCATCTCTCTCCCCACATCCACCACTGCTGGCGGCTCACCTCCAACTGCGCAACGCTACGCGCTGTTCACATCCAGCTGCCCAACACTACAACGGCAGACAACAATGCAAACCAGCCACAGACTGCACACAGCACAGCCAGTGATTTTCATACAGAGCGCTACGTGACGTTGCCAATAAGAAAACATAAACAGCCTACTTACAACATTTCTTTGGTGTTTGATGAGTCTGACGTCGTAACTAGGTTAATCTGTTAATGCGCCATGCGTGCGTTCATAGTGATGTCTTTGCTTCCAGAACGTCTTTGGGTTTCGTTATCTAGCTGCAATTTCTCTGACGTCTCAGTAAGTGGCATTTCGGGCGGGATTTAGGTGGCGCGGCTGACACTAAAGGTCTGTCTTCTAGTGATTCACTCTCTGGGTAGGAGTCTCTCTCGATCGCGGTCTGAGCTTGCTAGCCGTAGAGGTCCGCTCGCCGCGTTTGGACGGCGGGTGTTTACCTCGAGGAGCGTGCCTACCCCTACTGGAGAGTCGCCGGTTACCCCTGCCTGTGCGCCAGAGGGCCAAACTCTGGAGTTCAACTAGGCATATTTCCTGCTGCCTTGGTTGCTGGACGTGATCACATGCACTGCCCTCTATTCTCCTACGCCTGACGCAGGAATAACGGGGAGCAGAATTTCTTGTGCGCAGGAAAGTGTCCGCCACTGTTCGTGAAGACTCCTGTGCTTTTGCCAAAAGCTGATACCACTTACACTACCCGCCTTTGTTTTGGCTGAAGCCGTTAACGTGGATCAACATCCCTGTAATAAGGACCTGCCCGAGTTAAACAATATTCGATTATAAGAGAACTTCCATTTTACCTCGTCCTCTTCGTATGAACATAGTCTAGGCAGACTTGGTTTCAGCTGTAGTACCGGTGCGTGTACCCTCCGGGTTTAGGTAACTTTAAAACTTTTCAATATCAGTTAAGACTGAAAGGTCCGTGTGCTATTTTCCATTTGTATATTGCTGAAATTTAATGTATTTTCTGTGTGTATTTTATAGAATATGTACTGAATCGAGGAACGCTTCGGGGCGTCAGGTGAGCTCAAGCCAATTTTCGTGTATTCGTTAATCCAAGTGTCTCAGCCTTTTCATTTGATTTGGGTTTGTCTTTGGTTGCTCTTGTAGCTAACAGCTTGTGCTTGTAAATTTTCTAATCCTCACTTTCTCGCTTTAAAGCATATGTAGGAGCTTCCTATTCTGCTTTATTGGACGTTTTTTAATGTTTAAAGTGCATTCACATTGTGGTCTTTGTAATATTGATTTCCTAGTAACAAAATTATTGTCTAATGTTATAGAATTCAAAGAGTTTGATTTTAAATAGCGAATTAGGGAATTTACTGTACTATTACAGAAATTGTAATTTAAATTTCTAGTAACTTGTTTGGAGCTTTTTGTTTGAAGTTAATGGTTGGTAGTTCCTTATGTTAAACTTGGCATCAGTAACGAATAAATGCCTCTGTCGGAAATAAATATTTTAAAAAGATTACTTTCTTTATGCTTAGCACCTTACCACCCCCCGATCGTCTTTTCTTATTGTTTAAGAAACGAAATAATTTTCTAAATAAATCTTCACAAAGAATCTAATTTAGCAGTGTACGTGTGTCATTAATAACGATTTCACGCCGTGTCATACTTCGAATCTGCATAGCACTTCTGTATTGGAAATACAGTTTGGTTAACCTTTCCACTGCGATACATTTTGTTTCCTAACTTTGCTTGTTGGTAATTTAATAACTGTCACTTTGTTATGGATTTCAATATATCAGATTGTATACTAAACTGGGTTGTTTTCAGACGGACACTGCACAGTTTTTTCTAATGCCACTCTGCTTCAGAGATTTACATATTTCACTGTCAGAGAGGGGAATGGTAAACGCATATCATAGCCCTTTGGGAAGTGGCACGTTAGTCCGAAAATTATGACTATGCCTAGTATATAACACGACGTTTGGCAGGCAGTAACTGGTATCAGCGTCACGGTAAACAGATTAAGAATGGAACAATTTCCTGAGTTTTCGGCTGTAGATACAGTATTTCATAACCCCTAAGTGGCAGAATGCGTCACGTCGGGAAGCCACATATATGAGGTTTGAATTATGTTCGTGCAGGGAAAACGACTTTAAAGGTTCTTACTGTCTACAGAGCGCCGCAAAGTTATGTATCGGGATCCTACACTATTTTTAGTACGTGAGAAGAGTTTACTACTAATAAAAATGTAAAATAAAGAAAAATTACAAAATTAACCAAATGTTTGAGATGCTGTGTCGAAACACAACAAGCTTCGGACGAGTTGTAAAAACCACAGAGTAGACTAACATATATTCTCTCACGGAAATATTTCTCTGTGTCGCTGTCAATGTTTATAATCGTTTATTTGTTCACCATGAAGTATGCTGTTTACGTGGAAATAACTTAGCAATCCAGTAAGGGGAGTTAGAAACGTTTGTCGCCAGAATGTAATGTATCGATAATTTTTAATCTTTTGATTCCATATAAATTAAGAATTAGTCACAACGATACCTTAAAATGCGAGTAACAATCGTAAGCCGATAGTGGTTACTTATAACGCAGACGCAACATTCAGCGCCCATGGCTTGTGCCTGTGATTCTCACTCGGACACAGAGAAATGTTGAGACAATGAAACTGCAAGAGATGGAAATCAATTCAGTCCGCACACTACGTCAGCGAACGTTGACCTGGACAACGACCAATCTGAGCATGGATACTGATTTTTCCTATATCTCTTTAGAAAAATACCACCTGAGAAACAAGCCACACGCATTAGAATGGACTGATTTTGTAAGTGTGTAGTGATCCAGAGGTATATAGTGAATAATTCATATAACATAACAGTCGCCTCGGTGGCCAAGGCAGTTTATAAAAAAACAAAGGGTGACAAGGTCTCGGAAAATTGTGCTCCGACCTCCTAGTGCGGACTACAGTGACCTTACATATTTGGCTGTACACATAGAAAACGAAGTTTCACCGTGTAACTCTCTGCATTTTCCAGCAGGGAAATGTGACACGTGCTGCTGCTACGCGACGTCACATATCCGTTCGCTGGCCTGTAGAGGCTCTGGGGAACTCATATCCGCGTCTCGGGTTGTGTGGCACGTCGCAGATAAATGTAATAAAGGGAGCCCAGGGCAGGCGTTTCACAGGCAGTGCGGAGGATCTCGCGGCAGTAATGGAGAAGCTTTACTGTACTCGCTGTCTGCTACGGGTTTACTCGCTGCCGTAAAACAGCCCGCAGCCCAGTGCGGTTCACATCTGCAGGTTCCCACGGCAGCGGACGCCCACGCTGCGCTGGCGAGCGAGCGAGGCTATACAGTACAGGGCAGCAGCAACGCAGCCGAGTTTTCACCCTACGTGTCGCAGCTGCAGCTTCGTCTGAGCCATATCCACCTACGTCTCTCTTTCAACGTTCCATTTATTCAGCAGGTTACCTTCCATTGGGAAAGTTGGTGTATTCATCGACTGTGATTTAATTTATAAATTAAAGATTGCAGCAATCAGTCGTCCTTTGTTGTAGGTTTTATTCAGATTTCGGCTAGTGCCCAGCCATTATCAATGCACCATTTTCTAGTTTCGATACATGTCAGTTCCCTGTTGATCGGGATTCAGTAACAGTTCTTTGAATACTGAGTAGACTAGAGAACAGTGCACTGACAGTGGCTAGGCGCTAGCCTAAATCTGGATTTGCCGAATAAAACCTACAAAAAAGGACGACTGATTGGACGACTGATTGCTGCGTTCTACAATTTCTAAATTCCATTTATTCCTTTGGGTGGCCAATCGCAATACAGTATTGTACATCAGGATTGAAACACACACACACACACACACATACATCAATGCAATTACATACTGTAGTGACTTGGCCAGACAGCCAAGCCACTGTAAGGTAGCCGAAAGGCACGCGTTTAGCTCACGCAGGCTGGCGTGAGGTCTGGAACATTACAAGGAAATGAAAACGTAGAAAACGGACGCAGTTGCTGTTATACTTAACTTTAATCCACAATTGGTGAACATCACTCGTTACTGTAGAAGCTTCACAATATTAATTATCAAATGCTATGGCGCCTTGCTAGGTCGTAGCAAATGACGTAGCTGAAGGCTATGCTAACTATCGTCTCGGCAAATGAGAGTGTAATTGTCAGTGAACCTTTCCTAGCAAAGTCGGCTGTACAACTGGGGCGAGTGCTAGTACGTCTCTCTAGACCTGCCGTGTGGTGGCGCTCGGTCTGCTATCACTGACAGTGGCGACACGCGGGTCCGACGTATACTACCGGACCGCGGCCGATTTAAAAGCTACCACCTAGCAAGTGTGGTGTCTGGCGGTGACACCACATTTACTTATTATTATTTTCGTTTTCGGAGTTTCGTTTAAGTTATCAGACTTGCATTTACCTCTCTCATGTGTAATGTATTTCTGTGGCCTTCCCAACCTGCCTATGGCAGCTAAGAGGTTAGCTAACCTTAATTATTTCCTTTTTAGCTAAACACCTTTCCTATTGAATTAGAACAAAGCAGTTACTAGCTCTGAAAACATTCACTTTGCCCAACTCCTTAACTTTCCAATGCCCAATTTCTTTATATGCGCTTCTATCTTTATTGAGCTTCATTTCCGACAAGTGTTCGTCACTACTGCCTTTTTCTCAGTCAATTATTTGGTGGCTTTATCATCACATTACATGATTCAATCTAATTTATGATTTTTCCGTTACTTTCAACACAAATAATAGTGTAAATAACATTGTCCTGTCCATTTTCAATGAGGAAGAACAGTCTATTAATAACAGAACAATTGACACAAAATAATGAGATTCAGACCACGTTACCGTATCTGAATGAGCCGTCATGGAAGCTTTAGTGACATATCCTGAGGCATATTCCAGTTACATTGTTAGGAATGAAGGAAGGATTCACTGTGTATGCATTCGAAGCAATGAGGCACCTTCCATCGCATAATTGTAAGCTTCCGCATACGGTTA
Organism: Schistocerca nitens; assembly: GCF_023898315.1. NCBI lineage: Eukaryota > Metazoa > Arthropoda > Insecta > Orthoptera > Acrididae > Schistocerca > Schistocerca nitens. The sequence goes on from NC_064614.1 coordinate 554,197,385, forward strand.
GGAGCAATTCATAGGTTCACCTGAAAGATATAGCGGCATGACATGTTAACACACTATAGTCGCACACCCTTAGCAAAAGATGTGGGAGCGCTGATTGTGTTACACGAATTGCATTGTAGCGCATGAGTATATGCTTCCTCGACATGTAACTTTGTTTACCACGCCAGTGGTTTTCAGCAGAATGACTTACTGGCTCTAAATATACCAACTTATTGTTTGAAGCTAAGTTGCAATATGTTGTTCCACGTATTTATTCAGATATCATTAAGGTTTTGCTTTACACAAGCATTCAGTTCGTTAGGAATCTCTCACAGTTTAACACTCCTGGACTTTCAGCATAGCGTTAAGAATTGTATTACTTGATTTTGTTTTATCAGGTACTTGTTCAGGAAATACTGTAACTATTCAGTGATTGTATTCGGAAACAAAACCGAAAAGACACCAAGTAAATTATATGTTATAAATACCTGACACTGTTAGCTGGAGAGCGATCATGAATTCAATATAGAAAAGCTTGCATATGAAGTTTGTTATTGCCTTCATGTAGGTACGCTGGATTTCTAGTTTCGCTAGGGCTAAGAGGCCATCTTCAGATCTGCAATGTTACAAAAATATTACACTGTTGTAGCTGTAATCGTAAATTAACGAGTTTACAAAAGTTTTTTGACATGCCCTCAGTGTACAGATTATGAAATCATGCTGTGCGATAAACCGCACGTCAGTTTTTGTGCCATCATAACGGACTGTGAATTTAAAACAAAAATAAAATTACGTTTACGTAATTTATTGCAGTACATATACAAATTCCAGCATACACCATCCTTAAAATAACACTAATTCATGATGAAAAGGAAGTAAAAAAAATAAAAAATATACATACAGGTGTGCCACATCAAGAAGTGCCGCATGGGTCTGAGTTGATGCCAGCTACAAACTGCTGGATACCAGTTGTACTGAGGAGTACCACCAGATGGCAGCAGTCTCATGAATAACAATATACGTACTTAAAACAGCACACGAGAGAATAATAAGGGTACACTTATTACAAGGATATTCAAAAGCCTTCCTTTTCCTGTTCATGCTTACTTTTAACCATAAAGACCTAGACGTCAGTCTACAAAGCCTGCTTCCCCACCTTGAGATAACTGTAACTACGTTGTGCATCCCATAATTAATGAAAATTGTATGACTTAAACATAGTTATCGTTTTATATGGGAATACAAATACGAGTCAGACACTGACTTTATGGATTGCTATCAAGCAAGCTAACTACATAGGCTTTGTTCTGTGTCTTGTACTACTTTTGATTTCGCTGTTACTTACATGTTAACATTTAATAACGTTTTCACCTATTTTAATAAGTTTATTCCAGCATATTATCCGACTTCCCACTTTGTTTATGTTGTACCCAATACGATTGTACGAGAGAAGGCTATACCCATGTATGCATGTTCTTATATCCTGCAACATCTTACAAGCGCTGTTCTAAACAAGATATCTGGCTTACATGACATAAATGTCTCAACAGTTTTATTTTATAACTACAATGACTATAGTATTACTGTTCCTCACCTAGAAATAGAGCACTGTTTCGGATCGTTTCACAGCATAACTGTAATGTCTGGAGGATATCATAAGACATATGTAGTTTCCGTAATAGACAGCCGAATTACGGAACATAACTCTTGACGATTACACGTACTTTATCACTGTCTTGATAATACTGTACTGTTTGTCTCCAAGACAATGGGCACCATTCTAGCAAAATTTTCATTATTATTTTTCTGTTTCATCAATACATTGGAATATAAACATATACTGTACGCTATGAGTTCTGTACCTGCCGCTCTTCTCATTTATAATTCCTTATACCCCAATGTACTTAATCTGTGTATTGAACTATAAAGCCAGCAAATGTAATGGTGCCTCTTTCTGAGTAATTATAGTATCGCATCTCGCTAATCACACTGTTCAATTGTTACCTTGTCATCAAGTGACATCATAGTCATCAAAAAACTAAATTCTAGCAACTGAAAATGATCCTCCATCTTTTACTTGCTCTAGATCTCATATTATTATCACTACATAAGAAAATGTGTATGGGTGCACTCATCGTGAGATTAATTAGTAACCTAGACCTCAGGTTATGGCATGTTCTTCCGAAATGTATACATCCATAATTCTAATACACCAGGGTGCTATCACTCTTAAGCCGTATTTTGTGTATCGATGTGTACATTACAGTTAATCAAGAGTGCAAGACAGCATTATAACTGGAAATTTCCATGCGACATCTTCTGTGAGAGGAAAAGTATAATCATGATATTACAGTTTGTAAACTTAAGCATTCTGTTACAGTCATATAAAGTGAACAATTATCATACTGTTATCGACATTTGTTCATTCAGCCATTAACAAATGTTTAATGTAAACTGCTTTATTAGAAATAATTTTCTCGATCTTAAATTCACGAAATATTGTCTATTGTATTTTCCATTTTATGTGACTGACATTGTACTATTTTCGATTTTAAATTATTTGTATTGTGTTCTCTCATATACTGTTACATGCAGGGATATATTGTTCAAATGCTTAGCAAATATTTATTATTATTCATACGACAAGCTGCCATCTAGTGGTGCTCCTGTGTATTACTGTATTATCCCAACTGTTACCCAGTAGCACTAGCCAGCAATCAACCCAGAGACATGAGGGACTCCTTGATGTGCCACACAAGTTTGACGCTGTGTTGTCAACTATATTTTTTAATGTTTTACTTCCTTTTCCTCATGAGCTAATGTTACCTTAGGCGTGTATTGGAATTTATGTATTTACTGTAACAACTCATGAAATCGTAACTTCATTTTCATTTTAAATTCTCTATCCGTTACGATGGTACAAAAACAAACGTGTATTTGATCGCACACCATGGTTTTTTTTACGTGTACACTGACAGTGTGTCCAACAGAACTTACTTAAACTCGCACAGCGACCACAGAGTAACATTTTTTTTTTTAACTTGCAGTTCTGAACATGGCAGCTTAGCCCCTCCGAAACTAGTAATCCAGTGTACCAACATGCGTTCAAGACAATAAAAGCTTTTTATCTGAAGCTTCCTTTACATTAAATAAAATATATCTAGGCTCAGAAACATTGAATATAATAGTGGTGGAGAATATGAATCAAACGTTATCTAATTTATCTTGAAAGAAAAGGCACTACTGGGCTAGACAAACCATTTCCCGCAAGATATCGTAGCACTGTATAGCAGTATTAGTAGCAGCCATGTTGTTTGTAACACTTCAAAACTTTATTTGGTTTTCTAAATTTGGAGGCCCAATGCCATCCAATAAACTACAGTGGAACAAAAATTAACGAGTAGTTGAAATTAGTCGTTCATAACTCATGATAAGCAGTGACTGTATCAAATCTTACTATGAGTTGTACATGAATAGCTCCTGCTGCTGTCAGTACATCTGTCAGAGTGATTTTGAACCAGAATTCCTTTACGGAGAATCGTGGTGCAAATACCCGTCTCGAAAACCAGAGTCAGATTTTCCACCGGATTCTCGAAATCGTTTAGGGAAACCACTGGTAACGTACACTGCGTGATTAAAAATATCCGGACACCCCAGAAACATACGTTTTACGTATTAGGTGTAATGTGCTGCCACCTACTGCCAGGTATTCCATATCAGCGACCTCAGTAGTCATTAGACATGGTGTGAGAGCAGAATGGGCCGCTCCGCAGAACTCCAAACGTGGTCAGGTGATTGGGTGTCACTTGTGTCATACGTCTGTACGCCAGATTTCCACACTCTTAAACATCCCTAGGTCCACTGTTTCCGATGTGATAGTGGAGTGGAAACGTGAAGGGACACGTACAGCACAAAACCGAGCAGACCGACCTCGTCCGTTGACCGACAGAGACTGCCGACTGTTAAAGAGGGTCGTAATGTGTAATAGGTAGACATCTATCCAGACGATCACACAGGAATTCCAAACTGCATCGAGTCCATTGCAAGTACTATGACAACTAGGAGGGAGCTGAGCAAACTTGGATTTCGTGGTCGAGCGGCTGCTCGTAAGCCACACATCACGCCGGTAAATGCTAAACGACACCTCGCTTGACGTAAGGAGATTAAACATTGGACGATTGAACAGTGGAAGAACGTTGTGTGGAGTGACGAATCACGATACACAATGTGGCGATCCGATGGCAGGGTGTGGGTATGTCGAATGCCCGGTGAACGTCATCCGAAAGTGAGGGTAGCGCCAACAGTAAAATTCTGATGGGGTGGCGTTATGGTGTGGTCGTGTTTTTCATGGAGGGGGCTTGCACCCCTTGTTGTTTTACGTGACACTATCACAGTACAGGCCTACACTGATGTTTTTAGCACCTTCTTGCTTCCCACTGTTGCAAGAGCAATTCGGGATGGCAATAGCATCTCTTAACACGATCGAGCACCCGTTCATAATGCACGGCCTGTGGTGGTGTGGTTACACGACAATAACATCCCTGTAATGGACTGGCCTACACAGAGTCCTGACCTGGATACTACAGAATACTTTCGGGATGCTTCGAAACGCCGACTTCGTGCCAGGCCTCACCGACCGACATCGATTCCGCTCCTCAGTCAGCACTCCGTGAAGAATGGGCTGCCATTCCCAAAGAAACCTTCCAGCACCTGACTGAACGTAAGCCTGCAAGAATGGAAGATATCATCAAGGCTAAGAGTGGGCTAATATCACACTGAATTCCAGCATTACCGGTGGAGCGCGCCACGAACTTATTAGTCATTTTCAGCCAGATGTCCGGATACTTTTGATCACATAGTGTATGTCAAGACGGCCAGGGAATTGGACCGGCGTTCTGAATGCGAGTGCTGTAGCCACTAGGTAACATCGGTCAGTCTCTGTAATAACGTACCAAATTTAGTTATGGGAGACTTCGTTATGCGTTTGAATTGTTTGGGTGTGAAATGTAACGGAACATTTTAGTTTTCATTGCCCATTTTATCCATATTTGACTGTAAACAATTGATACGTGTACTTAAGGGCATAGTATTCGAAAGGTTGATTTCATGGAGAGCTCTTATTTAATTTAACATGTGACTGCTAACTCACTAAACCTTACTTATTTAATTTTTATATCTGGCAGACCTAAGTTCATCAAGACGTTGGTGAAGGTTTTAAGGCATATTTTTGCCGCCTTTGTGATACCCTGTGGTTTCTTACGGCTGCAGTTGGTGCAAAGAGCTGGCACGAAAGGCACATCCTCCCCATTTTGTCAGCAAATAGTTTGACATAGAGAAAAAGATGCATGCTTCTCGCGATTGTGGCAGTTCTTTGCTTGTGTGAGTTCAAAAGCTGCACGGTATGCAGCTAAACGAATCTGCAATGGCTAGTAAGCCATCTGTTAGTAAGGGTTTTGCCTACAGGACGTTTTGTGAAGGTTCTACTTGTAAGCTGATTGGTACGTGTACGATCATATCTATACCATTCGACACGTGTATGTGTGGTAACGTGTCTGTCCCCAAATAATATGAAACAAAATTTTTAAATGTTACACAGACATCACCAATATCAGACGTTTGATTCTGGCCTAAGGCCGAAACTGGCCAGTAACGTAATTTATATTTAAGGTGCATTAAAGGAATAAAACACAGCTTACTGCGGATTAAATGGTTCTATCATTCAGACGATACACTGAGGCTGTGGACCTGTAAATGAAAAATTCTAAGGAGAGAGATTCCTTGAAAATACATAGTGAAAACAGTTAAGAGAGGAAGAAAGTTGATGTGCACTGACACATTATTAGCTACTCTGCTAACAACAAATGATATATTTTGAAAGAATTAATTTTCTACTCATATGTAAAGAGGGCAGACGTTTCCTGTCCCAGATTTTACATTGCTTTCAAAGGCGCAAAATACATATTCTTATGTACAACATGTTTATCATAAAGATGAACGGACCAAGCTTCGGGAACTGGAGTCCTATCACTGACACAGGCAGATATTCTTTCTATCACGAAGTGCTCTGCCGCGAATACAGTAACGACCAAATAAACAACTAAACAAGTAAACAGGAACAGAAGTACCAGGCTAAAAATGGAACACAACCTGAAGCAGCTAGGAATATTAATGCGATCACTGAATAAACCTCCCTTCTGCCCCGGTATTTGCGCGGTCAGCGCAGCGGATTGCTAAGCGAAGGCGCCCCGGGTGGATTTCCGGCAGCGCCAGAGATTTTCTCCACCCGGGGACTGGGTGTTGCTTTGTCCTTACATTCACGTCGTCGTATATGACATTCCATTGTTGATCCTGAAAGCCTATAAAGTGAAAACATGAAATAAAAAAGAAATATACTTCTAAGTCTGCGATTCCTAATTTTATTATAGAGGACGCTTTGATCGTTAGTTACATAAAGACTAATCTTTTCATAATAAACTGTCTTTTTAGTAACTGTAACTTAATACGCTGAAGCGCCAAAGAAACTGGTATAGGCATGCGCATTCCAATACAGAGATACGTAAACAGGCAAAATGCAGCGCTGCGGTCGGCACTGCCTATTTTAAACAGCAAGTGTCTGCTGCTACAATGGCAGGTTATCAAGGTTTAAGTGACTTTGAACGTCGACGCACGAGCGATGGACATAGCATTTCCGAGGTAGCGATGAAATGGGGATTCACGAGTATAACGTAAATATCACGAAACCGGTAAAACATCAAATCTCCGATATCGCTACGGCGGAAAAAGATCCTGCAAGAAGGGGAACAACGATGGTTGAAGAAAATCGATCAACGTGTCAGAAGTGCAAACCTTCCATATATTACTGCAGATTTCAATGCTGGCCCTTCAAAAGTGTCGTCGTGCGAACCATTGGCTCTGAGCGCTATGGGAATTAACATCTGAGGTCATCAGTCCCTAGAACACAGAACTACTTAAACCTAACTAACCTAAGGACATGACACACATCCATGCCCGAGGCAGGATTTGAACCTGCGACCGTGGCAGTCGCGCGGTTCCGGACTGAAGCGCCTAGAACCGCTCGGCCACCGCGACCGGCTGCGAACCATTCAACGAAACATCATCGATATGGGCTTTTGGAGCCGAAGACCCACTCGTGTACCCTTGATGATTCTACGGCACAAGCTTTGCTCCTCGTCTGGTCCCGATAACACCGAAGTTGCACTGTTGATGACTGGAAACACGCTGCCTGGTCAGACGAATCTCGTTTCAAATTGTACCGAGCGGATGGACGTCTACGGCTATGGAGACAACCTCATGAATCCATGGACCCTGCATGTCTGCAGAGGAATGTTCAGGCTAGTGGAGGCTCTGTGATGGTGTGAGGCGTATGCAGCTGGAGTGATATGGGACCCTTGATACGTCTAAATACGACTCTGACAGATGAAACGTACGTAGGCATCCTGTCTGATCATCTGCATCCATTCATGTCCATTCTGCACTCCGACGGACTTTGGCAATTCCAACAGGACAATGTAACACCCCACGTTTCCAGAATTTATGCAGATTGACTCCAGAAACATTCTTCTGAGTTCGACACTTTCTCTGGCCACTAAACTCCTCATACATGAAAATTATTGAGCATATCTGGGATGCCTTGCAAAGTGCTGTTCAGAAGAGATCTCCACCCCCGTGTACTCTTACGTATATATGGACAGCGCTGCAGGACTGATTCTATCAATTCCCTCCAGCACTACTTCTGACATTAGTCGAATCGATGCCACGTGGTGTTGCGGCACTTCTGCGTTCCCGCGGTGGCCCTCCACGAATTAGGCAGGTGTACCAGTTTCTTTGGTTGTGCAGTGTAGAACATTACTAACATGAAACTAATGCGCTGAAAATAAAACTGGAATGGGTCTGCTATTATGACGCACTTCGCACATTCTTTCGTCAAGGATGTTTTTAATTGAGTTGTCACTCTGCTGACAGCGAACGGCTGTGAAACATACTATACTTGCCCGCCACTAGCGGCTGTATTCTGCTGATGCCTTGCTGTGGATTTAACAGAACTTCCACTCTGAACTGGGGACAGCGGTAGTGGCCGGTTCACAGTATTAGCAAGCTCAGGCATCGATGCATTAAGTATGTGCAAATGAGGTCCAGCGACACTCGCCGTATTTTGACGCGTGTGGCGTTCGTCACGTGCGTTGCTGAGCCGGACCCGTGTGGCTGTCTTTCCGGAGCTCGCGGCTGGCTGGCCGGCTCCGCGCGGCCCGGAAGCTGCATAAGTTGCGGCAGACTGCGCGGCGCCGGCGGGGTCGAATATTATTTGCAAGTCGATGGCCGCCCATCTGGGACGGTCGACGCCGGAATTTAGCTATTCATAGTTATCCAAACTTATGAATTATTTACAGGGCCGGCCGCGCGCCGAATAATCCGCGCCTCCGCGGACGCTCATCCAGAGCGCGCACGGCGTCAATGTCGGCATCGTCAGCGACCGCCGCGTCAAGTTGTCCGCTCGGCGAGGGGCTGGCAGTATTTGTACGTTTGCCAGAGGCTCAGCCCAAAGCAAAACACTTACGAAATACGATTGATATAAGGGAATCCAAACAATGTATGCCTACGAATGATACATTTTTATTTCATAGTTCACAGAGCAGACGCTACGAAAATATCGCTCATTAATACAACCCTCTAATTTGTAATGGGACCACTGTGTGGTCTGCTAGGAAAAACGTTAAGCTTGCAGTCTGTCTTGTGGTCGTCTCAAACACGCTCCTGATATTTTGTGCCTGAATTGAAGATTTAATGCTTCAGATATGTAGAGGCTGATATAAAATTATTCGGTCCAGGCGATGTATTCATTTCAATTATGAATGTCAGACAGCTACGCTGCTCTTTAAATGGTTTTTATTTTGCGAATCACTCTCGATGAGCCCATTCAGCATATTTCTATCATCATGTGCTCTGTGAATACATAACTAAGGGATGGTTTTAACATAATGGTCTCTAACAATGATCAGTGATTTATAAAATAAAAACCACTTAAAGAGCAGTCTATCTGGATGCTATTTTACTTTCAGTGACAAAAGTCAATATATTTTAGCATCTCAAATCGCTGCATCTACTTTGGCATGAATCTACCTGACCTCGGTGGCTTGAGAATGCAACAGTGACATGTAAGTCCACCTCTCATTGAAACGTTATTAGAGTGTTTACGCTCAAACCACTGATCAATGCTCACTGTTATGTATAGAAACTTACCAGTAAGTATTTCTCTCGAATACTGTGTTCTCAAAACTAGCTGCCATGTTCATACCCGCAGCAACGTACGAACGTCAATAACCATGCTACAAATACAACTGTTTTGCAATTCTTCTATGTATTTTGCTTCATAGGCTGTTGGAAACGTTCTCTCACTACTTCACGTGCTAATGGAATGGTCTTACTATATGGTAGTGTACAAATAATTATACAGTTAAATTAAACTTATAACACGACCATAGTGGCGATTGCAGTCGCATATCGCTTGCGATCTTATGAGGGAAACTACCATACAAAGGCTTCATTAATACTGCCACAAACATAAGAAAGATATTCATAACATAGAAAATGGTTAAATAATGATATAAAGAATGAACGTGGCACATTTGTCTACACTGGTCCTGCTTGATGATTCCAGCTTTTGTATACCGTGTGTCATTTTTTAATTATAATATTTGTTTAAACAATGATTGTGAGTGCAGCTAAACGCTAATTAAATCACTCAAAAAACATGACCATTTCAATACCTCATTAAATATAGTCTAGCCTACTGCATGCTGTTGCCCTGTTTGGTACTGTTTAAACTGTATACCAGATTATTTATAACAAATTAGTCTAATCATTGGCCTTTGGTGGCCGTATGTTGTTTTAGCATACAGTAGGTAGTGAAGTCAAATAAAGAACATTTCAATGGCTTAAATTTAAGCCCCCGTTTATTGGATGAAAAACATTCAAGTTTCAGGAAACCTAAAGGCGATGAAGATTTATGCCTGACCTTCTGCTTGGTTGAAGCCACTGAAAATACATTCATAGGATTTGTCTACCAAGAAAAAGCACTCGACAATGTGAAATGATGCCAGAGTGAAATTCTCACGAAAATAGTTGTAAGCTATAAGGAACCACGGGTAATGTGAAGTATATACAAGAACCATGCGGGGTAAATTAGAGAAGAAGATCAAGAACAGTGTGCTCAGATTACACAGCATATAAGGCAGTGACGTAGATTTTCATCCTTACTATTCAACTATTCACTCTACACTCCTGGAAATGGAAAAAAGAACACATTGACACCGGTGTGTCAGACCCACCATACTTGCTCCGGACACTGCGAGAGGGCTGTACAAGCAATGATCACACGCACGGCACAGCGGACACACCAGGAACCGCGGTGTTGGCCGTCGAATGGCGCTAGCTGCGCAGCATTTGTGCACCGCCGCCGTCAGTGTCAGCCAGTTTGCCGTGGCATACGGAGCTCCATCGCAGTCTTTAACACTGGTAGCATGCCGCGACAGCGTGGACGTGAACCGTATGTGCAGTTGACGGACTTTGAGCGAGGGCGTATAGTGGGCATGCGGGAGGCCGGGTGGACGTACCGCCGAATTGCTCAACACGTGGGGCGTAAGGTCTCCACAGTACATCGATGTTGTCGCCAGTGGTCGGCGGAAGGTGCACGTGCCCGTCGACCTGGGACCGGACCACAGCGACGCACGGATGCACGCCAAGACCGTAGGATCCTACGCAGTGCCGTAGGGGACCGCACCGCCACTTCCCAGCAAATTAGGGACACTGTTGCTCCTGGGGTATCGGCGAGGACCATTCGCAACCGTCTCCATGAAGCTGGGCTACGGTCCCGCACACCGTTAGGCCGTGTCAATAAAGTTTCCCCTTCCTGGGACAATGAATTCACGGTGTTCTTATTTCAATTTCCAGGAGTGTATATACGAAAGAAGCAATGACGGAACAAATTATGGTACAGCAGTGGGATTAAAATTCAGACTGAGTGGAAATCAGTGGTAATATCCAGTGATGATTGACAGGAAGTGTTGAACTGAATGAACAATCTAATGACTACAGAATGCCGATTGAGAGCAACCTGAAGAAAGATGAAAATAATGATGAGTGACGGAATGAGACTTGTGATAAACGTAACGTCAAAATTGGAGACTATAAAGCACATGGAATGAAGAATTTTTATCTTAGAAGTAAGGCAAAACACGACAGATGAATCAAGGACGCCTTAAAAGAAGAGAAAAGCATTCTACCAAAGTCAAAAACGGCATTCCTGGCCAAAAGAAGTCTGTCAGTACCAAATACTAGCCTTAACGTGAGGAATACCTGCCTGACTATGTAAATTTGGAGCTTAGCATTGTGTGAATGTGGGAAAACCATAAAAAAGAAAATCTAAGGGTTTGAGATGTGGTGCTGTATGCTGTAGAAGGATGTTGGAGATTAGCTAGACTGGTAAGACAGGGACGGCCAAGAACGCAGCACGTGAGCAGGGCTCTGGCTCACATGCCGTATCTCTCTCGCCTGGGTGCACACGTCCTACACCGCCACGTCCTGCTGTCCGAGTCTGAAGAGGAGGAAGAGGTGGACTCACCGCACGTAAATGGCAATACAGTCACAATGAATACGACTTGCTTTCATATTTCATATTTCTCAAAAACACAGATCACAAACAATACAAATTTTCAGTAGTACTGCCACGTAATCGTGACTTGTTTATTTTCATAACTGAAAAAACTTCTCACGCACCTGTGTTGACGCAAATATTACATCAAGTTCGCAACCTCATTAAGGAGACGTGGAAACTCTTCTGGGGCAAACCGTAGACCTCCGGGACAGTTTTAACGCAAAATAATTTGTCTTTTAAACGGGAATTAAATTGCAGATCAATCAGTACTATCCGCACATGCACCGCGGCGCTTTCATCTGAAGAGGTAAATGGTCTCGAAAATAGCCCGAAAACAGTTTTAAGATGGCCAGTGTCGTCCAAACGTTTATAAAACTATCCCTGTAGTTCTTTAGAGCCTCAATGACTTACTCAACGCCCGTAAGCTCCGGCAAATGGACGGCGTTCTTCTGAGACTTTGTCTCTTCCACAATGCGATTTTCTTTGTAAATGCATCTCCATCGAATCGAAAGTAAGTTGCATACGTTTACAGAAGTAAGTTGTTTCTCACAACGCAATTTCTTATTGTGTGTAGTCAAGTACACTTAAAATACAAAGTCTGTTGTAATTTTCCATTCCTACTCTTCTTTTTCCTTCATAAATTCAACAATAGTGTGTTTTAACTTGAAAACCCGTTTCAGGCAAGCAACGTACTTCTTAGTAATATATAAAGTCGTCATACTCTTCGTTCCCATCGAAAACTGTCAACTGACATTGGAATAGTGCATGTGACTTCAGAAAATTTACTATTCGTACCACCAATTTCATCAAGTGCTCCATGTCTACAAAATCAGCACGAATTCCTTCTTGATGTGGAAAACAATCCGTCAATCACTACTATCCTTTGTTCTGTTATCGTCAATTAAACCTTTAATTTTTTTATGTTGTGAAGTCGTTCCATAGGAAATTCTTATCCTTCTCTTCTGTGACGTCTACTTATTTTGAAACGCTTGTAACAATAGATCGCTAGACTGCCTCTATTTGTGCAAGCAACCACTGGACCTGAGAACTTCTTTTACACCACGAGAAAAAACAGCGAAGGGTAAACAGTACTGACCCCGCAGTTCTGTCGGAGAAAGTCGCGCCGATCCAAATATGTAGCACAGTAATGCTCTAGGATACGTCACGACGTAGAAGTACTTGTGAGAAGTACCGAGCAATGCGGAGTCAGGCCGGGCATCGGCGTTCACACGGCCCACACATCGGGCTGACATTGACAAAAAGGTGGGACTGGCCGATAAGGCACGAGTTAAGACGTCTCAACTACACCAGTATAACTGTAAACAACAGGTCGTCTGTGACAAATCAGATAAGACGTAAGACCGACAGTATGTGGAAAAGAAACAATACCTGTCTATGTGTGCCGGAAAACGTACGCTAAACATTGAATTGTACAAATATCACATTGAATGCGCAATACAGCCATAACTTTTTAATGAACTAATGTATATAGGGTTAGAAACGCTGCAATGGAGTGAAAACACAAAATTCAACAACAAGAGCTCACCAGAACGGGAATATAATCGTACCAGTAGAACATAAGATCATAAATTCACTTTTAACAACGAAGGACATTTCTCTCACATACATAGATAAAGAGAATGATACTGGAAAACCACACTTTGGAATCACTAGCTACAATTTACAAATCAAATATTGCTATAATCGTTGCCAATTTCCAAATGCACAGACATTCGATCTAGCCAAACTGACACAAATACACAGAAAACACAAGAATAAAGGACGCAGCTGATCTAATAGGGTGAAAGAAAAAAATTGAAATCTAGCAGACTGTTGATGTAATTTTCATCTACACTCAGATATCGAGAGACCAAATTGTGAACATCATAAAAGAGATCTACAGCTATAACTAACTGTATCTGCGATGCACGTATAAGCAATTAGAATAACTCTGAAGTTCTGTTTTACTTTCAACATTAACTTTTACTTACAACGAGGACAATTAGCAGAATCATCAATTAGCAGCCTAATGTACTAATGATTGTTTGACAAAATAGTAATACCGAGATACAAAATTAGAAAGTTGGTACCAACATGTAGGTGATGTAATTCACCAATTACGCGAGTCACCTACCCGCAGGAAATAATTAAAAAATGGTTCAAATGGCTCTGAGCACTATGGGACTTAACATCTGTGGTCATCAGTCCCCTAGAACTTAGAACTACTTAAACCTAACTAACCTAAGGACATCACACACATCCATGCCCGAGGCAGTATTCGAACCTGCGACCGTAGCAGTCGCGCGGTTCCGGACTGAGCGCCTAGAACCGCGAGACCACCGCGGCCGGCAAATAATTACATGTTGGCAGAAAAAATATCCATCTACAAATGTAGCTCATGATTGAGAGAGATACGGATGAAAGTCCAACTTTTTGGACGTCACCATGCATAACGAAAACGATGAGTTCACAACATTGAGGAAGCGAAAAAATTTACAATTTATGGAAGCGAAAAAATTTACAATTTTGCTATATATATATCATTTGAATCGACAGTCACAGTCGTCATAAAAAGTCCATAGTGGCTATACACACAGGAAGTATACAGCTGGAAACACAGTTGTGGACAACCAATCAAATCACCCCATACGCCATAACAAAAGCCAGCTGCAGATACTTACTATGCTGACTCAACAGAACACTGTGAACAAATATGATTACATGGATGAAAGTAACGTAGTTAAGCAAATAGCACTGGAAAATGGCTACTGCATAAAGACATTATAAGAAAAAAAAACAACAACAGAAAACAGAAACGCACAGCCTAAAATCAGTAAACGAGCACACAATATTAAATGCTAGACTAGTAGACATTAAGCAACAAGCGGTACACCAGATGGACAATGCACTAAAAAGACGGGGTTTCAACATCCAATACCAGATTAGCGAAGGAGTTCAAAACTGTGAGAAAACGTTTACCTACAACGAATAAACAAGTGTAATATTTTTACTCATCAAATTGCATGCTGTTTGGAACACAAATTTTTAGTAACTAATTTTATACTTTTTCCCCGATATTTCACCGATACGTATAAACCTGCAGCAAATAATTTCATGTGGCAACAAAGTTAAACTGAAAATTTATTATCTGCAATGCAATTATTTGTTATCGCACCTCACCTTGTTATCTGTAGCTATCGTCGGCTTGCGACAGTTAAAACCAAAGATCATATTCCCTATTCTGAATGCTTGAAACGATGCTTCTCAGTTCAGTTGTTATGACAGGAACGGTTTTATCGTTGTCGGTTTATCCTTAATGTGCACTGTGCAATCATTAACGCTTCGAATCCTCGTAGCAGCACGTAACAGGCAAGAAGAAGGGGAATACGACGATAAATAAGGGTAAAGGGCCAAATACAGAGGGAAATGCATCTCATAAGTTCTATTTCCACTTGTGGTTTAGAATTTAGTCTAAGACGAAATTATAGGTTTCTGGTACCTCCAGATTTCTTGTAGCACTTTCTTGTGCTAGAACCATAGGATCATTAAAAGGCAGAACAATCAGCCATCTTTCTTAATGTCCTAAAAGCTGGGGCGCTTAGCAGCTGATCGCCCAATGCCACAGACCTCGTGGAAACAAGGTGGTGGCTGCTGGGGGGAGGGGGGGGGGGGAGGAGTGGGAGGGGGAAAATCTGCCAGTGCGTTTGCGGCCCACGTCGCAGATTGCTTACACAACACGGGAGCAGCTGCCCACGGAGCGGATAAAAAAGAGAGAAAAAATGCTGGCCACTACAAACGGCGCGCCGCCAGCAAAACACACACATCTCTCGTCGCCATTTCGCTTTCATCGCTCAGGGTTTAAATATTTAACTCCGGGCTAATGTTGCGCTTCCAAAAGAAAGCACACTACAACATTCACCCCGCTGAAACTGATTTCGGATGACGGCCCTCACCTCTCGTTAAGGCTGTGAATGTTGGTTACAGCTACTGACAGATTACACTGAACAGGCATGAGTTTCAATAAGGTAATGCCACTTTGAATTAATGCGATCATTCATAACTGCTGACAATGCACAGTAGCATGTTCCATACAATTAATATTTTTGGACTGACTCAATGGTTTGGGAGAAACCGCTTTTACTGCACGGCGCTTATAGACTGAAATCGAATCGACTACCATCAGTTTACACGAAGCTCCGACGTACTTACCTGAGTTCTACGGTTTCGATGGTATCCTCACAAAGAAATTCACTGTGTGACAGATTGTAATGAGGTTTACAACACATTGTACATCACACAATGTTGATATGGATGTTTTTACTACTAGATATGTGATCAGTTCCTTAGACATTTCGTTTCCTAATAGATGTTAAACATCGGGTATTAAAATTAAATGACATTGTGGTTCGCGAGACTTGACGGCTGTAGCAGTAGACCGAGACGGAAGCAATGCCTACTGAAAATACAGTTTATTTTCTTTGTATTTAGCAGCTGTGTGCCATAGGTCACTGCAGGAGCAAAGAGTTCTTGGGGACTGGAAAAAAAAGTGGAGGTCATTCCCGGTTTCTAGAAAGGTCGTCGAACAGACTTCGAGCAAACAAGGCGGTAGCCGTCGAACTGACGCACAGAACTATAGCCCTATATCGGTGACATCAGCATGTTGCAGGATTTTTGAAAGTGTTTTACGCTTATGACATTTCTGGAGTCCGAAAACATTGTCTCTTTGGATTAACATGGTTTCAGCAAACGATTATCGTATGAAACTCCGTAACTTTGGGTGTACTGCAGGCTCATTCCCGTTCACAATATACAGTGTTAAATAACCTAGATGATATCGTCAGTAGTTCAAAAAGGCTTTTGGTGAACGATAGTGTTGTACACTGAGAGGCTATTAACGCTAGAAAATTGAAGCGAAATGCAGGAAGACTTGTAGAGCAGTGAACCTTGGAAGCTCACTTTAAACATATATAAGGAATAAATAGGCAGAAAGACCTTTTATCATAATAATATTTGTGTGAAGAACAATCACTGTAAGAAGTCACATCCATTAAATACGTAGGGCTATGTGTACAGAGCGATTTGAAGTAGAAGGGCCACATAATACTAAACGCAGTTAACGAAGAGAATCTTGCGAAGAATCCTTGGGAAGTGTAGTCTTTCCACAAAGAGCGGAGCTTACAAAACACTCGTTCTACTAATACTCGAAATATGATTCAAATGGCTCTGAGCACTATGGGATGTAACATCTGAGGTCATCAGAACCATAGAACTACTAAAACCTAACTAACCTAAGGATATCACACACATCCATGCCCGAGGCATGACTCGAACCTGCGACCGTAGCGGTCGCGCGGGTCTACACTGAAGCACCTAGAACCGCTCGGTCACATCGGCCGTCAATGCTCAAATATCGCTCGTCAGTCTGGGATTCGTACGAGACAGGGCTGTTGATGGTAATTAAGAAGATTCAAAGAAGAGCAACTTCTTGCGCTGCAGGTTCATTTGGTAAGCACAAAAGCGTCATGTAGTCCCTCAACCAACTGCTCTGGCAGACGCTGCTGGAGAGGCGCTCTGCATGACGATATAGCTTACTGTTGAAATTCCAGAGCGTACGTTCAGAGATGAGTCAACCGCTATATTGCTCCTTCTACATATATGTCCCGAAGAGGACGGGGAGGTTAAATTAGAGGGATTTGAGATCACACTTTCTCCTCGCGGCCCATTTGCGGTTGGAGCAGGAGAGGCGGTTGTGGTATGTGGCGGTGGACGGAGGGGGGAGGGGGGGCGAAGGGGGTAGTGGTACACCAAGTACAGACGCTGCAATGTGGATTCCATAGTGCAGGTGTACATGTAACTATGTATATTATAAAAAAAAGAGATGTTGCAGCCTAAACATAAATGATGGAAGAGAAATACTGACTCAGACGCATGAGGGTACTGAAATAATTCAATGGCGACAAGTGAAAATGTGCGCCAGACGGAGACTCGAACCCAGGTGTCCTGCTTTTTGCGAGCGGTCGCCTCGGCTATTGGAGCACGCTTCCCACCCTCTTCATAATTCCCTACATGTCAGATATATATTATATTGGTCATCAGTCTACTGACTGGTTTGATGCGGCCCGCCACGAATTCCTTTCCTGTGCTAACCTCTTCATCTCAGAGTAGCACTTGGAACCTACGTCCTCAATTCTTTGCTTGACGTATTCCAATCTCTGTCTTCCTCCACAGTTTTTGCCCTCTACAGCTCCCTCTAGTACCATGGAAGTCATTCCCACATGTCTTAGCGGATGTCCTATCATCCTGTCCCTTCTCCTTATAAGTGTTTTCCACATATTCCTTTCCTATCCGATTCTGCGTAGAACCTCCTCATTCCTTACCTTATCAGTCCACCTAATTTTCAACATTCGTCTATAGCACCACATCTCAAATGCTTCGATTCTCTTCTGTTCCGGTTTTCCCACAGTCCATGTTTCACTACCATACAATGCTGTACTCCAGACGTACATCCTCAGAAATTTCTTCCTCAAATTAAGGCCGGTGTTTGATATTAGTAGACTTCTCTTGGCCAGAAATGCCTTTTTTGCCATAGCGAGTCTGCTTTTGATGTCCTCCTTGCTCCGTCCGCAATTGGTTATTTTACTGCCTAGGTAGCAGAATTCCTTAACTTCATTGACTTCGTGGCCATCAATCCTGATGTTAAGTTTCTCGCTGTTCTCATTTCTACTACTTCTCATTACCTTCGTCTTTCTCCGATTTACTCTCAAACCATACTGTGTACTCATTAGACTGTTCATTCCGTTCAGCAGATCATTTAATTCTTCTTCACTTTCACTCAGGATAGCAATGTCATCAGCGAATCGTATCATTGATATCCTTTCACCTTGTATTTTAATACCACTCCTGAACCTTTCTTTTATGTCCATAATTGCTTCCTCGATGTACAGATTGAAGAGTAAGGGCGAAAGGCTACAGCCTTGTCTTACACCCTTCTTAATACGAGCACTTCGTTCTTGATCGTCCACTCTTATTATTCCCTCTTGGTTGTTGTACATATTGTATATGACCCGTCTCTCCCTATAGCTTACCTCTACTTTTTTCAGAATCTCGAACAGCTTGCACCATTTTATATTGTCGAACGCTTTTTCCAGGTCGACAAATCCTATGAAAGTGTCTTGATTTTTCTTTAGCCTTGCTTCCATTATTAGCCGTAACGCCAGAATTGCCTCTCTCGTCCCTTTACTTTTCCTAAAGCCAAACTGATCGTCACCTAGCGCATTCTCAATTTTCTTTTCCATTCTTCTGTATATTATTCTTGTAAGCAGCTTCGATGCATGAGCTGTTAAGCTGATTGTGCGATAATTCTCGCACTTGTCAGCTCTTGCCGTCTTCGGAATTGTCTGGATGATGCTTTTCCGAAAGTCAGATGGTATGTCGCCAGACTCATATATTCTACACACCAACGTGAATAGTCGTTTTGTTGCCACTTCCCCCAATGATTTTAGAAATTCTGATGGAATGATATCTATCCCTTCTGCCTTATTTGACCGTAAATCCTCCAAAGCTCTTTTAAATTCCGATTCTAATACTGAATCCCCTATCTCTTCTAAATCGACTCCTGTTTCTTCTTCTATCACATCAGACAAATCTTCACCGTCATAGAGGTTTTCAATGTATTCTTTCCACCTATCTGCTCTCTCCTCTGCATTTAACAGTGCAATTCCCGTTGCACTCTTAATGTTACCACCGTTGCTTTTAATGTCACCAATGGTTGTTTTGACTTTCCTGTATGCTGAGTCTGTCCTTCCGAGAATCATATCTTTTTCGATGTCTTCACATTTTTCCTGCAGCCATTTCGTCTTAGCTTCCCTGCACTTCCCATTTGTTTCATTCCTCTGCGACTTGTATTTCTGTATTCCTGATTTTCCCGGAACATGTTTGTACTTCCTCCTTTCATCAATCAACTGAAGTATTTCTTCTGTTACCCATGGTTTCTTCACAGCTACCTTCTTTGTACCTATGTTTTCCTTCCCAACTTCTGTGATGGCCCTTTTTAGAGATGTCCATTCCTCTTCAATTGTACTGCCTACTGCGCAGATATAACACACACCAAACATGCAACATTAGCGCATATGACTTGATGGCATTCCATGATATCTTGAGCGTGGATGCACCCTAGGTGCGACCTCATGCAGGTCTCATCCTAAATCCGGTGAGAAATGAGGATAGTGGACAGGGGGCTCCATGGAAATATGTGCGACTAGAGCGGAAGCGTGCTCAGATAGCCGAAGTCGTTAAAGTGACTGCTCGCGTAAAGTGGGAAATCCGGGTTCGAGTCCTGATCCGACTCACATTTTCATTTGTCGCCACTGAATTACGAGAGACGTTCAATACGTAATGCCAAAAAGCTATTAATATACATAGGCAAACGTCCTAGTCGGTGCTTCACATTTGATGTTTGTTCTGTGCGCCGGTGAAGTTTCGAACCGTTCTGACAGATGGCAGAGCTGTAGTACAGCGTCAAAATGGCATCTACATACGACTCATGTTACAAGTAGCGGGATGTAATTGAATTCTTGTGTGCAGAAAAAGAAACCTTGATGAACGTCCATAAACGTTTGTGTGCAGTACATGGCGATGCTGCAGCTGACAGGAGCACAGTTGGCGACGGGCAAATAATGTTACAGCCTCAGGAAATGCAGAAAAACAGCTCCCTAATCAGCCAAGAGGGTCAAAAATCAATTCAGAAGTATACGTGAAGACTCTGAATAAACTCAAGAAGCGTTTCGGACGTTTTCGATCGGACAAGAATCGAGCAGAAACCTCGCTCCAACACGATAATGCACGTCCACACAAGTCTGAGAATCCGTGAACACATCGCCAAATTGGGTTGGACATCACTGCCCCAGACACCCTACACATCAGATCTGGAATCCTCGGACTTCCATCTCTCTGGGTCGCTTAAAGACTCTCTACAGGAAGACACTTTGAAGATGGCCACAGTGTCAGTCACGCACTGAAAATATGGCTACGCCTACAGGACAAGAACTTTTACCAGCAGGGAATACATGCTTTTCCACAACGTTGCCGGACGGCCATAGAACGTGATGGAGACTACGTAGAAAAATAGGTCATGGCTGATGTATATTGTCACCAATTTCTGACTCTTAACAATAAATAAGTTGTGAGTAAAAACACGTGGGGCGTCACTTATTTAACGATCCTCGTATTTCAGTACTCTCATGCGGCTGACGTCGGTACTCGTATTTCTCTGTCATCATGTACATGTACGGTCATTGAATCATGAAAGCGTGGCGTTTGTTCTTTAGGGAAAAGGACAGACACCACACCCATATAATAGTTATTAACACATAGACCTTAGCCATCATCGCGCACCAAGAACGGTAAAGGATCACCTTTACTGCCATTAATCCTATAGCGAAGTTCATATGCCAACCACAACCTGCTCATTAAAACAGTACCTACGCGATGGTGTTGCTTCGCAAAGACACAACTGTGCCACGTGGAAGTCGCTCATACGAAAGTGTGAGGCCGCCGGGAAACCTGCTTTAAGGAACATCCTGGAATGAATCGAAAACATAGCACAGTGTCTTGTACGAAGTCTTCAAGGGTTGTCAGCCGAGTACCATCGTCGTCTCGTAGCAACGTTTCGATGGAATGCGTCTCCATCATCTTCGCCTGGAGATGATGGAGACGCATTCCATCGAAACGTTGCTACGAGACGACGATGCTACTCGGCTGACAATCCGTGAAGACTTCATATATGAAATTCGCCGAGAAAGCCTGCACTCGCATATAGCACAGTGTCCTTCCTAGTATAAAGTGATTTTAATTTGTCCTGCACAAGTTAGCATGTCAGTAAAATCGTTCTTTACATTTTGTGGTAATATGCTTAATGGCGGATACAGTATCTGACACTAACCCTGGGGATTGCGGCTTGCATCGGGTTTAGTCGAAAAATCACAAACAGACCCAATTACAGTAATGGGCAACCGCACCTGTTTGGCTGTGACATACATAAACAGTAACGAATCGTTTGCTGTAAGATTGTCTATCATGCAAGAGAACGAGTTGCTGTGTTGCTCGCCTCCGATGGTACAGAGGAATGTGTGGCGCAAAGTTGCGTTTAGTGATGCGTGCAGATACTGGCTCAGCGTCAGTGAAATCCAGGTGATGCATATGCGGTCTGGTCAGGTAGGGGCTGGGGGGGGGGGGGGGATAGGGGGAGGCAAATAACGATATCTATGCCATGCAGGGCCGACCCAGGGAATCTTGTGTGGGAAACCGTAAACTACAGTAGCGCCTTGAGCAGTGGCGGCCGCTCATCTCAGACTAGGCTTTGTTCAAATCTACTTCAGGACTGCTCGTAGCAACGCGTGAGGACACCGAGCACACGGGTCTCACACCACACAGAATACGTGCTTAATCTTACATCTCATTCAACTCGCCCAGTCTTGCAAATAAATCAGGCTACGAAGCTTGCACTGTCATCAATGCAACCAGATGTTAAGTACGTACTGCGACTTCGCAAACCGGGGGTGAAGCCTAGAGTCGTAGATACTAACTCGCTCCTGTTCTCTGAATTACAACATTAGCACAGTCTGGTGGAAGAGTTCGTGCACGGATGAGTTCTTCTTCTCCGTCCAGAGGGTTCGAACGCACCGTCACGATTGTCGG
Source organism: Schistocerca nitens (assembly GCF_023898315.1). NCBI lineage: Eukaryota > Metazoa > Arthropoda > Insecta > Orthoptera > Acrididae > Schistocerca > Schistocerca nitens. The sequence continues at coordinate 554,219,730 of NC_064614.1, forward strand.
TTACTAAAAAAGGCAGCAATCGGTTGAAAAAGTTGAAAAGTTCAGTACATGTGTGGACGAGCTGCTATCATTTGGTCTACACGTGGATTGACGTTTCCGAATAGGAACAAGCGAGATCATTCCAAATCACGGGGCATCGACTTCACACAAGCAGGCGCGTGATAAAACGCCAACGATCAGTTCCGCAGGATATCATAGTCGTTACTGAAGTCCATCTAACAAAACTGCACCATTAATTCATAGAAACTCTGACAAAATTACTTATTCCCATTGCTGTCGTCACCTAAATTTTTCATAGATAATTTTCACTGTTCAGCAGGACTTGCGATTTTTACTAAGTCTCACGCGATAACAATTACGAAAAACTGGCAGGTGTCAAAGAGCTTTAGAGCATCGAACATATTAGCGAACGCTGCTGAGTGTCCGCCGGCTGCTGAACAAACATACAACCCTGATTAGCTGATACCGCATTCGCAAAACCAACTGGGCAGAGCATTTGTACGCTCATGAAACTGTTGTCACAAATATATTTCAGAACGCGTATTACCAGTGCAATGCAAATTATTTGAATAACACATCTCACAGTACAGTTATAAGCGTCGTTGCTTGCGAGTTACCAAGATAGAAGGAATGAAATGAGTTAGTTAATTCTACAGTTAAGGTGCATGAGATTGATTGTTTTGATGTTGTTCATAATTGTAATTTTATAAAAGAAACTTAAAAATAATTTAATGTATGTGTGTGTGCACTGTCGTTTTTATATGAAATTATCTCCTTTCTATTCGAGGACTCAGACTGACGATATCTTCTGTTCTCTCTCCTACTTTACTTAGCTTGTAACTGCGTTTAGCGATCCCCGCCTTCTGGAGTCTTACAAGGAGACCCCAGTATGGGTGGGATCGGCATTTGGAAACCATCTACGCAGTGGTGGGTCCTCGTTTGCAAATTATTGACGAAACAACTCCCACGCACTAACTACACATAGAGGGCGTTTTTTTCTTTTTAACTTGGGACAACTAAATATATCGAAAACGAAGCTTCATACGTAAAAAAAAGTGTTCTAGGTGGATGGTTAATGTCATTAAAGGGCACATCTGTCTATACTACAACTGGCCACCTCCTAAATCCTGCATGGGCAGGATTAGTTTGATATTTTGAAATGGAAACCCCCATTATTGCATATTCGAAATCTACGCCCAAAAGTATCTACGGTTTACTCATACTATTGTTTTCCATTCGTGGTAGATAACGTTGTAATCGACAAATATCGAGGGTGCCTCTCTCTGCAGTTAAGAACCAACGTATTTAGTTATATATGAGAACAGAGAACTATTATATCCACGTAGTTTGTAACTGGACATCGAAACGGGTATCCATAATGTACTGCAGAACTAAATTTGTAACACCAAAGTAAATTTCCAACATAAATCTCAATCGTTAGAACACAAAGGTTTACCTTTACCTCCGGAATTAAACGTAGAATCAAATGCGTCGTTTATTAACTGCGAAAACAAGCACACTTCATATTTGCCGGTTATAGCGCCATCTACCACGTATGGGAAACAATGGTTTGAGTAAACATACGTATTTTTTGGCATAGAATCCCAATCAGCGTAAAAAAGAGGGGAGGGGGTCCAACTTGGAAATAGAAAGTTTATCCCACCACTCAGGAAGGTTGTTTATGAGATGATGAGTTGTAGCACTTGCTACTGCGCGATGTAAAACATACGATTTCAAATGTGGCTCTTTATAACAGCAGTGGTCAAAGACTACCCATGACTAGCCCAAACTCGGCATTGTGATGATGGAGGTATATGGAAGTTCAAGCTATCAGAATCCAGTACATTAATTTAAGAACTGGTAAACAGAAATCAATATTTGAACTTGCTAGGTAATGTTCCTGAGTTAGTTCAAATATGCCTAACCGAACTGCACTACCGTTTGCAAAGGGAAATAATGATTACCGGTAGAAATACGTATGACGTTTAGATATTCTACTAACTTATGCAGGAACTTGGCTGGCCGGCCGCGGTGGCAGAGCGGTTCTAGGCGCGTCAGTCCGGAACCGCGCGACTATTACGGTGGCAGGTTCGAATCCGGCCTCGGGCATGGATGTGTGTGATGTCCTTAGGCTAGTTAGATTTAAGTAGTTCTAAGTTTTAGGGGACTGATGACGTCAGATGTTGAGTCTCATAGTGATCAGAGCCATTTGAACTTGGTTGTGACCATGGCATTCATGTGCTTTCCACAAGAAAGAAGGGAGCTGGAAAAAAGTAACTAACAGTCAAGGCATTCACCGTAGGAAAATGGTTATAAGGACAGTAGGAACTCGCAGAGAGGCCACTTGTCTCTGTGGAGTAACAACAATGGTAAACGGAATTTTGACAGGTAGGTGGAGATTGTGGGCCTCCTAGAATGGTTGACATCAGAGATACAGATCCACGAAGCAGTGAGCTAAATAAACAAGAGAACTACGCATGTAGCAACTGACTAGATGATAACTTTTTCCATGGATTCTGAAGAGCTCAGAGAAACCCTGATAAAAGAGGGGAGGGAGAAACTGGCAATCGAGGGAATCCAAGTGTGAGCTAAAATGCGTAGAGAAACACAGAAGCATCTACTGCACAAAATTAATCTGGGAGTCAAAGTGTTGATAAAGTGTCGCCGCCAATTAAGAACGCATGAATACCTACACAGTAAATTTTCAGTGTTTACTGCAGATCTTTCCGCATAAGGAGAATAATTCATGCCACCTTTCCAGAATGAGATTTTCACTCTGCAGCGGAGTGTGCGCTGATATCAAACTTCCTGGCAGATTAAAACTGTGTGCCGGACCGAGACTCGAACTCGGGACCTTTGCCTTTCGTGGGCAAGTGCTCTACCAACTGAGCTACCCAAGCACGACTCACGCCCCGTCCTCACAGCTTTACCTCTGCCAGTATCTCGTCTCCTACTTTCCAAAAGCTCTCCTGCGAACCTTGCAGCACCAGCACTCCTGAAAGAAAGGATATTGCGGAGACATGGCTTAGCCACAGCCTGGGGGACATTTCCAGAAGGAGATTTTCACTCTGGAGCGGAGTGTGCGCTGATATGAAAGTTCCTGGCAGATTAAAATTGTGTGCCGGACCGAGACTCGAACTCTGGGCCTTTGCCTTTCGCGGGCAAGGGCTCTACCAACTGAGAGGCAAAGGTCACGAGTTCGAGTCTCGGTCCAGCACACAGTTTTAATCTGCCAGGAACTTTCATATCAGCGCACACTACGCTCCAGAGTGAAAATCTCATTCTGGAAACATCCCAAGGCTTTGGCTAAGCCATGTCTCCGCAATATCCTTTCTTTCAGGAGTGCTGGTGCTGCAAGGTTCGCAGGAGAGCTTTTGGAAAGTAGGAGACGAGATACTGGCAGAGGTAAAGCTGTGAGGACGGGGCGTGAGTCGTGCTTGGGTAGCTCAGTTGGTAGAGCACTTGCCCGCGAAAGGCAAAGGTCCCGAGTTCGAGTCTCGGTCCGGCACACAGTTTTAATCTGCCAGGAAGTTTCATGCCAACTGTGATTAAATTGGTACTATTAGAATCAAAAGATCGTGGAGTCAGCATCACATTTCTAACTGTAAGAAGTTTCGAGAATAATAGCTAAATGAATACCTAGAAGGGTAATTCGAGAATAATAGCTAAATGAATATCTCGAAGGATAAAGATTTGACTTTCTGTGATATTATAGCAAATTTTCTTGTTGTAATCTTCTTTCAAATGGGTACGTATAATTTGTTTCTTAATTAATGCAATAATTCCACGTTACTTGATACGTGGACAATATAATAACCGCATGTCCTAATCAATTCTTTTCTTAACGCGAGTTAAATTTTGAGTGTAATGTGGAGGGAAGATATCCGTTGTTTGCGTCTTCCTCTCGATGTTAATTGGCCAGAGCAAGAAATAATGTCGTGTCACAGTGGCCACAAGACAACAATGCGCTGAGAGTGAATATGGAGCATGCGTAGCGCTCTAAAGGAAGGTTTATATTTCTGAAGCTTCTTTTTCTTGTTCTTCCCAACGAGGATAAGGCCTTTGTGATCAATTCTGGCTTCGTAGGATTTACTCCCGTCTCTTGTCTGGTCATCCCACACTTTTTCCTCTGACTGTCTTTTATCTACTTGCTGCTTTAAGTAGCCTTCTTTCATTCATATGTTATAGATCCCCTTTCTATGTCGTTTGCAACTCTTCTCTAATCTCTTCATTCCTATGGCTCTGAGCACTATGGGACTTAACATCTGAAGTCATCAGTCCCCTAGAACTTAGAACTACTTAAACCTAACTAACCTAAGGACATCACACACATCCATGCCCGAGGCAGGATTCGAACCTGCGACCGTGGCAGCAGCGCAGTTCCGGACTGAAGCGCCTAGAACCGCTTTGCCATAACGTCCGGCCTCGTCATTCCTAAAATGGAACTCGCTTAGAACATCCTTTCACAGTCCCTAGTAATTTTATTTCCGCTATTTGTAGACGGCTTTTATCTCTCTTTCATTATGCATGACTCACTTTCATAAATCAACAAAGAGACAGCCACTATATTATAGAACCCGGACTGGGTGTCCATCATGGTATTATTTCTTTATCCTCTTCTTATGGTGTCTTTTATCATTCTGGACTTATCTATGTTAATATATACCTCTCCGTCGCTAAAAGATATCTAAGGAATCTAAAGTTAAAGACTTACTCAATTAGTTGATTATTGATCATATTTTTGCCTCTTGGGGCATTTCTTCCGTAAAAAGTCATCGCATTTGCTTTTTTTACGAAAATAGTTAGAGTAGATTGAGCAGAGCACAGCTGCAACTTATTTAATGATCTTTGCAATCCATCTTCTGCCTACATTAATACATTGTGTTGTAAGGGTACTTTGAAACACGTGAGTGGTGCCGTATAAATATACTGGGTGATCAAAAGGTCAGTATAAATTTGAAAACTGAATAAATCACGGAATAATGTAGATAGAGAGGTACAAATTGACACACATGCTTGGAATGATATGCGGTTTTATTAGAACCGAAAAAATACAAAAGTTCAAAAAAGTCTGACAGATGGCACTTCATCTGATCAGAATAGCAACAATTAGCATAACAAAGTAATACAAAGCAAAGATGATGTTCTTTACACGAAATGCTCAATATGTCCACCATCATTCCTCAACAATAGCTGTAGTCGAGGAATAATGTCGTGAACAGCACTGTAAAGCATGTCCGGAGTTATGCTGAGGCATTGGCGTCGGATGTTGTCTTTCAGCATCCCTAGAGATGTCGGTCGGTCACGATACACTTGTGACTTCAGGTAACCCCAAAGCCAATAATCGCACAGACTGAGGTCTGAGGACCTGGGAGGCCAAGCATGACGAAAGTGGCGGCTGAGCACACGATCATCACCAAACGACGCGCGCAAGAGATCTTTCACGCTCAATCTGTCGGACATTTTATGAACTTTGTTTTTTTCGGTTCTAACAAAACCCCATGTCATTCCAAGCATGTGTGTCAATTTTTACCTCTCTATCTACATTATTCCGTGGTTTATTAAGTTTTCAAATTTATACGGACTTTCAATCACCCTATATATTAAACAGCCTAGGAGAAAGACTACATCCTTCTTGATTTGTAGTAAATACCTGCTACTCTCTTCCTTTTTTGCAGAAGTGTCTGTTCGAATACAGGATCTTTATTGCTGATATAAATTACTTAGGTTATCCATGTCTTTCTAGAATTTCCGGTAGTATCGTCCTATTTACCTTGTCGAACATCTTTTCAAAATCTACGAATGCAATGTGTGTAAAAAGATTGTATTCTCTTCATACGCCAGTATTCTATTTATTGTGTCTATATTACCTGAGGTAGATCTTCCTTTTCGAAACTCGTTTTTAACTTCAGATAACTGAACCTCTATATGGGGCGCAAACGAGCATTACCTATCTAAGATAAGAAAGACGACGCACCACAGGCAAACAAATTATTACAATCTGAAAAACATTGCATGATTTATTCAAGAGAAAGAGCTTCACAAATTGTGCAAGTCAATAAAGCAATGGTCCACCAGTGGCCCTTATGCAAGCTGTCACTCGGCTTGGCTTGACAGAGTCGTTGGATGGTCTTCTGGGAGATCTGTCCAATTGGCGGGTTAGATCGTTAAAATTCCAAGCTGTTGGGAGGGCTCTGCCCAGAATACGGCTTGGCAAGCACGAAGATAAGCAACAGAAACTCTCGCCGTGTTCAGATGGACGTCATCTTGCTGAAATATGAACCCAGGACAGTGACTTCCCATGAAGGGCAACAAAACGGGGCGTAGATTATTGGCGACGTACCGATGTGCTAAAAGGGTGCCGCGAATGACAATCTAAGGCGTCCTGCAGTGAAATGAATTTTCACTCCAGACCATTGATTCACATTGTAGGGAGGTATGGCGGGCGACAGCCAGGTTGGTATCCCACTGCTGTCTGGATCGTCTCGAAATACGTCTTCATTGGTCTTCATGACTCTGCTCGAAGCAGGACTCTTCACGCAAGACAATTCTATTCCACTCGATTAGATTTCATGCTGAAGGCGTTTTTGGAGGCGCCCCAAAACGGGGTGGGATACTAAACTGACGCTGTCATACGGCTCTACAGTCAGGAGTGATGGTCTGCAGTGCTATCTCTTTTCATAGCAAGACGTCTTTAGTTCTCTTCCGCGACATCATTACAATACAATGGTATGTGACGATATTGTACCTCCGTTTTATTACTCTTCCTGAGCGTACATTTCAGCAAAGTAATACCCGCCCGCACATGTCGATAGTCTACTGCTGGACTTCATGCTTGTCAAACCTTAACTTTTCCAGCAACGTCGCGGATGTCTCAGCATGCGGGCAGAGCCCTCCAACTAACTCGGGATCTTGAAATCGTCTTTAGTCAGAGGGAGAGATCTCTTACCTTATAATGCTGTAGTAGTTCTATCTGAAATTATTGATCTTCTTTCCCCTCTTTGACCTTTGTGCTCTTTCTTTTCCACCTCAAACAAAGAATTATTTTACTAACAAACAGAAAACGATCTGTATGTCACGTCCCCTGTAGAATGGCGTATCTTATCGATTCTCTGGTTTTCTCATTGACTATTGTGGCCTACTAGTAATCTCAGCCCTCTGGAATTCGAAGTATATCTTTTTTGCGGAAAGATATATGTTTCTACTTTTAATTTGTTATATTTACAGAATTTTATGTATTATTCCATTGCTGATAAGATGTGCTTCTCCATATTTCCCTACCACATTTCCTTTTTCGTATTCCCTACTCTTTCATTTATACCTCCTGCCTGAATTAATGCTTCTGCTTTATTCGTTCGGTCTCTTTCTGCCTGTAGTGTATGATGCAAGTCATCCGTATGTTCCTCCCCATTTTCAAGCCTAAATAAGTATTGTTGATGCCGCAGATACTGGGCTGCGTCCTCAGGGTTATGTGTTGAAATTGGCAACTGCAGGGAAAGCGCTGTGCACAATACGGTGAAGCTTATTTCGCGCAGTGTAATGTACCTGACAGATTGTAAAAACACAGATTAGAGTCTTGTGGAGAGGTTTCGTCTTCATTCAGATCAAGTAATAGAGGCGATATGATGGAGAAAAACCCCAGTCAGAAGCGGTCAATAAAGAGCGATAAACCATAATCGACAGTGGGAGGAGGAGGAGGATATTAGTGTTTAACGTCCCGTCGACAACGAGGTCATTAGAGACGGAGCGCAAGCTCGGGTGAGGGAATGATGGGGGGAGGAAATCGGCCGTGCCCTTTCAAAGGAACCATCCCGGCATTTGCCTGAAGCGATTTAGGGAAATCACGGAAAACCTAAATCAGGATGACCGGAGAAATCGATAGTGTGTGGTCAGAAAGGAGTATCGACCATGACAAACCAAGACTGACGAGACGAGTGTGGATAGAAAGGAAACGAGTGACTATTTTGCCACAAGAGGTTAGCACGGCAAACTATAAGAGCCGCTGGACGAAGATACTGATGGTAAGCCGACAATCTCAGTACAGCGTTAGATCAAAACAAAATTATCCTGGTGTATTTTTTTTATATCTTTATTCTTCAAATACATGATACATAATAACCCACCACCTAATACATTAGTGGGTCCTAATTTATACGTGTATTGCAATTACAATTACTGCAGCTTATCTAAGTTCTAGGAATGTAGTGTTGTTCCTGTGTAACCTCCCCGCAAAAATGAAAGATAATATTCAAATGTAAATGGGCATAGAGCTAAGTGTAACCTCCCCGGAGAAATAAAAATGAAAATATTTTAAATGTTAATGGGAATAGAGACAAATGTTACCTCCCCGTAATTATTTTTAAATGATATGAATTGAATAAGAATTGCAAACAGTGCCAAATGTTAGCTTCCCACAATAATAAAAGTCAATGACAATAAAAAGTGTGCAAAAATATTAAGTCCCCACAAAATTAACGTTAAGATTAACCTGATAAATTGATTCTGGGAGGAAAAGCAAAGGAAGTATTGTTTCAAATGTAATAATTATTTTTTTAAAAAAAGATTGTTTTGAGAACAAAATTATTATTGGGGCGATTCTTGAACAAATTAATTACAGTTAAGATACATTACATTATCAGATGTGCGCAATGCTGCTTCATTACCTTATTTAAAAAATATACTTCGTCCTGAACCTTGACCAGAGGCCCATGTCGACGCCCGCCGACTCCTCACACACAACTGCGACTGTCTCTCGCGCGCTACTAGCACAGACGAACTACATGCTCTCGCGACTCGCTACGTACAACTACTCTCTCGCAACTCCACTCTCGCGCTACAGCTCTCCAACTGAACTACATGCTCTCACGCGGTCAAGCGCAGACTAGCCACGATAAATAACTCTCTGGTCAGAGATTCTGTCATGCCTCGCCATCGCTGCTACTGAATACACGTGTTTCATAACCCTCCACTGGGGGGGGGCAAAAATTTGGCAGCGATGGTGAGTCATTTGGACTTGCCATGAGCAACAAATTTTTCTTAACTAATTAACTTTTACAATCACAGAATATTCAGATGTAGAACATGAATTAAATGTGGTGCACATGCACCGAGTACAAAACATTTCAGACAATGACAAAAAAATATATACAATGAGTACAAAACAAGTGACATAAGTGCACACGCACTGAAAAACTCTTTAGCATTTTCACAACAAATAAACATAATGGCAAAAAATCATGTTGATAAGTGACATAAGTGCACATGTACTGCAGTTCAGCAAATCGAAAAAAAATGTATAGGTGATGAATATAAATGATGTTAGCAAAAAATGATTTTCATTACGTTACAAGAATTAGGATAGGAAAGGGAAGGATTGCATCATGGTTGTAGCACCTTAGGTTGCATGCAGCTGCACTGAAAGTCCATATCTTTACACAGAAGTACAACACCAAGTGAGACAATTTGAAGTTCTTTTCCCAGAAGTATTTATCAGCGTAGCCAAAACACTGAAATGTCGTAGTAATATTCCATGTTTTCACTTTGGCAGTACATTAGGTACACCAAACAGTGGGACCATAATAACGTCTCCATCGCTCACGGTGGTGGACAGCATGTCGTGTCAACACCACACTCTTACAAGGCACACCGACGTAGAATTACTGCAAAAACCAAATATAGTGCTCCATGATCAGGAGGATGTACAGGACAAATGGATATTGCAGTAATTCAGGGTAGTGAGGTCAGAAGGTGAAGGACATTAAGTCACATACTAGTCTTCATTAGGAATTACATTAGTAGTTTGCGGCATTCATAGCCCAGTTATTGAACATTTCTGTACCATGTATGTAGTATTACAGAAAAATGTTCATTAATTCTTTTAAATAGAATATTTGCACCCACTCACTAATTACAAATCATCAGAAGTCATTACTTAAAACAGGAGGTAGTCAATTAGAATGTTGATACTCTATCATTGGTCATAGAGTCATCATTTCTCAGTTACAAAGCATTATTCATTAGTAGCATTCATTTTCCAGTTACAAAACATTATTAATTAATCATTTGTCATTTCAATATAGTAATAATCAGTAGCCTCCTTTTCCTAGTTACAAAGCGTAGTGAATAGCATTCATTTTCTAGTTACAAAGCAAAATTAGTAGCATTCGTTTCCTATTTACAAAGCATTATTAAATAATTGCATTCTTTTCCCAGTTACAAAGCATAATGAATAGCATTCATTTTCTAGTTACAAAGCATTATTAATTAATCATTTGTCATTTCAATATAGTAATAATCAATAGCCTTCTTTTCCTAATTACAAAGCATTATTAAATAATCGCATTCTTTTCCCAGTTACAAAGCATAATGAATAGCATTCATTTTCTAGTTACAAAGCATAATTAGTAGCATTCTTTTCCTAGTTACAAAGCATTAAATAATCGCATTCTTTTCCTAGTTACAAAGCATAATAAATAGCATTCATTTTCTAGTTACAAAGCATTAAATAATCGCATTCTTTTCCCAGTTACAAAGCATAATAATAGCATTCATTTTCTACTTACAAAGCATTATTAATTAATCATTTGTCATTTCAATATAGTAATAATCAGTAGCCTTCTTTTCCTAATTACAAAGCATTATTAAATAATTGCATTCTTTTCTCAGTTACAAAGCATAATGAATAGCATTCATTTTCTAGTTACAAAGCATAATTAGTAGCATTCTTTTCCTATTTACAAAGCATTATTAAATAATCGCATTCTTTTCCCAGTTACAAAGCATAATGAATAGCGTTCATTTTCTAGTTACAAAGCATAATTAGTAGCATTCTTTTCCTAGTTACAAAGCATTAAATAATCGCATTCTTTTCTCAGTTACAAAGCATAATGAATAGCATTCATTTTCTAGTTACAAAGCATAATTAGTAGCATTCTTTTCCTATTTACAAAGCATTATTAAATAATCGCATTCTTTTCCCAGTTACAAAGCATAATGAATAGCGTTCATTTTCTAGTTACAAAGCATAATCAGTAGCATTCTCTTCCTAGTTACAAAGCATTAAATAATCGCATTCTTTTCTCAGTTACAAAGCATAATGAATAGCATTCATTTTCTAGTTACAAAGCATAATTAGTAGCATTCTTTTCCTATTTACAAAGCATTATTAGTAGCATTCTTTTTAGTTACAAAGCATTGGTTATCTCTATATAGTAATTAGTACTACTCATTCTTCAGGTGACATATTATTCATAGCTGATCAGCATTACTCAGAACTCTCTTAAACTGGTATCATTATTTGGGACTGGTAATACATTTTTTTTGTTAGCAATGCATTGCGTTGGGTAATTATAGAGGAAAGCAAGAGAGAAAAATTTGCTTCTGGGTTGTTGGTGCAAATAAAAATGTGTAACGTCATTCGTCATAAGTCAGCTGTGGCAAGATTATGCAACAAGTAGAGTATATGTAATCACATTCATAGATGACATAGATTTAATGAACCACTGCTTATAGCACATGAATTTCATAAATAATTTTTCCTGCAAAAATATATATAAAAAAATGGATTATTAAGCTGAAAGAAGAAGTGCATTATATGCTGAAAAGTAGTGAATTTCGAATTAACATGTAGTGAAATGTGTATAAAAATGTGTTCCATAGCTGTCCTTTCCAAAACCTTCCGTCATTATACTATGCAATATAACACCTGCTGTCAAAGCGAACCGCAAAATATACTTAAATAACTACATAGCATAAATACATAACTTCAACAATATCCTCATCTGTAAAGAAAAAAAACTTCATTACACATCACTTCATTACCTATATTATCATAACTCCATTATTATCATCGCTTGTAAAGAAAAACTCCATTATCCATAGTAGCATATTCTTCATCATTATTCATCATCATTCATTATCATCTGCAAAAAAATCACTTCATTACTCATTACACAACTATTCCTTATCTCTAGCATATTTCATCACTAAAACTAAGATGTGTAGTTCTGTCTGACAGCCCGCATCAATCGCCTTGTATTCTGAAAGAAAAAATTAGTTAAGACTGCTATTCTACGATGTGTATAGTATATTCTTGTTAATGCTTGTTAATTCTGATCCATTTACTCTTCCTCATAGGGTTTTTGCATCTTCTTTCGTTTATTCCGTATGTGAAATTCCCATTTCTGTTTAATTTATTTCCTTTACACGTTATTCCTTTCTGAAAATGATGAACAAAGATTAATGTCGTGCATTTACATCATATACCCATTAAATAATGACTGGTTTATGGTAACATAATTAAGCATACAGCATAACATGACAGAAAACGTAATTTGTCAAAGACATTGACAGTGTTCAGATGCAAAAAGTGTACACAGAATATCACAATGCAGCAGCAAAAAAAAAAAAAAAAGGTAAAACAGTCACGATCTTGAGATGTCATAGGGCAAAAAAAAAATGTCGAAGTCAACTGGTGTTTGTTATATCTTAATTATTTCACAGTGCATACAAACAAAACATGAAAACAATCGTACATACATAAATAAATGATGACAACTTGCCAAGAAAAAATGCGATAATCATCAATAAGTAGTCATGTGAATATAATTGCATAAGTAGTCATAAAATGTGTAAGTTCATCCGGAAAAATGTGCACGGTCTTATGTGTAACGACAAGAAGAGCGACCTGCTAACCTTACCTTGCCGGGCACTTGCCAAGAAAAAATACGACAATCATCAATAAGTAGTCACATAAATATAATTGCATAAGTGGTTATAAAATGTGTAAGTTCATCTGAAAAAATATGCACGGTCCGATGTGTAACGACAAGAAGAGCGACCTGCTAACCGTACCTTGCCGGGCACTTGCCAAGAAAAAATACGATAATCATCCATAGGTAGTCATGTGAATATAATTGCAGAAATAGTCATAAAATGTGTAAATGGCATCATAGCATGTTAAATCATAAAGTGTCCTCACTCAATAAAGGGTTTACTGTTAGAGACATGGTGGTTGCCTTTACTTTTTCTGGTTCTCAGAGTTTCGACGTGTACAACATTGGGGTGAGGAATGCTGCGAATCCGATATGGACCTGCGTATAGAAGTTCAAATTTGCTGCACTTACCTTTTATTCTGCTGGATAAATAGTGTGTACGTACTAATATCTTCTGTCCAATGTGAAAGTCTCGGCGTATACAAACCTGTTTTTGCTGTCTTCTCCGGCGCTCTGCGGCACGTTTGATGTTGTTCAGTGCAATGTCAATTATTTCGTGGTGTCGTAATCGACGAGATGTAGGAAATGTTACTAATTCTGTAATTTTGTTTGGTGGTTCAACGTTTTCCAGTATAACAGGCGGAGATAGCATAGTGGATTCATTTGGAATCGAATTAATTACATCTTGGAATGAGAGTATGTGTGTATCCCAATCAATATGTCTTTTGTGGCAGTATATTCTACACAGTTTACCAATTTCTTTCATTAATCGTTCACAGGGGTTCGAAGAAGCATGATACTTGGATATATAGATCGGAGAAATGTTTCTAGCTCGTAACATGCGTGTCCATATAGCAGATCGAAACTGTGATCCATTGTCGGAAATTACTTTCAACACATGCCCTACATGAAATAGAAAATGTTTTACAAATGCTTTCGAAACGGTTTTAGCAGTAGCTTTGCGTAACGGAGTGAAAGTAACAAATTTTGAAGTGAGTTCGACAGCTACAAAGATGTAGCAAAAACCTCTGTTAGTTCTGGGAATCGGACCAAAAATGTCTACTGCGGCCATATGTCTTAATTTAACAGGTACAATGGGATATAATGGAGGAATATGTGAAGTGGTGTCTGACTTAGCTTTCTGACAGATTTTACATGACGCTAAAACTCGTCGTATACGTTTCTCCATGTTGGCAAAATAACAGTTCTGTCTCAGTATAAGAAAACATTTTCTGGCTCCGTAATGTGCGTAACTTAAATGAGTATACCATATTAATTTGTTAACCAGTTCGTCAGGAATGCATAATAACCAATTGTTGCTGTCAGGATGAGAGCAGCGAAACAGAATGTCATTGCGTACAATGTAATGGTTTCTAATTGTAACATTATTCTTATCTTGCCAAAGGTGTTTAATTTCTTTCCACACGTTGTCTTTATTTTGCTCTTTTGCTATGTCCTGTAATGACGATGAAATAAAATTTTCAAATGCAACTTGTTGAATGTACATGACGCTGAAATTTACTTTGCAGAAGTTGGTCGCGACGTCTTGCTGATTGTTGCTATAACATTTTGTGTGCCGGCAATGTGAACTATTGTAAAATTAAATTCCTGTAAATAAAGTTTCCATCTGCTTAATCTGTCATGAGTGAATTTAGCCGAAAGTAAGAATTGTATCGCTCTGTGATCTGTGTAGACGGTGGTATGTCTGCCATAAAGAAAGTGCCGAAATCTCGTAAAAGCCCATACAACACATAATGTTTCCAGTTCCGTAACGGAGTAATTTCGTTCCGCAGGTGACAGAATGCGGCTTGCAAATGCGATGTTTCTAATTACTGTAGAGCCATCTTCTTCAATTTCCTGAAAAATATGTACCCCTAAAGCGGTGTTGGAACTGTCGGTGGCAATGGAAAAATTTCTGGTAAGATCTGGATGCGATAAAAGTGGTGCATTCAACAAAGCATGTTTCAGGTTCATAAATTCAGAATGTGCTTGCTTATCCCAAGACAAAATAGTGTTTTTACCTGTTAATTGGCATAATCGAGGTGTGTCTTAATTAAGCCCAAAAAACTGCGTAGTTGTTTCTTCGTCGTAGGAACAGTAATGTCACGTAGAGCTTGAAGTTTTTCCGGATCAGGCGCAATGCCTTCTGCTGACATTATGTGTCCAAGAAATTTTATAGAAGTTTTGCCAAAATGCGATTTACTGAGGTTAACTGTGAGTCCTTGTGCACGAAAAGTTTGTAACAGTCGTTCAAGAATCATATTGTGTTCACACCAGTTAGCTTCTGCAATAAGAATGTCGTCTACGTACGTCGTGATTCTGTCTTTAAGTTCTGTCGGAAGTATAGTTTTCAAACCGCGAATAAAGGCTGCAGAAGAAATAGTTAAACAGAATGGTAATTTGCAAAATTGATAACAGTCGCCAAAACAGAGAAATGCTGTGTATTTTCTGCAATTTGGATGAAGCTGAATTTGCCAAAATCCCGATTTCAAATCTAATGTAGAATAAATAGCCGTACCATGAAATTTCTGTAGTAGTTCTTCTAATGTCTGTGGTCGATCTGTTTCATTAATAATTATGTCATTGATGTGACGTGAATCAAGTACGAGGCGAAGTGAGCCATCTTTTTTCTTAACAATATGTAGCGGGTTTATGTACGGACTAACTGCTGGTTCAATAATACCTTGGTCGAGCATATCTTGCAACTCTTTTTTAACTTGTTCTCTGTGGATATATGGAATGGGATAATGCTTAGCTTTAAATGTGTCGTGCTGTTTGACTTGAAATTTATACATAAATCCGGACATAGTACCAGGAATGTTGTCGAAAACTGGAGCCTGCTGTAAAAGAATTTTGTGTAGTTGCGTGCGTTCGTCGTTTGTATTTGCGCTGCTTTGTTTAACTTTATCAGAAATCGTCTGTATTACGTCGTAGTCAGCTTCGTCTGGAGTGTTGTAGTTATGTACGTACGTATCAGTGAACAATGTGGGATTACAGTCTATGTTACGTGATACGGAAATGGCCTCTGTGCGGTTAATTGTTTGTTCTTCCGCAGATAATGAGTGCTGAAATTCTAAAGCAAGTTGTACATTTTCATCCTTTAACATTAAATAAGAATTCTGAAAATCAATAACTGCGTCGTGTTGTACCAGAAAATTAGTACCTAAAATAACGTCTGTTGTCAATAAAGGAACAATCCAAAAATTTGAGTGAAATGTGTGACCTGCAATACAAAATGATAAATGCGTCTGTAATTTAACATCTACTCCTTTACTCGATACTGCTCCTTTCACTTTCGTTTTACCTAATGGTAATGTAGGATACGTATTCTCTTTGTTACACTCGTTGAAAGTTTCT
Organism: Schistocerca nitens; assembly: GCF_023898315.1. Taxonomy (NCBI): domain Eukaryota; kingdom Metazoa; phylum Arthropoda; class Insecta; order Orthoptera; family Acrididae; genus Schistocerca; species Schistocerca nitens. Next base: position 554,235,800 of record NC_064614.1, read on the forward strand.
TCATTTATTACTGACATAGGTGATCCGGAATCGATTACTGCTGAAAATTTCGATGAACCTATTTTAATTTCGATGACAGGATGTGAAATGGTTTTCTGAACAACTGGTCTTTCCTGCAAAAGAGTGTCTCTGATATCGTCAAAAGTAATTACATTTTCGTGAACAATATTCTGTGTGTCTAAAGTATGCTTGTGTTACTGGAAGATGCGACCTGTACAGTATCTAGTCAGATTCTATCTGACGTGTTATTATTATCAGGAGCATTCTGTGGCATTTCTACTATTTGAACTGTTCTATTACTTCTCCCAGACGTATTACGCTCTGGATGATACCTACTGTCGGGTTCATTCATGAGAATAGGTGCTTGTGGATAGTTTTGCTGTTGGTATGACCGACTGTAAGTAGATGTACGCCGAAAATTGTCCTCATTATTTTTACGTCTGTCGTAATAGTCATTCCTATACGGTGCATTGCGATAGGAATTGAAATACTGTGTTTTCTGCACATAGTTAGGTTGCCCTTGTGCATTACATTGTTGGTTACGTATGCTAACCGGTTGACTTTCATGCTGTTGCGTTGGAAAACTTCTATTGTTACCAAAATGTGGTTCCTGTTGCTGATAATTTTGACGATATTGATAATTAGAATTTGGTCTGTTATTAAAGTTCGGTTGGTTGTCATTCCTAAAGCGTCTATTACTTTTACTATTGAAATTACGTGGTTGATCGTAATTACTGTAAGTTTGCTGGCCTTGGTTGTTATATGAAAAATTTTTGTTTACGAAGGAGTAGTCTGATTGCTGCGCTTCTAAAAGTTGCAGCAGATCCCTGAATGCCGAAATATTTTCTTTTTGATGACCCGTTAAAAGAGACACACGTAATGATCGTGGCAATTTAGAAATACATAATTGAATGAGTGCAGATTCACTGTATGGTTCACTTAGGTACTGGTTTTGTTGCACCATGTGCTCAAAAAATTGCTTCACACTGGGAAAATTGGTGTTCTCATAATTTGGCAAACTAATTAGTTGATCTTTAATTCCGCGCTGTGTTGTCTTCGACCAGTACGCTGATAGAAAAGAATTCTGAAATTCTTCTACCGAATAGCATTGCCTCGCGATCGGTCACATACGAGTTGCCGGTTCGCCTTCCAAAAAACTACAAATGAATTCAAGTTTGTGCGTTACAGGCCAAGTCGGTGGAAAAGCAAAGCTAAATTATTGTATCCAATCTAGCGGATGAATCTGTGTTCTGTCATTTTTAAACACTTTAAATTTTCTCACTGACAGAAAATGTTTGTAATCAAAATTATCGTCTCTATATGATGGAACAGGTTCATGATTGAAAGAGAATCTATTTGTCTGTGTCTGTTCTGAATGTAAGTCCTGTACTCTCTGTAGATTACTCAAATTATACGCGCTGCGTGAGTCTGACAAATGTTCGCAAAGTGGCATCTGCTGTGATGTGTTGAACCCAGAAACATTTTTTATCTCTGTTACCTCTTGCTGTAAACATGACAATTTTCTACGTAAGGTGTTATTAGATGAATCGATCTCATTAATTGTCTGCTGTAAATTTTGAAATTCAGGTGTTTGGTTAAATGAAACTGGTGCAGTATCGTCTGATTTGCTGTCATTATTACTTTCAATAACATCAATACGACTGGCCAATTCATCATATTTTTCAGTCAGTATTTTTGCATGCTCATCGTTTTTACTGTCAGAAGTATTAATCTGTTTTTGTAATTTACGTGTGGTTTCGTTCAATTTTTTAACGTCAGCTTTGATGACATCGCAATCCTGTGTTAGTTCTAATTGTTCAAATCTGTCTGTCACTGTCTGAATATCTACTGTGTGTGTATCTGTTTTTGATTTAAGATCAGAAATTTCATCACGTAATTCGGCGTTCAACTGTTTGATGGTATTAATTTCGTCGGATACTGTAGCAATATTGTTGTCTACATATGTTTTTGCCTTCGCAAACATTTTACGTTTGTCTTCTTGTCTCGGAGCAGTGATTGTTTCCATGACTTGACGTTTTACTTTATTTTTGATCCTGAATAAATTTGCAGAAACGCGTATCACTGTTTTGTATGTGCTGATTAAAGCGCTCGTCAATTTGAGTGTTCTGTTGTTCGAATTTCGCGTCTATCTTTGCGTCCATTGTGCGCGAAAGTTCTGCCGTCATTAATTTAAATTCGTCGCGCAATTGTGTAGCTTTTTCAGAGCATTGTTTAGCGACTCCGCTAATTTCCTCTCTAAGTGTTTCTGTTGCAGCTGTTTGCATATCCCTTAATTCTTGCGCAACAGATGTAATTTCTTCGCTACTTTTCTTTGAACAAGCCTCAATTTCCTCGCGTAACTGTTCCTTAGTGTCATGGCACTGCGCGGCAACGGCTCTAATTTGTTCACTAAGCTGCCTGGAATTGTTGTCTAATTTTTCATTTAACTGTTTGTTCTGTTCACTAAGTTGTTTGTGATTGTTGTCTTGTCTTTCATCCGACCGTTTTGAATTGCTGTCTATTTTTTCATTCAACTCTTTGGAAGTGTTGTCTAGTTTTTCATTAAGTTGTTTATTCATTTGTAGCAAAAATGCCATAATTGGATCCGACACAAAATTATCATTTCTATTCTCCGTGTTGTTTAGTGGTGTACCTGGAATTGTCTCGCTTTCCGTAACCATTTGGTTATTCTGAGATTCACAAAAAGGTTTGTCAGTCGGATGTACACTGTCAGACATTATTTCGGAATTAAATAAATCCGTCGTACTTTGTGTATCCTGTTCATTTTCATTAGACAAATTTGTGTGTTCGTCACGTGAATTTAGTAAACCGGTTGTGTTAAGCTGGGCAGCGCTCATTACAATAGAGCGTCCCACGTCATCAATTGTTGTCAAATTAACAGAGGAGACAATTGAGTTCGTTTGCTCATCAGTAGGATGATTGTCAGTAAACGGTGGATTGTCATCATTACACTGCGCGTCACAAGCACCATCAGTGAAGTTGCTTAAGTCGGTAATTTCATTCATTATACCTCGCGATACACTATTCACTGTCTTTCGCGGCATTTTTATAATAGACACAATTATTCACAAATGAAATAAGCGCAATGCAAAAAGCAACAAACACAAATACAACAAAGCAACGAATTGCCGATGATCTGAGGAAAGAAAGTCATAAAATTAGTACAAGCGTTGCGCCAAATGCTAATTATATTAAGTAAATAAGAGCAAATATCTGACTACTTTTCAGAAGATTCTCAAAGAAATACGATCCTGGACCGGATGTCGCCAAGTGTAACCTCCCCGCAAAAATGAAAGATAATATTCAAATGTAAATGGGCATAGAGCTAAGTGTAACCTCCCCGGAGAAATAAAAATGAAAATACACTCCTGGAAATGGAAAAAAGAACACATTGACACCGGTGTGTCAGACCCACCATACTTGCTCCGGACACTGCGAGAGGGCTGTGCAAGCAATGATCACACGCACGGCACAGCGGACACACCAGGAACCGCGGTGTTGGCCGTCGAATGGCGCTAGCTGCGCAGCATTTGTGCACCGCCGCCGTCAGTGTCAGCCAGTTTGCCGTGGCATACGGAGCTCCATCGCAGTCTTTAACACTGGTAGCATGCCGCGACAGCGTGGACGTGAACCGTATGTGCAGTTGACGGACTTTGAGCGAGGGCGTATAGTGGGCATGCGGGAGGCCGGGTGGACGTACCGCCGAATTGCTCAACACGTGGGGCGTGAGGTCTCCACAGTACATCGATGTTGTCGCCAGTGGTCGGCGGAAGGTGCACGTGCCCGTCGACCTGGGACCGGACCGCAGCGACGCACGGATGCACGCCAAGACCGTAGGATCCTACGCAGTGCTGTAGGGGACTGCACCGCCACTTCCCAGCAAATTAGGGACACTGTTGCTCCTGGGGTATCGGCGAGGACCATTCGCAACCGTCTCCATGAAGCTGGGCTACGGTGCCTCACACCGTTAGGCCGTCTTCCGCTCACGCCCCAACATCGTGCAGCCCGCCTCCAGTGGTGTCGCGACAGGCGTGAATGGAGGGACGAATGGAGACGTGTCGTCTTCAGCGATGAGAGTCGCTTCTGCCTTGGTGCCAATGATGGTCGCATGCGTGTTTGGCGCCGTGCAGGTGAGCGCCACAATCAGGACTGCATACGACCGAGGCACACAGGGCCAACACCCGGCATCATGGTGTGGGGAGCGATCTCCTACACTGGCCGTACACCACTGGTGATCGTCGAGGGGACACTGAATAGTGCACGGTACATCCAAACCGTCATCGAACCCATCGTTCTACCATTCCTAGACCGGCAAGGGAACTTGCTGTTCCAACAGGACAATGCACGTCCGCATGTATCCCGTGCCACCCAACGTGCTCTAGAAGGTGTAAGTCAACTACCCTGGCCAGCAAGATCTCCGGATCTGTCCCCCATTGAGCATGTTTGGGACTGGATGAAGCGTCGTCTCACGCGGTCTGCACGTCCAGCACGAACGCTGGTCCAACTGAGGCGCCAGGTGGAAATGGCATGGCAAGCCGTTCCACAGGACTACATCCAGCATCTCTAAGATCGTCTCCATGGGAGAATAGCAGCCTGCATTGCTGCGAAAGGTGGATATACACTGTACTAGTGCCGACATTGTGCATGCTCTGTTGCCTGTGTCTATGTGCCTGTGGTTCTGTCAGTGTGATCATGTGATGTATCTGACCCCAGGAATGTGTCAATAAAGTTTCCCCTTCCTGGGACAATGAATTCACGGTGTTCTTATTTCAATTTCCAGGAGTGTATTTTAAATGTTAATGGGAATAGAGACAAATGTTACCTCCCCGTAATTATTTTTAAATGATATGAATTGAATAAGAATTGCAAACAGTGCCAAATGTTAGCTTCCCACAATAATAAAAGTCAATGACAATAAAAAGTGTGCAAAAATATTAAGTCCCCACAAAATTAACGTTAAGATTAACCTGATAAATTGATTCTGGGAGGAAAAGCAAAGGAAGTATTGTTTCAAATGTAATAATTATTTTTTTTAAAAAAGATTATTTTGAGAACAAAATTATTATTGGGGCGATTCTTGAACAAATTAATTACAGTTAAGATACATTACATTATCAGATGTGCGCAATGCTGCTTCATTACCTTATTTAAAAAATATACCTCGTCCTGAAGCTTGACCAGAGCCCCATGTCGACGCCCGCCGACTCCTCACACACAACTGCGACTGTCTCTCGCGCGCTACTAGCACAGACGAACTACATGCTCTCGCGACTCGCTACGTACGACTAGCCACGATAAATAACTCTCTGGTCAGAGATTCTGTCATGCCTCGCCATCGCTGCTACTGAATACACGTGTTTCACCTGTTTCCACTATGGGGATTACTTGCTATGTCTTTGGGTTACCGGTGTTTTACTTATCTACTATTTATTGCTGATCTACTCTACATGTAGCGTTACAGGTGTGCCAGTGTTTATAAACCTGCATTGTGCCCATCGAGCTAATCCCAGTGGGCATGCCCCTGGCACCGGTTTCGGCCCAGAATAGTGAATCGCTGCAGTACTACGCAAATGGACTCTACTAAATCTTACAGTCATGTCCGGTGAGTGCCTGAATCAGTTAGAATATGCACACTCCCCCTAATCCTAGACGTGGCGGATCCCAGCCGTGAAGCGGCTGGCCAAGTCCACGCCTCGGCGGAACAGGACAGGTGTACGGACTCTAAATCAGGTATGGTTCTTCCTTAGGAATTCCTTTATAACTTTGCTTGATATTTCATTGGCAAGTTTATTCAAGATTTGGAAATGGTCCTATTGCGTGATCAGGTAGTACGTGTCATTAATGGGTAGCTGTTGTCTTAAATGTGCAGCTGCATCGTCGAAGAGGTGGCACTCATACACTACATGGTCCGGGGTGCCTGGTGCGGCCCCACAGTCACACGTTGGTGTAGCTCGCTTCCCAAACCGGCGTAGATATGCCTGGTAGGGCCCACGTCCCGTAAGGAAGTGCAGCAGCTCTCTTGATGGCTTAAAATATTGCAGCTGTAATCGCTCCATGTTGTTGGGCAGTAATTCGTATGTTCTACTACCCGTTTCATCCTTGTCCCACTGTTCCTACCATAGCTCCTCTCCCCTATGTTTAATTTCTAACTTGTTCCCCAAGTGAATCCCCATTAGTTCAATTATTTTGTCCCTCTTCTCCTTTTTTACCCAATACCACTTCGTCTGTTCCCCAATCTTTATATCAAGAAGACAAAGTCCCATTAATAGTGATAATGCTCCCCCTGGAGTTGTCCTATATACCCCTACAGAACGCAGGAGCATATTTCGCTGCACTCTTCTTACGGCCATGGCAGGCATGACCCTTGTGAGCCTGTGACTCCTGACCCGTATCCTACAGTTGATGCCAGAATACTATTATGGCAAAGTTTTATTACTTCCGTTGGCAGGTGGAATCGTTTATGACCAATCCCAATCACATTATTCAGTGTTTCTAGAGATCTTTGCGTCACGGTGTCAATATGTGATGTATTCTCCTCTCATCGACGACTACACCTAAGTATCGGGCCTCATGGTGTAATACGTGGGAACGCTTGAATATATTGATTTATGTTGTTTTCTGATTAAAATCTATGAAAAGACGAAAAACTGGGTTATAATTATTTCACGAGTTGATGTATGGATATTTTTTATGTTTCAGAAAACCATTTGGCCTTCATTAGTGGCTGAAATGATGCTATAATTTGCAAATGAGATGCCAGATGCTTTGTTAAAATGTCATATTGGTGTTTTGCTGATGACCCTTCAAAGGATTCGAGAAGATGGAAAGTAGTTCGTATAGTAAATATGGAGTTGATTGTGAGACCTACAATTGAGTTGTGGATGCTGAAGGAATTATGAATAAGATTTTATATGTATGACCAGTGGAGTCGGATTGCCTGTATCGGCAGATATCTCACAGCAAAATATGCAGCTTACGAGGCGCGGGGTGGAGAAGAGTTTGTACCTTTTTAATTCTGGCGAATTTTGCGTGAGAACTGGACATGCGCTCGACCCCTTCCATACCTACCACCTAATTGAGTGTGTGCACAACGGTAATAAAAGGAATTGATGGTGGACCCCGCTAGTTGGTAAAGTAAGGAGTGCACAGTCACACTAATTTAATAAAAATCAATATGTACTCAGTAAAGAAAAAGGGAATTTTATCATAATAAACGACAGGAAATGGGATTCTGCATCTATCTATGAAATGATATGCGGATTAAAAATTACAATATGATTTATTATACATCAGAACACAGGTACTTCATTGTCTATACAAACAGTAGGCAAAAGGGTAGGTCATACCGAACTATGATGAGAATAAGAGTTGGCTCGAGAACAAGGGGCTCCTACTCTCTGTGAAGCAATAGATTGACCATAATGACTGGAGGTCCTAAAGAATCAAATATTACTCCCCCGACTATAATGCAGTATTCCGATTAGTAGTGAGATCTCAAATGGGATCACATGGAGAAACAAGCAAGGTGGACTCCAGGCAAAGCGAGTGTGCGTGCTGCTGAGGAATTCAGTATAAAAATGATAGGTCCTACAATACCGGAGCCGCAAAATACTTTACCAGTCCTGAAAACTGCAGTTCGTCGTCAGTAGGCAGCGCTCTGATGATGTAGGCACCGACTTACACTGTGCAGAAACTCTGCTACTCGCCCTGTCGGTACAGACGCAAAAATGGATAGTGAGAATCTGGGTCTTAAGTCGCAGAATGAAACTGGAGTGTGACCGCAGTCAAGCTCCACAACTATTCCGAAAAAGTGTTAAAACGTCGCAAGACCACCCGATTCCGACGAAGACCAGATCATGAATCCTCTGTACCCGCGCAATGCAAGAGTGAAGCCTACGTTACTCACTCCACACTACCCTCGGAAAACCGCGAATCAGCATTCAGTGCTGATTCACAATTCCCCAACACTGTCTCAGAACATCACTCGCGCCAACAGCGACCATTCCCTCCAATTTCGAGCAGGCCTTTATGACGTCAACTGGCCTCAGTTTCAGTTGACCAATCATGCCTCTGCTATTTAGCTGGGGGCACTGAACTTGCCGTTTGACAGGCTACGAAAACAATATACCTAGACGACTGACCATCCGGCGCCAGACAGCCGCGCCCAGCAGGGCACGGTCCACAAGTATTCTCAGAACCATTAAGACAATACAGTCAGTCGGCGCCTGCAGTCTTCGTTCCAGATGCGCCGGGACGGTAAACACACAGACTGCGGCGGCACTCAGACGGCTCGCAGGTCGTTTGCACTGCGTGCAATAGGCGAAACTCGACCGTGGTCAGTCGTCCTGCCAGGCGCTGAAGCCCATTGATGTACGACCCTCTCAGTATTCGCTGAAGTGCAACCGCCCTCCCCCCCCCCCCACTCCCATCCCTGGAAACGCAGTGTGCTGCGTCCTCCGGTGTTCGCGTCGCAACAGGCCACCCAGTGAAGTAACAGAGGAAACTAAAAGTGAGACCACATACAGCTGCAACATGCATAGCAGTCCAGTGAAAATCACTTTGAGCTCTCAGTACAAATACTGTCATTAGAATAAACTTATTCGGCCCATTCCCACGGTGAAATGATATAAAACATTAATAAAATTGATGAAAATGATGAAAATGAGAGGCGACATGCAAAAGAAGGCATGGAACCTCCCAAGCTAATGACATAGATGAGTGTCGTCAGTTTTGAATCAGGAGCTTTTCTTCTCCCCTGCACCAATTTTTATTTATTTATTTATTTTTATTTTTTTTTACATGAGAGATATTAACTAGCGTTTGATCTTTGGATTTGCTCGCACTGAAATGTGTTAGTGTATGACTCTCATAATCTGTAAACTGAAGTTGTAGAGACTGTATGAACACTGGATTAACCTTTCATTTTTGTTGTATCTGTATCTGTGAATAAGGTGGTCTTCTTCATTTGGGTGTACAGATAATACTTCGATTTACACTTTATATTTATTAGTTGCATTAGTGTCCACCTCATAGAGAGATAGATCAGAGTATTCTACTTATTTTCAGTGTACTGGCTTTGTAAAACTAAAACCGGTTTTACGAATGTTTCTAGGATGATTACAACTAGTCTGACAAGGGAACCTTCCCATCGCACCCCCCTCACATTTAGTTATAAGTTGGCACAGTGAATAGGCCTTGAAAAACTGAACACAGATCAATCGAGAAAACAGGAATAAGTTGTGTGGAACTACGAAAAAATAAGGAAAATATACAAACTGAGTAGTCCATTCATAGGATAGGCAACATCAAGGTTAATATGAGCTCAGGAGCGCCGTGGTCCCGTGGTTAGCGTGAGCAGCTGCGGAACGAAAGGTCCTTGGTTCAAGTCTTCCCTCGAGTGAAAAGTTTAGTCTTTTATTTTCGCAAAGTTATGATCTGTCCGTTCGTTCATTGACGTCTCTCTTCACTGTAATAAGTTTAGTGTTTGTGTTTTGCGACCGCACCGCAAAACCGTGCGATTAGTAGACGATAGGACGTGCCTCTCCAATGGGAACCGAAAACGTTTCATCGCAAGTTCATTGGTCAACCAATTCCTCCACAGGAAAACACGTCTGATATATTCTATACGACACTGGTGACGGCATGTGCGTCACATGACAGGAATATGTTGCCGACTCACCTAACTTGTACACTTCGCGAATGGGTAAAAAGATTCTTCTACCTTGCCCGATTTAGGTTTTCTTGTCGATGTGATAATCACTCCCAAAAAAGTGATGAAAACATAAGAGTTTGTCACATAAACTGCAACAAATGAATGCAACAGTTGCAGAGTCGCGCAGTTTTCCCTGTGCTCTGTCAAAACATATGTTTTTAACGTTTTCAAATTTTTCCATTTAGGTGTAGCGTTCCCACACTACGGCGCAGTTACCTCGCATCTGACGGACGGACGGACAGATAATAATTGTCTGAAAATAAAAAATTAAAATCTTTAATCTTCACTCGAGGGAAGACTTGAACCATGGATTTTTCGTTGCGCAGCTGCTCACGCTAACCACGGGACCACGGTGGTCCTGGGCTCAAACTATCCTTGATGTTGCCTAGTTTGCGCATGGACTACTCAGTTTGTATATTTTGCTTATTTTTTTCATAGTTCCACACAACTTCTTCCTGTTTTCTCGATTGATCTGTGTTCAGTTTTTCAAGGTCTATCCACTGTGCCAACTTATAACTAAATCTGACGGGGGTGCGATGGGGTGGTTCCCTTTGAGCATCAAATCCACCCAGGAGCTGCTAGGGTCTTAGGCTTTTACCTGAGGCGAATACTCTGCTTTCTCAAGGGGCCCAGATTAATAGTGGTACAACGCCACAGGGGTGTAGGGGCGGGCGGGGCAGGAGGTGAAGGAGTAGGGGGAGGGGTGGACTTCCACCTTCCCCTAACTCCAGCCTAGTTTTTCCGCACGGCTCGTGGTATATACTTGCCACTGGGCGAACAACAGTGTCCACTGCTGCGCCTCTACAATCGTGACAATGCACCAGTTGACTGACCTACATCCGGGGCGGCCTGATGTCAAGCTGCCAGTAGTGTCTCGCGGCTCCAGGAGTGCAACAGTGTACGGGATACCTACATTAAACGCCTGATGAGGCGCAGCTAAGTCAAAAGCTTTCGCTAGCCGTATCTCTCCGGTGACGCGTTGAAAGTCGAGGTACACAGTCCGTACCTGTTAGTCTATCGTAGAAGCCAGACAGTTTTGGACGCCCGTAATGGTAAACATTGTATTCTTGACTTAACTTCGATGACACAAGACAATCTCTGTTAAGTATAAAAGTAAGCACTCTGATGGACATGGTTTAATAATGTTGTCGGGTACCTTCAAATTCGACACGAAGTTTCGTTTAGTGATGAGTATGAACTGAGATGTCGACACTGTGAAACCCTTTAGATACCAACAATCCGTAAGATCAAGTGAGAGGACGCTAATTAGAAACTAGTTGCCTGTAGTCATTTCCCAAAACTGGGCATTCCTCGGAGACATGAAACTTAGTCAGGGTGACATTGCTCACAGATTTGGGTAGTGTTAAAATGCAGCGACCACATAAACATTGTTGATTATCTGGAGTTGTATGAAAATCTGAAGATCAGCGCAGACATTACCGGTCATTTGTGAGAGACGTAAGACTGTCAAAGTGTAGAAGAAATCAGTCAATGGAACAATGGAAGGCAGCGAGAAAACAGTTGCTTTGAGGGGATGGAGATGGCGCCAGTGGAGCCTGTATGTGCCTTTTATCCTGCAACTCTGAGCTGTTCCTGCATATATGTATATGTATTCCTTGTGTTATCAGTTAAACCTGTTACCTAAGTATTTTGCTTAACAGTGACAATCAACCGAGTTTCATTTTATTTTGTGTCACTGTCGTCATGGCTATTAGATCTATTCCGTTGCTAAAGTTCAAGTAGAGAGTTGTGCGCATTAACTGTGCTAATGTACAGAGTTAATATTTAAGTAGTTGACTGATTATTCTTTTATTTATACCTACATAATGCTAGTTTGCTACAAACACACAAATATACACATATGTGATGAATATTTTCCATGTCATTTAGGATTGAATATTTTGATCATTGGATTAGCTTTTTCATTATTCTGAAAGATAGGTAGTTAACAACATGTAAGTTTTAATTTATAATTGCCTAATGCTAAATGACTTGATGGGCTATGTGAACAATGTGAATATAAGTTTATCGTTGCTTAATGATAATTGATTTGAAATCCAGTGTGCCTAATGTTAATTTTAATTGTACTATTGCTTAATGTTGACTGATTTGAAGGCCAATGTGCCTAAAGTAAATTTTTAATTGCATTATTGCTCTGTGTTCTGTGTTCACGCCAGGTCAACCTGTTGAGTATAGCCTGTTCCCTGTCGGCAGCTTTGTAACTGCAGCTACGTGTACCTACCTGGAGCATCCAGCACTCTATTCTGGTCCGGCAGCTAGATTGGAGAGATTGCCTTGTGTGGATGTTTTTGCAGCTATCCAGCACCGAAGTGAGAACACGTATTGCGCGTATTGTAAAGCATTTACAAGAATAAACATATTTTCATATCAAATAATTAGTGTTGCTGTAACTGATTTGAGCGGAAATAGGCGGAAGGGAGGGACTCGTTTCACAATGTGCACTCAGAACTTAAATGTGAAAGGTATGTGCTGAGATTCGATCAGGATAGAGCCAGTGAAAAATGTCGATAGTTCCCAACCGCAAGGTTGGACGAGTAGTACATCTTCGGGTAGTAAGATCTTTGACAGCTAACAGAGCTAGGTGCACACGGTAAAAGTTTGAGTAGTGGTGAGGAGATGCGCAGAGACAGCAGACGTGTTTCGAGTCGGAGCTAGATGCCTGCAGGAGGTAGCCGGGTCGTGACAGCATCAAAGTAAGAATTGGCGCTACGCACATAATAAACTATATATTGAGCGAAACTCGGCACATACCTGGGGAAACTAGAAAGAATAATTAATAAAATAGGTTTTCTTTGGTTAAATAATGTCTAAAAGCTAGATAGAAATCCCATTGTTGATGCAATAAGCGTTTTGTGAAACTTTCTCGTAAATCCATGCTATAGTTTTTTTTTTTTGTTTTTCACATGTGCCTTAAAAGTTTGAACAATAAATATTTTTTAGATAAAATTAGTTTCATCTCACACCTTATGTCGTTTTCCGCATCCTGTGCTTGCATCGAACCTAAAGGTACATTAAAGTAAAGTTCCCATGAGTAAAGCTAATAATTTCATTTATCAGAGTAAAATAATCTATATGCCATTGCACAGTTGGCAAATTATTCAGATCAGGACAGAATTTTTATTAAGTAACAAACAGGGCCAAAATGAGCAAAGTTATCTAGAATGACAATTTCATGCCATTGCACTACGGCTGAGTTGAATATATGTTTTATTATCGGCTAAACGGGAAGGAGTGCAGGAGCTAAGTCCACAGACGCAGTCAGATGCAGGTTGGTGACTTTCATTTATTTTTACCAGTAAACTTTAATGCAGTCAGATGTGTATTTTGAGTATTAATTTTCCAACAATATTTTCATGCAGTCAGATAAAGTTCAGTTCAGTTAAATACGCAATCAGATGCAAGTTTTATTAAAGACTAAAGCAGTCACATGCAGTTCAGTCTAGTTTAAATAGTTTTATTAACAACTCTTTCAAATGTATGACTGCAGGAGCAACACGCCTGCGAGTGAAAATCTTTTGTACAGTCGAAATGCTAAATTAAGCCCCAAAATACATATGTGGTTAGAAAAGCAAGCACATGTATTTATGGTAACCTAGAATTCAAACATCTCTCTCCGTTATTACATACGGGCAATAAGAACAACATTAATTAAATGTGTTCCTGTAATACAAACTCCTCTAGAAGGAGATGTGACAAGCAAAAGAAGCCATGGAGATGACTTCAGCAGGGAAGAGTGTTGTACATAGAGGACAGTGTACCTAGTAACACATGTTTCCTAGTCGGTGTTTCCATCTAGTGACTGATTTCTGAATCACATGAAGACTGTGCAATACATACCGCCATAAACAGTTTACTGCACTTTCTACTGTGTTTTTTGTTGTGAGACAGAGTCTTACAGTGACTAAATTTTAATATATTTTTTAAATCGTTTAATTAAGATTTGGATAGTCAAATAATAATTCATCGGTCGTGCACTATTTTGAACCTGCCACCTTGAACAAGTGATAATAGGAAATAAAATCAGCTTCTTTTAATGTCTCAACATTTTTCCCTGTATTGAGAATGGAAATTTTTGTTACTTTTCAGTAGCTTCTGTTTCAAAGTGTTTTAACTTGTAACTGGTTTTTGATAATACTACTTCTTAATTTGATTTCACTTATTAATTGTTGGTAGGTGGTAGAGTAATAATGTAATACAGACTACTCACAACATTTTCTCGACGGCCACGCTTTTAAATTTCAATAAACTGTTTATCGGTAGGTACATGACCACGGAACAGTTTAATTTTTCGAACAACTTTACTTTTCCGGATTAATTTTTGTAATTTAGGGAAAAGACTGCAGTCACATAATGCAAGTGCTATTATTTCTTAATGGTGAAAGGAAACATATTAAAATTATATTACAGGGCTCAAAAGAGGCGAAGTCTGTAAAGTTTTCTAGGGTACAACACTCCCTTCTACTGTTAGAAACTCTTACAAGATGAGCTTTTCCCTATTACAGGTCAATGCAACACGTAATCACACATTTCCAAGCCAAGTGGTCTAAAAGTTGTTTGTAGGACGAGTTATGGAGACACTTCGCACTAATTGTACAGGTGGTCTCTGAAGAAATTTTCAAACTCCAAGACCGATAGTAAAGCATTTATTTATATAACCGGTTTCGGCAATATGGAATAAACTAATACTTTATAATATCACATCATAATTTTCCTCAGTTCTTAAAGTGTTGTTACACGACGTATATACCATGTGATCAAAAAGTCAGTATAAATTTGAAAACTTAACAAACCACGGAATAATGTAGATAGAGAGGAAAAACTTGACACACATGCTTGGAATGACATGGGGTTTCGTTATTAGAACAAAAAAAAAAACCCATATTTGCTAGACGCGTGAAAGACCTCTTGCGCGCGTCGTTGGTGATCGTGTGCTCAGCCACCACTTTCGTCATGCTTGGCCTCCCAGGTCCACAGACCTCAGTCCGTGCGATTATTGGCTTTGGGGTTACCTGAAGTGTATCGTGATGAACCAACATATCTAGGGATACTGAAAGACAACATCTGACGCCAGTGCCTCACCATAACTCTAGACATGCTTTACAGTGCTGTTCACAACATTATTCCTCGACTACAGCTATTGTGGGGGAATGATGGTGGAAATACTGAGTATTTCCTGTAAAGAACATCATCTTTCCTTTGTCTTACTTTGTTATGATAATTATTGCTATTCTGACCAGGTGAAACGCCATCTGTCGGACATTTTTTGAACGTTTGTATTTTTTTAGTTGTAATAAAACTTAGTTGTAATAAAACCCCATGTCATTTCAAGCATGTGTGTCAATTTGTACCTCTCTATGTACATTATTCCGTGATTTATTCAGTTTTCAAATTTATACTGACTTTTTGATCATCCGGTATATCAGTGTTGCGAAATTCACTGGAAATTGGCATGTCTAACATAAAAGAATGACAGTACTTAAAAAGGTGACGGAGAATCAGCGTGAACATCCTGGATGTTACATAAACTCACCAGATGGCACTATGGTGGTGTAATTCGATAACAGCGTCCTCCATTGGACGAATGCACCGATATATTGTTCCATACAATTTTTTATGCTAAATAAAATCCAATTGTTATTTGCAGTATCTACATGCCAATTCAGAGAACATTATTTCAGAGGATTATCTTAAAAAAAACAGATGTTTATAAAATAACATATTTAAAAATTTTACAATTGTTTACAATTTTAAAATGTTACACTCGGAAGTTGGAAGACATTTGGTTAGATTCTCTGTGTACGTAATAGTAACAGACATGAAGCTTAGCTCTGTTATATCCAAGACTAAATGTATGTAATGTTAACTATCATATGAATAAAATAACACATCAATACGTCTAGTTGATTTTCTCACAACAAATGGAGTTTACATTTATAGTAGTGTCTTTTCCAGTGGAAGATGGTGGTATCATATCATACCAATACAGTGCCATTTGTTGAGCTTAATAAATGCTTAGAATGTTTACGATTATTCTCAGTCAGTTATAAGCTGTTGATGTGTGTAAGCACTCGCAGTCGGCGATTTAGTATTACGTTTGTACATACCATTTCCTTCATGTTTGAGATGACCATCTCGAATGAATTTCACGACACTGACGTGTATATAAGTGGTGTAACACGACTTACAGAACTGAGAAATAAGATGATGTTTATGTTATAATTATTGGCTGTTCCAAATATTGTGGTACACGGAAATATTTGCGGTACACTGTTATATCATGTTTATACGTCGATTTCGCTTCTATTCTGTGGCAGATCTGAAGACAACAACGTAGTCTTCCCGAAACCGATTATCTAAATCTAATAAGTGCTTAACTAACGATGTTGACTTTTGCAAGTTTCTTCAGACTACACGCTACTGCAGATCACCCCCCGCTCCTCCGCCCCCCCCTCCCCCCTATACAACAATATCAGGAATACAGGGCGCTCGGAAATTCTTGTTACAAACTTTTAGGAATTACAGAAGGCAGTGATTAAAAAATATTTTGAATAAGAGCCCAATGTCGCAGATGTATCGTTTCCATTCACGACGATTTCAGTTCAAGTGTGTAACACGCCCACGTCTGCTGAGGGAAAGACAAAAGTCTCGGAGTTGCTTGTCTTCTTGTCCTGGTATACAATAGGGTAGAAAGGTTGTCGTGCACAAAGTATGCTGTATGTGTTTGTTTTGTGGGGGGGAGGGGAAGTAATGTAAACATGTAATGTTTAAGTGTTAAATGATAAATTCAGTGATAAATGGATAATTCGTGACGTTAGCTAATAATTGTACTGTGCCACGCCTAATTCAATTCAAGCAGAAGTGGACGAGTTAAGTTGCATGAGTTAAATATCTGAAGTGAAATCTCTTTAGAACGGAAATCGTAGACTTCCGGTCATGGGTTTCTAATTGAAACTGTTATTGTTGTTGTGGTCTTCAGTCCTGAGACTGATTTCATGCAACTCTCCATGCTACTCTATCCTGTGCAAGGTTCTTCATCTCCCAGTACCTATTGCAACCTACATCCTTCTGAATCTGCTTAGTGTATTCATCTCTTGGTCTCCCTCTACGATTTTTACCCTCCACGCTGCCCTTCAATACTAAATTGGTGATCCCTTGATGCCTCAGAAGATGTTCTACCAACCGATCCCTTCTTGTAGTCAAGTTGTGCAAACTCCTCCTCAATTCTATTCAATACCTCCTCATTAGTTATGAGATTTACCCATCTAATCTTCAGCATTCTTCTGTAGCACCACATTTCGAAAACTTCTATTCTCTTCTTGTCCAAACTATTTATCGTCCACGTTTCACTTCCATACATGGCTACACTCCATACAAATACTTTCAGAAACGACTTCCTGATACTTAAATCTATACTCGATGATAATAAACTTCTTCAGAAACGCTTTCCTTGCCATTGCCAGTCTACATTTTATATCCTCCCTACTTCGATCATCGTCAGTAATTTTGCTCCCCAAATAGAAAAACTCCTTTTCTACTTAAAGTGTCATATTTCCTAATCTAATACCCTCAGCATCACCCGACGTAATTCGACTACATTCCATTATCCTCGTTTTGTTTTTGTTAATGTTCATCTTATATCCTCCTTTCAAGACACTGTCTATTCCGTTCAACTGCTCTTCAAAGTCCTTTTCTGTCTCTGACAGAATGACAATACAAACTATTAGCATGTCTAAAAGTCTTACAAGGGAACCTCCCCATCGCACCCCCCTCAGATTTAGTTATAAGTTGTCACAGTGGATAGGCCTTGAAAAACTGAACACAGATCATTCGAGAAAACAGGAAGAAGTTGTGAGGAACTATGAAAAAAATAAGCAAAATATACAAACTGAGTAGTCCATGTGCAAGATAGGCAACATCAAGGCTGAAATGAGTTTAGGAGCGCCGTGGTCCCGTGGTTAGCGTGAGCAACTGCGGAGCGGGAGGTTCTTGGTTCAATTCTTCCCTCGTGTGAAAATTTTTCTTCCTTTACTTGCGCATAGTTATGATCTGTCCGTTCGTTCTTTGACGTCTCTGTTCACTGTAATAAGTTTAGTGTCTGTTTTGCGACCGCACCGCAAACTTCCAGTTCAGAAAATATTCATTGACCTTGTTATTGAAGTCGCGAGCTATATTTGCTGGCTTCATATTGCCCACGGAATGCATCTCACGTATTTAGTGCACTCCCGTCCAAAGTAGCGAACAGTCAACTGCCAGTCAGGGAGCCTCGTTAGCAGGAATACTCTCTCTTCCGTGCGCTGTTGTCGACTGACGTCGTGTGTTCCGATGTTTGTTCAGGTGCAGCATCCTCATGCTACGGCGCAGTTACCTCGCATCGGACGGACGGACAGATAATAATTGTCTGAAAATAAACTCTTCACTCGAGGGAAGACATGAACCAAGGACCTGTTGTTCCGCAGCTGCTCACGCTAACCACGGGACCACGACGCTACTGAGCTCATGTTATCCTTGATGTTGCCTATCTTGCACATGGACTACTCAGTTTGTATATTTTGCTATTTTTTTCATAGTTCCACACAACTTCTTCCTGTTTTCTCGATTGATCTGTGTTCAGTTTTTCAAGGCCCATCCACTGTGCCAACTTATAACTAAATCTGAGGGGGGTGCGATGGGGAGGTTCCCTTGTTAGAAGTCTGTAAAGGAAATTTCCTAACAGGAAGTATATGATACAGGCACCAGAGGAAATATTCTTTACAGGGAACTGTGGATCTATTTTAACACGCCTCGGGAATAAAACTGAAGAAACGAGGTAAGGGCATTACGATTATTAAACGCCTTGACGGCCCGGACCGTGGATTAAAATCAGCGCCTGGGAAGGCTCCCCCGGGGACGGGGTGAGCCGTGATTCAAGGCCGCCGGCCGCCGCCGTAACGAGCGCCGCCAAATTAGATCAGCCGGTCCGGCATCCCTGCAGGCGCGCCATTTTTACCGGGGGCTGCGGGGCGACAGCGGTGGTGGCGGCGGCGGCGGCGGCGGCATCTGCAGATGCAGCTTCGTCACGGGCGCGTCCGCGTAAAGACCGCCGCGGCAGCGCCAAGTCAGCGGGAACCTTGCGGACGCTACCCGCCTCTGGTCTGCAGCTCCCGTGACGCATAGCGTATTGCACGGGGCGTCCCCAGCCGTCACTGGCACCGCCCCCCCCCCTCCCCCACCCATCCCACCACGAGTGTGCAGGCCATCGGTGATACCATACTGCGCCTACAAGATAACCATACCACACAAAACATTATTCAACCACAGGAGTCCGTTTTTTCTCCTTCCTTTGGCGATTTCGCCTGTTCTAGTCAAAAAGGTCGAGCCATTTCTGCCGTGGACTTCCCCTGTCTGTCACGTCCAACTAAGTCTGTTGTAAAGATTTGGTTTTCGAAATCTATACTCAGACTGAGCCGTGCGTGGCTCGTGTTCATTCCGTTTATTGTAAGTCATCTTCTCTTACCGTACTGCCGCCTCGTTTCCTTATTCCATTTACTGGCGTCACTAACTTCCTGCCTTACCTGCCCGTGAGTGGCAGCAGCAGCGCTTATCGATAAGTGCTCTGTCGTATTATATCTGGAGCGACCGATAGTATTCCGGGCCGTCGTGTGTCTGTTAGTGGGGCGCTGAGTAGCAATTAAGTCGAGATGCAGCAGGAGTGAAGTCGGGGACGGAGCGCCGGTGAGGTGCCGACAGCCAGTGCTCACCGACCACTGGCGGCACACATGAACTGTCTGACGGAAGAAGATTGGAGAGGGTCGACCGTTGGTTGGTCGTCACATCAGGCGACGTGTATTGCGTCTTTTGACCGTTTCTGGGCCTCGTCACTTGGTCATCTTGCTGAACGTGGGTCGGTTCCTTCCTTGTGCAGAGATGTCGTGGCCAATGGGCAAGAGTTACCTCTGCATGGATGGGTCCGAGCGACGGTGTCCAGGTAGCCGTGTCTCCGAATTCCGAACGGACATAGAGTCGGACTGGAGCTGCAGTCAGCGTCGGACAGCCAAGACTCGCCCCACCGTTTCTCACACACGAAACTTGAAATTACAATGAAATGAACTCCCTTAGCTGTTTACAGGCGTTGACATACGTCAACGGGTGCAGATGAAAATGTGTGCCCCGACCGGGACTCGAACCCGGGATCTCCTGCTTACATGGCAGACGCTCTATCCATCGGAGCCACCGAGGACACAGAGGATAGCGCGACTGCAGCGATTTATCTCTAGCACGCCTCCCGCGAAACCCAGATTCTCAACGTATTGTCCCGCACTACATTCGTAGTGCTCCCGCCCATTATACTCAAAACTCGCGGCGCGTTGCCGATTCCCGTAAGAGGTGGGGCACAGTTTGTGCACTCACACAGAAGATGATGGTCAATGGCCGGTGAGCCTGAACTATATTAGTATATACACGTAACTTGAGTTTGAGCGACCTGGGTTGGTCGTTCGGTCGGTCGTCTCATCGGACGACGTGTATATAGTCGCCGACCGCTTGTGAAAACTGTCTGTGGGTAGAATTTATTGGTCCTTGTTGTTCCACAGTGATTGCTTTTACAGTTGTTCGAGTTCTTGTGCAAGTATGTTTACGTGGAACCTTGTGTAGCTTCTGTGATTTCCGCTGAGCAGATGAATGTTGTCTGCGTAATGGAGTAGTCAGTCGGTAGGTTGAAATAGAGCATTTAGGCCTTCAGCAGTGTTTGTTTCAGAATCTGTGGCTTTAATATGTAAATCCTTGCCTGTAAGGTTTCTCTTTAATTATCTTGAATTCTTGATAGGGCCTTCAGCCGTGTTCTGTAAATGTTTATATTAAGGTGGTCTTTAATTATTCTTGAGTAATTGTTTGGGCCTTCAGCCGACAAGATACTTCAAGTTTTCTTAAGATGTTTTTCTGTTGTAGTGTGTAAAAGCTTATCTTTAAAGCCTCTCCTTTATTGTGTAAAGAAAACTTTTTATTGGGCTTTCAGCCGAAGAATTAACTTGAATTTTCCTTAATATGGTCTTTAGACGGAATTTGTAAATGCTTGGCTTTTAAAGTACTTCTTTAGCTGATCTGAAATATTGTCTCGATCTTTAGCCGAGAATATGTTGTAATTTTACTTAAATAAGGCCTTAAATAAGCCGTTACTCTAAATCCTGGTGTTTTAAAAGGAATCATTTAAACTTATTCTGGAGAAGTTGCTTGGGCCCTCAGCCGTGAATTGATCTTTGTTGTTTTAAAGAGAAAACTGTGCATTAGTTCGAGCAATACAGTTGTGTATTCTTGTATAACTAACAGTAATTGACGTTGGCCCCTTTCCACAAATTGATCCGCTCTGTCCTGCGACAACCGGATTTCACAGACGAAAAGATTAACGCATCACGAACGAGCGTTACGGAGACTGGCCACAAATTCATATTCGTGCAGGTATCGACGGAAAATGCGAAATTATAAACTTCGCAGCTGATGGATGAACGAGTGTCGCTGCAGTGTAATTTCACAACGCAGCAAGGGTAGTATCCAGGGGACATATCGATACCACGGTATACTCCGAGGTGATAAGTCATAGGATACCTCCTAATTATCTTATCCGGCCTCCTTTTGCCTGACGTAGTGCAGCATCTCGAAATGGCATGGACTCCACAAGCTGCTGGAAGTCACCCACAGGAACGTTCGCCCATCCTGCAGGAGTGAAGGATCTTATGCTCCAATTGGCCTCCACGTTATGTCCCATAAATGGCTGGTTGGTTCAAATGGCTCTGAGCACTATGGGCCGTAACTTCTGAGGTCATCAGTCCCCTAGAACTTTACTTAAAGCCAATTAACCTAAGGGCATCACACACATCCATGCCCGAGGCAGGATTCGAACCTGCGACCGTAGCGGTCGCGCGGTTCTAGACTGTAGCGCCTAGAACCGCTCGGCCACCCAGGCCGGCTGTCCCATAAATGTTCGATGGGATTCATGTTGAGTGATCTGGGTGGCCAAATCATTCACTCGAATCATTCACAATGTTCTCCAAAACAAAGCGAACACTTCCGGCCTTGTGACATGGTACACAGTGATTCATAAGCATCCCATTCTTCTTTGCGAACATGAAATCCATGAATGGATGAAAATGGTCCTCAGGTACAAAATTAAGGCTTTCGTGGCCACTTGTTGACAAACTGCCTATTGGCTTCAGTCTCGGGTTCTTCGGCCGACGTTCATCTAATGATTTTTCTGACGTTTCACCAGCACGAGTGGCTGGCATTGTCAAAGCTTTACCCTCCATTGCCGGTGGTGAACTGGAGGCGAGCTCGCGGCCGCAGACTATATGTACCTGGCGCGCCAACGTCCGAGGGCTTCTCCGCCGTCATTTCCGGTGCGGTTCTCCTCTTGCTACCTGCGACGGTCGTTCGCTGCAGTACGGGCAGCCAGGATCCGTTTACCCTAAGGCTTTCCTCTTCCTTGTTGAAACTGTTCACGTGTTTTTGTATTTCTGCAGCTTCTCTGAACAAGCGTGTGTGATAGTGCTTCTCTACAGCCAGAACTTCCGTGTCGGCGAATTTTATTACGTGGTCGGTCCCATTCAGTGCGTGCTCTGCCACGGCCGATTTCTCCACCTGCCCCAACCTGCAATGTCGCTTCTGCTCTTTGATCCTGGTGTTTATTGATCGTCCAGTCATTCCGACATAAACTTTTCCGCATGTGCATGGTATACGGTATATTCCCGACCTTGCAAGTGGGTCTCTTTTCTCCTTCGCCGATCTAAGACACTCTTTGATCTTCCTTGTCGGTTTGAAAATCGTCTTTACGCCATGTTTGCGCAATGTGCGGCCGATTCTGTCCGTCACTCTGGGAATGTATGGCAGAAAGGCCATACCCGACATTTCTTTTTCTGGTTCCTTACTTTGCCGAGTGTTGGGCTCTGTTACACTTCTAATGTAATTTGTGGAGTACCCATTGCTCCTCAGAACAGTTTCCAGGTGTTGCATTTTTCGTTTGAGGTGTTGTGGCTCACATATTCGTCCTGCTCTCGTACGAGCGTACTAATCATGCCTCTTCTCTGGCTCGGGTGGTGGTTTGACCGTTTGTGCAGGTATCGGTCCGTATGTGTCGGTTTTCGACACACGCTGTGTCCCAGGTTTTCGCCTTCCCTTGTGACCAGCACATCTAGAAATGGCAGTTTCTTGTCCTTTTCTGCTTCCATGGTAAATGTTATGTTGGCATGGAGGCTGTTCAAGTGTCTTAGGAAGTCACCGAGCTGTTCTTCACCATGGCTCCACACCACGAAAGTATCATCGACGTACCTGTACCACACCTTAGGTTTGCAAGTCGCTGAGTACAGTGCCTGTGCTTCGAATTGTTCCATGAAGAAGTTGGCCACCACTGGACTGAGAGGACTACCCATGGCGACGCCTTCCAACTGTTCGTAGAATTCGCCATTCCACGTGTAATAGCTCGTGGTGAGACATGCATGGAAGAGCTTTTTGATGTCTTGCGGGAACATGGAACCTATGTGCTCCAGAGCGTCACTGAGTAGCACTTTCGTAAATAACGAGACAACAACAAAGCTGACCACGATGTCGTTTGGTGCAAGTTTGTTTATTCAGCTTCTCAATGAAATGTCCTGAGTCCTTAATGTATGTGTCGGTCTTCCCCACGTGTGGCTGGAGCAGAGAGGCCAAGTGTTTTGCCAGTTTATACGTCGGTGAGCCAGGAGCGCTATCGATCGGTCTCAGTGGAACGTTGTTCTTATGGATCTTGGGTAATCCATACAGCCGAGGTGGTAGGGCTTCCGTGTTGCGCAGGTTTCTCTGTATCCGCCGGCAGAGAAAACGCCTTGATTAATAGATTCGTATTCCGAGTGATAGGCTGCGTCGGATCTGAGCTTAGTTTTCGGTACGTCGTCGGATCTAATAGGTCTCGGATCTTTTGCTCATAATCCTCGGTCTTCATTACGACGGTCGCATTCCCCTTATCGGCAGGCAGTAGCAACGTATAAACTGGCAAAACACTTGGCCTCTCTGCTCCAGCCACACGTGGGGAAGACCGACACATACATTAAGGACTCAGGACATTTCATTGAGAAGCTGAATAAACTGAAACTTGCACCAAACGACATCGTAGTCAGCTTTGATGTTGTTTCGTTATTTACGAAAGTGCCACTCAGTGACGCTCTGGAGCACATCGGTTCCATGTTCCCGTAAGACATCAAAAAGCTCTTTCATGCATGTCTCACCACGAGCTATTTCACGTGGAATGGCGATTTCTACTAACAGCTGGAAGGCGTCGCCATGGGTAGTCCTCTCAGTCCAGTGGTGGCTAACTTCTTCATGGAACAATTCGAAGCACAGGCACTGGACTCTGCGACTTGCAAACCTAAGGTGTGGTACAGGTACGTCGATGATACTTTCGTGGTGTGGAGCCATGGTGAAGAACAGCTCGGTGACTTCCTAAGACACTTGAACAGCCTCCACGCCAACATAACATTTACCATGGAAGTAGAAAAGGACAAGAAACTGCCATTTCTAGATGTGCTGGTCACAAGGGAAGGCGACAACCTGGGACACAGCGTGTATCGAAAACCGACACACACGGACCTATACCTGCACAAACTGTCAAACCACCACCCGAGCCAGAGAAGAGGCATGATTAGTACGCTCGTAACGAGAGCAGGACGAATATGTGAGCCGCAACACCTCAAACGAGAAATGCAACACCTGGAAACTGTTCTAAAGGAGCAATGGGTACTCCACAAATTACATTAGAAGTGTAACAGAGCCCAACACTCGGCAAAGTAAGGAACCAGAAAAAGAAATGTCGGGTACGGCCTTTCTGCCATACATTCCCAGAGTGACGGACAGAATCGGCCGCACATTGCGCAAACATGGCGTAAAGACGATTTTCAAACCGACAAGGAAGGTCAAAGAGTGTCTTAGATCGGCGAAGGAGAAAAGAGACCCACTTGCAAGGTCGGGAATATTCCGTATACCATGCACATGCGGAAAAGTTTGTCGGAATGACTGGACGATCAATTAACACCAGGATCAAAGAGCAGAAGCGACATTGCAGGTTGGGGCAGGTGGAGAAATCGGCCGTGGCAGAGCACGCACTGAATGGGACCGACCACGTAATAAAATTCGCCGACACGGAAGTTCTAGCTGTAGAGAAGCACTATCACACACGCTTGTTCAGAGAAGCTGCAGAAATACAAAAACATGCGAACAGTTTCAACAAGAAAGAGGAAAGCCTTAAGGTAAACGGATCCTGGCTGCCCGTACTGCAGCGAACGACCGTCGCAGGTAGCAAGAGAACCGCACCGGAAATGACCGCGGAGAAGCCCTCGGACGTTGGCGCGCCAGGTACATATAGTCTGCGGCCGCGAGCTCGCCTCCAGTTCACCACCGGCAATGGAGGGTAAAGCTTTGACAATGCCAACCACTCGTGCTGGCGAAACGTCAGAAAAATCATTAGATGAACGTCGGCCGAAGAACCCGAGATAGAAGCCAATAGGCGGTCCTCAGGTAGCCGAAAATCGTCAGGGAGGCACTAAGAGCCCTGGATTCATCGTTATAATCTATCTGGCGTGCACGCCCTTTGCACTGACTACCATTGACAATCTCATTGACCAGAGCAGAATGGTCTTCATTGATGAGTCCCATTTCGAACTGAGATCCGATGAAGAGCGATTACGTGCAACTAGGAATAAAGTCCCAAGCATTCAAAAAAGCCAAAAACAATTTACAAAACCAGAATCCTTGACTTGACATAAACCTCTGAGTACAAGATACAATGAACAATCCTGCTGAGTGTGACGTGTAGGACCCATGACATCTGGTACACAAGAATAGAAACTGTACATAAACATTGCCTAACAACTACAAAATGCTCAGTGCCATTTGTCTCAAAATACAGAATTGAATCACTAATTAATGCAAGAAAATGATCCCAAAACATCCCAGGAAGGGAATGGCAACAGGAAAGACAGGGTGTTGGTGGAGTTAGCGGTGAAACTCACAAGGAGGCACAATCTAGGTCCCAGAAGAACACATGACAAGATCAGCTGTGCCAGCTAGGACATCGAGGTTGGCGGGAACAACAGGTGCGGCCACATGGATGGCCACGGCATTGCCAGTGGGAATGACTGGGCTGGCCACAGGAAAGGCTGGGATGGCAGTGAGGGGACCAGTCATGGTCACACCGGTGCTGAACACACAGATAAGACAGCTGGCACCAGCACTGACGTGGCTGCTGAACTGTGGTGGGCCAGTCGGAACAGGGCTGGTGGTGCAAACGCTGACAGTAGGACAGACGTTGTCACATACAGACATAGCAACAACTAGAGGCTGGTTGTCATATAGCTACAATATAGCAGGTCAGCAACTGGAAGCAGTTAATTCTGTGAATTATCTGGGAGTAGGTATTAGGAGTGATTTCAAATGGAATGATCATATAAAGTTGATTGTCGGTAAAGCGGAATCCAGACTGAGATTTATTGGAAGAATCCTAAGGAAATGCAATCCAAAAACGAAGGAAGTAGGTTACAGTACACTTGCTCGCCCACTGCTTGAATATTGCTCACCAGTGTGAGATCCGTACCAGATAGGTTTGATAGAAGAGATAGAGAAGATCCAACGGAGAGCAGCGCGCTTCGTTACAGTATCATTTAGTAATCGCGAAAGCGTTACAGAGATGATAGACAAACTCCAGTGGAAGACTCTGCAGGAGAGATGCTTAGTAGCTCGGTACAGGCTTTTGTTTCCAGAACATACCTTCACCGAGGAGTCAAGCAGTATATTGCTCCCTACCTATATCTCGCGAAGAGACCATGAGGATAAAATCAGAGATTAGAGCCCACACAGAGGCATACTGACAATCTTTCTTTCTACGAACAATACGAGACTGGAATAGAAGGGAGAACCGATAGAGGTACTCAAAGTACCCTCCGCCACACACCGTCAGGTGGCTTGCAGATTATGGATGTAGATGTAGAGATCCTGGACAGTAGTGGGATACCAGTCGGATTGTTGCCCACTATGCTAGCGGACAACGTGGAGTGATGGTTTGGGGTGACATTTCATTTCATAAAAGGGAGCCTTCGGTTGTCATCCGCGACACCCTCACAGCCCCGTTTTGTTGCCTGTCACGACAAGCCATCCTGGACTTAGTGATGGACGAGAATTTCTATTGCTTTTCTCATGGTTGCCAAACCCTATCTTTGCAAGCAAGGTCACCCGATCTCTTCCATAAGAGAAAGTTTGGAGCATTATGGGCAGGGTACTACAATCAGCTCTTGATTTTGACGATCTGACGCGCCAGCTGGACAGAAGTTGGCAGGATATCTCTTAGGACATCCAGAAACTCTGTCAATCACTGTCAACCCGAATAGCTGCTTGCGTAAATGACAGAAGTGGGTTAACGTATTATTGTCCAGTTTGAGAAGCTCGTCCTCCTGAATAAATCATTCCGTTTTCCTGAATTGTTATCATTTTTGTGTCTGTGCATGTACATCTCATGTACCGATTCCGTACCATTCGGGTAATTCCTTCGTGGAGCGCCTTTCTTGTCTGTCTTAGAGTATATTTCCATGCATTCTGTCTACATGTTCCCACCATATATTTGGGTTTAGATTCATTTTCTTGCACACTGAATAAAGTTGTAATCCAGTTTGAATGTATCCATTTCTGGAGTGAATTTCTCTAGTGTACCTTTTAACACTACATAGATATTCCGCAGACTGAGTCTTGCTCATATCTTTTTCATTCGGATCCATAGAGCATAGTGCTGTGTCCTTGTTTCAGCGTAGTTGTAATTGTTCCACAGACTGAGTCAAATTTTTGAATCTTACTATAAATTTCACTGTCGAAATTTCGTCCTATGTAGAAACCGAGACACTGAAAGCGAGTCATCTACTCCAGTATTATACTATTTTATAATTTCAGGTCTTATACACGACTTTCTCAGAAGTCATCGTGCTAATACCAAGTAACACGCTCTCTAGCCTTCTTATCAGCTTCAGTACGGAGACGAAGAGACTCCTTAAGTTTCTTCCGATGTGTCGTATCTAGCTGAAGCCACTCTTTGAAGATCGGGTCTCATAAGGCTACCACTTTACGATTACGTTGAGTGATACACTTTACCCGCTGTTCAAAACAGAATCAAGTTTTATTTGATTGATGTGGAGTAGTAAAGCCGGCCAGTCCGCGCACGAGGAAGTACCAGACTATTTGTCAAACAAGGAACGTATGCATGCAGCCCTATAAACAACGCTGCTCTCAACATGAACGTGAAGAAGAAAGGGTGACATTTGTTCATCCAGTAGCATAAGGCGACCAGAGTCATAGGGTAGCGATATGAACGTACACAGATGCGGCAGTGTCGAGTACACAAGGTAAAAAAGGGCAGTGCATTTGTGGAGCTGTCGTCTGTATTCAGTTGATGGTTGTGGAAAGGTTTGCGACGTTATTATTGCCGCACGCCTGGAATTAACAGACTTTGAACGCGGATTGGTAGTTGGGGCTAGACGCATGGGACATTCTGTTTCGGAAATAGTTGGGGAATTCAGTATTCAGAGATCCACAGGTATCTGGAGTGTACCGATAACACAAAATTTCAGGCATGACCTCTCACTACGGACAACGCAGTGGCCGATGGTATTCACTTAACGACAACAACCGAGAGTAGTGGCTTTTGCATAGAATTGTCAGTACGAAAAGACAAGCAACACTGCGTGAAACAACCATAGAAATCAATGCGAGTCGTACGACGAACGTATTCGCTGACACAGTGTGGCGAAGTTTGGGGTTAATGGGGTATGGCAGGTGGCTACCCACATGAGTGCTTTTGCTAAAAGTATGATATCAGCTGTAGCGCCTCTCCTCAGCTCGTGATCATGTCGATTGGACCCTAGAAAACCATGGCTTCGCAGGTGATTCCCTATTTCAATTGGTACGAGCTGATAGTACGGTACGAGTGTGGTGAAGACCTCACGAAGTCATGGACCCAGGTTGTCAACAAGCCACTGTGCAAGCTGGTGGTGGCTTCACAGTGGTGTTATCTGTGTATAGAAGCGCTGGTCTTGGTGCTTTGGTCCAACTGAATCTAACATTGACTGTAAATGGTTATATTCGGCTACCTGGAGACCATATGGAGCCATTAATGGACTACATGTTCCCAAACAACGATGAAATTTTTATGGATAGCAATGCCTCATATACCTGGACCACAGTTGTTTGTGATTGGTTTGAAGAAGTTTGTGAACAATTCGAGAAAATGTGGTCATCCAGCTCACCCGACATGAATCCACTCCGACATTTATGGGACACAATCGAGAGGTCGGTTCGTGCACAAAGAAACTTCACTGGCAATACATTCGCAGTTATTGACGGCTATAGAGGCATCATGCTTCAAAATAATAATTCTTATGGGACTTCCGACGACTTGTTGAGTTGATGCCACATCGATTTACTGCACTACTCCGGGTAGAAGAATGTCTGACACGATATTAGTAGGTATCCCATGATTTTCTTTACCTCAGTATGTTGCAACAGACATCCTGGTTCAAGTTCACGGTAATCTAAATTACTAAGCTCAAATCATGGTAAGGAAGCACGCCTAGATGTTTACAGTTATCACCCCCGGAATGGCCAGCCGTAGTGTCCGAGTGGTTCTAGGCGCTACAGTCTGGAGCCGCGCGACCGCTACGGTCGCAGGTTTGAATCCTACCTCGGGCGTCGATGTGTGTGATGTCCTTAGGTTAGTTAGATTTAAGTAGTTTTAAGTTCTCGGGGACTGATGACCTCAGAAGTTAAGTCCCATAGTGCTCAGAGCCATTTGAATGGCTCTGAGCACTATGGGACTCAACTGCTGTGGTCATCAGTCACCTAGAACTTAGAACTACTTAAACCTAACTAACCTAAGGACAGCACACACATCCATGCCCGAGGCAGGATTCGAACCTGCGACCGTAGCAGTCGCACGGTTCCTGACTGCGCGCCTAGAACCGCGAGACCACCGCGGCCGGCGAGCCATTTGAACCTGCGGAATGAGCAACATCCTCCACACGTCTCACTGGGCAGTCAATGCATCCATCGCTTTGGATCACTTGAAATGAAGCTAAATCACAATTCGGTGGAGCATACTACACAAACTCAGGCAGCTACTGTGCTGTTTCCTTGTTTTAAGTCCCCCTAAAGTGCTTTATAGATACTATGATGAATGGACTTCTGGGAGGTACCGGACACCAAATATTTATTTCATGTCCACTTGGAAACTCTTTGACGGGACCTGAATTTACTGTAATTAATAATTCCTGTCGGCTTCCTCTCTCACTGTCTCTGTCCCTTGTTTTTGAATTATTTACTCTAGTTTTCATTTCTCAGTAACATTTCTTACAACTTTCAGTCTAACTACTTGTGGAGCATTGACTTCTTACCATGCCACTATCAAGGACTTGTCTTAAGGAAAGAGCATTCAAATCAAGTCAGGTAAAAAATTTCCTTTTTACTGGAAACAGAAATTCAAGTTACTGATAAATTTCGGTATTTTATTGATTCCTACTTCAATCTCTTAAATATAAAGGAACATGAAAGATATCACTTTTGGCAACCTAATGTTTATATTATTTTGAAATACTACTGTGAGATTTCGCTTCAGGAGGGACACAGCGTCTTCAAAAGCGCCTTCGATTTACACAGTGGTAAAGAAAATATGAATATAACAAACTGCATTCCCATCGTTTGGTTGTAGCTGATGTTGAACTTGAACGTTTTCCATCAGTTATTAGACATCAACAAATGCCATTTGGGTGTTTGATAACTTTTGGAGCCCCGATAGGTACTTCTCGAGATGATGATTTGACAAAAGAGATAGCAGCTAATTCTTAACTTCAAATGTAACCAACTTTAGGCAATGGTCCTCCCGAACTATAACATAATCGAGGATTCGAGACTTAGCGATCTATTTCAAATTACCCTTGACCACCCAACGGCGAATTCTCGTAACGAATTTATTAACAGGGAATGCATAACTAGCGTTTTGAAGTTTTCTCAAGATTGGTATATTCGGACGTGTGTAACTGCAGCTCATGTACGTTTATATTCCCATGACTCCACTGCAATATACACTTAAGTGCCCGGCAGAGGTTTATTTGAACCATCGTAAAGGAATTTCTTTCCCGTTCCACTCTCTATCGGAGCGTGAAAGGAAACGAACACTTAAATCATCCCGTATGAGCTCTGACTTCTCTCATCTTATTACGATGGTCATTTCTTCCGATGAAGATTGTCGACAGTAAAATACTTTCTCATTCAGAGGAAATAGTTGGTGACTGAAATTTCGTGAAAAGATTTCGCCACAACGAAAAAGCCTTTGTTTTAATGACTGGCACCCCAACTCGTGTATCATATCCGTATCTCTATCCGCCCTGTTTCGATGTCCTCCGTCAATTCTGTGTGGTAACGATCATATGCTGCAGGGAAATACTCTAGAAATGGACGGATAAGCGTAGTGTAGTTAGTCCCTTTAGTACAGTTACATATTCCAAGTGTTCTGACAAATAACGCAGTTTTTGCCTTCCCCACATTATCTACGTGCTGGTTCCAGTTTAAATTGTCGTAATCTTAACTCTTAGGCATTTAATAGAAGTGACAGCCTTTATGTTTGTGTAAGTTATCGTGTAACCGAAATTTCACGGATTTCTATTAGTACACTTGTGGATGACGCACTATCCTCATTCCGAGTTAATTGTCACTTTCCTAATAAGTGCTCCTATAAATGATTTCATGCATCTGATGCCTGCAAGATCGATACAAGACGTCATTTTACGAAAAGTTCTCAGCCAAAATGGAAACATCTCTAAAAATGCTGCTGTTGTGTCAAAAAATATCACTTCGACCATAGCACTGTGACACTCCTTCGGAGGGAGAGAGGGTGGTGGTGGTTAGTGTTTAACGTCCCGTCGACAACGAGGTCATTAGAGACGGAGCGCAAGCTCGGGTTAGGAAAGGATTGGGAAGGAAATCGGCCGTGCCCTTTCAAAGGAACCATCCCGGCATTTGCCTGAAACGATTTAGGGAAATCACGGAAAACCTAAATCAGGATGGCCGGAGACGGGATTGAACCGTCGTCCTCCCGAATGCGAGTCCGAGGGAGAGAGTTCATAGACATCTTTTTCCTGCTCGTTTTTACCGTAAACAAAAGACCGAAACATATATAAAAGTAGCACTTGGCAGCAGACACAAATGGCAGACGTCAGAACAAGATGGCTGCCGTAGAGAGAGACAGAAGAGGCGGGATCGGACACTTCCGATGGCCGGTTTCAGTAGTAGATGAATGTAGAAATGAAAATAAAGTTAATATGTCATATGATAAAGATAACTCAGTATCGGTTTCGTGCGAAAAGACTTTATTAATGAATGAAAGGGAGACAGAAATGGCGAGTGAAAAGGGAAATATTGGCACTGTTAATGATGTGTATGAGATAAAGGACGTTGATGTGGGGGAAGTTAGGATGAATAAAGAGGAAAGGGAGGTAGAATATGCCACGCAAAAGACGTGTGCACAATTAAAATTAGGTAAAAATGATGTAGAGGAGGACGTTAGTAATCATGACATTATAAGCAGCGCAGATGAAATTATTGTTGATGGAAAGGTGTTTAATGATTGTAATGCAGAAGGGCCTAGTAAGAATTTCGCATGATTACCTGAAAATGACAGCATGGAAGAAAATGAAATGAAAGTTATCGAATTATATGACGATTATACTAAGTATGAAGTTAAGGCTGAAATCGTTCAAAGTGATGCAACAGAAGTGCCTGAGCCTCCAAACGATATGCATTGTGTAGAAAATCAGTCGAAAAACGAAGTGGCTGAGGCATCTAGTGATAATCTGCTCCACTGTCTAAAAGTTGCTTTCCTGCTCGAATCTGATGACGAAAATGAAATCAGTGATAATTCAGGTGATGTAGGGTATATGAATACAGATAAGAATGAATATACTAACTTTGCCTATTGTTCAAAAGTCGCATACTTAACTGAATCTGATGGTGAGGAAGGGAGTAGTGATGACTCGAGTAAAGATGAATTCTCAGGTGTAAACGAAAGTGAATATAATTTTACTGAAAGAGGTTACGAAAAAATTAATGACATCTTTTCGAAACAGAATCCGGAATGTGTAACTGAAACTAAACCGAAAGAGCCGCCGGATGACACTATATTAGGGCAGGCTTTACTTAATGTAATGACAGAAATATATTTACTGAAACTTAAAGAAACTTCAGATATAAATATAGTAGAACATGAATTGTTGAAAATCTGTAAAGATGTAAAGGTCAACAAACCCAAAAAGCCACCTGATATACAACTGAAATCAGTAGGTAATATTTCCTGGAAAGACATTATGGTTGAGCAGGATTTGTTATGGGAAGAACAGGAGGAAAAGGAACAGAGAATTATTAAACAAACTATAATACCTGTAAATGTTTATAACACTGAACTGCAAGTACTTTTAGACACAGGATCCCAAATCAGTGCCATATCGGAATCATTCTTTGATCATATTTCATGTAAACCAGGGTTAGTAACAATGTCTGTTAGTGGAGTGAAAATTATAGGAGCTACTGGTAGGTCCAGCAAGCCCATTCAAAAACAAGTATTGATGGACTTTGAAATAGGAAGCCAAAAATTTGAACATGATTTTTTAGTGGTCCCTGAACTAAGTGCTGAACTGATTCTAGGTATTGATTGGCTAGACAAGGAAAAAGTAATTTTAGATTGTAGTAGTGGAACTGTTAAGATTAATAGGGAAACCGAAACAATAGAAATTAAATTTGAAGGTGACAACCAGGTCCAAGCTGTGAATGTAGAACCCATTTTGTTAAAAATAGAATCTGAAAATGATGGTTTATCCCAACTATTTGAAATATACCATGTGAGAGGTTTATTGCAGGATGATCAAAAAACTGACAGTTTTAGGGAAATTGTTGATGTTATCCAAGAAATATCATGTGAACAGAAAGATGATTTATTTGATATCTTGAATAGTAATAAGAAAGTGTTCTCTGATAAACCAGGTGTCGTAAACAACTTTGAATACCGTATGGATATCCTGGAACATGAACCATTCTTTGTCAGACCATATCCAATACCTATAGCTAAGAAAGAAGCAGTACAAGCTGAAATTGATAAAATGTTGGAGTGGGGGGGGGGGTAATAGAAAGAAGCAATAGTGAATACAATAGTCCACTTATTATAGTCAATAAAAAGGATGGAGGTGTAAGAGTAGTCATTGATGCACGGACATTGAATAAAATTGTCAGGAGAGAAGAAGACAGGCCTGAAAATTTAGATGATTCATTACAAAAGTTCCATAATGTAAAGTACCTAACTAGTTTAGACCTCACTGCTGGATATTGGCAGATCCCATTACACAAAGATTCTAGGAAATATACAGCTTTTTTGTTTGCAGGAAAGGGTTACCAATACAAAGTTGTACCATTTGGTTTAAATACTTCTGTTTCTGTTTTCATTAGGGCTTTGGATTCTGTGTTAGGAAAAGAACTTTGTGCCAGATTGACTGTATATGTGGATGACCTATTGATTGCTACTGATAACTGGAAAGAACATTGTGACCTGTTAAACAAAACCCTTATTGCTCTTCAAACAGGGGGCATGACTTTAAAGTTAAAAAAGTGTGAATTTGTGAGACAAGAAATTAAGATTTTAGGACACATAATAACCACATCTGGGATTGGCAAGGACCCAGAAAAGCTCAATGCTATTGAAAAGGGCCCTCCTCCAAAGAACAGGAAACAGTTGAAAGCGTTTTTAGGTCTGTGTGGGTTTTACCGCAAATTTGTGAAGGGGCAAGCTTTTAACAGCCCACATTTGAATAGCTTGTTAAAGAAAAATAGTGTATATGTTTGGACATCTGAATGTCAGAAAGATTTTGAAAATTTGAAAACTGAGTTAGTAAGGGAAAACATTTTACATCACCCAGTTTTAAGTAAGCCATTCCAGATGATTACAGACAGTAGTGCTTATGGTATTGGTGTTGAAATATTTCAGGAAAACACAGAATCTGGGGAAACAAAACATAATACCATTGCTTTTGCTAGTAGGACTTTAACTAAATATGAGAAAAACTATACTATTTCAGAGAAAGAGGCCTTAGCAATCATTTGGGGATTAAAGAAATTTAGGATTTATTTATGGGGGCATAAAACCATAATTCATACAGACCACAAGGCATTAACCTTTTTAAAAAACTGTCGACTGTTTACCGGCAGGTTGAGTCGATGGGCCCTGTACTTACAACAGTTGATTATGAGATATTATACATTAAAGGTAGTGACAATTATGTAGCTGATGCTGTATCACGGTTGCCTGAGGGTATGAACAACTTACCAAGGGAATGTAATGAAGATGGTAAATTTCATATAAGATATATTAAGGAGGTTCCAGGTAGGAAAAGAATTGAGCAAATTTGTAAAAGTATGAGGTTCCACCAGAATGAGGATGAAATTTGGAAGTCAGTGAAAATTAATTTTAGTAACCCTAATTTCCCACAAATCAGTAGATTTTACAAGATATTTAATGGAGTTTTGTATAGGATAAAGAATACCAGCACTGAAGAATGGAAGGTGTGTTGGCCTAGGCAATTTGAGACTGAAGTGATTATTTTCATCTTGCCTTAGGGCATTGTGGTCCCAAGAAGTGTATTGAAAAGTTAACTGATGTGGTTGCGATTAATGTAGGTGCTACTAAGAAAATTACTGAGAGAATAAGATCTTGTGATGTATGTCAGAGGGCAAAAGTAACAAATAGAGTAAATCAAGGTTTCATGCAGAATACGCTACCAGAGGACACATTAGAATTACTGTCAGTGGATTTGTATGGTCCTTTACCTAAAACCTCAGGTAATTGGTCTTACATTGTTGTAGTGTTGGAAGTATTCTCCAAATTTATTAAATTATATCCAATTAGGAAAGCCACTGCTAAAGCAGTCTTCAGCAAGATGACTGAGTATTTTAACACCATTGGTAAACCTAAAGCAGTTTTGTCTGATAATGGGCCACAGTTTATCTCAAAAATCTGGAAGGAAGGCATGAAGCAACATGATGTTCAAGTTAAATATATTTCAGCTTACCACCCAGCTAGTAACCCTGTCGAAAGATATATGCGTGAATTAGGAAGTTTAGGTAGAACCTACTGTCACCATAACCATAAGGCTTGGGGCAGATTTGTAAATGACTTTGAAAAGACCATGAACACCTTATACCATGAAACCACCGGTTTTACCCCTGAAGAAATTCTGTTGGACCGTAAAAGTAAAAGTATTATTGAAGAGATCTTGCAATTACCACCTATTGTAGGAATTAATCTGCATGAGAAAAAAGAGTTAGTTAAGAAAAGAATGAGAGAGAAAGCGGCCGCTAGATCTAAAAGGCATGATAATAACCTCAAAACAACTAAATTTAAGCTTGGAGATTATGTTTTGGTGAAGACCCATGAAAAATCTAGTGAAATTAATAATGAAATTTCTAAATTCAAATACATTTACAATGGGCCTTTTGAAGTGCAAGGAACTCCACATGCAAATGCTTATTTTCTTGTGTACCCTAGGTCAAGGAAGCCTTTAGGAGTTAGAAATATAGTCGACCTGAAATTGTATGTCCACAGAAACCAATGATGGATAAAATGTAGTAGCCTCAGGGGACATGCACTCTTTGCATTGTCAGGTGCCTGACGAGCACCAGGGACCCGAGTCATTGCCAGCACTACTTCCATTTCTTTTCGTGCTGGCCAACCTTCCTCTTCATCATTCAGTACTTTTACTATCTTCTTTCCTTCTTCTCTATCAGAGTAAACTGAATAGTGTGGAATTAATGTAGAACACTGTGTATTGTTTGTGGATAAGTAAATGAATAATTAAATTAGGCACACTAGAAAATGACTAAGAATAATGAAAGTATAGTGGGTACAGTAAAGAGGAATAGGAACATGCAGTTAAAGTAAATGAATAAATGGTTCTATGCAGAAAGATGCAAGTGTGAATAAAGGTAATGTTTAAATTGAATAATCTAATATGATTATTGTCTAAAGATGGTTGTATAGAAATGGGTAAGAACGGTGATGAAAAATGTTCTGTGTCAAAATTGAGGGGATAAACCTGACTAGTATACATGATATAGATTAGAGAGGTATGTGTCTAGTGCCACCAAAAGTGGGCAGAACTCACAGTAAGATGTAAAATTATTGTTCTGAGCTTGACATATCTGATGACCTAAATGTGTAGTTAAATTTGATACTGACTTTAAAAGAAATATTACTGAGTAAGAAAGTGGGGAGAAAAACCACAAATCGGGGACTCTCAAATAACCCCTGAACATTGTCATTATTCCAAAAATGTCATTTAAAAATTTTTCTTGATTAATGTATATGTTTCCTGATGTTGTCATTTGAAAAGAAATGGTTTTGTTGCCAGTGTCTAATTACTGTTTCAAAGTTGCAGGTTTTATGTTTTGTACCATTAATGCAAATTTTACCAAAGATGTGACATAATGCTGAAAAACTCAAAAGGGATGACAATAAACTGCTCAAAAATATATTGTTGGGCAGCAAAACAAGACAAAACAATAAAAATGCTGTGGTCCTAAAGCTGAGGACTACCCAAATATTCTGTGTGAGCAGTAACCAAAGGACTTGGCATTGTGGGGGCAAGGAGTTGATAAGTGGTCACGAACTGCCAAACCTATAGGATGGGGCAGTGTGTTAATTTAAAAAATGTGTTTTCTTTAGTGTTTTTAATCTAAATTGTGTTTTTGTGCCTAAATATTTATAGATAAAGACTGCCAAACCAATAGTGGGCAGAATGTGTAACATGGACTGCAAGCACTGAGGCAAGCAGTGAAGTAAGTTAGGTTTTTTGATCCATGTGTTATGAACTGATTATTCTTATTGAAGTCAGTGAAAACATGTTATACAATATATATGCATTCTTATTCAAATGGATGTAGATGTTTGTTTTGGACTGTCTTGTTTTAAAAAACACAGCAGTGATGATGAAAGATAGGTTCTGAGTAGGTTAATGTGTTTATGTGTAAGAAACGTTTTGGACTGCTATTAATGAAGAGCAGCTTCAAAGTTAATTGTTTTCAGAAAACCTTGAAAAGTTACTTTGGTATTTAAAGAGTCTGTTAGAAAAAGTTCTCATAGTTGTTTTGTGTAAATATTGATACATATATGGATGCAGACTGAAAATTTCAATATTTCATGAATTGCTGAATCTTGTAAAATGCACTGTGATTATGAGTATGTTTGGGTGTGTGTGAATATTTACTGTCTTTGAAAATATTGAAACACTAATTCCTGTTTTGTCAAGTTAAAATGTTCTGTGCTATTGTATATGTGTTTATTATTATTATTTTTTATTTGAAGGCTATACCTTTTCTACTATTATGAAGCTTATTTTGTGTACTGTTTTGTCTTTTATTTGAACTGTGTGTGTATGAAATGAACATGCTTGAAGGTATCCTGTGTATTGATGAAAATTAGTTTCCTTAAACCAGTGTGAAAATGAAAATTAGTGTAATTGTCTCAATTTTGATAGTGTTTCTGGAAAAAAGTATAAAAATTCTTACTATATATTACTGTATGTTTGTAATATGTATTTTTTTTCCCAACTGAAGTTGGATGGTATAATTTTTTTTCTGTAGCCAACACCACTTAGGTGTTATAGATGTTTCCTTGAAGTATCCCTTACAGGAAACTTCAACGAAACATGGGGCATGTGTAACACCATAGTTCTAATGCTCTACTGATTTATTTTGCTTTTTGTTTATTTAATGTTACTTCGTTGAGCTTCTATAAATGTGTTTGATTGAATAGATAATACAAAATTGTATACTCCTTTCTTTGCACAAACTTTGATGTCATGGTTTGGTTCTATGCAGTGTAGCATATCTCTCGTTTAAATGCTTTGACCCATTTGGAGGGAACAAAACTTACTGTATATGATTGTAATTTTGTGTGAATAATTTTTTGTAGACATGTTAATATGTGCAAATGTTCTGTGTTATTCAATGCGTTTGTTTGCTGTTATGTAAACTGCTGATCCTCACTTAGGAATCTTAGTAATTTTGTGTATAAGAGGTAGGGTGGTTCCCCTCGGGAATGGAACTGTGTAGCGAGCGCAAATTGTGGTTGGCCTAGGAGGAAAAGGTGGAACTGATAGTCAGTCGGGGACGAGCCATAAGTCGGAGATGAGCTACGAGTCCGTGCACTGCCATGTAAAAGACGCATATGGTGCTGGTTCCGAGAGAGGCTTTTCCTGCTACTTTCTAAGGCCTCGGATGTATGGATAAATAGCTGGAACTATTCTGGAATTTGTATCTATCTTCGCCACCAAGAAATGACAGAGTCCAGCAATTCTGTCTGCAATTCCATCTACCAACATGCAGTTGCCACCACATTGCGCAATCACTGTAACGCAATACTATAATGATGTACAGTGAAGGATCAGCTTAAAGGATGTGTTATTGTGCTCAAATATAAGGTAATTTATATCTGAATTTATGTACCAACCTTGATTTTTCTCCTCATCATAACACCTCTCAGGTTCCTTTCCGTTTGAACTAAAGTGATTACCGAGTGTCCTTACTGAAAGTACGTTAAAACCCAGTTTGCTAATTAATGCCTCTTGGACAGAGTAAAGTTAAAGTTAATGTGGCAAGAAAGTGAGTTAAAGTTAATGATGCTTGATGAAATAATTTTCCATAGTAAAATTGCTTATTAATGTGTTGTTGCCAACTTCAAATTAAAAGTTCTCAAGACTGAGGCTTATAAAGTTTTGCTTAGTAAATGATCACATTACTACCTGTTGTTAATCGTAGAAAGTGAGTCAGTATCTTACATAAATGTTAATTTTATGTCTCACGGTAGTAAAAGTAGAAAACTGCATAGTAGGAAATTATATGTTCATGATTACTAAGTGTTTGTCTCTCTTGTGTGCATATTAACAGTATAAAGACCACTCAGTGTAAGCCCTGAAAGTGATAGTGTTTTTCTGTACGTGTTATAATTTTGCAAATAGTTTTTGTGCTGCTCCAGTTGTTAACTTCAATCTTAAAACATATGTGTGTCAGAGTTCATTGCACTCGCGTGTGGCCAAGTCTAGGTTGTGTTTGTCCGTTATAGTTACTTATACCTACTTTCTTAAGCGAGAATGTTAATAATTCTCTTGCCTAGTTAGGCTGGCGACCATTTTCTTTATCCGTTAAACAGTGCAGATAGACAAAATTTTGTTTGCTACTTTTCAAATATTTACGTAATTCTGACTTTCATTTCCGATAAGCCATTTCCGTTAGGTACAACACGGTCAACTTAACAAAATTCCTCCCAGAGGGTAACACTGCTCTGCTGCTTTGTGTCATAATTGCTTTTGCAAAGTAGTTTTATGTCACGACCTGTTTCTAGCATTGAGGTTAGGGTGCAGTAGTATCAGCGGACAGAAGTGTTATAAAGTGTACAAAACGTTTGAATTACAATAGGTGATCGAAAAGTTTCCGTTGGACGGCCTTGCAGTCCAAAATCGGCATACCAATCGACCAAAATGACCATCACTCTGAAGCAATCATTCCACCAACGCACCAGAATGAAATACCTGACTGTTAAAATACCTGACAGGTAAAACATCGTGTCCTCTGCATGAAGAAGTTCGTCTGTAACTGCCTGCTGCACATCCTCGTCCGACAGGAATCGTCGACGCTTCAAGGTCTTTTATAAGGGACCAAAGGCGTGATAATTGCATGGGAATAAATCAGAGTGGTTGCTGTACCGTCACCTTACTTAAGTTGGTGTAATTTCTGCATTACGACATTTGCGACATGAGACCGTGCCTTGTCAAGAAGTAGCTGCAACCCTTTCGCACCATTCCACAACGGTGGGTTTCGAAAGAGATGCTGCCCCATACACATTTTTCATTCTCCTATAGATATCTACCTGTGGTTGTTTCTTGGAACCCAAGAAAAGAATAACGGCTCATTGGTCCTATTTGGACGCATTTAACAATACTGCGGCCGCAGTTCACGTTTCCGCTTTTACCGCACGCACTTGAGAAAGACAAGAATGCCTCAATAAACCATAGTCTATACATCGGTACTCATACAGCTTCATCGAATCGCGCTATATTGCAAACACGCTGCAGCAATGCCCTGAAACGGACACTTTGATCGCCACTTATACAATAGGCGATGTCACCCTGCTCTTATATTTCGCCGAAAAAAAGTTCATTTTCGCCGAGGGAAAAACGGATGTGCATTGTATGTTAAGAAAGCTTAAAGAAGAAAATGAGCACTAGGGTATGAAGAGAAAATTTACAAAGACTGTGTACTAGGTTGTCGGTGGTATAGGAAGGGATCTTGTTATGGATGTTGGATTCATACTTAAGTGTACTTGATCATACAAATATTTTGGGGCAACCATTCCGGCAAGAGATGATGCAATGAAGAAATAAAACGCTCATTACGAAAGGAACAGGTGGGAATTAAGTAGCTACACTCCATTATTTTAAAGATAAGTACGACAAAAATTTGAAAAGGAGTATATGTAATTGAAAAGGAATATATATAAATGATACCATTACTCCGTATGCTGCTGAACTGTGGGAAGTCTCGATGGTCAATGGGATGCAGTTAAAGGCAATGGTAATGGAGAAATTTGTGAAGTACCAAGAAATGACAAAACAAGAAATGAAGTGCTACGAGAATGGGAGTTATGAATGATATCGTAGGCACAACTGAAAACAAAGACACACGGTATGGACAGCTTAGAAGAATGATAGAGAAAAGATGGCCCTCAAGTATGGCGTTGGAAACATCTAAGACACATAATGACGAAGACCCAGGCTACTCTTGAACGATGGAGTGAGGCGGGCGATGCAGCTCAGAGCCATGAAAGAAGAGGACCTGCAAGATAATAGGATAGGGAAATTTGAGTGCGGGAGACGCCATGTGATGTAGAAAGCTCACAGAAAGAGGAGGAATTTGCTTCTAGTATATCTGTTAAAAACTTAATGTGTCTAAAATGTATCGAAAAAGTATCGTTTCCCTTTTTTGGCTATTTCCTATATTTCTCTGCTCACTGATCTCATTCATCTATACCGAATTTTCTGTTCCTTAACCTGGTGTCGGTAGTCTTCTCAGAGTTCACATTTCCAAAGTTTCTCAGTGCCTTTGTCTGTCTTCAACAGTATTCGATTTTGTCATACATTTACAAACTCCTTTTTCTTTTCTGCACTAAACGAAATCTTCACTAATACCTCTCTCATTGGAAGCACATTTAGTTGTTGGAATTTTTTTTTATTTTCGTAGTGCATTTCTTCTCTTCTGTAATAAAGGTGCCTGAACAGCAAAATTTATCAAGCTTTTCTATTTCCTTCCTTTAATTTTTCGTGTCAGGTGTCCTTATCATTTCTGATTTGGTTACCACCGTCTTCTTGGTAGTTTTTTGTAGTTACAAATTTCAGAAGTAAATTCTGCATACGTTTCTCATTTCACTTTTTACAGCAACATCATCCAGAGCTTAATTCACTGAAAGCGAACACCGTTCATTTTTCACTCCAGATATTTTGCTTTGAATATGGTCTTTGGACCGAAGAGGTAAAATAAATATGAAGTAATGGGCGGTAGGGTTCTAAGGTTTTCCATGCTTTTTATTACGACAATCCCCCGATCCATACTCAATTTGGTTCCACACCTTGCAAAAGTAAGCTGTGTGAAATCTGTGCCTTGAAAAACGGAAAACCCAGATTTCACAGACCATATTGCCCCAATGATGTAACGGGACAGTGAGCCCAAAGCAGATGGAGGAAGAGCAGAGTGAAAAGAGCCATTTATTTATATGATCCTGGCAGCACATGCTATACAGTATTTCGAGGAAAGATAGCAACAGTGTCAACGAAAAAGTCTTTAGTTTCTTCACAGGAGACGGTGAATGTCCTCGGGTATTAATCGCATAAAATGAAGGGGAGTAAACTGCTATCAGTAAGGAAACGTTCGTCACCTCAAAGTAGAAGAGTCTTGCAGAGCCAAGGCAAAGCCTTTAGTAGTGAATGACGTGTTTCTAATTTGTTGATTGTACATAGGAGCTAATTATAAACTGACAACATTGTTTGTGAGTCCTATTTTTATACTTGTTCTTTAGATTCTGCTATTGATGCACCAGTATATCTACATGAAGGTCATTTAAATACGATCCATTAATGTATATCCCTGCATCTGACTAAGCTATGTAACCAAAAACGTCTTTGCCGGAGTGGCCGAGCGGTTCTAGGCGCTACAGTCTGGATCCGCGTGACCGCTACGGTCGCAGGTTCGAATCCTGCCTCGGGCATGGATGTGTGTGATGTCCTTAGGTTAGTTAGGTTTAAGTAGTTCTATGTTCTAGGGGACTGATGACCTCAGAAGTTAACTCCCATAGTGCTCTGAGCCATTTGAACCAAAAACGTCTTTTAGAATTGCGAAATATGGAACCTTCTTTCCTTGCTCCTGTTTGAATTTCTCACTGTCTGTTAAGGAAACATAGCACAGAAGTATGTATTCTTCAATCTAATAATAAAAGCTTACATCAACACTTTATATCACTCTCCCTCTCCCCCTGCGGGTCCGGCGTAAGAATAGGCCTGAGGTATTCCTGCCTGTCGTAAGAGGCGACTAAAAGGAGTTTCAACCGTTTTGGCCTCCCATGTGATGGTCCCCCTTGGGGTTTGACCTCCATTTTTCAAAATTCTACAGAAGTATGAGCCTTTTGGGGAAGGACGCCTTACGTGGTGTCTCACTGGTCCTCAGTGCACTAAGACCTTGGCACTCAGCATTGTATCGGCGTTGTAACCACACCCACTATTCCTCAAATTGGGCCTAAACGCCTGATGGGTTGCACAAGTTACGCCCATCGTGCGTCCCCATCTGCACCTACGATCATGATGGACTTTCCATGGCACCCGAAATGCAGCACGGTAGCCAGCCCATTGTGGTGGGGTCGTCGTGTACCCTCTATGTTGTAGCCCCCTGACAACACAGGGATCGTACTGCCGATACCTGAGCTGCACCCTCCCCACGTCGGCCAAGGAGTAGATGCCCGTCTCCTTGGGGCATTGGGACTCCTGGCAACGGTCATCCTGCCAGGTGGCCCTTGCTGAGGCTGGGTGGCGCCCGTGGGGAGAGTCCCTGGTCGGAGTGGGTG
This sequence comes from Schistocerca nitens, assembly GCF_023898315.1. Taxonomy (NCBI): domain Eukaryota; kingdom Metazoa; phylum Arthropoda; class Insecta; order Orthoptera; family Acrididae; genus Schistocerca; species Schistocerca nitens. The sequence continues at coordinate 554,279,779 of NC_064614.1, forward strand.
GTATCAGGGCGGACGTTTCGCAGATGAAACGTCAACATGTGTCAGGTCGCCCTGCGGCCGAGTCTTTTAAAAAGAAAGGTACTGTCTCTGGTTCTGGTTCTCCTGCATTTTCCCCCTTGGCCACTCCCTGGGAGGAAGGACAGGCCCGCCGGCTTGGGGCGAAGTACTTCCCCCTCTATTTAGTCTGTTCTCGGACCGATGGGGAGACGTTTGCCACCTCCAAGCCCATGTTCTTTGTCCAGCACATCGAGGACATCTTCAGGGAAATCGAGGCTCTCAGTAAAATGCGTTCGGGGTCCGTTCTTATAAAGACCGCCTCCGCCACACAGTCGGCGGCACTCCAGGCGTGCGACCGACTAGGGGACATCCCAGTGTCTATTGTCCCGCATCTGGCACTGAATAGGACGCAGGGGGTTATTTTTCATCGGGACCTCCTGCTGCAATCTGATGAGGAGCTCAGGACCAACCTGGAGCGCCGAGGCGTACATTTCGTCTGGCGAGTTCAGCGCGGCCCCAAAGACCGTTGCATCGACACCGGAGCCTTTATCCTCGCCTTCGATGGGGACGTTCTCCTGGAGAAGGTAAAGGTGATGTGCACCGGTGCGACGTGCAACCTTACGTCCCGCCTCCTATGTGCTGCTTTCGGTGTTTGCGCTTTGGGCTCATGTCGTCACGGTGTGAGGCTGAGCCCCTTTGTGGCGATTGCGGACGTCCTCTTCGTGAGGAACATACATGCACCCCACCAACTCGGTGCGTCAATTGTCCTAGCAACCACTCGCCTAGATCTTTAGACTGCCCCGCGTATCAGAAGGAGAGGAAGATTCAGGAATTAAAAAGTTTGGATCGTCTCTCTTATTCTGAGGCCAGGAAGAAGTATGACCACCTCCATCCCATGACGTTGACAAGTTCGTTTGCCTCAGTCTTCTCCACTCCTTCCACAGTATCCTCACCCCTCTCCTGTCCCCCCTCCATCTACCCACCCCATTCGGGGTCTATGCCTCCGCCTCCCAAATCCCTCCCTTCGAAATCCTGCTCCCTCATGGCCCCTGCCCCTCTGCCCCGGGGGCCACCATTCCTCCTCCTCCCCCTCCGCCGCCTGAGAAGCGATCCTCTTCTCAGGCGTCCATCGGGGAAACGTTCCGGACCCCGGCTTCCGAGGTCCGGCGTTCCAACACGGACCCCACGCGTGAGGACCTTCTTCGGGTCCAGCCCACCATCCCCGTGCCTCATCAGACTTCAGAGAAGGCCTCCAAGAAGAAATCTTTATCCCCCTCTCCACCCCGGCGCGTTTCGTCTGACGCTCCATCCGTGAGTCGCTGCTCCTGGCCGTCCTCAGTTTCGTCGGGACGCTCTGCTGCCAGGCGCTCAGCTGGCCTCTCGTCGGCGAATGATGCTGCCCCTCCTACGCAACCCGGGAAAGCGGCCGCCGCTGGCGACGACTCGTGGAACAGGATCCGCCTCCCGCCGGTTGTAGCGTTGTTCCCTCGACACCTGGTTCTCCGCGGCCGTCGAGGTGACCAGCTCTTCACCCGTTTCGTTCCCCCTCTTTTCTGACTAGCGATGGCTTTGTTACATTGGAACATAAGAGGTATTCGATCTAATCGGGATAAATTACAACTGCTCCTCCGCCTGCACTGTCCGCTCGTCCTTGGTCTCCAGGAAACCAAGTTGCGCCCAACTGACCGTATTGCTTTTACCCACTATACCTCGGAGCGGTGTGACCTCCCCCCTGTGGACGGTATTCCAGCCCATGGTGGGGTCATGTTGCTCGTTCGGGAGGATGTCTATTACCATCCCCTCCCATTGACCACCCCACTCCAAGCAATAGCTGTCCGTATTACTCTTTCTGCCTTTACTTTTTCTGTTTGTACCGTCTACACTCCATCGTCATCCGCAGTTAGTCGGGCTGACATGATGCACTTGATTGTTCAGCTTCCTCCGCCGTTTTTATTGTTTGGCGACTTCAATGCCCATCATCCCCTTTGGGGCTCTCCTGCATCCTGTCAAAGAGGCTCCCTCTTGGCGGATGTCGTCAACCATCTCAATCTTGTCTGCCTCAATACTGGCGCCCCGACTTTCCTCTCGGACTCTACCCATACCTACTACCACTTGGACCTCTCGATCTGTTCTACCACTCTTGCCTGTCGGGTCGAGTGGTACGTCCTTTCCGACACCTATTCGAGCGACCACTTCCCCTGTGTCGTTCATCTCCTGCACCACACCCAATCCCCACGTCCTTCGAGCTGGAACATACCGAAAGCTGACTGGGGACTTTACTCCTCCCTGGCGACGTTTCCAGACCACGATTTTCTCAGTTGTGACAGTCAGGTCGAATACCTCACTGCTGTTATCATCAATGCTGCCGAACGTTCCATTCCTCGTACTGCCTCTTCTTCACGTCGCCTTTCCGTCCCCTGGTGGAATGAGGCTTGTCGAGACGCTATGTGTGCTCGGCGACGTGCTTTACGCACCTTTCGCCACCATCCTACGTTGGCGAATTGTATTGGATACAAACGACTCCGAGCGCAATGCCGTAGAGTCATCAAAGACAGCAAAAAAGCTTGTTGGGCCTCTTTCACCAGCTCCTTTAACAGTTTTACTCCCTCTTCTGTCGTCTGGGGTGGCCTGCGCCGGCTGTCGGGCATTAAGGCCCACTCCTCGGTACCTGGCCGGACTTCAGGTGATGAGGTCCTCGTTGATCCTGTGGATATCTCCAACGCCTTCGGCCGCTTTTTCGCGGAGGTTTCAAGCTCCGCCCATTACCATCCTGCCTTCCTTCCCAGGAAAGAGGCAGAAGAGGCTCGGCGACCTTCCTTACACTCGCTGAATCTGGAAAATTATAATGCTCCCTTTACTATGCGGGAACTCGAACGTGCACTTGCACTGTCCCGGTCCTCTGCTCTGGGACCAGATGCCATTCACGTTCAGATGCTGGCACACCTTTCTCCGGCAGGCAAAAGCTTCCTTCTTCGTACCTACAATCGCGTCTGGACCGAAGGTCAAGTCCTCATGCATTGGCGTGACGCTGTCGTTGTTCCTATACCCAAACCCGGGAAGGATAGACACCTTCCTTCTAGTTACCGCCCCATTTCTCTTACAAGCTGTGTCTGTAAGGTGATGGAGCGCATGGTTAACGCTCGGTTAGTTTGGATTCTTGAATCTCGACGGCTACTTACCAATGTTTAATGCGGCTTTCGTCGCCGCCGCTCCACTGTTGACCACCTTGTGACCTTGTCGACATTCATCATGAACAACTTTTTGCGAAAGCGCCAAACGGTCGCCGTGTTCTTCGATTTGGAGAAGGCTTATGATACCTGTTGGAGAGGAGGTATCCTCCGCACTATGCACAGGTGGGGTCTACGCGGTCGCCTGCCCTTTTTATTGATTCCTTTTTAACAGTTCGACAGTTTAGGGTACATGTGGAATCCGTATTGTCCGACGTCTTCCTCCAGGAGAATGGAGTGCTCCGTCTTGAGCGTAGCCCTTTTTGCCATAGCGATCAATCCAATTATGGATTGCATTCCACCTAATGTCTCAGGCTCTCCTTTTGTCGATGACTTCGCGATCTACTGCAGTGCCCAGAGAACATGCCTCCTGGAGCGCTGCCTTCAGCGTTGTCTAGACAGCCTATACTCATGGAGTGTGGCAAATGGCTTCCGGTTCTCTGAAGAGAAGACGCTTTGCATCAACTTTTGGCGATATAAAGCGTTCCTTCCGCCATCCTTATATCTCGGTCCCGTTGTTCTCCCATTCGTGGAAACAACTGAGTTTCTAGGGCTCACACTGGACAGGAAACTTTGTTGGTCTCCGCACGTCTCTTATTTGGCTGCCCGTTGTACACGTTCCCTTAATGTCCTCAGAGTTCTTAGTGGTTCATCTTGGGGAGCGGACCGCACTGTCCTGCTTCGCTTGTATCGGTCCATAGTCCGATCAAAGCTGGATTATGGGAGCCTCGTCTACTCGTCTGCTCGGCCATCCCTCTTACGCCGTCTCAACTCCATCCACCATAAGGGTTTACGTCTTGCGACCGGAGCTTTCTACACTAGTCCCGTCGAGAGTCTTCATGCTGAAGCTGCCGAATTACCATTGACCTACCGGCGCGACGTACTGCTTTGTCGGTATGCCTGCCGGCTGTTGTCAATGCCCGACCACCCCTCTTATCAGTCCTCCTTCGCCGATTCTCTCGACCGTCAGTATGGGTTGTATGTGTCTGCCCTGCTGCCCCCTGGAGTCCGCTTTCGTCGCCTGCTTCGACAATTGGATTTTTCCCTCCGTACCACCTTCAGAGAGGGCGAGAGCCCGACACCACCTTGGCTCCAGGCTCTGGTTCACGTTTATCTCGACCTCAGCTCGCTCCTGAAGGAGGGTACTCCAGCTGCAGTGTATTGCTCACGGTTTGTCGAACTTCGTGCGCGACTTGCCAATCACACCTTTATTTACACTGATGGCTCCAAAACTGACGATGTTGTCGGCTGTGTCCTTGTCGTTGGGGCCGTCACCTTTAAATACCGGCTCCTCGACCAGGGTTCCAACTTTACGGCCGAGCTTTTTGCTCTCCATCAGGCCGTTCAGTATGCCCGCAGCCACCGCCATTCATCGTATGTACTCTGCTCTGATTCACTCAGTGCTCTTCAGAGCCTTGGAACTCCATATCCGGTCCATCCCTTGGTGCAACGGATCCAGCAGTCCCTCCATTCTTTCGCTGAGGGTGGCTCTCCTGTCAGCTTTCTGTGGGTTCCCGGCCATGTAGGAGTGCCTGGGAATGAGGCTGCTGATGCTGCAGCCAAGGCTGCAGTCCTCCTGCCTCGGCCAGCCTCCCATTGTGTCCGGTCATCTGACGTTAGTGGTGTTGTTTGTAAGAGGCTTGTGTCCTTGTGGTGGGATACTTGGTCCTCACTTCAAGGAAACGAGCTCCGGGCAGTAAAACCGTTCCCAACTGCTAGGACAACCTCCTCCCGACCACCTCGGCGAGAAGAGGTCCTTCTGACCAGGTTGCGGATTGGGCATTGCCGGTTTAGCCACCGCTACCTGCTCTCCGGTGACCCAGCCCCGCAGTGCCCTTGTGGTCATGCATTACAGTGCGCCATGTTTTATTGTCGTGTCCACGTTTTAGTCAATCTCGTGTTGTCCTGTCTCTGCCATCTACTTTACAGGATATTTTAGCGGATGACGCTCGAGCTCGTGTTCTTCGTTTTATTACTTTGACTGGATTGTCCAAAGACATCTAACTCTTTCACTTATTTTATCTGCATCTTTGTAAGAACTTTGTGGTGTCCCCCCCCCCCTTGAGTTTTACTAGATTCTATGTGCTCTAACAATTGTGACTGGGCGCTAATGACCTCAGTAGTTGAGCGCCCTTAAACCCAAAAAAAAAAAAAAAATTGTATCTCCAACACCATTATTAAATACCATGTTGAAACTGAGGTAGCACTTACCTTAAATTATAACAATCACTGCTCGCTCGAATAGCTATGATCACGATTTTGAGGCACACAAGGCCTCTCTCCTACGAAAGTTATTGGAATAAACCCACCTCCTGCATAACATAAATATAAAAAGGCTATAGATTAAAATGGGCCAAGGAAAATGATTAATGAGCACCGCACATTTCCTCTCCCTCCTTTTGTACGTTGTTGTAGCTGCTAGTTGTACAGTTGGCTATCAAAAGTGCAGTCCCATAAAGACGGCATGCAAGAAATGCGAAACTGGCTTGAAATGTGCTACATGCTTGGATATGCAAATGATTTGCATTTCAGCGCAACAGAGCAAAACAAATGCGTTCTGTACTCTAGGAAAAACTAGGTAGCAAGTTTGTCATTTAGAAATCGCATCTGAGTGTTGTTTACTTTTTTGTGTGAGAAGATCGTATTACGTCTCGCCTATGAAGGAGAAAAGCCTATCAACGCCTGTCGAAAACAGCGTGGTCGTGACCTGTTGGTAATAATGTTTATCGTTCTGCGATGTTTTTGCTCCGGTTGATCGGGATCCCCAGTCATGCAAACAGGGAACAGCGAAACAATGCACCCACCAGAGAGGACAGGCATATTGTTTTCAGTCGTGTAGAATTGTGCATCCGTGTCAACTATATTGAGTTGGGGAATGGGTTTGTTTGCAGCAAGACAAATTTCCACACGAACAGTATCATGATGTTACACCATAGTGTGTAACGGAACATATTTTATTGACAACAAAATGTAATAATTTGTAGGAATGCGTGGTGTCTGTTCTTTCGAACATGTCCGACGGAACAGATACTACACATTCCTATAGCTGATTAACTTAGATTTGGCAATGGATAAACCTTCTTCAGTACCGATGCACCAATTTGTCCAACCTTCTATGCGAACCTCATAGTAACGAGCATGGAGGAAATGGGGCTGCGGATAGGTGGCCCTCGGTGTGAGTGTGGCTCGGCCATGAGGCACGCCGAGGTAGTCTGCGCAGTTACGGTAATATTGTGACACGGATGGCGCAGGGGTTAACGTACCTGACTAATAAACAAGACCTCACGGATTCCAATCCCGGTGCGGTACACATTTTCACGCAACGCCGCTTATTCTGCGTAATGTCCTGATGCAGCTGATACCCGTAATCCTTTCTGTTTCCAGTCCTTTCTTCCCAACCCACCTCTACCTTCAATCCATATAAAATGAAATAGCAGCTAATTTATGTTCCATAAATGTTTTCGATAGGATCGATCAATAAATTTCGACGCATACCTGTATTCAAATAGAAAGCAGATGGCCTTATAGGTTAAAAAAAAACAGTAGTTGACATGGGGAAAGGGTTGCAATACTTACGTTTGTAAATGTAGTTTGCTGTGGCATCCCAGAGTTTACAAAATAATTACTTGAATATGAAAGTCAAAATAGCGAAGATCGAGTGTCGTGTGCAGTAGCAAGGAGAAAGGCAGACAGCGAGGCTTTGATCTGAACAGCCATGTTATGAATGTCTAGTGGGACAAAAATTTGTTTTATGGTAAACAGTGATTTTTAACATTTATTAAGAGGTGTGGCGTTAATGTGCGCGCTATCAGGTCACCTCTGAAAATTGTAAAGGACGAATGCAAGAATTTCCACGCTAGTGACACTGCAAAATTTTGGAGCTGTGGCCGCTGAAATAAGAATGGCTCTAAACGGCGATGTATTGGTCGACAAGTAATTAATGTAACAGATCTTAACAAGCATAGCAGCCTTGGTTAGTTCACCGACCACCTGAAACGACGCACCGAACAACGAACGTCACAACAACACAAGGGGAGACTTCCCAGTTAATTTCTTAAAGACTAGAACAGTATCGGAGCTTAGTGCAGTCTTGTGTTATGTGAGATTTCGTGAATTATAGGTGAATAATACTTAAACACAATGTTAATTTCAGTCTAAACCACTTCACGCTCCGAATTTCAAAACACTTTCAGAATTACTTGAAATATTGTTTTAAATCATAGTGTTTCGTAATTTAAGACTAGAAAACAATTAAATTAAGACTGCTGAAGTAGTTTTTATCATTCTCACAGAGAGAAAGGAAGTTTTAATTAATTGCATTGATCGTTTTGCGATTCAATTTTTTGACGTATGTCTTTTTCCGTATTAACTTCAAAGTTTTGCTGAAAGCTAAGTTATCGTTAAAGAAAAGTCATTTCCATAAATTTATACGTAAAATGAAAGATGGCTGCTTTACAGAATATGAGTGACTCAGACTGCTGGCCCCCAACCTGGAAACAGTAATTGACATCAGTTATAATTACAGTGCAGCAACCAACCAGAATTCTGTCCAAAATGAAATCAAAGTAGATTAGCTCCATCACAGCTTTGCTACCATAAAGAAAAGAAACGGAAGGAAAAGAAGAGAATACTTGGTAATAGTATTTATACGTACAGAGAGTTAGTACAGCCGTGTGGGGTGGCCGCGCTCTTTGAGGCGCCGTGTCACGGACTGCGCGGCCCCTCCCGCCTGAGGTTAGAGTCCTCCCTTCGGCATGGGTGTGTCTGTTGTTCTTAGCATAAGTTAGTTAAGTAGTGTGTAAGTCTATGGACGATGACCTCAGCAGTTTGGTCCCTTAGGAATTGACACACACATTTTGAAGCTAATACTCGTACAAGACGAATCACAAACTATTTTTTTTTTTTAGCTGGAATCTTTGATTGTGGACAGGTGGATGTAATTAAAATATAAAAACGACGTCGGAGGAAAGCATTGTTAACTTAAGACAATGATTTATATGTCATAGCGGGTGAAGTTGAGGATCGAATCGCTACATCTAGCAGTTGCTTTCGAATAAGTAGCCAATCTGATTTTTCAAGCTTTAAACAGTCGAAGTAGGGCACACAGCGTTCAATCGAAACGCGGCAAAACCGATATGGTTATTTGCTAGATTTAATAGCAAAAAAATGGCTCTGAGCACTATGGGACTTAACTTCTGAGGTCATCAGTCCCCTACAACTTACAACTACTTAAACCTAACTAACCTAAGGACAGCACACACATCCATGCCCGAGGCAGGATTCGAACCTGCGACCGTAGCGGTTGCACAGTTCCAGACTGTAGCGCCTAGAACCGCTTGGCCACCCCGGCCGGCATTTAATAGCATGTGTGCGCAGATGAATAAAGCAAAATTTTGGCTACAGCGGGGGCTGGCATCACAATTTGAGCGACAGAGAGCTCTAGTGTGCCCAAGGTTGCAAGCCACCACATTTCGGGGAAACTGAAGGAGAGAAAAATAAGAAACAGTGCGCAGCGATGGGGACCCAGAACGTGGCTTGTCACAAAAAAAAAAAAAAAAAAAAAAAAAAACTAAAATGACCCGAAACTTTCTGGCAGATTAAAAATGTGCCGGACCGAGACTCTAACTCGGGACCTTTGCCTTTCGCGGGCAAGTGCTCTACCAACATTTTTTTTAACAGAATTTTTTCTGTAATTTCGCAACTCCATAAAATATATCAGAAAAAAAAGCTCGCATACGCTGGCCCCTATCACGGTTAGAACTGACGACTGATTGAGCCGTTCTGACCCAAGACACTGGCGGAACCCCCCCCCCCTTTTTTTGGGGGGGGGTCTCCTTCCTCCCCTTCAACCCATCCCTGCACTCGCCAATTTCTGCCTTCTCGGCCTGGCTTCTATGCCATTAAAAGAACGTTTAACACAAAGGACGCTTCCTCTGCATCTAGAAAGGGAAACGTGTTGTCACTGCAGTGGAAAATTCAAGGTGGTTTGCTTCTGCAGCAAAGGAGACGTTTCATTCCTTGTTGATGACTCTTTGCTGCAAAACTTTTATTTTCATCGTGTTTTGTTGGGTTTTTAGTTTTTTGTATTTTTTTAACTTTTTTAATATACAAAAAGTTATTTTTTAAATTGTTTGTTTCCACTATTCTTTGCGTGAGACATCTCGGCTTGTTGACGGCACTCAACGCTCGTCTTCTCGAGGGCTGCCTATTATGGTATACCCCAAGCACATAGCTTGGTCTCTTTTCTTTTTCCCCGTTTGTATGTGATATCCTATGTCGGCAGTTGTCTTCTCTTAGCACTGAGTGCCCAATTGCCGGACGCAACACACTGGTTGCGATGTTGGAAAAAAAAAAGAAAAAAAACACTACCATCAACGTTATCAACAGTCGGACGCAGTGCATACATCGACTTCGTCGTTCCTTGTTCATTTTTGTTCATCGTCGTTGTCGTTCATAGTGTCGTTATTCTCAATGCTGGTATATAGTTCGCGAACCTTTGTCTGTATTTGTCATCCTTAATCAGCAGTTGCGCTTGTGTGGCTAGATATACTCTGTAGCCCTGGTAAGATGGCGCATCTTCGGCTTGAATTAGGTAATGCAGAGTATGTCCTGTCAGCCATGTCCATATATTTTTCTTCGTGATGGGGTAGCAAGTGCCATCAGGTTGCAACACCGATGTGATGGAGATTGTCTGTCTAGCTGTCCTGCAGATAGAGGCAAGGTTCATTCTGCACCATTCCCAGACCAATTTATTTTCTCCGCAGGCACATCTGTGTAGCAAGTTGTCTATGAGGGCACGCTCTCCACATCTGTCAGTTGCCGACAATCGTATGCAGTGTAATTTTTCTTTCGTAGGTATGGTCTCATTAACTACTCTATGCCACGTTGATCTGATATTTGTTCCGAGCACTTTGTTGTGGATGTTCTTCCAGATTTGAGCCCAATCCCGTAGGGGATATTTCGTTTCCATGCGGTTTACTCTTCCACCAGTAGTCATTATCCGGTATAGTTGGGCGGTTGTAAGGTCCTGTATTGGCGCGCTCAGTTTCGCTCGGAGGTAACTAACTTCGAGCAGAAACATCCTGATGTGGTTGGCTTTGTAGTGGGTTTCCCCCAGGTTTATCGGTATTGCTATATTAATAGGTGTATACATCCGTAGGGCCATATGGAGCGCGCTGTCTGGGTAGTCTTGAAACAGCTGAGTAGTTCTCCGTATAAGAAGAGCCTTGCATTTAATTTCAACATCTATTAGCCCTAGGCCCCCTTTCTCTGGTGGGAGAGTAATAACATTAATTCCCACTTTGAATATTTCACCCCTCCAAATATACCAACCAATTGCCGTCATTATTTGCTTGGAAATGCTGTTTACCACAGGGATTGTCTGCCCTACATACCAGATTTTCGAAAGTATCATTTTATTGATAAACTGCACTCTTCGTATGAGGTCCTGTTCTCTGCCTTTATTTTACTGGAGACAACCTCTCGTCATAGCCAAAAGCTCTTGCCAATTGTCCGTAGTAGTTTTCAGAGGGCAGCGGCCCATTCGTATTCCCAACAGCTTGATACTCTCATGTACTACATGTGGGCAGTTATCATCGATTCTAAACCCTCTACCGATCGGCATTAGTTTGGTCTTGCGATAGTTGAGCTTTGAGCATGAGGCTCTTTCATACTCCCGTACACTATTAGTGACTTCTTGTAGGTCTCGCTCCGAACGTACGATGACACTTAGGTCATCCGCGTATGCCACACATTTTACAGTCATCGAATACAGGGTTAAGCCCTCAAGTGTACGGTTCAGCAAACGAACAAGTGGCTCAATGGCAATGACAAAAAGAGGCATTGACATGGGGCACCCTTGTCGTACAGATCGCTCAATAGTTATTTGCCGGGAGAGTTGCCATTGATGACGATCCTAGAGCAAGCAGAGGTGTACATATTTTTGACCATCGTAATAAAACCGTCACCAAAACCTAAATGGTTCATAATTTGAAAAAGGTAGCTGTGCGAGATCCTGTCAAAGGCTTTGCATTGATCTAGAGCTAAAATTGCAGCCTCCGGTTGGGTAATAGCACTAAAGGAAATGATCTCCGTATAATCTGCGAGACTTCTAAAGATCGTTCGACCAGGGACGGCTGCTGTCTGGCTACCATGTATGATTTTATGTAAAACATGTTTAATTCTAGCTGCTAGAACGCGGGCCACAATTTTGTAATCGGAGTTGAGGAGGGAAATAGGACGAAATTTGACATCATCTGGTGGGTATTCTTTGGGGACAAGTACAGTTAGACTATCACTGAATCCTGCTGGTAGTTACCGACCTACTTTAATTTCATTACATATGTTCAGAAAGTAATGTTCGAGTAAATACCAGAATTGTTTGTAGAATTCAATGGGTAGGCCATCTGCCCCGGGCGATTTATTACCCTGAGCCTTCCTCAAAGCCTCCCGAAGTTCTTCCTCTGTGACATCACTTAGTAATAGTTGTCTGTCTGTCTCGTCGAGGGTAGCTGTAAGGTAGTTTTTCATGGTCGTAATTGCCTCGTCATTCGTGAGCTCTGACATGTACAGCCGTCAGTAATAGTCGGTTATATATTCCTTTATCTCAGTCTGGGTTGTGGTGACACTGTCATCTTCTGTTTTTAATCTGTGAATCAATTTCTGTCTTGAGCGGCGTTTCTCTTTCGCAAGATGGAAGGAGGATGGGCTTTCGTCATAGGCGCTGTTACCATCGCGAGAACGTATTTTAATTCCTTCCAGTTGTCTTCGTTTCAATAGTGTTAGCTTCGCCTTAATCCTTTTGATCTGTACAAAGTTCTCCTGTGTGACATGAGGAGCAGAATACAGCTCACGGAGACATCGAAAATAAAATTTGAAAAGCTCTTTCTGCTGCAATTAATAAGTTTGGGCTTTGCGCAGCGGCACCACCACAGCGTGACCGACGGAAAAGTTTGTTGGCGCCGTGAGCAGAGATCCCATACTGCCTGCACCCGTTCTCTTAAAGCTTGATCATTGAGTATTGAAACATTCAGCTTCCAACCGGCTCTGCCACGGTACGTTCCCTGCCGTACCATTCGGATTGTACGGTGATATGCCTCGTGGTCGGAAAAGTACAACGGCCACGTCTCCGTTGCAGAGATCTTGTCCGGCAGGCGTTTTCATACATAAATTCTGTTTAGTCGGCCGGCAGTTTGAGCGGTAAATTACGTAAAACACTGTCGGTCCCCATTCAGGATTTCCCAGCTGTCTTCTAAGTCCATCAGTCGAACAGTTTCGGCAAGTGTCGCACAACCTTTAAAGTTCAGCCATTGGTCTTTAGGTTTAAAACACAATTAAAATCCCCGCCGACGAACACGTCCTCCTCATTCCTCCGTAAAAGATTCAATAAGTCAGTAGCGTAAAAATGTGCTCTGGCAGCTCTATTTTGATTCCCCGAGGGAGCATAGATGTTTATCAATCTAGTCTTTCCACGTCCGAGACAATAATACCCTCTTTGAATAACAGAGCTGTGCCTGAGGAGCTATCTGGGATGGTATATGTCAGTACGTCACACCCAGAAAAGTCAGGTAGGAAATGGTGAGCCACCTCTTGCAGCATCGCGATGTCTGCATCACAGCTATACAAATAATCGCGGAGACTGTGTATCTTCTGCTCTGAAGTTATTTTGTGTATGTTTACTGTGATTATCTTGTAGTCCTGAAAAGGAGGCATGAAGTTCTCTATGTTAAAAGTCGCCGACCAATCAGCAAAAGCATGATATCGGTGAGGAAATTAACACGTATCCGAATCCTCATCTTTTCTCAGGTTCGTTGAAAGCTGTCGTGTCACAAGTAATTCTGCTCTCCTGGCTGGCATAGCCTCCTTTGGTGGTTCAGACGTAATCAGTCCTCGATCCACCGACATATCCTCGATATCATCAGCCCAGCTGCCTGCATTTGACATGTCCATCTTCTGATCTGAGCCCTTTCCCGTTGGACACTGTTCTTTTCGCCCCTCTCTCAGGAGCTGCTGAGAGACCCGATCCTCGTCTGCGTGGTCACTGTTATCGCCTGGTCGTGGCCACTCGATTGCTTCGCATCTGTCCTGCCAAGAGTTGCGTCCGTTAATTCGCGGGCAATTTGCGCACCTTTCTCGCGCAGCAGTGGAGCTGTATTCTCACAAGGGAACCTCCCCATCGCACCCCCCTCAGATTTAGTTATAAGTTGGCACAGTGTATAGGCCTTGAAAAACTGAACACAGATCAATCGAGAAAACAGGAAGAAGTTGTGTGGAACTATGAAAAAAATAAGCAAAATATACAAATTGAGTAGTCCATAAGCAAGATATGCAACGTCAAGTACAATGTGAGCTCAGGAGCGCTGTGGTCCCGTGGTTAGCGTGAGCAGCTGTGCAACGAGTGGTTCTAGGTTCAAGTCTTCCCTCGGATGAAAATTTTACTTTCTCTATTTTCGCAACGTTATGATCTGTACGTTCGTTCATTGACGTCTCTGTTCACTGTAATAAGTTTAGTGTCCATGTTTTGCAACCGCACCGCAAAACCGTGCTATTAGTAGACGAAAGGACGTGCCTCTCCAATGGGAACCGAAAACATTTGATCGCAAGGTCATAGGTCAACCGATTCCTCCACAGGAAAACACGTCTGATATTCTATACGACACTGGTGACGGCATGTGCGTCACATGGCAGGAATATGCTGTCGACCCACCTAACTTGTACACTTGGCGAATGGGTAAAAAGATTCTTCTACCCTGCCCGATTTAGGTTTTCTTGTTAATGTGATAATCACTCCCAAAAAAGTGATGAAAACATAAGAGTTTTTTCATATAAACAGCAATAAATGAATGCAACAGTTTCACAGTCGCACAGTTTTCCGTGTGCTCTGTCAAAACATATGATTTTTACGTTTTCATACAACGTCCCCATACTACGGCGCAGTTACCTTGCATCGGACGGACGGACAGATAATAATTGTCTGAAAATAAAAAATTAAACTTTTCACTCGAGGGAAGACTTGAACCAAGGACCTCTCCTTCCGCAACTGCTCACGCTAACCACGGGACCACGGCGCTCCTGAGTTCATAACATCCTTGATGTTGCCTATCTTACACGTGAACTACTCAGTGTATATTTTGCTTATTTTTTTCAGTTCCACACAACTTCTTCCTGTTTCCTCGATTGATCTGTGTTCAGTTTTTCAAGGCCTATCCACTGTGCCAACTTATAACTAAATCTCAGGGGGGTGCGATGGGGAGGTTCCCTTGTCAGCATCCTTGTGAGCGATCCGTCGCTTTTTGTGTTTTTTAGGAGAAACGTCAGCCCTTTCATTTGCCACAGTCACTGAGGAAGAGCTGCAGATTGGTAATCCGGTGTTGTCGTCGCTTCCCATTGATTTAGAATCCGCTCCTTTGTCGGTGCGTGGATCATTCTCAACATCTTGGGTTTTCTCGCCAACCTGGGCGCTAACCAAACACGTAGCCTCCGGATCGGTCAGTTTCATCGTCACGTCGGGGGTGGTGTCAGCGTTGCCCTCTGGGGTGGCAGTCTCCATTGGTGTCTGGTCAGCTTCGGTGGTGGTGACAGTTGTGTCCATGTGTGTGACCTCCGTCGCTGCCATGGTCGAACGGACTGCCGCCACGTAAGTTAGAGGCACTGATGACATCTTGTTGCTAGGAACACTTTCGCCTGGTGGCAACTGTGTCACTCGTCTCTGTACGCATTGTGCGCGAACTTGATCAGTTGCACCACACCCAGAGCAAGTGCGCGGCTGTCCATCGTATATAACAATTGCCCTGTATCCACGGATCGTAATACATGATGGAATGTGTTTCTCCAGTTCTATTTTCACCTGTCGAACACCGTTCAAGACAGGAACTTTGAAGGACACCCACTTTTCCGCAATATTGCTGATAATCGTACCATAATTTTTCAAAACTGCATTTATTTCGTCGGCAGGAACTTCAAAAGGTAGTCCGAAAATTCTAACTGTGCGGACACTAAATCCTGCACGAGATAAATGAACTTCGCCAATATTACCATCGCTGTGAGTTAATTTAAGGCTACCACCGCATGACTGAACAATTTGATCGCATATTTCAGCAGTTTTAAACTTTATGTGCGCAGTACTGCTAACGATCGAAAGATGTACACCAATTATTTCGTCAAAAGTTCGTTTCTAAACATTCTCAATCCATGCTTCGAGTTCGTAAGCTTTAGGTCGTGCATATTTCGGATCGAAACTTAATTTCAAAGTATCTTTTCGTGCTAGTTCATTCATAGTCAATTCGTGACATTTTTCACAGCAGCAGAGACGTAAACACCAGCGCGCGTCCGCTCGCCACGGCCGCCGAGGGCCGACTCGTAACTGAGCTACCCAAGCACGACTCAGGCCCCGTCCTCACAGCTTTACTTCTGCCAGTACCTCGTCTCCTACCACCAAACTGACCCATTTAAAGAAACAATATTAAGTGCCACAATAATTAAAATATAAGACCTCTTGGTCGACAATCAACAGCCGTTAAGATAAGAACTTACGTAATTTTTACGCAGTTAGTCGCTAGTTAAAAAGTGTGGACTGGATCAGTAATGAAAGACCGCGTGAGTTCGTTCGCGAATGTCTACCATGTGAACACTGTTACTGCTTCCTCGACACAGCGGCAGGGAGAGGCGCGCTGGCAATTCTCGCCTCGACGACGACGCTGGACGCAAAAATGGCATGATGGCTTCCAAAGGATTTGGACAGCAACTGTCTTGTTGTAAACAGTCTTGGGGGTTTGCCGCCTGATAACGTCGTGCGAACTCCACAATATTTGTTCGGAGCAAACTGTCCAACATCTTCAGATGATTGAAACTTTGCTGGTGGCTAGATAACGGCACGTCGACGCCTCTGTGTATATAACACGTGTGCAAAGAATGCGCAGGCGCGGAAATCACGTATGCGCAGTGATTAGCAATGAGATTGCGCCATACTGAAACCCTCTCTGCCGAAAATCGAAGAGTGGCAATCCTGCGCGTGCGCTGTACGCTATGTTTACTAATAGTGCAGCCAAACGCTACTCACCAGGAAACCGTAGTACACCTATGTTATGGGAGGTCTCTTACAGAAAAATCATGATTTTCTCGGCGCGATTTAATAGGAGCCAATGCAGGGTTCCAGACTGTGCTCAGCTGAAATCCCGCATCCCTGGTGATGAGATTATCAGCTATACGGTTATGTATTGCTTCCTTATATACACAAGCTAAGAAAGATGATGCCCGGGATAAAACTTCTGTCTTTTCATAAAATCATTCGACTTTCTGTATTCATACAGTGTTCTGCAAATGCCATTTTCTCCAGTTGGCGTAGGCGCGTAACACTGATGTTTAGCGCAGCGTTCTTTTGCTGTGCCACTTGTCTGGCCGATATATGCCGGCCACATTGAGAAGGAATCTTATACACACCACTTTTCCTTAGGCCAAGAGCATCCTGAACTAAGCCCAACAGGTCCCTTAGTTTTGCAGATGGTTTAAAAACACACTTAATGTCTTATCTTTCGAGAACTCTTCCGATTCTTGACGACATGACTTGTCCTATATAACCTACATTGAAACACCAAATATAATTTCGAAATGTTGTATGAAAGCACACAGAAATTAAGCTTTATTGAAGGGTAAAGTTATTTTATAATAAATAACGTAAAGAAACTGGTACTTACTTCAATTTTAAGGGTGAAATCAAGATCGACAAACAAGAAAGTTGTTGTGCTACTTTACCAAGATGAAAAACGGGAATCCCTCGTAACAATGTTTTCAACATGAAAACAGAGTTAGGAACCAGTGTAACCAAAGTATACTGAGATTTATAACTATTAATAAAAAAATACAGAACACCGGGTTTCAAACATCTTCAGTATAAACTCTGGAGGATAATAATTTATCTTTTTCCTGTATGGGGGACGAAAGTCGCCCCGAAGAGCCAAAGTTGACCCATTTAATGTTGTACTAAAAGTTTGAAAGATAGTAAACAGAATAAAACACACAGTTTTTAACACTCAGTTGTTCATGCCTCCATACTTCTGCTTTGAATGAGTTTGATTCAGCAAAATTTTAGCTTCCTTTTAAATTTAAGAAGTCGTAGAATTCTGAAGAACTATATTTCTAACTAACTTTCATGTATCAGAATTCCTATCAAAGCCTCTTCTTTCATTTCACTTTTCTCAAATGTCCATATTTTATTCATCAAAGGTAACACACATTCGATTTGCTGCATTTCTAGAGAGAAAGCATAACTCAAATTCCACAATCTTAGAAATATTGTCAAAAGAGATATTTTTGGATGTGAAATGTTGGAACTGTTTGTACCCAACAAAATATTTGTGACAATTGTTTCTATGCCGAGTTTCTCTGTTTGCTAAGGCCAAATTGGTGAATGTCTTCGTATTTTCATTATGCCCCATGGACTGAATTCGCTTGGACCTGAATGCATTACGCATCTGTCTCTCTGAATAATAGTTTTGTCGGAAACGCTGTCCTCAGGTGTTGTATCTCAATCGACAGGCTTTCAGGGATCAGATACCACATGCACTCTGTGATCACTACCGCACTATGCAGGGTGATGGCAGCTTGTGACTTGCAAATATAGATCTGCATGCGTTGGTTTGCGGTAGACTCTGTGTCTCAAGGTTACATCTGCTTTCCTTCGTACCAAAACATCAAGAAAAGGCAAAGTACCATCTTTTTCAACTTCCATAGTGAAGTTTATATGCGGATGGAGCGAATTTAAATGCCGAAGAAACGTAGGTAGAATATCAAGTCCATGTGGCCACACTACAAACGTTGAAGGTGCTTTTTCTTCAAAGTCCTCCATAAAATGATTGGCCACCACAGGAGTCAGAGGGCTTCTCATAGCGACACCGCCTACTTGTTCAAAAAATATTGACCATGAAATAAGAATTATGTTGAAGTAAGCACATGCAACTATGTCCTTCTTAAATTTGTTGCTAATAACCTGAGCGTCCTGCAGGGGCACCTCTGTATATAGAGACACAACTTCAAGACTTACTAAGAGATCCGACGATTACAATATAAGAGTTTTCAGACGACCTATGAAATCCTCAGAGTTTCGAAAATGATGCACTTGCCTCCGAGAGGTCCCAATAGTGAGGTCAGATATTTAGCAAGGAAATAAGTAGGTGCTCTCATGCTTACAATGGGATGGAGGGGCACCGCATTCTTATGGACCTTGGGTAGGCCACGCAGTCGGGAACTGCAGCCTATTGACGCAAACCCTTGGTGACTTGCGCTGGGATCGAGCTCTTTCTGATGAGTTCCGAATTCTCTAACTGGATCCTACCCGTCGGATCATTTTTTAAAAATTTACTGTATGCAGGATCGTCGAGCAGTTTTTATGTCTTGCTACTATATTCTGTGCGTGAGAGAGGCATGGTAGTATGTCCTTTGTCAGCAGGTAAGTGATGATGGTCTCCTCTCAATTCTCGTAGAACATTTCTTTCAGCTGATGTGATGTTAAAGTTGGACTTCTTAGTTGGAGCTCGAGTCAAGATGCGGCACGTGTCGCGCCTAAGCTCCTCGGCAGCATCCTTAGGAACTTTCGAAACATCCTCTTCTACACCATTAATCACACCTCGGATGTGAATGGTCCCCGTGTACCGAGCGATGTGGCGTGGTTGTTAGCACACTGAACTCGCATTCGGGAGGACGACGGTTCAAACCCGTCTCCGGCCATCCTGATTTAGGTTTTCCGTGATTTGCCTAAATAGTTTCAGGCAAATGCTGGGATGGTTCCTTTGAAAGGGCACGGCCGAATTTCCTTCCCAATCCTTTCCCAAGCCGAGCTTGTGCTCCGTCTCTAATGACCTCGTTGTCGACGGGACGTTACACACTAATCTCCTCCTCGCCCTGGTCTCCGTCTAGGTGCAAAATTCAGACCATTCTCTAGCACCGAAACTGCAGCGTAGTCCAAAGTCTTGTACGTGAGATTGAACACGGTATGTATTCTTGGCATGTCTCCTTGCGTTCGGGGTTCGAGTCGATCGTATATTGTCATTCGACGAACCTTGGATTTTCGTTCAGTCCCATTAGCCAGCACCCAATTCCAGGATACCGCTGAAAGGTTCGCTGAAATCTTCAGATGTAGTGATAGTAATTGTCTGGACACCAAGATTTGAATGTATTTCATGTACTGGGCCGCTTGGAGTCCGTCATTTTATAGCTACCAGCATTTATGTGTAGGAAGGCTATGTGGAGCCTCTTATTGACATTCTGTCTACTTTTGTTTTATTAAGATGTGCATGTATTCCAAGTAGAAGACCACCTGCAACCATTCAATTTTTGATTTTACTGTTAGGTTTTCTCAAGTAATTATGTCACAGCACTGTGTAAACAAGGCCATTGGGAGCCAGTATTCTAATTTTAATGACATTTTATGACGATTTTGTGTAAGCATTTATGTGCAATGCCTACTGAGAGCCAGGAACTTTAAATGTACACTACAATTTTAGCTATAATGGCCACTTGTAACCAGCCTATGACCTTCCATTGATATATATATATATATATATATATATATATATATATATATATATATATATATATATATGCCACGTGCAGCCATACCATAAGCATTTTTATTGCTTTCTTAAATATTTTGTCAGGATGTTTACTATGTAAAATGAGCTTGCAGCTTTTCTAATATATCTAACCACTGCTATATGCATTATAATAGGTATATAGGGCGCTGTAGGTCATTATGAAGGATTATCCGTTACCAATAATTTTGTCTTGCCATGTTTGCTTAAATCTTTGTCTCGTTTATTTAGCATGTATGCTAGTATTGATATACTCATAGACAGACTAATGCCACAATTCTTGAGATTTATTATACTTACAGGCAGACTGTTGCCACACTTCTCATTATATTGTATAGAATTGACATGTAATAATGTACAGCAATATGCCTTCTGTCCAGTTTATGGTTTTATCAGGATACTGTATCTTTATTGTTCACGTTTCCCACATTTATTACAAGTTGTCATGTTGCATTGATGAAAGGAGAAAATATAAAAATGCAGTAAATGAAGCAGGCAAAAAGGAACACAAACGTCTCCAAAATGAGATCGACTGGAAGTGCAAAATGGCTAAGCAGGGATGGCTAGAGGACAAATGTAAGGATGTAGAGGCTTGTCTCACTAGGGGTAAGATAGATACTGCCTACAGGAAAATTAAAGAGACCTTTGGAGAGAAGAGAACCACTTGTATGAATATCAAGAGCTCAGATGGCAACCCAGTTCTAAGCAAAGAAGGGAAGGCAGAAAGGTGGAAGGAGTATATAGAGGGTTTATACTAGGGCGATGTACTTGAGGACAATATTATGGAAATGGAAGAGGATGTATATGAAGATGAAATGGGAGATAAGATACTGCGTGAAGAGTTTGACAGAGCACTGAAAGACCTGAGTCGAAACAAGGCCCCAGGAGTATACAACATTCCATTAGAACTACTGATGGCCTTGGGAGAGCCAGTCATGACAAAACTCTACCATCTGGTGAGCAAGACGTACGAGACAGGCGAAATACCCTCAGACTTCAAGAAGAATATAATAATTCCAATCCCAAAGAAAGCAGGTGTTGACAGATGTGAAAATTACCGAACTATCAGTTTAATAAGTCACAGCTGCAAAATAATAACGCGAATTCTTTACAGACGAATGGAAAAACTGGTAGAAGCGGACCTCGGGGAAGATCAGTTTGGATTCCGTAGAAATGTTGGAACACGTGAGGCAATACTAACCTCACGACTTATCTTAGAAGAAAGATTAAGAAAAGGCAAACGTACGTTTCTAGCATTTATAGACTTAGAGAAAGCTTTTGACAACGTTAACTGGAATACTCTCTTTCAAATTCTGAAGGTGGCAGGGGTAAAATACAGGGAGCGAAAGGCTATTTACAATTTGTACAGAAACCAGATGGCAGTTAAAAGAGTCGAGGGGCATGAAAGGGAAGCAGTGGTTAGGAAAGGAGTGAGACAGGGTTGTAGCCTCTCCCCGATGTTATTCAATCTGTATATTGAGCAAGCAGTAAAGGAAACAAAAGAAAAATTCGGAGTAGGTATTAAAATTCATGGAGAAGAAATAAAAACTTTGAGGTTCGCCGATGACATTGTAATTCTGTCAGAGACAGCAAAGGACTTGGAAGAGCAGTTGAACGGAATGGACAGTGTCTTGAAAGGAGGATATAAAATGAACATCAACAAAAGCAAAACGAGGATAATGGAATGTAGTCAAATTAAATCGGGTGATGCTGAGGGGATTAGATTAGGAAATGACACTTAAAGTAGTAAAGGAGTTTTGCTATTTAGGGAGCAAAATAACTGATGATGGTCGAAGTAGAGAGGATATAAAATGTAGACTGGCAATGGCAAGGAAATCGTTTCTTAAGAAGAGAAATTTGTTAACATCGAGTATAGATTTAAGTGTCAGGAAGTCGTTTCTGAAAGTATTTGTATGGAGTGTAGCCATGTATGGAAGTGAAACATGGACGATAACCAGTTTGGACAAGAAGAGAATAGAAGCTTTCGAAATGTGGTGCTACAGAAGAATGCTGAAGATAAGGTGGGTAGATCACGTAACTAATGAGGAGGTATTGAATAGGATTGGGGAGAAGAGAAGTTTGTGGCACAACTTGACTAGAAGAAGGGATCGGTTGATAGGACATGTTTTGAGGCATCAAGGGATCACAAATTTAGCATTGGAGGGCAGCGTGGAGGGTAAAAATCGTAGAGGGAGACCAAGAGATCAATACACTAAGCAGATTCAGAAGGATGTAGGTTGCAGTAGGTACTGGGAGATGAAGAAGCTTGCACAGGATAGAGTAGCATGGAGAGCTGCATCAAACCAGTCTCAGGACTGAATACCACAACAACACAACAACGTCATGTTGAAACACCCAGAATAGCCTGATTTAAAGCTTAAATACACATTTTGATACATTGGTTAGGATATGAAACTTATTAGGATATGTTCCACTATCTTACCTATCTTACAGCTTTCCATCATCCAATTTCCTCTCTCACTCAATGCACTGGAGCTATCAGATATTAGCTTTTATACTTCAGTGTGGTTATGCACAATATGGATTGGTGAAGAATCTTTAATTTCTAATGTAGTGATGATTAAGCTGTTCTTGGACTCTGGACCAACCTACTACAGCTAATGCTCAGATGTGAAACTGCAAATAGTTTGACTTTATAATGCAGCCATGTCTACATGGTCATAAGCTTCAGCCATGCACCAATCTTTCCTTAGCAAGTTTCCCATTATTTTCTTGACAACTATGGATATCCTTTACTCTTAGTTTCACTAAAATTATGCATCATCTAGCAAAATGAATTTAGACCATTTTGTAGATGACATGACCAGACTTTACATTTACTACTTATGCACCAGAGCATCAGCTTGCCCAAGAGCTCAATGATTTGTAATGTCGTTTGGGTTATATTGTAATGATTATGTAATATCTATTATTCATATTGTAAATTCTGATGTAAAAAGAAATAACCGTACATTTGTTGTCCATTGCACATCCAAACTGTATGGCAAATTTAACAAACCCTGCTGGAGGGTTGTGTGAGGGGCTATGTATATGTGGAGCCCAGTTTTGTAATATATTTCGTGAAAAATGACATGAAATGGTTATGACATGTAGAAAGGACTGTACGCTTGATACCACTGAACCAAAGAAGTTGCCTAAGTGGCACAATGGATTGTAAGTAGGGGCGCACAGAGCGCAGTAGCAGTTGCCGAGGCACTCTGTTAAAGGTAGGATGTAAGACTTGAAGCTAGTGGCCAGCTGTGAGAATTTAGCTGTTGGCCTATGGACGCAGAATAATACAGTTTTGTAAAGTAATCTAATTTTCTATATTTAGTTTTAAGTATGCAGCAACGCAATGTGGATTTTGCTAATTCTAACAGTACTGTCCATTAAATGTAGGAACCAAGTATCTTCCATCAGATTTAATGTATAGGTCGATTAGGCATACCCGATTTGTAATATTTTGTGTATTCAGTAATCCTGACACAGACAAGTTAAATTTTTGGATCTATTTTTTCAAACGATGTCAGACCTTTTGCCACACATCAATACAAGTATTATTAACTACGGCAGTTAAGTGAGAATTGTAGAAGAATTGATAAGTTCACTGATTTTAAAGTTTATTTAAAATGTTTCGTATTAGATTTTGTGAAGGAGAAACTTTATTTTGAATACAGTTTTCTAAATGAAGAACACTGTCGTAGCATATTGTGTTATCGTTACCTCATCCTCTACCACGTTGTGTGATCCCTTTGTATGAAGCTGTTTTACAGCCAGCGCTACACTTTGCTGAGTCATGTTTGAATATTTTGTAAGACTACTGAGAAGAGAACAGAATATCAAGAATACATCGGTTGCGACTCAAAAGCTAAGGAAATTCTATAACATTATTTATTTGTATAGGGAAATTTATCAGTTTATTGTACAGGGCCATAGAACTCGGTGCCCACGAGACTGAGTAAATTTCGGAGTGATTGATTCCATTATAGGCATTACACACTGATTTTTCAGATTAAGTGGTTTAATTTTTTTTTGGATTACAATAAAACTGATTAAGTACAACATTTGCTCAACAACACATCAAACTGTAAATATGGCTAACCCAAAGTTATTTTTGAAGAACGTTACACTTGTAACAAACACAAATCATTTAAAATACGTGACACAGTAGCCGACGGCCTTCACCTAACAGCCGAGATCAGCGGCGTTTGTGTGGACTTGTCAGTGTTAAGATACAAGCAACTCCGTGAAATAAACAGAGACATCAATATGGGACAGTGTTAGGACAGCGCGGCGAAATCTGGCGTTAATGGGTTATGGGAGCAGGCGACCTAAGCGAGTACCTTCGCTAAGAGCACGACATCGCTTGCAGCGCCTCTTCTGGGATCCTGTTCTGGGTTCGCGACCATATTGGTTGAAACCTAGACGATTGGAAAACCGTGGCCTGGTCAGATGAGTCCCGATTTCAGTTAGTAAGAGCTTATAGTAGGACAAGTGTAGAGGAGACTATAAGAGGCCTTGGACCCAAGCGGTCAACAAGACACTGTGCTGGCTGGTGGTGGCTCGTTAATGGTGTGGGCCTTGTTTATATTGAATCTACTGGGTTCTCTGGCTACGTTCGGCTGCTTGGAGCCCATTTACAGCCATTCGTGGATGGATTTCTTGTGGATGGCAGTGTGCCATTTCACTCGGCAACAGTCGTTGCCAGTTGTCTTGAAGATCATAGTGGACAATTCGAGCGAATGCTTTTGGCCACCCAGATAGCCCGTCATGAAGCCCATAGAAACATTTATGGGAAGCAATTGAGAGGTCAGTTCGTGCGCAAAACGCTGCATCGGCAAGGCTTTCGGATTTACAGATGGCTATAGAGGCAGGAAGGTTCAATATTTCTGCAGGAGACTTCCAACTTTTTCAGTCCATGCCACGTCGAGTTGCTGCACTACGCCCGACGAAAAGAGGTCTGACGCGATAATAGGTGGCATCCTGTGACTTGTCAACTCAGTGTTTGTACTCCTTATATCACCGTTGCTCGGAGGGGGAGAGAGAACAAAAGTCATGGGCGGAGGGGCTATGAAATACTGGTTAACACGGGCTGTGAGTAGTGGTGCAGGCAAAAATGAAGAGTTTACGCGTGTCTGGGCTTTCTGTGAGACAAGTGGCTGTTATAACGTGTCTCCGTGCGCCTGCTAAGCCTTGCTCGTCGGATCCGTCTGAAGTGCTGCAGGGTCGCCAGGGGGACGTGATGGCATCGTAGCAGCAGCAGCAGCAGCAGTGGCAGTAGCAGTGGACGGCAGTAGATGGCAGTTTGCAGCTGGAGCGGGCGTACCGCCTGAAACATTGATGCGGCCCCGCGCCGGAATCAGTTTGCTGGCGCTGAGTGTGCACGCGGCGCGCAGCGGTCGGTGGACGCCGGCTCTTAGGCTAAATATTGCAGCAGCCGGCGCCGGACCTCTCTGCCCTGCTCAGTGGTCGTCAGCGCCGCATTTGCCTGCGCGGCGACGCCCTGCGGAACGGAAGAGCGCCCTCCACTGCGTGAAGCACACACCTATAGTCGTCACATTCCTCTATTACGTGTATACAGCTATACACCAGGAAAGGTAGTAAATAGGGGAGTTCTCTTTATATTAGGAAGAAAACTCAGAAATCAGTAGGTGATTTTGGGGGACAGGACGCAAAATAAAGTACACTGAATTGTCACCTTTGATAGCAAGGGCTCTGTTGGGCAAATCAGAATGAGCCTGGATGACGTACACAGATAAGTCATTTCACTCTGCTTCAAATCTACGCTAGAGATCTTGTCAGAGTGGTGAGATAGTGACATTCTCTCCCCAATCTATGACCAGATGCTGTCAGTTGGTGAGAGATCTGGCGAACATGTTGGCCAGAGTGAACTGCAATGGTCAGGGCAGCACAGCCAACATGCAGCGTTGCGTTCTCTTGTTGAAAGACAATGACATAGAGACCTCGAAAAATGGCAAAATCATCAGCCTTAAAAATTCATGGCACCATATGTCTGCAAATCATTGCGCATGTGTGACTTCCGCGCCTGCACATCGTTGCGCGCGTGTTCTATATACAGGGTCGTCGACCTTAAGATACCGTCAGTCTTACCCACCCACCAGCAAAGTTCAACCACCTGAAGATGTCGGACAGTTTCTCCCAGAAAATATTGTGGAATTTGCACAAAGTCATCCGGCGGCAAACCTGTGAAGACTATTTACAACAAATCCGCCAGAAAATCTTGAAGAGTCTGATCGTGTACCTTTACAGGTACGAGATGGCGAAGAACATATGTGACTTTGACGATTTACGTCTCAAGAGATGTAGATTGTTAAGCATCATTGCATTTTTACTGAGATGCCACAAGCAAACTATTCCTAACATTGCTAAATTTAAACATTATATAAACTCTGCGGCTGCGGTTAGAATTAAATGACGGCGAGTGCGGCACTGCGAGAGGAACGGTGCACTATAAGAGTTGAATATAAAATGTCATCCAGAGGAGCCAAGTTGCTTTCCTGCATACATAAATGCTGATGTTACAGACATCATATTTGTTTCTCAAATTGGCCAAGTTTTACGAAGAAATAGTTGCTGACCTTTAACTGAAAATGACAAAAATGTTCTTTGAGGCTCTCAGTAGCCCTGTTCTACATTAAATAAATGCTGATCTTAATTGATAACATGACAGAAAACATCTTTCAGGCTCAAGGCGGCCTAGTTTTACATAGCATAAACATCGAAGCTAACTCAGCATGGCTTTCTACAAGAAAAAACAGCATAAATAGCGATATTATTTAAAACTATGGCTCTGTATGGCCTAAACGAGTACATATTAGACAAATAGTATCATAGGATAAAGACACAATATTTATAGGTTGTGTAGCACCCTCGGGTCTTCATAAAATTATATGTTAAATGACATATATCTCTGACAATGCGCATATCTACAGCGAAGGGTAGGGAATGATAAGGGCAGTACACTTTATCTGTAAAAAAAAAAAAAAAATTAAGTCAATCTACATTATCTTGAGTCTAGAACTGTATGGCCAAAGTAAAGAAAAAATGCGATTATAGTATATACAAGCATACAGACAGGAGTACTAAGTGCACTATAGCTTAATGACTAGATAAATGTAATATATTACAAGAAATGAAGAGATAATAAATGCAAATATGAGGGTGAACTGCAGAAATAGTGGATCCCGTAAATGTGAGTATTAAACTGGAAACAAAGAAAAAAGGCAATCATGCATGCTAACATGAGAAGGCAGTATCACACAGTCTCATAAAGAATGGTGAAAAAATATGTTTTTAGGTGCAAGGCTTCTGTGACAGCCTCCCACAAACATCTCCAATTATTTGGCACAAGGTAAGACAGTTTTTCTTAGAAAGGACACAACTTACACAAAATATATATGAACATCATAGAATACCATTAAGAAAAATCATCAATAAATCCTCATTATTGGAGTGCAGCTCATGGTATGGACACCTATTAAACATAAATATTCCATCATTATTCCATAAAATTGCTGCAGCTCAGAGCATGAACACATAGCAAATAATTTAACAATATTCGTAACCTAACACAGAATGCAGAGAAATATCCCTAATCCTAAATCTTTGTAGGCAAACGGCCTATTTACCTAGTACACCAACAGAAAAATGTTTGGTACATTGGTTCTGAATATAGGAAATGGATGAGAACATGTAATGAATATGAGTTACAGGGTACATTGATTTCTTAAATCTACATAGGTGAAAGCAAGTAAACTAATGACATCATCATGTACAAAAGATATTCCGCGAATTAGAGCACAAGGCTGGACATAAATGATACATGGCAACATTATAAAGTATAAAGAGTGACTGAACTAACACAACGTAATAATTCATCAGAAAATAGTATAAACAACAGTAGTAATACTAACTTCACTAGGGTGTGCCAAAATGGCAAAGTGAAGTAGCATAGCTTTGTTAAAAATATAACACATTTCATAGCATCAGTAAAGACAAAATAGCATCAGAAATAAATTATTATAAGATATATAGAAGCTATATACAAAAAGGCCACAAATTCTTATAAAATAAAAAGTGTTTGAGTTACAGTTTGCTGAGGTCAGATCACGCAAGGGATGTGATAGGCTGGACACTTGTCAAAATAAATGTTGTCTCCTTCAGTTCTTGTTTTCATGTACACCCTTATGAAAACAGAAAAATATGCAAGGCCCTAGCTTACAAACCGACCTGCAAGATTCTCCCTACTGGGCACATCGCCACCTAATAAAATGCTGAATAATCAAGGACACATGAAAACAAGGTACCAATGGAAATTGTATAAGCATGGGAAATGCATCAGACAAAAAGATCTGGGTTGTTTCGTATTATTACATACACTCATATGTAAATAAGAATAACCGTAAATAAAAGTTGGCAATAGAAATACATGCATCTGTAAATTTTTTTGCAGTTAGCAGAGTTCCTGAAAATAACAAAAAAAGTATACAAAACTGAACAGCGAAAAAATAAATTAGTAGCAGTAGTGTAATGTCTTCAGAATGCAAGACGTCGAACTGAAAAAAATAATACATGTTGTCAACACTGGTGCATATCTTTATTGTAAATAACATAGCTGGTTACATATGAATTTAGTAGAATAAATGCTGTAAGGATTTCTTCTGAAATTCTTGCTCCTCAAATAAGCGTGCATATAATTTCGTTCATAATCGCACCCGTATTCTTGGAGCTAAAACTTTCCTAGTTGGTATTTCAGTAATTTCTCGTTATTGCTATACAATGGAAATTGAAACACAGTACATATTCAGGTGTTGCATAGCAACAACAGACTTTAAAAAATGACAAATTTATTGTATCAGTGTCGAAATCGTGTGTAATTTTGCAGTCCATAAAAGGAAACTCTTAAAGGTAATTTATGTGATGGCAGAATCTGCTATGCTATATTTACGTAGCGCAATATAAGTTCAAAATGGTTCAAATGGCTCTGAGCACTATGGGACTTAACATTTGTGGTCATCAGTCCCCTAGAACTTAGAACTACTTAAACCTAACTAACCTAAGGACATCACACACATCCATGCCCAAGGCAGGATTCGAACCTGCGACCGTAGCAGTCACACGGTTTCAGACTGAGCGTCTAGAACCGCTAGACCACCACGGCCAGCGCAATATAAGTGATCCAGCTCTGTGTTTGGCATGGCATAATATTTTTGAGATGAATGCTGATGTGATTAGCTTTGGAAATCGATGTTCTGAAATAAATATGCTTGACAGTTTGGTACTGGTGATATTGAGCTCTGGTTATTTTGTTGTTAACTGATCTGCTGCTGATAACTTGGCGATTGATTTCATAGGATTCATGCACTGTTGTTAAACCAGATTTTTCACTGTAAATAAAACGAAGTACAGTGAGTGCAAACAATACTCGTTTGGCTGCATATCTTTTAGAAACCAAAGTATAACATGAAAAGAAATGTACACTTAGTCCAAAAAGAATTTGTCTAGTTGTAAGTTTTTGTAAAAACTAAGTATATACCACGCAAAAGGAAGGGAACATAAAATGTGAACATCCAGTCATATGCAACGAACCTTAATAAGTCATTTTTATTGATGGGCAAGGAAATAAATACATCCATAGCGATAACAAATTTGACGAAATGGAGAAATATTTTAGATACAACTATTAACGTATCAGAATATAACGAAATGAGTAGAAAAACAATGAACTGAAATTAGAAATAGGCATTTTAACTGCAAACAAATGATAAGATTTGGTTATTACAACATTAAATAAATTTTTTATCTGAGAAATAAATAATAACTAAAAATTTAATATAATCAAAACTATTTTAGTAAGTTAAATACACCAGATGTATTTGTTAACGATGTAATAAATCCAATCCCCTAATTCTTTTCTAATGTAACTTACTGAATGACTGTTGAGAAAAATAAAATTATTACTGTCGTGAGTTACAGTTATTTTTAAATGTTGTAGTTTATTATGAGTAGGAAATACGAAGGAGAGTATGATTAATAAATTATTAGAGTGAGAAATACTTTTTCTGGTTAAAAAGCAGTAATACCTGTTTCTCAGCGAGAAAATCCATTATATTTTAAGAACATTCCATCTAATTAATTAAAATCAATACTATTTCATTGGAAAGGAACTATTTTTGTCAAATTATTAGCTGCAATTTTTTTAGCTGGAATAGTACTATCACTAAAACCTAAACATTCTCAACATTACCTTTTATACCCATATATCATTTCATTTAAAATTTTATTTTTCTTAATATGTATGTCAGGTTTTTTAATATGATAAATTTTTTCTACGTTCTTTAAATTATATTGCTCAGGAGGGATCTTTATTGTTTCTCCATCACAAATAATTTTTTTTAATGTAATATTTACAGTTCTAATGTTGTATGAACAAATTAAAGCAAATTCTTATATTTATCTTCCTTAGGCACAATTAATCTATGTCTTTAGGATTGGTCAATGATTAGTTAACTGAACCAGACAACTAATTTAGTAAAAAAAAGTATTTCAATAAATAGTACACATTCAAAAATAGACTGGGTAACATAAACATGTATCCATGAGAAAAGATTAAAATAAGCATGTTAAACTGCTACTAAATTTTATTTCATGTGTAATAATGGCACAAAAAAGAAGTAAAAGAACAAAATTAGTGACTGACAATTATAATTTAACGCCAAAAGGATTACAGTGACATAAAATAAGTCATTTATATACTTATATAAATGTTTGAATCATGTTAACTACTCAGAAGCTACAAAAATCTGTAAAAAATTTAAAATAAAAACAATGAATAAATTGAAACTTCCTGGCAGATTAAAACTGTATGCCCGACCGAGACTCGAACTCGGGACATTTGCCTTTCACAGGCAAGTGCTCTACCATCTGAGCTACCGAAGCACAACTCACGGCTTTACTTCTGCCAGTATCTCGTCTCCTACCTTCCAAACTTTACAGAAGCTCTCCTCCGAACCTTGCAGAACTAGCACTCCTGAAAGAAAGGATACTGTGGAGACATGGCTTAGCCACAGCCTGGGGGATGTTTCCAGAAAAATTGTTATTTTTATTGAAAATAATGAAGAATTTGTACAATTTGAAAAATTTAAAACAATCTGTTTTATTTGATTTGATTCCTGAAAATGAAGGTATAAGAAAGGATATTTCACTAGAGGAAGAGAAAAATGAACAGATTGCTTTATTTTGTCCAGACAGTCAAAAATCCCAGAACAATTTGTAAGAAGTCATCTTAATTTTTTAAATATATTTAGTCAAGATGATACTATTTCAAACCTCAAAACATCATGAATATGTTGGCTATATAATATTACTTTAAGGAAATGTGTACTAAATGTTGGAACAACAATCAGTTTGGACTTATTGCAAGGGATATAACAAGAAAAATTAATGTAAAATATAAAGAACTAAAGTTGAAGATTTTTAAAACCATAGAAAGAAAAAAACATAACATACGAAACATTAAATGTTAAACTGTTAACCTTTAATTATGATATGTGAAAGGACAATTTTTTGTCTTCAATAAATACATGTGAGATGGAAACTGTTTTAGGACCTAAACGTAATACAAATGAAGGAAAAATTAAAAGAAAGATTTCAAAAATTAAAAAAGAAACCAGAACTAATTATGAAAAATAGAAAACAAACGTAGTACTGTATTGAGGAATGGAAGATGTAGAAGATAAAGTCTCAAATGCAATTGGAGGAAATAAATTGGGTGTAAACAAAATGGTTCCTTTTCATCATCAACAACTACATAGAACAATTTAATTATTGTTGCACACTGTGAAAGATTATGCCTCAACTGATTCAGAAATAGAATAATTATTAAACAAATATGTATAGGTGGTTACAGCAAGATAAAAAAATTCAATTATGTAGAAGTGTAAGAAGTGTAAGCATCTAGAGTATATCAACCACAGTGAAGATACTACTCTTACATGAGGAAATTTATTGTAAGATTTCCAGTAAAATTTGATGCACAAAAATTAAAAATTGGGAATAGAACACAAGAAGGTGCAGATGGATTAAAGTAGCACTTACTAAAAAGCAGATTAATTTGGATGATCAGAACAAAAAGTATAATGTGAATGATTTCTCAAATAATGCAGACATGTGATATCAGTGAGGCTTATTATATTCTGACAAATAAAAAGTTAATAAAATCAAGTCTACTTATCAACTATAGACATTTCAAAAAAGCTTTGTTGATGTTTATCTTTCAAAAAAATTAGCATTAAATTTACATTTATATGAAGATGAGAGAAGTGGTGAATGCTTAATTAAAAAGTATACAGAAAAACCACTTCACCATATTCGGATTTTTTCTAAAATTTTGAATAAGACGATTTTATAAATTTCAGAAATAAAATAATTTTATTAATTGTTAAAAGGGGAATACCTTTGTAAGGTTTTAAATAAAATAATTTAATTATTTTCTGAATATTGATTTTACTAAATTTATATAAATTTTTTACCTGCAAATCAATAAGTTTGCAATTGATTATTCTTAGCTGTCAAACTCGAAACCAAAACTAAAACAAGTTAAATTGAAGTAGGTAATGAACAATTAAATAGTACTGATAATTTTTTAAATGATGCGTAAAGAGAAACGATACATGAAGACTGCTGAAACTATACATACATTGTAAGTACGAGGTGCAGGCAGCCGAATTTTTCGACGAAGGAATTTCCAAGCTCGTCCATCACTATGATAAGTGACTTAATTTAAATGGCAGCTAAGTAGAAAAGTATTGAAGTGTGGCTTTCATCTGTATATAATAGAAAAAAATTATACAATACTTTATTTATTTTTAATTCCAAAACATAATGTACTTTGTGGATAGCCCTCATATCATAGTTATGACAAACTTTTACACATCTTAGAAGAAAAAGTTTTGGATTAACAAATCATAAAGATGGCTTTTTACCATCATTATTGGCTGCATTACCATATATATATACTGTAAGCGCAATAGTCGGTGGAGTGACCATTGTAGCAAATGCAATACCAGATTAAAAATGAAAAGCTAAAGCATTCAAGAACAAAGAGAGAATTTATGAAGGGAAAAAACGGAACTGGAACAAAAAAAAACAATAATTTTAAAATTGAACAAGTTTTGTATTCAGCAAATGTTGCTAAAAGTTTAAAAATAAATATAATAGTTGCTTTTATATTTGATGGATTCCATAATAAACCAGAATGTTTTCAATATGGTATAGTTAATTTAGATACTTTTGATAACATTGATGCTCCTTTGATTTATTATCATAAGACAAATAATACCAAAACTGTTTGATTCATTCGGTGGTGATATTCTAAGAGAATTAATTAATTATTTTGGAATAAACATTCAAATAATAATGCTGAAAGAACAAAAAATTTTGGTAAATTTATTTGTGACTATTTATATTTATTCATATTATACTGTTATCAGATATGCTAAATTTAATAATACTTTAAAAATGTCCATTTTTTAAAAAGTGGACATTTTTGGGAATAAAATATAGTTAATTTATGTAGAATTAGAAAATGACACACAATAAAAATTAATATATAACTAATTTTGGAGGAATTGAAATTAAAATTTAACACAAGAATTGATAAACATGACTTAGAAAAAAAAAGGATCAGTGCTAGAAATTGAACATTAAATCAGACATTTTCAGAACGAATTAAGTAAAACATTTTATTATACTAAGACTTACATTACTTTTAAAAATAGAAGATTATTGAAAGTGGGGGCAAACAATATGTAAAAAAAAATAATTTAAAAATGTTTGTAATAAAGTTGATTATATGATTATTCTATCGAAAATAATAAATATTTTACTAAACGATATATGGAAAAGGAATTACAAAAATTTTTAAGGATCCTTAACAAATGAAATGTATTTGATATTAGTGTAATAATTACACTTTACAAAAATGTAATGGATTAGACAGTCAAGTTTATGATAAATTACTAACTGAATTCACATTTATGAGTGCAAACGTCCAAAAAATTCATAAATTCAGACAGTAAAATTATATTGTGAAAAAGTTCTTAGTGTTCATAAAATTATGAATGAGGATTTTTCTTTTATAGATTTAACTTCTAATCATTTCATTATTTCTGTGTTTTCTGTAACTACTACTGCTATCCAGTCAATAAAAGTTGTGCATTTTTTTTAGTTATCTATCTACATAACAAATAAATTATGTATATCAGTGCAGTTTCATTAGGCAAATTTTGATCTTATATAAATGGATCCATTCCTCAAGAATCTCAACAACAGAAAAACTTCTTATCCGTTTTTATTAAAATAAGTAATTACATCAGATATTTAATATACTTAAAATAATTAATCTATGTAAATGGATAACCTTAATCACTTTTCAGACCATCGTACGTGATGTCCAAAATGTAAACAATTTATTGAAACACACAAATTAAACAGACCAAAGAATTGAAGTAATTTGTTCAAATTGTAGAACAAAAAACTATTTGTTACAAAATTGTAAGAAAATGTTTCCAATCTAATGAATTAATTAAACCAATTGTATAAAATTTTAAAAGTAGTCTCATTTCTTTTGATGTAGATGATTAAGGTTGAGCAGATTTAATGGAAATTGATTCCAGTAAATTAAAATGAATTTAAGGAACATAAATTATTATCTATAATCGATGTTTCTGAAAATATGCTTGAAATAATCCAGTTAAGGGTGAAACAGGTAAAACATGGCTCATTTTTTTTAGATAAATCCAAAGACTGCTTCAGCTGTCACAAGAAATTTACAAACAGCTAGTGGAAAACATTTTTATGGTAATGATTTTCAAGAACTTATGAAAAAATCAAAAGTTTACCGTTACTCAGCCTTTACAGAATTAAAAGCATCTGTTGTGGAAAGGTTTAGTAGGGAATCAAAAGAAATATGTGGGAAAGTTTGACTTACAAGGAAATCACGAAAGGGTTGATTTAGTTAAAAAAACTAGTTGATAAATATCACACAAAACATTCAACAATAAAAATGAAGCCAAAACATGTAACTAAGGAAAATGGAAAAAAATTATTTTGAACTGTTTATCTAATATTTTTTTTAAGTCTGAATAGCAAATAGGCAGTAACGGGAGAATAGATAAATTAAAAGGAATTTTTGACAAAACCACACAGATAACTGGTCTTCAGAAATTTCTGAAACTGAAAAAGATATTCACTCTAATCTACCAATACACATTATAAAGCCTTAGATGGAGAAGAAATGAAAGGAAATTTTTATAAACAAGGACTACAAAAAATCATTGTCCAGATACAGCTTCTTGAAAATATTAAGAAAATACTGATAAAGTTTTTCTTAAATGGCTTGGTTTTAATATTGCTCATAGTTTTTAGGAATTAAAATATCTTTACAAGATTATTTTCAATAATTCCTATTTTTACATATGAACAATATTGAGAGTCCTAAATTTTATTCACCTTCTGTAAGGAAAAAGTAAATATAATTTAGATATTGCTAATAGAAATATAGAAATTAATACAAATTTTGGAGATGGTTGGGTCATACAAATCATGCTCAATTATAAATAACTTCTAAAATTATTCATGCTAATGGTTCTGCTTGTCATACACGTGAAGGAAAACCAAATAAAAATTATTGGTAATTAAGTTTGAAAGTTATTTTATTTTCTAACTATAATATATCAAATAATTTTTATCTACAATGGAATATCCCTTCGTTTCATAGATATATTAAATTTAACTTTGTCTCTCTCAGATAAAATTTATGTGGAAGGACATAGTAAAGTAAGAAGTAAGAAAATTGAAGTACTTTATCTGTTAGAAATGTTTGGTGATATTTATCGATTACAAAGAATTTATGTGCGAAGGACTTTTAGCTGTTATTTTTACTTTAAGCTGTAGAGCTGGAGATGCTGTCAGTAGATGGACTCATAAAAATAATACTGGAGTCGAAATAAGATACATTTGCAAAATAAGGGTAAATTCTTATTGAAAACATGGAACTTAAATTCCCTGTTGTTAAATAACAACCTGATTATGAAAATGAACTAGAACAAAATTAGATTAAAATATCATAAAATAGCAATATGTTTTTGTAAATTATAAACGATGGCAGAAACTGTAGTAGTAAAAATAATTTCTAAATAGATATAACAAATCAGTGTACTTTAGCAGAGTTTCATATACTTTCTTTTATTTTTGTTGTGTTTCAAATGAAAGAAAATTAATCAAGTAGTAGAATCTTCATATTTAATAATTTTAAATTGTAGTGCATTTACTTAGAAACAAAAGAAAGGAAATTTTCATCAAGAAATAATGAATTTAGATCCACCAATAATTTTTTCAAAAATCATATGACCTATTTCACGACTTTAAATGAGTAACACATTTAAAAGGTGATACTGATATAAATCTGAACAAATTTAATATAGATTATCTTATTTCCATTATAAATATGATACAAAGGAAAAATATTGCCAAAATTTAAAAAATTTTACTTTCGTGATAAAATTAATGATATTTTATCTTACGCAATTTTATAAAAAAAAAAGAATGTAACTTATGATGTTGAACAAAGAATATTTATTGAGAAATTTTAATTAATATTTTTGGTAAATTATAAAATTCAAAATTCACTTCTTATCGTTTGAAATTATAGGTAAAGTATTCAGACACAGATTCATAGGTTACTGAATAGCAAAGTTTAAAAAAAAATATTTTAGCAAAAATGTAATCTTTTAATATTTTTGGTAATTTATAAGATTTATATTTGAAAACATTACACAATGAAGGGAGTACTAGACTTCTGTTATAACCTGCAATGAAAAAATTTTAGATTTTATAAATGAAAAATTTTATAGGATTTATTAAATTATGAAAACAGAGTTACATACAAGATATTTTGTTATGATTTATAGGACCAAATTTTTGTTAGATTTTTAAAAATGAAAAAACTAAAAATTAACAATTATCACATTTAAAGACAAAAAATTGTTTAGTTTTTAAAAATAAAAATGCATTAGAGATTTTAAAACAGGTTGTGCATAAATGTTTCATTTTTTGTGTGCAACATTTTATTACATTTTAATCAATGAAATTTATAATTAGCTGAATTTATTTAATTTTGTTCATTAAATATGGTTAAATTTATTAATTTGACTGATGATGGTTGGGGAAAATAGTTTTCAGCAATAGTAAATGGAATTTCCTCCAAAATGAAGGCCTATGTTTGATACTAGTAGACTTTTCTTGACCTGGAATACCATTTTTGCCATTGCTAGTCTGCTTTTGATGTCCTCCTTGCTCCAACCATTACTGGTTATTTTACTGCCTAGGTAGCAGAATTCCATGACTTCATTCACTTCTTTATCATCAATCCTGATGTTAAATTTCTGTCTATTCTCATTTCTGCTGCTTCTCATTACTTTCACCTTTCTTCAATTTAATCTCAATCCATTTTATGTACTCATTAGATTGTCCATTCCATTCAGCAACCATGTAATTCTTCTTCACTTTTACTCACGATAGCGATATCACCAGCGAATCATATCACTGACATCCTTTCACCTTGAATTTTAATTCCACTCCTGAATCTTTTTTTCTGTCACTGCTTCAATGTACAGATTGAACAGTTTGGGTGAAAGACTACATCCCCACCTGACACCCTTTTTAATCAAAGCAATTTACACTTGGTCATCCACTCTCATTATTCCCTCTTGGTTCTTGTACATATTGTATACTATCCATCTCTCCCTATAGCTTACCCCTATTTTTCTCAGAATTTCGAGTACCTAGCACCATTTTACATTGTCGAATGTCAGAATGGCCTTTCTCATGCCTTTACCTATTCTAAGCCAAATTGATCATCATCTAGCACTTTCCAGTTTTCCTCTCCATTCTTCTGGATATTATTCTTGTCAACAACTTTTATGCATGAGCAGTAAAGGTGATTGTGTGATATATTCTCGCATTTGTTAACTCTTGCAGTCTTCAGAATGGTGTGGATGATATTTTTCTAAAAGGCAGATGGTATGTCACCACACTCCTACATTCTACACACCAACATGAATAGTCGTTTTGTCGCCACTTCCCCAAATGATTTTAGAAATTCTGATGGAATGTTATCTATCTCTTCTTCCTTATTGGATCTTAAGTATTCCAAAGCTCTTTTAAATTCTTATTTTAACACTGTAACTCGTATCTGTTCCAAATCGACTCCTGTTTCTTCTTCTATCACATCAGAAGCTTTCAATGTCTTGTGTCCACATGTTGGCTCTGTCCTTTGAATGCAACAGTTGAATTCTTATTGCCCTCTTAATGTTACCTCCCTTGCTTTTAATCAGTCATTTCTTTTTCGGTTTCGTCACATTTTTCATGCAGCCATTTCGTCTTAGCTGCCCTGCATTTCCTATTTCTTTCGCTCCTTAGTTACTTGTATTCAGTAATCCTCAGTTTCCCAGAACATTTTTGTGCTTCCTGCTTTCATCAATCAGCTGAAGTATTTCTTCTTCTACATGTCGTTTCTTTGCAGTTACTTTCTTTGTACCTACGTTTTTCTTTCCAACTTCTGTGATGGCCCTTCTTAGAGATGTCCATTCCTCTTCAATTGTACTGTCTACTGAGCTATTCCTTATTGCTGCATCAATAGCCTTGGAAAACCTCAACCATATCTCGTCATTCCTTAGTACTACCATATCCCACTTCTCTGTGTATTCGTTCTTCCTGACTAACGTCTCAAACTTCAGCCTACTCTTCTTCACTACTGCTACTACTGATCTGAATCTACATCTGCTTCTGGGTAGGTCTTATAATACAGTATCTGATTGAATCTCTGTCTGGCCATTACGTAATCTAACTGCAATCTTCAGATATCAACTGTCCTTTTCCAAGTATATCTCCTCTTGTTGTGCTTCTTGAACAGTGTATTTGCTATTACTAGCTGAAATTTATTATGGAACTCAATTAGTCTTTCTCCTCTCCCATTCCTTGTCCCAAGCCCATATCCTCCTGTAACCTTTTCTTCTGTTCCTTCCCCTACAACTGCATTCCTGTCCCTCATGACAATTAGGTTTTCATCTTCCTTCAAATATTGTATTACCCTTTCAATATCCTCAGATAGTTTCTGTAATTCTTCATCTTCAGCTTGCAACGATGACATGTGTATGTCAAGTATCATTATTGGTGCTGTTTTTCTGTCGATTCTGATGAGAACAACGCTATCACAGAACTGTTCACAGTAACACTCTCCCTGACCTTCCTTCCTCTTCATAACGAATCCTACTCTTTATACCATTTTCTGCTGCTGTTGATATTATTCTATACCCTCCAACCAGAAATCCTTGTCTTCTTTTCCTTTAACTTCGCTGACGCTTACTGTATCTAGATTGAGCCTTTGCATTTCCCTTTTCAGATTTTCTGCCTTTGCTACCACATTCAAGTTTCTGACATTATACGTCCCGACTCGTTGAACGTTATCCTTTCGTTGATTATTCAGTCTTTATCTCATGCTCACTTCCTCGTTGGCAGTCCCGTCCCATAGATCCGAATGGGCGTCTATTCTGGAATTCTTTGGCCAATGGAGAGATCATCAAGATACATTTTCAGTTACAGGCCACATGTCCTGCGTATGCACGTTGTGTGTCTTTAATGCAGTGGTTTCCGTTGCCTTCTGCATCCTCATGCCGCTGATCACTGTGATTCTTTCCCCTTTCGGGGCAGTCCGCTTCACCGCCCTCTTTGGTGAGGCTGTTGGCGAAATGAGGGTCAATTCTTATGCCGGAAGTCTTCTGCCGTCAAATGAAGATTATTAATCAAATTTAAGTCCTGCCGGGTTACGAATCCAGAACCGAGGACGCTTTGATTATTAATAAAAGACGCTACTTCTTAGATACTGGTGTGAAAAAGTTCAGTTAATACGACAGCACTGACGAGGGACAAGGAGTACTTGAACTGTTAGTACTGGTTATTGGGCTGGGAGCCACAGGCTGAGAAAATGAGGTCAAGTGACATGGATTCTGTCTAACAATGCTATGGTGGGAATTAAACTTTTTATGTTAATTGCGTAGCAGCAAAGTCTGCTTCCGGGCGTCCTTTCGGGGTATCAATATAATATCCATCATTTTGTTGCAACGACCGAGTGACAGGATTCTTAAGTGAGGTGCTCGCTAAAACCTGGGAACCTTCCCCGAACTCTAAGTTCGAAACATTCCGGAACACTGCTGCAATATGGAGCTTTAACTGTTGATTCGTGTGGCATGGAGGTATACTGTAACCGTCGTGAAAAGTCAACTGAAACCTTCTACTCGATTTGGACGTTTCTTATGGTCAGACTGAATTTTGCAGCACTTCTGGCAAGACTACTCTTAATAAGTTAAATAACAAGCCTGTCTCCTAACGGTCTCAGTATTCTTAAAGGAAACATCGTTACAGAAAGATGTATGGCTGTATGATACAATCCAAGTACTGAAAACATCACTGTTAAGGGTTGATGGTAAAACTTCATAACTAATTGGAATGTAGAAAATGAAGCACTTTAAACTAAAACAGTTCAGAAACATCACTAAAAAATCCAATAATTTATCAGTTTTACATGTGGAGCAGGGCAGTCAAGGCAGGCCAAATTTAAATTGACTGTACGTAGCTACAGAAGGTAACGTTTTCCTCATTTACCAACTGCAAATCTAGTTCTGTTAAAAATTACAAATTACGAATTATAGCCAAGATGCCAAGTTACATTGAAACAAACTTTTTGCAGGATTTTGAATGCTTTCATGTGTGGGGTACACATGAAAGATGAAATTTCTTCAGTGATGTTTCCTTCAAGAATGCTGAAACAGAGTTGTTCACTCTCACCAGTCCAGATAGGGATAGGTGACACTGACAGGTTATAACTGATGGCAGTATTTTATTTCTAAGTAACCAGTATTTCTTGATATTTTTTCCTAGTTATGACCGCTTTTTTTCATGTTGAAATTACAACTGGGTAAAAAACCAGTCCTATCAATTTCTTACAATAACAGCGCTAAAACTCTGTGTTCTTAAATAAACTTTTTAAAAAAGCGAGTCATGTTTGTTGTTAGTATTTCCACCGGTTTGAAATATAATGTTGTAGAAATTGGGGGATGCTATCAGCTCTGTTTTAATGAGAATGCCTACAGTTAGAAACTAGCAACAAACCCATGACATAAGAATCAATACAGCACTTCAGAGACAATAATGTACCCGTTGCCATGTGGCGTGGCCTATTA
The DNA here is from genome assembly GCF_023898315.1 of Schistocerca nitens. NCBI lineage: Eukaryota > Metazoa > Arthropoda > Insecta > Orthoptera > Acrididae > Schistocerca > Schistocerca nitens. The sequence continues at coordinate 554,320,906 of NC_064614.1, forward strand.
GATATTACTCATGTACGTACAACGTGCAAGAGTTGCCCCCATCTGGTCTACACTACAGTTTATCTCTGTCGTCCTCAGAGATAGGTTGTGTCGCAGAATGGTACCACCGGTACTTTTGAAGTATTTTACGAAATGCTGTAGGGAAGAAGCACAAAGTTCCATTTGCTTTAAAAGCTTAAATACCGGAGGAGGCACAACAAACTTGCGAGATCCACAATACTCCTTTGAAGAGAAGGTAAACCAATAACTATAGATTTATTGATATGATATTAACCTGTTCAGTGTGAAAAATTTAGAGCACCCAATAGTGATGATGCCAGGAAATCACTGACTTGTGACAATATTCGCTATTGAAACTTCCTGGCACATTAAAACTGTGTGCCGGACCGAGACTCGGACTCGGGACCTTTGCATTTCACAGGCAAGTGCTGCCAAGTGGTAGAGCACTTGTCCACGAAATTCAAAGGTCCCGAGTTCGAGTCTAGGTACGGCACATAGTTTTAATGTGCCAGGAAGTTTCAATAGCGAATACTGTTTCCAAGAACCACAGGAAGAGGAGGGGTATATTTTCAAAAGGCCGGATGATACGAAAATACTTCGGTTAGATTGTCATGGTCAGACAGAGATTTCGAAATCAGATACTGGATTGTAACGCATACCCAGGAGAAGATCTAGATGCAGATCACAATGGATTAGGGCCGAGGAGAAGGCTGGAGTTTAATAGATTGGTTGATTGATTGAGGGAGCAATGGGACCAAACAGCGAGGTCATCAGTCTTGCGGTTCCAAAGTTACACATGGAAGTGAGAGTCCGCTAAAAATGAAGAGGAGTCAAACTATAAAACGCGGAAGTTAAAACACACACAGTAGAAGCTATAAAATGGTAACCCAAATCCAAAAACTGTGAAAACAGAGGGATCAAAGAGCAGTCTTTCCAATGGGGAGTGGTCATGCATCCGAAACTGAGAAAACGTGAAGAGAAGCGCCAAGCACAACCATCCTGCCCCTGCTCCATGAGTGAAGTAAAACCCTATACCTGAAAACAAAAACCACTTTCATGGAGGAAACTGATTACTTCTTCAACCATCCATGAATTGTCTGCCCATATTAAATTTAAGGAATCAGGAAGACTTTACTGAGTGCAAAGGGCCAAAAGAAGGGAATATTTCACTAATAAATGGGATACCGTCAGTCTGGCTCCACAACAACACTGGGGATGGTTCGTTATGTAAGAGGAAACAATCAGTTAGCCTCCTATGACCATTGTGTAGATGGCAAAAGACAGTGGACCCCTTCTGAGAGGAGTGGAAGGGAGAGTGCCAAACCACAGTAGGCTCCTTGATGGGGCGGAGTTTATTGCTGTGAGCAGTAGCGCACCAGAAGTCATTCCACTTTTGGATTTGATGTAGATTCGCACATCCACATCTGGAATCATGTAAGGGAACGCACAGTGAGTATCTGCTTATCTAGCTAAATGGTCAACCAGTTCATTCCTTGGGGTACCCACATGACTTGGAACCCAGAGAAAGGCAACTGAGCAGGCGGCACAGCCAAAGGCAGAGAAAAGGTCATGGACAGCAGCGACCAAACGGTAATGAGAGTATCATTTGTTGATAGCACTCAGGCTGCTCATTCATCAGTACAAATTAAAACACTGTGGAGGGAGCCTGAGAAACAAAATAGAGGGCTCTGTGACAGACTAAGAGCTCTGTACTACATGATCCCAGCAAGAAATGGTTTTCTAAGCCAGCGGGAGATGTCAAAGCGCATCCTGCCTTGTCTTTCGTCTTAGAACCATCAGTGTAGAGGATCGTGGCACCGTGGAACTCTGTAAGGACGGCATTTACAAGACACCAGAACACCATAGTGGGCGAGAGGCTTAGGTCCTAATCCATGGTATAGGCACCATCCAAGGATGGGTGTGGGAGAAAATACACAGGGTACATTCCAGGGAGTGGAAATGGAGATGCCTACAGAGGGAAGTGAGATGCATTGCAACCAGCAATCCCACCCTTGGGTAGTTATCAGGAGGGAGCATCCGTCGTTTACAAAGAGGACAGGGTACATAGGATGGTCAGGGAAATGGTGAGTGGCCAGTGCATCGTTTTTCTAGAGGGCGAAAGCCCGCTTCTGTGAGGAGACTGTCTATGGAACTAGCACAAAAGGCACCAATAGCCAGATGCACACCACAGTGGTGAACAGGATCAAACATTTGCAGAGTGGAAGTAGCCATTGAGCCATTACCTGACTACCGTAATCTAGTCTGGACATGACGAGAGCATTGTAAAGAGGGAGAAAAGTAGCACAGTCTGTACCCCAAGATATGTGGGCTAGGAGGCAGAGAGCATTAAGTGGCCACACGCATGTAGTCTTTAGGTGACGAAAATGGGGCAGTGACATCAGCTTTTTATCAAAAATAAGGCGCAAGAAACGGGACTGTGCTAGAATATCGAGGGGCTGGTCGTCTAAAGTTCTGGGTCGGGGTGTACTGTGGGTTTATGATAAAAGGGCATAACCCATGTTCTGGAGGTTACCGAGTATGAGCTGCACTAGAAGCAAAACTCGTTGACGTACAAAGCTGGGGCAACCACAGGCCCAGCAGAGGTTACATGCCCATTGATGGCTATGTGGAAGAGTGTGACGCTTAACACAGGACTCTGTGGGATACTGTTCTCCTGGATCCGAATGAAGTTAAATGCCAACTGAAATCCAGAAGAGGCAGTGACACAAAAACTCGCGGATAAAAATCGGAAGGGCCCCTGTCATGGAAGGTCGCTAAAATGTGATGGTGCTAAGCCATGTGAAACGCATCATGTATATCGGAGGAGACTGCAACAAGATGATGGCAGTTAGCAAAAGCATGTCGGATTGTTGTTTCCAACCTGAGAAAATGGTCAATTGGAGATCATCCTTCCTGGCAGTCACACTGATACGGGGACAAAAGGACGAACATAATCTGAAGCTAAATATCATATTGAACATTTTACAAAGATTTTGTCAGGCCAATTCGGCAGTAGCTGTCAGAGACATTGGGTTCTTCCTGGACTTAAGGACAGGAATAACTATATTGTCTCACCATTGCAAGGGTAAAGAGCCTGTGAGCCAAATGGAGTTGCAGATCCAGAGGTAACGTCCAAGTGTTGGATCATCTGGTTGTGGATGAAATCTGGGCCTGTGGCCAAGTCACGTGAAGAGGTAAGAGTCTGCAAGAATTCCTTCAGTGAATGGTTCATTATAGGGTTCAGCATGGTGTGGGTTGAAATATCAGGGTGGTTTCTTCAACCGGCGTTTCTGCCAGAGAAAGGTAGCGGGATAAGAAGAGGATCTTAATGCCGTTGCAAAGTGTGTGGCGAGGTGTTCTGCAACGACTAGCTCTAGGCGCGCAGTCCGGTACCGTGCGACTGCTACGGTCGCAGGTTCGAATCCTGCCTCGGGCATGGATGTGTGTGATGTCCTTAGGTTAGTTAGGTTTAAGTAGTTCTAAGTTCTAGGGGACTGATGACCACAGCAGTTGAGTCCCATAGTGCTCAGAGCCATTTTGCAACGACTAGTGGATCAGTGCACAGAGCACATTGGAAGTTAAGACCTCGGACAGTTGACTGTCGCTGGCTGCCCAGAAGGCTATTGAGATTGGACCAAACTTGTGATAAAGAGGCATATATCTCAAGGGAGGAAACATAGCACTCCTGGCGTTCCTTTTTACTCTTCTTAATAAGGAAATTCACCTTAGCACAGAGACACTTGAAAGCGAGTAGTCTGGTCTGTGAAGGGTGTCATCTAAATCACTGCAGCGCCCATCAGTGGTGCTGGACAGCGACTGCTACATCCTTGGTCCACCATGGCACCGGTCGACGACGAGGGGGACCTGTGGTTAGGGAGACAGCAGTGCCAGCAGAATGAAGAATTGTGGCGGAGACACCCTTCGCGACTGCATCAATGCAATTCGAGAGGGAGGTGTTAAGGTACACAGGAGACTTAAATAAAGGCCAATTGGCTCTGCAGAATGCCCAGTGTGGGGGCCTGTCTGCCTTGCGGCAACAGGTGGACGACAGAAATACTATAAACTGGTCACTGTCACAAATATCATCACGGGGTGATCAACGTAGGGAAGCCATGAGAGCAGGGAAGGAGATCGTGAGATCTATAGCAATAAAGGTGCCATGAGCGCACCTGAAGTGGGTAGGGGAACCGTCACTGAAGAGGCATAAATAGCAAACGGTAACAGGTTGGTCGATTACATCCACACAATTCCGAAGACTGCAAGAACTGACAAGTGCGAGAATTATCTCATAATTAGATTAATAGCTCAAGCATCCAAGTTACTTACATGAATAATATACAGAATAATGGAAAAGATGCTACGGTCGCAGGTTCGAATCCTGCCTCGGGCATGGATGTGTGTGATGTCCTTAGGTTATTTAGGTTTATGTAGTTGTAAGTTCTAGGGGACTGATGACCTCAGATGTGAAGTCCCATAGTGCTCAGAGCTATTTGAACCAATGGAAAAGAAAATTGAGATGTGCTAGCTGATGATTAATTTGGCTTTAGAAAAGGTAAAGGCAATTCTGACGTTGCAGTTGGTAATGGGGGAGAGAATAAAGAAAAATCAAGACAACATTTTGAAAAGGAAAGTTGCTACTCACCTTATAGTGGAGAAGATGAGTCGCAGATAGGAACAACAAAAAGCCACAAGTTCACAGGATCTCTCAAGCTGGTGAAAGAGTTCGACAATGTAAAATGGTGTAAGATGTTCGAAAGTCTGAGAAAAATAGGGGTAAGCTATAGGGAGAACCCGGTAATATACAACATGTACAAGAGCCAAGAGGGAATAATAAGAATGCAGGACCAAGAACGAGGTGCTCGGATTAAAGAGTGTAAGACAGGGATGTAGTCTTTCCCACCTCCTGTTCAAGTTGTAAATGGAAGAAGCAATAATGGAAATACAAGAAAGATTCAAGAGTGGAATTAAAAATCGAGGTGAAAGGATATCAGTGATACAATTCGCTGATGAAATTGCTATCCTGAGTGAAAGTGAAGAAGAATTACATGGTATGCTAAATGGAATGAACGATCTAATGAGTAATGAATATGGATTGAGAGCAAATCAAAGAAAGACGAAAGTAATGAGAAGTAGCGGAAACGATTACAGCGAAATACTTAACATCAGGATTGATGGCCACGAAGTAGATGAAGTTAAGGAATTCTGCTGCCTAGGCAGAAAAATAACTAATGACGAATGGATCAAAGGGGACACGAAAAGCAGGCTAGCCTTGAAAAAAGGGAATTCCTGACCAAGAGAAGTCTACTAAAATCAAACATAGACCATAATTTGAGAAATAAATTTCTGAGAAACATAGACTGTGGCAAAATAGGAACAGAAGAAAATGGATGCGTTTGAGATGCGGTGCTACAGGCGAGTGTAGACAGATAAAGTGAGGAATGAGGAGATTGTGCTCAGATTGTGGGAGGAAAGCAATATGTGTAAACACTGTCCAGGAGAAGGGACAGGATGATGGGATATCTGTTAAGACATCAGGGAATTACTCCCATGGTACTAGAGGGAGCTGTAGAGGACAAAAACTGTAGAGGACGACCGAGATTGGAATACATCTAGCAAATAATTGAGGACGTAGGTTGCAAGTGCTACTGTGAGATGAAGAGGTTGGCACAGGAGAGTAGTTCGTGGTGGGCCCCGTCGAACGAATCAGGAGACTGATGACAAAAAACTGTAGTTTACATATGACACAACGAAGACGTATAAAGAATTAATCCCATCATTCGTTTCGAAAGTTTTATGGAATCCCTTCGAAATACCAAAATCGAAATGGACAATCAAACTGCTCCATGTTCAGCGCTTTACCGCTGTTCCAACTCGCTGTTTCTTTTCTTTTTCTTTTTCTTTTTTTTTTTTTTTTCCTACTCCACGTGAAATTTATTAATGTCAACATTTGCGTATGGACATTGGACCATTTTCTAGATCACAATTTCTGCTTGATTACAGATGATTCGATCTTATAAATAAAATTTCGATTGGAACTTGAAGTGCCAAGAATTTCGTGGAAACCATGTCCTAGAAGAGAATATGAATTACTTGTGCCTTTCCCTCGGGAAACGGCTGTGCGGCGCCCGAGTGGAAACACTGCAGTCGTCGAGGGGGAGGGAAGAAACGTCATGGGGGGGGGGGGGGCAGGGAGGGAAAGAGGGAGGTTGGGGACTGGACGGGAGGGAGGAATAAAGCGCCGCCCACGGCCACGGTTGCTGAACTGTCGACGTTTATCTTTCCCTCCCACTCCTCTGCGGCAAGCATTCCTTTCCCTAGCAGCGAAGTTACAGGCATTCTTAAATATTTCCGTTCTGTAGGCGCTCATTTTCACCTTAGCGTTTTTATTTTTCTTTGCTTTCCAACAGCAGTTACTTCAACAGCTTCCAAAATATGTCACGTACGAAAATCACGCAACTGCGCTGTATAATTTATCCTCATTGCCGTCGTTTCTATAAACCAACCCAGAAGACGAGCATTTGCAACACTGAGTGAAGCATTCTAGTATCAGGAATTTTGCCTGAAGCCCAGATATGAGTCAGAAGCAACAACGCCAGTGCACTATCAGATCCAGACACCCATTAGCGTACGTTAAGAAGCGTTTGTCTTTCTTACAGCTTTAACTGTTCTTGGGAGACTTTCAGTGAGATAACTAAACGTATGTGGAGGAATGGCAGCCCATTCTTCCTCAAGAGCCGAATGAAGCGAAGGTAGGGATGTTGAACGCTAGAATGTGCAGTCGACTTTCTGACTCACAGATGTTGCTTTATGACAAGGAGCATTATCATGCAGCACAGTGATCGTCTCCAAACTGTTCTACAGTACGCAGTACACAATAGTGTACAAATTGTTCATATCCTTCCGGATTTAGCGTTTTGTTACTCACCAAAAGCAGGAAAAATAACCACCATTCCTTGCTGCAACACCACCTCCTCCTTACTTCACTGTTGTCAATAAACATGATGGCAGATAAAGTAGCCCAGACATTCGCAATACCCAAAACCTTACATCGGACTGCCCACAGTGTACACCGTATTTCATCACTCCAAGTCACTCATTTCTAGTCATCTAGCGTCCAGTAGTGCTGCTCTTTACATCACTTCTAGTATCGCTCTGCATTCACTACAGAAAGATGGAGTGATGTATGAGGTGATGCTCGACCATCGTCCTTTGTGCTCATTCTTTTTAACTACCTAAGCACGGCCTTTGTGCTGGATGGGCAGCTGGTAACGCTTTAGGCCTCACTTCTGATTTATTTCCCTTATTTCACGCGATTTCTTACAGCCACCCTTCGCAGTCCTCGACCATGCCTGTCCGTCAGTATACGAGGTCGGTCTGGACTTCCAACTTCACATCACCAACATTAGACTTGCGCAGCTTTAGAAGGGTAGAACTACGATGGTCGTTCAATAAGTAATGCCCTACATTTTTTTCTCAGAACATATTTATTGTTGAGAGTCAGAATTTGGAGACAATATACATCAACATGTCTTGCCCATATCCTGTTTTTCTACGTAGTCCTCATCACTTTCTATGGCTGTACGCGTACGTTGTGGAAGAGCATGTCATCCCTGCTGTTAAAAGCTCTTGTTTTGTAGGCATAGCCACGTTTTCACTGTATCCGTGACAGAAAGGCCTCTCTGTCGGTCTCAAAAAATGGTTCAAATAGCTCTGAGCACTATGGGGCTTAACATCTGAGGTCATCAGTCCCCTAGAACTTAGAACTAGTTAAACCTAACTAACCTAAGGACATCACACACATCCATGCCCGAGGCAGGATTCGAACCTGCGACCGTAGTGGTCGCGCGGTTCCACACTGAAGGGCCTAGAACCGCTCGGCCACAGCGGCCGACCCGTCGGTGTTATAATGTTCCAACAATTCAGTTGAAATGGCCTTTATTTGAATCTTGTGGTCCGCTGTGAGCATTCGTGCAACCCATCGTGAGCACCTCTTTGAATATCCGAGAGTGTCGATCACTGCAAACGCACTTCCAATGCTGGCCGACAAATATAGGGCCAATTGTCGAGTTGTGATGCCCCGATCGGCACGAATAATGGCATCCGCACGATTCAGCATGTCTGGAGCAGATGCTGTGACAGGACGTCCCGAGCGTGGCTGATCTTGGAGCTCTGATTCTGCATTTCCTGAGGCTGTAGCTTTCTCTACACGTCGCCCAACTGTACTCCTATCAACTGCAGCATCGGCATACACTGCACACAAACGTTTGTGGATGTTCACCACGGTTTCTTTCTCTGCACACAAGAATTCAATAACAGCATGCCGCTTGTAACGTGAGTCGTATGAAGACGCCATTTTGATGCTGTAATACGGCTCAGCCATCTGCTAGAAAGGTTCGAAACTTCGCCGGCGCACAAACATCAAATATGAAGCACCAACAAGGACGTTTCTCTATGTGTATTAATAGCTTTTTAAAGAAAGTGGGACATTACTTATTGAACTACCAGCGTATTCCTGATTTATATATTACTCAAACGACATCCGACGCCTAGTGCACGTTCGAAGCTAGTGCACCGACCCAATTTGCTGTTACAGCTTCTCTGCTCACATTACTCCCTGCTTCCTTTCGTACTGGCGGGTCCGCCTCTCGTGCTGTCTCCTGACCACTTGCACGTGACATAGGGGTGACCGGAGTGTAAGTTACCGCTTGCACTATAGTATGAACGAATAAAAGAGTTAATGTTCGTGGTAATAAATTAACACTTACTTAGATCGAAACCTGCACAGAGAAAAATGTAATGCTGTGACTTACGTATACATTCTCATCTGAGACAAACGACATTTGAGGCTCTACCTGAGGAAGAAATGTTACTGCATGCCTTTTACAAGGCAATACTTTATTATTCTGCTTTATAGTCTTCGCAACTCTAGGTGTAAGACCACACAAAGTTCGATGTATTACTAAACAATACAGTTACATCGACAACAGCATTCTGTCAATGGACCTTTTTTCTACTCGGCTCGCACGTTCTGCTGAGTGATCTTTTGACAACTCACGCTATGTGTATGTGCTATGAATCAGGAACGCTATGCGACATATGATATATGCTTCATTTATAGTAGGATTATGCCAGTGATCAGCTGTAGGCCATACGTCTGCATCAATATTTTGTTCTAATTGCCAATTGCACTTAACAACGAATCTGAGATTTATTTCTTGAATTCTGGCGGGCAAGGTAAACCTGAATGTTGCTTCGTCATCAATTTAATCAAATGCCAGTGTATTTCTGGATTTGTCGTGCATAAATTCAGTATTTAATCTGTCATATGATTTCTGGAGTTAGTTTATAGCTACCTATAGACTCCACAAACTAATTTGCTGGTAACATCCAGTTATTAACTACAGCACCATCCCCGGATAGTCCTAATTTGTACCCCGTGTTATCAACTGCTTCACTTACGTGATCCATAAAGATCCTAAAGGTCCTAGCTAGTTGCACTACCGGATGTGATAGGCTCAGTTCCATAAGAGGTATAATTAATTACTTTTATTTGAAATAAAAACCAGCAGTTTATTCGGAGTTGGTATAATTTCACACTTTATGTGGCATTCGTCCTTTTACGTGTATCAGTTGAACAGTCTGATACACTTTTTAAACACAGATCTTATAGCTGCAACAGTAAGTGAATTATGAGAATTAGCACAGCGTCAGCTATGCTTAAAGGAAATGTACACATTAACCAGCCTATCTGTTATTTTGAAAGTGTCGTCAATAACGTAAATAGTTATCACTAAGTTAGGAAAGCCGGCCGAAGTGGCCGTGCGGTTAAAGGCGCTGCAGTCTGGAACCGCAAGACCGCTACGGTCGCAGGTTCGAATCCTGCCTCGGGCATGGATGTTTGTGATGTCCTTAGGTTAGTTAGGTTTAACTAGTTCTAAGTTCTAGGGGACTAATGACCTCTGCAGTTGAGTCTCGTAGTGCTCAGAGCCATTTGAAGTTAGGAAAATTAGCGCAAAACTTGATTTTCCTTCTTCATTAAGCTCTTAGAGCACGGGAGCTGTTTACGGCTGCCGCGAGAACGCGCCTTCCTGTCGACTGAATTCGAGTGGTGGCTCATGTTAGTTATTTGCTATGGAAATTTTCTAACGTAAGGGGCCTAGATTAACGTAGAAAGGTACAATGCGTTGAACAATATTATAATGTCGTTAGTAGTAGTTAAGAACGAAGTCAGTTTATATGTGTCCTTTAGCTTCTGTATTTACATGACTGGGTATATTGTCACGTAGAAGAAAGTGTATGTAGATGAATGACGAACACTGACTTCACTTAACGAAGGTTTATTCAGCACTTTCACATACAAGGGCGCGGAGCGAACTGCCTCCGGCCAGAACACACACGGTATATACAGGGTGAGTCACCTAGCGTTACCGCTGGATATATTTCGTAAACCACATCAAATACTGACGAACCGATTCCACAGACCGAACGTGAGGAGAGGGGCTACTGTAATTGTTTAATACAAACCATACAAAAATGCACGGAAGTATGTTTTTTAACACAAACCTACGTTTTTTTTAAATGGAACCCCGTTAGTTTTGTAAGCACATCTGAACATATAAACAAATACGTAATCACTGCCGTTTGTTGCATTGTAAAATGTTAATTACATCTAGAGATATTGTAACCTAAAGTTGACGCTTGAGTACCACTCCTCCGCTGTTCGATCGTGTGTATCGGAGAGCACCGAATTACGTAGGGATCCAAAGGGAACGGTGATGGACCTTAGGTACAGAAGAGACTGGAACAACACATAACGTCCAAGTGCTAACACCTTTTTATTCGTCTTTCTCACTTACGCACATGTACATTACCATGAGGGGTGAGGTACACGTACACACGTGGTTTCCGCTTTCAATTACGAAGTGGAATAGTGTGTTCCGACATGTCAGGCCTACAACCCCAGAGGATATGAAACAACGTATTGTGACAGCCTACGGCGACATTACACTAGATGTACTGCGGCGTGTACGACATTCATTACGCCAGAGATTGCAATTGTGTGCAGCAAATGATGGCCACAACATTGAACATCTATTGGCCTAGTAACATCAGATAACTGTCTTACAACCTTATAAGGTCCAAAGTAGCGCCTGAGGTGTTTCTCAGAGAGACCAACCATCCGAACAGGAGTGAAGATCCAGACGAGGTCACCAGGCTGGTATACAACATGACTTTGGCCCGCTTCATACCTTTGGCTATCGTTTACTTGAGCCTGCAGCGTGCGGAGCCGAGCTAAGTGCCGAGCTTCCTCAGCTCTGGTAGATACCTCACCGATGTAGTGGTAGTCCACATCATCAGGATGTAACGGAAACTGGCCGGCCAGTGTGGCCGAGCGATTCTAGGCACCTCAGTCTCGAACTGCGCGACCGCTACGGTCGTAGGTTCGAATCCTGCCTCGGGCATGGATGTGTGTGATGTCTTTAGGTTAGTTAGGTTTAAGTAGTTCTAAGTTCTAGGGGACTGATGACCTCAGATGTTGAGACCCATAGTGCTCAGAGCCATTTCAACCATTTTGTAACGGAATCAACAGTGTATATCGTCATCGTCGCCTTACCCCCATCCACCAGGAAAAATGGCGTAAATCCGGTGGTGTCTTATTTGGCGGTGTTGTAGGCAAACGTCACGAAAAATAGGAACTCATCTCAGTTGCTCTGCTCAGTATTGACGAACATTGATAGCATGCCGGTCTTATTAAGGCGTTCAGTGAGCACGTTAGTTTGCGGATGGTAGGCAGTCGTCATGTGACGACTGATGTTGCACCGACGGTTTATCTCTGTCACCAAGATTCGATTGATAAACTTTCCCTCGATCCGTAATTAACGACCTTCGGGCACCTGGTTTAAATCAATGTCTTCCACGATGAATTTGGCTACCTCGAATGTTTCGGCTGTTTTCATGGCTTTTGTAATGGCATAGCGTGTCACATAATCAGTGCTAACAATTATCCATCTATTGCCACTAGCAGACGTTGGAAATCGTCCGAGGAGGTCAATCCCAACACGCTGGAAAGGCGTTTCGGCTGGTGGAATTGGTATGAGTCGGCCAGACGGTTTCTGAGGAATTGTCTTACTCCTCTGGTACTCTCGACAGTGCGACACATAGTGACGGACACACTTAAATGAACCTTGCCAGAAAAATCTCTTGCGGATGATATCGTATGTCCGGCCTCAGGTGTGTCATGGAATTTCTGTACAACATCTAAGCGCATGTGTTTAGCAATCATTGGTAGATACCTCTTTCCAAAGGTATCAAAGTCTTTCTTACAAAGCAATCCATTAACAACCTTAAACTGTCCTTTCATATCCTCTGACCGACTTAAGGCAAGCATAATTTGAGATATCTAGGCGTCCTTCTTCTGCTCAGCAGAGAGATGCTGGAGTGCAGCGAGACAGTCACTATAATCATCAAAGCATTGATGGTCTTGCACAGGATATCTTGAGAGACAGTCGGCATCTTGATGTTTCCTTCCACTTTTGTACACTGTGGTAATGTCATGCTCTTGAAGATGTAGTGCCCACCTGGCGAGTCGTCCTATTCGAACCTTAAGACCTGTCAACCAACAATGTGAATAATGGTCTGTAACAACTGTGAATGGCCTTCCATAGAGATACTGTCGAAATCTGCACATGGCCCAGATCTCAGCAAGACATTCTCTTTCTGTAGTTGAGTGTTTCTATCGGCTTTTGTGAGTGTCCTAGAAGCATAGGCTACAACCTTCTATTTTCTATCCGAAATCTGCACCATAACAGCACCGATCCCAAACCCACTGGCATCTGTGTGTAGTTATGTAGGTGCTCTCTCATCATACAGACCAAAAACAGGGACAGTCGTCAGAGCTTTTCGCAGCACATCGAAAGAATCTTGTTGAGCACCACCCCAGATAAATTTAGCATCAGTTTTAACAACTCTTGGAGTGGCCTGGCTTTGATACAAAAGTCTTTGACAAAACGACGGTAATAAGAAAATAATCCGAGAGAGCTTCTCACATCTCTAATATTTTTAGGAATAGGAAATTCCGTTATAGAGCTCATCTTTTCTGGGTCTGCCGCTCATCTTCGTTTGAAGCAAGGTGTCAAAGTATTTTGATTTCTTTGCTTCAAAGAGACACTTTTTTTGATTAAGTTTCAGTCCGCCTTATTGGAGACACGTAAGAACGGCCTTCAGTCTTTTTATGTGTTCATCAAATTTCACTGAGAACACTATAATGTCATCTAAATAACAAAGACACGTCGTCCACTTCAGGTGCCTTAGAAGATTATCCATCATCCGTTCAAAAGTTGCTGGTGTATTACACAAACCAAACGGCATTACCTTAAACTCATACAGCCCCTCAGGGGTGATGAATGTAGTTTTCTCACCTTCATCCTCATGTACTTCGATTTGCCAGTATCCCGAGTACATGTCCATGGTTGAGAAAAACTGAACCCCCCATCAGACAATGTAGTGTGTCGTCTATGCGTGGAAGAAGGTAAACGTCCTTTTAGTTATTAAGCTTTCTGTAATCAGCACAAAAGCGCCAACTGAGATCCTTATTCCTGACGAGAACCACTGGTGACGACCATGGGCTCTGTGAAGGCTGAATGATGTCATTCTTCATCATTTTCTCTACCTCGTCGTGAATTACTCGACATCCTCTTGCTGCCTTATTGGTAGATGGTCTGCAGTGCTAATCCGGTGCTTCACCGTCGATTTGTCTAATTTGCTCCTCATCCGTGGATTGAAGCATTCAGAGAACTCTAGGAGAATGGCAAGTAGCTTCTTTTGTTGTTCCTTAGTGAGATCTGGTGATAATCGAGTTAGAAGATCATGTTTCGCAATGGCAGCGCCAAATTCGCCCACAGACTCGGCATGAGACTTCCATGACGCTCAGCTGCTCTGCAATTAACGGCTCAGCGTTTGCTACGCACATGCGTCTTGGAAGGATCTGTGGTTCTCAGCGACAGTTAACTATCCACAATTCAACGAATCTGTTCTTAAACGAGACGACAGAGGCTGGGATTACCAAGTTATTCTTCAGTGGTATGCTTCTCGTACATTCCACAAGATGCGTGGGTTGATGCATGGCATCACCTCTCTAGCGCTGACTGCAGGAATGATCACATCATCCAGCAGACATAGTCTCCACACACTTGGATGCGCATCTTCCTGTCCACAGTACCTGATCTCGTTTAGCAAAATCTTAAAGTGACCACAATCTATAATTGCCTGAGAAGATTTCAAAAAGTCCTATCCAAGAATGACGTCATGACTACACTCTTGTAAGACGATGAATTCTAAGTGCTGTATATGGCCACTTATACTCATACGAATGACACATCTTCCTGCAGGTTTTACTTATTTCCCATTAGCCATCTTCAGCAGACATGTTTTTTTGTCGACGAATACGGTTTTCTGCAACTGGCGACGGTACTTCTCCGAAATTGAGTACACAAGAGCTTGAGCTGGTCGGCCATCCAGGAGGATATCGACGTAGTTTCCTATCATTTTTGTAGTGATCGACAGTGGAGGATTTTTCTCTTCTAAGACCTCACCTCCAAGGAAGGTTGCACCCTTTAGTTTTCCAGGTTGCGGCAGCTAGGTGATCTGCTGAAGCTTCTGAACAGCGATGGAGACTTTGATTGGCGTGTTGGGGAGCGTCCTCTCTAGCGGCTAGCTTGCGGCGATAGTGACCTACGTCGTCCTGCACCCACATCTTCTTGTTAATCTTCGTTGTCCCGGAGTTGTCGCCGGCTAAGATCGGTCTGCTGTCTTCTGGCGCGGGCGTCATCAAATATCCGCCTCCTTTCTCAACAATAGCGCACCACATGTCCCGGTCGTCCGCAGTGGAAACATACTTGTTGGTTATCCTGGGTCCTCCAGACGTCAGTCTTCGGTGGTGCCCAGGTTCCTCATGCGGCATTGTAGGAAAGTAACTTCGCCTGGGTTTCGACTTTTTTCCATTTTAAAGGGAAGTGAAGGACGAGAGATTGGGTTCAATGTCTGTTCCACTTCCTCCCTTATGACCTCTTGACGCGTCTCGGTTTTTTGCTCGCCTTGCAATCCAAGTGCCTTCTGAACTTCCTCTCTCACTATCTGACGAAGAACACTTGCGAAATTAGTTTTTTCCTCCATAACAGACCTTTGGAAGCTGTTCAGACTTCTTGCTTGTAATTATTTTTTGATGCATTGTCTCGATATACTGGCACCAGTTTATGAAGTCGTCTGCTGTCGAAACCTCCTTCAGGAGTAGGGCTTGATACATGTCCTCAGCAACACCCTTCATGAGATGTGCAACCTTATCTTCCTCCTTCATTCCAGGATCCATTATTTTACACAGCTCCAAGACGTCCTGAATGTAGGATGCTGTCGTTTCTCCTGCACTTTATCTTCAGCCTTGCACTTGTGTCATTGTGTGTCACCGAACTACTTGCGCAGTTCCGCCTGGAATACTTCCCAGCTTGTGAACTTCTCCTCGTTGTTCTCATACCATTGCTTGGCAGTGCTCTCCAAGTAGAAAAATACTTTTGCCAAACACACGGTGTCATCCCATTTGTTAAATTTGGCTGTACGCTCATATACCTTCAGCCACTTATTTGGATCTTGGCCATCGTCATCAGAGGATGTCTCATGTGGTGGCACACAGTTGCTGTCACCGTAACGTCCTCTTCTTCTTCTGTCTCAGATACATTGAGATCTGTTGAATACGGCTCGGACTCGGGTTTCTCGCCACGTAAAAGGCGGCTCTGTCGTGGCCTGATGGGAGCCACTGTGTCGTCGATAACGTGCGGTATCACAAATTCCAATACCCAGTGCCTCCACCGGAATAATGTCGCGTAGAAGAAGGTGTAAGTAGATGAATGACGAACACTAACTTCACTTAACGAAGGTTTGTTCAGCACATGCACATACAAGAGCGCGGAGCGAGCTGCTTCCGGCCAGAACACATACGGCAAATATACAGCTACAGAACATTACAGTACAATGATTCTTGCAATGTGGACACTTCTAGGACGTACTCGAACCGAATGTAGAAAGTAAAGTTTTTACAGTTTAGTAAGGTTTTGAATTCACGGCCGTCCATGCATCAGCCTAGTATCATAACCCCTACACTACAGCGACTATGGTACTGAGCTTCTCCTGCGACAATATTTATGGAATGACAGATCAAAAAAGTTTGACTTCTGCGGTTTTAGGTATAGCTAAGGCTAAACCAACTATCATAATTTGCTTAGAGAGTTCAACAGCGCAGCTTGTTTGAAACTGTCTTCGATTTTACAACGAAGAAACATCTCGGGGACTGGGATTCGTTATGATTTATTTCAAGAATATTGTGCGACCAAAGTTGCTGAGACTGTTGAATTTCAGGTGATCCACTCGATCGACATTTGCTTTTATCGTCACTGCATGGACCTTAAAACGGCTTTTATTTCAACAAAAAGAGTACACGAAAGTGGAGAATGACTTGCAGTCAGGTGATAAAAATCACATGGGTATTACGTACCATGATATACTCATTAGGTCGTAAAACTGTTTTAAACCACAATCATTTTAAAATTGGTATGTCTAACAATTAATGGTTCGTTATCGTAATTGTTAGTCACTTTAAATCAGTGACTGACATTGGTGGTTGGGTCGTTTGCTGATAGCTGTCATTTTTCCTTGCCTATGTTTTTGGTAGCAGTATACAGGGTGGTCCATTGATAGTGACTGGGCCAAATATCTCACGAAATAAGCATCAAACGAAAAAACTACAATGAACGTAACTCGTCTAGCTTGGAGGGGGGAAACTGATGGCGCTATGGTTGGCTCGCTAGATGGCGCTGCCATAGGTCAAACGGAAATCAACTTCGCTTTTTTAAATAGTGTAGTACGTAAAGGAACATGAATGTTTTAGTTGGACCATTTTCTTCCCTTTGTGTTGGATGGCGCTGTAATAGTCACAAACGTATAAGTATGTGGTATCACGTAACATTCCTCCAGTGCGGACGATATTTGTTTCGTGATACATTGTTGTTGTTGTTCTGGTATTCAGTCCTGAGACTGGTTTGATGCAGCTCTCCATGCTACTCTATCCTGTGCAAGCTTCTTCATCTCCCAGTACCTACTGCAACCTACATCCTTCTGAATCTGCTTAGTGTATTCATCTCTTGGTCTCCCCCTACGATTTTTACCCTCCACGCTGCCCTCCAATACTAAATTGGTGATCCCTTGATGCCTCAGAACATGTCCTACCAACCGATCCCTTCTTCTGGTCAAGTTGTGCCACAAACTCCTCTTCTCCCCAATCCTATTCAGTACCTCCTCATTAGTTATGTGATCTACCCATCTAATCTTCAGCATTCTTCTGTAGCACCACATTTCGAAAGCTTCTATTCTCTTCTTGTCCAAGCTATTTACCGTCCATGTTTCACTTCCATACATGGCTACACTCCATACAAATACTTTCAGAAATGACTTCCTGACACTTAAATCTATACATTACCCGTGTTGAAATGGACCGTTTACCAATTGCAGAAAAGGTCGATATCGTGTTGATCTATGGCTATTGACATCAAAATGCCCAACGGGCGTGTGCTATCTATGCTGCTCGGTATCCTGGACGACGTCATCCAAGTGTTCGGACCGTTCGCCGGATAGTTACGTTTTTTAAGGAAACAGGAAGTGTTCAGCCACATGTGAAACGTCAACTATGACCTGCAACAAATGATGATGCCCAAGTAGGTGTTGTAGCTGCTGTCGCGGCTAATCCGCACATCAGTAGCAGACAAATAGCGCGAGAATCGGGAATCTCAAAAACGTCGATGTTGAGAATGCTACATCAACATCGATTGCACCCGTACCAAATGTCTATGCACCACGAATTGCATGGCGACGACTATGAACGTCGTGTACAATTCTGCCACTGGGCACAAGAGAAATTACGGCACGATGACAGATTTTTTGCACGCGTTCTGTTTAGCGAAGAAGCATCATTCAGCAATAGAGGTAACGTAAACCGGCATAATATGCACTATTGGGCAACGGAAAATCCACGATGGCTACAAGTGGAACATCAGCGATCTTGGCGGGTTAATGTATGGTGCGGCATTATGGGAGGAAGGATAATTGTCCCCCATTTTATCGATGACAATCTAAATGGTGCAACGTATGCTGATTTCCTACGTAATGTTCTACCGATGTTACTACAAGACGTTTCACTGCATGACAGAATGGTGATGTACTTCCAACATGATGGATGTCCGGCACATAGCTCGCGTGTGGTTGAAGTGGTATTGAATAGCATATTTCATGACAGGTGAATTGGTCGTCGAAGCACGTTCACTGGATATGACGTTCCCGGATTTCTTTCTGTGGGGAAAGTTGAAGGATTTTTGCTATCGTGATCCATCGACAACGCCTGACAACATGCGTCAGCGCATTGTCAATGCATGTGTGAACATTACGGAAGGCGAACTATTCACTGCTGAGAGGAATGTCGTTACATGTATTGCCAAATGCGTTGAGGTTGACAGACATCATTTTGAGCATTTGTTGCATTAATGTGGTATTTACACGTAATCGCGCTGTAACAGCATGCATTCTCAAAAATAAGTTCACAAAGGTACATGTATCACATTGGAACAACGGAAATAAAATTTTCAAAAGTACCTACGTTCTGTATATTAATTTAAAAAAACCTGCCTGTTACCAACTGTTCGTCTAAAATCGTGAGCCATGTGTTTGTGACTATTACAGCGCCATCTATCACAAAGCGAAAAATGTTATTCAACTAAAACATTCATATTTCTTTACGTACTACACGAATATGTAATAAAAATGGGGGTTCCTATTTTTTAAAAAAAAACCGCAGTTGATATGCGTTTGACCTTTGGCAGTGCCATCTAGCGGGCCAACCATATCTCCATCTGTTTTCCCCATTCAAGCTAGACAAGTTTCGTTCTTTGTAGTTTTTCGTTTGACGCTTATTTCGTGAGATTTTTTGCCCGGTCACGATTAATGGACCACCCTGTATACCTACAGTGGCAGTATGAAAGCTGTCTTCTCTGTTCATTGCCTACGTGGTTTCCTGGTTCGTATTTGCGATGGTAGTTTAGTTGGCAATCCGATCTCGATTTATCGTTAAGTTCACATCCGTCTTATTCAAGCTGTTGTGATTTTTGTGGATCTGAACTGTTTCTCTGAAACAGGGGTAGTGGAGTCTATTCAAAGAGAGACCATGTAGTTGCTTTCTGTTACATATGACGCATGGCTGTCAGAGAGATTGCTTTGCAGCAGCCTATTTCTCTGTGAGCTCAATCTGTAGTGTCATTGTGTTCAGTAATCCTGGTATTGATGGAATTCTCTGTCAAGCGAACGCAAACATTCCCATTTGGTAACGGTAAGAGCTTAATCTAGACGCTGTATACCAGTCTCTCTTAACGTTTCCTTAACACTGTCTGAGATTTAAGATTTTCCACAAAATATTAATCCTTTCTGAATTCTAGCTGAGATTTAAGTAATTCACAAATTCTACATGAAAGAAGAGCACGACGAGATTTGGAGATACACTGATAAGATTATCATGATGACGTTGATTTGAGGGGCGCTCAACATTGAGATCATCAGCATCCATACAAGTTCCCAATCTTTCCAGTCCCAATCCCGCCACTTATCGAATGATGATGAGGACAACACAAATTCCCAGTCCCCGGGTGGAGAAAATCCCCGACCCACCCGCGAATCGAACTCGTGACCCCGTGATCCATAGGTAGCAACGCTACCCATTAGACCACGAGCTGCGGACCATAAGATAATCATGAACCGATTTATTCATTACCAAACTGCTGTAGAGGTACTCACAAGCCAGAAGCATTTCATATAGGGGCTACTCGCTTTATCGATGGCAACCGTTCAGGGCGAATGTCTGACCAATTGCTGGGTAACCGAAGAACGCCTTCCAGCCAAAATACAGTGATGTGGCCGATCGGCAATATGTGCAGCATACTCTAGAGTCTTGTCTCATCGGTGGAACTGTGTATAGTTAGTGGACCACTGTCGCCGCGGGCAAGTTGACGTCCCTTTTGGGTGAAGTCGGCAGCCTAGCTTAGTGTGTGTTGGTGCCAGCTAAACTCCGGTTAGAATTCTGACTGTCAGCCACTCAACCACATGGCGGAAGCCGACTTAGGAATACGTCTCACCCCCGGACTGTGGCTTTTATGGTGAGTGCTCGTTTCAAACAACTTTTAATTTGATGAAAATGTGTGGTGGCCCTGGGCATCCTTGTTACCTTTTTAATCTGCGAGTGATTTTCCCGTGGCCGGCGTGACACGCTCTTCGGTACATATCCGCTCGTTTGCTTCTATAGTGGGCTGTCTCACATCTACATCTACATCTACGTGATTACTCTGTTATTCACAATAAATTGCCTGGCAGAGGGTTCAATGAACCACCTTCAGGCTGTCTCTCTACCGTTCCACTCTCGAACGGCACACGGGAGAAACGAGCACTTAAATTTTTCTGTGTGTGCCCTGATTACTCTTATTTTATCGTGATTATCATTTCTCACTATGTAGGAGGGTGCCAACAGAATGTTTTCGCAATCAGAGGAGAAAACGGATGATTGAAATTTCATGAGAAGATGCTGTCGCAACGAAAAACGCCTTTGTTTTAATGATTGCCACTCCAATCCACGTATCATGTCTGTGACACTATCTCCCCTATTTTGCGACAATACAAAACGAGTTGCCCTTTTTTGTACTTTTTCGACGTCATCCGTCAGTCCCACCTGATGCGGATCCCACGCCGCACAGCAGTACTCCAGAATAGGGCGGACAAGTGTGGTGTAAGCAGTCTCTTTAACAGGCCTGTTGCACCTTCTAAGTATTCTGCCAATGAACCGCATGCTTTGGTTTTCTCTACCCACAATATTATCGATGTGATAATCCAATTTAGGTTATTTCTAACTGTAATCCCTAAGTATTTAGTTGAATTTACAGCCTTCAGATTTGTGTGACTTATCGTGTAATCTAAATTTTGCTGATTTCTTTAAGTATTCATGTGAATAACTTAAATTTTTCTTTATTCAGGGTCAATTGCCACTTTTCGCACCATACAGATATCTTATCCAAATCATTTTACAAGGCGTTTTGATCATCTGATGACTTTACAGGACGGTAAATGACAGCATCAGCCGGCCGTTGTGCCGAACTATTCTAAGCGCTTCAGTCTGGAAACGCGACCGCTATGGTCGCAGGTTCGAATCCTGCCTCGGGCATGGATGTGTGTGATGTCCTTATGTTAGTTAGGTTTAAGTAGTTCTAAGTTCTAGGGGACTGATGAGCTCAGATGGTTCAAATGGCTCTGAGCACTATGGGACTCAACTGCTGAGGTCATTAGTCCCCTAGAACTTAGAACTAGTTAAACCTAACTAACCTAAGGACATCACAAACATCCATGCCCGAGGCAGGATTCGAACCTGCGACCGTAGCGGTCTTGCGGTTCCAGACTGCAGCGCCTTTAACCGCACGGCCACTTCGGCCGGCGATGAGCTCAGATGTTAAGTCGCATAGTGCTCAGAGCCATTCGACAGCATCATCTGCAAACAGTCTAAGACCGCTACTCAGATTGTCTCCTATGTCGTTAATATAAATCAGGAACAATAGAAGGCCTATAACACTTCCTTGGGGAACGCCGTATATTACTTCTGTTTTATTCGCTGACTTTATTACTACGAACTGTGATCTTTCTGACAGGATATCACGAATCCAGTCGCGCAGCTGAGGTGATACTCCGTAGGCACGCAGTTTGGTTAGAAGACGCATGTGAGCTTGCCTTTTGGAGAACGTTTCACCGCTTGTGGCGAAAATAAGTTAAACATTAAATTTACTGCTGGTATTTTTGGCATTCTATTGTCATACCGCTGTGTGTCGGGGCTTGTTCGCCTTTGTACAGGATCTGCGTTTTAATCCTGTCTAGAGAGCTGCACGCTCGAGTAATTGCTGTAAAATTTCCTGACGTTTGTATTTGTATACCTGTCACCCTTTCCCCACTCTTTGACGCACTCGTTGGTGCATGTGTTATCTCGTTTTGGTGGTACTTGTATTAATGCAGGGCTGCTAATGGTAATTTCGTTATTATTATTGTACTGGATTCAAGAGGGAGACTGGAAGTGTGCGTTGCTGTGTTGTCCTGTGTGTCACCGAGTGGAACTAAGTTCACAGCTAATAAAATAAAAGATGAAAGAAAGGGAACAGACACATTGGTGTCCTATTTAAACCTCCATACACCACTGAACAGAGATATGTCTTTGTAAAAAAGATAGCCAGCTAATTTCACATATGCATTTTACTGTAAGTTGTTTACTGTTCTGCTGCATTTAGGTACGCTTGCCTCTTCCGCTACTATTGCGTTACATGTTTGCTTGTCTGCTGCCTCAGCATGCTTAAGCTGATGTATGTAGTGTTTGTATTGCTGGCTGTAGAGAGACATTAACTGTCCTAGTCCTAAATTAACTTAATGTAGTTGTCTCAAGGTCGTTCTAGATCAATTCCTTGCCGGGCTGGCAGGTGACCTTTTCCTGTAATGTCTAGTGGTGCTGGCAGTTAATTTTAACTCTCTTAATAATCTGAATAACTGGTACTAAGCTTAGTGACGGCCGTTTATGTTAAATCCTTTTTGCTACGACTGTTTGTGAATATCCTTGATAGCGTCATCGAGACGTGGCTGTTGGTGTACTACTGCATTTCACGGCGGCAGAGCGAAATTAGCCCGCATCTCGTGGTCGTGCGGTAGCGTTCTCGCTTCCTACGCCCGGGTTCCCGGGTTCGATTCCCGGCGGGGTCAGGGATTTTCTGTGCCTCGTGATGGCTGGGTGTTGTGTGCTGTCCTTAGGTTAGTTAGGTTTAAGTAGTTCTAAGTTCTAGGGGACTTATGACCACAGCAGTTGAGTCCCATAGTGCTCAGAGCCATTTTTTGAGCGAAATTAAAAATCATTTTCGCTCTCTGAGTGGTCCTCACCTGTTCATAAGTTCAGTACTCTGTGTAAAATTAGCATTTTGGAGTGGTCTCGTTTATTATAAGCTTTGATTGACCGCAGGCCAGGAATCTAATTGCTTAAAAAAAGTTGACTTTCCGCCGGCAACGGCGTATTTGGATTAATGTTACACACACATTTTTGATGGGCCTTCTTGTGTTCTAGTAAACTATTCTGTAACGATCTTATTGGGTCTATCCCGCTAGTTCAAGATTATTATTATTGTTCTCGCTTGAACTGAAGTTCTTGGTAGCAAATTGCTAATACTTGCTTGACTCGTTTTTCTATTTTAATTTTAGGCGCTGTCGTAGTTGCACAGCTGTTATATGGTTTTGAAATGTTAAAAATTGCACTTAATTGTTGTAAAGTTTTTATACAAGGTATCTAATCTTCAACGTTAGTTTTCACCCTTTGCTGTTAAGAGATTGTTGTGCTGAAGACATTACAAATTGTTATTTATGGAAATAGGATTTAATATGAGCAGCACCTTACCAATCCCCAACCAGGTCCCTAACGCTCCATCTCAGGGAACTTAAATCGAATAATTAATGACAAGCATTTTTTACCGCAGAGCGAACATTTTAGATGTTACGTTTCCTGTTTCTACCGGATCCCATCAGTCCAAAAAGTTTCGCAACTGCATGAATAAAAAGATAGATAAAAGTTCAGATGGCGGTTTAATGCTTCAGATGATCTACATTGTTTCCTCCCACGTGAATACAAAGAACCTTCATACGACCCTGGGATGTTATTCAATTCGCGCCTCACATTTTCTTGGGTGTTGTTTAAGTCGTCAAAATGTTGGCCCTTCATGTGGATTTCTGCACCTTGTTGTTTTGTGGTAGATTCGTACCACTCATGATGATTTTTTTCCAGAAAAGAATTGTCCGAGTTTTGAACTTCAGTCATGTCGTTGGAGGCATCCATGAGTCATTGCTTTTGATAGGGACTCATGGTACGAGACAAACTTTGCACGCAATTTTCTCTTCTTCGAAACATTTTGCAGAATGTGTTGAACTCTTGGTTTAGAAATATTGCTCCATTCCGATATGTGACAATAAACACTGACAAATAAAGCCTTAAGACGGCCTGATCACAACTGAATGAGTCTCTGCCGGCCGGGTTGGCCGAGCGGTTCTAGGCGCTACAGTCTGGAACCGCGTGACCGCTACGCTCGCAGGTTCGAATCCTGCCTCGGGCATGGATGTGTGTGATGTCCTTAGGTTAGTTAGGTTTAAGTAGTTATAAGTTCTAGGGGACTGATGAGCTTAGAAGTTAAGTCCCATTGTGCTCAGAGCCATCTGAACCATTTTTTTGAATGAGTATCTGTTTTTAGTTCAAGCAGCCACCTTAGTTACTGCGCTGATGTCGCTTATACTCTAGGAATGATATCAGTCTCTGAACGTTTTTGGCGGTCTGTGTATGTTTTGTTAGCGTATAAACATGGGTAATGGACAAGAAAATATGACGCGTATAGAAGATTATAGAATTTACCCGTGATAATGTTTCAGTGAATGATGATGAGAGGGTTGATACAGCACCCTCGAGAGGTGATGATATAATACTTATATTTAAATTTCACGTAGAAACAATAAGCTAATTAGGTTCACCAATATTTGAAGCTCGGTATTCACTGGCATTAAAAATATATTGTAAGGATTCTCCTTGCCATTAAACCGAGACCTTAGTTAGTAGCATCGTGCTTCCACGTTCAGGGATACGACTGCAAAATAAAATTGGTGGTAAGATAAGACCACAGCCCGGAAACCTAACACCACGAGCGATTCCATCAGAGCTTGTTACAAAAAAAAACCATTTAGGTTCGCCACAAAAAGCCGTTTCACTGCCACTAGTGGCTTTTCTCGTGATAGGAGTCTTCAGATAGTATCTCAGCTTTTAGCCGGACTTCGTGGACACCGCACGCGCTTCTCTGATCGGCAGTTTACTGCCAGACCACATGGATCTATACTTTAAGCATGATGTGGGTAGAAGTTCCAGTGAATGCCCCTTAAATACAACTATTTCGACGAGCTGTCATTTCGTACATTTTCTCACTCGTGGCTCGTAATAGCACGTTGCCTAATCAAACGATGACACCACCGAGTCTCGATGTCAATCGTGCTGCCACTCAAGCGACGCCAAAGCGTCCCACCACCGCCGCTGCGTCACTGCTCGTCGGTCTCTCTCCAGCTCGTATCATAGTTTCACACTTTTCTTAACAATGTATTCTCATTTATTCATGTATATCAGCAATGTCAATTAGATATACAGTATTCTTGAATGAAACCTGATGGTAGCTGCTCCTTTTAGTAAAGTTTCAGTACTATTATTGTTATTATTATATTATTCCTTTAGTGAACTGTTGTGCATTGCGTAAAATAATTAAACGATCACTTTTTCGAAACCCCTTAATTGCCTCCCGTTCCGACGCCTAAGGCGACATCACCCCACGGATCGACGACGAACAGCAAGGTGTCAACACACGCACAAAAAATGCCAGAGCTCAGAAATTCATGTGACGTCTAAAGTTGGTTAATAATTCATTGGCAACCATATGTCATCACAATTCTGCCCAGTGCCGCCGCTGGGAATATCAGCACAGACCCTCTTACACACATTTCATCCCTTCTTTTGACGCCCCCATAATGGAGGTCAGAACCAGCGTTGAATTCAACCTGTTTTCCTATGAGTGGCTGTGGGATCAGAATCGACACGAAAAGTTCTCAGAGGGTGGCATCAAGGGCGTCAATAAAACCACTCCTTTTCTTGGGACGGATTCCCACACATCTATCGGACGAAAACGAAAATTTGCAGTGCGGTGAGCAACACGGAAACGTTCTTGATGGTTTTTCATACTACTGGCTTCTAGCTAACGCTTCAAGCCTTTTACACGAACATCGTGGACTAGCAACCCCATTAAACGACGTGATCTCACTCCTTGGTGTGCAGGGCGTCCGCAATTTTTGCTCTGGTGTACACCGTGCAACCACTTGGGACCATTCAGAACCATTCGAGGAAAGCTGAACGTGATCTGAGGCAGCAACGCATTAATGGTAGAATGAAGCTTTTTTAAAAAAAATCCTTACAGGAAATGACGCATCAACAAATAACGACTGTGACAATGTCACTTCAAACATGTGTCAAAGCGACGAGAGAAATGTCAATAGATTAACCGTTGTGACCACAAAAATTATGTGCAAGTGGATTCGGTTGAATGTTAGATATGTGCAGCTTAATTACCAGTATAGCAAAACTATATTTCTTAAGTTTTAACTATCATCAGTAACTGAGTCCGAATGATGTTTGTTTCAGGAGTGCAGTCTTAATCGCACTAAGCAACTTCCTCTCACTGTCTGCATTTCCACTGTTGCGATTATAAGGCGGTGTATTACATTATCACCACTTTTCTTTCTTCGAAACTGTTGAGTCTCTTCACTTTCGTTAACAGGTATAGCTTCCGTGTTATGTTACAAATTAGTAGACAGTTTGGCAAGAAATCGTAATTACAGATCAGTTACAAACCTAGTGCTCCGTTTCTCTCAGTGAACTCAAATGTGTGACAGCTGAGGTTTTGATACCCGAGCGCAGTATCATGAGTCACTTTAGCTCAAATTACCTCGTGTTAGAGATCTGCAATAGAGCTTGGGTCTGGAGAAGATGGAAATGTGTTACAAATATTTTGTTTTCGTAATGTGTTCCCATAACTCGGTAACGTTGTCAGGTAACACACATCGGTGAACTTTACACATATCGTTTTAAGCTTTTGCTCTCGCAAATAAAATTAAAATGAAAACATTTTGCACCCCGTCTAAAAAGTAGTTATGCCAGAGCAATCTTTGTACATTCATACAGTTTGCGAGTTTGAGCGAGTTAAATGAAATGTAAGATAACGAGTGTGTTCTGAGTGGGATGTGGCAATTCTGTTCTGCGCCTGCCAACGTACCTACCGAAATGTGAATCCTGATGTAATTCTGGACAGACCGTAATGTCCTCTACATCGTTGGAACCTAAAAGCTATTTTCTTCTAAAACAATTTGGAACAGCTGGCGCAAGCAATTCAGAATGGCTTAGTCCGGTCCGCTGCGCCTTCCTGTCTTCCTGTTGGGAGACCGAGTGAATGACGAATCCGAGGAGGGTTTTGTGAATGGGCAGGTGGTGGGAAATGAGTGGGGGTGGGAGACGTGATGAGGTGCTCTGCCCGGCGCCGCTCTTTTAATCACGTCGTCAAACTCAACGAGTGGCTGGGCTCTCGGCAGCCCAATGGGACAGACTCACTGCCCGTGGGACCGATGTTCTATCAACGCGGCACGCTTTACCACTACTACCACCCAAACGTGCAGCTCCACCACTCTTCACTGGGTACTGCGATCTACATATGTTTATTTGAAATAGCTTTAATATGAAACACCTCTAATAATGTAGAACAGGAAATGTATTCGCAGTTGCGAATATGAACCACCATCCGCTGTATATTGGAATGACAGCAATGAAAATACGTGCCGGACCGAGACTTTCCCTCTTTATACAAGACATCGCCTCAACCGCTTCGGCCATCCGAGCACGAATCACCACCAGACCCAACTTACATACGTAGTCTTCTGTGTGTCACAACCGGCACTCGCACGTTACGATCATTCCTGTCCACGAAAGACAGTTTATTAAAAATCGAGGGCGGGGGATTGACGAATAATACGAAATATCGGAGCCTGTGTTATTAAGAGAGCCATGCAATCTTCCCTTGGACATGAATGCATGTCCGAAGGTACATTGCATCGTACTTTTTAATAACACAGTTATTCCTATTTTGTATTACTGATAATGTAATATATCAGCAAAAAGCAAACCTCGACGTACTGGCCGTGATGGGTCAATCGGGATTGACCAACCGCCGTCCCATTCTATGCCAGTAGCGTCATTAGATGCCGTATAGAGGGGCGTGGGTCAACACACCACTCTCTCAGTCGTTTGTCGTTTTTTTTTTTTTTTTTTCCCTGGACCTTAGTGTTGCTCCCCAACTGGTACCCCTGGCAGTACTGGGAATTGAACCTGGTTCTTCCATAGCGACCAGACATGCTGACCACATACCAGATGAGATGTTAACAACTGCTTATCTGCTTTTTCAAGTGGAAATATTCTCCTAGACTTCTTAACTGAACTATTATCTTTCGTAACCATAGTTGCTATAATTACGTAATGTTCCCTAATCCCCCTTGTCGATAAGGTCCGGCCTATCTGCAGCTACAAGGTCTAAGATGATTCCACTGCGCGTGGGCTGCTGAAATAGTTGCTGAAGGCAGTTTTCAGAAAACAAATGGCTCTGAGCACTACGGGACTTAACATCTGAGGTCATTAGTCCCCTAGAAATTGGAACTACTCAATCCTAACCTAAGACATCACACACATCCATGCCCGAGGCAGGATTCAAACCTGCGACCGTAGCGGTCGCGCGGATCCAGAGTGAAGCGCCTAAAAATGCTCGGCCACACCGACAAGCTTTCAGAAAACGTTTTCGTAAGTACTTCGCATGACTGACTGTACCACGCAGCAATGAATCCATAGACATCCCAGTCTAGACGCAGTAGGTTAAAGTCGCCTCCAAGAACCGATGCATGACTTGAGCATTTACATGTAACCGACTATATACGTTCTTTGACTCTATAACTGTCAAAACAGAATAGGTACCAGAAAAAAACATCCAAAAATTAAGGTGGTTTCACCAAGACCTTTTACACGCAACCAGATAACTTCTCTGTCACATGCAGCTTCGACCTCAACAGAGAGAATATTATTGTTAACTCCAGTGAACTCTTTCCTTCATATGGCCTCTAATCTGTCTTTCGATATACGTTCCATGATTCGGTAAATATCTCAGAACTTTACAGTTAGGAGTTCAGGCAGCTGTCAGTCCCGAGAATAAATTGAGCGGGAAAACTTTCCTGGAGGGCAGTAACTTCGGGAACTTTGTTACGAATACTTCGACAGTTTCCTGATAAAATTTTGACAGTTGAAGTGTATTTACTCTGAACGAGTCTGTCTTCCCTTGGCCGGCCGCGGTGGTCTAGCGGTTCTAGGCGCTCAGTCCGGAACCGCGCGACTGCTACGGTCGCAGGGTCGAATCCTGCCTCGGGCATGGATGTGTGTGATGTCCTTAGGTTTAAGTAATTCTAAGTTCTAGGGGAATGATGACCTCAGATGTTAAGTCTAATAGTGCTCAGAGCCATTTGAACCATTTTTTGAATAGCCCAAGTCCGTCGTAACGCAAAATGTACATGAATGGATATAGGTGATAAGGCAGGATACTTACAGACTTGTCACCTGTCAGAGTCGTATCAGAGTCCCCTACACTCCAACTGCACATGCCCCACACCATTACAGAGCTTTCAACAACTTGAAGAGTCCCCTGCTGACATAATTTCAAGAGGTTGTCTCAATACCTGTGCGCGTCCATCCGCTCGATAAAATTCGAAACGAGAGTCGTCCGACCAGGCAACATGTTTCAAGTCATCAACAGTCCAGTGTCGGTGTTCATGGGCCAGGCGAGACGTAGAGCTTGGCTATGCTCTACCTCGTGTTGTGCCATCCATTGTCCTATATACTTCCAAATCTACCAGTGGAATACTACATCTAGATCTACATCTACATGGTTACTCTGCTATTCAAAATAAAGTGCCTGGTAGAGGGTTCAATGAACAACCTTTAAGCAGTCTCTCGAGCGTTCCACTCTCGAAAGGTGCCAGGGAAAAGCGAGCATTAAAATATTTTTGTGTAAGCCCCAATTTCTCTTATTTTACCGCGATGATCATTACGCCCTATGTAGTTGGGCTCAAACAGAATGTTTTTACAATCATAGGAGAAGAGATGATTGAAATTTCATGAGAAAATCCTGTCGCAATGAAAAAGGCTTTTTTTTAATGATTGGGACTGCTATTCAGTATTGGGGCAATGGGGGTTATACGCCAAAGTACCATTATACAAGATGATGGCGATGACGTCATCCAAGGCGGCGGCCATGACGTCAGCTGGTGGCTCAGGTACCGTTATCCAAGATGGCTGATTTTCGCGGGAAGTTCGAATTTTGGTGGGAAAGTGCCACACACTCCTCTCCCACAAAAATGGCGGGAAGTACAAATTCCAACCGGATAATGCGTCACACCCTGGTTATCTCTACTAAGCAAAGAAAATAGCGGGAGAGAGCTCACTTGGCCTATCTACATTAAGCTATGTCACCTGATCGCCACTTTTTCCTGTGAACTGGCGCCAAGGTTGAATTTTGGCTGTAAACAAAGCTCACTTGGGGTTTCTCTGCTAAGGTAAGAAAATGGCGCGAAAGAAAGGACACTTGTACTAACCACACTCGCCTGACCGCCATCTCCTCCTAAGGATTCGTGCAGATGTGTTCGGCACGAGGTCTGGACTCCAACTGGCTTAGTACACATGGCCACCAGCAGATGGCGCTCTCATGACATCAAGCGATGACGCAAGTAGCGTAATCCAAGATGGCGGCACCCAGTGTGTTCACTTCGAGGTCCAGACCCCCAACTGACTTAGTACATTTCGTAGAAGCCAGAGGACGCTACCGTGATGTCAGGTGATGAAGCAAGTACTGTTATCCAATATGGGTACATACATTTTGTTCGCCATGTGCTCTAGGATACAGCCACTGCACTATCCCATTACGTAATCCAAGATCGTCTGCTCTCTCACACGTTTATAACGGGATACAGCCAGTGCGCGCGCGACTGTTGACGTCACAGCCTCCTGCCAGCGTATTTATACTCACGGCACAGATAGTCTTCTGCTAATACCCTAATGAATGTAACTGAACACATGTGACACCCACATCGCGCATCTAACGTATGAATTTTCTAAGTACTTAACTCCATTTCAATTTTAATCATATTCAATAACTGAATGTACCATTTCCATATTAAGCGCTCAAATGAGAAGTTCCACATTTTCCCACTAGGAGCGCAGTGTTCCTTCATGACCTAGCATCCCCCACTCCCACCCCTAGAATGCTGCTCTCCTATTGGCTACTTCATTAGTCACGTGATTCGACGTCATAGATCCCTAGATCGTGGTCTGTAGAGGGAAAATGGCACGAAAATGACTCAGGCTGCGCTGGGCTGCTGGGGAGAGTAAGGAAGGAGTGCACTCTATTTATTTTTGAACATTTTATTTAGGGATGGAGTACATTTATCACACTGATACAAAACACACGCTCTCACATGCTTGGGGCCATCTCACACAGCCCAGAGTCCTGCAAACTACTTCTAAATAACGCTCTCGACGTTTTCCCAGATTCCTCCTGTTGCTGCATACTCGTTACCATTTACAAATTGTTCTGCGCGAACCAGAAGATACGCAAATACTTCCTCAATTTCACAGCATTTCGGTGTACATTCCGTCAATTTATACCTACTCTCTTGTCATTTTTCGCAATTCTATTTTAGGTCAGACCTATCCGTGCGATGACAACATAACACCTCGTTCTGTGTTCTAAAATTGCCTGTAAATGTAGCACAGGTGCCAACATCTAGCCCAAATGCACTGATGGGGATGCGTAATACAGCAATGTACTCGACTATATCCAGACACCTCCACATTCGGAGGTAGTTTGCCCTGTTTTGTTGAGGAAGTACTTGCGTATCTTCTGGTTAGCGCAGAACAATTTGCACATGGGAAGGAGTACACAGCAACAGGTGGAATCCGTGATAATCAGGGAGGTAGTCATCGTTTTTCCGCCGAGGCAGTATTATACTGTATGTCTGTTGAGGTACCAGTGATACACCTGAGTAGACTATTGTATTTGATGCTTTTCAGGAGGACAGAGGACCATTAAGTTCTAAATTTACTTGTATCTATGTTCAAGGATAACAGAGAGTGACCGAGCGAGGTGGCGCAGTGGTTAGCACACTGGACTCGCATTCGGGAGGACGATGGTTCAATCCCGCGTCCGGCCATCCTGATTTAGGTTTTCCGTGATTTCCCTAAATCGCTCCAGGCAAATGCCGGGATGGTTCCTTTGAAAGGGCACGGCCGACTTCCTTCCCCGTCCTTCCCTAATCGGATGAGACCGATGACCTCGCTGTTTGGTCTCTTCCCTCAAACAACCCCCCCCCCCCCCCCCCCCCCAACAGAGAGTGGACGGGGTGATCGATTGAGATAGAGCTGTAACGAGGCACGATTTAATGGTTGACTGATTCATTCTAGAGAAGTTGCTGCAGGTCAATTTTTTTTCCAGTGTTCTGACAGGATGTATCAGTTGCGTGACATAGCCTGCGTTCTAATCGCATACAACCACGTGTTCTGTATGCGGTTTAAAGCACTATCTACTTGCGATCGTTAACGGTAAATCTGTCGGTCATCAGAGGACTTCCATCTCATGTGTGAGTAAACTTGACACATTCCTCTAAACGAACTTTGATTTATGCGATGTATTGCATCCCCCCTATCGCGCCTTGGGTGTAAAATTCTTTCAGCGGCATAACTTAGTTAGCGATAGGAGCTTGTGAGGTGTTGCAATCGCCGTGTACACATTTGCCCTGCAGATGTGCTGTTTACAGAGTTAGTGATGGAATGAACTGTAATTTTCACATGTTGGACGCTGCTGCTATGCGTTTATTTGTTTCGTTGTAGGATGTATCCCCCGCTACTAACGATCATTTTATATAGGGGTGATGCAGACATGGTATAGTTTATGAATGGTGTTCGGATGTGAACAGTGGACACTATACGTCTCCGGAAAGCTATATAGTGATCGTATCTCGCAGAGCAAGTGTTTTGCGGTTCGATAACATATATTTTCGTAGAGAAAGCGGGAAGGAGGATGTATGTCATGCGCTTGAAATATATTTCTCACAAAGGAATATTAACAACGCTACATTACATACGTCTGAAGGTCGGAAACGCAGGTGATCTAACGTTATAAATGTTCAAATGTGTGTGAAATCTTATGGGACTCAACTGCTAAGGTCATCAGTCCCTAAGCTTACACACTACTCAACCTAAATTATCCTAAGGACAAACACACACACTCATGCCCGAGGGAGGACTCGAACCTCCGCCGAGACGAGCCTCACAGTCCATGACTGCAGCGCCTCAGACCGCTCGGCTAATCCCGCGCGGCTCTAACATTACAGGTCCGTTTTAAGTGAAGAACGTTGTAGCCTTAGGAGTGCGTGTATTTATGTTCTCTCTTACCAACTTCTTCCATGTACCGATCCTACACTCTAGAACAGTACTTTAGAATTGATAGCTTGGTTGATTTACGTAAAAATGCGTTGACCTCCATCCGTCTGGAGCTCCATTGCGTATAAAAATTATTCCTTTCGTGTTCTTAACTGTCCGCTATTACATCATGGCACTTTGAAATCTGTTACTATACAATGACAATGCGAGGAGGGTCCTTCACTGTCTAATTTTAGCCTAAGACAGTGAGTATGCTTTGTGACTCCCATACGCATAGAGATAGACCGTAAATTAAACACTATGCTCGAGGTGATAGAAATATGTGGAGCGCTGTCTGGTATACGTTGATGATTTATGTGTTCGAGAATTAACACTGAATGGATGTACTGCACAGTCATCTATTCATCTATCCATGTTCGCACTGATACTCGCAATGTGGAGAAGGAGTGGTTCAGCTATGATACTGAAATTGGGGGAACATGCTGTCACATCACTGGCCGGTGTTGAAGTTACTGTATAATTGTTTCCGCTATCAATTGTGATGCTTATTATTACAGTACATCGATGTTGTCTTTTCCATTCCATACGTGCACTGGTTACCACATAATGATTGACTGATATTGCTTGTCTGAGTTGGGGAAAACGTTTTAGTGGATGGACAGCAACTTCTGGGCGGATAGCGCCGAAACAGTGATCGCGTACATGAGAGCAATATGCGGAATCAGTCTAAATGGAACGCAGAGTCATGAGCTACTCCATCAGTGTGAGAGATGAGTATAAATGTAGAGCTCGTGAATCACCTTCGGACTGTAGTTTCGAGACCTACGCCAATGTGGCAAACTCTTCCAGTTTGCTTATGTTGTAATTGTATTTTATTTAAAATAAACCGATGTGTGGCGTGTTATGCTATCCAGCGTAAGAATATCATTTACATCATGCAACGTATAATTTCCTACGAAAGGCCGTAGATCAGAACTTCTTAATGTCAGTTGAAACGCGTATGTATTCAGTACAGCGATGGCGAGGCATGACAGAATCTCTGACCAGAGAGTTGTTTATCGTTGCTAGTCTGCGCTTGACCGCGCGACAGTTCAGTTGCTAGTTGCACTCAGTCTGTGCTAGTAGCGCGCGAGAGACAGTCGCAGTTATATGTGAGGAGCCGGCGGACGTCGACATGGGCCTCTGGTCAAGGTTCACGACGAGGTAAATTTTTTTAAATAAGGTAATGAAGCAGCATTGCGCACACTTGATAATGTAATGTATCTTAACTGTAATTAATTTGTTCAAGAATCGCCCCAATAATAATTTTGTTATGAAAGCAATCTTTTAAGAAAATAATCATTACAATCGAAACAATATTTCCTTTGCTTTTCCTCCCAGAATCAATTTATCAGGTTGATCTTAACGTTAATTTTGTAGGGACTTAATATTTTTGCACATTGTTATTATCATTGAGTTTTACTACTGTGGGAAGCTAACATATGGCACTATTTGCATTTTTTATTCAGTTCATATCATTTAATAATAATTACGGAGAGATTACACTTAGCGCGATGTCTATTCACATTTAAAAATTATCTTTCATTATTGCGGGAAGGTTACACTTGGCTCTATTCCCATTGACATCTAAAATATTTTCATTGACATTTCTCCGGGGAGGTTACACAGTTCAGAACCTGACACTGGCGTCGAAGTCGTGGCAGAAAAACGAAATGTTTGGCTTTGTAAAAAAGCGTGTCAGAAAACAGTGTTTGAACCAGGACCAGAGGGATCATCTCATGCGACTTAGTATAGTGTGCGGGATAAGATCATTCACCTAGAGTACAGCTGGTCAAACTTCAAAGTGGCCTCTGCAGCGCCTTTATATTTTATAGGCGTCAGTAGCAGTAGCAGTTTGAGGTGTAAATTCGGTAAGGGACTTGGTAAACAGGAATGCTTGAATGACTGCACGCTTCGCTATTCTGGGAAAGCATTGCGAAATCTGTTTCTCCGCGCTGGACCGCAGTACATCTATGCGACATTGCGCCTGCACCGGTGCCTACATGACTTATAAATGGGATGAGCTTTTATAGTTCGTAATTTTTCTATGTTGGGGGTGGAGAATAACGATGATGGCATGTTGGGCTGATTGATTTGAATGGGCGTGGATCTTTAGTACTTGTATGTGGTTTGGGGACGTTCAACATTGCGCGCATTTCCGCCGGATGGTCAAAACACTATCCTGTTACACTGACTCAGGTCGTTCTGTTTCTACACTGGTTGCGGAAGGTGGTGGGTATGTCTTTCTCCGACTTCTGCTCGGTTCAGACTTAAATTGAACGATCACATGCGGAAAGCTGTAGAAACGGGAGCAGTTGCCAGATGAGTAGGGGGTGACTAAAACCACATTGCAATTTTACTGTAGCAGCTAGGTTCGGGAAAGGTGATTCGTTTCGGTATATGGGAGTGCCAGAAATATGACTCACTTGTGGTTGTGATCGGGTGAAGGTAAGTGCTTGAATGGAGAGACCTGATTCCAAATGATTGACATCATTTCTAGCGGATAGTGTAACACTAGAGATCTGAGAAGCTAGTGTACATTTTCTTCTTAAGACCTCAATCGGCACATCATATACAACTACTGTTTGTGTTCCTTCTCAATCAGCCATTGCCTATAACTCAGTGGATATGTGGCAGAAGCTCTGATATGGTATCGAGACAGAATGCGCTAGAAATACACTCCTGGAAATGGAAAAAAGAACACATTGACACCGGTGTGTCAGACCCACCATACTTGGTCCGGACACTGCGAGAGGGCTGTACAAGCAATGATCACACGCACGGCACAGCGGACACACCAGGAACCGCGGTGTTGGCCGTCGAATGGCGCTAGCTGCGCAGCATTTGTGCACCGCCGCCGTCAGTGTCAGCCAGTTTGCCGTGGCATACGGAGCTCCATCGCAGTCTTTAACACTGGTAGCATGCCGCGACAGCGTGGACGTGAACCGTATGTGCAGTTGACGGACTTTGAGCGAGGGCGTATAGTGGGCATGCGGGAGGTCGGGTGGACGTACCGCCGAATTGCTCAACACGTGGGGCGTGAGGTCTCCACAGTACATCGATGTTGTCGCCAGTGGTCGGCGGAAGGTGCACGTGCCCGTCGACCTGGGACCGGACCGCAGCGACGCACGGGTGCACGCCAAGACCGTAGGATCCTACGCAATGCCGTAGGGGACCGCACCGCCACTTCCCAGCAAATTAGGGACACTGTTGCTCCTGGGGTATCGGCGAGGACCATTCGCAACCGTCTCCATGAAGCTGGGCTACGGTCCCGCACACCGTTAGGCCGTCTTCCGCTCACGCCCCAACATCGTACAGCCCGCCTCCAGTGGTGTCGCGACAGGCGTGAATGGAGGGACGAATGGAGACGTGTCGTCTTCAGCGATGAGAGTCGCTTCTGCCTTGGTGCCAATGATGGTCGTATGCGTGTTTGGCGCCGTGCAGGTGAGCGCCACAATCAGGACTGCATACGACCGAGGCACACAGGGCCAACACCCGGCATCATGGTGTGGGGAGCGATCTCCTACACTGGCCGTACACCACTGGTGATCGTCGAGGGGACACTGAATAGTGCACGGTACATCCAAACCGTCATCGAACCCATCGTTCTACCATTCCTAGACCGGCAAGGGAACTTGCTGTTCCAACAGGACAATGCACGTCCGCATGTATCCCGTGCCACCCAACGTGCTCTAGAAGGTGTAAGTCAACTACCCTGGCCAGCAAGATCTCCGGATCTGTCCCCCATCGAGCATGTTTGGGACTGGATGAAGCGTCGTCTCACGCGGTCTGCACGTCCAGCACGAACGCTGGTCCAACTGAGGCGCCAGGTGGAAATGGCATGGCAAGCCGTTCCACAGGACTACATCCAGCATCTCTACGATCGTCTCCATGGGAGAATAGCAGCCTGCATTGCTGCGAAAGGTGGATATACACTGTACTAGTGCCGACATTGTACATGCTCTGTTGCCTGTGTCTATGTGCCTGTGGTTCTGTCAGTGTGATCATGTGATGTATCTGACCCCAGGAATGTGTCAATAAAGTTTCCCCTTCCTGGGACAATGAATTCACGGTGTTCTTATTTCAATTTCCAGGAGTGTATTATAGAATTATCTAGTTGGGGTGGTGTGAGGGAGTTTTAAATAAAGCTTACATACCACGTTCCTTAGTCGAATCACTCTCAAAATGGGGTAATTTTCTCACGAGGTTGCATAGTGGGCTGGTAATACGCATTCCTATGATCACCATCATGGTATGTGCCTGGAAAAAAAACACCTCATTCAGAGGTTATGTCGTACCTCGATTGGTAAAGCGGGTATAGCTTTTAACATGAATACTTGTGTGCACCTGTAGAACCAAGACCGCTTGTGACGGTAACATACGCTAGTTGCTGCGATCGGGATTTTCTTTAACATCTCACCGACTGCGTCTCTCTTTGTAGGACTCGCAAGAAAAACAAAAGAGACATGCACACAGATCGTTGATTTTCGGTCAGTATCATTTCGTGTCGCAGGCAATCATCTAATGACGAAGTATTATATTTAGTAGTGGCGGGGAATGCGTGATATGTTCGCATTTGAGCATCAGGTTTATAAGCTATGTGTTTGTGGAAAGGAAATGACTATGTCCACTCGTAAGGAGGGTATGGATTTGACTTGGAGTACTGTGATAGCAAAGGGAAGAGTATGTCCAGGTGTAAGGAAGGTACAGATATCTCTATTTCTAGAGCCACTGCCGACAGCGGTGTGTATATCCGATACTTCGCTCATTGTCGAATGTCGTTCAATTGATACCATGATCGTAACATTGAACTGTAAGTATAATGATAAAATATATATGTGACCGGTTGTCTGGACTAATTCCATGTACGCATGGGCTGTGATGGGAATGATTCACGTTCCCCGTTAACGGCAGCAAAGGCCTGTTGGAGTGTAGGAATGTGTATGAGTTAGACGATCGAATAGAGAACTAATACTTAGTATGTGTTGGGCGGATTTCGTGATCAAGTGGAAATTTGAGAAGATTGTGTATGGAAGTGCGTTTGCACTGGACTGTTATTCCCTCCCATGTAAATTGTTCAGTTGACTGCTTCTGCACATTTCGGGTCTTTATTTAGTTGAGACAAGATCGATTGTGTTGCATGCATGTGGCATGTGGAAAATACGTTTGCCTGTTCTCTAGACATGGGAGAGACCTTAGTTGGCTTGTAAATTATAGGGATGATATGGAATCTGTTACACCAGCAAGATCGGCATTCGCAGGTGGAAATATCATTTTTCATCTGTTTGTTTCTAGTTACTCAGTGGTCTAGAGCATGCTCCACCTAGCTAAAGTTTGGGGTTTGTGGAGAAATAATTTCCAGTCTCTATCTTCGGAATTAAGTTGCGTGAGCGACCGGGCGTCTGGTGCTGTGTGCTTGATATCGAGAAGTACAGGGAAAATGATATTATGGGAGATGATGTGGAAATACTTTTTTTCGTGTAATCGCAGAGTCTGGAGATGGGTGTAGAAACGCAAGCAGGCAGGTCCGGACCAGAAACAGTAGCGCATTTGCACTGAGGGGAAAACGAGCCTGTCTTTGCACATCAGGCTTTTTGATGTAAAGGGGGTGATTTTGTACTGCATAGGATACGAATTGTATGTTTACTACATCGACACAGTACACGTTGATATATTGCTGAGTTGGAGATCGGTTACACGCAGTAATATTCAAGCTCTTGGCACGAGTGGGAGGACAGTGTATAAGAGTAGGTGTCTTTACATGTTTGAGGGTATGTTTGGCACTTTGCGAGGTTTAGTTCTCGGTGCAATATGGCAATCAGTGTAAAGCAGTTTTTTGCAGCTGAATGTCACGTCTGTAGAAAGAAAGAAAAGGTGAACGGTGCTTTCCTAGGACTGGGGAGCATTGTGATATATAGCCTGTGTGAGTGTAGGCACACAATTTTTTTGGGCGCTGTACATATATAAAAGATAACTGCACTCTTTGTGTAAAATGTGTATATATTGTATTGTAAAGTTACTATGATTTACGTTATGGCAAGAGTAGAGAGGATGACAGTGCGTCCTATCGTAAGAGTCTTTCCGTATTTGACGATATGTATGGTAGTTTGTATGATTTGTCAGTGCAATATGGCGATTTGTGTAAAATAACCACTCAGTCTCGTCTGCAGAAGAGAAAAAGGTGGACAGTGCTTAGATATCGGCAGTATCAGTAAATCGGCGAGTAAATTCGATAACAGCCAATCATAATGCTCCATTCATTCACATCCTTTGTGCTTGGATACAGGAGCATCTACTTAGCAGTGAGACCATGTGCGTTTGTTGAGAGCAGGAAGGGTAGCATGTGATGGAGTGGGTACCACGATAGGTGCGCAAGGAACACTGCATTCGACGATATTTTGCGTTATTTTCCTAAAGAGGTTTTGTTAGGGCAAGAATTTCCATGCATACATGCTGAGACAATACGAAACTCGTACAAAAGCGCACATTAAGCATTTCTGAGGGACTATGCAATTTACTAGAGTTCGACTTGGTTATTATTTTAGATAGCAATGTGGCTTCAGTATTAGACAGAACATTGCAAGAAGCGCTTGCGATGGTAAGTAGCTATGTGCGGCTAAGTGTCAACCACACATCAGGCTTGGCCCATTAGAAGCGAGCTTGTGCTATTCTGGAATTGATTTCTGCAGCATCTTCGCCAGACCGCAGTTGGAGCGAGGGTAGCGACGAGATCACGCGAGAGGATAATCGTGGAGCGTCTGGGGTCTGCAAATAAGTCTTTGCTCCCGTCCGACCTCGTCATCAACGGCCCAAGATGCAACTTCCACCTGCGTTCGGCGGCGGCTCGCGACTGTGACAGCGTGCGCATCCCTGGCCAGTCGCACCAAGACCCGTGTCCAAGTGAACACGTATTTGGATAGCAATTTCTCAGAAATCAAGTATGAAAGGGATGTGGCCGCCTCATGCTTGCGGGACCAGATTGGGGGCCTGTGCGTGGTTTGACAGCTGATGGCCACGTCACTTCGCAGTTCGGTGGACAAGGTACGTGAGGATGCGGCGGTGCTTGTGCGCGTTAATTGCATTATTTTGCGAGCTTGCCTATAGGCTGTTCCATGCACTATTTGGACAGTTTACAAGTACTGAGCGTGTCTACACATCACTGTGCTATATTACTTAGGAGTAGTCTGCAATGCGTGCAGCCGGCCGGAGTGGCCGTGCGGTTCTGGGCGCTACAGCCTGGAGCCGAGCGACCGCTACGGTCGCAGGTTCGAATCCTGCTTCGGGCATGGATTTGTGTGATGTCCTTAGGTTAGTTAGGTTTAATTGGTTCTAAGTTCTAGGCGACTGATGACCTCAGAAGTTAAGTCGCATAATGCTCAGAGCCATTTTTTTTTTTTTTTTTTTTTTTTTTTTTTGCAATGCGTACTGATATTATTTGGTTAATTTAAGAGTTGTTTGCGTGCCTGGAGAGCTTTATTTAGAAGTAGTTTGCAGGACTGTGGGCTATGTGAGATGGCCCCAAGCATATGAGAGCGTGTGCTTTGTGTCAGTGTGATAAATGTACTCCATCCCTAAATAAAATGTTCAAAAATAGAGGGTACTCCTTCCTTACTCTCCCCAGCAGGCCAGCGCAGCGTGAACCATTTTCGTGCCATCACCTGCATCACGTGCTTCATCACCTGACATCACGATAGTGCCCTCTGTCAGCTACGAAATGTACTAAGTCTTTTGGGGTCTGGAACGCATGGTGAACACAATGGGTGCCGCCATCTTGCATTATGGTACTTGCGCCATCACCTGAGAACATGAGAGCGCTCTCTCCTGGTGGCGATGTGTACTAAGCCAGTTGGAGTCCAAACCTCATGTCGAACACATCTGCATGAAATTGTATAAATAATAAAGACATATCTACAAATCCTTTTTTCCAACTAATCCGTAGGAGGAGGTGGTGGTCGGGCGAGTGAGGTTAGTACAAGTGTCCTTTCTTTCGTGCCATTTTTTTACCTTAGCAGCGAAACCCCAAGTGAGCTTTGTTTACCGCCAAAATTCAACCTTGGCGCCAGTTCATAGGAGAAAGTGGCGGTCAGGTGACTTAGGTTAGTGGAGGTAGGCTAAGTGAGCTCTCTTCCCGCTATTTTCTTTGCTTAGTAGAGATAACCAGGGTGTGACTCATTATCCGGTTGGAATTTGAAGTTCCCGCCATTTTTGTGGTGGAGGGGGGTGTTGCTCTTTCCTGCCAAAATTCGACCTTCCCACTAAAACCAGCCATTTTGGATAACGGTATTTGCGTCATCAGCTGACGCCATGGCCGCCATCTTGGATGACGTCATCGTCGCCATCATGGTTACTGGTACTTTGGCGTAGAACCCCCCTCCCCCTTCCCGTCCCAATACTCAATCCACGTATCATGTCTGTGGCACTATCTCCCTTATTTCGAGATAATACAAAACGAGCTGCCCTTACTTTTCCGATGTCATCCGTCAGTCCCACCTGATGCGGATCCCACACTGCATAGTCCAGGACGGACAAGCGTGGTATAAGCAGTCTCTTTAGTAGAACTGTTGCACCTTCTAAGTGTTCTGCCAATGAATCCCAGTCTTTGGTTTGCTCTTCCCACAACATTACCTAAGTTATCGTTCCAGTGTATGTTATTTGTAATTCTAATCCCTAAGTATCTAGTTGAATTTACAGTCTTCAGATTTGTGTGACTTACCGCACAACCGAAATTTAGCGGATTTCTTTTAGTACTCATCTTAATAACTTCACACTTTTCTTTGTTTAGGGTCAATTGCCACTTTTCGCACCATACAGACGGTAAATTGCAGCAGCATCTGAAAACAATCTAAGACGGCTACTCAGATTGTCTCCTATGTCGTTAATGTAGATCAGGAACAATAGAGGGCCTATAACACTTCCTTGGGGGACGCCCGATATTAGTTGTATTTTACTCGATGACTTTCCATCTATTACTACAAACAGTGACCTTTCTACAGGAAACCACGAATCCAGTCGCACAACTGAAGCGATATTTCATAGGCACGCAATTTGGTTAGAAGACGCTTGTGAGGGACGGTTCCGAAAGCTTTCTGGAAATCTAAAAATATGGAATCAATTTGATTCCTGTCGATAGCACTCATTACTTCATGAGTAAAGAGAGCTAGTTTTGTTTCGCAAGAACGATATTTTTTGAATCCTTGCTAACTGTGTTTTCTTCGAGGTACTTCATAAGATCGCATACAGTATATGTTCCAAAACCCCACTCCAAATCAACGTTAGTGATATGGGCTTGTAATTCAGCGGATTACTCCTCCCGTTTTGTGTATTGGTGTGACTTGAGCAATTTTCCAGTCTTTAGGTCGGATCTTTCTGTGAGCGAGCGATTGTATATAACTGCTAAATATGGAGTTATTGTATCAGCATACTCTGAGAGGAGCCTGTTTGGTATACAATCTGGACCTGAGGGTTGCCTTTATTGAATGATTTAAGCTGCTTTACTACACCGACGATATCTACTTCTATTTTTCCCATCTTGGCAGTTGCTCTTGATTGGAATTCTGGAATATTTACTTTGTCTTCTTTGGTGAAGGAGTTTCGGAAAATCGTGTTTAATAAATTGATTTAGTAGCACTGTCATCAGTGACTTCACCGTTGTTATCGCGAAGTGAAGGTATTGATTGGGTCTTGCCACTGGTGTGCTTTTTGTATGACAAGAATCTCTTTGCGTTTTCTGCCAGATTTCGAGACAGAGTTTAAATGTGGAAATTATTAAAAGCATCTCTCATTGAAGTACGCGCTATATTTGGAACTTCTGCAAAACATTAGCAGTCTTGGGGAGTTTGCGTTCTTTTAAATTTGGCATCGTTTTTTTCGTTGCTTCTGCAGCAGCGATCTGACCCGTTTTGTGCACCATGGGGGATCAGTACCATTGCTCCTTAATTTAGGTGGTATATCTCTCTCAATTGTTGTCGATACTATCTCTTTGAAATCATTCCACAACTTCTCTACGCTTACATGATCAGATCGGAAGGAGTGTAGACTGTCTCTTCAAAAGGTGTTAAGAGCATTTTATCAGCTTTTTTAAATAGATATACTTTGCGTTTCTTTGTAATGGTTGTAGGCGTTACGGTGTTCAGCCTAGCAGCTACTGCCTTGTGGACGCTAATCCCCGTAATGGTCACTATACGTCCTATTTGTCAAGGACTATTTGTTGCTAAGAGATCATGTATGCTTTCGCAACCATTTACGCTTTGAATGGGCTCATGAACTAACTGTTCAAGATAATTTTGTGAGAAAGCTTTCAGTGCAATTTCGGACGATGTTTTATGCCTGTCGCCGACTTTAAACATATAACATATCCAGCAGATCGAGGATAGATTGAAGTCACCACCGACCATGATTGTATGATTGGGGTATCTATTTGAAATGACTCTAATTTTCTTTGAACTGTTTAGCAACTATATCTTCCGAGTTGAGAAGGGGGGTGGGGGGTGGGGGAGGCAGGGGTGGTCGGTAAAACGATCCAATTAATAGTTTAGACCGATTGTCAAGTATAACCTCTACCCATTGTAATGGTCCGCCTAAGTCGTTGATATCTTGCTAATTGCTGTAAACGCACTATTTCACTCCCATTTACGGAGCTTGTTAGCACTTGATGTTAGGTTGGCGCCATTACAATGTATTGTATTGTAGTAATCGCTGCTGCTTGCTGGATCGCTGCTGTGTCTCGTTGCTGATGCTGGCTCTAAATCTGGTTGTCTAGGGTAAACACATGAGGTCCCGTGTTTTTCATGTGCTTTTGATGATAAAGAACGAGCGAAACCAACACATATGTAAATATCAAATATTTATTACTTTAGTGGCCATATTAATTCCACTGTCCACCAAAGACCATAACACAACACAAAGTAGTACTTCCTTTACATGTTCTTTGCATTGTTTTGCCAAACAATAACACAGAAACACACTTCACCAAAGTGACATTCCGACTGCCCCGACTGCCTCCGACTGTTCTTTTCGACCCTTCTCGCTGCTTGTATTTATAACATTGTCAAAGAACTACTAAAAAGAGATATAGTTTATAAGTCACATGTACATCTGTTGTTATAATTTGTGCAGAAAAGTTATTAATTTGCATCGAGTGACATAATTTAACATGTTATTAAAATGACAGACAGATTTGTTGACTTGACAGAATAATTCTTTGTTACAAAAAGGCTGTTTTTTTAGAAGTTTGTCAATTGACTTCTCTAATTTGCATAAATAAGTAAGTAACATGAATTATGAAGAATTACATTGGTTTTCGTCTAAAATAGGATTGATTACATGAATACTGAGTGAAAACGCTCCTAGTGAACAAATAGGTTTCACTGGGTGATTTTTATTTAAGGAGATCCAAAATACCTATGTTGGCCACTATTTTTCGTACTTCATATTAATTATTTAAGATGAACTTAGTGTTTTTACATGATGACATTTGCTGTATCAGTGATCAAGTGATATTAACTTTTGTGTGGGTCAGTTATTCAGTATAATTTAATGGGTTGACTGTTTATGGAGACATGTTATGCAATCATTGTTAACATACACAATAACTTTTCTATAATCATAAATACTCATTAAACTGGTTGAATTTGGAAGGGATCGCATACCTC
This sequence comes from Schistocerca nitens, assembly GCF_023898315.1. Taxonomy (NCBI): domain Eukaryota; kingdom Metazoa; phylum Arthropoda; class Insecta; order Orthoptera; family Acrididae; genus Schistocerca; species Schistocerca nitens. The sequence continues at coordinate 554,365,837 of NC_064614.1, forward strand.
ATTAAAGTAAAGCCTTTAATATGTTCCGTTACAATACCCCCCTCGGGTAATATCATTTACAGAATGTTAATGATATTTGCCGACTAGGACAAATGTGTCAATTTCTATGCATAATGTGTATGTATACAACAACCGTTACACTGTTTCAAAATGACTTTTTCCTGCAAATATTTTTGTTGTGTTGTTTCAAATGCACTTTGTGTTATGGCTCTCAGTATGACAGCATAATAAAAATATTTAGTAATATATGAAAGTAAAAAAAATTGTTAATCTTTGCTCCCAGTGAGCCACAATGGAAAATGATCAAAAACAGACACAAATGTATCACATGCGATGTTAAGATATATACAAAAAAATATATGTAAATTATTTCAAATTCAGCTCTCATTGAGTCACAGAATAATCAAGATAATAGAAGGAACATAAATATATTACATAGATGGACAGGTCAGATGTCCATAGCAAAATTTTGCAACTGTCTGCTCGTTTTGAGCCACATAAAGGAAGTGAAAACAAAGAACATAATTATAAGTATGGACATGATAAATAAACACAAACACTAGAGAAGTCACATGTATGAATATAATATGCATTTAAAAAAAAGAAAATATTTAAAAAACTTGTCTCCCATTGAGACACATAGTCAAGATAGTAGAAGAACATATTAATACCAAAATTGCACACTTAATTTGGTCACAACATAACACAAACATCAAACTTGGTAAACATCTGATTGGTTGTAGAAAATTGTACACAAATCTTATGCCTAAGAAAAGAATAGTAACAAAATGATGGGTCTTGCACAACAATTTTTACATTGTCTTTTATATTTGGTGCAAGTATGTCCCATATTCAACAATACAAAAAGAAAGTAATAAATGTTGGTCACCTTCTTGCCCATTGCAAGTAAAGAAGATATCACAATATTTAATATTCAATAGTGACAATAAAAATATAAAAACATTGTCTCAGACATCTGGAACTTTTCCAGGGTCTGTAGTGGTAGTTGCTATTTGACACACCCAGTGAAAATCTTTCGCTGATAACATGCTTTACGGAAAATGGGTAAGTAACTGTATTCAAACAGGGAAATGTGCTTAATCATGTTTATATGGTTTCAATTCAGTGATGTTTCTTAATCCAAATAACCTTCTTGATCTGGGAAAGATTAGTCTATACGCATTAGGATGTGGGCTTTCTTTTATTTCAAATGGACCAATGTAAATATCAAAAAACTTTTTAAGTTCAGCTGACAATAATTTTGATTTCTCTTGTGTCTTGACTAGTACAAGGTCCCCTGGTTTGAACTGCGTAGCTTTTCCTTTGGCTGCATGTCGCCTTTTTCTCAATTCCCCTTGTTTTTTCATGGTTTCCCGTACACAGTCTTCTCTTTCTTGGGGTGACATAATTTTGCAAGGTGGATACTCTATGTTTTCAGTGAAGAAACTAGCGGGGTATTGGTTGTACATTATTTCGTGTGGGGAAAATCCAGTGGAAGAGTGCTGTAAGCTGTTCATTATTTCTTCAAAACTATTTATGTACTCTAACCAATTAGTGTGGTTCTGGCTACAGTAGGTTCTGCACAGTCTTCCAATTTCTCTCATGTATCTCTCAGCTGGGTTGCTTGACGGGTGGTAAGCAGATATTAAAATGTGTTTAATTCCCGTGTCTTCAATAAAAGTTTTCCAGTAGTTAGAGGTGAACTGAGACCCATTGTCTGAAAGTATTGCCTTTGGTTTTCCCACAGTGTTGAAATAATTACTTGTAATTTTTGAAACTATCTGTTTGCTGGTAGCTTTCCTTAAGGGATAAAGCTTTATAAATTTGGAGAAGGTGTCTACCATGACATAAATATAACTGTAACCCCCCCTTGTCTTGGGTAACGGTCCATAGATGTCAGTTGCAACGAGATCGAGTTTATTAGTGGGTAATATGTTCTGCATTATTCCCCTGGTTGTTTGGTTAGTCACTTTTACCCTCTGACATCTGTCACATGTTGATAACTTTTTCTTTACTCTTCTGCTAATGTTGTAAAAATAAATGTTCTCCTGTATTTTCTGAATACACTTAGTGGTGCCACAGTGGCCAAAGCTTTCATGTACATAAGTAATGAGCGTATCTATTTGTTGCTCAGGCCAACATAGTTTCCAATAGTCTAAATCGGGTTTAGGTCTTCTGAATAGTATCCCCTTGTGTACTTTATAGTATGCTTCTACCTTTTCTCCCTCAGTTTTTCCTATGTAACTTTTGACTAGTTTCCAGTTTTCATCGTGGTTCTGAAACCTCCTAATGTCGTTACAGATTTTTTGTATTTCCTTTTCCTCTTTAATGCCCTTTAGATACATAATTTTGAAAATTCTCTCATCCTCCCCACTACTTCCCTCCAAATCACTTCCCAAAGGTAGTCTTGATAAAGCGTCTGCTACCACATTTTGTTTTCCCTGAATGTACCTCACTTCGTAATCAAACTGCTGGAGAAACATGGCCCATCTGGTGAGTCTGTTATGGTATAACCTGCACTCTTGGAGATAGCTTAATGCTTTGTGGTCTGTCTGTACTATTACTTTATGTCCCAAGAGGTAATTTCTAAATTTTGTAAAACCCCAATGTATAGCTAGTAATTCCTTTTCTGTCACTGTGTAGTGTTTTTCATGTTTTTGAAGAATTCTTCTGGCAAATGCGATTGTTCGGTGTTCCATTTTTCCATTTACTTCCTTTTCTTGAAATAAATGTACTCCTAACCCTGCATCGCTGCTGTCAGTAGCTAGCCAGAAAGGACTTGACATGTCTGGTCTATGTAGAAGTTGGCTGTTACATAGTTGCGATTTGATTTTGTTAAAAGAATCTTCACATTCTGGTGTCCAATCCCACACTACATTTTTCTTAAGTAAGTTGTACAAACAAACTGCATTTAATGCTTGATTACTGATGAATTTTCTGTAAAATCCTGTGAAGCCGAAAAATGATTTGAGTTGTTTCTTGTTTCTAGGTGTTGGAAAATTTTCTATGGCTTTTATTTTGTCTTTGTCTGGCAAAATCCCTTGTTCTGTAATGATGTGTCCCAAAAATTTTAACTCCTCTAGCCCAAATTTACATTTTTCTAATTTTAATGTCATTCCTCCCTTTCTGAGTTTCATAAATACCTCCCTTAATAGTTCAAGGTGTTCTTCCCAAGTTTTCCCAGTGATTAAAATGTCATCTACATAAATGGTTAATTTTGAACTAGTTTCATGACCAAGTACAAAATCTAATGCTCTGATGAATTCCGCAACTGATACATTGAGACCAAATGGTACGACTGTATACTGATAACATTTACCATTATATAAAAAGGCTGTATATTTTCTCGAATCAGGACTAAGTTCAACTTGATGAAAACCAGCGGTGAGATCTAGGCTTGTCATATGTTTGACACACTCAAATTTACCTAACAGCTCATCTATACTTTCTGGGTGGTCGTTCTCTCTGATGAGATACTTGTTCAGATGTCTGGAGTCTAATACAATCCTAACACTATTGTCTCCCTTTTTTACAATGACCAACGGGTTGTTGTAGGCACTGCAACTTCTTTCTATAACTTCCCAATTTTCCATTTTTTGTATTTCTTTTTCCACAGCGTCTCTTTTTGCAAATGGTATTCCATATGGTTTTATAAAGAAAGGCTCATGTGGTTTTAACTGTAATTTACATTGATAATATTTCACTCTACCAGGTCTATCATCAAACACATCTTGGAATTCCCATAATAACTCTTTTAATTTTTCCTTCTGTGTAATATTTAGGCTTTCAGCTTCCCCCAGTTTTTTCTCTACTAACTTCTCAAACTCTTGATCCTCTGCATCTTCCTCTAAGTTCTCATCCAGGTAATAAACATCCTCATTTTCATGATACACTGATTGAATGTGGTTACAGCTGTCACCACAGTTTAAAATTAACAAATTCACTACACAGCTTTGTTGTGTAACAGGTTCTATAATACACATTTGTTTTGCTATAAAATTAAACTCTGCATTCACTTTTAATATCCAATCCATACCTAAAATGAAATTTTCATTCAGGTCATCTACTACTAAGCATCCATGTTCAAAATTTAGGTTATCAATTTTAAAAGTAAGTAACACTTGTTTCTTAACTACCTTGCTGGCTCTGCCTGTAGCTCCTTTCACTTTTAATCCAACAACTGGCATCTCGGGAAAATGTTGAGAATTTCTGAGCTTATCTCTAAGTCCAGAAGTGATGGCAGAAACAGGACTTCCTGTGTCTACTAACACTCTCCCTTCCCACTTGTCAATGTTTACTTTAACATATGGACAACCTAGATAAACATCTTTGTCTATTTCAGTATTTTCAAACAATAGATCATTTTCAATTTCTTTAGTTCCTAAGTCTAATGTCTCTTTCCTACATTTAGCCACATCCCTCTCTGTTTGCAAAGCATTGGCATTTAAATATAAACCTTTGTTTTTATCTGTTCCTCTTAACACTGTGTTGCCACTCAACAAATTATTGTTTTCACCCCATTTTTTATAAAGTCCACTATGGATTCTTATCCACCATATAGGATACAAGGTTGCACTTACCTTTGCTAATTCTTTCCAAAAGGCGTCTTTCTTTATACAGTTCCCATAGTTGTTCCACAAAACTTCTAAAAACTTTTCCCCTTTTTCTTGAAAACACACATTCACATTCCATCCCTTTATATTTTCTTTAATATTATTATTATTCTCATAGATTAGCGTTTCATAGTTCCCAATAGGCAATAGCTTGTCCTCAGATACACATTCCCTAGTTTGCATTTCACTTAAATTAACCTCATTATTACCCATGTTTGTCACATCACTTACCTTTACCACATCATCACTTTTCAATTCTACAAATACTTTTATTTCTTCCTCCACACTCTCATCAATAACATCACTTGATTTAGGATCATTATTTAAATGTCCCTCTATTACTTCTTCCTCCTCCTCAACAACAACCCCATCTGCAGTTTTCCCCCTATGTATCTGATTCTCAGCAATTGAGTCTTTGGCTCCATTAAACACTCTGTCATCCCCCTTCTTATCAAATAAACCCCCCAAAATAGATTCTACTTGTGGTGTGTCTGACTTGTTATTCACACCAGTATCCTTTTCAGCCCAACTATGGAACTCTGCAATACCTTCAACTTCTGCACTTTCACTAACTACCTGTGCTTGAACACAGTTTTTATTAACTGTATCACTTTTACTCATAGTATCCCAAAACCTTTTATTAAATTCTAATTTATTCATTCTAACAACTTCAGTATTTTCATGGTATTTACTCTTTACATTGTATCCTCTCCTTTTCCAGTTTCGGTTATGTGTTGTCCTGTCATAATATTGTCTAGCCCCAAAACTACGGACATCTAGTGGGACTGTCCACCGTTTCCCGGCTGGTTTCCTCGGTCTGTCCGTTTGTAGTTGTCGTTTTGTTCACTAGTTTCAACAAACCCCCTTCTCTCTTGTTCTCTTCCCCAATACCTATTTCTATCATTCCTGTTATCTCTCCTCCATCCTCCCTCCTGTGTATTGTTTCTGAAATCATTTTCATATCTCCTATCTCCCCTATTTGGAGCATTATTTCCAGAATTTTCAGAGTCTCTCCTCCCATAATAATCTCTATTTACATTCCTGTTCCACCCCCCATACTGGTTGTTGCCAGAGCCAAAACTTTGGTTATTTTCTAAGGCCCTATCTAATCTATCTACAAATTTCAGGAACTCTTCCATTGAATCGTCTGGTCCATGGACCAATTCCCACTGCAGTCTCTCTGGTAATCTTCTTTTTAAAACATCAATTTGTGTCATAATATCAAAAGAATTATTCAAGTGAGCAAGTTTTTTCAATTGATCTCTGCAAAATTTTTGCATTCCCCCTACTTTCCCTCTATACACTGGTCCATTTAGAAATTCTGACTTCAATCTGGCTTGTATGGACTGTGACCAAAATTTACAAATAAATTTGGCTTCAAACTCTTCAAACGTATTCCAAGAATCATTATTCTCATTTGCCCAGGATAGGGCCTCCCTTTCTAGAAACCGTTTTACTAACTTAATTTTTATGTTGTCTGACATTCCTACAACAAACATATCCTTACATTGGTGAATAAAGTCAATGGGGTGCAGATTTTCACCAGGAAAGCATTTCACTTGGATGTGCCCATACATTGTATTTTGATTGTAAAACATTTGTTTTGACATTAATGCATCTTCCAATTGTGTATATTTAGTGTGTATATTTTCTACTTTTGTATCTACATTAGTGGTGTACAGGTTGTATTCTTGTTTAAGGTTTTCTGATGTTTTGTCTATTCTCTGATCTAATCTTTCAACTTCAGTATCTACTCTGTTGTAGATGACAGCAATGCTGTCTGTGTTAGCTTGTATGTTTTCATTTAAACTTTCAACTTTAACTTGAAATTCTTTTCTGAAGTGTATCAACTGTTCTCTAGTGTCCTTACTGAGGGTAGTTTTAATTTCCTCACACTTCTCATTGAGATGAGTACTTAATAGTTTAAAATCCGAACTTAACTTATCCAGTCTATCTGTGTTTTCTTCACTTGATTGTTTAAGTTGCAAGCTTATTTGAGTTGCAAACCCTGCTAGCCACTCTGTTAAGTTTAATTGTTCACCATCCCCTGGTTCAATTTTTACATTTCCTACGATCTCATCACTCTCAGGTAGAGACATGTTCACTATTAATTATTTTAAATGACAACAACAAGATACCTTGCTTTATGCTATGATGTCGTGATCGGTGTTCTTGTTGGCTTTCTTCACTTCTATTCAGTTTTATCGAAGCAGAAGTCTTGATTGATGAATTCCATTGACATGATCCAGACGTTAATCTTGATGATAGTTTTTCGTAGTCGCACAAACACAATTTATTTATTTATTTTTGACATATTTTCACTGTTGACACACTGCACAGATAACCTTTTTTTTGGAATGCTAAGCACTTACGAAATTTATCGCTGCACTATTATCATCGATGCACTTAAAGATCCCGGACGAGCCCCCACTTTTGTAATGGTCCGCCTAAGTCGTTGATATCTTGCTAATTGCTGTAAACGCACTATTTCACTCCCATTTACGGAGCTTGTTAGCACTTGATGTTAGGTTGGCGCCATTACAATGTATTGTATTGTAGTAATCGCTGCTGCTTGCTGGATCGCTGCTGTGTCTCGTTGCTGATGCTGGCTCTAAATCTGGTTGTCTAGGGTAAACACATGAGGTCCCGTGTTTTTCATGTGCTTTTGATGATAAAGAACGAGCGAAACCAACACATATGTAAATATCAAATATTTATTACTTTAGTGGCCATATTAATTCCACTGTCCACCAAAGACCATAACACAACACAAAGTAGTACTTCCTTTACATGTTCTTTGCATTGTTTTGCCAAACAATAACACAGAAACACACTTCACCAAAGTGACATTCCGACTGCCCCGACTGCCTCCGACTGTTCTTTTCGACCCTTCTCGCTGCTTGTATTTATAACATTGTCAAAGAACTACTAAAAAGAGATATAGTTTATAAGTCACATGTACATCTGTTGTTATAATTTGTGCAGAAAAGTTATTAATTTGCATCGAGTGACATAAGTTAACATGTTATTAAAATGACAGACAGATTTGTTGACTTGACAGAATAATTCTTTGTTACAAAAAGGCTGTTTTTTTAGAAGTTTGTCAATTGACTTCTCTAATTTGCATAAATAAGTAAGTAACATGAATTATGAAGAATTACATTGGTTTTCGTCTAAAATAGGATTGATTACATGAATACTGAGTGAAAACGCTCCTAGTGAACAAATAGGTTTCACTGGGTGATTTTTATTTAAGGAGATCCAAAATACCTATGTTGGCCACTATTTTTCGTACTTCATATTAATTATTTAAGATGAACTTAGTGTTTTTACATGATGACATTTGCTGTATCAGTGATCAAGTGATATTAACTTTTGTGTGGGTCAGTTATTCAGTATAATTTAATGGGTTGACTGTTTATGGAGACATGTTATGCAATCATTGTTAACATATACAATAACTTTTCTATAATCATAAATACTCATTAAACTGGTTGAATTTGGAAGGGATCGCATACTTCATTAAAGTAAAGCCTTTAATATGTTCCGTTACACCATACTATTTCGCAGGAACTATGTACTTCAATTTCACTACAAGGCAAACTACTTCTTAGAGCAATAAATACTGCACCACTAACTGAATGTAATTTATCCTTTCTGAACACTGTTAGATCGTTTGAAAAAATTTATGATGAACTGATTTCCAGCTTTAGCCAGCTTTCTGTACTTATAACTATTTGAGCTTCAGTGCATTCTATTAGCGCTTGGAACTCTGGTTCTTTACCACCACAGCTAAGACAATTTACAACCACAATACCGATCGTCTCTATAACTAATTTACTGTGTTTACCTGCCCCCTTTTAGACGGACGCCCTTTCTCTGGTTCTCTGAGACCCTATAACCCAAAACACCGCCCAGTGCCTCCCACACAGACCCTGTCACCCGTGCAGCCGCTTCCTGTGTGTAGTGAACTCCTTACCTATTAAGCGGAACCTGGAAACCCACCATCTGATGGCGCAAGTAAAGGAATCTGCAGCCTACACTGTCACAGAACCGCCTGAGCCTCTGATTCAGTCCCTCCACTCGGCTCTGCACCAAGGATCATAGTCGGTTCTGTCGACGATGCTGCAGATGGTGGGCTCCACCTTAACCTCGCAAGCGAGCCTGGCAGTCTTTACCATTTCCGCTAGCCACCCGAAACCAGAGAGAATCTCCTCCGATCCAAAGCGACATACGTCACTGATACCGACATGAGCCACCACCTGCAGTTGGCTGCACTTTGTACTCTTCATAGCATCCGGAAGCACCCTTTCCACATCCATAATGACTCCCCCCCACCCCCCAGCTATGCACATGGCGTGCACACTGGCTTCCTTCCCCCCTTGGCAGCAATGTTCCTAAGGGGCTCCATTACGCGCCTCACGTTGGAGCTCCCAGCTACCATCAAACCCACCCTCTGTGAATTCCCAGACCTTGAAGGCCGAGAAGCTTCCTCTGGAACAGGGTGTATGACTGCATCTGGCTAAGAAAAAATGGCTCTAAGCACTATGGGACTTAACATCTGAGGTCGCCTAGACTTAGTCGCCTAGACTTAGAACTACTTAAACCTAACTAACGTAAGGATATCAAACACATCCATGCCCGGGGCAGGATTCGAACCTGCGAACGTAGCACCAGCGCGGTTCCGGACTGAAGCGCCTAGAACCGCTTGGCCATATCCGGCTAAGAGACATCTTCAGCCATAGATAACGCCCGAAACCTGTTCGTCAAACGAACTGGGGAGACCCTACGGTCGGCCCCTCGGAAAGTTTTTCGCTTGCTACCAGACTTTGGAATGATCTCCCTCTCGACCACGGGTGAGTGGTCAACCTCATTGTAGCCAGTACCCAGTACCCAGGGCGGCCACAGCAGTGGACCAATCCGGGGACACGTAGGACGTGTTCGACATCCCTAGCATCCCCGCGTCCGACCACTCCGCCCCCCCCCGCACCACACACACACACACACACACACACACACACACACACACAGTGATGCCCGTTGGCAGCAGCCCCGAGCTGTGTGACGGTAGCCAACGGAGCCTAGTGCTGTGAGCGAAGGGTCACAACTCAGCTCGCATCTGTACATAGCAAAAAAATGGTTCAAATGGCTCTGAGCACTATGGGACTTAACGTCTAAGGCTATCAGTCCCCTAGAACTTAGAACCACTTAAACCTAACCAACCTAAGGACATCACACATATCCATGCCCGAGGCAGGATTCGAACCTGCGACCGTAGCGGTCGCGCGGTTCCAGACTGAAGCGCCTAGAACTGTTCGGCCACAACTGTACACAGCAATCACAGTTCCTATCAGTTACTGAAGCTCTTAAAAATATATAACAAACGAACCCATCGACAACGAGGTCATTGGAGCACAAGCTGGTATTATGGAGGTTTGGGAAAGGAAATCGGCCGTGCTCTTTCAAATGAACCATCCTGGCATTTGCCTGAAGAAAGTTAGGGAAATCACAGAAAGCGTAAACCAGGACAGTTGAACCTGGATTCGAACCGTCGTCCTCTCGAATGCGAGTGCAGTGTGCTAACCTCAGCGCCACCTCCCTCAGTGTTATCAAAGTAATGTCCTCAAAGGTGTTCTGTAAATTGGAAACAGATGAAAATCGTATGAGACCAAGTCGAGCCTTTTCATGCTGAAGTTGGCCGGCCGGAGTGGCCATGCGGTTCTAGGCGCTGCAGTCTGGAAGCGAGCGACCGCTACGGTCGCAGGTTCGAATCCTACCTCGGGCATGGATGTGTGTGATGTCCTTAGGTTAGTTAGGTTTAAGTAGTTCTAAGTTCTAGGGGACTGATAACCTCAGATCTTAAGTCCCATAGTGCTCAGAGCCATTTGAACTTCTCACTTCCCGTCCCCTAGGAAAAAAAAGTGCTAGATCCAGTACACATTTTTTATTCCTGTACATTTAGTGCTTACAGCTATTAAAGCACCATGACACATTGATGGTGAGGCTATCCAGTTTTCCGAAGTCGGTGACCTTCATCCGGTCACTGGAAAACACATCGAGTCTGTTCTTGTGGTGTAGTAAAAACTGCAGGATCATTTACAAGGTTAAGAGCATGTATTCTGGTGCCCTAAACTTTCTGTTACTACGGCGGACATCGGTGTACGAACATCTGGGTTGCGCGGAGTTCCTATAATTTTCTCAGTACTTGCAGTCTTACTCTTGACTCACAACTGTTAAAAACAGAAAACAAAGCTATCACACTTGTTGTGTTAGTGTAGTAATATGGATTACAAATGGTAAATATTTTATTGGATCTGGTAACATACAGGGCACACGCCTCCTAGAAACAATGACTAATCAGGCCTTTTCACCCCAAAAGTGTCCATATGTTACTTGTTAGTTTCATTATCTCATCATAATCATTTCGAATTTTTTCGTGCTGGGCACCATATGTGCTGGCAGTGGAGTTTTTTCTCATTAACTGGGATGGAATAATGTTTTTCCCTTTTTTAAGAAAAGACCTGGTCATCTATGCAATGAAATAACCAGCATGCCTTCAGGCATTATGCATGAACAGTAAGACATTGGTTGGGTTTCAGGTAACGACGTAAGGTGCTATAGACTTATATCACCTTCGCACTTTCAGGGACCTGTGTCGCTGGAGACTTTCGTCGGGCATTATGTTATTGTGTCGGGCGACAAATCTTACCAGCTCAATGTTTAGTTGTAGTATACCTATTTCGCACCTTTTGACTGATCACTCGAGCCATAGATACACAACAGTGTGCCATTTTGAAGAAACCACACACACAACTCGGTGGCGGCATATCTGAATCATTTTAAAGCGATATAGTGAGAAAACTTCACTCTGCAACAATTACATATAAATTGTAATGATATAGTTCAAAATTTTATTGTAAATTTTTTAAATTATTTGTTCGTTTAATCGTCAAAAGAGGTGAGACTCGTCACAAGATAAATAATTTTTGCAAGTGTGAGAGGTGGTATGAGCCCCCTCTCATTTTCTATCTTACGATATTCGTCTCTAATTGTATGCGGTGAAAAGTTGCTATTCCTTCACACGCGGACGTCCCACGCAGCGTCTCTCGTCACCTGGGTGGTCCGGTGACAGGCGTGCTCTGCTGATCTGGAATGGGTTAAGCCGACAGGTGTGAGGAAGTCGAGTGAATGCTTTGCAGACGCCGACATTGTCAAACGACACGCCCAGAGGGGTCTGAAGTAGCGGCTGGGCTAGAGGTTCCGTTACTTCGCAGAATCTTAGCGAAAACACTTTCTGGCGGCCTACCAGCGAGGCGTGGGAATGACTTGTGTACCCAGGCAGTTGTGGCGGGAAAATTCCCGCGCTTTCTGCAAAATAGTAACTGTGATTGGCTTGCTCAGGGCATAGCTCCGTGACGTAGCAAAATCAGCGCAGAAATTGGCGCCAAGAATCTCCATTGGTGGAATGGTAGTGCTCCGGCAATGGAGTGGAATTTTCCGCCGGTTTTCGAGTTGCCGATTGGAACGTTTAACCACGGCCACTGTCGTGGGGGCGGGAATGTTGTGTGTTCGGCCTGTATGGCTTCTCTAGTGCAGGCGCCTTTCGGTCGAGGACGTCGAAGCAACCAGCCATCGCCTCCGGTACGCCAAATCGTGTTCTTGCCGCAGCACCGGCAGACAGGGATTTTCCTAGGTGATAATCAGAGCTCAGCAGAGCGCGCCTGTTCGTCTTTTTCTAACTTTGTTCTGTCTTGGGTAGCATCAATTAATGTTGGGTTGGCTATGTGTTTTCTCTTAAGATTTGAGTTGCAAGGAGTTGGCTCCACATACCACTTCGTCATAATCCTCACAATCTAGTTTAGGGACAACTTCACATTCACAGCGTTTGTTTGAGTATCCAATTTGAGCCAATTTGATGTATTGTAAATGTTTCATGTGTTTTTGTTTATTATTTTGTGTTTAGTCTTAATAAATCATATTGTTATTTTGGACAGAACTTTCATTCTGTTAATCGGTAGAGCAACCCTATCATTCCTCACTATGTTAATGAAACCTTCGTTTTTTTAACTTATTTATCAAATTAAATTATTGCAGGTGCCAAACTCTCTTCTACTCCACTGGCAGGGTTGATTAGAGTCAGTTCGCGTTTTTTTTTTTTTTTTTTTTTTTTTTTATCCTTGTGCAACAGCAAAAGTCGGAGTTAGAATACGGGGGGCTTAGAGCATCATTTACATATGTAGATTCTAGAAGAATTTAGTGTTAAATACACTGCTAGCCCCAGCACCTCGCAAGTGGTACGCTACGATTTGTTTATACTTCAAAAGAGTCCTTCAGGAACCATCAAGAGCTTCAGATGAAGTAAATCTTAACTCAGTACCAGTTTCAATCATATTCAGGTAGCATAACATTGTCTACATTGTCCTGTGTGGCGTCGTTCTTGCTGTGGCATTAATATATAAAATGAAAATCATCCTGCGCCACTGAAGCTACCATCAGGAGTAAAAGACATTCAGAGAATCAACAGCAAATTGCATCAGTATAGCTAAATAATCTTAGAACATTCTCTGTGTTCACGTTCGGTTCTCCCGTGTTTCCGTAAGGCACTCATCCACTGACAATGGAAACCAGTAGCGCACCAGCTCTTGCCGATTCATAAGCATAATTTCTTTCAAATAAATAATTCTTAGTAGAATTCAACGGAGCACAGTCATCACTAAACTATCGTAATGAGCAGCTTGTGATATAAATCGTGATGAGAAAACGAATTGGACAATAAATCGTGGGCTTTAAGACACCAACAAAACTTTAGAAGTTGATTTCTGTTTGAGTAAAGCGTACTCCCTGCTTATAAGGACACAGATTGAGTAATGAACCAATGTTATGGTTCTGTGTGATTTTACAAGTTACACTCAGTAGCTGTAAAAATGTAATACAAAAAAGTGGTCTGTTTAGGTAATTGACCATCAATAGAGCCAAGTGTAAATAAAAATGTTGCAGGTTACACTGCGAGATGTCAGCATGCTTCTTTGCTAAAGATTGCTAGGAAGTAAAAAGTAAGCATTTGTGGCTATCCCTTGCTATTTAAAGTATGAAAATAGACAACGAAAAACTACTGGAATTTTCTAAATTTAGAAACTGCTAGATGGTGGCATATTCATTCTAGCAATCAGCTAACGACCACATGCAAGTGTTGATGCCATCGCATTTCAGAAGCTTCATTCGCTTCTCTCGTGAGTCCTGTCGCCGCCTCACAGGCTTTAACCTCTGCTCAGCACTGGGTGGTCGGTGGAACCACTCCGCACCCATGCTGGCAGTTTATCTTCCCGAAACGATGTTTCTATGGCTGCTGTTCTCAGCGCCAGCTTTGTCATGAGTGCGGACAACAAGCCGTTTGTCAACTCTGCGTGGAGGCGCATGATATCGGCAAACGCATCAATAAGCATCCTCGTAATCCCAAATGTCCTACACCAGTGGCTCCTACTTGCTGACGCAAACGAGATTTATCAACTGGCATTGTGATCTGTTACCCTTTAGTCTGCAAATAAGCTGTTCTCAACTATATCGGATGAAACTTAGTTCCCTATGCAAGTGAGTCATTCTTCTGTAAGGTGGCCTACAAAAATGCTTTTCAGCTGCATTCGCAGCTAACGTTAACAAAATATAAACGACAGAGAAATGGTTGCAGTCGTGTGGTGCATCGGGGCTTGACGAAACAACGAGATACTGACGTTATTGTTAACAAAAACTTTCGTAAGCTGTTATAGGCTACAACATATCAGAATTAAGGTACGACATTCAGAGTCTTATTAACTTCTCATAGGACGCGAACTGAGCAGAATGCTCATGTGTCTGTGGCTGTTAAAGTATTGGGAAAACAATTAAGTACAACAAAATATGCCATTTATCGTGATAGGACTGAAAACGGCACGTTTTTGAAATCGTTAACCTGACTCAGAAAATAAATTAGGAGACACACACACACACACACCATTAAGACCCCAAACTGAATTCCTGTTTGCGAACGGATTAACTGGTGTGATGAAATTATAAGGCCCTAGTTCAGGATCCTAAAGTGGAGAATTCAATAATACTGAAAACGTGGTTAATTAAAGGTGTAAACGGAAACAAGTTTACATTGCTACAACTACGAAATCACAGCCTCACAGAATAAACAAAGCTGATGACAGATCACGATGCTCCAGTAGCATTATTATACGTATCGTCCCATTACAAGAGGAAGCCAGGGCGGTCAGCAGTTAACGCGCTCGCGTCTGACATTGTCGACAGAGTAAGGGGAGACCTACAGAAAGGGCCGTTTAAAATAGGAGTAAGCAGAACAACAAAATGTATGGGAATGACGACCTTGCGCTTAGTATACTGTTCAAATATACCTATACCATAATTCCTGCTAACCTGCCACTCTGATTTTTAAGTTGCACCAATATTCACATTCTTGAAACCCATGATGTTTCTCTGAAGTTCTTCCATCAACGACTGTATTCCATTGCAGTGGAAAAGTGTTCCGGAATGGTTCAACAACTCACCGTTGGTGTACGCGGAAAACACACGCACACACACACGAACACACACATTCAAGTAGCTCTGAAATATGATACGTGTCTCCTGTGTATGACGTGACAGGAAGTTGTGGGGCTGGGATGAGCGCTTAACAACATGACAGATTTAATCTTACACCCAAGCTTTAAAAAGATTTGAAGAGCATGGGTTAACATCCAGCAAGTGACTAATAACAACAAATATTCAGTGATAGACTAACGCCCTGTCAACCCAGGCAAAATACAACAACTGTTACAATTAATAAAAATCCAAAACCGGATAACAGGCTCCAAAGGTACTAACCTCTGGGGCAAACCACGGAAGGAGGAAAACTTTCAAAAACATGCTAGATCCAAAAATGAATTAAGTGCACACGAGCCAGAGCATTAATATGTGACAAGTTTTCTCTGAATAACAGTGCCAACAGCGTCTGTCAAATAACGCAAAGACAATGAATCGGAAATATAGCAAAGTGCAAGGAATTCCGTTACAATCCTAAATTAAAACATGTTGAGAGAACGTTTCCAAATAAGTTCTCGAAACATAACTCATTTATTCCAAAGAAATCAGAGTGGTAATTACAACGACACTAGATCGAAGGCACTAAAATATCCCAACGGTTAGGTTTACTTAGTTGTGTTTACATCACGTGGCAAAAGGTGTAATACCATAGCCTGGTGGTTCACTAATTATTACTGCACAACTGGTCAAAATGATTATGAAGCAAGTACTCAGAAGGCAACAAAAATGGTTCAAATGACTCTGAGAACTATGGGACTTAACATCTTAGGTCATCAGTCCCCTAGAACTTAGAACTACTTAAACCTAACTAACCTAAAGACATCACACACATCCATGCCCGAGGCAGAACTCGAACCTGCGACCGTAGCGGTCGTGCGGTTCCAGACTGAAGCGCCTAGAACCGCTCGGCCACACCGGCCGGCTGAAGGCAATCTGTTACAAAAATCCTTAACAGCCGCGCAATAATCAATAGTTACCCTGCATACGGTGTACACCAATAGCACTGCCTGCTCTTTCCTGCAAGCATGATATCGGTGGAAGTGAGGGAGGCACTGAATAACAACACACTCTCACAGCTCAGATCGGGGCCCGAATTCGTGCATTCCGCGAACCAGCAGAAACAAACTGCTCTCTAGAAAGCAAACAAAATCGGGCCTGCTGTACTTTCACTGTTCGGACATCAAATTCTTCTTATCGGCTGGCGATGAGAGCTCGCGCTAACCCGACTTCCGGTCAGATCCGGCCTTCTCAGCTGCTCAGAGGAACTCCGCAGTTCCCCCGTATCTTCTTGCTCTCAACCTCATACTCCCTTGTTATGCGCGGTGTGTCCAGTTCTATCAGTGCTGTTTTCGGGGTGCTCTCATAGAGTCGTGCTGTCGCAGCCGAAACTCTGTTCGAGCGGATTTTCAAACTGCCGCTGCTGAGTGACGTCTTGTGAGAGCACAGTTTACATACGTGCTCAGTTGAATTGTACACAAATTATTGTGATTTTGTAGTGAAATGATTGTTCAACCGAATATAGCCTGAGTGCATTCAAGTCAATCGACTGATTGTCAACCTATCCATACAAGTTCAGTTTGTGCGCACATCAATGTATGCGCTTTTAGTGCCACTGATAAGATGCAGTTGAAGTCGATTTCTCTCCACGTACGATTCAAGATATCCGAGGTGACACGTTCAAATGCAGTGCGAATGGGTGCCTTCAAATCTTATAGGTTTTGTAAACTTGGTTCGGTAAACCACACCCTTTACAAAACTCCACAGGAACAAATCCGGTGGTGTGAGGTCAGAGGATCGTAGTGGCCATCAAATTGGAACATCTCATCCATTTCACCAATTCGGAAACTTTTCATCTAGAAACTGACGGACGTTTAGCAACTAGTAGGCTGGCGCCCCATCCTGCTGGAATATGACTTCCGGTTGCAGGCGTTCCAGTTGCGGCACAGCAAACTCCTGCAACATGTCCAGGTAAACACCACCGTTCACGGCAGACTCGAAGAAAATGAACGGACCATTGATGCAACTGCGCATCACTCCGTACCAAACATTGACCATTTTACGTGCAACATTTGGATGCTGTGAACCCCGTATATCAACGTTATGATGAAGCAATCTGCCAGATACGTTGTCTCATTCGAGAAACAATTTTTTTTTCATAAAGTCATTGTTTGCGTCAATCTTGGATAGCATATCCACTGCAAACTGTTCGCGCTGAGGGTTGTCCGTAGTCTTCAACGCCTGAGGCAGCGGCACCTTGCAGGGATAAAGCTGTAACCTCTTATGCATTCTTGTGCAGCGATCGCGTCATTTCTAACTCTCTGGCCGCCGGACTCCTTGTAGATGCCTGCCATACCTTGTTCACGTAGTCGTCTGAAACACACGGGCGTCCGGCCCCCTTTCTACAGAGAACATTACCTGTTTTCATAATTGAGGTATGCTAAGCCCGAACAGTTGCTCAGGACAGTGGTTGCGTTCCATACCGTTTACGAAAGATTCATTGCACTTGGGTTTTGGATGTTGTCTGTATCAACTAGGCCGCACACTGAGCTTTCTCTGTTTTGCGTCAAATTGCATCATCTGGAAGGTAAAAAATTGTATGAGGTGTATTATCACATGTTGAAAACCATTTGTTAATCAGAATGAGATTTTCACTCTGCAGCGGAGTGTGCGCTGATATGAAACTTCCTGGCAGATTAAAACTGTGTGCCCGACCGAGACTCGAACTCGGGACCTTCGCCTTTCGCGGGCAAGTGCTCTACGAACTGAGCTACCGAAGCACGACTCACGCCCGGTACTCACAGCTTTACTTCTGCCAGTACCTCGTCTCCTACCTTCCAAACTTTACAGAAGCTCTCCTGCGAACCTTGCAGAACTAGCACTCCTGAAAGAAAGGATATTGCGGAGACATGGCTTAATATCTAGCATAGTTTTAAATTTATTAAAATGTTGTGAAGATAATTTAGGGATACCCTTTATCTTCAGTCAAAATTAAAATGTTGTTTCCGTAAGTTTAATTACACAGTCAACAGTTTATTCTCTCTTTCCATAACAATTTCGAGACGTAGATGATGGTTAAAAGCTCAGTTGGCTTCACGTAATACAGTATACTAAAATTAACACTATTTATGTATTCTCTTACATTTATGACGTAGGCACTGGAACTGCAGTCTTTTTTATCTCAACACCCTGTAGAGACCTCATATCATCCCTCACGTCGACTCGCGAGAACGTCTTCACTATACGCATCCACTCCACACGAAAGTTCAACAGTGACGGCTTAATGAACTTCAGCGATCATTAAGGGTCAATGAAATATAGCAATAGACAACAATACCAAAAGATGCTCACATAGGCAAATCATAATGCCGCTGAGGTTCCAAAGAAAAACAGAAGCAGAGCAGTCTCGTTATACTTGCTGTAATACGTTAGTTTTGGTAGTTTATAAACCGTGTGTATATAAAATACTTCTATAAACTTCTGATATGATTCTATCACTCAGAACCAAGTACAAAATTCATTAACTTCATGACATACTTCAAGTAAGTCATAAATATACCAAACGCTGAGAATGTTCTCCGCTTGTTTCTTCACATACAGGCACTCGTCAGAAAATTCACTGATGCGCACTATTTATAGAGAGGGGGGGACGATTCGACTGGCAGCAATGACTCTGTTTTCATACCTTTTGGAGAAAAAACAATATGTCCTACTGCCAGTGAAGAGAACGGTCAGTGCTCTTTCAAATTACAAACTTCATACAAGTTTATCGACTATTTTCTACTACCTAATTTTGAATTCTGTCAAGTTATAATCTTCCGTGTCGTCAACATATTCTTTGTCCATTCTCGTTTACAAAGTTCTGGGCTCCATATGTGTAACATAGTCAACTTTCCTCGTAACTGTGCATACTAAGGGCAGTTGTGAGGGTATGAAGACTGTAGCAAATGTTTGCGACTATTTCTGAGTCCAACAAGTGGTTGGATTCGGCCAGTACCCAGTTGTCGTTGCTATCGTCTTCTGTCCAAAGACTTGTTTGATTCAGCTCTCCAGCATGGGAAAGCATGTCCAGATAACTGCTGCAACCCACATCCATTTGAGTCTGCTTGCTGTACTCGATTCTTTATCCCCCTCTGAAATTTTCATCGACCGCACTTGCCTCTATTACTAAACTGATGAACCCTTGATAACTCAGAACGTGTGTTATTAACCAATCCCTTCTTTTAATGAAGTTGGCCGGCCCGTGTGGCCTAGCGGTTCTAGGCACTTCAGTCTCGAACCGCGCGACCGCTATGGCCGTATGTTCGAATCCTGCCTCGGGCATGGATGTGTGTGACGTCCTTAGGTTAGTTAGGTTTAAGTAGTTCTAAGTTCTAGGGGACTGATGACGTCAGATGTTAAGCCGCATAGTGCTCAGAGCCATTTGAACCATTTTTAAGTGAAATTGACAAATTTCTTGTTTCGCCAATTCTATTCAGAAGCTCCTCATTAGTTATGCGATACACCCATTTAACCTGCAAAATTCTTCTGTAGCATCACATTACTAATACATCTGTTCTTGTTTTGTCTAAACTAGTTATCGTCCTCATTTCACTTTCACACAAGAGTACACTCCTTTGAGAAAAGACTTTCTAACACTTAAAATCCATGTTAACAAATTTCTATTCTTCACAAATATTTTTCTTTCCATTGCCGGTCTACATTTTATATCCTCTCGGTCTCTGCAATCATCTGTTACATTGATGCCCAAATAGCAAAACTCATCTACTATTTTAAGTGGCTTGTTTCTGAGCCTAATTCCCTTAGGGTCATCTGATTTAATTCTAACATTCCATTATCTTTGTTTCGCTTTTGTTGATGTTCATATTATACTGTCCTCTCAAGGCACTGTACATTTCGTTCAACTGTTCCTCCAAGTCTTTTGCTGTTTTTGACACAATTACCATCTCATTCGAAAACGTCAAAGTTTTTATTTCTTCTCCATGAACTTTAATTCCTTCACCAAATTTCTCTTTGGTTTCCTTTACTGCTTCCTCAATGTACAGATTTAATAACATCAGTGATAGGTTACAGCCCCTATATCACTCCGTTCTCAAGCACTGCTTCCTTTTCATACCGCTTGCCTCATGAGTGTCGTCTGGTTTCTACACAAGTTGTAAATACCCTTTCGCTCCCTGTATTTTGCCCCTGATACCTTCAGAATTTCAGAGTATTCCGATCAACTTTGTCAAAACCTTTCTCTGAGTCTACAAATGATATAAACGTAGGTTTGCATTTGCTTAATCTATCTTCTAAGATAAGTCGTAGGTCAGCATTGCCTCGTGTGTTCTTACATTTATCCTGAATCCCAACTGATCTTCCCCGAGTTAGGCTTCTAACAGTTTTCCCACTCCTCTGTATGTAATTCGTGTCAGTATTTTTCAAACACGACTTATTAAACTCACAGTTATTTAATATTCTCACGTCTCATCCATCCCTTAACTTGGAATTTGAATTATTACAAACTTCTTGATATCTGTGTGTGTGTGTGTGTGTGTGTGTGTGTGTGTGTGTGTGTCCACTGGTGATCCAAACCGAGCTATTTTACCTCCGGAAGATATTTCCCAAGTGGATACCATCCTCATTCAACCATACAGTTGAGCATCGCGCTCTCGGTAAAAATAACAGCTGCAGTTTCACCCTTGCATTGAGCCGTTCTCAAGGCCACGTTTGCTAATGTACCACGACCAGATCCGTCAATCGGCCAGACTCTTGCCCTCTTCAGGAATCAGATGTTCGTCTCGCCACTTCACATTTGTTGTGGTTGCACCTACAATACGGCTGCCTGTATCCTGCATCGTTGAAGCCACACGACATCGGCACGGTCTTTCGTTCATGGGGAGGAGGCATCGATTGACGGCGACAATTTTGTGCCTACTTTCTCAAGTTTTTTTAAAGATTTTTACATTTCTTTTATTCTTATTTTTACAATTATTAGTCTCCCGAAAAGTTTTATGTGGCCCTCCAGAACTACCTCTTCATCTCGGAATAGCACTTGTACCCAATGACTTCAATTTTTTGTTTCAAAAATTTCAGTCTCTACATTCTTTTACAGTTCAAGCCCTCTATAGCACCCTACAATACCAAAGATGTTATTTCCTGATGGCTGAACACACATCCTATCACCCCGTTCCTTCTTAACCAGTGTTTTCGACGTGTTCCTAAGATTTCTGATTTTGGGGATAAACTCCTCATTTCTTATTTTATCAGGGCTTTTAACTTTCATTACCATTCCAATAACACAACATCGTGATTCACTTCCTTTATAATTTTCCCACAGTCCACGATTATCTTTCATATCATGTTGTGCATCAGAGTTACATTTTCTGATATTTCTTTGTATGATTGACACTTTTAGACATGTTTCAGCGAGGAAAAATAGACCCTTGCCCCCATTCATTTTGGCAGTATTTTCTGCGGGATTCAGATGGGGGACGTACTGTTGTCTACGAGGCCAAGAGCAAGTGCTGCACAGCAAAGGAGACTACGGGATAAGACATGAAACCTTTGAAAAGAATGGTAAAGTACACTGAAGAGCCAAAGAAACTGGTACATCTGCTTAATATGGTGCAGGGCCCCCGCGAGCACGAAGAAGTGCCGCAACAAGGAGTGACATGGACTCGACTAATGTCTGAAGTAGTGCTGGAGGGAACTGACACCATGAATCCTGCAGGGCTGTCCATAAATCGGTAAGAGTACTAGGGGATGGAAATCTCTTTTGAGAAGAGCGTTGTAAGGCATCCCATATATGCTCAGAAGTGTTTAAACTCAGAAGCGTGTTTCTGGATCCACTCTGTAGCAATTCTGGATATGTGAGGTGTCGCATTGTCCTGCTGAAATTGCCCAAGTCCGTCGCAGCGCACATTGGCCATGAATGGATGCAGGTGACCAGACAGGATGCTTACATATGTGTCACGTGTCAGAGTCGTATGTACACCTATCAGGGTCTCATATGATTCCAACTGCACATGCCCCTCACCATTACAGATCCTCCACCAACTCGAATAGTCTCCTGCTGTCATGCAGAGTCCATGGATTCATGAGGTTATCTTCATACCTGTACACGACTATCCGCTCGATACAATTTGAAACGAGTCTCGTCTGACTAGGCATTTATGCATTTATGTCGATGTATAATTCGTTTGTTTTGTAAATATTATTTGTATTTTTACGCTGGGTCTGGCCTAGGGAAAACTATGCTATCGAACGATTACATCGATAGCTCGTGTGGAGAACCAAAGTGTTGAGGATCTTTGGTAGTGTTAACTTTGCCACATGGAGCGCGGGCAGAGGGAGTCTGGCTGGAGTAGGGCGGTGGAGCAGGTGTGTGGTGTGACGCTCCCGCGAGTTGCCGCGCTTTCGGTGTTTGGCACCATGTAATTGCGCTCGACTTCCTATGATAGTTTCTGACATAGTGTCGTGGACGGGAAGCATTAGCTGGCGCACATCAAGAGCCCGTTTCGCCTGGTGACCGTGTCAAGAAGAAGGCGCGCCAACATCAAGCTTCTGCAACAGCGACAGCTGACAATGAGTGACTGCCGCCACCTCCACGATCGACGACTGCAAACCTTCAATCAACCAACAAGGAAGACTAAAAGCATGTAAAGTTTTAGAACTATATGGCAGACCTCAGCTTTTCAAACTGTCCAATTTGTCTCACAAATTACGGCAACGTAGCATGAACCTTTGTTGCTCATTGTCCCAATTGCATTACCAAGCAGGGTCCCTTCTTTTTCCGGAATGAACCCGAGTGCCGTTGAAATTAAAACGTCAGCATGAAAGTAATATCATTCCATTTCACTCCTTTAATTTCAAAGTTCAGTTAAAGTATTCATAGCTGGCTACAATATTTAGATTACACGAGCAGAAATTAAGAGTGCGAGTTTTGTTACCATATTTTAGCTTACCTGTGACTGCAGCTCAGCTTGGTACGTACTAAATTTTACTATTGCTAATTGTTCAGAATCATTTAATTCAAGTTCAAAGTTAAATCTCTTATTTCTAAATTGCGTAAATTCAAGTAGCTTTTGTTGAGGTATCCCAAGACTACCCTTATTGTATTGAATTTCGTAGTGCTTCAGAAACAAAGTTAACTATTAATTTCAGTCACTAAATTAACTTCCAGTTATCCAGTTTTATTAATTCTTTTGCTAAATTAAGTCAAAGTGTAGCGGAATTTATTACTTCTCACAGACATTCAGTTTTTACACAGCAGGTGTCAACCTTCAGTTGCCACGCTTTTAGTGCTAATTATATGTGCATTAATCTTTCATTTTCAGTTATAATAGTTGTCTGTAGGACTGGCGACCGTAATTTTCCCCAAATCTCAAATATCTAATTAACGCCAGTTAATTGTTAACGTAACGACCGCACATTTACTTTATTAACTTTACCCCTTTTCAAAATTAATTTCCACCAGTTGCATTTGCATTTTTCCTTTCATTTAGGTGTAACCCTTTCCTCCCTCTTTACCTACAGATTAACTTCAGTGACGATTGCTTTTCCCAAATTTCCATTAGGTACAAGCGGTTTAATTTTTACTATCATTAAGGTCGATAAGTGAGGGGGAGGTTACAACTTCATGGGAAGCAGTATTTGGATGACGGGAAGGTTATTAATGCTGCAAGACGTTGGCTCCAACGGCGAACAGTAAAGGCCCTCCCAGTAAGATGGCGTTAAGCCCGTCGCATTGGTCACTATGTTGAAAAATAGGGCTTAGTAGCCTAAAGAGTAGAGAATAATATGGTGTACTGGAATCCTGAATAAAACCAATCGGCTTTCAGAAAGATATTTATTGGATTACTTATCAAACGTCTCTCATAGAGCGTGTTTAGAGGCATACAGACTGTATTTCCCTCGCTCTTTACGAGAATGGAACAGGAAAGAAAGTGGATAATATCGGTGCGATGTACCATTCCTCATACACTATATAGTGGGTTGTGGATATGTATTTAGTTGTAAATCACTGTCTATATATGTGATGTGTAGAAAAGTGTTGGAAAGGATGGGTGAAGAAATGCCTTACCAGAAAAGGGTACACTAATAGATAATGAGTTAAGTCATTAAGGCATGCACAAATGTTTCCACAGGAAGTATCACAAGAGAAGGAAAGGAGAAATCGCAGACAAGTATTAAGTAATAAAAAAATTTGTGCATTGCCAAATATGCGGAATACTAAATGGAGCGGGCTTACCTACAAACGTTGTATTTCCAAGAACACAGAATTTTTTCACTTACGACCACGATCCAAGCAACACGTTTCCTACCTTGATAACAAGCTACCATATCCTCTGGTTCCAGGACAAGCGTCTGTAGCCTTCTCCATATGCCGAGAATGAGGGCTGTCGTAATACACGTCAGGCGGTTTACGAGCGCGGGGGCGGCGCGCGTGACGTAATCCAGGAATGGCTAGAGGGGTAGGGGCGAGGTGGGTTTACGGTCGGCGTTGCGCACCTGCCGCTTGAGCCGCGTTCAGCCCCTGCCGGCGTTATCTGCCCTCGCAGACACCCCGGCGACGCCTCCAGCCACACCACACCGCAGCACAGCAGACCTCCCCGCACTGCCGGATGGGGTGGGGGCGGTGTTGCCGCGTCACGCCTCTGCTCTGGTGCGGGCAGCAGCGTGGGCCCCCTGCACGGGAGGCGCTGCACGGCGGCGCACAAAAAACGTCACGGCCAGCCTCGTCGAGAAATCCCGCTGTACTCTCCTACAGCTCGAAGACGTAATTCTTTTCATTTTTTGACGTCAGTTTCTCTATTAGTTTGGAGATACGCATATGAGCGGATTAGGGGATGGATTAAGGTTGGCTACTTGCAGGTTTACATTGTCTGAGTACATACACATTTCTGATTGTGGTTTGCCTCTTACACTTTTAAGGAAGCTGACAGCAATTACATCATTTCAGATTAGAATACTTGTTCAGTTACACTCACTGTACATCACCATCATTTGTTATAAAAATAGCCGGCCGCGGTGGTCTCGCGGTTCTAGGCGCGCAGTCAGGAACCGTGCGACTGCTACGGTCGCAGGTTCGAATCCTGCCTCGGGCATGGATGTGTGTGATGTCCTTAGGTTAGTTAGGTTTAAGTAGTTCTAAGTTCTAGGGGACTGATGACCACAACAGTTGAGTCCCATAGTGCTCAGAGCCATTTTGTTATAAAAATATTACAAAATTTATAAAAATACATTCACTATGACAAAAATATTCGAGTAAAGACAAAGAGTAGTGTTTTTCAACGAGCGAGGTGGCGCAGTGGTTTGCACACTGGACTCGTATCTCGTAGGGCGACGTTTCGAATCCACGTCTGGCCATTCAGACTGGGTAGGTTACTTTGGAAGGGCACAGCCGGTTTCCTTCCACCTCCTCCAAATACTCCCAGCCTGCGTTCCATCTCTAATGACCTCGATGTCAACGGTCTGTTAAACCCTTGTCTTCCTTCCTTCCTTCTTTCAACTGTGTTTTTCATCGAAGGGCACCTGGAAAAGTTTAATAAGTGTCTGATCAAATACTAATATTGTTGCAATGGGAAATTTCTGCGATTATGCACTCTTAGAATGGCTCTGAGCACTATGGGACTTAGCTTCTGAGGTCATCAGTCCCCTAGAACTACTTAAACCTAACTAACCTAAGGACATCACACACACCCATGGCCGAGGCAGGATTCGAACCTGCGACCGTAGCGTTCGCGCGGTTCCAGACTGTAGCGCCTAGAATCGCTCGGCACTCGGCACTCTCACTCCGAACATATGCACAAAATATTTTTTCTCTTTCAGATTTGGTCACGATAAAACTTCACTACATTGTGGAAACTTTCAATCCTCTGTCTTCCAATGCTTAAGGCCTAGGAGGAAAACTACCACGCTACCTTCGAGGGACGTGAGCCTGACTTCTATGCAACCCAAGTGCAGTGCTATGTAATGGGAACATTGCGCGAGTACATACGACGTTCAAAAATTCAATACCCAAACTGAGCCCTCTCCATAATGGAGAGGACAACATACAAATTTCGTTAAGTAACCAAGTGTCATAAATGAATGTTTCATGTGTACAGAGTATCATTGGGTGTAATTGAAAGGAAAATAATGATCAATATTCTTCAATTCTTTATTGCTGTGATCTTTGTTACAATAAATGTTCAAAATGCACACCATTAACTCCAGCGCATAGCCAGTATAGGTGTAGTAGGGCGCTCGTTTTCGATGGAGAAGGTGTGGCGTGCTCTGTATACGTGTGGCAGTTGTAAGAATTCTTGCAATAATTTCTCCCCTGAGTGCACAGGGATGGAATGCACTTCAGCTTTCATGTGCCCTGATGATGGGCCCTAATGATGGGAGGTCGGGAGAGCTTACAGGCCAATGTCTAAGTCCTGCCGGCCGATCCATCGACTGCTGAAATTACGGCCAAATATTACACGTACTACATAAGAGGCGATCAAAAAGATTTCTTTGACGACGTTGCTCCAGCATATATGGAATGTGGCGCCACTTCAATCGGGTAGGCACCGACATGTAGGCAGAGGATTGTATGGCATTCGTGTCTTGCCGATTTCGGAGCAGTAAATGTGGATAAGTGAACTAAGGTGACGTTATTACCAAATGCGTCCAAAGAGCCATTATTCTTTTCTTCGCTGCCGAACACTGGTAGACATCCATCACAGAATGAAGAATGTGTGCGAGGCAGCGTGTCTGACGAAACTCACCGTTGTGGAATAGTGCGGCCAGGGGTGTCGCTGGTTCATGGTAACGCAGCTTGCTGTATCACAAATGTTGACACGCAGAAGTTACGCCCCCTCAAGTGGGAGACACTCGAACAACCGCCATAGAGTCCTGATCTGTCCCCGTGCAATTATCACACCTTCGGTCCCTTAAAAAAAGCCTTGAAGGGTCGATGATACCTGCGGGACGAGGATTTGCAGCTGTTACGGACTCCTTCACGCTGCAAGACATAGTGTTTTACCAAATGAGTATCTTAGATCTGGTACGTCGGTGGGATGATTACCTCTATGCTCACGGCGATTTTTCCCAACTGACATACTGATCCTGGACCGTATGGTCTTCGAAGGGACGCTTTTTTATCCTTTCCCATAGTTCTGTAAAACGTTCCAGGACCCATCGTGTTGGAACTACATCCTCGTTCAAATACACTACTGTCCATTAAAACTGCTATACCAAGAAGAAATGCAGATGATAAACGGGTATTCATTGGACAAATATATTATACTAGAACTGGCATGTGATTACATTTTCACGCAATTTGGGTGCATAGATCCTGAGAAGTCAGTACCCAGAACAACCACCTCTGGCCGTAATAACGGCCTTGATACGCCTGGGCATTGAGTCAAACAGAGCTTGGATGGCGTGTACAGGTACAGCTGCCCAAGCAGCTTCAACACGATACCACAGTTCTTCAAGAGTAGTGACTGGCGTAGTGTGACGAGCCAGTTGCTCGGCCACCATTGACCAGACGTTTTCGATTGGTGAGAGAGCTGGAGAATGTGCTGACCAGGGCAGCAGTTCAACATTGTCTGTATCCAGAAAGACCCCTACAGGACCTGCAACATATGCTCGTGCATTATCCTGCTGAAATGTAGGGTTTCGCCGGGATCGAATGAAGGGTAGAGCCACGGGTCGTAACACATCTGAAATGTAACGTCCACTGTTCACAGTGCGTCAATGCGAACAAGAGGTGACCGAAACGTGTAGCCAATGACACCCCGTACTATCACGCCGAGTGATACGCAAGTATGGCGATGACGAATACACGCTTCGAATGCGCGTTCACCGCGATGTCGCCAAACACGGATGAGACAATCATGATGCTGTAAACAGAACCTGGATTCATCCGAAAAAATGAAGTTTTGCCATTCGTGCACCCAGGTTCGTCGTTGACTACACCATCGCAGGTGCTCCTGTCTGTGATGTAGCGTCAAGGGTAACCGCAGCCATGGTCTCCGAGCTGATAGTCCATGCTGCAGCAAACGTCGTCGAACTGTTCGTGCAGAAGCGTTAGAGTGTTGGTCGTTTTTTTCTCTGTGTCGAACAGTTTTCGCACAGACACTTCACATAATTTACTACCTGATGATTCCTACACCGTCGTAACTGCATCTCTATGTGGATTATGCCTGCAGTATAGATTAACTGTTTTGCGTCCCAGGGTCCACACTTCAACACCTGACGTGCTGCGCAGGGGAAAATAAGCATTAATGGCTTGCTCTTGCCACACATACTTCGAGGTACTGACCAACCTAAAAACAATCTACATCTAATAACCATGATTATTAATCTGCAAATGAAGGAAATACTGGTGCAATGTTGTTCAGTACGCCGTCCTCAGTCACCTATAAAAATCTCTATTTATGCTCGGCACATGCTGTATACTCACTGGACAAAATATTAGTCACCTACTTGAGAGTAATTGTATTCTTGGAGCGCCGCAGTGTGTGCACAACGCCCTCCCGTGTCAGTAATATGATCACCAACCAGACATAAATCTTTGCAGGGAAGTGTACTTGAGAGTGGATTGTCTTCAAAGAAACGAACAGCATATGAACTGGACAGTAGTTGACTCTAGACGTTTAGCATAGTTCAAAGAGTCATCATTTTGTCTCTTTTTCAAGTGAAGCGAGACATCGAATTCATCGACAACCCAGTGAGGCATTATACCCTTCGTTGAGGCGGTTGCGGTTCAGGACAGACGAGGTTCTGTGATGTTCCGAAAATTTTTTCCGTATCATGATTTGGGTCCAATCATTCAGGTAATGTTGAAAATGAACCAGGATGAAACTTCCTGGCGGATTAAAACTGTGTGCTGGACCGAGACGCGAACTAGTTCTGCAAGGTTTGCATGAGAGCTTCTGTTAAGTTTGGAAGGTAGGAGATGAGGTACTGGCAGATGTAAAGCTGTGAGGACGGGGCGTGAGTCGTGCTTCGGTAGCTCAGTTGGTAGAGCACTTGCCGGCGACAGGCAAAAAGTCCCGAGTTCTAGTCTCGGTCCGGCACATAGTTTTAATCTACCAGGAAGTTTCATATCAGCGCACACTCCGCTGCAGAGTGAAAATCTCATTCTGATGAACCAGGATGTTTGTTTCAACAATCTCTGCGACGCATTACCCTCTCCTTTACATAGAAGTGATGGATTCGCTATGGACACGTGTGTCTTCAAGGGCATTCACCTGGTTTTCACGTATACGTTCCTGGTTTGACGTACACGCTGTCCCCTACAGTACCTCATCAGTCCCGCCAAAGCACCCTATGTTCATTACATAAGAAACGTTTTCGATCATTTGGAATTGCCGGTGAAACTTAGTAATCAACATCCCCCAATCTGATAATTCCAAGAGGCAATGAATAAGGAGTTACTCCTGCTCCATATGGCAAGCCTGAAGCGGCCTGTTGACTCTTTTCCACGCCGACTGCAGACCATTATCAACGGTGGAGGCACTGTTACATGGTATTAGCGTGATGTGGTAGCTGATTAATTTTATTTTGTGTGGAGGACATGCATAGATGAAACTGCGGCAAAACTAGGAAGAACAAGCTAAAACAACGTGAAATACGTTTCTATATAAATTATCTCCGAAATTAAATAATTAGAAGTACCATATGACTAATACGGGACAAGCGAAGTGCATGAACGACCATTCGCGTAAGAGAGGTGAACAGTTTCCGGAGTTTCTGCTCTAAAAGACGGCTCTCGAAGTCTCCTAAGCATATTCTTGCGACTTAAATGCGTCGTTTTTCAAGTGCATGCGAGGCGAATTTTGCCAAATAATACTGTACCCAAAACACTGCTCTTCTTTGTGCACGGTCTGTGCGCTCCATTAGCCTAACGTGATGCGCGTCCCATACCTTTGGGCAGTATTAGCAGTATTATGTATGGACTGCACAAGCGTCCTATATGGTATATCACTTTTGTAGGCATGCTACAGCTTCCCAGTATCCCATCAATGACGTGCACCTAGTCTTTTTCCTTACCTCTCATTGAGCCTATGAGTTCGTTGGACGTCTCTACACACTGTTACTGCCAAGTGTTTGAGTGACATATCTGACTGTGCTTGTGACACATTAATCCTGTAGTTACTGGGAATCATGCTCTCAGTTTTTCATAAAGTACACAACTTTGCTTTTCCCTGCATTAAGACCTAGTTTCCAGTTTTTGCACTAGGATGCTACTTTGCTAAGGTCTACTGGACATTACTGCACTTCTTACGGAATGGAATTTCCTTCTAGAATCAACACTTATACTGTTGGTCATCAGTTTGAAATTTAGGGACATATCTTACTCACTCGGGGTGCATCCATTTCTCCAGTGTCTGTTGATAAGTTTCTTCCCAGGATAATAGGTTATTTGTTGCACGCTGCATGTAAAGTACGAGTAATTTTCAGTCCAATTGGAAAAGTGCGTAGATGTTGCAAAGTTACTCATTTTCTTCAGAAGACATGTAGGTGATGTTGCTATTGTTGTTGTTGTTGTTGTTGTTGTTGTGGACTCAGTGCGTAGATACAGGAACAAGGCTCTTCGTCTCTACACAACTACTGAAACATAAGCCTTCTTATTATGTTCAGTTATTTGGCACCCTCTAAAACTTTTACTTCTTGCTCTTTTATTTCTCACACCGTTCCTTTGCCACTGGATGTCTCCTACCAACCTATCCCTCCTCATACTCAAGTTTTACCGTAAATCTCTTTTCTCCACTATTCGATTCAGATTCTCTTCGTTAGTTATTTTATCGAAACATTCTGTGGTAAAAGGTACGGTGCAGCATATTTTAAGAAATATAAAATTTAATATTTTCTTCATGTATCGTTCCCAAAATATTTTTATTAACATGTGACCTGTTCCACTTCCAAATGCACCTTCATCAGATATAAAATTATTGGCTGTGGAGAGCAGACATTTCAAAATCTTCTATTCTCTTGTAACTTGTACTACTTGAATAGACGTTTAACATTGTACATAGGTACACTCCAAAACTTCCAGAACGAAATTCCTAGTAAATTTATGTCAGCCTCTAACATACTTACATTTCTTCAGGAATTTTTTTCTTCCTAATACCAGTCTACATTTTATATTTTCTTTATTTTCGTTATTTTGATGTGTAAGTATCAAACTCGTGTTAAGTGTCTAACTCCGTCAGCACCACCTGACCTAGCTCGAGTACACTCTGTAAGTAGGCTGTTTAGGTTTTTATATTGGTAATGCCACGTAGCGCACTGTATGAAAATCACTGGCTGTGCTGTGTGCAGTCTGTGGCTGGGTGGCATTGTTGTAATATTCGCTATTGTAGTGTTGGGCAGTTGGCTGTTAACAGCGCGTAGCGTTGCGCAGTTGGAGGTGAGCCGCCAGCAGTGGTGGATGTGGGGAGAGAAATGGAGGAATTTTGAGAGTAGATGATCTGGACGTGTGTCTATCAGAAACAGTACATTTGTAAGAATGGATGTCATGAACTGCTATATATATTATGACTTTTGAACACTATTAAGGTAAATACATTGTTTGTTCTCTATCAAAATCTTTCATTTGCTAACTATGCGTATCAGGAGTTAGTGCCTTCAGTAGTTTGAATCTTTTATTTATCTGGCAGTAGTGGCGCTCGCTGTATTGAGTAGTTCGAGTAATGAAGATTTTTGTGAGGTAAGTGATTTGTGAAACGTATAGGTTAATTTAGTCAGGGCCATTCTCTTGTAGGGATTATTGAAAGTCATATTACGTTTCGCTAAAAAATATTGTGTGTCAGTTTAAGCACAATCATGTATAATTTTTCTAAGGGACCGTTCCAACTCTATTTATTTCATTTTGCTTTAATGTAACATCTGTTCAAGATGCTACACTTTTATTTCAATTGATCTCCCAAGTCCTTTGCCTTTTCTGACAGATTTACAAATTTTGTATGTGCTCTCCATTAACTTTCATTTCAGTTCCAAATTTCACGTTTGTTTCCCTTACTACTTTTACTATGAATAACATGAGGGATTGTTTACAACCTTTCTTCACATCAGTCTCTATACTGCCTCGTTTTATGTCCTTCGACTCTTTTAATTGCTTGCTGGTTTCTATATAAGTTGTAGATAACCACTTCTCCCTGTATTTAATGCATGAAAACAGCAGTTAGGGAGTCCAGAAACGTGTAAAGCTTTAAATTCGAGTATGTGAGTGTGCGACAATGGCTCGAGTGACCGTGCGCCTGGAGCACGGAAGCGGTGCTGAGGTGCGTTTCAGAGATTCATAAATCGCACGGAGGTGTGCGCGATAAAGCCCTGAAAAGGGACGCTCACTATCTGCGACGGAAATGGGCCGCATAAAGGTCAGCGCCGCGGCGGAAGCGTTTGGGAGGGTGGGGGCGGCGTTCCCCACTCTGCCGTAAAGTCAAATTACCAGCGGCGCGCTCCCCCCGCCCTATAACACCAGCACCAGCAGCAGCAGTAGCAGCACTCGTTAGGAATTACTACCTCGGAAAGTGAACTCACCAACGCAGCCGGGTCTAGGCCTGCAGCGGAATAATATTTTCCCTCTTGGTACAGTACTGTTATGAGCGTAATTAGAAATCTGGGGTGCTGCTGGCTGTCTTACATGCGTTCACAGAATAGTCCCACGGAGAAAACGAGGAAAACAAACAAATGTTATTTTCCACAGTTCGCTGAGATCATTAAAAAATCCTTGGAGATTAAATTCGTTTTCTGTTGAACTGTAATATTCTGAAACGTCTCCTGAAAATCTCTGCATAAGATGACAGCACGAAATACTTTTACGAGAGGGATTGAATAAGTAATGCAACACTTTTTTTGAAAGTAGGTCGGTTTTATTCGGGATTTCAATACAGCATATTACGAGAGGCATTTGATAAGTCCGTGCAAATTCCGAGAGATGGCACCACTGGCGCGTATCGAGGGCTTGTTTACTTAATAGCATCTTTGGAAAGAACGCACACCAAGTTTCAGTCGTATTGTATTTCTTTGTGTTTGGCATTCATGTGAATCAAGGAAGTCGAGTGATTGTCAAAAAATGAACGAATAAAAATTTCGTATGGTGATTAAACATTACATCATGAAAGGCAAAACCCCTCAGGAGACTAAAGAGAAGTTCGATAAACATTATGGTTCCTATGCACCTTCGATTGGAACAGTTTATAAGTGGTTTAAAAATTTTCGGAGTGGCCATATGGGCACAAGTGATGCTGAACATTCTGGACGCTCTGTGGTGGTTACAACTCCAGAAATCATTGATAAAATCCATGATATGGTGATGGATGACAGAAGAGTTAAGGTGCGTGAGATTGCTAGTGCTGTGGGCATCTCGAATGGACGGGTAAATAATATTTTTCATAAACATTTGGATATGAGAAAACTATCAGCAAGGTGGGTTCCGCGATTGCTCACGCTTGACCAAAAACGGAATCGTGTGAAGTGTTGCAAGGATGGTTTGCAGCTATTCTGGAAGAATCCGCAGGACTTTAAACGTCGTTTCGTCACTGTGGATGAAACATGGGTACATTACTATACTCCTGAGACCAAACAACAATCTAAACAATGGGTTACCAAGGGACAATCTGCACCAGAAAAGGCGAAGACCATTCCTTCGGCCGGAAAGATTATGGCGAATGTCTTTTGGGATTGTCAAGGGATAATCCTCGTCGACTATCTGGAAAAGGGTAAAACTATTACAGGTGCATATTATTCATCGTTATTGGACCGTTTGAAAGCCGAGCTGCAAGAAAAACGCCGGCGATTGGGCCGCAAAAAAATCCTCTTCAATCACGACAATGCACCAGCACACACCTCAGCAGTTGTGGTCTCAAAATTAATGGAAATAGGATTCCAACTAGTTTCACATCCCCCATATTCTCCAGACTTGGCTACCTCGGACTACTATTTGTTCCCCAAGTTGAAGAAATGACTGACGGGACAAAGTTTTTATTCAAACGAGGAGGTGATTGCAGTAACTAATAGCTATTTTGCAGACTTGGACGATTCCTATTATTCGGAAGGGATCAACAAATTAGAACAGCGTTGGACGAAGTGTGTAAGTGTAAAATGAGGCTATGACGAAAAATAAAAAAGGTTTACCCCAAACACTTAAGTAGTTTTTGTTTCTGCACGGACTTTTCAAACGGCCCTCGTATTCCCTTCTCTTTTCGCTACCAAAGCTTGTTTTCCAACATAATTTCCGTTCGATGCGACGGCCTTACGCCACCTTTCTATGAGGTCCTGTGTTCCGGCATGGAACCACTCTATAGGTCGACGTCGGAGCCAACGTCTGGCTGCATCAATAATCTCCCCATCATCCGCATACTGCTTCCAGCAGTGTGCATCTTTCATTGGACCAAACAGATGGAGGTCCGAAGGTACGATACGCGGGCTGTAGGGTGGCCGAGGAAGAACAGTGAAGTTTTGCGAGCTCCTCTCGGGTGCGCAGACCAACTGTGACCTCCAGTTGAGCCACGAGGTGTTTGGTTGTGATCCGTCAATCATCTTGAATGAGAGTGTCCGCACGTTCCAACATTACAGGAGTCACACCTGCGTGCGGCCGGCCGGCACGTGGGACATCGGAATGGTTTGCGGTACCTTGTTGCAATGATGACAGAAGTCCCACCCACAACTCACCGTGAATTTCTTCAGTGCCAGATCCCCGTAGACTTTCTGCAAGCGCCTATGAGTATATACGATTATCTTATTCCCCTCCAAAAGAAATTTGGTAACAGCTCCCAGGTTGCAATACATCTCCGTTACAGGCGTCATTTTGAAGACTACCGTATAGTGTTTCAACCTATCGGAATTTCATGAAACTAAAGCGCTTGAAGCGGGAATAAGACGGAATATTTCCAATGTTCCACAGCAAATTCCTCGTTTTGGCCAAGAAGAAAAGATCTGGCGTTACTTATTGAATGCCTCTCGTAGCTTTGTGTCGCGGAGATACTAACTGCAAAACACATCTCATCTTTTTTTTTTCATTTGTATTCAGCCTCTTGGCGTACTACTGGAAAGCACCTAAATAATCACTCCAGGTAGAAAACTAGTCACGCCCTCTCTAGACTTGATAAAGGCCTGAGTTCAGCGAGGAAGAGCGTCCACAAGCTTCGTCAGGTATGCTCAAGCCACTCGCTGATTATTAAATACTATAGAGATACGAAATTGCGAGGATATTGATTCTCCAAACAGTCCCCCAAATTTGTTCAGGTGTTTAGATGGAGAGATTTAAAGGGCCAATCGAGCTAAGATAGTGTGCCCGATTGTTCGTCGAAAGGAGAACGTACTCTTGTAGCCCTGTGAACGCGGCTTGCAAACCAGGAGCGTCCACAGCACGCCCATCAAGAAGATACAGGAAAAAGGCAACACTTAGGCCCTGACCACGTTGAAGTAAACGTGTTGGTTCACGTTCACGGTAACCTGAACGAGTGGTCCCAAATCATAGTACTGTAACAGAAACTGGCCGAGCGGTTCTACGCGTTTCAATCCGGAACCGCGCGACTGCTACGATCGCAGGTTCGAATCCTGTTTCGGGCATGGATGTGTGTGATGTCCTTAGGTTAGTTACGTTTAAGTGGTTCTAAGTTCTAGGGGACTGATGGTCTCAGATGTTAAGTCCCATAGTGCTCAGAGCCATTTGAACCATTTGTAACAGAAAAACTCTGTGGATTACTAATTTTTTTCTTTCACTTTTGCTCTTGCGAAGTGTTTTTTCCGGCTGTAAATAACTGTACTAGGACTTTTCTTATGTGATGTTGATACGTTCACTGTTTGTCTACTGTAAACTTGAGTGAATAATAAATGTAAGCTAGTTGTATGTAGACACTCTGGTTTAGTCAGGGTTATACGTTGTCGACAGATTACAGTGAAACTGCAATTTTATTATCACTGGGCGTGCGAGTGCTTCGGCAGAACAGTGTAGAACGGTGCAGAGATGTGAACAGACGAGTCACGTACAGAGAACGGTGGAGAGAGTAGTGACGCGGCGTGTGTGTGGAGACATGGTCGTAAGGCAGGGCTGCTAAAATATGTAGTGGCTTGGTGGAGGTTTAGGGTGGCCAGGCAGAGTATAGCGCATCAAGCGGGCACAGAACAATCACTGCAAGAGGATACCAACTATCATGAAGAGCACTGAGGGTCCTATTTCATTTATTGTGGAGTAGTAAGAAGGAGAAACTATGCACATACTTTCTACGAACTATGCGTTAAATGCGCCGACGACGACTCAATACTATGTAAAATCCAACCTATTGTTTGATTACACTTGTATACGGCTAGGCAGCGTCGTACTTAATCACGTAATTGAATAGCAGCAAGATACTTTAAAGTGCTCGAAAATGGTTCAAATGGCTCTAAGCACTATGGGACTTAACATTTGTGGTCATCAGTCCCCTAGACTTAGAACTACTTAAACCTAACTAGCCTAAGGAAATCACACACATCCATGCCCGAGGCAGGATTCGAACTTGCGACCGTAGCAGCAGCGCCGTTGCGGACTGAAGCGCCTAGAACCGCTCGGCGACAGTGGCCGGCCTTTAAAGTGCTGACTATCAGTTGCACCTAGGACAGTTTACCAAATGAGGTTCCATCCTATCCGCTATTACTAACCCGTGGAAACCCTAATGAATAACAAGCAATTGTTTGCAAGACAGCATTTAAACGGATTGTTTACGCCTACTAATTTGAACAGTAGCTTCAAAAGCAGTGCTTAGCAAAGTAAAATTGAGTAAAAATATTCTTTGTGTTACTTTTTTTCAATGAGAAATACTTTAATTTTACGGAACTATAGCCAGTCAGAAGTGTCATTCAAGTCTTTAGTAAATAGTGGTTGCGCCTTGCACCCGCGTTTAATTCCGCGTAATTGCCACGGATGTGGAATCTGGTCGCAAGAGCGCATGGAGCGTTACTGTCGCCGGTAGAGGGCAGTTCGCAGGAGAAGGTTGTTTAGGGCTGCGGCGACCTGGAGAAGAGGAGGAGCGCAAGTGTGGCGGCGTGTTGGTGTGGCCAAGCACCTGCCGTGGCCCGTTCGCAAGAGTTATGCCTTTGCTCACTGCCGGTTTGGCGGGACCGATTGTTGGCCCTGTGGCTTAACCATTCCAAAACGATTTTAGAATCGAAGGGTATAGAATGCAGACGTCATTCCTCTGATTTATGAATTGCAGTTTATAGTTAGTGAAAATTGTTTCCGAGGCATGTCTATAGTTAACTGTTGGGTTGTATCACGAGCTCAAGCTGTATACTAAATTGTTTGCATCTACAAAAGAACTAAGGAATTTCTGCATTTGAAATATGTTTAATTTTTAAAAAATAATTAACCAGTTGTCTTTGTGTTACAGGATAGGTGATGATTTCTTTTGTTAACAGTGATCTTGTGAAATATGCCTGAGTACCATTATCGAAAATTTTTAATAAAGTTTTCTAGTACTGTGGTAGCAGCAACCGCTTTCCTATGTTATTGGAGAAGGAGGAATTATTGCTACTGCCGTCGCCTCTGCCGCCGCCTCTATTATCTTAAATTTGAACCACTTTTGTCAGTCATTTTGGCAACGGCCTTGCCGCAGTGGATACAACGGTTCCCGTGAGCTCACGGAAGTTAAGCACTGCCGGGCGTGGTCGGCACTTGGATGGGTGACCATCCAGGCCGCCATGCGCTGTTGCCATTTTTCGGGGTGCACTCAGCCTCGTGATGCCAATTGAGGAGCTACTCGACCGAACAGTAGCGGCTTCGGTCAGGAATACCAGCATTACGACCGGGAGAGCGGTGTGCTGACCCCGCACCCCTGTTATCCGCATCCTCCACTGAGGATGACATGGCGGTCGGATGGTTCCGGTAGGCCACTCATGGCCTACGACGGAGTGAGTGCTTTGACAGTCATTTTGGCTACTTCGAAGGCAATGGGGTTTCGATAATTACTGGCATTAGTCGATGGTTGATATTTGTGACACAATCATTTGATCATATTTTTGCTGTGTGCAATGTAAATGTATATTTTTACTTCATTTAATAATCTTTACAAAAAGGAAGTGATTTTATACTGTTGCTCTTTTGAGGTGTTTGCCATCAGTTGGTTATTGAATTTACTCTTTTCAGTCAATTTTATTCTTGGATGTTTGATTTTAAAAATAAATTCATTAGTGTTTTCAGAAACGTTAATAAATTCATTATGGCTCAGTACCTTTCCCCTCAACACGAGCTCCCCACCGAATTTCAGTGGTAGTAACTGTACAAAGTGATTATCAGTAAGTGTTAGTTAATAATAGTGAAAGATAAAGTTATGTGGACTCAACAAGTGAGTAAAATCATTTCCCGAATTTTGACAAACTTTTGCAATTGAAAATTAGCTTCGCAGATCATGTAACTGTGAATAACACGAATGTGATTTAACTCTTCAGGCTTTCCCGGCGATCTAATGACATCTTGGGTTGTCGGTTGTTCTGCCGGATATCAGCGTCGTACTTGCACGATATTTCGGTCACGTAGCTCGTAACCTTCATCAGGTGTGACCTGAGACTGCTCCTCGAGTGGACCTGGTCCAGCGTCTGCAGCCGTTGGTGGAAGGGGAAGGCCATAGGCATAAATACTGGACCAGGTCCACTCGAGGAGCAGTCTCAGGTCGCACCTGATGAAGGTTACGAGCTACGTGACCGAAATATCGTGCAAGTACGACGCTGATATTCGGCAGAACACCCGACAACCCAAGATGTCACGAATGTGATTATTTAACGCGGCTGTAATCATTACGTTTTCCAGTTTAAATGACAGCATTTATTCGTGAATAAGTATGAGTAGCTTTTGGCGTAGACCTAACGACGGTGAGTATCACACTGAGTTACGTCAAGATTTTTGCATTTTACGTTACCACTCACAGATAATGAAATTTTGTGGTTGTTCGTTCATTACTAAATTGTTTCCATGATTTACAATTTAACTGAAAAGTATTTGACTAATGTGACACTTTCGCAGTATTTAATAGATGCGTGCTGTTTTTGCTTGGTAACAAACAAAGAATTCTTACGTATTTTTACCCCTATATCGTATGAGCAATTAGGGAAACAGAAATTCTGCTCATGTAGTGAGTTGGCCAACGTTAAGTTTCCTTATTCATTAACTAAATTCATAACATTCTTTTCAAAATTTTTCTAACTACTGTGCTTCCATTTCATTACTTTCATTTTACTTTAACTGAGTTCCACTTCTTTATCGTCATTGCTAAAAGCACTGAGCACTGACGATTCGGTTATACTAGCACGTACATTTAACGGGTTTCATTTATTCTTAAGAGTAGATACCTTTCCAGCACAACAGAAAATTCTAGGTACCGGGAACATTTAAATCCTAATGAAACGAAAGTGCAAAGGGTTATTATAGTACGAAAAACATCACCAATACATTACAGAACCACTTACGACCTGAACTGCATCCGCCACACTTTACCGGTTCAACATCTCATTGGCGCATTCTATGCTTTGTATTATTTGACGAGAATGAGGTCGCGGCCCGACATACCACGCTGGACGCCTCCATTCAACCACTGTCCAGTTCCTGTGTTGTTTGAAGACTTGCAGCTTAAGCCCGTCTCACACGGAGCAAGGTTCGCCGCAAGTTTGCGAGACGGCGTGCATGCCTGCCGGCTTGCAGGGAAAGGAGCCGGCTATCTTCCATGCCGAAGCTCTCCCACGGTGCAAGATCGGCAGCTAGTTGAGAGAAGAATAAAGAAAGAATAGACGAAAAACTGGATTAAGACGAGAAACGCTGGAGAAGGTGTGCTCTCCATGCTTCATAAAGAGTTGAGGTTAATTCGCATAACACCTACTTTTGTTTGAAAAGTATCAGCATTTCATTACTGTTCGATTTTATAAATATGCCAATAATGACTGTTATATACGACTTTATTTTATAGGATAGAAGATCGTACATCTTTTGCAGATTTTATACGAATGGATGTATTGGTATTTGCAACTCTCTCGAGTGCCTCTGCACGCAAGTGTTTACTATAATAGTTTGCGCTTTTCACGACGTACAGACACTGTTCTTCCCTATAAGTACATATCAATGCTTCTATCGCTTCCTTGGACCACTGCGGTGCCATTATTAATTAATTATAAGAACTTCCTACCGCACCTCTCAACAGCAGAAAAGCGACTATCAACAAAGGCTTCCCGCCCAAGCTTTCCGCGTCTGATGTCACAAACGAAACGCCTTATCATGGGCCAACGCAGGTAGCACGCAAGGAACCTCGCAAGAATAATAGCACCGGACCTATCCTGGAAATCTTAAAAGGTTCCCAGCAAGGTAGCCCACTAGGGACGACGGAGTCCGCAAGGTAGGCGCCGCGCGAGCCAGCAAGGAAACTTACAGCGAATCTTGCTCCGTGTGAGACGGGCTTTACGTGCGCAGCGAGGTACGCGACTCCAAATGAACACTGATTGTAGTTCCCTTCACAGTGTTCTCTCGAGCAAAGAGATGTACAAGCTGAAAATTATTGAACTATATGATAACATGAATTAGTTACAACACACACTTTATTCAACATGTAAACGTCACTACAGATGATCGGGTTCAAGTTGCGACATGTTCGATATGCCTGCCATCATTGGCGATGAAATGGAGCAGACTAATAGAGAAATTCTGCATGACCCTCTGAAGTGTCGGAACATGGATCCTGCCGATGACCTCCTAAATGGCTGTTTTCAGCTCAGAAATGCTTTTGGGGTTATTGCCGTACATCTTGCCTTTAATGAAGCCCCAGGAAAAAGGCGTCGCCTGTGTTCACATCCGGAGACTATGGCTGTCAATCGAGGCACATGCCAGTGGCTTCTGGGTACCGCAGAGCCAGACTGCGGTCCCCAGAGTGCTCCTCCAGGACATCAATGACTCAACTGCTTCGATGGGGTCGACCTCCGTTTTGCATGAACGACATATTGTCAAAATCCAGATCACCTTGAATTTTTATTTATTTATTTATATGTTTTTTATCATCAATCTCCTGAATCGTTGGAAGTGGCCCGAAACGAATTCCTCTCCTGTGCTAATCTCTTCATCCCAGAGTAGCACTTGCAACCTACGTTCTCAACCACTTGCTGCACGTATTCCAATCTCGGTCTTCGTCTACCGTTTTTGCCCTCTACAACTCCATCTAGTATCATGGAGGTCATTTCCTGATGCCTTAACAAAAGTCCTATCGTCTTGTCCCTTCTCCGTGTCACTGGTTTCCCCACATTATTTTCCTCTTCGATTCTGTGCAGAACCTTCACATACTTTAACCTGTCAGTCCACCTAATTTTCAACATTCGTCTGTAGCATCACATCTCAAATTCTTCGATTCTCTTCTTCTCCGGTTTTCCCACAGAGCATGTTTCACTACCATACAATGCTCTGCTACAAACGTACATTCCCAGAAATTTATTCCTCAAATTAAGGCCTTTGTTTGATACTAGTAGACTTCTCTTGGCCAGTAGTGCCCTTTTTGCCAGTGCTAGTCCGATTTTAATGTCCTCCTTGCTCTGTCCGTCATTGGTTATTTTGTGGCCTAGATAGCAGCATTACTTAACTTCATCTACTTCGTGACCATTAAGTTCCTCACTGTTCTTATTTCTGCTGCTTCTCATTATTATAATCTTTCTTCGATTTACAATCAGCGTATCATGAAATTCTTCTTCACTTTCACTTAGGATATCAATGTCATCAGCGAATCTTGTCATTGATATCCTTTCATCTTGAATTTTAATTTCACTTCTGAACCTTTACTTTACTACCATCGTTGCTTCTTCGATGTACAGATTGAATAGTAGGGGCCAAAGATTACATCCTTGTCTTACACACTTTTTAATCCCAGCATTTCGATCTTGGTGGTCCAGTCTTATTATTCCCTCTTGGTTCTTGTACATATTGTATATTATCCGACTCTCCCTATAGCTTTCTCAGGATTTCGAACATCTTGCACCATTTTATACTGTCGAACGCTTTTTCAAGTCAACAAATTCTATGAATGTGTCTTGATTTTTCTTTAGTCTTTCTTCCTTTATCAACCGCAACCAAACTGATCGTCAAGTAACACATCCTCAATTTTCTTTCCCAATCTTCTGCATATTATTCTTGTGAGCAACTTGAATGCATGAGCTGTTAAGCTGACAGTGCGATAATTCTCGCACTTATCAGCTCTTGCAGTCATCGGAAATTGTGTGGGTGATATTTTTTTGAAAATCTGATGGTATTTCGCCAAACTCATAAATTCTACACAACAACGTGAGTAGTCGTTTTGTCGGCACTTCCCCCAATGACTTAAGAAATTCTGATGGAATGTTGTCAATCCCTTCTGCCTTATTTGATCTTAAGTCCTCCAAAGCTCTTTTA
Source organism: Schistocerca nitens (assembly GCF_023898315.1). NCBI lineage: Eukaryota > Metazoa > Arthropoda > Insecta > Orthoptera > Acrididae > Schistocerca > Schistocerca nitens. The sequence continues at coordinate 554,408,380 of NC_064614.1, forward strand.
AATTCTGATTCTAATACTGGATCCCCTGTCTCTTCTAAACAGACTCATGTTTCTTCTTCTATCAAATCAGACAAGTCTTCCACCTCATACAGACCTTCAATGTACTCTTTCTACCTTTCCCCTCTCTCCTCTGCGCCATGTCAGGGACTGCGCGGCCCCTCCCGCCGGAGGTTCGAGTCCTCCCTCGGGCATGGGGGTGTGTGTTCTTCTTAGCATAAGTTAGTTTAAGTAGCTGGTAAGTCTAGGGACCGATGTCCTCAGCAGTTTGATCACTTAGAAATTCACACACATTTGAACATTTTTTCTGTCCTCTGCATTTAACAGAGGAATTCCCGTTGAACTCTTAATGTTACCACCCTTGCTTTTAATTTCACCGAGGGCTGTTTTGACTTTCGTACATGCCGAGTCAGTCCTTCCGACAATCATTTCCATTTAGAATTCTTAACATTCTTCATGAATCCATTTCGTCTCAGCTTCCATACACTTCCTATTTATTTCGATCCTCAGCGACTTGTATTCCTGTATTCCTGAATTTCGCTGAACATTTTTTGTATTTCCTTCTTTCATCGATCAACTGAAGTATTTCTTCTGTTACCCATGATTTCTTCGCAGTAACCTTCTTTATACCTATATTTTCTCTTTACAAGTTCTGTGATTGCCCTTTTTAAGGCGTCCATTCCTCTTCAAGTGAACTGCCTACTCAGCTACCCCTTAGCAATAACGGAACTTCAAGCGTATCTTATCATGCCTTAGCGCTCCCGCATCTCACTTCTTTGCATATTCATCCTTCCTGACTAATCTCTTAAACCGCAGCCTACTCTTCATCACTACTACATTGTGATATGTCTATATCTGCTCCTGGATACGCCTTACAATCTAGTATCTGATTTCAGAATCTCTGCCTGACCATGATGTAATCTAACTGAAATCTTTTTCAAGAATTCCTCCTCCTCTTTTGATTCCTGAGCAGAGTATTCACTATTAGTACAGAACTCAATTAGTCTTTCTCCCATCTCGTTCCTTACCCCCATCCCCTACCCTCCTGTTTTTTCTCTTCTCCTTCGTCTACTACTGCATTGCAATCCCCCATGACTATTAGGTTTTCATCTCCCTTCACGTATTGTATTACCCTTTCAATATCATCATAAACTTTCTCTATCTCCTCATGTTCAGCTTGCGATGTCGACTTGTCTACCTGAATTATCTGTGTCAGTACTGGTTTGCTGTCTATTCTGATAAGAACAACCCTATCACAGAACTGCTCACAGTAACACACTCTCTGCCCTACCTTCTTATTCATAACGAGTCCTACTCCCGTTACACCATTTTCTGCTGCTGTTTATATTACCCTATACTCACCTGACCAGAAATCGTTGTCTTCTTTCCATTTCACCTAACTGACTCCTACTCTATTTAAATTGAGCCTTTGCTTTTTCCAGTTTCAAATTTTCTAACTTCGCTACCACATTTGAGTGTTGGATTCCACGCCACGTCTCGTAGAAAATTATCCTTCAGTGATTATTCATTCTTTTTCTCATAGTCACTTCCCCGTTGACAGTCCTCTCCCGGAGATCCGAATGGGGTATTGTTTGCCAATGGATATATGATGATTACACTTTTTCAGTTACAGGACACATGTCCTGGGGATAAACGTTATGTGTCTTTAATGCGGAGGTTTCCATTGCCTTCTGCCTCCTCATGCCGTTGATCATTGTCAAATCTTCCACCTTTAGGCGCAGTTTTCCACCCCAACGATAAGTGAGTGCCATGAATCTCTGTCCGCTCCTCCACCCTCTTTGACAAGCCTTCGCCCGCCAAAGCGGATTGTTAATCAAAATACAAAGGGTGACGAGTATCGAAACCGGGACCGAGGACGTTTTGTTAGCAATAGTACACGCTATTCTTTTTTTAATCTCGTTTTGTTCGTTACTGGTCGTTGTATTCGTTCGGTGCGGACGTCCCAAGACGCTTGTTAAAGTACATTGTTGACCCATTAACTCAATTTTTTTATTGCAGTGAGCAGCTGAAACGTCCCCTTAGAAAAATTGTACATGACTGTGCTTAAACTGACACAAAATATTTTTAGCGCAATGCAATCTGACTTTCAAAAATCCCTACAAAGGAATGGCACTGACTAACATTGAAATAAACCTTTCACAAATCACTTACCTCACAAAAATCTTCGTTACTCAAGCTACTGCAATACAGCGAGCGCCACTACTGCCAGCTAAATAAAAGATTCAAATTACTGAAGGCACTAACTACTGATAGGCATAGTTAGCAAATGAAAGATTTTTATAGAGAAAAAAGCAATGTATTTACCTTAATAGTGTTCAAAAGTCATAATATATAAACCAGTTCATGACATCCATTCTTACAAATGTACTGTTTCTGATAGACACACGTCCAGATCATCTGCTCTCAAAGTTCCTCCATTTCTCTCCCCACATCCACCACTGCTGGCGGCTCACCTTCAACTGTGCAACGCTACGCTCTGTTAACAGCCAACTGCCCAACACTACAATAGCCAACAACAATGCAAACCAGCCATAGGTTGCACGCAGCACAGCCAGTGATTTTCATACAGAGCGCTACGTGGCGGTGGCGTTCCCAATATAAGAACCTAAACAGCCTACTTACCCTCATGCTCCCCAGAAAATATTTTACAAATTGTTTTGGGCACTGGCCAATACATATTTGTTAACATTTTTTAACAATTACAATAACAAAGAAATCAAATGCACACACCTATTGATACAATGTTGGTCAAAAGCTAAAATTTTCTCACAGTCCATAAAGACAGTTCTGATCGTTCATTATAATAAAATTGCAGTGTTTTTCTCAAAGTCTGAGCAGTAAAAGAAAATGCACACGGAAGTAGTGGATTTCAATGCAGTCTTGAAGAAGTAGTGTTGTCCTTCCAACGGAAAGACAATGCTGACTCTTGACATGCAGTCAGGTAATGGTCCACAACAGAGCAAACCCACCACAGAGTCAGTCGAAGTTTTGAAGAATATTGGTAGGTAGGTCGTCACAGAGCAGACCCACTGTGGTCGTGGTAGAGATTACGGTATTGGTGGGCCACCAGAGGTGCAGACCCACTGTAGTCCTTGTAGAAATAATGGTATTCGTGGGCCATCAAAGATGCAGACTCAATGTAGTCCTTGTAGAGATGGCTAGCAGCCATCCGTGGCGACTGTGCAGGTGCACAATCACCATCCAAGAGTCCTGCAGAGAATATAGCAAGTCCATAAACCACCACTTGTGTACTCACAAAATTTGTTTCTAATTGTCCTTAGAACCAGCAATGCTGTTAACTAGTCCCTTGCTGAATTATTAACACACGTCCAAACACTAACAGTCCCAACTGCTCACATACTGTGCATATACTATGACGAACAGAAACATGTGCAGTGAAATGATACTTAATTTGAAGAACTGGTGTCTATACAATTATAAATTTACAACATAAGAATACAATTACGAAGGTGCAAAATACATCATTAAAGAACATAACAATACAGATAAAATTTGTAGTAAATGGGGCTTTACAAAAGAATAGAAATAAAAATATACATCATTGTTTCAAGAATTATGACATAAGTAAATACATAAAAGGTCTGAATAACTTTCGAAACATCAACTTCACACGTGAGCATTAAAACAAAACAGAACAAATAATGTCTAAACATCTTTACAAAGTAAATAACATAGTATTAGAAAAATTCTACAACATAACATCAGCTAAACACATAAAGACAGGAAAAACGCAAATACACAAGGGTACACAAACACATAGAGGGATAACACAAATGGAAAGGACAGGGTTTGTTTTACTGCAGTATTTTGCATGGAGATCTCCCTTCGTTCATCATTATTCCCAAAAAGTCCTATCTAAGCCTGCTTTCTGTATTCTGTTCATATCCTCTTTCAAAAATAGTTTCTCTCCACTGTACACAACTTTTTTGGCCAAACCATTTTCTTATAGCTTCTCAATGCATTTCTTCCATTTCATCATAGTTAGTTTCTTATATAGTCTGCCCCCTCTTAAGCTAACTTAAATCTACTGAGCTCAAATGCTAAACTAAGGGATGAGGCAATGCAGCAGCACATAACAAATTAACACAAACAGCAATGACAAAAAAATGGAAATCGGCAAAGCAAGCAGCAGTATATATAAATTAGCAAAGCAATTGCAATATTACAACTGATATAAGGCAATGTGCAGCAAACAAGAAAAATAAATCCATAGTAAAACTGGCTTAACAGAGTGATACAAAGTCAAATTCAGTAACACTATGCCTGACAAACAGCAGCAACAAATGCTATAACTTATACCTAAACATGACAAAGCTCAATCAGAAAAAATATTACATTAAAGACAACAATGCAGATAAGGGAAATGTCTATTCACATCTTAATCTCTATGTAATTAAAGTGGTGCACCACAACGTATTCTACAAAATAAATTACCAAGTACTTGAAAAGAAAATTATGTATGCAGTTCCTTTTAAGGGAAATGTCTTTTTGTGCTCCCTAATTTTTTTTGAAGTATATCATAAAATTATTATTTACTGGATCTGTAGACAGAAAATATTTATATTAGTACATCTATTAAATTTTATTTTAGCCAATGCTGCAGTGGAGCTAGAAACTAGATATTAAACAAATTGAGCGATCTCTCAACTAGAAAGACAATAGATGTAAAAATGTTTCTCATCATTTCATTAGGCATTTTAGTAAATATCATAAATTAAGAGCTTCACAGTGTAATCATATGTTTTCAAGTGTGAGCGTGTCGTATTTGCGGTGCTTTCTACAAAGGAATGTCAATAGCGAGGATAATGGCCTCTTTTTTTTCTCCACCTGTGCCTCTGAAAGGCACACACTAATGCTTTTTTCCAGGCGACTGTTGCGCAGCTGGGTGCCCACGACGCATTACGTGAAGGTGGTCACTTAACTTTCTTACTGAGATATTTACGACACCAGTTTGCACTACAGTGACAGTCTCATATAAAAATTTCACAGGTCGAGAATTTGCATTGCAAATCTGTAGAAACAAAATCCTATAAATATAACAGTGTCCAAAAAATTTTCGCCAGCATAGTGATACATTCATGCATATACACACATTTCATAACTCTTAAAGTATGACTCTCGGTTTCCAACATCCTTTTTCACAAACCAGAGTACCTAACCACTACTCATTATTCCTTGCTTTATTACACATACACATATTCGTAGACACTTCTTCAATATTTCATCATCATAAATACGTAGCATAATCAAATTCCTCATATAGCATCAGCTTATTGATCATAAACATGCCGAAACAGCGTAATACACATAGTCATCATAACATTATAAAACCTCAGCCAAATCTCAGAATCGTCGTAGCTTCCTCCAATAATTTCAAAACCTAAAAAATTCTCTGCTCATGTCAAAAGTGTCATCTACCTTAAACGTACTTTAAAAATCATGATCCCATACCAAATACATCATTCAAAGCTCTCATAGTATCACAATGGTTCCGAAAAAATATGAACATTTCACAGAGTACAGACAAAATACAATATCATAAGTGTGAAGTTATCCAACTGTGTAATTACGTAAACATCTGTCACTGATGTAGTAAAATAAATATTTGTCTCTCTGTTAAACGATCAGATAGCTGTGTAACTCTGTGTTAGAGAAATATGGTACCGATGTGTAACGTTGTATAAGCAAATACCATATTAGCTAGGGCTCCTTGTGCTTGCCACACACATGGTACACAAAGTAAGCGTGTACCCCCCTGAGGATTAATGTAATTATACCCTCAGGTGTTACAGATTACAGCAATGGAATGAAATGTATCATGGAAAACATTCTTTGTAATTCAAAAATCTTGAAAAATAAATGGTTTAAGTACAAAATTAATCTCTCAAATGCGTGTCCTGTAACGCTAAATGTGCGTCTTCTGTAAGATAATTTTGTGGAAGTGTCGTAGTTATCGTCCTCCGTAAGCAAAGTTCTGCTGAAGTCAATGTACTTACCTCATCATAAACGAAAGTGAAATGCTTTGCGTATAGATATCGTAGTTATTACGTACCTTACCGTGATCAAGAAAGTACTATAATGTAACGTATTGTTGTGCTACGGAAAAGGCTGTCTCACTGTAGCTATACCACAAAAGTTACTACTAAAACATGTTTTACTTTCCAGAATAATACAAAAAAAATTGTGCAGATATAAAACAGATACACCGCAAAAGCAACAATGTAAATTGTGTCACATATTAGTAGCGTCGTGATATAATCGTGTAGCTATCAAAGAAACCAAATGCTAAGTCATGTTTAATCTCACCGAATGTACTTCAAATAAAGAGTATCTTTTCAAGTAAACCAAAATGTTGCATTAAAATCTCATTGGCAGTATATGTTCTAAGTATGTAAGCCTGATAGTCATTGCATAATCGTGCAACTAACAAGCAAGAATGTACAAATGTACAAATAACACTGTGTCGTCTGCTCACTATAACAATGCATTCGTAATTTCTGTTTAAATAAGTTCTCTTGGTTCTTGACTGGATATTTAACTTCAGACATTGTCGCATGTTAACAGATTCTAAGTCTGACAAAGCATACTAGAAATGTGAAGTGAAAAGTTTTATGGCAAAGACAAAGTTAAAAAGCAGATTATCTTTCAATAAACGGTTTTACATGTGAAATGTGGTGTAAACCTTTACTCTTCCTAGTACGCAGAGTTTCAACTTCAACGCAATTATCATGTGGTATACGTCGGATTCTGTAAGGTCCACTGTAAACTAGAAAGAATTTGTGACTCAAGTGTTTCTTCTTATGTGACAATAAATGAGCTTTAATGAGAACTTTATGACCAATATATAATTTCTATGCATTTGCTTTACCGTGTAGTTTTCTCCTTTTGTCTGCTGCAGATTTTATATTTTTAATAGCCAAATCAATTACGTGTATTCGGGAAAGGTACAAGCTCTCCGATTCTGTTCGATGGTTCTTCATTCTTCAGTACAATAGTAAAGCAGTAGAGTCATGAGGCATTTCATTCAGCACATTTTGAAATAAGTGTAAATATCTGTCCCAATGCTGATGCTTTCTGTGACAAAGTCTGCAAAGCTTATTGATTTCTTTCATAAACCGATCAGACGGGTTACAATGTGGTGAGTACAATGAAATAAAAACAGGTTTGATTTTATGATTCCGAAGCATGCGTGACCTAACAGCAGATCTGAATTGCGGTCCGTTACCTGAAATGACTTCAGCAACGTGGCCAACTTCACGTACGAAATTTTTAACAAAGGCGTTGGATACAGAACGTCCAGTGGCTTCACGTAACGGAGTGAAAGAAACAAATTTTGAAGTAAGTTCAACAGCGACTAGAACGTACGAAAATCCATTCGATGTTCTGGCAAGGCGTCCCAAGAGATCAACAGCAGCAATTTTTTTTAATTTAGAAGGAATGATAGGAAACAATGGAGCACGATGTGAGATAGTAGATGGTTTCGCCTTTTGAAAAAGTTTACAAATAGACAAGACTCTTCGAATTCTCTTTTCCATATTGTTAAAATAAAGTCGTTCGAAGAATATGATAACATTTTCGTGGACCAAAATGTGCGTAGCTGAAATGAATGTACCAAATGAGCTTATTAACAAAATCGTATGGAATGCAAAGTAAGTAGCGATTCTTTCAAAGAATTGAAGTCCAACTGTGCTTGTTCGTCCCAGTTCCAAATAGTATTTTTTCCAGTGAGAGAACAAAGTTGTGGTGTAACTAGAATTTCCATATTCAGAAAACGACGGTAAAAATTTACGAGACCTAGAAAACTTCGGACTCGTTTTTTTTGTGGATGGAACCGGAATGGCTCTGATTGCTTCTAACTTTTCAGGATCCAGCTTAATGCCTTCAGAAGAAATAATACACTCCTGGAAATTGAAATAAGAACACCGTGAATTCATTGTCCCAGGAAGGGGAAACTTTATTGACACATTCCTGGGGTCAGATACATCACATGATCACACTGACAGAACCACAGGCACATAGACACAGGCAACAGAGCATGCACAATGTCGGCACTAGTACAGTGTATATCCACCTTTCGCAGCAATGCAGGCTGCTATTCTCCCATGGAGACGATCGTAGAGATGCTGGATGTAGTCCTGTGGAACGGCTTGCCATGCCATTTCCACCTGGCGCCTCAGTTGGACCAGCGTTCGTGCTGGACGTGCAGACCGCGTGAGACGACGCTTCATCCAGTCCCAAACATGCTCAATGGGGGACAGATCCGGAGATCTTGCTGGCCAGGGTAGTTGACTTACACCTTCTAGAGCACGTTGGGTGGCACGGGATACATGCGGACGTGCATTGTCCTGTTGGAACAGCAAGTTCCCTTGCCGGTCTAGGAATGGTAGAACGATGGGTTCGATGACGGTTTGGATGTACCGTGCACTATTCAGTGTCCCCTCGACGATCACCAGTGGTGTACGGCCAGTGTAGGAGATCGCTCCCCACACCATGATGCCGGGTGTTGGCCCTGTGTGCCTCGGTCGTATGCAGTCCTGATTGTGGCGCTCACCTGCACGGCGCCAAACACGCATACGACCATCATTGGCACCAAGGCAGAAGCGACTCTCATCGCTCAAGACGACACGTCTCCATTCGTCCCTCCATTCACGCCTGTCGCGACACCACTGGAGGCGGGCTGCACGATGTTGGGGCGTGAGCGGAAGACGGCCTAACGGTGTGTGGGACCGTAGCCCAGCTTCATGGAGACGGTTGCGAATGGTCCTCGCCGATACCCCAGGAGCAACAGTGTCCCTAATTTGCTGGGAAGTGGCGGTGCGGTCCCCTACGGCACTGCGTAGGATCCTACGGTCTTGGCGTGCATCCGTGCGTCGCTGCGGTCCGGTCCCAGGTTGACGGGCACGTGCACCTTCCGCCGACCACTGGCGACAACATCGATGTACTGTGGAGACCTCACGCCCCACGTGAGCAATTCGGCGGTACGTCCACCCGGCCTCCCGCATGCCCACTATACGCCCTCGCTCAAAGTCCGTCAACTGCACATACGGTTCACGTCCACGCTGTCGCGGCATGCTACCAGTGTTAAAGACTGCGATGGAGCTCCGTATGCCACGGCAAACCGGCTGACACTGACGGCGGCGGTGCACAAATGCTGCGCAGCTAGCGCCATTCGACGGCCAACACCGCGGGTCCTGGTGTGTCCGCTGTGCCGTCTGGTGTGTCCGCTGTGCCGTGCGTGTGATCATTGCTTGTACAGCCCTCTCGCAGTGTCCGGAGCAAGTATGGTGGGTCTGACACACCGGTGTCAATGTGTTCTTTTTTCCATTTCCAGGAGTGTATGTCCCAAAAACTTCACCTTTGTCCTACCGAATTCAGACTTTTCTAAGTTAACTGTAATTCCAGATTCTGCAAAAATATGTAACACGCTGTTGAGGATGCGATTATGTTGTTCCCATGAGGCTTCTGCTATCAGAATATCGTCCACATATAAGGTGATGTAACGTTTTAAGAACTCAGGTAATATGGAATTTAGCCCGCGAATGAATGCTGCCCAAGAAATGTTCAAACCAAAAGGAAGTTTCCGAAACTGATAACAAACGCCGACACAAAGGAAAGCTGTGTATTTTCTACATTCTGGATGAAGTTCGATGTGATAAAAGCTAGATCTGAGATCAAAAGAAGACAACACTTTTACACCATTAAAATTTTGAAGTAGTTCTTCCAACGTTTGCGGCCTGTCTGTTTCAGGAATGATGACAGTATTGATTTGTCTCGAATCTAAGACAAGCCTGATCGATCCATTTTTCTTCTCAACAACATGTAATGGATTGCTGTATGAGCTTACTGCAGGCTCAATAATGCCCTCGTCAAGCATAGATTTTATTTCTGTTCCAACACGGTCCCTGTAATGTGCCGGAATTACGTATGGTCTAACACAAAATTTAGTATGCTCACGAACACGAAATTGGTATTGAAATCCCTTGATTGTTCCTGTTTTGTGGGTAAAAACTGTGGAATGTGCTTGTAAAATCTCAAAAAGGTCTTGCCTATCAGTGTCATTACAATTCTCAATTGTTTGAATTTTATTCTGAATTAACTCATTAGTATCAAATGCGCCGTCGATATCATCCCTGTCAGTACTTGCAGAGTGATTGTTAGTGTCAAGTTCCGTCGAAAATTCCGAACTGTTGTCTAACAGGAGGTAAAGCCGATTAATTTCTTCGTGATGGTTTGAGAGCCAATCTTCAAATTTCAAAGGTATTGACTTACCTTCTTTCTCTAAACTTATTTCAGCATCGTGAAAGTTTAAGATGGTTTTGTATTCATTCAAAAAGTCTACTCCCAATATAATTTCCGTCGACAATAATGGAACAATAAGAAAGTTCATAGAGAAGCTGTGGCTTTGACAAAAGAATTCTAAGTTGGTTTGTTGGCGTACATCTACACTTTTTCCAAAGAATGCACCTTGTAATTTAATATTACGTAACGGAAGTGTGGGGCAACCGTTCGACTTGTTGCATTTGCTAAAGGCTGTTTCACTAATTACTGAAATGGGACTGCCAGAGTCAAGTACTGCCGTAAATTTTACGTCATTTACTGTAATGTGAATCACAGGATATGCAATGTTGTTATGTTTTACGTCGTGTTCCTGGAGTAAGATGTCCCTAATGTCTTCCATTTTTACGTAATTACTAGCTACGGCAGCTGCGTCATTAGTTTCATACGTACGTTTTGTGGCTGCCAGCGGTATGAGTCATTGCCTATTGTGTCTTTGTTAGCGCGCGTCGTTATCGGGATTTGGAGACCTAACTTCTACAAATTCACCTTGTCGAGAGGGCCCTGCCCTGTTTGAATCCCGCCAGTTCTAATGCAATTCAGGTCTGTCGCTAGGATCATATCGTCTGTCGTCATGTCGGTAGATTCCATAATTTCTTTCTTGTCGGTCACGTGGTGGAGAATTTCTCCCTGAATCGTAACTGCGCAATGGACCGTTGCGTCTGAAGCTATTCTGTCTCCCTTGATAATAATTATTTTGGTTCCCATATTGTCTGTTTCTCTAATTGTCTCCGTGATAGTCACTACTACGGAGAGGTGATCTTTCCCTGTAAATATTACTACTCTGCCAACGGTTGTCATACGGGTGGTGTCTGTTTTGGTTACGATTTGTGTTGTGAGAATAGCCTTGTCGTGTCCAGTTATTATTTCTTTCATCACGGAATTGCGACGGATGTGACTTGTAATTGTTATGTTCCTGTTATCGCGTTCCGCGATTGTCAGTGTCAATTTCTAATTCTTGTAAAAGTTCCTGATAAGCTTCAATGTCGTCTTTGCAACGTCCTGCCAAAATAATATGTCGTAAATGTTCAGGTAATTTGATTAAGCAAATGCGGATGAGTTCTGAGGGGCTGTATGGGTTTGACAGGTACTGATTCTTGTGCAACATGTCTTCAAAATATTTCACAAGACTGGAAAATTCAGATTGTTCGAAATGTTTCATCATTATGATGCAATGTTTTACTTGGTCTTGTGTAGCTTGAGACCAATATGCTGAGAAGAAGGCATGATAAAATTCTCCTTCACTGTGGCAATTGTGAATGACCGATCGCATTCTTACAGCTGGTTCATTCTCTAAATAGCCACACATAAATTCTAATCTGTGCTGTAATGACCAGTTGGGAGGAAAACAATGAGAGAATTGATGAAGCCACGCTTGTGGATGAATGTCGTTGCCGGAATTCTTAAATGTTTTGAATTTACGTGTAGTAATAATCAGCTTATAGTCAAAATCATCATGTCGGCGAGTCGCATGTCGGTCATTGTTACGTCGTTTCGGCGGTTCCATCTCTAAATTCGGTGTACCTTGCCAATTTTTTTCATAATTTCCGAAGTTCCCAGTGTTATTATTTAGTGGCTGTTCCGTATTTCTATGTCCATCTTCCCATATTGGAGAGCGAGTGTCCTCTGAAATACATATTTCTTGTATTACCTGTGTCAGCTGATCTTGTACTTCCCGGATTTCTCTTTGGTGTTGCGTATTAATTTGATTCTCATTTTGTTTGAATTTCCTAATTTGTTCGCACTCTTCTGTGTCATTAAGGACTACCGGTTTTGTGTCATTCAGATTATCATCTACCTTCGTAGATAAATTATTTAGCTGATCCGAAAGTTCAACTACTTTCTCTGATAATGAACTAATTTCCTCCATGTATCTTTCTGAACCAATTTTCAGAGTATCTACTGTGTCCTTTAAGTTTTCCTGGGTTTTTGCAAGTTGCGTAACCGAATCGGTAGATTCAACTGAGTCAATTTTAGCTTGCAAGGTCTCTTGATTTTCATGAACAATAGTTTGCAGTTCTTTTATGGCTGCTTCGTGATTCTGTAATGCATTTTCATGCCACGAAAAAATAGGTTGGAAATGCTCACAAATTTGGGTTTTTACGTCGTTACAGACTTTTTGACATTTCGATTCGATTTTATGTAACTCAGTAGTTAATTCTTCACGTGTTTGTTCAAGCATGGTGTCTAACTTTTGAAGCTTTTGCTGTGTTTGATTCTGATTTTGTTCCATAGTGTCTAACTTTTGAAGCTCTTGCTGTGTTTGTCTCTGATTTTGTTCCATTTGTTGCATTAATTGCAATAATAATGTATTAGTGTCTGGGATCTGTTTCTCTATGCTTTTTGGCAGTGCATTTTCACCGGCAACATTCACATTTTGACAAGCAGAAAATGTCTTGACTCATTTGAGAAAACGGTGAGGACCCAAAACCTAAGTCTACAGTATTTGCGATATTGTGTTCTGTCATTCCCGATTCCTGAGGCGAGCTGTTGCCGACCGATCGATCGATAATGCTTCCCTGTTTACTACCTGTTTCACTGTCTACACCATTATTTGCGCCCGCTCCATTTCCCTATGCGCAGTTACCAAATTACTACTTTGAATGTCTGTTAATTCATTACACAGTGGTGCTGAAAAGCTACACTCGTCGTCACTATTATTTCTCAGTTTACTTTGCAGCCCAGTGTTACGTTTTTCACACGCCATTATTGTCACAATATTTCACACGATAACACAGAAAAGCACAATCTGAAGAGCAAAAATAAGAGAACACTTTAACATAGCACTGAAAATAATATCTAGTTAATTGCAAGCGCAGCTGCGAAATACTTGGTGCAAATCTACATGCGTGCCACAACTGTTTTACTGTAGAACAATGAAAGACTGCAACTACAAAGGAGATTCTCTCTACAATTACGCGCTAGCAATAAACAAAAGCTACACTAATCACACAAACTACAAGAAAAAATCAGAAGATTCCAGTGAGGTATCCTCGGCTAAGGGTCGAGATATGAAACGTCCCCTTAGAAAAATTATTAATGACTGTGCTTAAACTGACACACAATATTTTTAGCGCAACACAATCTGACTTTCAAAAATCACTACAAAAGAATGGCCCTGACTAACACTGAACTATATATACCTTTCACAAATCACTTACAAAAATCTTCGTTACTCAAGCTACTGCAATACAGCGAGCGCCACTACTGCCAGCTAAATAAAAGATACAAACTACTGAAGGCACTAACTACTGATAGGCATAGTTAGCAAATGAAAGATTTTTATAGAGAAAAAACAATGTATTTACCTTAATATTGTTCAAAAGTCATATTATATATATCAGTTCATGACATCCAGTCTTATAAATTTACTGTGTCTGTCCTGATCATCCGTTCTCACAACTCCGCCATCTCTCTCCCCACATCCACCACTGCTGGCGGCTCACCTCCAACTGCGCAACGCTACGCTCTGTTAACAGCCAACTTCCCAACACTACAATAGCCAACAACAATGCAAACCAGCCAGAGGTTGCACGCAGCACAGCCAGTGATTTTCATACAGAGCGCTACGTCGCGGTGGCGTTCCCAATATAAGAACCTAAACAGCCTACTTACACAGCCAAGCCTCCGACAAAACACGCTTAGCTCCTGTGGCGGCGTCTCCTACACCACGGGGTCTTTGGGTAATGCGGATGAAATCAGCTTTGAAAACGTTAACATACCGTTCGGTAGTCACCGTGCCATCATGGAGTACCGTACTGCTTATTCCGTGACTGGACATTTCACACCTCACAGTCACTTGTTGAAGGTGAGATGACTTCTCGATCGCGAAATGCGGATCCTCTGTTTCCCCTAATGCGCCAATTTTGCTTATCGACGACCCCATCCAAATGAAAGTGGGCATGCACATATTAATTCCCATCCTGCCCCGCGCCCAACGATGCAGTTTGAACGTCTTAACGCAAACCGTTCAGAAGTTATGAAGATTTTATGTCATATAGTTCAATAATTGTCTCTGCGCCTGCGTTCATTGCTAAAACCGATTTCTTTTGAGCTTGAAACCTGCAGCCACTGAGCAGGACTGACACACGTCTCCATTCATATCGATTAGAGTCTTTCTGCGACCGCTGTTCTTACGCGGTGATGCAAGGGGAGAGGTTGACACATCGTTCCTCGTAGACACGTTGGACAGCCCTCATTGATACATCAACAAATCGGATAGCTCCATTCCCGGTGTGATCATGGAGACGTCAAACATGATAGCACTTTTCTGCTACTTTAACATCTACACGTCGACACATCTTTTTGGCTGATTCCGTACAACCAACTGGCATAACCACGATTCTTGAAGATCTATCGTACACCAGCGCTCTACTATCGTATGACTTTTACTTTGCTTACAGAATCCCAAAGCGACAAATGTGCCTTTTTAGGAATGTGGCTAATTCCAGAATGAGATTTTCACTCTGCAGCGGAGTGTGCGCTGATATGAAACTTTCTGGCAGATTAAAAGGTCCCGAGTTCGAGTCTCGGTCGGGCACACAGTTTTAATCTGCCAGGAAGTTTTAATGTGGCTAATGTTTTGTCGATTGAACTTACTTAACTGCCAGGAAAATACTGAACTGTTAAATGACGCAGTGGTGTCATTTCAGTACACAGAGCGTCTTTTATAGGAAGGATTTTCTCTCGACCATTTTCTCTCATGTTTCCGCTTATATTTGTAATTTCGTTTCTGCAATGTTTGGCTGCAGTCATCCCAAATAAATACAGCTCATCACACCTTTTATATGACGCCCAGTGTCGTCAGAAAGCATCGGTTTGTTTCCCGTTGCAAACAAAATTATTTTCATAGCGGAATTTTACGTGCTATTTCTATAAAGCGGCCGCAAAGTAGTGAAGTGAGAGATTTGTTTCATGGATACGTATTAACAGGGACAGTAAAATACGAACAGTAACCAGTACTCCAGTAGCCACAATACCACCCTCGTCCGTGTTGACTGCCACCGCCATGCTGCATGTGTGGCATGAGGCTTGATGAGCAGTAGTTGTTTAGGCTGACTCCACGTACACATAGAAAAAATAAAATCTCAAATACCTGTGGAAATAACAGAGAGAACTCCCCTGACGAGTCTTAGCAGAGACACCCTGCATGTTTATCCGGTTTTGGTTGAGTTATTATTTAATTACCATATCCAATAGTAAAACAACCCATTGCTTCGACACCTTGTAGCTTAAAAGCACCCATTACAGATGAATAATATTTTCAGCTAATGTACAAGATGTGCAGACATGTAATCCATACATCCATACTTAATATAAAAGTATATGTATGTGTATATGTTCCACATTTCCTCCTAAATCACTGAACCGATTTCAACCAGACTTAATACACACTTAATTTAATGTCTGGAATTCATCGCTGTTGGGGGTGAAGCCCACCTTCGTGTCAAAGCGGTGTGGGTAAAAAAGCACTGTAGCCCAAGAAGCACGAATATTCGTTCTTTACTCACCTAACATTTGAGAATACAGAATTAAACACGAAAAACGCTGATCCCAGTACTGAATACGTAGCCAAACGTTTTCGGGCATAAACGACATATCCTGAACTGTTTCAGAATGAAAGAGATGTCTGTACTACGATGCTATGAATCATAAAATATGCAGACGATCTATTGCTATTGACTCTAGGAACCAGTAGGAATTAACTTAAGAATCAATTTTGTAAAATGAAGACAGTTATTGAAAGTCTAAATGGTTACGAAGTACCCAACACTGGAATGAGCAGAAATGCGACTATTTACAATTTAGTTTTAAATCATTCAGTTTACATTTCACTGTCACCCCGTTATCCCGTTGCTGTTGACTTTTAATGCCTTGACAGCTGCACGACCTCAGTCTCATCAATCAACTGAGGGCTGACAAAATACCTGGCACACTGCTCTTTTTTCAAAGCTGCAAATTATTGATTCAAACAAACTTTGATAGGGCTAAATAATAGGAAAGAAATTTGGCAACAAAATCATTGTAAAAATATATTTTCCCATTGTAAGCCTATTTTTACCCTGTGGATTGCAACTCTTAGTACATTCTATTAGCAAATAAATTATAAATTGATTTTTAACTTAAAGCCTTGGGTGCAAACTTGAGCTCACTAACAGATTTAAAATAACGTTTCTGGCTTCAGAATGGCTACATAAGGGGCACTCTTTAAATTAAAGTGCATAAAGTTTA
The DNA here is from genome assembly GCF_023898315.1 of Schistocerca nitens. NCBI lineage: Eukaryota > Metazoa > Arthropoda > Insecta > Orthoptera > Acrididae > Schistocerca > Schistocerca nitens. Next base: position 554,424,985 of record NC_064614.1, read on the forward strand.
TTGAAAGAGTTTGTTGACTGCAGCTTTAAATGTATGTAAGTAATTGAAATCAATATGCCTGATTAAACTATATGACAGTGTAGCTTTCAGATACAAAAAAAATGTTTATTGAGTTATGCTGAGAAATTAGAAGTAGCGAAATATTTAGAAACTTTTTACCCAAAATGTTTATTATATTTATAAAACACAAGGCTCTTTGCAGCTAAAAACTACTGAGACAGCAACGCAAGCTGGCAGTCAATGTAAACAGTGAATCACTAAATCCAACTAAATGAAGAACATTTTCCTACACCTGTTACTCATTTTGTCACGACCCTTGACGAAAACATCAGAGTTCACAAAATGAAACAACTGGTGAAAATTTCTGAGTTCCACACTCAATTCTCATTTAAATCTAATCATTTGGACTATGCGGTTGTCCACCACCCAGAAAGTAAAAAGACCAACTTGACTGTACCGTGTTTCCACATGAAGTTCTCAATCCAGTATCACCCAGGACGAAGGATCTTTCTACATTCACAAACAACAGCTCTCGTTCCCTTCCAGCCTGTGTGTTTTTCCACTACCACCGCCATCTAGCCTTGTGATGGGTATGATCATTTTTTAGTAAGTTCTTTCCAATTTCGCCGTCACTAGTGACATATATTAACATAACATCAATTTCCGAACCTACAGTACAATTTACATAAAATGTCTGATGCGAAGAATAATGAAACACATTAAACTCCGTCATAGCCGGTCCCAAGCCCGGTTGAAAAAGGAGGAGGGGGGAGGAGTAACACCTCATAAAAAAACCTTGGTTCACCTGGCCCGGGTGACAGTTCCTCGTGAGGGCGCCTTGTCAGGGACACGGTGAAGACCTCAACGGCAGTGAAGGCGGAGATGAAGATCATCGGTACGGCGGAACTGGCGGAAGAGGCGACCTTGCTTTTTGGGATACTATAAAAGCTACCGTCCAAGGTTATTTGGACAAAGGGCACGACGGTTCCTCAGGTTAGTGGCGGTAACCCTACAGCGTCTGTTCCACATGTTAGTGGCGGCTGATCTATAAAACTCAGAAGTGGAACTCTGAGCTTAACCAGACTGAAATCTCAATTTCAGTCACAAACCCAGTCCAATTAAATCAACATGGATACAGCACCTTCAAAGACAAATTACCGCAGTGGGTCAAATCCCACGGTTGAAAAACCGCAAGTGGTCTGTTCGGATTCTGGGGAGACCACAGAAGTGTGCATGGAGGTAAATCGGAGTACCTCAAAACCCCGTAATAACAAAATCAAACCAAAATCTAGAATTTGGCTAATGACATTTAATGTAAATTCTCTCCTAAAAATGGGAAAACTGAAAAACATCCTGGACAAATCCAGAGAACGTAAAATCAAAATTATTGCATTTCAGGAATCACGATATACAGATGAAAATCCTTTTGATTCGGAAGGATACAGGATATACAAAGGAAAACCTGGAAAACGAGCTATGGCAAATTGTCCACAATTTGGAACTGGATTTATAGTAGATACATCAATACTTGATTCAGTCGCAACTTTCAAATCTTACTCGGGTCAGCTCTCCATGATGACAATAAAATCAGCTAATAAGATATACACCCTAATCAACGGACATGCACCAACTAACATCACTAACAAAAACAAAATAGAAGAAGTAGAAGAATTCTGGAACCAATTAGATAATATTCTCCAAAAAATCCCAAATAACCATGTCAAAATCCTTAAGGGCGATTTCAATGCACAAATCGGTAAAGAAAAGAAATATCGATATTGGGTAGGTAAATGGTCAGGGCATACACAGACCAACCGGAATGGCATGCGACTCATTGAAATCTGTAAAAACCATGACCTATTTTTCAAATCAACATTTTTCAAGAAAAGAGCCTCGAAAACGAGAACTTGGATCTCACCTAATCCATTACCAGGTGAATATCAGTTGGATCATGTAATGATCTCCCGCGTAAATACAGTAGAAATCATGAAACTTAAAGTCCTTAATGGACTAGACCTAGATTCCGACCATTACCCAACAAAATTCTCCCTAGATGTCATTCCAGAAAAAAGAAAATTCACTAAGAAATCTCCACACCGTAAATATGATGTACAAAAGGCAAATGGCAATGAACAATTTACAAAAGAAATGCAAAATTTAAAACCACAAAATTGGCAACAACTGCAAGCAGGACTTTTAAATGCAGCTGAAACTGTAGCACCGCAAACAAGAACACGTAAACACCCATGGTGGACAGATGAGTGTGACCAACTGATAAATCTCAGACAATAGGCGTGGCAAAATTGGTTGTGCAACAAAAATCAAAAGACCCTGGAAGATCTCAAAGATACCAGGAAAACAGTCACAAAAGCAATACGAACAGTCCGTAAACAACACGAAGACAAAAAATTGCAAGACATAGAAAATGATTTCAAGAAAAACAATTCCCGAAATTTCTACAGAGTATTCAAACAAAAATTAACAAAGTACTCTCCTCCATAACTCCAGTTCAAAAATGACCATGGGGAAGTTGCTCATACCAACACCGAAAACTGTGAAATTCTTGCAAAATACTTTTCTAAATTACTGAATTGTGAAAAGCCTGCAGAAAAATTTGAGTTCCATCGTACACAACGAAACCCAGACTCAAAGCCACCAAGTTTACAAGAGATTAAAGAGATAATTCAGTCACTGAAAAATAACAAAGCAGCAGGAGAAGACCAAATCATCGCAGAATTATGGAAAAATGCAGGAGAAAATCTTATTGCAAAACTCAAAGAAATTATACCTGAAATCTGGAAAACTGAAAAAGTCCCCACAGATTGGAAGACTGCAATCATACATCCTCTGTACAAAAAAGGAAGTAAAACAGACCCCAACAACTATCGTGGAATCTCTTTATTGTCAATAACATACAAAATTCTGTCTAAAGCCCTACTAAACCGCGCAGAACCTCAGCTGGATTCAAAACTAGGCAAATACCAATGTGGGTTCAGAAAAGGTCGATCATGCGTAGAACAAATCCTTAACTTGAAAAACTCAATGAAATATTTACATAGTACTTCAAACAAAAGTTATGTCATCACGTTTGTCGACTTTAAAAACGCATATGACAGTATAGACCGAGAATCCCTTTTTGAAGTATTAACAAAATTTGGACAAGATCAAAAGACAATAAACATCATAAAAGAAACACTCACGGAGACCAAATCCAAAGTAAAATTTATGGGAGAATTGAGCACAGAATTTGAAATAGACACAGGAGTACGACAAGGGGATGTACTGTCCCCAGTGCTCTTCAATTGTGCTCTTGAAAAGTTGTTAGAGAATGGAGAAAAGCAGGTGCACCAGCACACAGACTGGGACCAAGACATAAGGGCATAGAATTAGACTGTTAAGCATTTGCTGATGACATGGCACTGATCGCAAAAGACGTTACCGATGCACAGAAACAGCTAGAATTATTACAAGAACAGGCAGCTAAAATAGGATTACGAATTTCATTTGAAAAAAGCAAAATTTATGACTGACTTCAAAGATGCACCTTCTGATCTCAAAATTGGTAATAACTACATCTCTCGAGTAAAAGAATTTAAATATTTAGGTGAATGGATTGCAGAAAACTGTAATGAAAAGAAATCTGTCAGATCAAGAGTCAGGAAAATGGAGACGGCGTTTCAGTTAACAAAAAACATTTACAACAAAAAGACTGTCGTGGAACTGCAAAATACGACACTATACAACAGTAATTAGACCCGAAGCTCTCTACGCATCTGAGACACTAAATCTTCTACACAGAACACTAAAAGAGGAATTAGAAGTAAAAGATCGTAAGATAATGAGGAAAATCCTAGGACCAAGAACTAAAGATGGGGTACATTATCCAAAACCCAATGCAGAAATATATAAAAATATCTCCAAAATAACAGACACTATGCGCATGAGAAAAATCCAATTCATGAGGCAGAAAGAATTGACTCAAACAGGTTAACGCACAAAATCCATACATTTTTAAAGAACAAGACCGAACTGGTACAAACAGACGGAAAAAGACCTGAGGGAATTAGGGTCTCCAAATCTACATGATAGAAATGAATTCAGAAAAATCACAAACACACGGGGTTTTGAGGAAGAAGAGAGAAAAACTAACCGACATACGAGTACATGGTCTACGCAACGAAAGCTAGCCCATTCGTTGTTTATGAACGAATACTGGGCGAAAAGGAAGGCCAACAAATGTTGATTACGCGTGGTCCTAAGTGATCCATCCGCGAAGAAGAAGAAACACATTAATTTTATGTTATGCTACGTACAAGTAAATTATTTCATATACGAGGGCAGTTCAATAAGTAATGCAACACATTTTTTTTCTGAAACCGGGGTTGTTTTATTCAGCATTGAAATGCACCAGGTTATTCCCCAATCTTTTAGCTACACAACACTATTTTTCAACGTAATCTCCATTCAATGCTACGGCCTTACGCCAGCTTGAAATGAGGGCCTGTATGCCTGCACGGTACCATTCCACTGGTCGATGTCGGAGCTAACGTCGTACTGCATCAATAACTTCTTCATCATCCGCGTAGTGCGTCCCACGGATTGCGTCCTTCACTGGGCCAAACATATGGAAATCCGACGGTGCGAGATCGGGGCTGTAGGGTGCATGAGGAAGAACAGTCCACTGAAGTTTTGTGAGCTCCTCTCGGGTGCGAAGACTTGTGTGAGGCCTTGCGTTGTCATGAAGAAGGAGAACTTCGTTCTGATTTTTGTGCCTACGAACACGCTGAAGTCGTTTCTTCAATTTCTGAAGAGTAGCACAATACACTTCAGATTTGATCGTTTGACCATGGGGAAGGACATCGAACAGAATAACCCCTTCAGCGTCCCAGAAGACTGTAACCATGTCTTTACCGGCTGAGGGTATGGCTTTAAACTTTTTCTTGGTAGGGGAGTGGGTGTGGCGCCACTCCATTGATTGCCGTTTTGTTTCAGGTTCGAAGTGATGAACCCATGTTTCATCGCCTGTAACAATCTTTGACAAGAAATTGTCACCCTCAGCCACATGACGAGCAAGCAATTCCGCACAGATGGTTCTCCTTTGCTCTTTATGGTGTTCGGTTAGACAACGAGGGACCCAGCGGGAACAAACCTTTTAATATCCCAACTGGTGAACAATTGTGACAGCACTACCAACAGAGATGTCAAGTTGAGCACTGAGTTGTTTGATGATGATCCGTCGATCATCTCGCACGAGTGTGTTCGCACGCTCCGCCATTGCAGGAGTCACAGCTGTGCACGGACGGCCCGCACGCGGGAGATCAGACAGTCTTGCTTGACCTTGCGGCGATGATGACACACGCTTTACCCAACGACTCACCGTGCTTTTGTCCACTGCCAGATCACCGTAGACATTCTGCAAGCGCCTATGAATAACTGAGATGCCCTGGTTTTCCGCCAAAAGAAACTCGATCACTGCCCATTGTTTGCAACGCACATCCGTTACAGACGCCATTTTAACAGCTCCGTACAGCGCTGCCACCTGTCGGAAGTCAATGAAACTATACGAGACGAAGCGGGAATGTTTGAAAATATTCCACAAGAAATTTCCAGTTTTTTCAACCAAAATTGGCCGAGAAAAAAAATGTGTTGCATTACTTATTGAACTGCCCTCGTATAATGTTAATACACTGCACATCGGAAGTAAAAGATACGCCGCGCGGGATTAGCCGAGCGGTCTTGGGCGCTGCTGTCATGGACTGTGCGGCTGGTCCCGGCGGAGGTTGGAGTCCTCCCTCGGGCATGGGTGTGTGTGGTTGTCCTTAGGATAATTTACGGTAAGTGGTGTGTAAGCTTAGGGACTGATGACCTTAGCATTTAAGTCCCATAAGATTTCCCACACATTTGAACTTTTTTTGTAAAATATACCTTTTTCGAAAACCCGTAAAATTTAGCTTAAAGGTGCCTACAGCCTTCCTCTACGATGGTGGTGGAAGAGCGTGGCGCCCTGCAACGCACCAGCTGGCTGGGCGACTTTTCAAACAGTAAGGTATCGACACTTGAAAAGTCAAGGCCAAAGCTTAGATGGAAGTTCATGTGACGTGTAAAGTTGGTTAATGATGTCACATTTTATCACTTTCGCACCAAATTTCACGACAATTCTGTCCGATAACTCTGTGGACGTGTCGTAGGATGAAAAGGTTGTCACGTTCCCGCTTATCCACTTTTGACCCCTTTCTTTTGATGCCTCTCCGATGGAGGTCAGAACCGCGACACCCAGCGTTGAAACCACGCGGTTTTCTTGTGAGTGGCCGAGGAAAACATGTCAGACACAACGCGGCACAGAATCAACACGAATGGGCCTCAGAGGACGTCATAAAGGGCGCAAAAAAACACCATTTCTTGAGACGTTGATTCCCACTCAATTCGCTGTTGAAAAAGACAGTTTTCATTGCGATGAGCAAAAGGAGGAAGTTCTTGACAATTTTTGATACTGTAATATCTCCCTTACGCTTCAATCCCCCTCTAAGGACATCGTGGACTAGCAGCCTCATTGAGAGTGATAGCACCCCCTTGTAGCGAAATATGACCGCATTTTCATTGAGAGCGATCGCACCCCTTGTAGCGAAATACGACCGCATTTTTTGTTCTTGTCTGCACAGTGGAACCACTAGGGACCACTCAAACAAATTCGATGAAATTTGAATGTGAACCGAAGTAGCAAAGGTTTATTACGCTTTTTCAGTGCTCCTGTTTCTCGCCTTCCTGTGGCATGATCACGGAAGGTCTGACATTGACACATGGAAGAGTGGAACGTAAGTGGTGCCTCTAAGTTTGGTAAACGCCGCGGTGGCAACCGCTCACATTTATTGAGAATTTTAGATATGTGCTTTTACAGAGAAATCCTGTGATTAGCCCTAGCCATCTGAGGGTAGGGGCCGTGGTGGCCGAGCGGTTCTAGACGCTACAGTCGAGTTCCGCGCGACAGCTACGGCCGCAGATTCGAATCCTGCCTGGGGCATGGATGTGTGTGATGTCCTTTTAGTTAGGTTTAAGTAGTTCTACGTTCTAGGGGACTATGACCTCAGCAGTTAAGTCCCATAGCGCTCAGAGCCATTTGAACCATGTGAGGGTAGGCAACCACTTGACACACTTTACATGCCAGTTTCCTGCCTGCGTGCACCTAGGACAAGGTCACTCCTAAGAAAACCGCGTAAGTCAGAGTAGGGTGTCACAATTTTGACTTATATCACAGAGGCGTTAGAAAAAGAAGAGAAATACAAGAGGGGGTTTGTCGACCTTCCTACCGTGCGGCACGTCAAGAGTGATGTTGGCCGGAATTGAGGTGAAATTTTGTGCCAATGTGACAACATTAATCCGCTTTACACATTACACGGATTTCTGAACTCTGGCCTTTCCTTCCCGTCTGTTGACACCTTGCTGTTTGCAGCGTCGTCGGGCACGAGATTGATGTATCAGGACGCCACACTTTTGTAGCATTACAGAAGAAGTTCATAGGCACCTTTGAGCCAAATTTCAAACTTATACATCGTAGAGGGAGGCAGCTATGGGGGTTCGAAAAAATATTTTACTTCTGTTGCGGAGTGTAGTGCGTAACACCACTGAGCTGGTATAACCACAATAAATTATAGATGTAATTTATTATTAAATTTTTTCACAAGAATGGATGTGGGATAAATTAATGTTCGGTATTTTGCAAGCCGCTGCCGATAACTTGGAATCTGAAACTAAGCTGCAAGTCCCTAATATAAAGTTGTGAGAATTTTCTTCTTCACTTGCAGTGCGCCCAAGTTAAGTATACATTTGAGGCAGTGTCACCATACTTGCGCCGCTGAGCATTTTCTGCCAGAGCTCAGTACGATACGCAGCGTTTAGTCGCCCAATGTCATTTTTTGTTTCTATTCATACACACGGGAGGAAATTCTCCTAAGCCTTTCCTCCATGGAAACCACTTTACACACCACGTTAATCTCGTTCTATCTGGGCTGGGCGCTAACAGCCAAGTGACACTGAGCTAACATCTCTGTACCGCTGGAGTTTCGCGGAAGGCTCAAAGCTGGTATTTATTCCGCAAAATATTCTCACAACAATTTTCAGCTTTTACATTCCAAACTTGTGAAAACTTCCCCTTAAAACAGTTCCAGGTACAATGTTGTATTCTCAGGGCATCTTCCGTTTCTTACTGTCTAATTTGAAAGAACGTTAATTTCCAAACTTCTTCCGTTTCTCTGATATCGATTCAACTTTCTGCAGTTTTTACTAAATCTGTAAATGTCACTGCTTCCGGACTGATACGTCTGGCTTTTTGGTGGTACAAACAAGCTTCTCGCACTAACATAGCATACCCGAATCCACATATTCCAGACCTGTCGGATTTGTTTCTTCCATGGGGGACTTGAAGCACTTTCACCAAAACAATTGCAGGTCGCAACGGTAGCCGTACAGCACTATTAGGTATTGTCTCCTAATGGAAAAAAAGATGGATGTTCAGAATCACAGACCAGGTTTTCAACTAGAATGAATAGGACCTAGTGAATAGAAAACAGATGGTTATTCTTAGTGGACGACGGTAACGAACTACGATAATACGTCAATGCAGTACCATTACTGTATAGAATTTACAGGCTGGCCCAAAAGTCCGTTAACGTTTGAAAATACACTAATTCACAGAATAACGTAGGTAAATGAAATTTTCGTGTGGCTAGGGCCACCGGTCGAGTAGACAGGACGCCTGGTGCAAGTCTTATCACTCCCATCAGAATCTTGTATAATATGAGTTGTACTGCGAGAGGGAAGCATGCCATCCCTATCCTGACTAATAAACACCTGCAGAAAGTCACAAATTTCATGCACGATGGTGCTCCACCCCTCGTTGCTACACGTATTAATGATCTGCGCACATCGTTTGAGGAGGATCGCGTACTTTGCCGCCCCGTCTGTCTTTCTTTGCGTACCAGGTACCCAGACTTCAATTCGTGTGATTCTTTGCTGTGGGTTACCTGAAGTTGCAGCTCTACCACAGTCGTCGGACCTCATTAGCAATGCTAAAAGACAACATTCGACGGCTATTTCTCCCCATACCTACTGATATGGTGCACAGTGACGTTCACGACATTGTCCTTCGGCTTGTAGACACTGTTGATAAAAGACAGACTACATGTTGAGCATTTGTTGCGAAGAACATCGTCTTTACTAAAAAGTCAATTGTTATGCTAATTATTTCTTTTTTACCATATAAAGCACCATTTGATCACATTTTGTGCACTTTTTTTTGGTTTCAGTAAAACCCCACGTAATTTCAAGCACGTTTGTATTCCGTGAAGTATTGAATTTTCAAATGTTAACGTACTTTCGGGTCACCCTGTATATAGATGACCTACTCGGTAGTGCAGGAAAGTCGATAAGAATTCTTGGATCATACTGTTGTTTGTTGAAATGCGGCAACGCTAGAAAATTGTGACGAAATGCAGAAACACCTGTAGAGAATCGACACGGTATGGGGATTGTCAGTCGACCTTGAAGATACAAATAGGCAGGAAGATCCGTTATTGTATGATTACATGATAGTTAGGCAATCAGTTGAAAAAGCCACATCCCTCAAGAATGTGAGAGTTTGTCGATGGATTGATTTAATCAGGTAGCTGCAGTGTTTCTTGATTTCCGAAAAGCATTTGCTCAGTACCTCACCTAATCTTATCGTCAAAAGTATGATCAAATGGAGTTTCAAGTGAAACTTGTGACTGGATTAAGGACTTCTTGGTAGCGAGGACACAGCATGTTATCTTGGATGGAAAGCCATTATGTGTAGAAGTAACTTCGGGTACGCCCCAGGGAAGTGTATTGGGACCCTTGCTGTTCATCTTGTATATTAATGACCTTGTAGGCAATATTAATAGTAAAATCAGGCTTTTTGCAGATCATGCAGTTATCTATATTGAAGTACTAACTGAGAGAAGCTGTATAAATTTTCAGTCAGATCTTGATAAGATTTCAGCATGGTGCAGAGATTGGTAACTTGCTCTAAATGTTCAGAAATGTAAAATTGTGCACTTCACAAAACAAACAAACAAACTTAGTATCCTATGACTACAATATCAGTGAGTCACTGCTGTAATCGGCCAACTCATACAAATACCTGGTTGTAACACTCTGTAGGGATATGGAATGGAATGATCACATAGGTTCATTTATGGGTAAAGTAGGTCGTAGACTTAGGTTTGTTTGTAGAATACTGTGTACTAATGAGATTCAGTCTACTAATCTACTCCAAAGAGATTCAGTCTACTAAAGAGATTGCTTAAAGTCACCTCTGCGACCCGTCCTAGAATACTGATGAAGTGTGTGGGACCTGTACCAGAAAGACTAACAGGGGATGTTGAACGTATACAGAAAAGGGCATCACGAATGGTCACAGGTTTTTTAAATCCATAAGAGAGTCACAGAGTACTGAAGGAATTGAAATGGCTGACTCTTGAAGGTGGCGTGAAATACCCCGAGAAAGTCTATTTACAAAATTTAAGGAACCAGCTTTAAATGACTACTCTAGGGATATACTACAACCCCCGACATATCGCTCATACAGGGATCGTGAGGATAAGATTAGTACAATTACTGCACGATTAGAGGTACTCAATCATTCTTCCCGCGCTCTATACGTGAATGGAACAGGAATAAACCCTAATAACTGGTACAATAGGACATACCCTGTGCCATGCACCTCACGATGGTTTGCAGAGTATAGATGTAGATGTAGATTTAAAGAGGAAGAACCACATAAGACTAATCGTAGGAAAGGCAGATTCGAGACATATTTCCTGTAAGAAACCTCAGTAAGTTCAGTTTACCCACCGAGCAGGCAGGTACCTTATTCCTCGTTAGCTAATATTTGAGTATGATTCCTCAGTCTGAGGCCCTTACCATGCAGGAAAAGAAAGAGATAAGATCCGAAAAGGAGAAGTGCATTTCGTCACTTTAGTAAGCTTGAAAGTGTCACGAAGATGATTGACGCTGCAAGAGTGCCACTGTTCATCACGATCTGATTTACTGTTAAAATTACGATTGCGTAGAATCCTAAAAGAGTCAAGCAACATTTGTTTTTCTCCTACAAGTATCTTGTGAAAATGAAGATAAAATTAGAGACATTCGATATCATACAGAGACTTACCAGCAGTCGTTTTTATTGCCCAAGATTCACGACTGGAGCAGAAGTTGACGGGAAGAGGCAGCGTCGCACAGAAGTAACCCTCTCCACAAACTGTAAGGTTGGTTGCGGAGTAAAGCATATAGACGTAGATGTGCAGTACAGCTACCACCAACTGAAACCCTCAACCTAAGTCACTAAAGACCAGACTCATAAGCTGTCAGACCTTAAATAACGGTGTTTCTCGTTCCACTAAAACCAGTCTCACCACGTGGGAGTAATGACTCGTACGCCTCCACGCCACCCTCACCGAAGCACACACGATCCCAGTAAGTTCGAGCTGCATCACAACCCGCTGTCTCTTCAAACGAGTCAGGGAAATGGCGCACAGTGAACGTCCCGAAACCAGCAAGCAAAGGCAAACTGAGGTCTTTTATTGCCTACTCCAGGCTCAGTAGTTCAAACTTCACACTACCGGTGTTCAGGTGGATTATTAGCACGTCTTAGTCTTATTTCACGTGCAAACTACGTTGGTGTAAGTGAAACGGTGTGTCCCTTCTTCTCCTTTTTGTTTTATGCTTAGGATACTTGTTTACTACTAATACCACGAACCGTGTCCTGACATGCAAAATGTAGGCTAAGCACCTTCCAACTACATTCGTGTGGTTCACACATTGCAGGGATGTTAACAAACGCATTGTATGAAGAAATGCTGTAGTACACTGTTAGTGATGTTACATCACAATGAAACTCCCGCAAAACAGGATGACTTAACGGTACACCTTCTCTGCGGTACCGATGTTGTGACAAAAAAATGGCTCTGAGCACTATGGGACTTAACTTCTGAGGTCATCAGTCCCCTAGAACTTAGAACTACTTAAACCTAACTAACCTAAGGACATCACACACATCCATACCCGAGGCAGGATTCGAACCTGCGACCGTAGTGGTCGAGCGGTTCCAGACTGTAGCGCCTAGAACCGCTCGCCCACCCCGGCCGGCGATGTGACATATATTGTCGCGAATTACGCCAAGATTTCTAGAATCTTATCGTGAAAGATGAAAAACGTGAAACGAAAATTAAACAAGGGCCTACAGGTGCGTTAGTTCGAACTGGATAAGGACAGGGCAAGTAATCGACAACGAACGAAAACGCAATACCTGAACTTCGATGGCCGGATTTCTCTACCTAATACGAGATTTCAATGCCCACGTTCGAATAGAAAACAGCTTATGACACTTTCACTTCTTTCCTCAATGATGACTTATCCAGAAATAATGCCATAAGACATTAGTGAATGAAAACAGCAAAAGTAAGTCAACAGTTTTATATTTTCATCTCCAAAAGTTGTTATTTGTCAGCAGAGAAAAAGTTTCACAGCTAAGTAATATATGTAACATATGATTTCTAGTTCAGGTCATTATGAACATAAATATTGCATGGGGGCTTAATTAAAAATATTAATGAATAAATGCAATAATTTTACTAGCTGTGTGACCGGTTACGAAGTCTCGTAACCGGTTGGCCCTGACTAATATTAGCACGCAATCTGACTGCATAAAATAAAAATAACGAATAACAAGGAATTTTCATTAACAAAATTGATTAATTAAGTCCCCTGCAACTATAAAACCTACGAAACAACAAAGCACAAGTGTAACTGTTCTGTGTGTGGTAGTGTGACTCAACGTACATGTATCTGGCTCGGTGCTTTTTCAATACGACAAAATATTTTAAACATCATTTACAAAAAACTAATTGAAAAACCAGAAATACTATAATTGCACATTGATACCACAATTACAAGTCTAATAAATGAACACGAGCCAGACGTCTTGTTGACTGTATCTGTGAGTAAGGGGCATTGTCATTAATGAAAACTGTAATACCTTTTTACCTCACTATATATTGACGAAAATTTTCCTTTACACCAGCATCATAAATCAAAAGCCCATCTCCTCAAACACAATCTGACAATTGCAACTTCTTCCATCAATACATTACACCAACCGAACAGCATCTACTCTCTCGCCCAACAGAACAACAACTGCCCTCGACATCCTCTGAACTACTACTGCACCAGTGGAGGCAGCAGAGTAATAATCTTTGGCGCAATCTCTGGCGCTGTGACTCAGTGCAGCCACCTTTCAACATCTAAGGATATATAGTATCTTCTTCCATCTATTGATTTAAACTCATGAATTATTACTGATGGTGCGAGTGGCCTTGTGTATTACTGACTTGTGTGTATTCTATTTTGTCAAAATACAGTGGAAGACCTATTCCAAAGAACCATTTCTTAATTTTCTGGATAATATTATTCACATTTTCAGGTGTCGAGGTTAGTCCATTAGGCTTCTTTACATGGTCAGCATAGAGAAATATTTCTGCTTCTTGGCTATGTGATGGAATATCATCATACAAGAGGTTGTAGGCTAGCCACCACACATTGTGGTGCGGATCCAGTATTAATCCCTGTGGTACACCCGTAATTATGGGCATTCTGAAGGTGCTGTTTTACTGCGTGCACTGCTTGACTTTCTCGATGCAACACGCTACATCCTTTTACAGTAGTTAGGTAATACGAAAAGTGGTTGCCGGCAAGACCTCTAATATCATAATATTTGAGCTACTGTAGGAGAATACTGAACACTGCCCAATAAAACGCTTTTGACGAGTCACAGGAGATTTTAGCTTACAAAATTAGGTGATTCAAATTTTATATAATCTGATATGTGAATTGAAAAATAGAATTTTCTGTGGAGAGACCGCTTTAATTACGAACTGAGATTGACCAAGTATCTTATTTTCAGAGAGATGCGTTAGGAGTCGAAGTCGCTGGAGGTTTGGGGATGCTTGAGTGGAGGCTGTAGAGCGGGGAAAAGGGCAGCTCGTGGCTGCAGAGACACATTGCGGCAATCTTTAAGCATTTTATTTTCTTACGCCTCGTGCGGTACAGGTTCCCGTCGTCCTGCTTACGTCGAATTCGACCCATTCGGCGGTTTCGTCGCTCTGCGTTGCTAAGACGCAGCCCCATTGCTCGTGGCCCCGTTGCAACAGCCACGGCGAGGGACGCTACCCATCAGCAAACTCTTCGACGACGGCCACGCGCCGGGCTCCTCTGGTGACAGGCGGTACTCGTGCCACGCCGGCCCGCTCCTCCGACGGGGGGGAAGCGGATGCTGTGGATGGATGTCCTCTGCAGCACGAGAACGCACACCATGCCTACGGATAAGAGTCGACCGTGCTGCTGGAAGGCCTGGTCTAGTCAGAGGGTCCAACCGTGGCCCCGCTAGAGACTGGAACTGTCTCTGTTGGTCCATCATGGACAGGGGACGTCGGCTGGTTAAATAATTTTCATTGTCAATGAAATTCACCAACAACCGTTTAACTTAATATTTTACACTGCTGGCCACCGTAAATGCAACACCAAGAAAGACAAGAGGTAGTACAACAAAATTTATTTTGTAGATAACATGTTGACCAAGTATCAAATGATTACGTTTACAGACGTCTGTGACATGTGGTTCCTGCCAGAATCAGTAGCCAGAGTAGCCGCCATTGTTGGAGATCACCGCTGCCACACGTCTCGGCATTGAGTCAAAGAGACGTTGGATGTGTTCCTGGGGTAAAGCAGCCCAAGCAGCTTCCACACGTTGCCAAAGATCATCTGGTGTGGCAGCTGGAGATGTAATCTGGGTCACTCGTTGAGCAACAATGGACCACATGTTTTCTATCGGCGAAAGATCGGGAGAGCGAGCCGGCCAGGGAAGCAATTCAATCTGGTTATTGACGAAGAACCTTTGGACAATGCGTGCCACGTGTGGTCGCGCATTATCCTGTTGAAATATGGCTGTGGCCGAGCCCTGAAGGTGAGGAAGACCAACTGGCTCCAGCACCTCGGATATGTAGCGCCGGCTATTTAAAGTACCGGCAATGCGTACTAGAGGCGTGCGAGAATAATATCCAATACCGCCCCATACCATAATACCCGGTGCAAGACCAGTGCGGCGGTGCATAATGCAGCTGTCCAGCATCCTCTCTCCACGGTGTCTCCACACTCGAATCCGACCATCGTGGTGCTGCAGACAGAAGCGTGCCTCGTCAGTAGAGACAACGTCATTCCATTCTGCCGTCCACATCCGTCTGTCATCACACCATTGGCGACGGAGACGTCTGTGGTTCTGCGTCAATGGTAGACGAAGCAATGGACGTCTTGCGGACAGACCACTCTGCTGTAAACGGCGTCGAATGGTACGCGCAGACACTGGATGATGCGTTACAGACGCAATGTGCTGTGCTATGGTTCGGGATGTCACTGAGCGATCCGTCACTGCCATGCGCACAATTTGCCTATCAGCACGTGCAGTGGTGCACAGAGGTGAATGCGAACGACCACGTCGGTCCGTCGTACCCTCCTGCATCCAACGGTCACATATCCGCATTACAGTTGTTTGGTTTCGCCCAACACGACTAGCGATTTCTCTGTATGATAATCCAGAATCTCGGTAAGCCACTATCCTTCCTCTGTCGAACTCGGATACTTGATCAAACGATGTTCGCTGTTGTCTACGAGGCATAACTGATCGTCTTGTGAAACAACCACAAGGTAAACACACGTGCCGAAAGTACACTCGTCGAAATCGCCAAGCCTTAAATGGCGCTATGAGGTGGCGCCACAGGCGCGCGTGATGTGCGTCTGCGCTGAAATTCTAATCAGTTGCATATCTCATCGCTGCAAACCCATGGTGTAAATTTCACTTGATTCGGATGCTTCCTTCAGGGTGTTGCATTTACGGTGCCCAGCAGTGTATTTTACTTTGAAGGCTACCAGTTTCAGTATTTCATTATGTCATCTTCAGGTCCCATACGCAACTCTCCAAACAAACGAAAAGGTCAATGGAACGGTGGTCCTCCGTCGGAAGCTTCATGTGGCCGGCCGTGTAGCACAGCACCGTCATCCAAGAGAGCTGTGACACTGAAGATACTGGTATTACCTGACTGCCCCGTATTTATACTAGAAAGTGCGGAAAGTTTTGCAAATGCTCTTCAAGTCACCCACTGACACACATTAGGTCAGCTCTAGTGCGCTGGCTTCGAGGGCGGTTTGCGGCAAGAGCACGCCATTTAGGCAACTCTTGCACCCATGTCGGTCGGACGAACTTTGCTACTTCACGTTGCACAAAGTTATTATCAACAAGCCCGCACCTGACTGACGGGTATGGCTGCAATCCACTGCCGTAAATGCACGTTAACAGTACCTTACGCGGTGATGCCGCTACAGGTTCTTGCAGACTTGAACCGGCCGGGGTGGCCGAGCGGTTCTAGGCGCTACAGTCTGGAACTGCGCAACCGCTACGGTCGCAGGTTCGAATCCTGCCTCGGGCATGGATGTGTGTGATGTCCTTAGGCTAGTTAGGTTTAAGTAGTTCTAAGTTCTAGAGGACTGATGATCTCAGAAGTTAAGTCCCATAGTGCTCAGAGCCATTTGAACCATTTTCTTGCAGACTTGATTTTTTCCAGAATCTTCGAGCAGGAGGTGAAACGGCCGGGCTGGTAATTATTAACATACGGGTTGGTAATTATTAACATACGTTTACCTTAATTATAAACGGGTCTGACGGTTGCACATTTAAATCTGTCTGAAAATTACCCCGTGATAGTTGAAACGAAGTAGATTTGTGAATAAAGGGATTGTACTACTTTATGTATTATCAACTCCGTGGGAGATTTGGGCTTTTGGAAGAGTTAATTACTTTATTCTTTGCGGACATGGACTGCAGTAGCTGTAAATTGCCTGTGTTCATGAAGCTTTGCTTACTGCACACACAGAATTGTTTCTTCCCATGCAGTGGCCTTGGAATTGAAGGGGATTTGGAGGCAATGTTTTCCATGTTTCCTTTAGCGAGGTCTGCAAACCGAGAACCTCGAGAGGGCGTTGACACAGTAGTCAGGCTTGAGGGTATTCCGCCCTCTGACACCACACGACGCCGCGCTCGCGACGGGAATCCTCGAATCAGTCGGAGGCGCGCGCTGTCTTTGCATTGCTTCTGGGGGCGTCACGGCGCCTTTTATAGGTTTCCTCCGCCTCCGCTGGTGCAGGATTCGCGGCTGCTGGCGTTTCGCGCGAGCTTCTCGTTCCACGTCGCCTCTGCCGGTGCCGAGAGGCGCCGCTGCGCCTGCTCCCCTGTGAAACTGACACTCTCTTCATCACCCGAGACGCTTTTCTCTGTTAGGCCCTGCCGTGCATCGTCTTAGGCGCCCTTACAGTCGGTAGAACTATGGTTTCGGGAGAATTGTCTCTGATACCGTTCCTTGCGGTGCCGAATTACTCTTGCTTGCTTACGAGACGTGCTAATTCGCTTGTCCCGTCTTGGAACGAGTAATCCTCCAACATCCTTTCTCAAATATTTGTCTATCATTTAATTATTTCACACCTCTGAGCTCACTTAAAATTTCCCTGATTATTATCCTTGGAAATTAACACTTTCTATTGTACTATTCTTCTCCATCTTCTTATTTTTGTTTCGCTTTGACCGGCTTTACAGTGGGTTATTTCCGCACAACCTTGAGCTTCAACTTGCATCCGTCATTCTCGCATTTGACTTGTGTCAACCTCTTTTCTGTTAACAGTCAGTTTTTGCTAGGTTTGAACTTGGCTTTTCTTGAAAACGCTAAAGGGTTCGAAGTCTTCTGCTTGGTTTGATGCGGAACTTCACGTTTTCCTCTGCTCTGCTAACATTTTCGTTTCACAGCAGCACTTTATTTTTTGGAATCTTCTGTCTTTACCTACATTTTTTGGCCGCTGCAGCTCCCTGAAGCACAACAGAAGTTATTTGTTGATGTCATACCACACCCCCTATCATCCTGTAGTTTCTTCGTGTCTTTCCACGTACCTTTTGTCGTCGAGAATTCGACTAAAGGGAGTACTGAACGTATAAAAAGCTGGGCAGCAAGAGTAATCACTGATTTGTGCGACCAATGCATCAGCACCGTGGAAATGCCGAAATACGCTGAGTTGGCAGATGACTGGAGATAGATGTTCCTACATTTATTTATTTCTGTTTATATTACTGATATTGCCTAAGTTCCTTATGTATTCTGCAGTAACATTGATAATTGTTTCTTATTTTAATTGGCTTGTGTATCACCCTCCATGTTCTATACCTCCTGATGCAGCCTTGTCAAGTACTAATCTTACTTTATTTTACTGGTTTTGTTTATCAATAGAAACCGTTATGTAGGCAAGCTGTTCCTATTTTGTGTTAAAGTTTTTCCTGTCTACTCCATTTTTATTTCTTTACTGTTCAATTTTTTATTTCTTCATTGCATTACCGCCACACTGACAAAGATGTTACTTACTGCATGTTTCTGTTTCAGTCTAGACGTGTTACTTCTCTTCCAATGTTGTTTGCAAACATTGTAACTTCTTTGGTGACAGTACTCTGTAAATGTCTGAAGAGGGCCTTGTAAGCCGAAAACCGGTTCTACATAGTAAAAGCAATATTGTAGAGCAAAAGCAAACTGATGCTGTTCATTTATTATAGATGTTGAGCCTTGCCGTTTATTGAGATCTTTTTTTTCTCGGCTTCTATAAGACAAAGTCAAATGAAAACGAGATAAATGAAAAAAAAATAGTTAACTGTTTATTGATTCAAAAGTAAACGCCATAACTGTTAATGTGCTTATGTGCTTATCCCACTCCAAGATGAGACGGTCAATGCCTTCATGGAAAACTGTTTGTGGTTTCCACTGCTGTACCCAAGCGTGCACCTCTTTGACCGATCAAATCGACTGCCTCCAATGTCTTCTTCCAGGGACTTAAAAATAGGAAATTCCTACAGGACAAGCAGAAGTACCGCAACATGACGTAGCATGGATTCAACTTACGTCTGAAGTAGTGCTGGAGGGAATTGACACCGTGAATGCCGCAGGACTGTCCAGAAATCCGTACTAGTGGGTAGAGATCCCTTCTGAACAGCACGTTGCAAGACATCCCAGATATACTCAATAATGTTCATCTCTGGGGAGTTTGGTGGCCAGCGGAAGTGTTTAAACTCAGAAGAGTGTCCCTGGACCCACTCTGTAGCAAATCTGGACGTGTGGAGTGTCGCATTCTACTACTGGAATTCCCAAGCCCCTCGGAATGCACAATTGACATGCATGGATGCAGGTGATAAGATAGGTACCTTACGTACGTGTCACCTGTCAGAGTCGTATCTAGACGTATCAGGAGTCCCATATCACTCCAACTGCCCACGTCCCACACCATTACTGAGGCTCCACCAGGTTCGACAGTCCCCTGCTGACATGCAAGCTCCATGGATTCATGCGGTTGTCTCCATACCGGTACACGTCCATCAGCTCGATACAATTTGGAACGAGACTCGTCCGAACAGGCAACATGTTCCCAGTCATCAACAGTTCAATGTCGGTGTTGACGGGCCCACGCGAGGCCAGAGCTTTGTGTCGTGCAGTCATCAAGGGTACACGAGTGGACTTTCGGCCCCGAAAGTCCAAATCGGTGATGTTTCATTGAATAGTTCACACGCTGACACGTGTTGACGGCCAAGATTTAAATCTGCAGCAGTTTGCGAAAGCGTTGCACTTCTACCACGTTGAACGATTTTCTTCAGTCGTCGTTGGTCCCGCTTTTGCAGGATCTTTTTCCGGCCACAGTGATGTGGGAGACTTGACGTTTTACCAGATTTCAGATATTCTCGGTACATTCCTGAAATGGTCGTACGGGAAAATCGCCACCTCATCGTTATCTCGGAGATGCTGTGTCCATCACTCGTGCCCGATTATAACATAAACTCACGTACGTCTTGATAATATGTCATTGTAGCAGCAGTAACCGATGCAACAACTGCGCCAGACACTTGTCTTACATAGGCGTTGCCGACCGCAGCGCCGTGTTCTGCCTGTTTACATATCTCTGTACTTCAGTAGCCATGCCCATTCCAGTTTCTTTGGCGCTTCAGTGTAGATATTTAAATTAACAACAGCGTTTGTTAATCTAGACCTAAATGAAATTATATTACTACATACATGTATTAATTTTAAAAAAATTAAGAATTTTTGGATAGTAAAAAATGGTCTAGACCATATACAGTAATTTTATTTTAGAAAAGATGACAGGTTTGACAGATGACAGCATTTGATCATCCTCACAGCGTTACTCCATAAACTGAGTAACATAGAAGTTATTACAGGATACATAAAAACTGCACAAGCAATAAAAATTATATAACTGTAATATAAGTACAATAAAGAACACCCATTGTGACTGCTGGAGATGTTGACACGGAGCATGAACCGCTCCAGGATGGCTGGGAGAACATCTAGTGCATGACGTGCTATTGCCTTCGCATAAATAGCGAGAACTCTGCCCACCGTCTCCAGCAACATGACAACGACAGCCAAAGGCCGTGAAACACAAATGAAATCAGCAAAATACAACTGTAAAATTAAATGTTTAGTTTACGCCCACAGTCAAGTTGACATAAAAATATGGCTCAAATGGCTCTGAGCACTATGGGACTCAACTGCTGTGGTCATAAGTCCCCTAGAACTTAGAACTACTTAAACCTAACTAACCTAAGGACAGCACACAACACCCAGCCATCACGAGGCAGAGAAAATCCCTGATCCCGCCGGGAATCGAACCCGGGAACCCGGGCGTGGGAAGCGAGAACGCTACCGCACGACCACGAGATGCGGGCATAAAAATATGCTTTAACAAAATATAATAAAAGAAATGGGAAAAAATAATAATAAGGAAATGAACTATTAAAAAAAGTAATAGAAACAGGAACGAGGTGCCCTCTATAAGGACTTGTGCGTAAAATTTTTGGAGCAAAGATGGCTCAAAAGGACGCCACCAGTAACATAGCAACGGCATGGAGATAGACATCTTCCGATTACAAGTCAAAGATCCAGGAGATTTGGTTTACAATTTTTACACAGAACATAATTCACCATAACTTAATTATATACAGCAGCGGTAACGGGTATATTAGATACATCAGAAACACTAGCACGGACACTAGAAAATATAATCTACACAGGTGTAATAAAGCAATAAACCACTGACGTTAGAATTATACACAAGATGCCCTCAATGAGGAACCCCTCAATGTATGTCGAGCTGCGATGGATTACAAGGACTCCTCCAGCTCATGATAGCTGTAAAAACATTGATATGTATCGATTATGTCACAAACACAGGCCTGTTGTTACAGTTGGATTCGGAATACACGTCATGATATTATTACATACAGTAAAAATAATAGGTACTTTAGTTACAACAGAAACTGCATTCCCGAAAATTTTATTTCCTTTTTCAATTTAGATGACGTGTCTCATATCATTTTGTAAATAATTTATGGATGAATTAACAACTACCGAATTAACTAAAATAAAACAAAATATCTTAACCTATTGGAGCAGTCTCTATGTTAATGTCTGTTCTCTGTTTAATACCACATGGATAGAATCAACTGAAGCACATATCACGAGGCAGCAGCACCTGGCTTTGTATGGAGTCTTGTTTATTGTCTTGGGGCGTGATGAATCACAACGTACACCTTCTTCCACCTGTTTCCTTGTATTCTTTAGGTTAGGTAGTACAGGTCACATTTAGCAAACACTTCTAGCGACTATTACACTGTTCAATTTTCTAATAAGACTTTGGATCATCTTCCAATAAACTGAAAGCAGAATTTGTTTCCATATTTACACACGTTACTGCCGAGACTTTGGCCGAAAGTATCAGTCACGTAGGCTTACACTTTAGAGCATCATGGAGGTATTCCATCAGGTCTTTTTTTTTTTTTTAGCTTTTAGCAGTGTATTGCAACAGATCAGGACGATTTGTTTTTTCTATCCATTTTGTTACGGTCTTCCATTTGCAGTCAAGAGAGTTATTAAGCTAACACCGAAAATGCCCTCCTCAAATTGTTGCCAAGGATTGATGGATCTGATGTTATCTAAAATGTTGTCATAAATAGCAACGTTAGTTTTGTCACCGACGGGAAATGGCGGCCCCTGTAAACTTAATAAAATCAAACCCAGTCTGTCATACCACTTGAATGCAATTTATTGTCGTTACTACACAATAAGGGAAATATTCACCCAGCAACTTTCCATCGCCACCTACAGACACAAGTACCTTCCGCAACGTTCTGTGAAATGTTAATCTACTACCGCATAGCCAATGAAAACGTTAAGGTTTCACTCAATTTTGCATAGCGATTTACAGCTGGAGGCTTCCAATTATTGGCTTAACATAAGTGGCTTCTGGATATCATAGCTATCATTTAAGCAAAGTCCTAGCATCTCTTAGTGTATCGTTATGTCGATGACACTTATAGGTGAGATCCAGAGGAAATACCAGTGCCAGAAAATAGTAGCGAAATGCTTAGCGCAAGAACTGGAAGGTGACCCTAAGTAAAAATAAATGTGTTAATGATAATAAATAGGAAGGACTCATTCTTGTTCGATTACTCGATTGACGATCAACCACTGCAAACATCAAAAAGCAGTGTTAGAGGACGTTTAGGAGCGATGTGTCATACTTATCTCTAGGAGAAGCAAAATGTGATGGAAGGTGAACTGTGATTCGTTGGAAGAATAGGAAGCAAATGCAACTAATGGATGTGTGTGCTACCGAGATGAGAGGTATTCGTTTCAGATCGTAACCCAACAACTGAAAAGAGAAATGTATAAGTATTTTGATGAATACAAACATCTGGCAGCCTATTATGTGTTTATTCTAGGTAACCATTACATTTAACGTTACCTTGGGACAGACTTATCGTGACACCGTGGGGTGAAAGGTAATAATCCACAGTCGATTAAGACCATTTTTAGTTTTGCAGCGTGTAAACATTAACATCTCGCGGTTTTCTAATGCTTCTGCAGGACAAATCCGTTAAACTCTCAATATCCACAAGCGTGACAAAAATTAGTATCATTTCGGCATCTCAGGGTGGAGAACAAGCTCGAAAGAGTCTTGTTCGCATTTGGTGCGTTTAAGTCTACATGGGAACAAAGTGGATCCCTTGCCACTTTGGGGTTAGATTACAAACGATAACAGCAATTAGATTCCTGAACTTCATCAGCGACATGAATGGTCAGTCTAATGACGGGAAAAAGATCGCAAGTCCACAAATAATTAATATAGAGTAATGAAATAACTGGAGAAAATTTGTCTAGGTAACATGTTTAAGTGATTAACATTGCAAGATACAAGTTAACAGGTAACGCGTTTAAGCGCCAGAATATTGAATGTAAGCATGGAAAAAGGCATTCATTGTGTACTACAGGCGCGTAAAGTCAGTTTGTGGGATGGAATTCCTTGCCTATTGGACTTGGGCGGCCAGTGCTGGGACAGTTAATGCTGTTTGTGGATGGCGCTGGAGTGGTCGTCTGATGATGTCCCATATGTGCTCGATTGGAGACTGATCCGGTAATGGAGGAGGTTAGAGCAATTTTTAGATACCCTGTGTTATACTGTTGAAAAAGGACCGCATGGAAAGTTTTTCTTGAATGGCAGTGCAGCAGGTCGAATAACCACACTCCCATACAATACTGCAATCAGGATACGTAGGATAGCCACGAGGGTGCTCCTATTGTCATGCGAAATCCCAACCCAGATCGTAATTCCAGGAGCAGGTCCATTGGCTCAAAAGGACGCAGACAGGTTGGTTTGTAGGTCCTCAGCTGGCCTCCTTCTGGCAAATACATGGCCATCAAATGGTTCAAATGGCTCTGAGCACTATGGGACTCAACTGCTGAGGTCATTAGTCCCCTAGAACTTTGAACTAGTTAAACCTAACTAACCTAAGGACATCACAAACATCCATGCCCGAGGCAGGATTCGAACCTGCGACCGTAGCGGTCTTGCGGTTCCAGACTGCAGCGCCTTTAACCGCACGGCCACTTCGGCCGGCTACATGGCCATCAGTGGCACCAAGGCAGAACCAGTTTTCATGAGAAACCAACAGACCTTGACCCTTCCCTCCAATGAGCTCTCCCTTTACACCCCTGTCTAACGACTAACAAGCATGACACGTAATACTTCAACCGATGTTGAGAGAGAGAGAGAGAGAGAGAGAGAGAGAAATCGAAGGCGTTACTTTTCAGCACGCCCTCGTATCAAAACCAGTGTATACCCAGATCACAAATACGATAATGCATTCTTCCTGCTGTACTGTACAAGTACTTTAGGCAGAATTTCGTTTACTGCTATCAGTGCTGGCGTTGCAACTTTAATGGTTAGCGTGCAGTTTGAGTCTCCAAAGGGCTCTTTTGGTACGGTAGTATAATATTTCCAGCCTCCCTTCTTACCGTCTCTGTGCAAGCTTTAATGCTCCAGATTACGACGTGTTTCTGTCTTTTTGTAAGAGAGAGAGAGAACATGGAACTCGGCGCCGCGAGGTGCAGCTTTTGCGGCTCCGGGCTGTGGCTGTGGCTGCGCCTGCAGGGTATACCGCGCCGCGGTACGCCGCCGCTTGTTCTGCCCGCGGCTGTTTGCAGTTGGAGCTGACGTGGGCTCGGCGCGCGCTTTGAAGTGCTGAAGAGTGGCCGTCAGGCGCACCGCCAGCCTCCGTCGCTTCTGTGTCAGCCAAATGTTTATCCGCTAAACGCGAAATGTCACAGGCTTCGTCTCTGTCTTTAGGCAGGACGTGGAGAAGGCTCTGGTGGTGCAATAACTTCTTAGCGGAGGCAATGTCAGTGGTTGACGAGAAGATACCAAATTCTTGTACCAAGCAACAGCTGTACTGTACTGGCTGTCTATTACTTTCAAGTGACATAATTTTCCCTTGAACACAAAATATGAGAGATTTCGTAGTAAGGCATTCGTATATCGATGGCTATCTGATCTACTTTAGACTGATGCCTGTTTTTCTGAAGAGAGAGTAATCCAATTCCACACCTTATTTCCTTCGTTTAGTTACCCTTTTTACGTCGTTGACTAAATGTGAGACGATTTTACGCCCACGTAGAAGTATACCTGGTACATGGCAAAAGTCACTTTTCATTTACACTAGCGCTTAGGTGTATCCCCTATTCTTTAGTTGAGGTTTGTACACTCTCAGGTGCATGGCATGGAAACTACTAATGTTCTCAGTGTAAACTCATTTTAAAAGAATCAGCCCACTAGTTACTTCCTTATACTTTAAATAAACAAGCAAACATTCAACACGGCTGTAAATCAACACGGGGAAAACAAGGCCAACCGAAGAACTTTAACAAATTAACTAGCAAACGGTGGTTGGGGTAATATACCAGCTTCATAAAGGAGCTAAACAACAGATTCAAGCATACTGAAATTTACTGGTTTTAAATGGTGTCCTTTATAATACCCTCTCCTTTTGGCATGGAATCTCTTTAATTATTTGACTGAATTTACAAGTAGAAACAACATGTGGGTCATTTGAAAATTAATGCAACTTTTTTCTCCTAATGTTTATAATTGTCGAAATACGAGGATTAAACATAAAATTTTAATGTTCACATCGGAAAAAGCGAGTGAAGTTATTACATTTTTGTTTTCTTGCAGGTACAAGGCAACAGTCCTGATACACAATGAACTTATCTCGCTAGAGCACTGAGGCACGTCACTAGATGAGCCAAAACAAAACAATGTAATCTCTTGATGGAGTACTCTGTGTAATTTGTTTTCTGCATCTGAAGAAGAACAATGCTGCAACAATCCATGCTGAATGGGTGAAAGTATATTGCAACAATGCACCATCATATGCACAGTGATTAGATGGCGTACACTCTTCTAGTGTGGTCGGCCAAGTCAGAATTACTAAGAGAGAAGTTGAACGCCATCTCTTTCTCAAGGATCGATAATTGCTCGGGAAATGGAAGACCTGTACTCGAATACCGGCGTATCACACTCCAGGCGATAGTGGAAAAAGTGGACATCAGTCTTGGATTAGTTTTCGACGTCCCGCACGACAAACACAATATGAAGAGGTCACCATCAGTTTGTGGTTCGCGACTGCTCACACCCGTCAAAAATACCCACCGAATCGAGACAGCAGAATAAATGTTGGAACTGTCAAGCTAATCCGGATGACGTCTTTAGCCACATAACCGGAATAGACGAATGTTGGGTGCATCGCTAATACCCTAAAACAAAGGAGGAAACGAAGAGGCGGAAAGATGTGCGTTCACCACCACCTAAACATGCCAAGACCCAACCATCACAGGGCAAGTTGATAGGGTTTTTTGACTGCCATAGTGTTGTGGTAGTACATTATGCTCACAAGAGACGAACCTTGACAGCAGCATACTACCAAAATGTCCTGACGACGTTATGGGAGGTGTCAAAACGAATCGTCGAGGGAAGTTGTGCAAGGGGTTTATCTGGTTTATGGCAGCGTCAAAGCTACTTCTATGGGCTATCAAATTTTCTCTCGTCTCCCATCTCCCCCTATTATAGCACCAAATAACTTCTCCCTCTTTCCCCGGATGAAGAATCCGTTGCGTGGCAGCCATATGTAGACTGATAGCTAAATGATTAAGTCATTGAAAGATATCCACACAAGTACATATACTGGCGTGCACAACTTATGTACTGAAACGACTTTCCCATGAAGTGTCACTGCCAAGTAAAATAGCTCTGATATTTCACCTTTGTTCAGAGACAATGGTTACACTCCAGTCACCATCATTCATGATAGTACCATGGACATTACATACGGCTGGACATGTTTCTTAATGGAGCAATGTATGCTCTGCAACATGCTCCTAAACTGGTAACAACGTTGGAAAGAGTTCTTTGTGGTAGAACGTTTCATTCCTCTAGCAGCGCAGTTGACGACTGCTAGACAATGATCTTTGGTGCATGTGGATGCATATCACGCTTGCTCGATGGGATTTAAATCGAGAGAACAGGTAGGCCAGTTCATTCGTCGAATGTCTCATTCCAAGATATCCTCCACCAACGTTATGCCTTGACACCCTGTAACACCTGGACGACCACAAAAAAAGATCGTGTTTGACGATACTGAACTTACCCCCAGCCCCCCTCCCCCCGGGACATTATCAAACATGATCGCTTAGGTGGTCCAGATATTCTGGTGTAGGGATGGACAATGCTGTATGGGCGTACTGACCTAAAACTTTTTGAACAGGATACGCTCACCGGACAAGGTTATTACATTTTACTTTCACATGTGCGTCTTTTCAGGGAAGCGTTCGGTCGTGACTTGATTTTTATGGATAACGCGCGAACACATCGAACAGCGTAGATGGAAGATCTCTTAGAACGAGAGTATATTCGCGAGTGTACTGGCCTCCCCGTTCCCCCGACATAAATCTCATCGAGTTGTATTGCTGTACTTCTACATGAACCAACGACCGTCGAACAGCTGTCAAACCGCACTGGCGGAGGAAGGAAGCCCCTTACCGCAACTCCTTAAAAATCTTTTGGCCAGTATGGGACTACGTTGCAGACCACACACTACCGCCCATGGGGATACCACAACGTGTTAATAAGCATGTACCGACGTTTGAAATATACTGTACCACCACTAATCACAGTAACTTCAGTGTAATTATTGGCTTCGTATAAAAATATCATTTCTGTTCGTCTCATTCCGTTTTATGCTGAGTTACCTTGTATACTAGCAGTACAGGAGCGGTTCGTTCTCTGTATGGTCCAAGTCTGATCAAAATATGTTACTTGGCATTAACATGTTATGCGAAAGTAATTTTCGTCCTTACGTTTTGCCTACCAGTGTATGTTAAGTGTCTCTGGCACGAAACAAATAAGAACATTATCTCCACAATTAGATGTCAGAACGTAGTCGAACTCAATAGAAACTACAATGAAATATTATCTAAGAGTAACGTACGAGGAAAGAGTCACTCACTTATCGACATTTTGTATGTAATAGATCTAATGTACATAAGAATAAGTACGGTGAAATCATATTTCGTGGACGGCCGCGATGGCCGAGCGGTTCTAAGCGCTTCAGTCCGGAAACAGGTGGCTGCTGTGGTCGCAGGTTCGAATCCGGCCTCGGGCATGGATGTGTGTGATGTCCTTAGGTTAGTTGGGTTTAAGGGGATTAGGACGTCAAACGGGCCGACTTGGAGCAGGAGAGGCACCACAGGACATTTTAATTTCCACTGTCTATACTTTTACAAATAAATTCATAACACTTTGTCAGCATGACCAGGACGGATTCAGAATTCACACTCATAGGAGTGGAAGTTCGAAAACATAACGAAATAATTTTTTTACATGTGAAATTTCATCATTTTTTTCACTTACTAATGACAGTATTTGTTCCTATAGGTACACTTTTCTTTGCACAGCATACAAACCATACTTAAAGGTATATGAAACCCTAGAATTTTCCAAATCTATTAAAAACTGTGGTAAAAATTGAGGTAATTAACTATAAAATTTGTGTTTTTTCTAAACATGAAGTTTAAAATATAACAGTTCATCCGTTTTTTCGTAAGTTAAATAAATTCTAGAGTTTCATACACCTGTGAGTATGGTATGTATGCTGTGCAAAATTCATCGAAGAATCTAACTTATGAAGAAAAATGTACCTATAGCAACAAATGCAGCCATTAGTAAGTGAAAAAATGATGAAATTTCGCACGTAAAAAAATTTATTTTGTTATGTTTTCGAACTTCCACAGCAATGAGTGTGAATGCTGAATCCTTTCTGGTGTTGCTGACAAAGTTTTATGAATTTATTTGTAAAATTATAGACACTGGAAATTAAAATGTCTTGTGATGCCTCTCCTGCTCCAAGTCGGCCCGTTTGACGTCCTACCCCCTTAAGTAGTTCTAAATCTAGGGTACTGATGACCTCAGATGTTAAGTCCCATAGTGCTTAGAGCCACTTTTTTTTCATATTTCGTTTTCAGTGCAAGTTTTCTCGTATTCAGTCAACGTGAAAATTTCCGTCACAGATACGGTACTGGTACCAGTGGAAACATATTTTTGTTGTTCCGCACAGTAACAGTTTTCAAGTGACAAGTATATGAATTTATAAACTGTAGTGTGTGTCCTGTTGAGATAAACTGAAATACGGCGTGTTTATAAATATCTTGATTTTCTATGGTTTATCGCTAACGGAAAATAGTGTAAAATTGTTCAGGTATATCATTTTCAATTTTTAAAAACGGAAATCTGGATTGAAGGACAGTACCGGTACCTCTCTTGTATACAGCCTGTTTAAGGTCTTGTGTCTTTTACTAACCTTAGATACTGTACATTGTGAAGTAATAAGTAAACAAAAATTAC
Organism: Schistocerca nitens; assembly: GCF_023898315.1. Classification (NCBI taxonomy): domain Eukaryota; kingdom Metazoa; phylum Arthropoda; class Insecta; order Orthoptera; family Acrididae; genus Schistocerca; species Schistocerca nitens. Next base: position 554,454,436 of record NC_064614.1, read on the forward strand.
TTTCATGTCGCATGAGAATGATATTGATAACTTAGTGTCATTTTGAAGGATACAGCAGACATTGAACAATGAACTGATAATCAAGTTAACAGTAGTTTTTGATATTCCAAACATTAAACGTCAAATGTATTCCATAAGATGTGAAAGTCTCGTGGGTAATCCAAGCAGTTGGAGTCGGATTTTTGTACCATTAAATTTGTCACGATTGAATGTCACGTCAAGCAACGGGAACTTAGTATTTAGTAGCAGGAGCAATAGTAAAACGGCGGTATTTTGTCGCAGGGAGTCACTAATCTCTTTTTATTGCTTACAAAAAAACCAGTCTACATCAAGCATTATGTGACAGATATGTGCCGTTTCTGCTGAATTAGGCCCTCTTCAAACTACAAAACTAAAATACAAGACTGTTACTACTGTCAGGAACAACTGGTGTGCGTCGTTAGAATTCGTTGGACTTAGTGTTAGTTTCCACACAGTAAACGCAGACAGTCTCGTTGTGTCAGGCGTGGATGCGTTCGACACCATCTTTTAGAGTCATCAGTCTTCTGACCGGTTTGATGCGGCCCGCCACGAATTCCTCTCCTGAACCAACCTCTTCATCTCAGAGTACCACTTGCAACCTACGTCCTCAATTATTTGTTTGATGAGTTACAATCTCTGTCTTCCTCTACAGTTTTTGCCCCCTACTGCCACCTCTAGTACCATGGAAGTCATTCCCTCATGTCTTAACAGATGTCCTATCATACCACCATCCTGTTCCTTCTCCTTATCAATGTTTTTCATACATTCCTTTCCTATCCTACGCTGCGAAGAACCTCCTCTTTCCTTACTTTATCAGTCCACCTAATTTTCAACAATCGTCTGTAACACCATATCACAAAATCTTCGATTCTCTTCTGTTCCGGTTTTCCCACAGCCGATGTTTCACTACCATACAATACCTTCCTCAAATTAAGGTCTATCTTTGATACTAGCAGACTTCACTTGGAGAGGAATGCCCTTTTTGCCAGTGCCAGTTTGCGTTTGATATCCTCCTTGCTCGGTCCTTTTATTGGTTACTCTGCTACCTATGGAGCAGAATTCCGTAACTTCATCTACTTCGTGACCATCAATCCTGACGTTACGTTTCTCGCTGTTCTCATTTCTGATACCAATCACTACTTTCGTCTTTCTTCGATTTACACTCAATCCATATTCTGTACTTATTACATTGTTCATTGCATTCAGTAGATGATGTAGTTCGTACTCATTTTCACTCAGGCTAGCAATATCATCAGCCGATCGTATCACTGAGATCCTTTCATCTTGAATTTTAATTCCAATCCGAACTTTTCTTTTATTTACATCATTACCTCTTCGATGTACAGATTGAACTGTATAGGCGAAAGACTACATTCCCCTCTTACCACCCTTTTTAATACGAGAACTCCGTTCTTGGCCGCCCAGTCTTATGATTCCGTCATGGCTCTTGTACGTATTGTATTTTATCCGTCTCTCCCTATAGCTTACCCCTATTTTTCTAAGAGTTTCGAACATCTTGCACCAGTTTACATTGTCGAACGCTTTTTCCAGGTCGACATATCGTATGAAGTGTCTTGATTTTTCTTTAATCTTGCTTCCATTATCAACCACAACGTCAGACTTTTCTCTCTGCTGACTTTACCTTCCCCAAACCCAAACAATAACACAGCCTCAATTTTCTTTCCCATTCTTCTGTATGTTATTCTTGTCAGCAATTTGCATTCCTGAGCTGTTAAGCTGTTTGTGCGATAATTCGCAAATTTGTCAGCGCTTGCAGTCTTCGACATTGTGTGGATGATATTTCCCGAAAGTCAGATGTACGTCTCCATACTCATACCTTCTACACACCAACGTGAGTGGTCTTTTGTTGCCACTTCCCCCAACGTTTTTTTTTTTTTTTAGAAATTCTGATGGAATGTTATCTATTCCCTCTGCTTTACTTGACCTTAAGCCCTCCAAAGCTCTCTTAACTTCTGATACTAATACCAGATCACATCAGACAAATCTTCCACCTCATAGAGACCTTCAATGTAGTCTTTCCACCTATCCGCTCTCTTCACTGCATTTAACAGTGGAATTCCCGTTGGACTCTTAATATTGCCACCCTTGCTTTTAATTTCACCGAAGGTGATTTTGACTTTCCTGTATGCTGAGTCAGTCTTTCCGAGAACCTTTTCTTTGACGATTTATTCATATTTTTCACGCAGCCATTTCGTCTTACCTTTCCTGCATTTCCTATTTATTTCATTCCTCAGCGACTTATATTTCTGTATTCATGAATTTCCCTGAACATATTTGTACTTCATCCATACATCGATCAAGTGGAGTATTTCTTCTATTACCCATGGTTTCTTCGCAGTTACCTTCTTTGCACCAACGATTCTCTTTCTACTTCTGTGATTGCCTTTTTAGAAAAGTCAATTACTCTTCAACTGTGCTGCCTACTGGACTATTCCTTATTGCTGCCTTAGAGAACTTCAGGCGTACCTCGTCAGTCCTTGGACTATTCCTTATTGCTGCCTTAGAGAACTTCAGGTGTACCTCGTCAGTCCTTAGCACTTCCGTATCCCACTACTTTGCCTATTGATTCTTCCTGACGAAATTCTTAAACTCCAGTCTGCTCTTCATCACTACATTGTGATCTGAGTCTATATCTGCTCTTGGGTACGCCTCACAATCCAGTATCTGATTTCAGAATCTCTGTCTGACCATGATGTAACCTAACTGAAATCTTCCCTTATCGCCCAGCCTTTTCCAAGTATACCACCTCCACTTGTGGTTCTTGAACAGAGTATTCGCTATTATTAGCTGAAATTTATTACAGAACTCAATTAGCTTTTCTCTTCTCTCATTCCTTGCCCCAAGCCCATATTCTCCAGCAACCTTTTCTTCGCCTACAACTGCATTCTAGTCCCCCATGACTATTAGGTTTTCATTTCCCTTTCATATACTTTTTCTATCCCTTCATCTTCAGCTTGCGACATCTGCATGTATACCTGAACTAACGTTGTCGGTGCTTTTTTGCTCTCGATTCTGATAAGAACAATCCTATCAGTGAAGTGTTCACAGTAACACATGTTCTGGTTCAAATGGTTCAAATGGCTCTGAGCACTATGGGACTTAACAGCTATGGTCATGAGTCCCCTAGAACTTAGAACTAGGTAAACCTAACTAACCAAAGGACAACACACAACACCCCACATTTTCAGCCCTACCTTTCTATTCATAACAGATTCTACTCCCGTTATACCCTTTTCTGCTGCTGTTGATATTACCCTATACTTATCTTATCAGAAATCCTTTTCTTCTTTCCATTTATCTTCAATGACCCATACTGCACCTAGATAGAGCCTTTGCATTTCCCTTTTCAAGTAGAAAGCTTCTCTACCACATTCAGGCTTCTGGCATTCCACGCCCCAACTCGTTGGTTATTCATTCTTCTTCTGATTTTCACCTTCCCCTTTGCAGTCCCCGCCCGGAGATCCGAACGGGGAACTATTCCCGAATCTTTCGCCAATGTAAAAATCATCATGACATTTTTTCAATTACTGGCCACATGTCTTGTGAATACACGTTACGTGTCTTTAATGCAGTGGTTTCCATTGCTTCTGCATACTCAAGCAGTTGCTTATTGCAGTTCTTCCGCCATCAGGGGCAGTTTCTCACCCAAAGGTCAACAGAGTTCTCTGAACCTTAGTCTGCTCCTTCACCATCTTTGACAAGGCCGTTGGTAGGATGAGGATGACTACTTATTCCGCAAGTCCGGAAGTCTTCGCCTGCCAATGTTGATTATTAATCAAATATTTAAGCGGTGGCGAGTTCCAACCCTGGGGCCGATTACGTTCTGATTACTAATGAAAGACGCAACCACCTCTCTCTTTTTTTATTTTATTTTATTTTTACAAACTAACGACTAACGGCCAGACGCTCTTTCAGTAATGAATATATGTGACGACTTTTCCACTGCACTGATGTTTCTCAGTTTTGTGTGAAACTGAAAGCAAGCCGGTTTCGATAAATTGTGTGAATTTTGTGCTTAGCTTTTTTATTATGGCTTCGTTGTCGTCTTCTCTGGAGTAAGATGCTCTTGATGTTTTTTTTTTTTCCTGGGGGAATAAATATGTAATTTTCGAGGATTCGTTTCTTCGTTGAGTCACTGCACCCGTGATAAAATAATAGTTGGTTGATTTGCGCGGTTGTATTTTAGAATTCTCGGGCGACTGCTTCACAAAATAATTCACAGCTTCCATATTAGTATGACATTTACCTGCTCATATGAACTACAGAATTCAAATTGTTCCTTACGTCTACACAAAAACAAGTTCCGACCTCTTAAAGCAACTTCACAAGACACTTTTCTCTAACAACTCTCTCCGCCAAGTGCAAGAGAGAGATCAACGATTGCTTTTGTAGGCCAAAGAGTTCAAATCATTTACATCGTTGGTGAAGAAATGGTTTGGAGTAACTAATACACGTTATTTATATAAATTTAGCAAAATTAAGTGGAACGTCGTGATAGATATAGTTTCGTGTTAAATAACTTCCAAATTATTCTGATGGTGCAAAATGAAAGCAGCACTGCATGAACGACATTTTCGTATACATTAGTTTATATGAAGTTACTGCGTTACAAATTCCTATCAGTACCGGAGTTCATGATGTGCATTACGCTTGATTATGTCACACTCCTGCAACTTCAACACACTGTATTATCATTCTTTGACGTTTCTATCCTCAAGTTAGTCCTCTACAGCGCCTCCAAGTCTGTCTGTACCGTTTTGTTAAACCTCATACGTCGATGAAAACACTGAAACAAAGAAATTCTTTGTCATAACAATTGAACATTTGTGTCAGTATACGCCGGCGCAGATGGCCGAGCGGTTCTAGGCGCTTCAGTCTGGAACCGCGCGACCGTTACGGTCGCAGGTTCGAATCCTACCTCGGGCATGGATGTGTGTGATGTCCTTAGGTTAATTAGGTTTAAGTAGTTCTAAGTTCTAGGGGACTGATGACCTCATATGTTAACTCCCATACTGCTCAGAGCCATTTCAACCATTTTGGCAGTATACGATTCAATACTGCTTGTGCGTATCACGAACAGTCATCTTAACAAATTAATCTATCCACACAACAAACCTCGGCCGAGTGAAAAATTCGATATCATTGACCATTCCCAATTACACGCCCCGTGAGATAAATTTTGATTCTACTTTTGGACACAATATGCGTCCTAGGAGAGAATAATTTGTTGATGTTTTAGAAATCAGGGGACTTCAGTGATATTAGAATATGAAGCCGGTCTGGAGGCGTTTTACTTTTTTTAATCTCAGCCGGGAACAAATTTTCGGTTGTCACGAGATACAAACTTGAGCAGTAAATTTTTATCACTTTCCAATCACAGCCATGAAATGAACTTCATCACATAAGAAATTGAAGCGTAATATGTACAGCAACATTAAGTGTAATTTCGAACTATTTTAGGTCCCGCTTCCACGCTGTATCGCATAAAGAAAATTCGTTAAGATAGGCTTGTAAAAGCTACTGGGAGAGGATATAAATTGATTTTATTAATGCCAGCTGAATACTAAGCAAGTAACTTACCTAGTAGCAGCACAGCAAGTAGTTTGCTTTGTACGCCTAGCGCTCAGAAGCTGCTGCTGGGAGCGGGAATTACCAGTACGTCAGACAGTGTCGGCGATTTGCTCGGTGGGACCAGGGTCTGAGTCAGCCTGGATACCGCCGGCTGGCCCCGGGGAACCATACGTCTCAGGGCCCGTCACGCCACCGCCTCCCCAAAAACAGGCCGCGACAGCGCTCTCAGCTGTCGACAATAGCGGTGGGTCTCGAGGGAAGGCAAAGTCGGGGTGCTACCCTCCAAAGGAATCGGCTGAAGGCTGAAGACAGTCTCTTTGCCTTTTCTTTGTGAAACCTCTACCGTTGGTCGAACAAACACTATTCAAGTGATTATGCTGTACCATGGATTTCACCTTAAAACCAAGATTTCGTTCCCATCTGCGAAGGACATTTTCATGGGGAACCTAACCTTCTTTGAGTTTCCGATTAACACGCAGTCTAGCTGGTGTCTCGTCCGCAGATGGCGACGAAGCGTTGGGTTTTAACGTGAAATCCACTGGACCACAGCATAATCGCCGGGAACATTTGATTAGTTGTGATATTTGGGGGCGTGAAAGTTTACGTTTTACAATCATTGGAAAGTTGGTAACAAGCTAGAACAAATGTCTGTGTTTGAGCGGCGACTATGTAGAGAAGTATCTGGAAAGTGTAGCTAAATGTTGCAGATAAAACATTTTTTATTTTCGCCGCGATTTCCATTTCCCTGCCGATTGGAGGTCGAAAAACAAAAATAACCATCGACTGTCATTTAACATCCGGGCTGAAAAAGAGGGAAAAATATATTAATCATGGCTCATGTTTTTTGGTACTCGTTCGATTCAGAATCTAATATTAATATAATAATTTGAGAGGACGGCTATAAATAGAGGCTGCAGCATCCTGTGGTTTTCTCACTGCGCCATTTTCTACATTTTACGTTAAAATCAAGTCGAAGAGAAAGCGTTATTGGTGAATAATTTTAGATGTCGGTCCTTGTGCAAGTCATTTAACGAATGAATGTTCACACGGGACAGAGATCTCCCCGCCCCAGACTGAAAGTTTCCACAGTGAAGGAACAGTCTGGGTGCTCAGTACAGAGGTGAGCAGAAGTTAAGGACGAAAGCAGCTTTTGTATCACGTGTCACTGTCAAATACTCGTAATATAGCTTGGTGAAACTTGAATCATGCATAGAAAGAAGTGCTACAGTACCGTACAGTACCATACAGTGCTGTACCGTACAGTCTTGTGCCATACCGTACAGTACCATACCATAGAGTACTGTACTGTACCATACAGTACTGTACCGTACCATACTGTACTGTACCATACCGTACAGTACTGTACTGTACATTACATACCGTACAGTACTGTACAGGACTGTACGGTACCTTACAGTACCCTACAGTACTGTACAGGACTGTAGAGTACCGTACAGTACTGTACTGTACTGTACAGTACAGAAGGTAACTGAAAGAAATACGCTAGGAGACGAAACAAGTGCTACTTTCGCTGTACATTACAAAAGGCGGAGCATGGTTCTTACTAGGATGTGTGATAACTACGGACGTCAGTGCATACTCTGTAACGTGCCCCCATGCTGGCCACAAAGTTGGTATTTAGTTGTGGTGGTAGGGTGTTCCATTCTTCCACCAGCGTCGTTCACAACGGCTAGATGGTCGCTGGGGCCTGTATGTGGGAGTGCTGCCCCCCCCCCCCCCCCCCACCCAGTGCATCCGACACGTGCTCGATGTCTCTTAAGTCGAATGAATTGGCAGGTGACTCCATTCGCCGAATATCCTCACTTCCCAAGCACTCCTCTACCTTCGTTGTTCGATGCGGTCACGCATTGTCATCCTAAAAATTAATTCAGTCCCGAATACACCTCTGAAAAGACGCATGGGGGAAACGAGTAGTCCCAATAACATTGCCCAGTGAGCGTTGTTGTATCCGGATCACGCTCCAGCTACTGCCGGGTCTGAGTGCTGACGAGTCCTCTCCATTTGGTTCGGTCCTCCCACCACTATTCTCCCTCCACTTGCTGCCAGGTCACAACTCTCCTTTCCACACATATTCTCACTCCCGTTTTCCACCGTGTTCTTGGGCGCTGGTTCAAATGGCTCTGAGCACTATGGGACTTAACGTCTGAGGTCATCAGTCCCCCAGAACTTAGAACTACTTAAACCTAACTAACCTAAGGACATTGCATACATCCGTGCCCCAGACAATTCGAACCTGCGACCGTAGCGGTCGCGCGGTTCCAGGCTGAAGCGCCTAGAACCGCTCGGCCACACCGGCCGGCTCTTGGGCGCTGTCTAGGCCTTTTCCATCCATCTTCAGTTCTTCCATACTTTTAGGAAGTGTCTGCCCACGCGTCCTCCTAACATGCCCGTACCATCTTAATCTCGTTTTTTTACATTTTTTTCTCTCATACTTTCTTGTTAAAGGTCCTTTCTAATATCTACATTCATGTTTTTCCCTCTGCTCGGAGAAATTTCATTTCCACTGCTTGCAGTCTGTTCCAGTCACTACCAGTGAGCGTACAACGTTCAAATTTTTGTAGATGCAGTTATGCCTCATCACTCCATGTTGGGCAACGCCGGACTAATTCTCATATGGCAAGCTGTGGAAACACTTAGCGCACCCAGGAATGTCGTCGAACATGATCGTTCTGGTGGTCTAGATGTGACGATATGATTTTAGGTCGTGTTATGCGACTGCTAGCAATAGGTTATTCCTCATAGACATTGGACAGTCTCCAGAATGAGATTTTCACTCTGCAGCGGAGTGTGCGCTGACATGAAACTTCCTGGCAGATTAAAACTGTGTGCCCGACCGAGACTCGAACTCGAAACCCTTACCCTTCGCGGGCAAGTGCTCTACCAAATGAGCTACCGGAGCACGACTCACGCCAGGTACTCACAGCTTCACTTCTGCCAGTACCTCGTCTCCTACCTTCCAAACTTTACAGAAGCTCTCCTGCGAACCTTGCAGAACTAGCACTCCTGAAAGAAAGGAGTGCTAGTTCTGCAAGGTTCGCAGGAGAGCTTCTGTAAAGTTTGGAAGGTAGGAGACGAGGTACTCGCAGAAGTGAAGCTGTGAGTACCGGGCGTGAGTCGTCCTTCGGTAGCTCAGATGGTAGAGCACTTGCCCGCGAAAGGCAAAGGTCCCGAGTCTCGGTCGGGCACACAGGTTTAATCTGCCAGGAAGTTTCATTGGACAGTCTGTTTTGAAACATCAAAAAATCTGGAAACTTCATTGGTTCGGTCGTCATAACCAGGTTAAAGCATGCAAAGCATGATAGCCCCTTTATGAAATTCTGTCACGTTTTCACATCGAACGGTCTTCGCTGCGCTGATTCCTTACAACCGACTGGCATTTACACAGTACTTCACTAAGATGACTTAGGTCAGCGGTAATGGATTACACTATCGCCTGATCCCAGTAAGATACTTGTGTGGTAATATTTAGTGCTGCAAGCTTACAAATAATTTATAAATGTGGTGGAATCGGAAACTTTGCAAGAATTATTTAACCTGCATGGTAGAGAGAAAATGTTACAAGAAAGCATAACGATTAAGAACACAATAGAGGCGAAAGAAATACTCATTCCCTGTGTAGAAGTCAGTAATTGTATGGGAAATGTTGCGCCTGCGTCGTCCGGAGGGTGAGCGAGACAGCTGGCTTTCACAGTTGAAACCTGAACTTTAACAGCACGCAGGCCAACTGCAGGCTGAGTGCCGAGGGCCACACTGTGCTACTGCCAGGTGAAACGATTAGGCGCGCAGCGAATCTGCCGGAGCGGGCAGTTGGCTGCAGAGTTGCGCGGTAAACGTAATTAGCGAAACGGCGAGTGGAGGACTGGCCGCGTTGGCTGGCGCGCTCTACGGTCCGGAATGCTGGCAGTCCTGCGCGAGCCAGCCGCCTCGGCCGTGTCCTCTGGCGGCTAACGGCAGCCACGGACCGCACGGCGGCAACGCTGCATCTCCGCCCGTTCCGTCAGTTGCTCCAATTAAACTTCTTCTTCGTCTTTTACCAACCCGCGATTAGGTCTCGTGACCTGTTTTGGTCTCACCATTTCTTTCTCGGCCATCCCACACTCTTCTTTATAATTGGATTATATTTCGTAACATTACAGCATTTCATTTGGGTTTCTCTTCTCACTGTACCCTTTTATGTTCTTCTTATTAGATTAGATTTACTTTCATTCCATTTGATCCGTAGTGAGGAGGTCCTCCAGGATGTAGAACATGTCAGAAAAACAACAATACATGACAAATATTTACAACTAAAACAAATAAGTTAATGTACCATTCCACAGGTCCGAAGTGGAATGATCTCATCTTTTTAATGAACGCTATATTAAAAGAGTCATTTTACAAATACTAATGCACTGAATTTAAATAAAAAAAGTTTTTTATTTATTTATAACGTAATAAACGTATCCTACACCTGCTATAATACTTATTTAAAATGAACACATTACAGCACTGGAATGGTGCAGAAGTTTATATAAGCCAAACATTATATATATATATATATATATATATATATATCAGTTGATTTTACTGAGAAATTCATCAATGGAGTAGAAGGAGTTGGCCACCAATAAATCCTTTAGGCTTCTCTTAAACTGAATTTCATCGGTTGTTAAGCTTTTTATGGCTGCTGGCAAGTTACTGAAAATGTGTGTTCCTGAATAATGCACACCTTTTTGTACAAGACTAAGTGACTTTAAATCCTTGTGAAGATTATTCTTATTTCTAGTATTGATTCCATGAATTGAGCTGTTGGTTTGAAAAATATATTGGGAAGCAGTAGTTAGTATCCCTAGTTCCCTAAACAGGCTTCTGCAGGATGTTCTTGAGTTCACACCACATATAGCTCTTACTGCACGTTTTAGTTCCCGGAAAACTTAAGCTTGGCTTGATGAATTACCCCAAAAAATAACCCCTATGTCTGACAATTCGTATTGCAAATACAGATTTGTTAAGACGCTTCAGCAGTTCTGTGGTGTGCTCCTTCCAGTTGAATTTATTATCAAGCTATAATCCCAAGAATTTAACACTGTTCACTTCTTGTATCTGCTTGTCATCGTATGTTAGGCATACATCCCTTACAAGTTCTGAACTGCATGTATTGTGTGTGTTTTCAAAGTTTAGAGACAAAGAATTGGCTAGGAACCAGTGATTAAGGTCCACAAATATTTTATTAGCTGATCTTTCTAAGACTACACTTGATTTGCTATTTATTGCAATGTTTGTATCATCGGCAACAAAACGAACTTGGCATTTGGTAATGTTACTGATAAAAGATCAATGATATACACAATAAAAAGTAAGGGTCGCAAAATGGAAACTTGTGATACATGTGTGATAGTAAGTGTTAATAAGTGTTAATCGAGATCCCCTGCTATACCCGCAGGACAGGACAGATAGTTTAATTTGTGGAAGGGGGCCAAAATGAGTGGCTGTCAGTTGCACTCGAACACACTCCTTCATTCACGTGACAAACATTAGAAGAGTAAAGAAAAACATTAAAAACAGAGCAAGCCAAACATTAATTTTAGAACTTAATTCCTGGATAAATGCACCATCCAATCTCGTACCTCAAGGCCAAAACAACTTTAATTTAATACCGGATCAAGGCCAATCACTTAAGACTCAAAATCAAGAATTTGAATTTTAAAAGGCAGAAGGCCTCATCTTAAAACATTTCTCTAAATTAGGCTGAAGTCCCAAACAATCTCACGCCTTAAGGACGAAACAACTGTAATTTAAATCGACTATAAGCCATAAATAAACAAACAACACGGACAAATAAGAAAAGGCAGCACATCAAATGGCACTCAGAAGTTTCCAAGGGTCGGCCTGGAATTCAAACACTAACGCTCGCATAGGTGAGACAGGCAGTCGGCCAAACAATTCTCAATCCGACGGCAAAAGGATTACTTCCACTCCACCCGACCAGCACACAACAGGGAGTTCAACGGAACAGCGCAGAAGGTATCGGCGCCCGCAACGAATTACACATTCAGCTGTAAAACTACACGCCCTGCTGGACAGCCGCAAAACGACGAGGAAAATACACTGCCGGAATTTACGTCAATGGTCAGGGCAGGTAACCGGAACGTTAACGGCCACAAGGCAGAAGATTCGGCTGGTGCACATCAATTCAAAAATAATCAAGTTAAGTTAAACTCCATAGGAGGGCGGCTAGAATTTCGCCAACTTGAAAACACACGTTGTTTGCTAGCCCACAACGAAATTCAAACGACACAATGTGAACAGTTGGGGACTGGCAGGCAGATTAAGTAAAGACTCAACTTTCTTGTACGGGATCGGTGAGCCACGGACCTCGTAGCAATGGGAACAGCTCCTCACACGCCGACCGCGCGTGGACACCGCCAGCGGCCCTGGCCAGACATGTCACGGAGACTTCCTCGCTGCTCCACGCCAACCGACCAACTGCCCGCACACGGCACAGCCGGAAACTATAAGCGCGAGGCCAATGATAGTACAAGGGTGCGAATATCGAGACACGTTGCTGCTGCGACTCGCAGAGAGAGAGAGGATCATAGCATAATCGCGATAACCGCGCGAGACTAATCACAGAATAGCAACCAAGGTTTAACGCAGGGCACAACATGAGCCAGCCACGGCTCGTTAATTTTTTATTTATCTCTTTCGCCGGCCGGAGTGGCCGTGCGGTTCTAGGCGCTGCAATCTGGAACCACGAGACCGCTACGGTCGCAGGTTCGAATCCTGCCTCGGGCATGGATGTGTGTGATGTCCTTAGGTTAGTTAGGTTTAAGTAGTTGTAAGTTCTAGGGGACTGATGACCTCAGAAGTTGAGTCCCATAGTGCTCAAAGCCATTTGAACCACTTTTTTTATCTCCTTCTATTCTTCAAAAGTTATGTCGCATCCTAGATGTTGGAAATGGGCAACTTGTTGTTATTGAGTGTATCTCATTGAAAGACCATTTTGTTTTTGTTGTTTACATCTTCGTGCTGTAATCTAGGACTAAACTGTTTAATCTGTGTACCGCTTTTTGTAATTTGTCTTCAGCGTCCTGTATGATTACCTCGACGTCAAGAAAAAGCATCGTATTTAGAGATTTACATTGTCCAGGCACATTTAATGCAACCACCTCTCAAAAGCCAGACTAACAACTTTTTACAGCGTGAGACGTGCAGTAAGAGAGTTAATAGGGTTCTCTATGCTGCCTGCAGGCATGTGGGGTCATGCCAGGGGCCGGCTGAGGTTTCATGGCGAGACCAGTCTGATCGAGATTGTCCCACAGATTCTCGATTGAATTTAAATTCTGGATGTTTAGTGGCCAGGGGAGTACGTCAATCTCACCCTGGTGCTCTTCGAACTACTCACGTACACTGAGAGCAGTTGATACGTTGCACTGAGCTGCTCGTAGAGGCAGTCGCGCCGAGGAAGAACAGACTGCATATAGGGATGGACATGGCCCTCAACGACAAATGCATGCTTTTTTGACCCATTGCACTTTCCGTAATGATGAGATCACCCTGGGTATGCCACGAAAACGTTCTGCAGACCTTGTTTTAATGCAGGGTGTTTACTTTCAGACGATTCACGCCGTAAACACTAACGCCCATCTGTCTGAGATAAAAGTGGTTCATGTGAAAAGGCATTTCGTCACCTCTCTGTGCATGTCCACTTGCAGTACTGACGTACAAATTTCAGCCTGAATCTCCGATGAACAATAGCGCATGAACGGGTCGCCATCTGCGGAGGCTCATACGCAGCTGCTTTCGCTGAACGGTCGTTGATGAGACACTGTCGGTAGCCCCTCTGTCCATCTGGGCGGTCAGTTGCTCAACAGTTGCACGGCTACTCTCCTGTACACATCTCCACAGCTGTCGCTCATCACTGTCATGGCCGGTGGTGCACCACAGTTGCCTCGCAGCCGGTTTTACATACCGTATATAGTGTATATGTTCCAAATCATATACCTCGATGTGTTCTGGCCTCCATTAGCTGGCCAAATCGTCGATGTAGATGTTGAACGGTGCTGGTGATATGCCTTACTCTGGTTTACCTCTACTTCAGGTGTTGCCTCTTTGCCAGTATCTATTCTTATTTTGGTGTGCCGGCCGGGGTAGCCGAGCGGTTCTAGGCGCTACAGTCTGGAACCGCGCGACCGCTACGGCCGCAGGTTCGAATCCTGCCACGGGCATGGATGTGTGTGATCTCCTTAGGTTAGTTAGGTTTAAGTAGTTCTAAGTTCTAGAGGACTGATGACCTCGGAAGTTAAGTCCCATAGTGCTCAGAGCCATACATTTATCAGGCACGTGGGGAAACCACTATTGACCGTTCCTGACCAAATACGTTTTCAGTTGTTGCGGTCTAATGCTGTTTCATTGTCGATTAATGGTTGGTGTGTTTCCAAATTGAATTCCCGTTTCTGTTGTATAATCAGTTTCAGAGCGTGTCAGTACAGTATCTTCCTTTTGTCTAAGCATGTTTTAATAGAATTGAATGATAGATGTTTCGAAGCCTTTCCTTAATTGTTATGCTGCTGATTTTAAAGTGTTTATAGTTGTGTTACTTCTTATACTTTTTCAGATGTGAAATTACTTTACGACACCTCTATTCCTCTAATATTTCATCTGTATATTAAAAAATCTAGGAACGGAGTCTTCTGAATTCTCGAGATGTTCCATTATATTTCATTACTTCTGAGTCAGTTCTATCCAATCCAAGTGCTTTTTCTTTTCTTGAATGTCTCTTAATTCTGTCAGCTCTATTATATTTAAAAAACAATCAACTACGGAAAATTAAAAAAGAAACGCTTCCACAAAAGTTGCGTAAAACTCTATGTTGCTATGGCTTACTCGAGGTCATTGCTGTTCTTTTTCATTTCTCTCATTGGCCTGAAAAAATGGAGAATTAAAGCTAACGCACCTACGATCATATGTTCATTGAAGACGGTGCTCACACACGGCAGGAGGAGGAAGGGGAATAAAAATCGCCCATGCCCTTTCGAAGGAACCATACTGCGTTAGCTCTGACTGACGAGAAACCTAGATCTCGGTATTTGAACCACCGACCCAACGTTTAATACAACCCGAGATATTTTAGCTGGCCAGCTGGAGTCATCTTCAGGTGATCCATCGCAGTATTCGATGGTTATACTGTAGATAATTGGTAACTGCGGAGTTGAAATCTTTTATGTAGTGTAGTAACACGTTCCCTGCCATCCTGTCGAAAATGTTCTCCACATGCTTTTTCACTGAGCGATTCTACTTGAAACATTAACATTTCCCACGAAATCATTTAATTTTCATCATCCTTTTCTAATACGACACTTCAAACTCTGCAGTTTTCTTCTTTTCCGATTTTCACAAAGTCCACTAATCAATTCCACACTGTATTCCAGACTCACATTCTCAGTAATACCTTTCTGAAACTTAGGCCTTTTTTTGGTGACTAGAACGAGATTCGTTTTGGTGAATACTGCTCTTTTTCCCTGAGTTAGTGTACTTGTGTCAAGCTTTGTTCGTTAAGCCTTATTTTTCTTCGAAGAATTGCTTTACTACATGGTATGCAATGTTGATGATAAGTTTATAGCTCATTTCATTTCTGACACTCCTCATTACTTTAGCTTTCCTTTAGTATATTCTCAATACGTAGACCACTCCATTGCATATATTTCGTAAATCCTCCTCAATTTTCACAGAGAGAATAATTCATCATCAATTCACGCCATCCTCTACGGTCGCAGGTTCGAATCCTGCCTCGGGCATGGATGTGTGTGATATCCTTAGGTTAGTTTAAGTAGTTCTAAGTTCTAGGGGACTGATGACCTCAGAAGTTAAGTCCCATAGTTCTCCCAGCCATTTGAACCATTTTTTGAATTAACGCCATCGAATTTCTTCCACTGGGTAACATTTTTTTCAGTTTCTCTAGATTTAGCAGGTGAACAATACAAGAAAATGACACTCGCTGCCTTATGTCCTTCTGATTATGAGGACTTCTCGTTCGATCTTCTGTCTGTATTACACTTGGTTAATGAACGTGCTGTGCTTCCCACATACTGAATACATATTTTACGTGGTTTTGAAAGGTCTTGTATCCCATACCTCAGCGTATACTGCAGCACGCGCTATGTTCTTCCTACACTGGTGCATCGTTAAAACAATTGGCATTCCCACAATTTTATTCTTAACGACTTCGACAATCGGAAGCAAACTTCATGCAGTTACTTCGTTTTTCATAAACTAAATAACTCTGTGATGTAACTGAGAACTGCCATTGCCCCACGCGTGACATGCATTATGTCAGAACGTTGGTAACGCGTTGCTCATCAGGTCTTCCATTACGTTGGAGGCCAAAGTACCGAGTGAAGAATGCAAACATGGGATCATTGAGCCCATCTCTGGATTCCATTTGCTTGTAGAGACTTCTCCTGCTCCGAGCAGTGCAGCAGGCTGGCACAGTCAACTCTTGCTGCGGAACGAAAGATGTGTTGGTTGCTACAACAGGGGAATTGCCTTCCACAGTCAGTCTGTACCGGAGATGACAATGACCTGTCATGCACGTTTATGCATCGAAAGTTCTGAAACTTAATTCGTCGACTTCCACTACAACTGGAATCTCAGAGAGGATAATTTGTCGCTGAGTGGCGGAGTACACACGGAAAATAATCTTGTTACAATATTGCAGTGCCAGTGTTATTCCGAATTACGATCCAACGTTCCTTCGGACATACGCGCGTCCGAAGGAACAAGCACTGCGGCGACTACAGTCGTCATCAAATACTGAAATGTATTCACAGTTGCGAATATGGATAATCATCAGCTCTATAATGCAATGCCGACAATGAAAGTTAGAGGACATAATATTACTGGTTTTGAAAAGAATATACTGTAATATTATCGCTTTTGCTGATGACAAAGCTTCTGAAACAGTAAAATAGTGCATAGAAAAATTTTTTCTTGTGGATGACAAAATTATATATTCCGCCAACCAGCATCAGATTCCCATCTGACCAACGAGAACGTTGACCGACGGCATTGTTTAGAGGCCAGTGACCGATCTCAAAATTACGCTGTTTACGTAATTACATTGTCCGGATACTTACAGAAAAGACCGGTAAAAGAGATCTCAGGGACGCTGAAATAAAAGTTTGATAAAGTAATAGCCGATTGAAGACTAATAGCGTTCGGCTGAGGCCACCAAACAATTCGTCGGCAACTCTCCTTCGTTGCAGCCTGAAAAAGTTCTAAAATGCATCATAATAATTTGAGATGTGGAATTAATGGAAGAGGTAGATTCTTAACTCAAACACTGCCATTGTAATTAAATTAGCGTAATTATTTAATCAAGAGTTATAGATACGGCAGCGACTTTTGCCTTTTCTGAAACTTCCATCGAAAACAAACGAGAGAGAGAGAGAGAGAGAGAGAGAGAGAGAGAGAGAGAGATATCACAGCTCCTGCTTTTGTATAATCCAAAAACAAATTACGGCGACTGCTTCAACTTCCTTTACAGTTTCGATGCTTAAGCATTTCTCTGCCCGCATCTCGTGGTCGTGCGGTAGCGTTCTCGCTTCCCACGCCCGGGTTCCCGGGTTCGATTCCCGGCGGGGTCAGGGATTTTCTCTGCCTCGTGATGGCTGGGTGTTGTGTGCTGTCCTTAGGTTAGTTAGGTTTAAGTAGTTCTAAGTTCTAGGGGACTTATGACCACAGCAGTTGAGTCCCATAGTGCTCAGAGCCATTTGAACCATTTTGAAGCATTTCTCTGGAAAGTTCTTTACCAGAACAGCAAAACAATAAATTCCTTATATTAAATCGTGACCTTTTCTCCTTACTTTACAGATTTATTTACACAGAGAAAATTTATTCATAATATATTTTAGCCTTAATCAAACAATGGGACATTTTCAATTAATTATTCAAAAAACAACATTTCAAGGATGTCAAATTAAACACCTTTCAGCCATCAAATTTCCAACCTTATATTATTTGGCAACCAGTTTCAGCGTTATACTACGCCCCTGACTGAAGTGTAGGAAAAAGTTACCTCGGTTGTGATCTAATCAGGGGCCAGCAGTACAGGGATCATTTCAACTATCACCTGCCGACGGGTGACTAAAACCAGTATTGCTGGCCCCTGATTAGATCACAACCGAGGTAGATTTTCCTACACGTCAATCAGGGACGCATATTCTATTAGTTATTCAAAAAGCAACATTTCATTTCACCCTTGAATACTTGTTTCGTATTTGACTCTAGAAATACAGAACTAGGGTTCAACTGCGTTACGATTAGTATACATTGTGTTACATAGGTGTAAGTAAACATTATGGTCCAACAGAATCATTAACAAAATAAACTGTCCACTTGGCAGTTCTTTTAGAGAAAATGTTTGGTACCTACACTTTAATGTCTTTGTGTACCTGTTTCTTGAAGTTTGTTTAAATGCATTTGTCTTTTGAAATGTTCATAAACTTTTAGTAAATATACAGAAATATAGTACTATAGGCATAGGTCCTTTCTGAGTTTGTTATTTCTATTCCTTTTTTACTGTTTTTTTTAATATGAATCTTGTCGCTCTTATCTGTAACTACGAAACACACGCGGTGCGTCTAATTGACACATCACAACACTTTCTTGTTTCGGCGCGCTCTGTTGAAGAGGCGGGACTGTCGGCTCTTGCGTTGACCTCTGGCGGCGATTCCAGGAAACCCGGTGCCCAGCTAGTTGCGCATTGTATTTGGAACGTGTGCGAACGGCTCTGGCGGCTGGCCACGCCCCCACTGGAACTTGCTCCATACACGTGACGACCGGCTGCGGCCATTGATACATGAATATCAAACCGAAGCAGTACCAGATCTACAAACGTTAGTTCTATATCGCACAGCTGTCCTAGGTAAAAAATTTGGTTAGTACAACAGATTTAGCTTTCATTATTGTCTTCCGTGCGTATTGTTATTGGGATCCAGGTCTATCGTTAGGGAACTTTATTTCTCACAAGATTGTAGTTGGCACCACTGTCTACAGATCATGGTGCATTTTTGAACTAAAGAGGTCGAGATCTTAACCTCTGAATTCGTCAACAATCAGCATTCGTTTATGCTTTTTTGTGTTCACTACAGGCATTTCAAGGACGTCTCTGCCGAAACACTGCTCAGAGTTGTTTCACAAAAAAAGGTTCACTCAGTCTATAATCGTAAAGTTTGTGAGTGGCGGCAATTATGCACGCTTTCAAACGGTGTTTGTTTGGTGACGAGGAAGGTTTTTACTTTTACATTACCTCGCCAATGCAAAACTGTCTTTTATAGTTTCACTAACTCACTTTTGTGTGTGGACATCTATGTCAACGAATGTGTACACATGGAAGACAAGTCATGTCCGCCGGACCTCTCGCTGCACTGGATGGCGTGCAGTTCACAACGGTGAATTTGACATATGAACTGTTCACTTCGTGTAGCACTTATTTACTTCATACACTTTGGATTCCCAACGTTACTCGCTTAAGTGTCCTATTGCGACACCAGTTCACATCGCACTCTTCGTTTATAAAAACACTCACAAATAAATGAGTCCCTTTTTCTTATCCATACCAGTCTGTTTGTTCCCTGGATCGCATTTACTTCTTCTACAAATTAACTGACATAGTTTTCACATTTGTCTTTCTTACAAGTGGAGTACATTGCATGAATTATGTGTTGCTCATGTGTTTTTTGGAATATTAGCCGTGTTTGTTACAATGCATTGCTCGTGGTCTGATGTTCACAAAACTTTTACTTCCTTCTTTCTGTATTTCATAGACTGAGTATCAATACCTGGTTTATCGTCATGTTACCATGTACTTACTAAAAAATAATCCCATTCTACATACGGATCAGCAAAGAGCAAAGCACAAACAAAATCCAAACAACACAGATCGCAGTCACAGAATTAACACATGCTTCCGAAATCTCATGTGGCAAAAATCTAAACTCTTGCTCCGCATAAACTCATATCACTCATGGTCTCACATCATTTAAAATATAATGGATTATGCTGTTGAAATTGAGCCAGTATACCTTTGCATAGCAATTATTCAATTCAAAATAGCATTCATATCTACTCACATGAAATAGATAAGTAAGAGATTAGCATACACATAAATCTTCACATACAAAATAAAGTATCAATCCAATAGCACCTTTTACTAGATTCTGCTTGACTTATATATTAGAAATGAAATCTTTCATGCTGCTTGCGTACTAATATCTACAGTATGATTCAGTTATTACACAGCCTGTACATCTTTCTTTTATAAATGATCAGCTCAATTTAGTGTAACCCTATATAGCACAAGTGCGACTAGAGAACGCACTCTGTTTACATACAGTTCACTATCAAGTTTCACTTACTGTTCTTTACTTGTTAGTATTCAATGTATCAGTGTATCATACATTTGTTCCATAGAAATTAAACCAGAAAAAAATGTTTACCACAAGATAACAAGTTATATTGGATATTACTGACTCTTGCTCTGTATACACTTAGTTGCATGCAACAGTTCATCTGTTTATGTTTGTACTAGGCATCAAATTATAAAAAAACATAACTTTAGTTCTCATTTGGCTTCTGTTCATCACTTCCCTTATATTATACTTTAAATGATCTATACAGAAATATCTTCCAAAATGTCAGACTTCTAGACTTCATATAACTAACGCTGAAAATAATTTTTTCACTGACATAATACTCAGTCCTCATTTCCACATTTCACTGTTTTAGTGCCATAGTGATACTTTCACATTACATAACGGTCACTTTTGACAACATAAACATACTTTCATGAAATTACATAGAAAAACTTCATAACTACTACTTATACTCAGCAAATACTTAAAACTAAAAGATCATTATTGCTTCTATGTCAAACAAATGTCAGCAGTTTCATCACCTTCTATATCATTGGTAATATTTATGTCCATTAGGTTTGGTACAGTAGTACATGTTCTTCATTGTGCAATAGACTTTCACAGTACGACAGGTTCAGCATAAAACTTCAAAGTGTGTATATATTCACCATACAGAGTGGTAGATAAAATATGGAAGACAAAATACTTTGACCTCTGGGCAAACATCCTTACTGAACATATTTCTTCAGATCCTTTTGGTGATAATAAAACTTCTGACCTTTTCGTACGGAAGCAGTTATTTTGTTGATAGATCATGCATCAATAACAAGACGCACGCCTCTACCTGCCTTGCCCACAGTTAATAATGGGCTGATTTATTGCGAAAGGGTAGGCTCTATAATATGCCACTATATCATCTTCTGGAGCTCCTGTTTGGCAGTCTCCCATTTGGACCACGGGACGGAATAGGTTGCTTGTCAGTAGTTTATGTGGTAGAACTTCCATCTGGTAAACATAATTCTTAATCACGACAGGCTTTAACGAAAGTACCTCGACATATTTCTCGAGTAACATACACAATTCGGTTTTCTGTTCGTTCGATAAGGTTTTCGCTTCATCGGATTTGCATCGCATGAGCGAAGAATCTATTTCGTTTTGCCCACTGTTCTTTAGTTCAAGTGCAAGCTTCGTATACTGTGAATGGTCTTGAACCCACAGCACTCTGTTCTTAACACTATGCCGTCCGGCGACACCACAGTGGTGTCGTGCGCGAAATACCGGTCAACGGCCGGCGGCACCACATTGGTGTCGTCTGCATAGTATCGCGCAGTGGCCGGCGACACCACAGTGGTGTCGTGTGCATAGTATCACTGAGTGGCCGGCGACACCACAGTGGTGACGTGAGGATAGTATCGCGCAGTGGCCAGCGACAGCACTTTAGTATTTTTTGCATTCTGTTGGTGCTTTGTTTAGGTAGCAATAAGCTACACACGTCTACAAGTACGTGCCCTTTCATCATGGCAGACGAAAGAGACGATACGATTATTTACGATGAATCCGTGGAGGTTTTGTGTGAGGTTTCGAACGACTTGGCCGAGTGGGAAGAGGACATTGAATATCAAAAATACACTCCTGGAAATTGAAATAAGAACACCGTGAATTCATTGTCCCAGGAAGGGGAAACTTTATTGACATATTCCTGGGGTCAGATACATCACATGATCACACTGACAGAACCACAGGCACATAGACACAGGCAACAGAGCATGCACAATGTCGGCACTAGTACAGTGTATATCCACCTTTCGCAGCAATGCAGGCTGCTATTCTCCCATGGAGACGATCGTAGAGATGCTGGATGTAGTCCTGTGAAACGGCTTGCCATGCCATTTCCACCTGGCGCCTCAGTTGGACCAGCGTTCGTGCTGGACGTGCAGACCGCGTGAGACGACGCTTCATCCAGTCCCAAACATGCTCAATGGGGGACAGATCCGGAGATCTAGCTGGCCAGGGTAGTTGACTTACACCTTCTAGACCACGTTGGGTGGCACGGGATACATGCGGACGTGCATTGTCCTGTTGGAACAGCACGTTCCCTTGCCGGTCTAGGAATGGTAGAACGATGGGTTCGATGACGGTTTGGATGTACCGTGCACTATTCAGTGTCCCCTCGACGATCACCAGTGGTGTACGGCCAGTGTAGGAAATCGCTCCCCACACCATGATGCCGGGTGTTGGCCCTGTGTGCCTCGATCGTATGCAGTCCTGATTGTGGCGCTCACCTGCACGGCGCCAAACACGCATACGACCATTATTGGCACCAAGGCAGAAGCGACTCTCATCGCTGAAGACGACACGTCTCCATTCGTCCCTCCATTCACGCCTGTCGCGACACCACTGGAGGCGGGCTGCACGATGTTGGGGCGTGAGCGGAAGACGGCCTGACGGTGTGCGGGACCGTAGCCCAGCTTCATGGAGACGGTTGCGAATGGTCCTCGCCGATACCCCAGGAGCAACAGTGTCCCTAATTTGCTGGGAAGTGGCGGTGCGGTCCCCTACGGCACTGCGTAGGATCCTACGGTCTTGGCGTGCATCCGTGCGTCGCTGCGGTCCGGTCCCAGGTCGACGGGCACGTGCACCTTCCGCCGACCACTGGCGGCAACATCGATGTACTGTGGAGACCTCACGCCCCACGTGTTGAGCAATTCGGCGGTACGTCCACCCGGCCTCCCGCATGCCCACTATACGCCCTCGCTCAAAGTCCGTCAACTGCACATACGGTTCACGTCCACGCTGTCGCGGCATGCTACCAGTGTTAAAGACTGCGACGGAGCTCCGTATGCCACGGCAAACTGGCTGACACTGACGGCGGCGGTGCACAAATGCTGCGCAGCTAGCGCCATT
Source organism: Schistocerca nitens (assembly GCF_023898315.1). Classification (NCBI taxonomy): domain Eukaryota; kingdom Metazoa; phylum Arthropoda; class Insecta; order Orthoptera; family Acrididae; genus Schistocerca; species Schistocerca nitens. Next base: position 554,477,367 of record NC_064614.1, read on the forward strand.
CGACGGCCAACACCGCGGTTGCTGGTGTGTCCGCTGTGCCGTGCGTGTGATCATTGCTTGTACAGCCCTCTCGCAGTGTCCGGAGCAAGTATGGTGGGTCTGACACACCGGTGTCAATGTGTTCTTTTTTCTATTTCCAGGAGTGTATGAAAGTGAAACAGAATCGTCGGAAGATAGTGAAATACGTCCAAGAAGAATTCGGCGAACGCTACGGTTGCCAACTGATTCGGATTAATCAGAAGAAGACGACAGAGCACAGTAGTCAGACTTTGATTTACCGAGGACCAATAATAAATTTGAAGGATCTCCCGGTCCAAACATATTTCTTAAAGATACACAGAGCGTCGAGGATATTCTAGAACTCTATATTAGGAACGATCTATTTCAATATATTAGCAACAAAATCAACAAGTACTACAGTCAAAATTGCATTAGAAGGAAACAGGATAAAAAAAATGCCAAATTTGTCGACGTTACTGGAACTGAACTTAGAAAATGCTTTGGGCTTGCTATCCTTGTGGGAACTGTAAAAAAAGCGAGGATCGATTATTATTGGTCAACGAATCCGTTGATAGACACACCGATATTTCGCAAAACGACGTCCCACAACCGATTCAGACGAATATTATCATTATTACATTTTTCGGACAACAATAATAAACTGGATAATGCCGACAGCCTTTTCAAAGTGCAATTCGTAATTGATTATTTTTCCAAAAAGTTTAAAGAAACGTTTAGTCCAAGTCAAAACATCTCAATTGATGAAGAAATGATACAGTGGCGTGGACGATTAATATATGTGAAGACAGTAACTGTTCTCGAAAGAACAGAATACTGTTGATGACCGTGCATCTTTTCCCTGGACTAAATGATGACTAACTGAAACCCTCAGCTGCCGACAGGTGTTATTAATATACCTCGATGTGGACAGTTGAAAATGTGTGACCCGACGGGACTCGAACCCGGGATCTCCTGCTTACATGGCAGACGCTCTATCCATCTTTTTTTTTTTCTAATGAACCGCTGCAGGAGCAGGACGACGGGTAGGGCAGGGGTCGACACCCGAAGCCTGGCCATCCCGCCGCCACGCCCAAGCAACGTGTTCGAGTTCGAGGATCGAAGGATCAGGAAGAGGATGTAGTGGGTTTGTCGATGTTGTTTTATTTATTTATTTCTTTAATTTTTATAACATTTTTTTGTACTATAGATTTATTTTTGTTTCATTACAAAGAAAGATCCTACAACTGCCGTAGCCGAGCGTCCGAGTCGTCTTCTCGTCTCTTGGGAGGGGTTCCCCCCTATTCCGTCCGTAGAGGATCAATATGCTCCAGGATTCTTCTTCATTTCCAGCGTCTCATACCCGGAACGCCCCAGTGAGCAGGAGGATCCACAAATAATGAACCTAAATAATTTGCGAAACGAGTTCTGTACTTCGGGTGGCGGCTGAAAGCTGCATGTGTCGTCATCAATAGGGACCAAAAGTCGAGTGTGCCTTTGGGAGCATCGCAAAATATGTAGTAAACGGCCATGCCTTTTAGCCAGTTAAAGGCGTTCGTTCTGGTTGATGGAAAGTATACGCCGTCGGGGCGCAATACGTCATCAGGGGAGATAGACTCCGGCAATCGCCGCAAGAGTAATGCCAGCATGCGCTGCGTCAGTAGCCAGCACTCGCTGGTCGTGGCCTGATACATCGACGCCACGTGTCAGTGACTGCTCGCCGACACGCTTCCTCGCGAAGGAGGGAGACGTTCAGCGTCCAAGGGCCCCTGCTGCGTCTCGTGAATTGTCGGGGCAAGGTGACAGTGCAGATGTACGCGAGATGGTCCGTGAAGGCCGTCGGCCAGAGTTCTGCATCACGGGTTGCTGTGCGGAGGGCACGCGAGACGTATATCCGGTCCAGACGACCGGCAGAATGGCTGGTAAAGTGCGTATATCCACTCTGGGTCCCATGATGTAAGAGCCATGTGTCGTGGAGCGCGAGGTCACGTATCAATGCTTGTAGAGCCGGGCATGGAACGTAATGCGGTATCTGGTCCTCGGGCCGCAGAACACTGTTAAAATCGCCGCCCACTATGTAATGGTCCATATTTCCTAGCAAAAGTGGGGCTACCTCCTCCGAATAGAAGACATGCCTGTCACCACGGTGCGAATTACCGGAGGGAGCGTAGACGTTAATGAGGCGGACTGCGCCAAGTGTGAGTGCGAATTGAACGGTTTCTACGAGACATCATGCACATCGAACCACAAGAACTGATAGGAATTCGTCTATTGTAACCAGCACAATTCTATAAGGTACAATTCTATAAGGTACATTACATATGTAGAATTGTGGACAATTGGGAATGTGAGTCTCACGGGAAGCGTGCAAGGGATAAGTCCCTGCAGTCGCGTTATTTATCTGTGTCCTCGGTGGCTCAGAAGTCGGCTTTCAGCCGTGTTACCGTGCGGACTGGCTCGGCGCGCCGGGCAGTGCTCCGCAGGTGTTGTTGTTTACCCGCTAGCGCGCGGTCGCGTCGTTGTCTTGCCGTATAGTACTTGTACCGACCCGACATGGCGTTCTCATATCGAAAAGCTACAATCAAACTAACGTTCAACGCATCGTACACAAGACCGAAGGCCCATGAAATTGAACGGTTTCTACGAGACATCATGCACATCGAACCACAAGAACTGATAGGAATTCATCTGTCTGTTGTAACCAGCACAGTGTCAGTGTACCTCGCCGGCCGCGGTGGTCTCGCGGTTCTAGGCGCGCAGTCCGGAACCGTGCGACTGCTACGGTCGCAGGTTCGAATCCTGCCTCGGGCATGGATGTGTGTGATGTCCTTAGGTTAGATAGGTTTAAGTAGTTCTAAGTTCTAGGGGACTTATGACCACAGCAGTTGAGTCCCATAGTGCTCAGAGCCATTTAGTGTACCTCAAACTGATCGACGAAGCGGCCTGCGACAGATTACTCCAATGATCTGCAAACGGCTTTCGCTTCTGTCACGCAGACGGTAACGTGAGCGTGGTAGGAGTTGACCATGCTGGTCTGGGGGTGCGTACCGTGCGCATCTTTGAACTACCGTTCGAAGTTCCTGCCAACCTAGTCGTTGAGGCGCTGCGGCCATACGGCATAGTTCTGAGCCACACAGAGGAGAAATGGAACACATTCGAAACGTACCCTGTCCTTAACGGGGTACGACAGGTGCGCATAGAACTTAAGAAGCACGTTCCATCATATGTTTTCGTTGGTGGCTGCCGCGCAATTGTTATATATGATGGACAACCGAGGACCTGCTCGGGCTGCGGCCAGGAGGGCCATGTTAGAACTGAGTGTCTGCAACGCCGCCTCGTTCAGGTGCCTCGCAATGAACTTCCCCAAAGATCCACTATGACCTCTCTCCCGCTAACATACGTGGAGGCGGCACGACATGATGTGATGGAGGATCAAAACCTGCTACCTCCTCAAGCCGCTGCCAGATCCGTTCGAGAGTCAGCGCCGTCGACGACGCCGCAGCCCAACGGTGCAGAGGTTCCTACAGCCTCTGCCCACCGCAGCGTCGTGGGCACCGAGCCACCGTCACTGTCGGGATCAGACACATGGGTTCCTAGCGACCGAGACTGTGTCGAGCCCCGCCCTCCAGTGGATGTCGAATCTCGGACCCGAAAGCAAAAATCACCCAAGCGACACAAGAAGAGGCGATTGTCAGCTGAAGAACAGGGCAGGGATGTGAAGCCGGCGGAAGGCACCGAATTCGTTGACTCGCCCACAATTGCAACGGACTCCAGTGGCATCATTCACCAGAAGGTGCCTGAAGACAAGGAACACTCTCCTAAATCTGGTGGCCCAGAAAACGAGGCGCACTGCGTCGACTCCCAAAATGTGGGCTCCTGTGAAAGCGACCAGCCCCCAATGACAGCACAATCGTCTCTTGGTAATTGGGCAGACGATATGGAGGCAGATGATGCACAGCAAACATCGATATCTCCACCAGAGCCCATGGCTGACATTGTGCCCGGAGGGCTCTGCCAGTCAGGGACTCCTACGACACAGTAATGCACAGCATGCAGATGGATGGCTGTGTTGTGTGTGAGATCACTGTGGGATTGCACCGGCACACTGACTCCGCCACTTGATATGTCTCAGTCATACCGTGTGGGAACAGTCAATGTAAATGGTGTCCACTCCACTGTCAAGACCCGCATATTACACGACATGATCAGAGCGGCAGACTTGGACATTGCCCTTCTCCAGGAGGTCCGTCCCGAGCTGTGTTTAGACCTATATGGCTACACCACGTACAGCCTACCCGTAGGTGATGGCGCAGGAGGAACGGCCATCCTTCTCCGAGATGGCATAGACGCGACGGACGAGACGTACTTGCCGAACGGGCGAGGCATCGCACTCACACTTGGCGCAGTGCGCCTCATTAACGTCTACGCTCCCTCCGGTAATTCGCACCTTGGTGACAGGAATTTCTTCTATTCGGAGGAGGTAGCCCCACTTTTGCAAGGAAATATGGACCAATACATAGTGGGCGGCGATTTTAACAGTGTTCTGCGGCCCGAGGACCAGATACCGCATTACGTCCCATGCCCGGCTCTACAAGCATTGATACGTGACCTCGCGCTCCACGACACATGGCTCTTACATCATGGGACCCAGAGTGGATATACGAATTTTACCAGCCATTCTGCCAGTCGTCTGGACCGGATATACGTCTCACGTGGCCTCCGCACAGCAACCTGTGATGCAGAACTCTGGCCGACGGCCTTCACGGATCATCTCGCGTACATCTGCACTGTCACCTTACCCCGACAACTCACAAGACGCAGCAAGGGCCCGTGGACGCTGAACGTCTCCCTCCTTCGCGAGGAAGCGTGTCGGCGAGCAGTCACTGGCACGTGGCGCCGATGTATCGGGCGCCTGCCTATGTACACTTCTACGTTGCTGTGGTGGCTGGGATGTGTGAAACCTGCCCTCCGAAAGACCTTGATCGCCTACGGGCGTGACAGATCGAACTGGCAAAGGGCAACATCGGAATTTTATTATACAGCGTTAAGTGAGCTGGCGACGCAACCGCCGTCTCCCGAATGTTAGATGTCCGTACAACGCATCAAAGCTCGTCTACTTCGCATCAGGACAGAGTAGCTGGACGGTGTCCGTATCCGTGCGCGAGTGCAAGACTGTATCCCCAACGAAACAGCGTCAGTGTATCACATTGTGCGCGAGAGGCGCCACCGCAAACGTCAGCTCATTACGGCGGTAAACACGGAGGACGGCGGGCGCGCAGTGACACAAACGGCCATCGCGCACACTTTCGCCAGACACTATGGGACCTTGTACATGGAATATCCGCAAAATGTACGTGATTATGACGAGCTGTTGCACGATTTTCCCGCCCCTCGGGACGTGGCACCCGATGATAGTCTGCTGTTGCCCATTACACCCGACGAGCTGACATCGGCCTTGGCACGTGGAGCACCGAACAAGTCGCCTGGACCGGACGGTTTACCCCTGGAATTCTACCGCACTTTTTACCACCTTATGGGCGACAAATGGCTCCAAATGTTTCAAGACCTGATCCGCCCTGATTTCACTGTCCCCACAGAATTCACAGAAGGCATCTTGATCCCAGTTCCGAAACCGAATGGTGGTTGTAGGTGGCAGGATTTTCGCCCACTCACACTCCTCAACAACGACTACAAGATCTTCGCCCGTATCCTCCGCGCGCGTCTCCACACCGCTATCGGGAAAGCCATCCACACCGATCAGACATGTTTAGGTGGTGTCAGCAACATTCATACGGCGTTAGGAGCATACCGCGACGTAATTGCTTTGACGGCGGCCTGCAAAATACGAGGCGCCCTTGTCGCCGTAGATTTTGACCACGCATTCGACCGCGTCGACCACGGCTTCTTACGCGCAGTTTTGCAACACATGGGCCTCTCTCCGGAGTCTGCACAGGTGGTCCTTCGACTGGTCCACGGAGCGCGCTCCCGCATGATGGTCAACGGTTATCAGTCTGGTCACATTGTTGTTGGACGGTCAGTGCGACAAGGATGCCCCCTGTCGGGTATATTATTTGCTGCAGCGCTTGAACCAGCTTTACATGGTCTACGGCAGCGATTAACTGGTATCTCCTTGCGGGACGTGACCTTTTGTTGTTGTGCATTCGCCGATGACATGTTGTTCCTGGCCAGATCAGAGGATGAAATGCATATGGCGCTACAGTGGCTACGCCAGTACGGGGCGGTCGCTGGGAGCGTCATCAACGTAAAGAAGACAAAATACATGGATGTCGGAGGGGGGATTTCCCACACAACGGCGGTGTCCTTTGACAAGGTGCCCGTACTCAAGTGTTTAGGAGTGCAATTCTATAGCAATGTCCGCCGCACGGTGGCGGCTACGTACCGCCGGCTCTTACACCAGACACGTGCTCTGCTGCAGGACAACAAACTGCGTCGCTTGGATATGCTCCTCAGAACACGTTATGTCAACACCTATCTTGTCTCAAAACTGAACTATTTTGTGCATATCCTTCCCTTGACAGCTACGATGGCCGACAGATTTCAAGCTGCATATGGACTTTTCGTAAACACCGGTCTGGTTTTTAAAGTCCGATACGCCGCCCTGACACTGCTGCAGCGGGCGGGCGGTATCGGTTTAATTCACGTATATAACCGTGCGCGATCGCTTTATCTCAACACTATGCGTCGTACGTGGACCTCTGCCCATGCCACTCTGACGGGCACCCTGATAGCGGAAGTGGCACCACACTCTCTGCATCCCCCGGTTTCTGTAGGACACATTTCAACGGCACTCACCCACGTCAGAGAGTTCTTTATTGACTTCAGCTACTTACGGTCAGAACTTCCGACGACACGGAAGCCCAGCACAAATGACTATTATCGCCTCTATCAACAGCGGCAACCTGTAAATACGGTCACCCACAGACATCCTGAAGTTGCCTGGAACACGGTGTGGCGAGCGGTACACACGCCTTTTCTACCTACGACGGTGCGTTCATTGTGGTACGTGGTTGTGAATGGGAAGTTCGCTACTCGTCAGAGGTTACATTCCATACATCTGACGGACGACCCCTTGTGTCCGACATGCTCAGTCGCTGACTCGGATGCACACCGTCTGACGTGTGCCGCGACCAGCGAATGCTGGCTACTGATGCAGCGCATGCTGGCATTACTCTTGCGGCGATTGCCGGAGTCTATCTCTCCTGATGACGTATTGCGCCCCGACGGCGAATACTTTCCATCAACCAGAACGAACGCCGTTAACTGCCTAAAAGGCATGGCCGTTTACCACATATTTTGCGATGCTCCCAAAGGCACACTCGACTTTTGGTCCCTATTGATGACGACACATGCAGCTTTCAGCCGCCACCCGAAGTACAGAACTCGTTTCGCAAATTATTTAGGTTCATTATTTGTGGATCCTCCTGCTCACTGGGGCGTTCCGGGTATGAGACGCTGAAAATTAAGAAGAATCCTGGAGCATATTGATCCTCTACGGACGGAATAGGGGGGAACCCCTCCCAACAGACGAGAAGACGACTCGGACGCTCAGCTACGGCAGTTGTAGGATCTTTCTTTGTAATGAAACAAAAATAAATCTATAGTACAAAAAAATGTTATAAAAATTAAAGAAATAAATAAATAAAACAACATCGACAAACCCACTACATCCTCTTCCTGATCCTTCGATCCTCGAACTCGAACACGTTGCTTGGGCGTGGCGGCGGGATGGCCAGGCTTCGGGTGCCGACCCCTGCCCTACCCGTCGTCCTGCTCCTGCAGCGGTTCATTAGAAAAAAAAAGATGGATAGAGCGTCTGCCATGTAAGCAGGAGATCCCGGGTTCGAGTCCCGGTCGGGGCACACATTTTCAACTGTCCACATCGAGGTATATCAACAACCTGTCGGCAGCTGAGGGTTTCAGTTAGTCATCATTTATTCCAGTGGACGATTAAATTTTAAAGTTTACAATCCGTCGAAAATTTACAAATATGGCATACTCATTCGGATGCTGCGTGATTCGAGTAAGGGATACATTTCCTCATTCAAGATATATAGCGACGCTGGACAGCCTTTAGTAAAAAAACAGTGACACCTTCTTATAGAAAGTGGCATGAGCTCTACGTGGATAATTATTATAACAGTGTAGAACTTGCACAGAAGTTACTTTAAAAGAAAATTCGAGTTTGTGGAAAGATACAGGAAAATATAGGATTTCCGGAAAAATTTAAGCGTGCAACAGCTTGTCATCAACGGAAAGGTGAAGTACTCGCACAGGTATGGAGAGCTTCGAAAACTAAAACGATACGAACAATCTCTACAATACATAATGTCACTTTGACTGACACAAAGAAAATGTAGAAAAACCAATTACACAATAAAAAACCTGGAAGTGTATTAGACTACAACAAATACATGAAAGAAGTGGATCGGGCAGACCAATATTTGAGTTATTACCCTATATGCAGAAAAAGTATAAAATGGTAAGAAAAGGTATGCATGCACATCTTTAATTGAGTATTATTTAATGCTTCACGTACATGGCAATATTTCAATACAGACCACTAGAGTCTCCAATTTCACGATTTTATACTGAAAGAGTCTGATTCTCAGATAAAAGACCATGTACTTGCTTCTGAGCAAAACTTGGGGGTTGCCACTACGTCGCGTACTTCACATCGTCATCTGGTTGACAGACTTTCTCGTCTCATAAAGCAACACCAACGAAAATATAGGAACTGCCATGCCATGTATGTTCCAAAGACAAAAGAAAGAACAACAAACTTAATGTGCAAGTCTTGTGGTGTTACGCTACATCTTGGAGACTGTTACGCTGCATATCATACGAAACAGAAGTACTAAGTACCAAAGACAATGCAAATAAACAAATATATCAAACAAACAAATTTTGTATTTATTTAGTTATGTATAACTTCGAAATTTTATGAAAGTAGGGCAACAGGGTTTTGAACTATCGAGAACTAACGACGAGATTAGTAAAATTTAATTTATAATCTCCCTATAATGTCAAGAACGGCTGGTGACAAGCCAAGTAGTCCGAAATAGCGCTGCCTGCGCCAAGCGAATACATTTGTACCAGATGTGCGGACGGCAAAGTGTTAATAATCTTAAACTCTATTCCTTGGCACAGTCTGCTGAGTTTCGCTTTTGTCTTTATGAGACTCAAACTAACTCCTCACCTCCTAACTTTATATGGCATTTCCCATGCGGGAGGTCGATCTTTACGTCCCGTTTCCGCATGAATTCCATGCCTACGAGACACGACACGGTTAAATTTTTTCACTTCGAGAAACGTTCATTGATCCGCTCCGTTCTCAAATTTTATACCTATCCGTGCCTGCAACGTAACAGTCTGGCCTCTGGCACCAATATCACCAGATACCATCCAGTTTTGAACGGGAAAAGACGGAATTTTTACAGACTGCGCTATTTTCTTAAAGAAATTAGCTTCTATCACGTTTACGCTTGCACCGGTATCTAAAATCAATGTCGTGGAAATACCTCCCACAATGGCTTAAACAGCGGCTTGTATGTACCCCTAGGGATGTTCAATATTATTGTCTACCTCATTAAATAACTCAGTCTCATCGTTACATCGGAGTATGTCTATCTGTTCGTTGAACCTATTGCGCCCATTCCGTCCCGCGACTGGCATCAGGGAGTTCGATACAGTCGCATTTAGTTTGACGCCCGAGACGCTGTCCTCGGTGGCGCTTCAACCACCTCGATTATCCGAACGTCCTGATTGTAGTTATTCCCATTTTGGTTTACATGCGTGCCTTGGTCTTGACTATTTTGCGACCACTGATTATTGTGATCTTGATTCCTATTGTTGTTTTGTCGGTTCCCGTTTCGATTATTTTGATAACCGCGATGGTACCGATTACTGTTTCGCCTCTACCTTTGAAAGAACGCCTTTTCCTTTTGTGGACAACCATTGCTGCCGTTCTGATGTGCGTGTCCGGTTTGCGACCAGTCGTTATGGCTGATATTTAGGCCGTGTCCGTTCCTATTCGCGGACTGCGAGCCATTGTTCCTAGTGCTGATTTTCACATCTTCTTGTGTTACGTCCATGGTATCAAGCACTGACAAAAAAAGTCCAAGGCCAACATCAGGGAGTGTGATTAACTTTACCCTTATGTGCACAGGCAAACTTGCCTTTAAGATGCGTAATACATCATTTTGTGCGAACGGCTATTCCCATAGCTCGTTAAACTAATGCATTTTTCGAAATACTTCATAAGTCCACCCTGCTTTGGATTGTAAATTTCTGGGCTGAAGAAATGTTTTCTAAGACGTTCTTGTATGCCCAATGACCAGTACTTAGCAGGAAAAGCCGTTTCAAATGGATCAAATGGCTCTGAGCACTATGGGACTTAACATCTGAGGTCATCAGTCCCCTAGAAATTAGAACTACTTAAACCTAACTAACCTAAGGACATCACACACATCCATGCCCGAGGCAGGATTCGAACCTGCGACCGTAGCAGTCATGCGGTTCCAGACTGAAGCGACTAGAACCGCTCGGCCACTCTGGCCGGCTAATGTACACAGTTCTCTGCGGCTTCGGTAACCCATAAAGCACCGTCTCCTTGTATGTGTGAGGCAACGAATTGTGTCCTCTGCCTCTAATTCCATGACCTGGGCAATGCGTTGCGGAATGAAAGTGACGGCTGTGGCATTGTTTCCATCGCACTCGCACTTCTTTCACCTGTGACGAAACTTCGTCTCGCCGCTATGCAAGGTCGTGATGTATCATGTTCTTTATTTGGTCTATTTCCTAGCGGAGCGTTTGTTTCGCCTTGCCGAGTTCAGCCATCGCTTCGCTCCCAGCGCGTTGTATTGCGGCTTTCCACTCGGAATTTATTTTATCGGTGAACATTTTGTCTTTCTGCTCAAGCCACTTGGCGAATTTGGTATTTAATTCTTCACTTTGCTGATGTAGACTGGTTTTTAACACTTCTTCTTCTGTTTCTGCAAACAAACTGTCAACACGTTGTGTTAATTCGCGCATCGTACCTTACATAGTCTTCTGTGCTGATTGTATTGTTTCCACATCTTTTGATAGTTTGGAAACGGTTTCTGGTAAATCCTTATATGCCTCCTGAAGGCTGATAATTTCGGATGCTGTTTGTTGTGGCGTAACAAGACCGCTACGCCACACGGAAGTAGCCGAAAGGCACGCGTTAATCTCACGTAGGCTAGAGAGAGGTCTGAAACAGGATACGTAATGAATGCTATAAATAAAAGTACGTAGCGGCTATAATACTTAACTTTATTCCATCATTTGTATACAGCATTCTTGATGATACAAGTGAGACTCTATCTTGAAATGGTTAATGGCTCCTTCCTAGGTCGTAGCCATGGACTTAGCTGAAGGCTATTCTAACTGTCTCTCGGCAAATGAGAGAAAGGCTTCGTCAGTGTAGTCGCTAGCAAAGTCGTCGTACAGGAGGGGCGAGTGCTAGTCCGTCTCTCGAGACCTGCCGTGTGGTGGCGCTCGGTCTGACAGTGGCGACACGCGGGTCCGACATGTACTAATGGACCGCGGCCGATTTAAAGCTACCACCTAGCAAGTGTGGTGTCTGGGGGTGACACCACACTGTTGTTCCTAAAGCACTGTTTAATATTTTTTACTAATTCCTCATTTACCTGAGTGATTTGAGATGTCAGCGCTGCATCTCTCTCAGCACTAATAGTATTGACCTGCCTAGAGATTTCAGAAAATGTGCTGTTTATGCGTGAAGGAAGCGCTTCATCGCGTTCATTCAATATAGTATTTATGCGTAAAGCAAGGGTTTCATCGCTTGCATCAAGTGTTTTTACCAGTTCCTTATCGCGAGCATTAATCATCTCAGAAACTTTATTGAATAACAGAGAAAAGGGATCTACGGCGGAAGGAGGTATTTGCTCGGTACTTTCAATTGCTTGTGCAACTGCCTTGGCGCAGTGGATACACCGGTTCCCGTTGGATCACCGAAGTTAAGCGCTGTCGGGCGTGTGCGGCACTTAGATGGATGACCATCCGGACCGCCATGAGCTGTTGCCATTTATCGGGGAGCACTCAGCTTCGTGATGCCAACTGAGGAGCTACCCGACCGAATAGTGGCGGCTACGGTCAAAGAAAACCACCATAACGACCAGGAGAGCTGTGTGCTGACCACACGCCCCTCCTATCCGCATCATCAGCTGAGGATGACACGGCGGTCGGATGGTACCGATGGGCCACTTCTGGCCTGAGGACAGAGTGCTTTCTTCAATTGCTTGTGGCTGTATATTGGCTTCTTCGTCCACATATTGAGCACCAGAACCTGCCACCGTCGGATCGGTACTATTGTTACCGCTTTCGACGTTATTTTCAGAAACACAATCATTTGCGGAACCCATGTTTTCAGGTTTACCTATCTTTGTCATAACACAAATTTAAAATATACTTTGAAATAAAATCTCTTGACAACAGACTGAATAACTAGCGTAAATCGACCAGAAACTAATTGGTGTATTCCTATAACGACAATATGGATGCTTCAAATTTCGTTTCGCTTGCGCGCAGCAGAAAAGTAGCCATCTTAGTATGGCGCTTAGCAACAATGCCTACTGCAATTACAAATTACGCAAAATGCAGAAAATTTAAAATTGACCATGAATTAAATGAGCAAGGCTTTGCAGACTACGAAAGCAGGGGTAACTGGTAACATGTTGGTAACCATACATTTTTTTCCGGGTTGCTACTAGGAGTCTGGTCTGATTCCCGTTACACCAGTTAATTTTCCGTGCAGCCGTCATCAGTTTGTTCCTGACTGCAACAATACAGTTGATTCGTGAAAAACAGAACGAACAAGCAGAAATTAACATTATACCATTTTTGTTGGAGCAACACGTTGGCTGCGCCAATATAATATTATTGGTGTTTAAAACGAATATAATGTAATATTATACTTATCGCTTTTGCTGATGACAAATCTTCTGAAATGGTAAAATAGTGCATTAAAATTTTTGCTTGTGGATAATTAAATTATTATTCCGCCAACCAGCATCATCAGATTCCCATCATACCGACGAGAACGTCGAACGACGGCATTGTTTAGAGGCCAGTGACCGATCTCAAAATTATGCAGTTTGCGTGGTTAGATTGCCCGTATGCTGACAGAAAAGACCGGTAAAAGCGTTCGGCTGTGACCACGAAAAAAATTGTGGTCAACTCTCCTTCACTGCAGCCTGAAATAGTTCTAAAATGCGGCATAATAATTTGAGATGTGGAATTAATGGAAAAGGAAAGTAGATTCTTAATTCAAACACTGCTATTGTAATTAGCGTAATTTTTTAATCAAGAATTATATATGCGAGAGCAACTCTTACCTTTTGTGAAACAGCCATCGAAAACAAACGAGAGAGAGAGAGAGAGATATCACAGCTCCTGCTTTTGTATAATCCAAAAACAAATTACGGCGACTGCTTCAACTTCCTTTACAGTTTCGATGCTTAAGCATTTCTCTGGAACGTTCTTTACCGGAACAGCAAAAAACTAAATTACTTACATTAAATCGTGACCTTTTCTCCTTACTTTACAGATTTATTTACACATAGAAAATTTATTCATAATATATTTTAGCCTTAATCAAACGAATGGGACATTTTCTATTAATAATTCAAAAAACAACATTTCAAGGATGTCAAATTAAACACCTTTCAGCCATCAAATTTCCAACCTTATATTATTTGGCAACCAGTTTCAGCGTTATACTACGCCCCTGACTGACGTGTAGGAAAAAGTTACCTCGGTTGTGATCTAATCCGGCCAGCAGTACTGCTATTAGTAGATACTTGCTACAGGGATCACTTCAACTATCACCTGCCGACAGGTGACTAAAACCAGTATTGCTGGCCCCTGATTAGATCACAACCGAGATAAATTTTTCCTACACGTCAGTCAGGGGCCTGAAGATGGCGTAGTATAACGCTGACCCTGATTGTCAAATAAAATGTTTGGAAATATGACGGCTGAAATTTTTAATTTGACACCCTATATCAAACAGCCGAGTCCCACAACCATCCCTAAACAGATGGAAATACAGAGAATGAAAATTAGTGTCGGACCGGGGCTCGAATCCGGATCTCCCGGTTATGGTGACCGTTCGCAATAAGCGGGAAACCCTGGTTCGAGCCCCTGTCCGGTACAAATTTTCTCTGTCGTCATTCCTTTCTACAGCTGATGGTTATATACATTCCCAACTGCGAATATATCTCATTTAAAAATCTTGTTATTGGTTGTAGATAATCCATGTCCTTATGTTTTAACTTGCAGTATTTTAAGGTTACATTTCTGCATATAAGTGAAAGCAACTACTGCGAAGTCATTAGCGAGCGTGTTAATAACGTATTGCTAGTGAACAAACGAAAATTTCTACCTTTACAAGGACATATCGAATAAACACAGTCGCATTTCGCATTGCATAAACAGTGACGCAACTACGATGACGCTCTGATTTATTACAGTATGGGAACAGGTGCTCACCTTAACTGTGCCAAGATAAGTTTCCCAGTCTAGAAACACACTGTCGTTCAAAGTCCCTTACGGCGACACGCCCCCGTCTTACGTGATTCGACAACTTTTTTATTTACGTATAAACAGCGACGACGGAAGAACACTCGCAGTGAGAGCCCTTGGTGTATAAAGTGTGGCGTTGTTGCATGTCATAACAGCAAGTAGTTTGTTTGAAGACGGAGATTCTGAAATTTATGTGCTTGTGGGCGTAACAAGAGGGAAGTTTTCCGATCAGGGAACTTTATTAGACGAACTAGGTTAAAAAACGTCAGTAAGTTTTGAAGAGATCGAGTCGCTAAAGCGTTGTGCACTCTTTATTCTTCCCCACCACGTCGACATTTTGTTTTATCATAAAAACTCCTTATAGGACCTTGTATTTTTGACATATGGAATGCGCAACTCACGCAGTGTGAAGAAGCTTACAGCGTAACTATATAGAAAAATTTAGTTTAACCTTTCCATCATGATGGAAGAAACGAAAGCAGTCGTGTGATGAATTGAAATTACAAATAAATTGGGCTCTGGTTGCAAGGACGGGTTTCAGTTTCTTTATTACACTGGATTGTCTCCTTCTGTCCTCTGAGTTGTCAGTTTTGTGTGGTGGTGTACGTTTGTTGCGTCGGTGATGACAGCAGTTTGTGATGCAACGGAGGTTGTATGTAACATCCATTACATGTATATTACTATGTGCACATCTGCCCCGAAATCGATAATTCATTAAAATAATAGTGAAAATCATCCTTGGTGGCAGAGGCTAATTTACCAACAATTTCTATAAAATTCGGCTAAAGTATATACCTATGTGCCAAACACAAGAAACAGCACCAAGAATGTTGACAACTATATCTTTGCTTCTGCCAGTCGCTATTCAGAAAAATTATCTTCAGTTATTGTTACACGTGATTTACATTCACATTTAACACGTCACACTGGAAATGCCTCCAACACGTACTTGAACAAATGGAACACTATCAAGCATGTGCTCGTGAGCAGAGACCGAAGAAAAGTGGGGAGGAGTGAGAAAGAGGAAAGGGATTTTGACAGGAAAACCGAAATACTGATCCTCAAATAACATTGTAATGACGTATTCTTATAGCCTTCCACCAATATTACAAAGTCATCACATTGCAATAACATGTTCGGGTATATTGGTCGACGCACATAAAAGAAAAGAAAGCAACTCAGGTAAGCGCCAAGTTAACGTCACTGTAGTAATTGATGTATTGACGACGCAAGTTTAAATTCGTAACCCTGAAGAATAATAAAGTAAATTCTGAGAACTGCTACAGAGAGAGGCTCTTTTGTATCCCACCTGGAAAGCAACGGGTGGGTAGGAGCAGGAAAAGGTAATACATGTCGGTACTGCAGTATGAGTTCAAATCACCTTTACTCTAGCAAGAAGAATACATAACTTTGCAATGTGGTACGAAGTGTCCCGGCCATCTGCTCTTCATCAAATGACAGAATGTGGAGTGGAGCTTGTGGAGTTCTCCCGCTCCGGCTAGAGTGCACTATCGTCGGTGTCTCATAGCGCCAACTTATGAAACTATGCCGTGGCATCGTTGCTATCAATACCACATCCCTCCCCCCTGAAATGACACACCATCGTTGAGCATGGTTTCCGACGACGGGTGGAGGGGCCCAGGGGCGGTGTAGCTGAGGGGGCGGACAGCGGAACTGCCGGGGCGCGCTGTCCATCCGTGATCCCGAATTGCTCTCGAGGGGGCGAGGAAAACGCCCCGTGGAAAACCTGCCCAGGCCGCGCACCACCACTGGGTACGCCCGGATGAGGAGGCGGACGCGGAGCAACGACCTCCACGGGCGACGGCTGCGGCGGCGGCCTCAGCGTCTATCGGTTCTGCCACCGCGGAGGAACACGGCGGCGGTGAGAGGCGACCGGTGCAGCTGACCAGACCGGCAGTGGCGACGACGACGACGACGACGACGACGACGACAGCAAGCGCGCCCGCGGGGGCGCGAGCGAGGGAGGCGCCGTAGGTGGAGTCGTGAGTTGAGGCGGCGGAAGCCGTGAAGCCTCCAATTCTGCCGGAAAAAAACCTGCGGCAGAGATCCGAGGACAGCACAAACGGATCTGGTCCCGGTGTCGCTTGACACTGCCAGAGGGACCAGAAATGAGAAATAGGGCGCGGCCAAGCTGGCGAAGAATGCATCCCTGCTCCCAGCGCTTCCTGCCAGAGAAAACGCGATAGAACACCAAATCATGTGGCGCCAAGCCAGAACGAGGCGAAGCAGCGGGAGCGCACGTCGGCAGGTGCAATAGCTCCAGGAGCGACCGATGGGCGCGGCCGTGTAGCAATTCCGCTGGGGAACGGGTGCTGCCGGCCGGTGTGGCCAAGCGGTTCTAGGCGCTTCAGCCTGGAACCGCACGACCGCTACGGTCGCAGGTTCGAATCCTGCCTCGGGCATGGATGTGTGTGACGTCCTTAGGTTAGTTAGGTTTAAGTAGTTCTAAGTTCTAGGAGACTGATGACCTCAGATGTTAGGTCCCATAGTGCTCAGAGCCATTTGAACGGGTGCTGCGTGGTTGAGAGCGATAGGAAGCAAGGAAAGTCCAGAGTGCGCGCTTGCGTGAGTGCGTGGCGCGCAACTTGCTCATCTGCGACTTAAACGTACGCACAAAGCGTTCAGCCTCACCGTTCGACTGGGGGTGGAACGGGACTGAGGTCAGATGGCGAATGCCATTAGCAGCACAGGACGCTTCAAACTATGAGGACACGAATTGGGAGCCATTGTCGGAGACAATAACTTTAGGAAGGCCCTCACTGCAAAAAATAGACCTCAAAGCCCTAACAGTACTCGCAGATGTAGTAGAAGACATAGGTACAACAAAATGGAAGTTGCTGCACGCATCAATAACCATCTACCAGCGGGTGTCCCTGAAAGGACCCGCAAAATCAATATGAATGCGCTGCCAAGGCGCAGTAGGAGTAGACCACGCAAAGGAGCGCTGGTGGGGAGTAGATTGATGCTCTACGCAAGAGCGACAGTTAGCAAGCAAATTCTCAATTTGTTTATCAATGCCGATGCAAGTGCAGTGACAACGCGCTGATTGCTTCATCCGCACTATACCCCAATGACCAGCATGCAGTAAACGGAGGATATCCGACTGCAACGAACGAGGTGCAACCACACGAGACTGATCATTGTCAGTCTGTAACAGGATAGCACCGTTGTGTACAGACAACTTGTGACATTGCGCGAAGTAATGTCGAACGAGTGGGTAATTAATCTGTGTAACAGATGCAGACCATTGAGTACGAATATACTGGAAAAGAATCTGTAAAGAAGCGTCGGCGGCTGTCGCTGAAGCAATGCGACGAAAATCCACCGGAAAACCATCAGCTAATTCCTTATCTTGCGAATCAATAAACAGGCATGACAATTCAGAAGAATCAAACATTTCGTCAGGACCGATAAGCAGACGAGACAAAGCATCAGCATTGTCGTGCTGGGCCGTAGGTCGAAACAAGATTTCGTAATTGTAGTTAGACAAAAACAAAGACCAACGTTGCAACTTTTGTGCAGTACGGGCCGGAACTGGCTTTGACGGGTGGAATAATGACGTCAAAGGCTTATGGTTGGTGACGTACATACGGTCGACAGCTGGTGGTGTCACGTCTACCAAGGTGTGGCAGGAGACAGTCTCCTGCCACACCTTGGTAGACGTGACACCACCAGCAGTTGACCATATGTTCGCCCTGAAGATGGCTCCTGCGATGAGCTGAAACCGGTCGGCACGACATAAATAAACAACGCAATGAAGACTGTTATCTTAATACTAAGTTAATGGCTGTTGCTCCATAACCATGTTGTCCAAACATATATCAGGATAGCCGGACTCGGGTTGGAACCATCGTCCTCCAGAATGCGAATCCAATGTGCTAACCACTGCGCCACCTCGCTCTGGCAATGAAAATTTGATTTTCATTACTTCACATTACTCCTGCCGAAATTAAACTAAAATGCCATCATAATCTATTCATAAAATGGCATAATTTTATTTTAAAAGTGTAACACAGTAAGACAAGTATTACAGTATCTTAGTATATGTAATCGGCAGGGTAACTCACTACGCGAAACTTACCGGAAATTTATTCATCCAGTATTTGAGAAATAGCGCCCTTAGCGACTTCCAACGAACTTTGCACATCATTTCAAACTTTTTCTCGCTGACTACCCCCACAAAATGAAGCTAGGAAGAATTTTTATCCCTTAATACACTTTCGCTGCTCATGTAACATTCAGCATGACAGTTTAGCATGACAGCGCTCTCTAGTATTTCCGGGTCATCGTACGTCGAGCGAGGGGAGTTGGGACGGAGCAACAGTGGGGTCCGGACAGCCACCGCTAGCGACCCACACGCACTGTTCGACGGAAGCCCGTGGTGGAGAGAGTGCACGACCACGTCAAGGACCGGATTCAGCGAGTTTTAGTTGAATGAACCATTGATATTCGTGTAGTGCAATTTTCACCTTTGTGTGTGTGTGTGTGTGTGTGTGTGTGTGTGTGTGCCCGCCCGTCGAAGTGCCCTTGTGGCAGTAAGTCGTCAGTCGACGATTTATACTGGGATCTTTCCCGTGCCTGACTTGAGTGGCTACGACCGTTGGTTGGTCGCTCGGTCCGTCGTCGCAGCGGACGACGTGCATTTGGTCTTCCGACCACTTCTGGCTTCTCTATGTTTGTGCCGACTTGGAACTTGGAATTCGTTCGTGTTGTTTGACAGTGACTGGTTTTGGTATTGTGAGTTGTTGGTGGAATTGTTTTACCGGATCCGTGTGTATCTTATGGTTTAGAATGAGCAGTTATTTTAATGCTGTTTGCGTAGTGGATTTGCTGAGAGTGGCGCGCACGGACATCAGTTCGGTTGGGGCGCAGCAGCGAACAGGTCCGTGCAGCGCGAGGGCAAGCCAGAGCCGCTGGGGGCGTGCTGCCACTGCCGGATCGAGGAGGGGTAGCTGCGAGAGCGACGACTTCGTTGCACTCCGTACCCTTGACGTTTGAGTGAAGAGTTAACTGCTAACGCAACCTCAACTATTCTGAGATCTCGCCTTTGGTCGGTGCGTTGTTTGTTGCTACCAGGGCCGCTGAGCCTGGCGGCAACGAGTGAAGTGTTTCAAGGCGGTGAAATATTACAGCCGTCTTTCTCTATTTGTTATTCATCATTGAATTTAGTATTATTCTTATTAGTGAAGTGCAACCAGCGGTATTTTCTGAATTGTGGCCGCCAGCGCCCCAGTTACCTGCTCTGGAGGTTAGTGTACTTTTCCTCGTTGTGTTGAAGCTGTCAGACACAGCCTCTACTTCAACAGCGTCTTGTATTGTACAGTGCTTATGTTTTGGAGGGTCTACCTTGGTTCTAGTGTTTCCTTCGGCCTTGGTGTTTTCTGAAGATGTAATGCTGTCTGTCTCTTCGCTCTTGCCTAAAAATACTCCATCGTTGTACCAGTGATCGGACGTTAGGTGCATTGGTTAGTCGTTCGATCGGCGCTTAAGCTGCCCCTAGTTTGAGTTGCCATCCTGTTACATGAGTACAACTCTTGGCTACCTGTCTCACCTTACCTTATGTTTGAGTTACCTTCGCAGGCCGACTCTTGAAACCCTTGCTGAGAACCGCTTTTGCTGATTCCATAGATTGTAATGTTTGATTTAAGGATATTTGTAATTTTCTAATTATTGTTGGTGTGACCTAGAGCCGAGCAATATAATTTCATTTCTTTCGTGATAAGGCCTTCAGCTGTGTTACAGTAAGGTTTTTTCAAGCAAACTTGTTTTAAAGGCAAGGTATTATTTTAAAAGGTGCTATTTGGAATTGTTCTTCTGACTTCCAATTCAGGCGTTCAGCCGTTTGTTGTTTGAGGTTTTCTTGGTGGCCTTCGCCCCCAAAATTGTGGAACTTTTTTTTTTCCCTGTGATAAGGCCTTCAGCCGTCATACATTCAGTTGTGTGTGTTCTTCTTTTAGAGATTGTTTTAATTTTTTTTTCTTTATTGATTTTCAATTCCCCCCGAAGGGAGCGGGCTGGCAGCAGCTTACTACGCTGCTCTACAGCCTACAGACTTTTTTTAAATAAAGGAAGAAGAAAGAAACAAGGTAAAACAGGCGATAAAATGGTGAGTTATAGTGTAAAATGGCGTAAAAATGCGGAAAGTTAAAACAGAAAGCAAAAGGGGTTGGCAATGTAGATAAAATACACAGGAATCAGACAAGTAACATAGTAGACACACAATTAAAAAACACGGCGACAGTCTGGTTTCAGTTCGCAAGAGATAAAAGGCACACCCAGCGACAGTATGATGGCCGTTCGCAACAAGTCCCAAAAAACACAACACGGAACACTCACTGTAAAACACGCACTGTAGAACACTCATTGGAGAACACTGCAGGATAGTGGCAGCACAAAGATGACACTCCCGAGCCAAAGGCAGATGGGGGGGGGGGGACCTGCAGGAGGGGGAAAAATAAGGAGGGAGGAGAGGAAAAAAAACGAAAAGGGGGGGGGAACCAAGGAGGGAGAGGACTAATAAAGGGGGAGAAGGGGGAGAGGGAATGAGAGGAGGGAAATGTAAAAGGACGCGGGGGAGAGAAGGGGGCAAAGAGAGGGGAGACGGGGAAGAAAGAGGATGGAAGGGGGGGAGAGGGAGCCCGGGAAAAGGACAGAGGAAAGGAGGGGGAGTGAGGATCAGAGTTGATAGGAGGGATAAATGGAGGGAGAGAGGGCATCATCCGGGAGGGGGAGTTGATGGAAGCCACCTTGGGAAAGGAGATGTAGGGTGTAGAAATGGAGGGTAGGGGGACACAACGGTGAAGACGTGGCAGGGGGTGGGGATGGGAGAGGAGAGGAGCAACCAGGGGGTGAGGGGGTTCAAGACGGCGGGAGGTGTAGAGGATGCGGATATGATCGAGGAATAGGAGCAGATGGGGGAAAGGAATGAGATCATAGAGGATCCGCGTGGGGGACGGGAGGCGTATACAGAAGGCGAGGCGGAGTGCATGACGCTCAAGGATCTGGAGGGACTGATAGAATTTGGGGGGGGGGGCAGATATCCAGGCAGGACTGGCATAACAGAGAATGGGATGGATTAAGGATTTGTAGGTGTGGAGGATGGTAGAGGGGTGCAACACCCAAGTCCGGCCGGAGAGGAGTTTGAGAAGTCGGAGGCGGTTGTGGGCTTTGGATTGGATGGAGCGGAGATGAAGGATCCAGGTGAGGTGACGGTCAATGGTGAGGCCAAGGTAGGTGAGAGTGGGGGTGAGGCGGACAGGACGGGCGCAGACAGTAAGGGAGAAATCCAGGAGCCGGAAGGAGCGAGTGGTACGACCTACGTTGATTGCCTGGGTCTTGGAAGGGTTGAGTTTCAGGAGCCACTGGTAACACCATGCAGCAGAAAGGTCAAGGTGATTCTGGAGAAGGCGTTGGGACCGTTGGAGGGTAGGAGCGAGGTCGAGGAATGCGATGTCATCAGCATATTTCAAGAGGTGTACTGGAGGGGGGGGGGGGTAGGGGCATATCTGCCGTGTACAGGAGGTAGAGGAGAGGGGAGAGGACAGAGCCCTGGGGCACACCTGCAGAGGGGTAGAAGGTGTAGGAAGTGGCATTATGGATGGTAACATAGGAGGGGCGGTGGGAGAGGAAGGAGGCCACCAGACGGATGTAGTTGATACGAAGGGCGTAGGTTTGGAGTTTAAACAGGAGACCGGGATGCCAGACATGGTCGTAGGCCTTCTCGAGGTCAAGGAAGACAAAAATGGAGGAGCGACAGGAGTTAAGCTGGAGGGAGAGGAGTGAGGTGGAGGAGTTGGTCATCAGCAGAGAAGGAAGGTCGAAAGCCACATTGGGTGTTTGGGAGGAGGTGGTGTTGGCGGAGGTGGTGATGGATGCGCCGGGAAAGGATGGATTCCAAGAACTTGCTGAACACCGATGTGAGACAGATAGGACGAAAGGAAGAGGCATCAGATGGAGGCTTGTTGGGTTTGGAGAACATCAGGATATGGGAGGTTTTCCACAGGTCGGGATAGAAGCCAGTGGCAAGGATGACATTGTAGAGGGTGGCAAGGATTGAAAGGAACGAGGGAGGGCAGTGCTTGAGGTGGCGGTAGGTAACGCAGTCATGGGCTGGAGCAGTGTTGCGTTTGGTGCGGAGTGTGAGAATGATGTCCTGTGTAGTGATGGGAGTGTTAATTTCAGATGGTGGTGGGTGGCCCAAGTACTGGAAGCTAGGAGCAAGGGGAGGAACAGAGGTATTCGTACGGTCCATGACATCAGGGAAGAGGGAATAATCAAAGTAGGGATCATATGGGATGGAAAAAACATCAGAGAGGTGGGAGGCAAAGTGGTTGGCCTTACTGAGGTTGTCAGGAAAGGGACGGTCATTAAGGAGGAGAGGGTACTGGGGGGTGGGGTGGTTCCCGGTAAGGCGGTGGAAAGCAGACCAATACTTGGAAGAGTTTATGGGGAGCGTGGTGTTGAGTGGTGTACATGTCTGGCGCCAGGCTCGGCGTTTCTTCGCAGTAAGCAGGTTGCGGATGTGACGTTGTAATTGCCGGTGGCGGGTAAGTGTATACTGGCCACGAGTGCGAAGAAAAGAGCGGTAGAGGCGGCGGGACCCTCGAAGGAGAAGGACGGCCTGTGGAGGCACTGCGGGGCGGTGAGGGTGGATGGCTTTGGTGGGGATATGGGTGGCGAAGGCGTCAGACAAAGTCTGGTGCAGGAAGGCAGCAGCACGAGAGATGTCATCAGGAGATTGGAGGGTAAGGTCGTGGCCGTCAACCTGGGTGTGAATGGAGTCCCGGTAGGCATCCCAGTTGGCACGGGAGTAA
The DNA here is from genome assembly GCF_023898315.1 of Schistocerca nitens. Lineage (NCBI taxonomy): Eukaryota > Metazoa > Arthropoda > Insecta > Orthoptera > Acrididae > Schistocerca > Schistocerca nitens. The sequence continues at coordinate 554,500,784 of NC_064614.1, forward strand.
TCATGGACAAGTTTAGGAGGGACGTCAGGGCGAGGAGCGTTGCGGGGATGGCGACCAGTAGAGACAGTGAGGATAACATTAGCATGGTCACTGCCAATGAGGTCAAGGACATCTGCGGTGATGCGCCCAAGGAGGTTGGGAGAGGCAAGGACCATATCAGGAGTGGTGTTGGATTCGGGTCAGGTGTGCTGGGGCAGGGGAACCAGGTCGCCCTGGAGAGTGGTGAGAAACTGATGCCACCGCTGGAGGTCGGCAGGATCACGGCTGTGGATATTGAGGTCGGCGGCAAGCACGTGGATGGAGAAGGTGTGGTCAATGTGGGCCAGGAAATCGTACGGGATGGGGGTGCGAGGGCGGACATAAATGGTGGCACAGGTGATGGTAAGGGTGGGGAAGAAGAGGCTGAGGGTGAGATGCTCGGCAGGATTGTTAAGGAGAGGTTGGGGCCGGACAGGGAGGTGCTTGAGGTGGCCTATAGCAAATCCGCCACGCGCCAGAGGGTACGGGTTATTGGTGCGGTGTAGGGTGTAAGGAGCCGTGGAGACGGAGATACGTGGTTGAAGGAAGGTTTCATTTAGGACGAAGGCATCCACGCGGTGCTGGCGGAGGGTGTGGAGGAAGAGGAGTTTGTGGGTGGGCACGGAGCGAGTGTTGTGGTACAGGAGACGGTAGGGTTCGCGTACCATGGGAGGGGAGAGTTAGACGAGGGTGGTGAGGGGGGTGAAGAAGTGGGCCTGGTTGTGGGAGTATGTGGCATATGTGGCAAGATGGAAGATGGAACGGGCAGTGAGGGCGATTTGGGAAAGAGTGTGCAAGCGCTGGAAGGGGTGGATGTTTTGGAGCACAATGGTGGGGAAACGGATGATGTCCTCAGCAGTAGGGGGAGGGCGGAGCGAGTTGTTGGGGTGGATGGGGTCATCAACAGGACGGACAGGGACGGTGAGCTAAGGGGTGACTGGTGGAGGTTTCGCTTTACACTTTGAGGAGTAGGTAGGATGTGGTTCGTTGCAAGTGTTGCAGGAGGTGGGAGAGGTGAGGTTGGGGCAATTCTTGAGGAAGTGGGAAGCTTTGCAGTGGGGACACTTAGGGGGGTTCTTGCAGGCAGAGGTAACGTGGTCGTTGTAGGTGAGACAGCATTGGCAGCGGTAGGATTGGACGGGGGAACGGGAGGGGTCCACCTTATGACGGCGATTGTAGATGTGGGCTCCCTCTGTGAGGAGGCGGTCAATGGAGGAGGAGGATTCGGTGAATATCCGCATGAGAAAAGTCTGCCCGGCATCATTGAAGATGTGACGGGCCGAGCGGATTTCAATGTCGGTCCGGGAGTTGAGTTCCGCCAACACCTCAGCCTCCGTCATCATGGGGCTAAGCTTTGTGATCACAGCGGTGAAGGTTGGCGGACGTCGGGGAGGTTGAGGTTGACGGGGAGAGGACGGGGTGTGGTAGGGGGTGAGGGTTGCACGTTGGCCAAATTGGATACGGGGGATGTGGGAGAGGAGATCGGTGTGGAAGGAAGCATGGGGGGGATTGTTTTAATTTTTTTTGTTTTTTTTTTCTTTATTGAATTTCAATTCCCCCCGAAGGGGGGCGGGCTGGCAGCAACTTAGCATGCAACTCTTCAGCAGACATATTTTGTGACAAAGATCAAGAGAACAAATAATAAAAAAAAACAGGCGATAAAATCGGAGACTTAGAGAGTAACAAGATGAAAAGAAATCGTGGAAGTTAAAACAACAACAGAGGGATGATGATGCTAAGAAAAATACATACGAAGCAGACAGGGAAAACAATAGACAATTAAAAAACACGGTGACAGTCTGGATTCTGTTCGCAAAAGACATAAAATTCACACCGAGCGACAGCATGGCTTCTGTTCGCAACACGAGAAAGACAAACAACACTGAATAGTCACTGGAACACTGCACTAAAAAGTTGGCAAATGTGACACCACAGTCGAGAGCAGGTGGGGGCAGACGGGACAGAAGATGGAAAAACAAAAAAGGGGGGAACGGAGAGTAAAAGCGAAGGGGGGAACCGGGAAAGGAGCTGATGGAGGATGAGGACCCAGAAGAGGGGTGGAGGGCAGACGCGACAGAGAGTGAGGGAGGCAGAGGAGGGGAATACAAAAGAACTGGGTGGGAGAAGGGAGATAGGGAGAGGTGTAGTGGGTAGAAAACAGGACGGAAGGGGGGTGGAAGAGGGAGCCCAGGGAAAGGACAGAGGAAAGGAGGGGGAGTGAGGATCAGAGTTGATGGGAAGGATAAATGGAGGGAGAGAGGGCATCATCCGGGAGCGGGAAAGGAGATGGAGGGTGTAGAGATGGAGGGTAGGGGGGACACAACAGTGAAGACGTGGCAGGGGGCGGGGATGGGAGAGGAGAAGAGCAACCAGGGGGTGAGGGGGTTCAAGACGGCGGGAAGTGTAGAGGATGCAGATATGTTCGAGGAATAGGAGCAGATGGGGGAAAGGAATGACATCATAGAGGATCCGCGTGGGGGACGGGAGGCGGATACGGAAGGCGAGGCGGAGTGCATGATGCTCAAGGATCTGGAGGGACTGATAGAATTTGGGGGGTGCAGATATCCAGGCAGGACTGGCATAACAGAGGATGGGACGGATTAAGGATTTGTAGGTGTGGAGGATGGTACAGGGGTGCAACCCCCATGTCCGGCCAGAGAGGAGTTTGAGGAGTCAGAGTAAGTTGTGGGCTTTGGTTTGGATGGAGCGCAGATGAGGTATCCAGGTGAGGTGACGGTCAATGGTGAGGCCAAGGTAGGTGAGGGTAGGGGTGAGGCAGACAGGCCATGTGCAGACATTAAGGGAGAAATCCAGGAGCCGGAAGGAGCGAGTGGTACGACCTACGATGATTGCCTGGGTCTTGGAAGGAGTGGGTTTCAGGAGCCATTGGTTACACCATGCAGCAAAAAGGTCAAGGTGATTCTGGAGAAGGCGTTGGGACCGTTGGAGGGTAGGAGCGAGGGCGAGGAATGCGGTGTCATCAGCATATTGCAAGAGGTGTACTGGAGGGGGGGGGGGTTGGGGCATGTCTGCCGTGTACAGGAGGTAGAGGAGAGGGGAGAGGACAGAGCCCTGTGGCACACCGGCAGAGGGGTAGAAGGTGTGGGAATTGGCATGATGGATGGTAACATAGGAGGGGTGGTGGGAGACGAAGGAGGCCACCAGACGGTTGTAGTTGATAGGAAGGGCGTAGGTTTGGAGTTTAAACAGGAGACCGGGATGCCAGACATGGTTGTAGGCCTTTTCGAGGTCAAGTGAGACAAAAATGGCGGAGTGACGGGAGTTAAGCTGGAGGGAGAGGAGATGAGTGAGGCGGAGGAGCTGGTCATCAGCAGAGAAGGAAGGTCGAAAGCCACATTGGGTGTTTGGGAGGAGGTGGTTTTGGTGGAGGTGGAGATGGATGCACTGGGAAAGGATGGATTCCAAGAGCTTGCTGAACACCGATGTGAGACAGATAGGACGATAGGAAGAGGCATCAGATGGAGGCTTATTGGGTTTGGAGAACATCAGGATACAGGAGGTTTTCCACAGGTCGGGATAGAAGCCAGTTGCAAGGATGACATTGTAGAGGGTGGCAAGGAGGGAAAGGAAGGAGGGAGGGCAGTGTTTGAGGTGGCGGTAGGTAACGCAGTCGTTGCCGGGAGCAGTGTTGCGTTTAGTGCGGAGTGTGAGAATGATGTCCTGTGTAGTGATGGGAGTGTTAAGTGCAGATAGTGGGGTGTGGCCCAAGTACTGGAAGCTAGGAGTAAGGAGAGGAACAGAGGTATTCGTACGGTCCATGACATCAGGGAAGAGGGAATAATCGAAGTAGGGATCATATGGGATGGAAAAAACATCAGAGAGGTGGGAGGCAAAGTGGTTGGCCTGACTGAGGTTGTCAGGAAAGGGACGGTCATTAAGGAGGAGAGGGTACTGGGGGGTGGGGATGTTCCCAGTAAGGCGGTGGAAAGCAGACCAATACTTGGAAGAGTTGATGGGGAGTGTGGTGTTGAGTGGTTTACATGTCTGGCGCCAGGCTCGGCGTTTCTTCGCAACAAGCAGGTTGCGGATGTGTCGCTGTAATTGCCGGTGGCGGGTAAGTGTATCCCGGCCACGAGTGTGGAGAAAAGAGCGGTAGAGGCAGCGGGACTCTCGAAGGAGAAGGACGGCCTGTGGAGGCAGGGCGGGGCGGTGAGGGTGGATGGCTTTGCTGGGGATATGGGTGACGACGGCGTCAGACAAGGTCTGGTGCAGGAAGGCAGCAGTGCGAGAGATGTCATCAGGAGACTGGAGGGTAAGGTCGTGGCCGTCAACCTGGGTGTGAATGGAATCCCGGTAGGCATCCCAGTTGGCACGGGAGTAATCATGGACAAGTTTAGGAGGGACGGCAGGGCGAGGAGCGTGGCGGGGATGGCGACCGTTAGAGATAGTGAGGAGGACAGGAGCATGGTCACTGCCAATGAGGTCAAGGACAGCCACGGTGATGCGCCCAAGGAGGTTTGGAGAGGCAAGGTCCACATCAGGAGTGTTGTTGGATTTGGGTCAGGTGTGCTGAGGCAGGGGAACCATGTCGCCCTGGAGAGTGGTGAGAAACTGATGCCACCGCCGGAGGTCGGCAGGATCACGGCTGTAGATATTGAGGTCGGCGGCAATCACGTAGGTGGAGAAGGTGCGGTCAATGTGGGCCAGGAAATCGTACGGGATGGGGGTGCGAGGGCGGACATAAATGGTGGCACAGGTGATGGTAAGGGTGGGGAAGAAGAGGCTGAGGGTGAGATGCTCGGCAGGATTTTTAAGGAGAGGTTGGGGCCGGACAGGGAGGTGCTTGAGGTGGCCTATAGCAACTCCGCCACGCGCGAGAGGGTACGGGTTATCGGTGCGGTGTAGGGTGTAAGGAGCCGTGGAGACGGAGATACGGGGTTGAAGGAAAGTTTCATTTAGGACGAAGGCATCCACGAGGTGCTGACGTAGGGTGTGGAGGAAGAGGAGTTTGTGGGTGGGCACGGAGCGAATGTTGTGGTACAGGATACGGTACGGTTGTTGTACCATGGGAGTGGAGAGTTAAACAAGGGTGGTGAGGGGGGTGAAGGTGAAGTGGGCCTGGTTGTGGGAGTATGTGGCATAGGTGGTAAGATGGAAGATGGAACGGGCAGCGAGGGCGATTTGGGAAAGAGTGTGGGAGCGCTGGAAGGGGTAGATGTTTTGGAGCACAATGGTGGTGAAGTGGATGATGTCCTCAGCAGTAGGGGGAGGGCGGGGCGATTTGTTGGGGTGGATGGGGTCATCAACAGGACGGACAGGGACGGTGAGCTCAGGGGTTACTGGTGGAGGTTTCGCTTTACACTTCGAGGAGTAGGTAGGATGTGGTTAGTTGCAAGTGTTGCAGGAGGGGGGAGAGGTGAGGTTGGGGCAATGCTTGAGGAAGTGTGAAGCTTTGCAGTGGGGACAAGTAGGGGGGTTCTTGCAGGCAGAGGTAATGTAGTCGTTGTAGGTGAGACAGCATTGGTAACGATAGGATTGGACTGGGGAACGGGAGGGGTCCACCTTATGGCACTGATTGTAGATGAGGGCTCCCTCGGTGAGGAGGCGGTCAATGGAGGAGGAGGATTCGGTGAATATCCGCATGAGAAAAGTCGGCCCGGCATCATTGAAGATGCGACGGGCCGAGTGGATTTCAATGTCGGTCCGGGAGTTGAGTTCCGCCAACACCTCAGCCTCCGTGATCACGGGGCTAAGCTTTGTGATCACAGCGGTGAAGGTTGGTGGACGCCGGGGACGTTTAGGCTGACGGGGAGAGGACGGGGTGTGGTAGGGGGTGAGGGTTGCACATTGGCCAAATTGGATACGGGGGATGCGGGAGAGGAGATCGGTGTGGAGGGAAGCACTGGGGGATTTTATGAGGACCGAGTCCTTGCGAGGAATCAGTTGGGAGATGGGAGCATTGGGGTAGTATTTCCGGATGGCGAGGGTGAGGGAGCGGGCATCAAGGAATTGAGGGTCAGGATTGGAGAGGACAAAGGTGTGGGTGGCAGGCGTGGCGGGGGCGGGGGTCGGAGCCGCGTCCATGGGGGTGGGTGGGTCATGGGGGTTGGGGGTTTTTTTGGAGGAGACTTCGGGGGAAGGGTCAACATTCGGGCGCTTTGAAGGTTTCATGGGCACGACCGGGTGGAGAGGGGGCAGGGGTACATGTTGCAGGGGAAGATGGGGGGGGCAGGACCACCCTGAGCAGCGGATGACGCAGACGGAGGGGGCGTGGGTGTCACTGAGACTGTGGAATGTCGAGCAGAGATCCGTGCTGGCTTGGAGCCTGTAGGAGGCGGAGCGTGGAGCGGCGGAAAGTCAGTAGCTGTCGATGGGGCGACAGTGATAGGGGAGGAGGAGTTGGGGGTGGTTACAGCCGAAAGTGGCGCAGGGGTGGGGTGGACAGGGAGAAAAGGAAGGACGGGAAGTGGGGTGGAGGAGGAGCTCCATGTGATGGTGGTTGGAGCAGCAGAGGTAGAGGTGAAAATGATAGCGGTGGTGGTGGTGGGTTGGGACATGGTGGCGGCGCGCGAGAAGGGCGGCGGCGGCGACCAGACGGCGACGGCGGCGACCGGCAGGCGGGCGGCGGCGGCGAGCACCGGCAGGCGGCAGGCGGCAGGCGACGGCGGCGAGCACCGGCAGGCGGCAGGCGGCGACCAGGCGGCGGCGGCGAGCCCCGGCAGGCGGTGACGCCGGCGGCGGCGGCGGCGGCGGCGGCGAGGACCGGCAGGCGGCGACCAAACGGCAGCGAGCACCGTCAGGCGGCGACCAGGCGGCGAGGAGGACCGGACGGCGAGCAGTAGTGACGGCGAGCAGACGACACGGCAAGGAAACGGCGGGAATCTTCCACGTCGAAGTCGCACCCTGAGAGTAGCCCAGGCAGTGAAACTCTTCGATGAAGACGAGAGGGAATCCAACTCTCGAATGGTGGATTGTTTTAATTTTTTTTTCTTTATTGAATTTCAATTCCCCCCGAAGGGGGCGGGCTGGCAGCAGCTGACTATGCCGCTCTGCAGCCTACAGAATTTGTGTTAAAAAGAGGAAGATAATAAAAAATAACAGTTGGCGATAAAAACGGTGACTTAAAGGTAAAATGGCAGAAAATTCTAGAACTTGAAACATAAAACAGATAGGTGATGATGCTAAGATATTACACAAGAAGCAGAAAAATAACAGGCAGACAGTTAAAAAAAACACGGTGACAGTCTGGTTTCTGTTCGCAAGATATAAAATGCACACCCGGCGACAGCATGATTTCTGTTTGCAACACTGTGGAAAGACGCACAACACTGAACACTCACTTAAACACGGCACTAAAAAGTTGGCACAAATATGACATACCACAGCCGAGAGTAGGTGGGGGGGAAACTGGACAGATGATGAAGAAAATAAAAAAGGGGGGGAAGGAGAAGAAAAGTGAAGGGTGGGAGGGGGGAAAGAAGCCAATGGAGAAGACCCATAAGAGGGGTGGGGGGTGCTGAGCAGACGTGCCAGGGAGTGGGGAAGGCAGAGGAGGGGAATGCAAAAGGACTCGGGGGGTGGGGGAGGAGAAGGGACACAGGGGGAGGTTGGGCGGGGAGAAAACACAGGATGGAAGGGGGGAGGAAGAGGGAGCCCAGGGAAAGGTCGGAGGAAAGGAGGGGGGTGAGGATCAGAGTTGATAGGAAGGATAAATGGAGGGAGAGGGGGCATCATCCGGGAGGGGTAGTTGACGGAAGCCACCTTGGGAAAGGAGATGGAGGGTGTGGAGATGGAGGGTAGGGGGGACACAACGGTGAAGACGTGGCAGGGGGTGGGGATGGGAGAGGAGAGGAGCAACCAGGGGGTGAGGGGGTTCAAGACGGCGGAAGGTGTAGAGGATGCGGATATGTTCGAGGAATAGGAGCAGATGGGGGAAAGGAATGAGATCATAGAGGATCCGCGTGGGGGACGGGAGGCAGATACGGAAGGCGAGGCGGAGTGCATGACGCTCAAGGATCTGGAGGGACTGATAGAATTTGGGGGGTGCAGATATCCAGGCAGGACTGGCATAACAGAGGATGGGACGGATTAAGGATTTGTAGGTGTGGAGGATGGTACAGGGGTGCAACCCCCATGTCCGGCCAGAGAGGAGTTTGAGGAGTCGGAGGCGGTTGTGGGCTTTGGATTGGATGGAGCGGAGATGAGGTATCCAGGTGAGGTGACAGTCAATGGTGAGGCCAAGGTAGGTGAGGGTGGGGGTGAGGCGGACAGGACGTGCGCAGACAGTAAGGGAGAAATCCAGGAGCCGGAAGGAGCGAGTGGTACGACCTACTATGATTGCCTGGGTCTTGGAAGTATTGAGTTTCAGGAGCCATTGGTTACACCATGCAGCAAAAAGGTCAAGGTGATTCTGGAGAAGGCGTTGGGACCGTTGGAGGGTAGGAGCGAGGGCGATGAATGCGGTGTCATCAGCATATTGCAAGAGGTGTACTGCAGGGGGGGTTGGGGCATATCGGCCGTGTACAGGAGGTAGAGGAGAGGGGAGAGGACAGAGCCCTGGGGCACACCGGCAGAGGGGTAGAAGGTGTGGGAATTGGCATGATGGATGGTAACATAGGAGGGGCGGTGGGAGAGGAAGGAGGCCACCAGACGGATGTAGTTGATAGGAAGGGAGTAGGTTTGGAGTTTAAACAGGAGACCGGGATGCCAGACACGGTCGTAGGCCTTTTCGAGGTCAAGTGAGACAAAAATGGCGGAGCGACGGGAGTTAAGCTGGAGGGAGAGGAGATGAGTGTGGCGGAGGTGTTGGTCATCAGCAGAGAAGGAAGGTCGAAAGCCACATTGGGTGTTTGGGAGGAGGTGGTTTTGGTGGAGGTGGAGATGGATGCGCCGGGAAAGGATGGATTCCAAGAGCTTGCTGAACACCGATGTGAGACAGATAGGACGATAGGAAGAGGCATCAGATGGAGGCTTATTGGGTTTGGAGAACATCAGGATACGGGAGGTTTTCCACAGGTCGGGATAGAAGCCAGTGGCAAGGATGACATTGTAGAGGGTGGCAAGGAGGGTAAGAAAGGAGGGAGGGCAGTGTTTGAGGTGGCGGTAGGTAACGCAGTCGTGGCCGGGAGCAGTGTTGCGTTTAGTGCGGAGTGTGAGGCTGATGTCCTGTGCAGTGATGGGAGTGTTAAGTGCAGAAGGCGGGGTGTGGCCCAAGTACTGGAAGCTAGGAGCAAGGGGAGGAACAGAGGTATTCGTACGGTCCATGACATCAGGGAAGAGGGAATAATCAAAGTGGGGATCATCTGGGATGGAAAAAACATCAGAGAGGTGGGAGGCAAAGTGGTTGGCCTGACTGAGGTTGTCAGGAAAGGGACGGTCATTAAGGAGGAGAGGGTACTGGGGGGTGGGGCGGTTCCCAGTAAGGCGGTGGCAAGCAGACCAATACTTGGAAGAGTTGATGGGGAGCGTGGCGTTGAGTTGTGTACATGTCTGGCGCCAGGCTCGGCGTTTCTTCGCAACAAGCAGGTTGCGGATGTGTCGCTGTAATTGCCGGTGGCGAGTAAGTGTATCCCGGTCACGAGTGTGGAGAACAGAGCGGTAGAGGCAGCGGGACTCTCGAAGGAGAAGGACGGCCTGTGGAGGCAGGGCGGGGCGGTGAGGGTGGATGGCTTTGCTGGGGATATGGGTGACGACGGCGTCAGACAAGGTCTGGTGCAGGAAGGCAGCAGTGCGAGAGATGTCATCAGGAGACTGGAGGGTAAGGTCGTGGCCGTCAACCTGGGTGTGAATGGAATCCCGGTAGGCATCCCAGTTGGCACGGGAGTAATCATGGACAAGTTTAGGAGGGACGGCAGGGCGAGGAGCATGGCGGGGATGGCGACCGTTAGAGATAGTGAGGAGGACAGGAGCATGGTCACTGCCAATGAGGTCAAGGACAGCCACGGTGATGCGCCCAAGGAGGTTTGGAGAGGCAAGGACCACATCAGGAGTGTTGTTGGATTTGGGTCAGGTGTGCTGAGGCAGGGGAACCAGGTCGCCCTGGAGAGTGGTGAGAAACTGATGCCACCGCCGGAGGTCGGCAGGATCACGGCTGTAGATATTGAGGTCGGCGGCAATCACGTAGGTGGAGAAGGTGCGGTCAATGTGGGCCAGGAAATCGTACGGGATGGGGGTGCGAGGGCGGACATAAATGGTGGCACAGGTGATGGTAAGGGTGGGGACGAAGAGGCTGAGGGTGAGATGCTCGGCAGGATTTTTAAGGAGAGGTTGGGGCCGGACAGGGAGGTGCTTGAGGTGGCCTATAGCAACTCCGCCACGCGCGAGAGGGTACGGGTTATCGGTGCGGTGTAGGGTGTAAGGAGCCGTGGAGACGGAGATACGGGGTTGAAGGAAAGTTTCATTTAGGACGAAGGCATCCACGAGGTGCTGACGTAGGGTGTGGAGGAAGAGGAGTTTGTGGGTGGGCACGGAGCGAATGTTGTGGTACAGGATACGGTACGGTTGTTGTACCATGGGAGTGGAGAGTTAAACAAGGGTGGTGAGGGGGGTGAAGGTGAAGTGGGCCTGGTTGTGGGAGTATGTGGCATAGGTGGTAAGATGGAAGATGGAACGGGCAGCGAGGGCGATTTGGGAAAGAGTGTGGGAGCGCTGGAAGGGGTAGATGTTTTGGAGCACAATGGTGGTGAAGCGGATGATGTCCTCAGCAGTAGGGGGAGGGCGGGGCGATTTGTTGGGGTGGATGGGGTCATCAACAGGACGGACAGGGACGGTGAGCTCAGGGGTTACTGGTGGAGGTTTCGCTTTACACTTCGAGGAGTAGGTAGGATGTGGTTCGTTGCAAGTGTTGCAGGAGGGGGGAGAGGTGAGGTTGGGGCAATGCTTGAGGAAGTGTGAAGCTTTGCAGTGGGGACAAGTAGGGGGGTTCTTGCAGGCAGAGGTAATGTAGTCGTTGTAGGTGAGACAGCATTGGTAACGATAGGATTGGACTGGGGAACGGGAGGGGTCCACCTTATGGCACTGATTGTAGATGAGGGCTCCCTCGGTGAGGAGGCGGTCAATGGAGGAGGAGGATTCGGTGAATATTCGCATGAGAAAAGTCGGCCCGGCATCATTGAAGATGCGACGGGCCGAGTGGATTTCAATGTCGGTCCGGGAGTTGAGTTCCGCCAACACCTCAGCCTCCGTGATCACGGGGCTAAGCTTTGTGATCACAGCGGTGAAGGTTGGTGGACGCCGGGGACGTTTAGGCTGACGGGGAGAGGACGGGGTGTGGTAGGGGGTGAGGGTTGCACATTGGCCAAATTGGATACGGGGGATGCGGGAGAGGAGATCGGTGTGGAGGGAAGCACTGGGGGATTTTATGAGGACCGAGTCCTTGCGAGGAATCAGTTGGGAGATGGGAGCATTGGGGTAGTATTTCCGGATGGCGAGGGTGAGGGAGCGGGCATCAAGGAATTGAGGGTCAGGATTGGAGAGGACAAAGGTGTGGGTGGCAGGCGTGGCGGGGGCGGGGGTCGGAGCCGCGTCCATGGGGGTGGGTGGGTCATGGGGGTTGGGGGTTTTTTTGGAGGAGACTTCGGGGGAAGGGTCAACATTCGGGCGCTTTGAAGGTTTCATGGGCACGACCGGGTGGAGAGGGGGCAGGGGTACATGTTGCAGGGGAAGATGGGGGGGGCAGGACCACCCTGAGCAGCGGATGACGCAGACGGAGGGGGCGTATGTGTCACTGAGACTATGGAACGGCGAGCAGAGATCCGTGCTGGCTTGGAGCCTGTCGGAGGCGGTGCGGGGAGCGGCGGAAAGTCAGTAGTTGTCGATGAGGCGACAGTGATAGGGGAGGAGGAGTTGGGGGTGGTTACAGCCGAAAGTGGCGCTGGGGTGGGGTGGACAGGGAGAGAAGGAAGGACGGGAAGTGGGGTGGAGGAGGAGCTCCATGTGATGGTGGTTGGAGCAGCGGAGGGAGAGGTGAAAATGATAGTGGTGGTGGTGGTGGGTTGGGACATGGTGGCGGCGCGCGAGGAAGGGGGCGGCGGCGACCAGACGGCGACAGCGGCGACCGGCAGGCGGTGGCGGCGGCGGGCGGCGGCGGTGGCGGTGGCGGCGGCGGGCGGCGGGCGGCGGCGAGCACCGGCAGGCGGCAGGCGACGGCGGCGAGCACCGGCAGGCGGCGGCAGCGGCGAGCCCCGGCAGGCGGCGACGGCGGCGGCGGCGAGGACCGGCAGGCGACGACCAAATGGCGGCGGCGGCGGCGGCGGCGGCGGCGAGCACCGGCAGGCGGCGGTGGCGGCGAGGACAGGACGGCGAGCAGTATTGACGGCGAGCAGACGACACGGCAAGGAAACGGCGGGAATCTTCCACGTCGATGTTGCACCCTGAGAGTAGCCCAGGCAGTGAAACTCTTCGATGAAGACGAGAGGGAATCCAACCCTCGAATGTGGATTGTTTTAAAATTTTAATTTCTTTACATAAAGTTTACGTATATGTTGTGCATCCGAGAGTAAGTAATTACGGCCCCGTCCACAGTCATAACCTTATCCGGCACCATCCTGAGAACCCAGCTCTCAAATACCTTATTTAAAATACATGCAGCCGACTTCTAAATTTTGATAATTATTATAGAAACCAAATGCGGTAAAATAAAAGACGAATACAGTTAACCGTATAAAATTACTTAAAGGAAATATATAAAGATAATAGCTCTGATACTTTTATGGTGAATTTACGGTCAAAAATAAAATATACGTAATACACTGTCTATAGTAACCTATAAATTACCTACGAAAGATAAAATGTCTCTATGACACAATAACTGAAGAAAAAACACATCAATGATCGACGCCCTCTGTTGGTTCGGCCGCCAGGATGTTACGCCGGCGCGCAGCGAAAGTAAGAAAATAACTAGAGGGCTTTGCATACATTGTGATATGTCTCCCGCAAAAAAGATTTCTACAACATACTAACAGACATTAAATAAAATTATATAGTCTGGTCATACAATCCATGAATAGGTGGGATATAATCAGTTACAGGATTAGAGCGACGAATGTATGGAAGTAAGGCAGATACAAACTGTTCTCGACATAAATCAGCAACAAGGCTAGGTATAAATAAGCGAGGCATTATGTGGTTGTCGTAGTATCTTATCAAACGAAAGGAAGTAGGCGTTGGGCAAAAAATCGCTTTGTCCATTGACTACGCTTGTGGGCTTATGCTTTTTAGCTTTGTAAATCTCCAACTTCTCCAAAAAATCGAGTGCGCGACTCCTCTGTGCTCTGTGTAGAATACGCATAGCAGTTTCGATATTTCCTACAGTGTGGCCAGTTTTGTTATGTGCCTGCAAATGCTCCCTGAATGTTATTTTAAAAGAAAGGCAGGTTTGACCGATATAAAATTTGTCACAACTACTACAAACGGTCGTGTAAAACCCAGAACCATCAAATGTATCAGAATTATTACTCTAATTATGTTTTACATGGTGTTTCAGGGTGTTGTTAACTTGAAAACCACATCTAACCTTAGATTTCCTGAAACACTTTTCTCTTTGCTGGGACATTTTTCGGTAAAATTTCATTGGAATAATTTTCAGTTTTTCTTTATTACTTTTTCTTTAGTATTAATATTGTCACAATACATGTGTTTTATTGCTCCCCCTTTTTTTTAAGTTGGCAGTGACAGGGGTCATATTCCGCTCTTCAGCCTTTGATTTAAGAAATACCTAGAAATGCAATGAAACCCGACTAAAAACGATTAATTGGCTGAAATGGTTATCCGTGTGTCATGAAAGTGATAAATTTACAACGTAATCTTCATCATGCCGATAAACCTGGCTACAGTAATTAGAAAGGGGTTTGAAAACAATGGGTAACTGAGGTCGATACCGGTAATGTGATTTACCCTAAGAAGTGACCAAGACGGTGCCTAGACTGAAATTTTCACTCTGCAACGGAAAGTGCGCTTATTTGGAGCTTCCTGGCAGATTACAATTATGTCAGACTGAAACTCGAACTCAGAATCTTTGCCTTTCGCGGGCAAGTGTTTTAGCGGCTGAACTACCCAAGCACAAATCACGACCCGTCCTCACAGCTTTACTTCCACTGCAGCGTGAAAATTTCATCCTGGAAACATCCCCCACGCTGTGACCTACCCACGTCTCCGCAATATCCTTTCTTCTAGGAGTGCTAATCATGCAAGTTTCGCAGGAGAAGTTCTGTGAAGTTTGGAAGACAGAAGACGAGATACTGGAGGAAGTAAAGCTATGAGGACGGATCGTGAGTCGTGCTTGGGTAGCTCAGTCGGTAGAGCTAAAGGCAAAGGTCCCGAATTCGAGTCTCGGTTCAGCACACAGTTTTAATCTGCCGAGAAGTTCCAGGACGGAGTCTGTTTATTTTCGTAGTTATTGTTCTCTTAAACTGTCAATTATAGTACCGTCTCCGAATGACTAGTCATTATCAATAGCCCTTTTATCTTTCAACATACGTCAGCTGAATATTGGCCATTATCCGGGACCATCAAAGAAGTGACAACACTATGTAATTTTTTTAATCATTGTTAAAAATTTTCGACAGGTTTTTAAAGTTGTAGAGCACACATGTATTATTTTAAGTTAACTTAATTTTAAATGATATATTAGTACAAACTAAACTACAAAAATATCTTCCACAGCCATGTATTGCTAGTTCGGATCAGAACTCAAGAAGGAGCCGCATGAAGTGTGAGCTCCTACCATACTGTGATGCAGCCATCGGCGAAGGAGCATTCAAGGAACCACTTTCGAATTTTGTGATCTGAGGTTAGACATTAATTAATTTATTAATATAATGGACCTTAAACAGTTCTTTAACACTTCAGTTATTAATCACTCAATTCGGTGTAGCCTTAGAAATTTTTTTTATATATTATGTTCTTTACATTATTTGAAAAGCATTAACAATTGTATACCAATAAGACTGTAATAAGGAGAAGTGTTTGCGTTGGATTTAGAAGCGTCCGATCCACCATACTTTTCAAGCCGGTGGGCTACTCTGAAGCGTTAATGAAATATATAAATAAGTTCAGACAAGAAGGTTTTGAATTATATGCTGTAGAAGAATTTTGTAGATTAGATAGGTAGATCGAACAACAGATGAGGATATTCAGAATGTAATAGGGGAAGAAGAATTTTATGGAGAAAATTAAACTAAAGGAAGAGATCAGTTTATAGGGTATACCAAGCGTTGCGCCGGCTGAATTTCAATAAGATCACAGTCAAGGCAAATGGTGTGCAACAGTTCTGTTGGAAAGTACGTAAACCAAAATACTCCTCCATTTGAGAAACGTTAATCGTGATTAGCACCGATCTCACAGTTAACTTACATTATCTTGGAAGTAAAACAAAATACTAAGTTTTAGATCGTCCCAGATGCAGAGTCGTAGCCCCGGTGATTCTGAAAGAAGACAATAGTGACGCCCTCAGTCGGCAGTGGCTGGTGCAGCAGAACGTCTTGCGTAGCGAACGCTGCGATTGAGACTCTGAGGAACTGCGGGTGCAGTCGGCAACAGGCCCTAGACTCAGGAGATACTTCGGAGCAGCTTTCCACCGCGTTAAATATGCAGGTCCCGTAGATATTCGAGGAACTATTTGCGATCACGTGGCGAGTGGAGACGCTTGCCACAGGACCAGCGAACTCTGGCGACGCTAGATCTGCCGCCTGCAGGCCCAGGCAGCATGCTTGATTGAAGCTCTGTCATCTGCTGGCGTGGCGTTACTCCTTCAAGGTTAGGCTACAGCTACAGCACTGCTGTGAGAAGAGTTGCCGGTACGTAGCGCACACAGCCCGTCCTCAGCATGATACACCTTAAGCAGAGCTGATCTCTACCAAAACTACAGTTCGGTAGTCGTGGTACAGTACGTAAATAGCGTGGTAAATGGTAGCATTAGTGGTAGTGTTGCAAGCATTGGTAGGGAAAGGAATATGAACAAATGTGTAAGAGAGGAACAGGGAAACCACGAATTATCTTGGTTTTGTTGTTTGCTTGATTCTTTGTTTTGCATATAATGAGAGCCACACATCATTCAGTGTTGTAATGTAATGTAATGTAATGTAATGTGTGTGAAATCTTATGGGACTTAACTGCTAAGGCTATCAGTCCCTAAGCTTACACATTACTTAACCTAAATTATCCTAAGGACAAACACACACACCCCATGCCCGAGGGAGGACTCGAACCTCTGCCGGGATCAGCCGCAGATTCAGTGTAAATCCATTGTGTATTTCATATATTTACAGACCATAAATTTCATTTTAAAGTGAATAAAATTTAGTTGATCGCATGGCTTCCGGGATTTTACATAAGCAAAATAATTACTTCTGGAGCAAGCACAGCTTCCATGCACGAACATAAAGTATATATAATTATAGGTGTTATATTGTACTCAATGTCAATAGAACGTTGCTCATCATAATCATAGGTAAGAGTTTCATGTTACTAAAGATATATAGTAAAGTTGTATATGAGTAACAGAAACATGTTTTATATAAGCCTGACAATGTAGTGAAATGTTTGACGTATTTCTATTCCCGTCTTTTTATTTATTTATTTATTTTTTGAGAAAATTGCGTCGTCTAGATCTATATGATAAATCTATACTGTTGTACAATTTTTACAACGACGTCCTTCTGTTTTTGCGTTACAAATCAAGAACTTTGGAATAAAATCTTAATTAAATATTGAAAATTTCAATATTTCTGTATATACTATTTACATTTGGTAACAGACAGTAGGTAGTTTGCGCGGCCCTGTATAAAGTTTCAGCTTTTAACAGAGAATACTCTGTTCAATAATCGTAAGAGGAGGAGGTATATTGAAAAAGGGCTGGAGATACAGGAAGATTTCAGTTACATTACATCATGGTCAGGCAGAGATTTGGAAGTCTCTCAGGAGCAGATGTAGACTTAGATCATAATTTAGAAGTGATGAAGAGTAGAATAAAGCTAAAGAGACTAGTCACGAAGAATCAATACGCAAAGAAGTGGGATACGGAAGTAATAAGGAATGAAGAGATACGCTTGAAGTACTTCAAGGCGATAGATATTACGATGAGGAATAGCTCAGTAGCCAATTCGGTTGAAGAAGAATGGTCATTTCTAAAAAGACAGTCACCGAAGTGTAAAGCTACATAGGCAAAAAGAAGGTAACTACGAAGAAACCATGGGTAACAGAAGTCATACTTCAGTTGATCGATGACAGAACGAAGTGCAAAAATATTCAGGGAAACTCAAGAATACAGAGAAACAAGACATTTAGAAATGAAATAAATAGGAAAATCAGGCTGCTTGAAAATGGTGAAGATGTCGAAAAAGAAATGATTGTCGGAAGGACGGACGCAACATATAGGAAAGTCAAAGAGGCTTTCGTGGGATTAAAAGCAAGGGTGACAACATTAAGAATGCAGTGGTAATTCCACTGTTAATTGCATAGGAGAGAGCGCATAGAAGGAACGATTACACTAGAGGGGAGGAATTGTCTGGTGTGACAGATGAAACAGGTATCGACATAGAAGAGTTAGAGCATCTAGAATCTAGAATTAGAATCACCATTCAAAAACTTTGGAAGACTTGAGATCAAATAAGGCAGAAGATACAGATAACATTTTTTAGAATTTCTTACATCATTGGGGGAAGTGGCAAAAAAAAAAAAAAACGAATATTCACGTTGGTGTTTAGAGTGTATGTGTCTGGCGATATACTTTCGGAAGAATATTATCCTTACACTCCCGAAGACAGCAAGAATTGTCGCACAATCATCTTAGCAGCTCATACACCTAAGTTGATGACAAGAATAATAAACAGAAGATGAGGTTAAGTTTGGCTTTAGGAAAGGTAAAGGAGGCAATTCTGAGGCTGCGGCTGAAAATGGAACCAAGACTAAAGAAAAATCAAGACCCATTCTTAGCATTTATCGACTTTGACAATGTAAAATGGTGCTAGATGTTCGAAATTCTGAGGAAAACAGGGGTAAGCTATAGTGCGAGACGGGTAATATACAAGATGCAGAAGAGCCAAGAGGAAATAATAAGGGTGGAAGACCATGAACAAAGTGCTCGAATTATGAAGGGTGTGAGACAGGGATGTAGTCTTACGACCCCACTCTTCAGTCTATAGACCGAAGAAGTAATAATGAAAATAGAAGAGTTTCTAGAATCGAATTAAAATCTAAAGTGAAAGGATATTAATGATGACACTGCTATCCTCAGTAAAATTACAAGACTTGCTGAAAGAAATAAACAGTTTAGTGAGTACAGAATATGGCTTGAGAGTAAATCGGAGATATACGAAAGTAAAGAAAAGTAGGAGGAATGTGAACAGCGAGAAGCTTAACATGAGGATTGATGGCCACGAAGTAGATGAAGTCTACTACCTAGGTAGCAAAGTAACCCATAACCGACGGAACAAGGAGGAGAAAAAGCAGACTGAAACTGGCAAGAAAGACATCACCGGCGAAGAGAAGTCTACTACTAAGCAATAGGGAGAAATTTCTGAAGATGTACGTGTAGGCCACTGCTTAGTGTGGCCGTGAAACATGGATTGTGGGAAAGTCCTAAGATGAAAAACGTATGTTTTTGAGGGTATCTGCATACTTTTGATCACTACACACAGTTTCTACATGGTTCACTTCTTCCAGTTTCTAGTGGACTCTTAGGAAGGCAATGATCACATACGTTAAGAAATGGGAAGCCCGATAGGTATGCAACACAGCAAACATATGCCTACAGGAACGAGGGTATAATCTTAACGGGCCAAAGCTACTAGGTAAACTGCCATCTCCATACTTATTTATGATAGTCTGCGGTAACCTACAGTACAACTCCACTCTTGAGATATCAACAGATTATAAATAGGCTTGCACAGGGTAAACGAGTGTGGATAGCTGCATCAAACCAGTCCTTGGTCTGAAGGCCACGTAAACATTATATTTCTACTTTATACGGTTTGTAGAGCAACTAGCAGACGAGCGCGGCATTGCCAGAGTCAGAATAAATAGCATAGGGGAAGGCATGAGTACCTTCTGGATATGAGATGAATACCGTCATATGTCTCATTAAGGATAGCATGAAAGCAGTTAGACTGATAATAAGGTAATTTCGTCGCGGTGCGTGATGGCGGGTGAGTGTGGTGGGAACATATCCGTTAAATAGCATATGAAGCAATAAACACTCTTAGGTAAAGCTAAATAATACAAGACTTCCGCACTTAAACACACACGTGAAAATGTTTAATTTCCGAGGCAATGTAACGTTGATATGGTCCTCAACGTGTTTCATCCATACTGTGCTGGGTGATCATACGCATGAAGAATAACGCCACAGGAGAATAAGCGAAGTGATTCACGAAAATGTGCTAAATTATTGTAAGGAATATATTAATGAATAATAAGCGAAATATGTATGCGAAATCACTGTTTCACAAGCTGCGACATCGTCGCGAAAAACAGATCTGATGATGGTAATTAAAGACCGAAACAGGTAATCTGTTAAACAAAAAAGATTGTGACCATAGACTTAAATTAAAGAAAACAAAATCACTGTAGTGTACCGTTAGATTATTCATTTGTTATTTACTAGTATTGTT
Organism: Schistocerca nitens; assembly: GCF_023898315.1. Taxonomy (NCBI): domain Eukaryota; kingdom Metazoa; phylum Arthropoda; class Insecta; order Orthoptera; family Acrididae; genus Schistocerca; species Schistocerca nitens. The sequence continues at coordinate 554,520,370 of NC_064614.1, forward strand.
ATCTTTGAGTCTATATGATTTTTTATTTTGTATCTCTGATGACCATCGATAGAGTGTGAGTAACTAAAATGCGCTGAGACATTAAAAACTGATCTATTGATATTAAACGCCGCTCTTAAAGTATGAATGACGGTTCGCGCAAGCATCGTATTATGTCGGACGAATGAAACAAACACAATGATAAAGTTCGTTGGTCACGGAGTATATACACTACTGGCCATTAAAATAGCTACACCACGAAGATGACGTGCTACAGATGCGAAATTTAACCGACAGGTAGAAGATGTTGTGATATGCAAATGATTAGCTTTTCAGAGCATTCACACAAGGGTGGCACCGGTGCCGACACATACAACGTGCTATGAGGAGAGTTTCCAACCGATTTCTCATACACAAACAGCAGTTAACCGGTGTTGCCTGGTGAAACGTTGTTGTGATGCCTCGTGTAAGGAGGAGAAATACGTACCATCACGTTTCCGACTTTGATAAAGGTCGGATTGTAGCCTGTCGCGATTGCGGTTTATCGTATCGCGACATTTCTGCTCGCGTTGGTCGACATCCAATGACTGTTAGCAGAATATGGAATCGGTGGGTTCAGGAGGGTAATATGGAACGCCGTGCTGGATCCCAACGGCCTCGAATCACTAGCAGTTGAGATGACAGGTATCTTATCCGCATGGCTGTAACGGATCGTGCAGCCACGTCTCGATCCCTGTGTCAATAGATGGTGACGTTTGCAAGACAACAACCATCTGTACGAACAGTTCGTCGACGTTTGCAGCAGCATGGACTATCAGGTCGGAGATCATGGCTGCGGTTACCCTTGACGCTGCATCACAGACAGTAGCGCCTGCGATAGTGTACTCAACGACGAACCTGGGTGAACGAATGGAAAAACATTTTTTCGGATGAATCCAGGTTCCGTTTACGGCATCATGATGGTCGCATCCGAGTTTGGCGACATCGCGGTGAACGCACAATGGAAGCGTGTATTGGTCATCTCTACACTGGCGTGTCACCCGGCATGGTGGTATGGTGGTCCCATTGGTTACACGTCTCGGTCACCTGTTGTTCGCATTGACGGCACTTTGAACAGTGGACGTTACATTTCAGATGTGTTACGACCCGTGGCTCTACTCTACATTCGATCCCTGCGAAACCCTACATTTCAGCAGGATAATGCACGTCCGCATGTTGCAGGTCCTGTACGGGCTTTTCTGGATATAGAAAATATTCGACTGCTTCCCTAGCCAGCACATTCTCCAGATCTCTCACCAACTGAAAACGTCTTGTCAATGGTGGCCGAGCAACTGTCTCGTCACAATACGCCAGTCACTACTCTTGATGAATTGTGGTATCGTGTTGAAGCTGCATGGGCAGCTGTACCTGTACACGCCATCCAAGCTGTGTTTGACTCAATGCCCAGGCGAATCAAGGCCGTTATTACGGCCAGAGGTGGTTGTTCTGGGTACTGATTTCTCAGGATCGATGCATCCAAATTGCGTGAAAATGTAATGGCATGTTAGTGCTAGTATAATATATTTTTTCAATGAATACCTGTTTGTCATCTGCATTTCTTCTTGGTGTAGCAATTTTAATGGCCAGTAGAGCAGCTCTTTCTAAGAGTATGTATTGCTCCATATTTCGTGGATTTTTGCTTGCGATACTCACTCACTGCGATGCACCGCAACTAAACTCCCTTACTGACAACATGAGACAAAGTACTATGTACCGCCACAACCACGAGTGGGTGGCAGTGGGTAGCTGTGGAGAAAAGTCTGTCAGTACATACACACACAAGCCTTTTATAAACACATATAAAGATTGATAATAACTAGCCAGTCGAAACCACTGTAGCCATCACATAATTCATGTCAGGATTGAGTGAAACAGAGTACAAGTCAAAGTAAGGTCCTCATGGATTCTGCCTGGCAGTCACATGATAAATATGTAAAAGCAGGAAGCTGGTTCTTCCGACCTTTAATGGCAAGGGGACTGCCCCAATTCGCCTACGGGTATGATGTTAAACAATGAAGGAGGGGAATGTAGGTGGAGTGTTTCGAGAATGGTCTGCAGTTGCAAAACGGGCAGTCGCCTAATCCCTGAGAAGCAGAAGGGAAAGAAGACGATTTTATCCTGCTGCACACGTCTGCAAATCCTTAGCATCACACCTGCCAAATGTCAAAGCGCATCGTGTGTGCTGAAGAGAGAAACGTTACGACTAGAACTCGTATTTGCTATAGTACAGATAATATCCCGTCCGTGGTGGTCCATTACGACTGCGCCAAATCTCATATTAATACAGCCGTCAAAGTGGCGGCAATAAAAGGAGCTGTAACTCCTGCGGAGGCGCTCGGTCTTGGATTTATGAGGTGATGGCCTGCGGGCCGGGTGCGTTTCTTGGGGCTGGGTCCGGCGTGCGATCTCTGGCACGGCCGGCGGACGGCCGTAAACTGACGGAATACGGTGGCGCTCTGTTTCATTAAACCGGCGCTGTCGCTTACAGATGCCGCACCATCCGCCTCTCCACTTCCGCTGCCAATAAACGTTTCACTCCGACACTTGCTAGAACTCTGGCCGCTGCTCCTCTGAAACAATAAAACCGCGCCGTCACTTCAGTTGATACGTAATTTCAACTCGTTTCACAGCCAGGCATGTAATAACTGAAACTCTGCTTTGGAGGCTACGATGCTTCACTATTGTCTTAATAGGCACATTAATATCAAAAACTTACGACGAACAGAGAAATGAAAATTATGTTAACAATGAAATCGTACATTTACCATGTAGGGAGGTCGAATTCGATGGTTTTCTCTTTCTATAAGCACAATCACGTCATCGAGAGCCACATAACCTTCATCTACATCCACGAGATCAATCTGCAATTCACACTTAAGTGTTTGCCAGATGGTTTATAGAACCATTTCAGTCTATTTCTTTACCTTTCCACTCGCGAAACACATGCGAGTAAAATATACATCTTACACTTTCCACGCGAGCTCTGATTTCTCTTTTTCATGACGATCATTTCTCCCCATGTTTGTGGAACAAAACACTTAGACATTCGGGGGAGAAAGCTAGTGGCTGTAGCTTCGTGGAAACTGCCTTTGTATTAATTCTCACCACCTCGACTTGATTATCGTATCCGTGACAGTCTCGCCTTTATTTCGTGATAATACAAAATGGGCTGCCCTCTCTCGAACTTTCTAATCGTCTTTCGACAATCCTATTTGGTAGAGATCCCACACCGTGTAGTAATACGCCAGCAGCGGACGAACAGCCATAGTATCGGCGTCGCATTAGTAGATTCATTGCATCTTCCAAGTGTTCTCCTAATAAAGCGATTTTCCTCCAGAATATTTAAATGTGACAGTTCCCAAATCAGTAGGAGAACTGAGCTGTTGCTGTACTGGTCACAAAATAAGAAGACATCAGCTGATAAATCAATGACTTTATTTGACGCGTTTCGGGCAGAATCCATCCTCTGATTGTCTGCAAGCCAGAAATACATAACAAATAACAGAAAATGTAACTATACAAAGAATACAGAAGAGTATGAAAACACAAGTATCATCAAAATCTCACTCGCCTAATCTTGCTACGGGGTGAGACCTTGCCCTGTCTTATAATTGTTTCTACTATTTATATTTTACTGTACTTTATTAAATTGTTTCTTTTCACTTGTTTTATTTATGTAGTTTTGTAGGGAAGTCTGAATTTATGTAACAGGTTCGGAATTTTTATCCTCTTTGTCTTTTATTTCACATGTATTTCCTCTTTGTCGATGGTGTTTTGTAAATTTCTATTCTTCATTTATTTTATTATTCACAATTTTTGAACTTCTGTAAAAGCTGAATTTTGTGTACTACGTTTCTTACGAAAAAGAGAAAAGAGAATTTTTCCCTGCCTTTGGCACTACTTTTGTATTCATTACTGCCCTGTGGTGGAGTACACTGCAATATGGTTGCATTGTTCCTGTGTGACTTTGTCACGATTACATGTCAGAGGTTGAAAATACCGCTACAGTTGTAAAGTTCTTTTATTATCACATGACCGGTTTCGGGCTCTTATAAGCCCATCTTCAGGTATCATAGCTTAGTGCTATGAACCCCGAGCGCCGCAGTGGACGTGTACAAGGCGCGGTGTGCTACCTACGAGCGCAGAACATGTGTCAGTTTCAATCAAATTTCTTTGCCACTTCGTTGAATCGACAGCGTTTATGTTTCTGTAATTTACCGTGTAACGGAAATTTAACAAAATTTTTCGTACTCATGATAAGGACCTCATACACTCCTGGAAACTGAAATAAGAACACCGTGAATTCATTGTCCCAGGAAGGGGAAACTTTATTGACACATTCCTGGGGTCAGATACATCACATGATCACACTGACAGAACCACAGGCACATAGACACAGGCAACAGAGCATGCACAATGTCGGCACTAGTACAGTGTATATCCACCTTTCGCAGCAATGCAGGCTGCTATTCTCCCATGGAGACGATCGTAGAGATGCTGGATGTAGTCCTGTGGAACGGCTTGCCATGCCATTTCCACCTGGCGCCTCAGTTGGACCAGCGTTCGTGCTGGACGTGCAGACCGCGTGAGACGACGCTTCATCCAGTCCCAAACATGCTCAATGGGGGACAGACCCGGAGATCTTGCTGGCCAGGGTAGTTGACTTACACCTTCTAGAGCACGTTGGGTGGCACGGGATACATGCGGACGTGCATTGTCCTGTTGGAACAGCACGTTCCCTTGCCGGTCTAGGAATGGTAGAACGATGGGTTCGATGACGGTTTGGATGTACCGTGCACTATTCAGTGTCCCCTCGACGATCACCAGTGGTGTACGGCCAGTGTAGGAGATCGCTCCCCACACCATGATGCCGGGTGTTGGCCCTGTGTGCCTCGGTCGTATGCAGTCCTGATTGTGGCGCTCACCTGCACGGCGCCAAACACGCATACGACCATCATTGGCACCAAGGCAGAAGCGACTCTCATCGCTGAAGACGACAAGTCTCCATTCGTCCCTCCATTCACGCCTGTCGCGACACCACTGGAGGCGGGCTGCACGATGTTGGGGCGTGAGCGGAAGACGGCCTAACGGTGTGCGGGACCGTAGCCCAGCTTCATGGAGACGGCTGCGAATGGCCCTCGCCGATACCCCAGGAGCAACCGTGTCCCTAATTTGCTGGGAAGTGGCGGTGCGGTCCCCTACGGCACTGCGTAGGATCCTACGGTCTTGGCGTGCATCCGTGCGTCGCTGCGGTCCGGTCCCAGGTCGACGGGCACGTGCACCTTCCGCCGACCACTGGCGACCACATCGATGTACTGTGGAGACCTCACGCCCCACGTGTTGAGCAATTCGGCGGTACGTCCACCCGGCCTCCCGCATGCCCACTATACGCCCTCGCTCAAAGTCCGTCAACTGCACATACGGTTCACGTCCACGCTGTCGCGGCATGCTACCAGTGTTAAAGACTGCGATGGAGTTCCGTATGCCACGGCAAACTGGCTGACACTGACGGCGGCGGTGCACAAATGCTGCGCAGCTAGCGCCATTCGACGGCCAACACCGCGGTTCCTGGTGTGTCCGCTGTGCCGTGCGTGTGATCATTGCTTGTACAGCCCTCTCGCAGTGTCCGGAGCAAGTATGGTGGGTCTGACACACCGGTGTCAATGTGTTCTTTTTTCCATTTCCAGGAGTGTACTTAGGTCCTCAATTGCCATTTTTCGCATCATGTAGCTGTCTTACCTAAATCATTTTGCAGTTATTTTGGACCTTATGATCACTAGAGTAGACTATAAACGATAGCATTATCTGAAAAAACATTTATTTGGGCTGCTCTAAATGTTTTTTTACGTCTTTTATGTGGATTAATAATACCAAACGGGTGACTTCCGTGTTGCGTGACTTCCGTGTCCTGGGCATAAGCTCTCCTGTAGCACAGCCACGTCTGCCGGGTTGCCTACGCGGCAGATGGCAACATCAAAATGCAATATGTTTAAAGTATGGCTTGTGGGAGGCTCCACTCGGATCGACTGTGCCACCGTCACCACAAGTGGCGCCAAAGTTGCCGCACTATTTCTCTATACCAAACGCATCTCCAGAAAGAGAGCAGGACACACAACCTTCCACTGAACCAGTATTTACGAGGCCGCACGGCTTCGAACCAGCAGTTGCGGTTCCGATGTCAGTTCAAGTTATAGTTCCACTTCAGTGAGTTACCTCCAAACTCAGCGTACAGCCTAGTCGTGGTCACTGGAAAGACATCAATCGATTATCAAGACTCTCAACACCAACGAGTGTTTGTTTCTAAATTTGCATCTAAGTGGTCATTTAACTGTCGTAGTTGGAACTGCGTCGAAGCAATCACTTAACTCTCTTAATTTGTATCAAAAGTGACCATTGACGTTATTTTTTGGCCTTTCTAGGTGATACTTAATGGATTTTTGCAATTCTAATTCTGAATATTTACTTGATCTAACTTTATGCACTCTGACCTAAGTAAATATGTTGATTCTAGTGGAATTGGCTTTGGTAGATACGTAGCTACGTCTGTAGGAACTGGCAATTTTAGACCTGCAATAAAGCATTCGGTGACTGCTGTCTCAACAGCTTCTATATTTTTCTTGGGGAACGTTAGTAATCACCTCAGTTTACCTAGATCACTCCCCGTCAACTACTATGAACTCTGACCTATGTGACGGGGAAAATATGAATCCAGTACCAAATATGAAATGATACGCATTAGAAGCCAGTTGTGAGGAGTGGTCTTAAAAGCTGTCTGGGAATCTAAAAACATGAAATCAACTTGAGTCCCCTGTCCATAGAACTCATTTTTCAGTAGATTTCACAAGTTAGGGATTATTCACAAACAGCACGAAGGAATCCAGGGAAGAGCTGCTGTACTTGTACGTAGTCGGTTCATTTTGCACCTTAGTGTAGCTTCGATGCTCATTCGGTTTCACCTTAATCACACATTTGTGTCACGCGTATTATTTATAATAGCCGCCATGATGAAGAACGTGTCAGTTGATCTGAATTAAAACAAACGTCTTAAAGAATACATTTATATTTAAAAGGCTAATATATATCACTTACAGATTTACATTGACTACTTTTTACTGTTAACATTTGTTCAGAGAAAACAATTATAATCCACACTTGAAAGCACTTGTAAAATACGAGGGTTACCCAGAAAGTAGGTTCCGATCGGTCGCTAAATGGAAACCACAGTGAAAGAAACATTTTATTTGCAAGAGTTAGCTACATTTTCCAGATACTTCTCTAAATGGACGCCGCTCCGACTTAGACATTTGTCGGAGCGTTATACCAAGTTTCCAACACCATCGTTATAGAATGCAACCGCCTGTGCTTTCCAATAATTCTCTACGCTGGTCTATAGAGCGTAGCCTGCGTCCAAGTGCTGTCTTCATATCCAGCGTTTCATGTGAACAGAGATGATACTCAGGACGAGCCAATTAGGGCTGTGTTGTGGGTGATCGAACACTTCCCATCGAAAAGGCTGCAGGAGCATCTTCACTGCCCCTGCAGAGTGCGGCTGAGAATTGCCATGAAGAAGGAAGTGCGTTGCAGTTGTGTTAGGTGGGCTGCATTCTTTAAGGTGAAACCTCTCAGCGGGCCCTCCTACTTGGCGGGAGACATCGTTGCTCTAGGCACCTCTACTCGCTCACAGTGCGCTCTTTACTGTAAAGATGGTCTTGCTGCGATCGACGGGCGTACTAGAGACACTACCCAACACATCTGTGCAAAGCTTCATCGGGTTTTCACTATGGTTTCCATTTAGAGACCGATCGGAGCTTACTTTCTGGACAACGCTCGAACATTTCTGATGTAGGCAGGTCAAGTGCTCGAATTCTAACGTAAACCGAACGTAAAATGTAGACAGTTTTTTTCAGCTATGTACTTTATTTGTACCTACGCTAAATTACATACTCTATACAGTGGATCGCATTTTAGTCTATTATTCTATTTGTGAATGTTATGACTGCTATCATACCCAAACGAATCAATGGCAATAAATAGGTGGATAGAAGTACGGTGAGTCAGTGGTTAAAGTTCTCAACGGTTTGTTTAGAAACCTAAATGGAACTAGTTTTGAACGGCACATATGATAACCAGAAAGGATAGGTAGATCTCCCTGGGGAAAGGTTGACATAAGGAGTAATGACTTTGTAGTAGCTCGAGGGCCCAAACACTTCTCACGTTAGAAGGCAAAGCATGCAAAATTTACTACTTAAAAGAAAACATTTGGTTCAAGGAAAATAATGTCGCCGCGTAAAAGATTGTTTCAGAAACTGGTGTATGGTACGGCTCAGCAACATAATCCTTAAAGACTGCCGAAAAGAAGAGGCTGAAGACTTTCGATGCACGGAACAGCCAGAAAATACCGAATATACCGTGGAGGGAAGGAAAAATGTAATATCAGTGAGCGTGCTGTCCGTGTGTAGAATGGGGAAGGTGAGCAATCTATCTGAGATTGATCAAGTGCAGACTGTGATAGCCCGGAGGCTCGCCACGAGTATTTCGGGAACTGCACGACTTGTCGGGTGTTCAAAGAGTGCTGCCGTGAGTGTCATCAACATATAGCGAAACCACGATGAACCCAAGCCCATAAGACATGGGATTCACCAGGTACCCCTCATTACAGTTGTAGGCTGGGCAGGCTGGTGAAACAGGACAGACGACGAAATGTGGGGGAACTAACGTCAGTGCTTAATGCTGGGCAGAGTACAATCTAACGAGGGCATCTTCAGCCGACGACCCATATATGTGCCAATGTTAACACCACGACATTGGCAACTACGACTGAAGTGGGCGTGTGACTATTGGTATTGGACGTTGGCGTAGGAAAAGAGCATTGTATCAACTGATGAATACCGATACTTTCCTCATCATGCCGATGGAATGGCGCGAATCCGTCGTTTTCCAAGAGAACAACTCCTTGATACCTGAACTGTGGAATGGAGACAAGGTGGCGGCGGCTCCAGCATGCTCTGGGGAACATTCACATGGGCATCCATGAGTCCAGTGGAGCTCGTGCAAGGCACCATTACGGTCAAGGAGTATCATACACTGCCTGCAGACCACTTACACCCCTTCCTGACTATCATGTTTCCCGAAGGCAGTGACATTTTTCATCCAGGCCAGGAGTGTGATGGACTAGAGGAATGCAGTGGCGAGTTAGACTTGTGTTGCCCCCCTAACTCGCCAGATCTGAACTCTATCGAACACGATTCGGATGTGGTTGACGACCCCCTCCCTAGAATTTGCGGGAATTAGGTGACTTGTGTGTGTGTGTGTGTGTGTGTGTGTGTGTGTGTGTGTGTGTGTGTGTGTGTGTGTTTGTGTGTGTGCGCAGATGTTGTTTCAACTCCCTCCGGCGAATTTCCAAGGGGCTCATTGCGTTCATACCACGAAGCGTCGTGCAGTCGTCCTTTTATCGCTGCCAGAGGCAGACGTACCGATTATTAGGTAGGTGGTCATGATGTTCCGGCTGATCAGCGTATGTAGCATTTAGCAACTATTATGTGTATGAGACTTGCTTGAGGTGTCATATAGTCACAATTTCATTGACTTTTTATTTATTTTATCTCAATCTTAATCATAATGTTAGGATACCATACCAGTGAATACCAGTGAATATTAATGTAAAGGCTGGTACTAAAGTAAAAGCAGTCATCTGAGGCTTTCTTTATTAAGCGTGTTTGCTTCTCTTTTTTCTTCAGTATTAATCAGTAACGTTCGACTAAATAATAAATAATTACATGTATCGAGCGCTTGTCTCGCGATAGTGTTTATTCACTAACTATTCTATTGCGCTATCTGTTTGAAAAAAAACGTCGTGCAGCACAAAAGAAAAGCTGTAACTGTTTCTCTAATTGTCAGAAGTCTAGATCCGGCCATTTGCATTATCTCTCAGCGCTGTGGTATGCAGAGGTTCTGGAGGAATTGTTGTTCAGCTCTGGAGCAGTTGGAGTTTTGTGTTAGCTAGTAGTGTAAAGGTATGTGTCGTGCGCCATAAATAAGATGTCGCGAGTTCGAATACATTTACTACCAAATTTTTTTAAAACGCAATTCTGCTGTCTGCTGAAGTTACCAATGTAATGGAACATTGAACATAATTCCCTTCACTTCTCAACCCAAAATAGTCACATGTGGAAAAAGGGCTAACTTCTGTGACATTTTGTTCTTTTCAGTTTTAGTAGACAGCCAGGCAGCAGATGCATCTCGAAGCTTTTGTATTATGTATGTGGAGAGCGCATCGTGGCCAAATACATCAGAAAAGTTTTTTCTACATTAGCTGTCGTATGGTAGTGGCATTTTATTCTTCTTCAAACATTGTTTGACAGCTTTAACTCAGAACACGCTTTCTACATGCATGTAATCAATAAACTGCATGTGCATCGTGACACTGTAATAGTTAACATCAGAGAATTCGCATATATCGTTGATGATTAATTTCGCTATCATGTTTACTATTGTTTCAACAACACTAAAGGAAACCTTACGAAAACTGTGCACTGTATTATAAGAAATGAAATAAAACTACCCACGATAACCTTACGACGAAAGTGTGTTTTAATAAAACTGAGTATCTGTACACAAGCATGCCTCTATCGACACGAATTAGTAAAATACTACTCACTTAGATTTTGATTGGGTCTGTGTTTAATTGGTATGCTGTGTCATACTCAATAGGTATGCAAATGTGGCATTTCATAAATATAGTAATGTATTTCTAGAAACCCAAAATTTGCTTGTCAGCAGCGGAAAGAGGCGTTACCTGTTGTGCAGCATTGTAAGTTTTTCACCATTGCACTATGAGCCGAAAGTATTTTCTTGCGATTTCCTTACTGATGTTTGATCTAACTGCTTGTAGCTCTTTTACAGAAGGGGTAAAAACGTTGAAGTCAGTGAGACGAACTGCGAACCATAACAGACGCTTTTTCACAGGCCAGCACGTTACCATAGAGCTGGCGAGCAGGTATGTGTGTGTGTGTGTGTGTGTGTGTGTGTGAGAGAGAGAGAGAGAGAGAGAGAGAGAGAGAGAGAGAGAGAGAGCGCTTCCTCTTACGAGGCCAATAGTGGCTAGAACTCATAAACCGCTATTTAAAGGACGAGATTAGTTGCGATTTACACCTGCAACGACCTTCCTGGGCTGAAACCCGTAAGTTTACAATCTTTTGTTACACCTCAAGCGATAGTAACTGAGATTATTCAATGGAAATGACAGGTAAAACCAAGTGAACTTTGAGGCTTAATTCCGTGCACACAAGGAAGTAACTCGTCGATCACAGAGTTGCCAAACATACTTTGCCTTGTTGCCAAATCTCAGTTACAGTACCAGCAGGAAGAAGACAAACCGATGTGATCCTACAGCGGGCTGGGAAGTGACCATAGCTGGTGTCTCGAAATCGCAGCTGCTACGGCCTGGAATACGTAATGCGACTGATTCGCATACCTGTAACTAGGTTTAGGGACTGGAGCGTAGTTACTAAAAATACTCAGAATTGACTGCAAACTAACCATCATAAATCAGTAACTCTCATAGTTGTCTTCATATTTATTTCGCAAGTGTACTCTAAGAAACTCATTCACAGGCGTTTTCGTGCCTCGCCGATAGTCGAGCACAACAAACAAATAAAAAAAAAAAAATGTGTGAATGTGTGTGTGGCAGAGAGAGAGAGAGAGAGAGAGAGAGAGAGAGAGGGAGGGAGAGGGAGGGAGAGAGGGAGAGGGAGGGAGAGGGACGGAGGGAGAGAGAGGGAGGGAGAGGGAGGTAGAGGGAGGGAGAGGGAGGGAGGAGAGGGAGAGAGAGGGAGAGAGAGGGAGAGAGAGGGAGAGAGAGGGAGGAATAAAAAAGAACGAGAGAGAGAGTGTGTGTGTAAAAAATTGTTGTAAAGAAATTGAATCACGATATGTAATGAAATATTTCATTTAAAATGACACATTCCACATCATTGCGAAATGTAGTATTCATTATCTATGGAACAAGAATTAATCTAATCTAATCTAATCACATCATATTGATGACTAGCCATGAAGAGTCATGAATTACCGAAAATTTTGCCAATACCAGTAACCAAATCTAAACTTGAAAATAAAAGACGACAATTTTTGTAATAAACGGGGCCCTAATCAAGACCTTTTCGTCCCTGTTAGCTAACCACGAAAGATGTCTGATATACCTCCATTCTGAAGTAACAAAGTGTGCATGCATTTAAAGATGAAGTGCAAGATGTGAAGTTATGTGACGTAGATACGAACCCAACACGTAATCGGATTCTTAACTAAGAAAAATCAAATGTTACGTATCGGTTTTGCTAAAGAGCTGCTAGGTGTTTGAATCTAAAATAAGGATACAAAGTTTTGTGCCTAAGCGACAAATCGAACTGCACACCTATGGTGCATCCACGAATATAGCTTACGTATCAGTTGCTTACTCACCAACGGTAAGATGTGTGTGTGTGTGTGTGCTTGACCAGAAATAACTACACCTATTGCGATTGTTGGCAACACATTAACAGACATTAAAAATGCACGTTAATTTTCACTAGCAGGTGGGTGTGCACTTGATAGGGCTTGAAATGAAATTATGAATATTTTTGTACTGGATCCTTTGGATCAGACCTAGAGAAGATTGCAGTCTTGGGAAAAAAAACGAAATGATTGAACTATACCGTTCTGAGAGATTCAGATCCTCGAAAGAGGAGATACGAATTCGAATCACAGTCCAGCACCAAATTTTTCAACGTCTCTAGTTCAGTCAAGTACAAGTAAAATAAGAGATTTGTTCCTTTAAATGGCTATCGGTTCATCAAATAAAATAAAATTTTCTAATGTAAGTGAGTTTACTGGCGACTGTATTTATGTTTGCTATGACTTCCGCTATGTCATTTCCCAACGTAAACCAGCTCTGCCCAGTCGGTAATGATGGAACGTGATGTTTAATGCGGATTATGGATTATAACGTCTTTCTCTTTACGTTACCAGAGGTAAAATAAATCTGTTTCTGCCTCTTAAATGTAAATTCCTGAACCCACGCAGTGCACCTGTGATAATTCGTTCCACCAGACCATCGTGGCCACATTTCCCAGCCTCAGGAGTGTGCTGACACGGATGATGTGCTTAGCTTACAAAATTAGTCACGGTGGAAAAAATGCGAATCTATTAAATGGTTGAGTAGAAATAAGCTTCTGACGCGGAGATTATGCTATTCTCATGTCAGCAGGATGTAAAGACCCCTCTAGGCATCATAGGCTGGAAGTAAAGCCATTTTGAATTTTCAGAAATTGAGCAAATCTCTTCGTTAGAGAAAATCCACTGTGAAGTGTGAAGTTACCGGATAATTCGATTATTACCGTCATTATTACCACCATTTTCTTCATACCGCTACTGGAACACACGTGCTTGAAGATCATTTAATGCCTTTTGGTCAATATAGAAGTAGTTTCCCAAGAACAGGTTATTTCCCTGTCTACGGAATCCTTTTCATGTTAATATCAAACATCAGCAGTTACTTGATAACAAAAACGCGCTGCCTTTCTTCATTTACTTGCGCCTAGAAATGGTTGTCAAATACTGCCAAACGAAAAGGCAAGAGATCTTACTGCCTTCCGATATACATCGCTGTCAGTTCTTCCATATGATTTGATCGACATGACCCGTTTCAAGTTGTGTATGACAGACAATGTTTTAGCAAATCAATTGTTTTCCTTTGAAATAAACAGAAAGATTTTCATTCTAATCTATCCAAGTTCAAAATTTTCGCAGTATTATTTCAAATTTAATATTCGCTTCTATAATGCAGAAAAGTATTTCACAGTTGCAAAACTCGCATCCGACTCATTGACCTTACACTTAGTCGCTGACCATAAGTTCTAGCTCAGAGTGACACCAGTTTAAGTAACCTAATGTAGCGAAGACTGTTTGCCAGCGCTCTTTCTCACCAGAAAACACGAAATTCACTCATTTGGCTCCATAAGTGCACTGTAACAGTTATTTCTGAGTGTATGCAATGCATACGGAGTGTAGAATTTAGTGGTGCTCTCTCTTCCACTTCTGTATACAATATGCCTGACCTAAACGGGCCCTTTATCATTACAGGCGCTGGGCAGTGCAACATCATAATGACAACAGTAATGTGCTTATACTGACAACCTGACTGTTCGTTTTACCTGATTTTGTAATCATTTAAATAAAACATGAGCTTCCAGTGGGAGACATTCGTCCCCCTTTTCCTTCTGTGAAATTTGTCAGTAAGCTTTTTGCCTTCCAACAAGTGAAATGCGGAAGAATACGGCCGGTAAACGATTCAAAAACCCCGATTTGGTGCCGTTAAGACGATTTGTCCAAACATAGTCGTAGCTGAAGGAATTTAGTTTCTTCTTAAATCGTCTTAAGCAGCAACGTTCACAGATATCTCAAATAGGAAAAAGCTCATTATCCAGGTACGAAGGTTGTAAAACAAACTTCCCACAGTTTGTGACAGGTTGATCTTTTCGTCTGATAACACTGCGTAAGTATTTTGTCTAAGAGGTATCACAAGTAGTGTTCCTGTAGCTGTGGGAATCATTGGTTGAAAACCTAAATTGGTGTCACTCTGAGCTAGAGTTTATGGTCAGCGACTAAGTGTAAGGTCAATGAGTTGGAAACCAATTTTGAAACTATGAAATACTTTCCTACATTTTAGAATCGAATATTAAATTTGAACTAATATTGCGAAAATTTTGTGCTTGGATAGCTTAGAATGAAAATCTTTGTTTATTTCAAAGGAAAAAAATGATTTTCTAAAACATTGTCTGTCATACACAACTTGAAACAGGTCATGTCGACCAAATCATATGGAAGAACTGACAGCGACGTATATCGAAAGGCCGTAAGATCTCTTGCCTTTTGGTTTGGCAGTATTCGACAGCCATTTCTATGCGCAAGTAAGTAAAGAAATGCAGCAGGTTTTTGTTATCAAGTAGCCCCTTCATCAATTACTTTAGTTTTAATGTAATCTACGAGTAACTGCTGATGTTTGATATTAACATGAAAAGGATTCCGTAGACAGGGAAAGAACCTGTTCTTGGGAAACTACTTCTATATTGACCAAAAGGCATTAAATGATCTTCAAGCACGTGTTTTCCAGCAGCTGTATGAATAAAATGATGGTAATAATGACGGCAATAATCGAATTATCCGGTAACTTCGCACTTCACAGTGGATTTTCTCGAACTAAGCATTTTGCTCAATTTGTGAAAATTCAAAATGGCTTTACTTCCAGCCTATGATGCCTAGAAGAGTCTTTACATCCTTCTGACATGAGAATAGCATAATCTCCGCGTCAGAAGCTTAGCATTAGGAGTCGTTATTTCTGGTCAAACACACACACACCTTACTGTTGGTGAGTAAGCAACTGATACTTAAGCTATATTCGTGGATTCACCGTAGGTGTGCAGTTCGATTGTCGCTTAGGCACAAAACTTTGTATCCTTATTTTAGATTCAAACACCTAGCAGCTCGTAAGGAAAACCGATACGTAACATTTGATTTTTCTTAGTTCACAATCCGATTACGTGTTGGGTTCGTATCTACGTCACATAACTTCACATCTTGCACTTCATCTTTAAATGCATGCACACTTTGTTACTTCAGAATGGAGGTATATCAGACATCTTTCGTGGTTAGCTAACAGGGACGAAAAGGTCTTGATTGGGGCCCCGTTTATTACAAAAATTGTCGTCTTTTATTTTCAAGTTTAGATTTGGTTACTGGTATTGGCAAAATTTTCGGTAATTCATGACTCTTCATGGCTAGTCATCAATATGATGTGATTAGATTAGATTAGATTGGCTCTGAGCACTATGGGACTCAACTGCTGTGGTCATAAGTCCCCTAGAACTTAGAACTACTTAAACCTAACTAACCTAAGGACAGCACACAACACCCAGCCGTCACGAGGCAGAGAATTAGATTAGATTAATTCTTGTTCCATAGATAATGAATACTACATTTCGCAATGATGTGGAACGTGTCATTTTAAATGAAATATTTCATTACATATCGTGATTCAATTTCTTTACAACAATTTTTTACACACACACTCTCTCTCTCTCATTCTTTTTTATTCCTCCCTCCCTCCTCTCCCTCCCTCTCCCTCCCCCTCCCTCCCTCTCCCTCCCTCTCCCTCCCTCTCCCTCCCAATCCCTCCCTCCCTCCCTCTCCCTCTCTCCCTCTCTCTCTCTCTCTCTCTCTGCCACACACACATTCACACATTATTTTTTTTTTATTTGTTTGTTGTGCTCGACTACCGGCGAGGCACGAAAACGCCTGTGAATGAGTTTCTTAGAGTACACTTGCGAAATAAATATGAAGACAACTATGAGAGTTACTGATTTATGATGGTTAGTTTGCAGTCAATTCTGAGTATTTTTAGTAACTACGCTCCAGTCCCTAAACCTAGTTACAGGTATGCGAATCAGTCGCATTACGTATTCCAGGCCGTAGCAGCTGCGATTTCGAGACACCAGCTATGGTCACTTCCCAGCCCGCTGTAGGATCACATCGGTTCGTCTTCTTCCTGCTGGTACTGTAACTGAGATTTGGCAACAAGGCAAAGTATGTTTGGCAACTCTGTGATCGACGAGTTACTTCCTTGTGTGCACGGAATTAAGCCTCAAAGTTCACTTGGTTTTACCTGTCATTTCCATTGAATAATCTCAGTTATTATCGCTTGAGGTGTAACAAAAGATTGTAAACTTACGGGTTTCAGCCCAGGAAGGTCGTTGCAGGTGTAAATCGCAACTAATCTCGTCCTTTAAATAGCGGTTTATGAGTTCTAGCCACTATTGGCCTCGTAAGAGGAAGCGCTCTCTCTCTCTCTCTCTCTCTCTCTCTCTCTCACACACACACACACGCACACACACACACACACACACACACACACATACCTGCTCGCCAGCTCTATGGTAACGTGCTGGCCTGTGAAAAAGCGTCTGTTATGGTTCGCAGTTCGTCTCACTGACTTCAACGTTTTTACCCCTTCTGTAAAAGAGCTACAAGCAGTTAGATCAAACATCAGTAAGGAAATCGCAAGAAAATACTTTCGGCTCATAGTGCAATGGTGAAAAACTTACAATGCTGCACAACAGGTAACGCCTCTTTCCGCTGCTGACAAGCAAATTTTGGGTTTCTAGAAATACATTACTATATTTATGAAATGCCACATTTGCATACCTATTGAGTATGACACAGCATACCAATTAAACACAGACCCAATCAAAATCTAAGTGAGTAGTATTTTACTAATTCGTGTTGATAGAGGCATGCTTGTGTACAGATACTCAGTTTTATTAAAACACACTTTCGTCGTAAGGTTATCGTGGGTAGTTTTATTTCATTTCTTATAATACAGTGCACAGTTTTCGTAAGGTTTCCTTTAGTGTTGTTGAAACAATAGTAAACATGATAGCGAAATTAATCATCAACGATATATGCGAATTCTCTGATGTTAACTATTACAGTGTCACGATGCACATGCAGTTTATTGATTACATGCATGTAGAAAGCGTGTTCTGAGTTAAAGCTGTCAAACAATGTTTGAAGAAGAATAAAATGCCACTACCATACGACAGCTAATGTAGAAAAAACTTTTCTGATGTATTTGGCCACGATGCGCTCTCCACATACATAATACAAAAGCTTCGAGATGCATCTGCTGCCTGGCTGTCTACTAAAACTGAAAAGAACAAAATGTCACAGAAGTTAGCCCTTTTTCCACATGTGACTATTTTGGGTTGAGAAGTGAAGGGAATTATGTTCAAAGTTCCATTACATTGGTAACTTCATCAGACAGTAGAATTGCGTTTTAAAAAATTTGGTAGTAAATGTATTCGAACTCGCGACATCTTATTTATGGCGCACGACACATACCTTTACACTACTAGCTAACACAAAACTCCAACTGCTCCAGAGCTGAATAATAATTCCTCAAGAACCTCTGCATACCACAGCGCTGAGAGATAATGCAAATGGCCGGGTCTAGACTTCTGACGATGAGCGAAACAGTTACACCTTTTGGTTTTGCGCTGCACGACGTTTTTTTTACAAACAGATAACGCAATAGAATAGTTGAAGTGGAAAGGAACACTTCCTATCTAAATTTCTGCAACCTACACTGTTGGCAGTTCTGTGTAGGTGGCAGATTTTATTTTGGTGATTACAAAATAGAGTCGAATGCATGCACTGGGCAGCTAGTTCATGGTGATTTGGTCAACCAAGTAAATGAATTTACTGAACATGCTGCAATTTACTACAGTGAGCCTGTGTGTCAGAATTCTCATCCAGTGTGGCGCAACGGCGTTACAATAGAAAAATCAGTCACGGAGCAGTGGTTTTGGTGGTCGGTTGGACTGATGATAGGTCTTATACCTACGGTCTGGGTTCGAACCCTTCTGTCAATGATTTTAGATAGGGAGAGAAAGATTCCATTCTCTTCTGACTACACAAAGTGAAGAAGATATAATGGCAGTGTGGTCTGAAATTCACATTAAAGATTATATTCCTTCACTGCCAAGTAGACGTTAGGTTGAACCACAATAAAGTCTGGAGTGGCGACATGTAGAAACTGTATCACCAGTTGGTTGTGTTTCGATATCAATCCGATTAGGTTCTGGGTTCGAATCGGTGTCCAACACAAAGCTTTACCTCACAGCGTTTCAAGTAAGTTACTTGTGAAGAAGCAATATTTAACATCTCTCGTAGTTCGTTAACAGAGACAAGAGATGCTGGGGAGAAATTCGCGTCCGTTAAAAATGTTTGTGTTATGTAATTTAAAGTTGATATTTGCTAACTGATACTGTCTAAAATCGAGGTATATCACTCTCTGTATGCCTAATCAGGAATGACTGTTAGTTTGCGTCAGTCACGAAATCTTTACTTAGTCTGCCTGACCTGGGTTTGAATCCATTTGCAGAACGAGACGGTTCGTCGTGTCATTTGAAGTTCATACATATTCTCAACTAGCTGCTCGTGGATAGCTTAAATTTTTAATATCATTTTGTGGCTCAATACTAAGTGCTGTATGTTACTTTGAAGAGGAAATCATGAATACGACGAACTTACTACGTGCATTACCTATCTGTCGTAATAATGAGTGTGGTAACATTTCAGGTATGCCATTTATTGTAATAAATGTGAGCTTACAAGCCTTAAGGGCAGTCTTATCTGTGATAAGGTGTTCCCTGATATATGTAGCATCGTAGTATTACTTTACATCATGAGTTACTGCGATACAGAGCAGTGTTTTCTAGTGGTGACTTGTCGGAACCATTTTCAATAGTCAAACGACTGTACCAAGGAGCGTTTAGAGGACCTGCTAGACAGCTGCGTTATGCCGGTTGCATGCGAATCAGGCGAAATGCAATTCAGGTCGTTCGGATATTTTTGAGTATAACTGTAAAGGGGTAGCAACTAAGTTTCGCTAGAGTTTTATGGTCCGAAAAATAAGATCCAAAATTTGAAAAAAGAGCATACAACTTACCAATTTTGTTTTTCTCATCCATGCTCTTCTCATTGAAATCAGGCACAAACTTAATTATAATTTCTTGCCACGCATTCGTATTCATCACTTTATTGCTATAGTAATCGCTTTTCACATCCGAAATAGCAGGACGACTTTCTGCTTCACTTATAAAATCTTCCGTGTTTATCAAATCTAAACTCATGGCTACAGTGTGTACATTATTATGTACAATGAATGTTTCGCAGCACTGTCTCAGAAATGGCTGCCTGTCGGTTGGAAAGTCTGCAGCGGTGTGTCTGTGATGTGTCCAGTGCGAACACTCCAGTTCAATCTAATGCATGTCCGGCGGCGACTGCTGAGAACACAGTGATCTTGTCCCTCACAGGTGGCGAGGGTGAGTCACTGCTGTGTGACAGTGGCTCGGGGAGGCAGTATAGTGTCCCGGTGTGAATGCTCCAGTTCAAACGAATGTATCTCTGTCGATGACCGTCGCTGGTGACCGTCGCCAGTGTACCAGTGTGAAACTGGCCTTACATAAAGATTTCACCCACAGCTTTCATCAACAAAAGAGAAACACACACCATTCACACACAAGTAAGCACAACTCATGCACACATGACCGCCAGCTCAGCGTCTTTATGTGTCTTTTAATTGTGCAAATCTGGAATTTAATGTGTCATCTTTATGGTAAGTAGCAATGTGTCTTTTCCTGCATTGCTGATATTCCTACCTATTTTCTTTGAAACAACTGCAATTTATATACAGCTGCTACGTAAATGGCCACTACAAGAAACGTTCCCATTGTTTAATTTTGTCTGTTCTTGTTGTGGTCTTCAGTCCAGAGACTGGTTTGATGCAGCTCTCTATGCTACTCTATCCTGTGCAAGCTTCTTCATCTCCCAGTACCTACTGCAACCTACGACCTTCTGAATCTGTTTAGTGTATTCATCTCTTGTTCTCCCTCTACGAATTTTACCCTCCACGCTGCCCTCCAATGCTAAATTTGTGATCCCTTGATGCCTCAGAATATGAGCTAACAACCGATCCCTTCTTCTAGTCAAGTTGTGCCACAAATTTCTCTTCTCTCCAATTCTATTCAGTACCTCCTCATTATGTGATCTATCCATCTGATCTTCAGCATTCTTCTGTAGCACCACATTTAGAAAGCTTCTATTCTATTCTTGTCCAAACTATTTATCTCCCATGTTTCACTTCCATACATGGCTACATTCAATAAAATACTTTCAGAAACGACTTCCTGACACTTAAATCTATGCTCGATGTTAACAAATTTCTCTTCTTCAGAAACGCTTTCCTTGCCATTGCCAGTCTACATTTTATATCCTCCCTACTTCGACCATCGTCCGTTATTTTGCTCCCCAAACAGCAAAACTCATTTAATACTTTAAGCGTCTCACTTCCTAATCTAATTCCCGCAGCATCACCCGATTTAATTGGACTACATTCCATTATCCTCGTTTTGCTTTTGTTGATGTTCATCTTATATCCTCCTTTCAAGACACGGTCGATTCCGTTCAGCTGCCCTTCCAGGTCCTTTGCTGTCTCTGACAGAATTAAAATGTCATCGGCGAACCTCAAAGTTTTTATTTCTTCTCCATGGATTTTAATACCTACTTCGAATTTTTCTTTTGTTTCCTTTGCTGCTTGCTCAATATACAGATTGAATAATATGGGGGAGAGGCTACAACCCTGTGTCACTCCCTTCCCAACCGCTGCTTCCCTTTCATGCCCCTCGACTCTTATAACTGCCATCTGGTTTCTGTACAAATTGTAAATGACCTTTCGCTCCCTGTATTTGACCCCTGCCACCTTCAGAATTTGAAAGAGAGTATTCCAGTCAACATTTTCAAAAGCTTTCTCTAAGTCTACAAATGCTAGAAACGTAGGTTTGCCTTTCCTTAATCTATTTTCTAAGAAAAGTCGTAGGGTCAGTATTGCCTCACGTATTCCAACATTTCTACGTAATTTTGTCTAGATAACATATTTAAGTGTTTAATATTGAAGGATCATAGGCTAAAATAAGCGCCGGGTAAACCATTGCAAATGTAAAATGCTGGTACATTAATGACAAGAGAAATCGTTGAAGAATGCAAGCATGCAAAGGTGCATGCATTGTTGTACAGGTGCCCTGTGTCAGTTTGTGGGACGGAATTCCATGCCTGTTGCACTTGGTCGGTCAGTACAGGGACTGTTAATGCTCTTTCTGAATGACGCTGGAGCTGTCTTTCGGTGATGTCCCATACGTGCTCGATTGGAGACAGATCTGACGATCGAGCAGTACAAGGCAACGTGTCGATAGCCTTAAATCATTTTGGCTTACAACAGCAGTATGTGGGCAAGCGTTACCCCTTGGAAAACACGCCCTGGAATTCTGTTCAAAAATGGCAGCACGACAGGTCGAGTTACAAGAATGACGTACAGTTTTGCAGTCAGAGTTGTTCTGCTGTCATACGAAATCACACCTCGGACCGTAACTCCAGGTGAGGGTCCAATACTTTTAGCATCCAGACAGATTGGTTTCAGTCCTTCAACTGGCCCCCGTCTAACCAGTACCCGGCCATCACTGTCACCGAGGCAGAACCAGTTTTTATCAGAAAACGGAACTGACCTCCACGCTGACCTCCAATGACCTCTCGCTTGACACCACTGAAGTCGGAAATGGAAGTGGTTTGGGGTCAGTGGAAGCACTCCACACGCGTCTCTCTCCCAGAGCTGTCCTTGAAGTAATCGATTTGTAACAGTCCGTTGTGTTACTGTGGCAACAACTACTGCTCAAATTGCTGCTGCAGACGCAGTGCGATGGGCCAGCGCCGCATGACGAACGCGATGGTCCTCCCCGTCGACAGTGCCACTTAACCGTCTAGAGGCCGGCCTTTTTGCGATCGTACATTCCCGTGACCACTGCAGCCAGCAATCATGAACAGTGGCTGCAGTACTGCCAGGTCTTCCTGCGGTACCGCGCAAGAAATATTCAGCTTCTCGTAGCCCTCTTACGCGACCTCGTTCAAACTCAGTGTAATGTCCATAATGGTGTCCCTGCCGCCTTAAAGACATTCTTAACTAACATCAGCTCAGAGGTATCTAACACTCCCTACCGTTACTGCGTCTATTTAAAACAAACCTTATTTACATCTTTATAGTGCCCCTACTGGCGGCCCTCTTAAGTGACTGGCGTGAAATTTGAATAGACATCATCTTTCAAGCGTAGAAATACCCTATAAACTTTCTTTTATGTTGCACAATTCCTTGGTGTAGCGATTTTCGTCGTTCGACGATACCAAAATGATTTCTTATGCTACTGATGCTGCACTTTGGCTCAGTCGTATTTTAATCATGGAAGATTTCGTCTGTTTTACTCAGATCTGAAGATGGTATTCATGGGCCGAAGTCGATATAACCTGGTGACAATTTTTGTGCTCTTATTGCTGACTCGTCAAACTTCTGACTGGTTTGGTGCAGCCCACCACGAATTGCTCTCTTGAACCAACCTCTTCATCTCAGATGTGGCACTTGTCGCCTATATCCTCAGTCATTTGTTAGACATATTCAGTGAACACTGCCTTCAAGTACGGTGGAGGCTATTCCCTGCTGCCTCAACACGTGTTGTATCACCCACTCCCTCCTTATTGTCCGCATTTTCCATGTGTTCCACTCTTCGCCGATTCTGCGGATCTAATTCCTTACATTGCGAGCCCACTTTTAATAAACATCCTCCTAGAGCACCACACCTCAGACGATTCGATTCTTTTGTGTTATGGTTTCCCCACTAACGTAAAATTTAGCGCTCCTGACGTACATTCTCAGAAATTTCTACCTCACATTTAGACTTACATTGATACGAATAGACCTCTTATGGCCAGAAATGGGGTCTTCACCTGTGCTACTATTTCTGCGTCCTCCTTGCCTCGTACGTCATGTGTCGTTTTACTTGCAAGGCAAGTCTCATTAAGTCCGTTTACTTTGTCATTACTTCTGGTGCTAAGGTTATCACTAATCTTATTTCTGTATTTTAAACATAGCTGCACAACAGCAACGGTTCCACGTAATAAAATTATAAACAGCCGACCAGTTGCAATGGATAAAGAATTCTTTACCTAGGTTTCAACAAATTTAAATTTGTCTTCTTCAGAAGGTGGCCTAAGGACAATGAACATCATAGCTTACATTAGAAAGGTATGAAACTTAAGTCAAGAATAGATTTTAACACAAATTACAGAGCTCTTGCATTACAAAAATATGAGAACGACGACTGGTTCAAATGGTTCAAATGGCTCTGAGCACTATGGGACTTAACAGCTGTGGTCATCAGTCCCCTAGAACTTAGAACTACTTAAACCTAACTAACATCACACACATCCATGCCCGAGGCAGGATTCGAACCTGCGACCGTAGCAGTCTCGCGGTTCCGGACTGCGCGCCTAGAACCGCGAGACCACCGCGGCCGGCCGACGACTGGTACTTACAATTGTACATTAGTATGGACTAATGTACCATCGCCGTTTTTACAAATGTCGGCATAGATCCATTTGTCAAAATTAAAATATAGCCCTAAATTATCAGTATTAATAACGTCCTTAGATAAAGTAACAATAAAAAGAAGGAAAGCGTTTAACACTCCCGTTATAACAGTATGGGAGCCTTGGTACAATTAATGTAGTTATACATCAAAAAGACAGATGGCGCTTACCCCGCGAGAGTTACGCACAGTGGCATATACAGCCAAAATACAAAAATTACATTACTATATTAGTGAAGCCCTCAAACGGTATATATGTCAGAACTTTAAAATTGACAATAATGGCTCTTAAGACAGAATTACGAACCCTGGTCCACAATCCAGTTAATACACATTCGCAGGGAACCAATGTTTTAAAGCCAGACGAAATCACATAAGGGCCGATGTAGTGGCAGCCATACATCGTGAGAAAACCACATTACATAAAGGGTAGTGAGCTTAAAGATTTGAAAGTGCATCGTAGCTTCCTGAGAAAATATTTCTACTACTACTCAATATTTCTACTACTACTCAATATTTTTTTCGGATTACTTTCAATTCACATTCAGTACTTCAGACTGTTTATTTAACTTCACTTCACTTTACTGTCATCAGCGAATTTTATCATTGTTATCGTAGAACTGAAGAATGAAATTATACATACAATTATCTACTGATTTAGCAACCGTCTGTGAATTCCTTCGACGTCTTCCTCGATCCCAAGCACTCGAGCAGTACTCAAGAATAGGTCGGACTAACGTCCTATATGTGGTCTCCCTTACAAATGAAGCACAATTTCCTACGGTTCTCCCAATAATACAAAGTCGACCATACATCTTTCCTTCTACAGTCCTCACATGCCCGTTCCATTTCACGTCGCTTTGCAGTGCTACGCCTAAAATATTAAACGATATGACTGTATCAAGAAGGACAATACTAAAACTGTATCCAGAAATTTTGTGTTTGGTTTTCCTACTCGTCCCCATTAACTTACAATTCTTCCTCATTTAGAGTTAGCTGCCACTCATCAAACCAACTACAAATTTTGTCTAAGTCATCTTGTATTCTCCTACAGTCACACAACTTGGACCTTACTGACACCGGAGCCTTATCAGCAAAGAACAGCAGATTTTCAGCCCACCCTTTTCGCCAGACCATTAACATATAGAAAAAATAATACCGGTCCTATCACGCTTCCCTGGGGCTCTCTTATTGATATACTTGTCTGTAATGAACACTCGCCGTCGAAGACAACATACTGGATGTATTACGAAATAGATAAGCATTCTGTGACTACATAAATTTATAAATTATAGGAAGCAGCAATTAGTCGTCCTTGTCATTTTTTTTTTTTTTTTTTTTTTTTTTTTGTAGGTTTCATTCTGCAAATCCAGAATCGGCTAGTGCCTAGCCATTATCAATGCAACATTTTCTAATCTCGATGTATCTTAGTTCCCAGTTGTTCGGACGTCAGTCACAGTTCTTTGAATACTACATAATAGTCGCTGAGTGCATCCACTTTCCTAATGGAAGGTAACCTGATGATTCTGTGACTGCGTATTAACGTCGACTGTTTGCGAAGTACGAACACTTATGCCAGTCTCGAGCTCAAATTTTCCCCTTATGGCGAGCGGTCACCCTAACAACTTCGGTTATCTGAGCACGCTTCCAGGACCGATCCAAACTTCCATGTGTCACGTAGTCTGATACGTATATGTCTGAAGGAAATGAACAGACACTGTATAAACACAGATATCACAAGTATCAGTGAAGTATGCACTACTTATTACTAATTGCCTTCAGTTCTGGCGCTACAGTCTGGAACCGCGCGACCGCTACGGTCGCAGGTTCGAATCCTGCTTCGGGCATGGATGTGTGTGTTGTCCTTAGGTTAGTTAGGTTTAAGTAGTTCTCGTGCTCAGAGCGATTTGAACCGTTTGAACTAATTGCCTTCAGAACACAAGTTACGAAAGTGGATACATTACTTTTCATTTAGCCGCGGTACATCCATTATCTTGTTGGTATGCAGAAACCTGAAATTTACCTAAGCTAGTTACGCGAAGTCGGGAAACTCGTCCAGGCGGAACGTGAGGCTGTCAGCAGCCATCTCGACCGGCTGCAGACATCGGCGCTCGTGTCTCGCGGATGTAAGGCGCGGCGCGTCGCGGCGCTGCGCGGCTGGCGGCACAGTGGGCCTCGGCTAACAAGGATGCCGGCGTGGGCGCCGCCCTAATGAAGAATGGCGGCTTCTAATTGTAATTTATCAGTATTAAGTGCCCCGCAGCCGGCTGCTGGCGAGGCGCGGCGCGACGCGTGCCGCTACGTGCGGCTACGTGCGGCCGTACCTAATTAAGACTTTTTAATGGCCCGGCCAGCCTCCCACGCGGCATGCGTCATGATTAGCCGGCCATTGTTCTGCCGTGGCGTGACGACGGCGCCCCTTTGTCGCTTGCAGCGGCGGAATGTCCCAGGCTCGCGTCTTCCCTTTCGTGCTGCCGACATCCTGCAATTTCCCATTTCACACCTTGCGAACCAGACGCACGGCGTCGTATGTGCATCGAGCATTGCTTCAGCTGCAGACTGCCTGCCGTAGTGCTTGGGTAAACCTGCGTAAGAGATAGTGTGGGCTTACTTGGCCGACAAATTTTCAGAACCTATTAAGCGAATCTCCTCTTCATGTATTCGCTGCGTTTTTTTGCGTAAATATTTCTTGGATCTGCTGAGTCGCGCGCTCATAATGCCCGAGGATTTGAATCCCCACCACTTCTCTTCCTCCGGCCGCTGTGACCGAGTGGTTCTAGGCGCTTCAGTCCGGAACCACGCGGCTACTACGGGACTGATGATCTCAGACGTTAAGTCCCATAGTGCTCAGAGCCATTTCAGCTTCTCTTGAGAGTCACTGTTTACGGTTGTGGCAAGCCCTAGCCGCGATTTTCCTGCAGCGCAAGACGGCCTCTGCTGAGTTGGCCATTTTCTCTCGTTCCATCGACTGGTGCAGAGGTAGTCCATATCACTTGCCACACTGCGGAGTTCGGAGCAGTGTATGTTGTGATTTGATATCGTACGTGCCTTATATGTACGAGCCGCGCGGGTTTAGCCGAACGGTCAGGGGCGCGGCAATCATGGACTCTGCGACTGGTCCCGGCGGATGTTCGAGTCCTCCCTCGGGGAATGGGTGTGTGTGTTTGTCCTTAGGATAATTTAGGTTAAGTAGTGTGTAAGCTTAGGGACTGATGACCTTAGCAGTGAAGTCCCATAAGATTTCACACACACATTATATGTACGAGGGGCGTTAATTAATAATGCAACTTATTTCTTTCTCGGCCGGTTTCGTTGGAAAAATGCAGTATTTCTCGTGGGACATCGTGGAATATTCCTGCTTCAGCCATTATAGTTTCGTCAAGTTCAGATTGGTGCCGACGCTATACGTCGCCTTAAAAAAAAATGGCTCTGAGCACTATGGGACTCAACTGCTGTGGCCATAAGTCCCCTAGAACTTAGAACTACTTAAACCTAACTAACCTAAGGACATCACACACATCCATGCCCGAGGCAGGATTCGAACCTGCGACCGTAGCGGTCGCACGGTTCCGGACTGCGCGCCTAGAACCGCGAGACCACCGCGGCCGGCCGTAGCCTTCAAAATGGCGTCTGTAACGGAGATGTGTTCCAAGCAGAGTGCTATCATTGACTTTCTTTGCCGGCCGCGGTGGTCTCGCGGTTCTAGGCGCTCAGTCCGGAACCGCGCGACTGCTACGGTCGCAGGTTCGAATCCTGCCTTGGGCATGGATGTGTGCGATGTTCTTAGGTTAGTTAGGTTTAAGTAGTTCTAAGTTCTAGGGGACTTATGACCGCAGATGTTAAGTCCCATAGTGCTCAGAGCCATTTGAACCATTTTTTTTTTACTTTCTTTTGGCGGAATACCACGGCATCGCAGATATTTATAGGCGCTTGCAGAATGTCTTCCGAGGCCTTACAGTGAACAAAAGGACGCTGAGTCGTTCGGCGAGGTGTTTGTCATCATCGTAACAAGGTCGCACAAACCTGTCCGATTTCCCGCTTGCCAGCCAGCGCGACACAGCTGTGATTGCTGCAATGTTGGGACGTGCGGACACTCTCATTTCGATGTGATCGATAGATTACAATCAAACACGTGGCTGCACGTCTGCACGACTCTGTTGGTAGTGCTCACGCCTTTAGTTGGCGAGCTCAAAGCAGTGGCGCACAGCACTACTGGCCTCGACGGTACGATGAAAGGGTCTTGTGTGTGGCAGGGAACCGGTCGGAACCAGGAAGACAGTGGGCTGCTGGCTGACGAAACGGTGCCAATACATGGAAGGCGCGTATTCTGCTGTTGTCTTGGTTCCGAGGATGACAGACTTTAGAGATCCGTGGTACGGCCTCTGAGGAGCCCAGTGGGAATCATTGGCTGACGACGGGAGTGAGCAGTCTGAAGACTAGGAGGTCAGGCCAGCCGGTGTTGTCTCTGTGTCCGAGAAGTCTGCACCTGGATAGCACGGACATGGATGGCGTCTTCTTCTATGTGCGTCTTGTAGACAGAGATTCCTCCGGGCCACTACGAGTTCGGCTTTGATCTTCACGTTGTGCAGCCGACTGTCTATTGACAAAAAGTAGAACAGACACTAGCGCGATGGAAATTACATGGAGAGTGATTCGGTACAAGATTACCGTGTATTAATACTGCCTTCGACTGATTTATGTGCAGTTGATTGGCCAGTAGCTGTAGCCGAGCGGTTCTAGGCGCTTCAGTCCGGAACCGCGCTGCTGCTACGGTCGCAGGTTCGAATCCTGCCTCGGGCATGGATGTGTGTGATGTCTTTGGTTAGTTAGATTCAAGTAGTTCTAAGTCTAGGGGACTGATGAGCGCCGGCCGGTGTGGCCAAGCGGTTAAAGGCGCTACAGTCTCGAACCGCGTGACCGCTACGGTCGCAGGTTCGACTCCTGCCTCTGGCATGGATGTGTGTGATGTCCTTAGGTTAGTTAGGTTTAAGTAGTTCTAAGTTCTAGGGGACTGATGACCGTAGAAGTTAAGTCCCATAGTGCTCAGAGCCATTTGAACCATTTGACTGATGAGCTCAGATGTTAAATCCCATAGTGCTTAGATCCATTTGACTTTTGCAGTTGATTGTTCCCAGTTATCCATTAATGATGGCTATGCTGCTGATCCAAGCTATCATTCTTCAACATGCGTATGAGGGATTTTGTGCACGTCAAACTGGGTACAGATTTCTGTGGCTCCTGTGGCTAAGATGCGGTGTAATTTAATGAAGCTGTTTTTCTTTGTCATTACTATTGATATTTCACTCACAGCATCTCGTTCTCTTCAAATGGTTCAAATGGCTCTAAGCACTGTGGGGCTTAACATCTGAGGTCATCAGTCCCCTAGACTTAGAACTACTTAAACCTAACTAACCTAAGGACATCTCACACATCCATTCCCGAGGAAGGATTCGAACATGCGATCGTAGCAGGCGCGTGGTTCCGGACTGAAGCGCCTAGAACCGCTCGGTCACAGCGGACGGCTCGTTCTCTTCATTGTGGATTTTAATTGCTGTGAATCTCGGGCATTAACCATTTTTGTGCTTATAAAATCTGTTCCAGTTATTCTGCATTTATTTAGCGAGCCTTAATATGCCAATCCTGTATATTTTCTCTTATAAAGATTTGCTGTATTCAGCCGCGCGGGATTATCCGAGCGGTCTAGGGCGCTGCAGTCATGGGCTGTGCGGAGATTCGAGTCCTCCCTCGGGCATGGGTGTGTGTGTTTGTCCTTAGGATAATTTAGGTTAAGTAGTGTGTATGCTTAGGGACTCATGACCTTAGCAGTTAAGTCCCATAAGATTGGACACACATTTGAACTTTTTTTTTTGCTGTTTTCATTGTTTATTATTTACAGGTTGTCTGACAACTCTCTATCAATACCATGCACATTTTTAATAGAAGATTTCGTCAAGTGTTGAAATTGTCTTGGTGATCCTGTTCTTAGTAAAGTGCGTATTCTGGTAAGACAAATATACATCCCCTCAATGGCTAATCACTTCCACTCTTCAGCCCATTCTGCCGATAAAGTTAATAGAAATGGAGACTAAGTACGCTACGAAGAGGTGTTCCTCCAACAACAGAGAAACACCCCAGCGGCACAATTAAGGAGTCACTCAAGAGTAACCCATTGAATTACAGACCCATAGCTTATACTGTACTCGAACATTACGAATCACCTTGAAGAAAATGATTTATTGGTACATAACCAACACGGAAATATAGTTCCTGTGCAACACAGCTAGTTGTCTATTACCATGTAGTAATGACTGCTGTCGACAAGGGATCTTAGATCGATTCCATATTCCTAGATTTCCGGAAGGCTCTTGATACCGTTCTTCACAAGCGACTATTAATCAAATTGCGTGCATATGAAGTATCGTCTCAGTTGTGTGACTGGATTCGTGATTTCCTCTCGGAAAGGTCACAGTTCGTAGTGATAGACGGTAAATCATCGAGTAGAACAGAAGTGATATCTGTCATTCCGCAAGGTAGTGTCATAGGCCATCTGCTGTTGTCATCTAGGTGATGATCTGAGCAGCCCCCTTGGATTGTTTGCAGATGACCGTGTAATTTACCGTCTAGTAAAATCATCAGACGATCAATTCCAATTACAAAATGATCTAAAGAGAATTTCTGTATGGTGCGAAAAGCGGCAATTGGCACTAAACAAAGAAAGTGCGAGGTCATCCACATGGATGCTAAAAGAAATCCGATAAATTTTGGGTATACCATAAATCACACAAATCTAAGGGCTGTCAATTCGACTAAATACCTAAGAATTACAATTACGAGCAACTTAAATTGGAAAGAGCACATAGATAATATTGCATAGATAATATTGTCGGGAAGAAACAAATACTGCGCTTTGTAGGCAGAACACTTAGAAGATGCGACCAACCCACAAAAGAGACAGCCTACATTACACTTGCCGGTCCTCTGCCGGAATATTGCTGCGGGGTATGGGATCCTTACCAGGTAGGACTGACGGAGGACATCGAAAAAGTGCAAAGAAGGGCAGCTCGTCTCGTGTTTTCGCTGATACGATACGCGAGTTGGGGTGGCAGTCACTGAAACAAAGGCGGTTTCCTTTGCGGCGAGATCTATTTATGAAATTTCAGTCACCAACTTTCTCTTCCGAATGCGAAAATATTTTGTTACACCCACCTACGTAGGGAGAAATGATCATCATAATAAAATAAGAGAAATCAGAGCTCGAACGGAAAGATTTAGACATACCTTTTTCCTAAGCATCATTCGAGAGTGTAATGGTAGAGAAGTAGAATGAAAATGGCTAGATGCACCCTCTGCCAGGCACTCAAGTGTGAATTGCAAAGTAACCATGTAGATGTAGGAGAGTCAATTAAAAAATCATACTGTGAATATTATTACAGATGATGGTGGCTGCATCAAATAAACGGCCGGCCGGAGTAGCCGAGTGGTTCTAGGCGCTACAGTCTGGAACCGCACGACCGCTACGGTCGCAGGTTCGAATCCTGCCTCGGGCATGGATGTGTGTGATGTCCTTAGGTTAGTTAGGTTTAAGTATTTCCAAGTTCTTGGGGACTGATGACCTCAGCAGTTAAGTCCCATAGTGCTCAGAGCCATCAAATAAACCAGAATACCATAAGCGTTTAAATGCGCGAGAACTCTATACACGCTAGCTGCTGTATTGTGCGAGATACGACAAGTCTTCTCCTAGAGAGCACGGACGAGGACGGCGTCTTGTTCTGTGTGTGTCTTGTATACAGGATTTCCCAAGGCCATTTTAAAAAGCTTAAAATGAGCAGGAACAGCACTTTTTTTGCGTCGAGTGGCCTTTGTCAACTGACTCTTACAAATGATGAATCACATCTAACCCTGCTTTCATTCTGTACACAGACAAAACTAAATTCTTAATAGATGACATCTTCAACAGTCATAAACGTATAAATAGAGTGACAAACTCATAAGCAATGGTGTACTGGGCAGATATATGGAACGTAGCCAAAGTGCCAATATTCTACGAAGTTTCGTGATTAGCTCTTGCCTGTTCATTGCAACTTGACGATGACGTCTAGTTCACGGTCCCTGAAGAATTCTTTCCACAATCGTTGGCAGATATAGCGTTGGCACTGTAGGGAAGCAGCCTACTCACGCTGTAGTAAATTCACATCAGTTTCCATTGTGTGCCAGCCAGTCTGCTGTAACTAGCTCTGACGTCATAAATGTTGCGCAATACCTTAAAAATCAAGCAAATGACCTAAAACTTTTCTGGCATGTCAGAAGTAATACTAAATTAATGTGTGTTGAATATCAGTTCGATAACTTAAGCCATTTCCGAAATTTGGACGTTTTTCTGTAAAAATCATTGGCGCAACAGAAAAGAGCTAGAGACTTCAAAATTTATATTTAGATTCATCTTTCATAATGATTTAATAAAAACAGTACTTTGGATTTCACAAATTAAGATTTTAGTGGAAATTCATGATTTTGTGGTTTTCGTCTCAAAACTGAAGGAAGCAAGATAGATTAAGTAGACTAATAAATAAGGCTAGGATGTTTAGATTTAAATAGGTTGGAGGTCCGCTATGACTATGAAGATGTGAAAAGTTTCTTTTGAATACCTATAAAATTATAGCGATAGCGGATCTCAAAAGGGACAGTTCAGAGCTCATCTACTGCGTGCAATGTAATTAAATTAATTCTCTCGCCCAAAATATTTAACTTAGCCACGTCAAAATTTTATTATCAATACTTACCTGCGTGCTGAATGCACATTTAAATTAAGAGCTTCATCGGCCATCAGCAAGAGAAGCTATAATTTATTATGTAACTTGAAGTGGTGCGTTACTAGCCTAGCGGCTAGTCGGGAGAGCCGATTTGATCAGGCGTTCCCTTAGCCGTCCGCACCGCGGCTGTATATATAAGAACGCTGCGCAAGGAAGCAAGGCCCCAGTTCTCTCCAGACGCTGAATAACACGCCATCTGTGTCGGGAGCCGCGTCGCGTCGGTATCACTGCTACTAACAGCCTCAGATGCCGTATTCAGTTACTCGTGATGCGCGGAACCAGGAAATCATTTCAAGTGAAGTGTTAATTCTGGAATGATTTTCATTATCTAGCTTCAGTTTGCGTATTGTCGTATTTTCACGTGCCGTCGCCGGACAGACATTCTACCAAATATTTAGCGTGGCGTTTGATGAAATACTCTCATCAAATTATGGCGAGCATTCTTGTTAACATTTAATTCGGACATTTGTAGTTGCATCAGCGCATTAGACTCTGAACTGCTCTGTTAGTTAGGTTGTAGGGATACTTGTGTGTTTTTATTAGTGACTTTGAGAATATACTCAACTATTTTGGAAAATCGTTTTTGATTATAAATCCCGGACAATCTCCTAATTCCTCAGAGCTATAAGCTGCAGCTATAATGGGATTCTCAGATGAAGTGGGCACTAGGAACTCTAATTACAAGCTTCACGTTTTGTTAAATCACTTTCTGGGTGCCTAAAAAGTAAATAGAGAGCCAGTGTTGAGAACGGCGAAAGACAGCATTAACAACATTCTAATAGCCAGAAACTGATTTTACATTCAAACATTTATACAGCAAACGATTATTTTTCAATTCACACTCGCCACCCCACAGCACTACGTACACGAGAGCTTTAAACATGGCGCTCGCAGAATCTGTACTCCGTGTTAGGGATAGGTTTGGTGTACCGTTGAGAACCGTTAGATTGATCGTAGCACTGGCCAGCTTGGTCAATGGATACTAAGTTGATGGATTTTATTCATCCTTCACTAGAAACTGATTGGTAATTCATATTGAGATATGGTTCTCACACATGATCTGTATCGTCGCTAAATTGTCAATGGAAGCAGTCACGAATACCAATGGAACACCTGCTTTGCCACGGTGATGTCTAATAACAAGCAGCACAAGAAAGTAAACCGAAAAATACAGCAGTGTCACGTGTAACGCCGTTGTTTTATAGAAAACCCACTACAAGTTTCACTTTAAAGTCAGTTATCGAAAGGAAATGACTGTGTTTGCATGTTATGAATCATTTTAAAAACTGTTTGATTCTAAGTAAACGAAACACCTTTAAAATGTTTTCGTAGCGTCATTAAATCTTAGCTGACGTTCGTCTCAGTGACTGGTGATTTAATAGAAATATCTTACTCAGTGTCTGACCTTAGCGAAAATCCTTGTACCTGTCCTTTGGAGTGACAGACTTTATTAAAGTCATGTGTTAGCAGTATTTAATCAGGAATTTGTCTTCACAACGTTCTGAAAGTTTTAAGTTTGAGGTAGGTACGTCATTCAAGATGAATATTTTTGCTCAAGAACACAGAGGTAACTACCGTTCAACGTCATTTTGCTTTGTTCATGTTGGCAGATTCAACGCCGCTGTGTTTTCGTTTGGACACAGCTGTGGTGCCTACAATCGTAACAATCGCTAATATTTAATATTATTTTTGCTAGTCGTCTCGCGTCTTACATTTCTCGAAAGTTTTTTTTAATTAAACTCAAATGATCCTATATAGTAAAGGTCTTCACATACTTACTTGTAGATATTTGCGCTTGTCTATGTTTTGGATACTCTTTCACACCATGGACAAGACATAGATTGTAACTCCTGCATCAGAAATACTCATGCAATATTCCGAAATGAACACGTACAAATGAGATCAACAGTACACAGACTTGTGGTGTAGAAGAAAGTTCTCGAAACAATTTACTTTTAAAATCGGGTGGTATTTACAAGGCTTCTGCAGTTAATTTGCAAGTATTGCCGTACATTTATTGAACGAATGTTGACAAGTTATTCTTAAGGCATCTAAATACTATTCTAGAATTTATCCCTAATGAAAATGAACGATTGAAACATTAGTATTAACATCTTAAGATGTTCAAACAACAACCTAATGCAAATGAAATGCTGAATTTCAAAGAAAATTAAGGTCATACAATACTTAAAGCAAGAGCAACCTTTCGTCCTTTTGGTGCAAAGGCACACGGTGTATCTATATATAGTGTCCGTCCTACGTCGTCAGGGGCGTTTTTTCTGGTGTTTCGGCACATATTTGCAATTTATTTCTGCAGCGTTTAGCTGGAGTCATCCCAAAAAGACACCTAGCACCTACAGCGTCGGTTGTTTCCGATACAAGCAAAACGATTTTGAAGCAAAAATTTACGTGCCCGTTCAACAGTACGGTCCCTAATCAGGCTATTGCGGCAATCCTTTTATTGATGTGTTTTAATACGGACAGTAAAACACGAAGAATAATCAGTACTTGCAGCGAGTGTACCACCCCGGGCAGCGCGGACTGCTACAACGGTGCAGAAGTGTTGCTCAGTCGCTGCTAGAGTATTTTTCGTATTTTACTGATCCCGTTAATACATATAAGTAAAGCGAATAACGCCTACACTATTAGGGCCAGCTCTATCGAATTGGAGCGTGAAATTCCACTTTAAAAATGATTTTGTTTGAAATGGGAAACAAACCGACGCTTTTCCTCGTCGCCAGGTGTGTAAAAGATGTGCTGAGTGTTGTCTGTTAGCGATGACTCCAGCCACACGTTTCAAAAACGAAACACCTGAGAAAATGCTCCTGACGACCCGTAGGAGAGACGCCCGGTATGTGCGTGTGCGTGGCGTGTGCGTTTGTTTACATAATTTGAGCATCCCTTCATATTCAAGTGTCATTTCAGGAATATGACATTTTGGTATTTAGTCTAATGATGGTGTTCCAACTAGTGAAAACTGCACGAGGTCAGATTACTGCAATGGGATATTTGTAAAAACCACTGTAACATACGAAGCCCCTTGTTATCACGACACAGAGATAGAGCTGCATGCAAAGGGACATACTAGGGAAGTTGTAAGGTATTGTCATCACAAAATAATCAGTCTGTCACGATGGAACTCGCTGTTGGTTCCTTTCTACTGTTGGTCCCTTTATACACATGCACCCTTCAATGCGACACATCTCTCCCAGCAGTGGATCTTGGCTGTTTAAGTCTACATTTTGACTTTTCACCAATGGTTCCATGTTGTAAATCACCTCGTCATTCTGGAAATTTCTGCCATCCAATTATTTCTTCATACAATGGAAGAGACCGCGCGGATAGAGGAGCCATGTCACGGATTGAGCGGCCCCTCCCGCCGGCGGTTCGACTCCTCCCTCGGGCATAGGTGTGTGTTTGTGTGTTGTTCTTAGCATAAGTTCGTTTAAGTTAAAGTAGTGTGTAGTCTGCGTACCTGTGACCTCAGCAGTTTGGTCCCTTAGAAATTCACACACAAGGGTAGAGAGAGAAGTCAGTGGGTACTAAGTCAATAGAATACTGACTACGAAGCAAAACTCAGTAGCCCAAAAAAGTTGTGTGTGTGTGTGTGTGTGTGTGACTCTGTCATGTGCAGTATGAACTGAGGCGTTGTCGAGGAGCCAAACAGCCCCTTGGACAGTTTCCCGCGACGCTTCGTCTTGACATCCTCCGCAACTTCGGAGAGTTCGGTAGTGTGCTCAAGTAACCACTAAGGCCATAGCCTATTATCGCCACAAAAAATGCAGTCCAAAACGCGCTAGCCCGCCGCTGTGGCCGAGCGGTTCTAGGCGCTTCAGTCCGGAACCGCGTTGCTGCTACGGTCGCAGGTTCGAATCCTGCCTCGGGCACGGATGTGTATGATGTCCTTAGGTTAGTTGGGTTTAAGTAGCTCTAGATCTAGGGGACTGATGACATCAGATGTTAAGTCCGATAGTGCTCAGAGCCATCTGAACCAACCAAAACGCAATAACAGGGAGCCTCGTAAGTGTGAGATCGCAAAACGTCAATGTTATTTGCGGTATTCGATGCTCCACATATTGATTACCATGCAACCATAATATTGGCTGCTAATGACAACAGAGGGTGGGACTGGAGGTATCCAACGGTGAGCGCAGCATGAGGCTACGGAGCGTCGTTGAACTGCTTAGTCGACGAGTATCTCACAACAGTGCTACAGTGGTAATGGTGCTGATGCAAAACAGAGCTGTAGCGGCGATACTCAAAGCAAGCATTGCATTATACCTACAACAACAGTTGCCGAAGTTGACATTTCGTCACAAAGGAGCCGAATGAATTTCGCAGATTGAGAATGAAGTGGCACATGTAATATTAGCGTTTCTAAAAGACGAGTCAGTGGAGTGTGTAACGTCGTAAATGCTCAGATGTGTTGTGCGGCAATGTACGTGAGGCGTACAATGATGAAGATGGATGCTTCACAAGATACCGAAAGAGGTCTCGAGTCGAGCCATCATCCTTGTCGCACGGGCAGTCACAGATCCCGTCTCCAGTGAAACGTAGGAAAGGGCAATCTTTGTGCAGGGAGCAGGTACTGTACGTAATTACGTACGAGGAAGATGATCCCCAGCACAGTAAAAAAATCAGTTCTGTATAAATGTCGAATAAGTTCGCAGCAATTTGACCGTGCAGTGCATAAGAAAAACTACGGATATTCAAGGGAGGACGAAGCACACTTGTTACAACAATTGGCTTTTGCGCATTTCAGAGATGCTCAATGTAATCTACAGGATGTTTATGATAATGACCTACTACGCTATGCACACTGCGCACGACATAGATTACAGTAATTTCAAGGGAAGCAGCTGATGGTTGCATACAGAATTGGATGACGTAAGATAACGAAATTTCAAACAAAGCATCAACTTGAGAATACACAGCAAACTGCGGAATCGGCCCTAAAATTTGTAGACGAGATAAATGAAGTTATTCCATCGTTCATTAAGGAATTTGTATTTATCTCCTGCCAATCGGGATTTGAAGAGGAAATGCATATGAAAGGACCCCTGGAAATTAGAAGTACCAAGAGAGTTAGGTCAAGATGAACTAACATCAGTGCCTCGACACATTCGTATACAATTATGCCAACTTTAATCTGGATGTTAAATTCGCTGGAAAAATATTGTGCTGCGAGAAGTTGGAGGTCCTCTGCCACCTAAGATTCTCTTCCGTGTGAGTCATCGTGGAAGGTCAGAGGGAATATTTACGTCCCAGTAAACAAAAGTGAGAAAATGGGCGAAAGATAACTAAAACTTTGGTATGAGCACTGCTTTTGGCCGATAGCTGGTCAAAATAAGTTGCTCTTGCTTCATTCCTGGTCTGCGTATAAAAACTGTACTCCTTTAGAGCAAACTATCCCCCCCAAAAAAGGTGTGTCACATTGCAACTGACACCACCTGAAACCACCGGACAAATTCACCGTCTGGGTGTTGTTTTTCCTTATCTACAAAACATATTATAGCACTATCTGTATCTACGTCTTGAAGAAAGCCGGTTTCACTAAAAGCTCCACGAAATACTGTCTCGCTTTCGGATGCATGCCATCACATTCCATCAGTTCTCGTCACTCCGTTACACCAACATAATTCTATACGCATTCCTTAAGAGTGGATACCTAGCTGAATGTCCTGACGGTTTGTAACTCCTAACGAGTTCGCCTTCGATATCGATTGTGCGAACCTTTGTGATCACTGTGGCGTGCTACTTTTCATTCGATGTCCATGGTGCAAGTTTATGGTTTGTTTTGAACATTTCTTAAATACCGACATCCCACTCATTTTCTGTTGCCCTCCTGTCTTAACTGTTAACACAACAGTTTCAAATGAGCCTTACTGAAGATTAAACTTGCGACCTCGCAAGCAAGGTATTCCCTGTAAGTGTCACTTGGCCCGATATTGGTGTTCAAAAGGTTCAAATGGCTCTGAGCACTATGGGACTTAACATCTATGGTTATCAGTCCCCTAGAACTTAGAACTACTTAAACCTAACCAACCTAAGGACATCACACAACACCCAGTCATCACGAGGCAGAGAAAATCCCTGACCCCGCCGGGAATCGAACCCGGGAACCCATGCGCGGGAAGCGAGAACGCTACCGCACGACCACGAGCTGCGGACGATATTGGTGTCTTTTTACCTTTTGCGACGGTGGTGAATCCACGCACACATAATGGGTTACTCCAGTTTGATAGTCGGCTGCGCCATTTTGTTATGGCTCGTATAGTGACGTGCTACAGTACTGTAAATCTGGGATTGTAGTGAGTATCGAGACTACAGGCATGTATCTCCTAACAATCAAAAAAGATTCCAGAATGTGTTTTCCTCCTGCAGCGGAGTGTGTGCTGATATCAAACTTCCTGGCAGATTAAAACTGTGTGCCGCATCAGGACTCGAACCCGGACCTTTCTTCTAGAAGTGCTACCCGTGAAAGCTTCAAAAAAGAACTTCTGTGAAGTTTGGAAGATAGGAGACGAGATACCGGTGGAAATACAGCTGTGAGGACCAGTCATAAGTGGTGGTCATGCAGCTCAGATGGATACCAGCACGGTAGCTCAGCGTGTTCTGTAGTAAAAAGTTGAGTGAACGGATCAACGAAGAATTTCAACGGGTGTGATGGGGCGTCCACCCAGAACAAAAGCAACGAACAATAACAAGCAAAATGAAAGTAAAAAAAAAAGTTGGTAGAACACTTGTCACCGACAGGCTAAGGTGTCGAGTTCGAGCGCTGGTCGGGAACAGAGTTCCAAGCTGCCAGTAAGTTTTAACAAAACAGTTACTTATATGACTATATTTTCGAGGTTATAAGGGTTCGATCTACCAGGAAGTTTTATAAAAAAAGTTAATTACTTCACTTTATTTTCTTCGAGATTATAATTAATGCTCTATGAATACACCTTTTAGAAGAATGTTCGTTTGTAACAGCTTAGTACGTAACCCCAACAGAGATTTAGCAAACCGGACTCAAAGTCATCGACTCACTCTTTCTCACTCAGATCAGCAAAAATTGTTTCAAAAATGAACGTTATTCTGCCGTGTGGCAGGCAAAGACAACTGCTACTGAATTATGTTAATAACATGAATTATATGTCAGGCTGTGACAGTGATATTCGTTGAAATGTTGTCTGGCCTAGGAGGGAACATCTGTTTCTGCTTTGTTAATTATGCAAGAAGCCAGATGAGTTATTTGTAGGGGATTATTATTCGGTGGACATTATGGCAATGATTGTTACATATTGCGTAAAGCGAGCGCTTGTGAGAGGTTTATTATATAATTACAGTTCGTTAATCGTATTAAACTTGGTATTTCAGTGTACTGACCGCTCATTATGAGCCTAAAATTAATTTTCCCAGAAGGGAAACTAATTGCAGCTGTCATTTTCTCGTAATGAATGTGTACCGTTCATCATGTTTACATGTCGTCTGAAAGCGCTGCGGGGCTGTTAGGAGAGGCGTCACATTGACGGAATCGCAATGTCGTTCGCAGCCGAATTCATTGCTCTGGGAAATAGGAGTAATGGGCTATTACAAGGCAGGTCTTGTCAAAAGTCTTAGCCACAGGAATTATGGGTACAAAGTATGTGTCAATGTAGAAAAATGGCCCGACAGAGTAAGATGTTCGAAGTTCAAGGTAGTATGGGGAGTAGCTACAAAAGTAACTGAAGTAAATCAAGAGAGACACACGTACATATTAAGTAGCGTGTAGTATGGTCTTCTACACTATTGGTATTGTCGCTATTGCCGTCATACTATAACGAAAAAGAAAACAGTAATTTATGAATAAAAATAAATAACCAAGGTAATCATTTACTAACACAGGGTGACAGTTATTGAACTATATGAAATGAAATCGTCATAACTTTTAACGGTTTGCGTTAGGTCGTTCGATCTGCATGGTTGGCCCCGGTGTACGATGGGAGTTGATATGTTCAGTATGGTTTGGTTTAGCGACGAAGCCCACTTTCTTTTGGATGGGTTCGTCAATAAGCAAAATTGGCTCATTTTGGGGACTGAGAATCCACACTTGGCGGCCGAGAAGCCTCTTCACCCTCAACGAGTGTCTGTGTGGTGTGCAATGTACAGTCACTGAACAACCGCTGCGATATTCCTTGATGGCACAGTGACTACCGAACAGTACGCGCACCTTTTTGAAAGATGATTTCATCCCCACAATCCAAAGTGACCCTTATTTCGACAAGATGTGGTTAATGCAAGGC
The DNA here is from genome assembly GCF_023898315.1 of Schistocerca nitens. NCBI lineage: Eukaryota > Metazoa > Arthropoda > Insecta > Orthoptera > Acrididae > Schistocerca > Schistocerca nitens. The sequence continues at coordinate 554,561,524 of NC_064614.1, forward strand.
GGAACTCGATCCCATCAAAGCAAAAGTGTTTGATGTCCTGGAGGAGCACTTTGGGGATCGCATTCTGGCTCTGTGGTACTCAGGGGCCACTGGCATGGACCTCGATTCGCCACCTTTTTCTCCGGATCTGAACACATGCGGCCCCTTTAAAGACAAGTGTACAGCGATAACCCCAAAAGCACTGCTGAGCTGAAAAATGCTGTTCAGGTGGTCAGTGACAGCATCGATGTTCCGGTACTTCAGCGGGTCATGCAGAATTTCGCTATTCGTCTGTGCCACATTATGGCCAATGATAACAGGCATATCGAACATGTCATTACCTAAATCCGAATATCTGTAGTGACGTTTACATGTTGAATAAGGTGTGGGCACGCGGTAGTCTCTAAGTAATTTTTGTTTTTTTTTTTTTCATAGAATTCAATAACTGTCACTCTGTTCATGTAGTCTAAAGTACTGTGGAACGAAATTAACGAAATTTTAGTTGAGAATAGGCAAAACATAGGCGAAAGTGAAGAAATGTAACGAGAGGGAGATTAGTCGGTTAATGAACATCCAAATAAGGGGGTAAAGTAGAAGAAATGCAACGATTTTCCTATCTGAGAAGTAAGATCACGGAGCACGTTGGGCACAAGGAGGATCTCAGAAACTAAAAATTGCAGGTGCCCTTGAACTTTTGAAGCCTATTGGTATCAAATACCACATTAAGGCTCAAATGGCTCTGAGCACTATGGGACTCAACATCTGTGGTCATCAGTCCCCTAGAACTTAGAGCTACTTAAACCTAACTAACCTAAGGACATCACACACATCGATGCCCGACGCAGGATTCCAACCTGCGACCGTAGCGGTCACGCGGTTCCAAACTGACGCGCCTAGAACCGCACGGCCACACCGGCCGGCACCACATTAATGATAAGTTACAGAGAGCGCCTCTGGAACACAGAGTGCTTTGGAAAAGTTGGAGGAGGAGATTTAAGACTTTAGGCTATAAAAGAATCTCAAAAATTAACGGATGAAACAATACGAAAAGGAAACTTAAAGAATATGCGAAGTGATAAATGTGCCACACTTATAGAGAAAGGAACAAATTAAAACAGAATGTACTAAGACGTGTAGGAATAGGTACCTTGCCTCTCAAAGTAGTAGAGATGAAAAACTGCAAGGATATAAGTTAGTTAGAATATGTAAAACCGATTACCATCACGTTTTCAGAGTAAGGATGACTGTCAAAAAGTTATTGATGATGGACTGCGTCACGTAAATGAAAAGACTGATGAACATTAAGAAATAAAAGCCTTTGTTTCATCTGTATCTACCACCAAGTCTGACAGCCGAGCAGCGCAAGTGTAGCCCTAACAATACAACACAGTTTATCTGTTAAGTATGTCGCTCGTTCGTCAAGAACTAACTAATTTATCAGTCCAACAGTGGTCGTTGTAACGCCGTGAAATACTGTGAGCCCTTCGATAGCATGAGTACTACATACAATAACTAAACGAGATTACAGCATGGTACGTTATTGCAATACTTTCATTCGTCCACGAGAGATTGCGTCGATCAGTTGGTGCATGCTGTCATTTCCACTTCCATCCAGCAATGCATTACAAATGCTCAGCATCATTTAAGTACGGGAGGACTGCCTTCAGAGTCTATTAACTTAATGATTCAATCATCTGCAAAGATAATTCTAATTTAATTAACTTCTGCATGGCAACAATGCTTTCCGAATATTTTCAGCTGTGCTTAAAATACTTATTTCCTTCTTTAGTCTTGTTGTCAAATCTCACACCAGTGACGTAAGTATCATGTCTGTTGTAGGTGATCATATCCTTTCAGAAATTGCGAATGAGTCAGACAGGTTTTGGTCTTATCTGTCAATACCTAAGGAATGGTACGTTTGTTCTGCGTTTCACCCAAGTTCCCCAGAGAGATTAAACAAACTTTTGGAATGCAATCTCAGATCAGTATAGCAAAATCTAAAACCTCCAAGAGACATTTTATTCATTTCGATGAAAAACAAACATAGTCTGCAATTTTTGTAATCATTCTAGTAATTTTTTCGATATAAATCCGTGATCAGAGAGACTTTTAAAATATTTTTCATGAGGTTCCGTGGTAGTAGTATATGTTATAATAACAGCTACCTACCACTGAATTAAAGACGCTTGTGTTTAACACATTTTACTATCTCTTGTGAATCCCATATCGGTATTTGCGGAATCCATGTTGATGCCAACAGAGAAAATTTACGGTCTCCTGAAAGGTCATATTACACAAGTGTAAAACCTGTTCAAGAATTCTACAACAAACTAACGTCTATTTTACAGGCTTATAGCCGGATGCTTCTTTCCGATGACACCGACTGAAATTAAAAATTATATGCACATTTTTCTGATCACAAGGAACACTTCGGTCCTTCCATGACCAACGGTAAACTGCTTCTCATGGTCCTATCTCTTCCTCTCTATTAAGTTTCCCGAATAAATGTGAACCTGTTATTGACACTAAATACCAAGTGCAATGAGCTCTCTTTCTATTTAGTAGTTGCTTGATGGCAATCTGTACTTCCAGCGACAACAATCAAGGTTACCTACACAGTTTGAGCTGTGCTACTAATACTAGTGATTAATTTAAGCATATAAACGATCACCCTATAGATTGATTTTAATTAAATCGCTACTACTAAGAACAAGAAATAGTAGTCATATCAAATATGGCACAGTATACTCCTATACCCCGCTCACCACAGGAACAGTTACAATATGCCTAGACTGTGATGAATTGAACGTTAAAGGCAATCAGTATTCGAAGACATAATGACACATTCAACTGTGGTAGTTACTAAACCACGTTAATTAATTCCTGTCTGTTTACTCTTCTTCCGCATCAGCAAAGTTTGTGCAGTGCAGAACACTCGGATAACACAGAATCTGGTGCTTACTGTTAGTCAATCCACCTGAAAGTTTAGCTTGTTTTATATATTGTGAAAGCTTGGCATTGAAAATTGTTAATCCTGAAAGAAGCTGAGTACAGTTTGTGTACTTTACCTGTAAAATAGTGAAGCTAATCCATTCTCTGATATAGTTTATTATTCCGTGACACAAACAAAAGTTCTTGCTCGTATATCTTTATTCAAAACCTACACACTGAATGTATCTGTAAAATATGTGTACAGCAAACACGTTCTCTCCATACCGTTTCTGTTATGTATACCAAGCTACTACATTTACTAATACAATATCCTTGTATTCACTTCAATGAACCTATGCAATATTAAATACGTTATTTGTATTAAATAATTCCACGTGCGTCATTTGCAAGTGCATATGCGCTTCAGTGTTGTCATCCCTAACTCAGCTTGGAGGTAGCACATACAGATCATTTATTTTGCCATTTAGTCTAAGAATGTAAGAACCGTAAGACTTGCGTGAGCTTTGTAGAAAAGCTGAAGTCTCATTTTTACTATAAACATTAAAACTAAGTGCATTTGAATACAGCACATTTTAAATAGTTTTACACGGAGTGTGGTTTCATGCACTGGCTACCTGAACAAAATGCAACTGCACTGCAGCTGATACTTCCTGATTTCAGGGATTTATAGCTTACTTTACATTAGACTATCCAGCATGAAACTTTGCGAAGGTTAACTCAGAGCCAAACAAATATTAACGAATAGCTTCTTTAATAGTGTGTGATGGCTTTCCTGCTGCCGAGCAGCATTAATCGTCAACTGTATAATTACACCAGTGGTCCATAGTAAATTATAGAGGATAGTGAGAAACAGTCTGAAAAGCTTATAAGGGTGTTGCAGCGTATGGTGTGTTGCGAAATAGTTGTTAAGAAAAAATTAGATACGTTGGGTCGTTTCCGAATTAATCAGCATTGAAGTTAGCCAATCGGACTGTTGAGCGCCTAGATTCAAGCGGCCCGCCACATACAATTAGCGTCAGTTGTTCCCATGGCTTAGATGATGGCACACGGGACTTCTCAGCATTTGTCTCGGGTTCGATCCTTATTACTGTCCCACGTCCAGTGTTTGTATCGCTCTCTTGTTCGGTTTTAGGAAATCAAACAAAGAACCCGGTTGGCGACACTGTCTCCGCTCGAATATGCGCGCACCACGGCCTTATCGACTAATTTAAATGCTAATTAACTCGAAAACCGCGCATCGAATCGATTTTTTTCTTCATAATTATTTATCAGCACAACCTACCCTACAACAACCTTAGAAGATTTTCAGACTGTTTCTGACCACCCTGTATACAGACAATGATGGAACTGACAGGATAATCTTTGACCTTAAAGAACATATAGTTTATACATTTCTGCCGGCCAGTGTGGCCGAGCGGTTCTAGGCGCTACAGTCTGACACCGTGCGACCGCTACGGTCGCAGGTTCGAATCCTGCCTCGGGTATGGATGTGTGTGATGTCCTTAGGTTAGTTAGGTTTAAGTAGTTCTAAGTCTAGGGGACTGATGACCCCAGATGCTAAGCCCCACAGTGCTCAGAGTCATTTGAACCATATACATTTCTGCATGTGAAACACAATGATACAAGAGAACAGTCCGAACCGTATAACAATGATAACTAAATATGTTCCTTAGATCTTGCCTTGAATGGACGAAGTCCACAAAGTTTGTGCTCGTTTAATAGCTGCTCATTATTCTGCCTCCTTTTCGCACAAATCACGTACTATATGCATGTTCTTCTTCCATAGGTATGATGTCATTTGCAGTTCCTTTCTCGCAAGTTGCGCCTGATATATCGTCGACATGAGGCTGATTATTACATTTTAGAGGAATGCATGTTAACTTTTCGTATACTCTATGTTTGTCTTGTCCTATCTCCGAAAAGCACATCCTTGATCTGAACATACGTCACTGTGCATTCGATCACCATGGACAACAGTTTGAATGATTGTGTAATTAATGTGTTTGAATAAAATTGTCACTTATGTTCGTCTGATTGCGTATTTCTTTCAGCTACCTTCTATGCTATATTGTAGCAGTCCTTTCTATGTATGTTTTATTAAGCTATTATGCTTGGCAGTGACACATAATGCAAAAGCTATTTCCGTCGTCATGTTCTGCACACCAGAGTAGTTTTATGGTGCTGACTTTCACACTAAGAAGGAACTTAATTCCTAGCGCCAATAACATTATTTTTTGACCATGGCGTTCAATAGCGCAGGCATTATAACTATCACCCCCCCTCCTCCTCCAAAAGAAAAGGAAGTCCCTATTAATCTCCATCAACAACGAACGTGCTTTCATGAACATAAGATCTTTTAACACGTACCTTAAGAACATCGACTGGTGCAAGACTTGAATACTGTCAAGCCAGTGTGAAATGAATCGGAATTACAATTAATGGCCATTATCGTCACTTATCATCTGGGTGCAGCAACCCCTCCTGGATATCTGATGATGGATAAATTCTGAAACGTGTCATATGATAATAAAGTCATTTCTTGCCTGATGTTTGACTTTTACCTTCGGGACCAAATCAGCCTGAATGCAGAACTAGTGATTATCTCTCAAGGAATTGAAGCAGTTCCTTTAGGAGGATGACAAAAAATTCCAATTTTACACTGCTGGTCATCACTAGTTTTTCTTTGAGGCGAGATCTGTTTACGAAATTTCAATCACCAATTTTCTCTTCCGAATGTGAAAATATTTGTTGACACCCACCTACGTAGGGAGAAATGATCATCATAATAAAGTAAGAGAAATTACAATGAAATGAACACCCTTAGCTGCCTACAGGCGTTAACATACGTCAACGGGGACAGATGAAAATGTGTGCCCCGACCGGGACTCGAACCCGGGATCTCCTGCTTACAGGGCATACGCTCTATCCATGTGAGCCACCGAGGACACAGAGGATAGCGCCACTGCAGGGATGTAGTGCCGGACTATACGTTGATAATGTGGGTTTCGCGGGAGGCGTGCCCGAGATAAATCCCTGCAGTGGCGGTACCATCTTAGTATGTAAAATAAGAGAAATCAGAGCTCTAACGGAAAGATTTAGGTGTTCCTTTTTCCCACGCGCCATTCAAGAGTGGAATGGTAGAGAAGTAGTACGAAAATGGTTCGATGAACCCTCTGCCAGGCACTTAAGTGTGAAGGGTAACCATGTAGATGTACATGTAGATGCAGATGTAGTGCAACTCCAGAAGTATGGCATGTAAGAAACACCAGTGTGGCATGAAGCGTACTATATGCCTGGATATGCAGATGATTAGCATTTCAACGCAACCTCCCGAAGTAGGGGTGAGTAATGCCATCTACACTATGTATATACAGGAAAATTACCCAGTTGGTATCTCATTCACAAATCTCATGTGAATCTTGGTTGCCTGTAAGAAAACTGCGTTACACCTCGTGTGAAAAAGGGAAACGATTAACAGCAAGAGTTTTAGTACAAGAGCTGCGAGATCAAGGCCTATCGAGACCGCGGTTAATCGTTCCCTTATGTTGGTACACCGCGTTGGTCGGGATCCAACTGCCGTCTGAATGTACAGTCGATACGTTCAGGATGGGAATGATCAACGCCATAAAAAATCTCACAAGACTAGCGACCGAAGGGATACACACAATCTTCACTCCACCGTGTAGGATCATACACTACGTAACCTACCACGACTCAGGTTCAAAAATGGTTCAAATGGCTCTGAGCACTATGGGACTCAATATCTAAGGTCATCAGTCCCCTAGAACTTAGAACTACTTAAACCTAACTAACCTAAGGACATCGCACACATGCATGCCCGACCGTAGCGGTACGCGGTTCCAAACTGAAGCGCCTAGAACCGCACGGCCACACCGGCCGGCACGACTCAGGAAATGGGCTTGTTTGCACTAGACGTATCACACATGCACAGTGCGATGACGTCGAAAGTGTCACGGACGCCCAACACGGGAAAGATTCTGACGGGTTTCCCCGATACGACAGTAGAAGAGGAGGACCGGCGAATGTGGCACGGCCAACGGAAAGCTTGATACTAATGTTGGGCAACGTCGTCTTGTCATATGAACCCCGGTTCCGCCCACAGCATGTCGATGGACGCAGCCACGTGTGGGTGACCCGAGGAGGACGAAAGCAGCCGCGTTCGTGACCATCAGACTTGCCTGAGGCAATGGTATGGGGTGCCACTGAGTTAACAACACGATAGCCTCTGGCTCGCAGGGCTGACAACTTAGGCAACAGCTGTTGCATTTCTGACACAATCAGGCGGGTCGCCGTGCCCCGAGGCCTCTGTGACGTTATTTTTCGGTACTTTCCAACAAGATAATGCAAGACCACAAGTTGCTCGCGCTGACTCGACTGACCACGATACCTAGAATATTCTCCATTCCCATCTACTGAAAACACATGGTCATGGGCTGCTGAGACAGCGGCAAACCACCGCATTCCAATCAGTACTACTGATGAACTCCGGCACAGAGCTGGCGTATCCATATCTGTCATCCGAGCGCAATTCGAATCCATGCCCAGCAGGATCACAACAGTTGTTGCTGTCACTGGCGTCAAATCTGTGTACAAAATTTCTGACTCTACATACCACATTCGCCTACAAACTGGATCATATGTTCGTTCTACTGTACAGTAAGCGTGCAGTAAATATAATTAATTACCTTCTAAGATATAAAAGCGACACCCCAAGAAGGAATTACCCGAATGGGATGGAGATCGGTAGATGTGATAGACATGTACATCAAAACAAATCATTACAGTTTCAGAAAAATTGGATGATTTTGTTCAAGAGAAAGAGCTTCGCAAGCTGAGGAAGTCAACACCGCTTTGGTCTGTAACCTCCCGCTCACTTATCGATCTTAATGACAGTGAAAAATTAAACCACGTGTACGTACAGGAAATTTGGGAAAAGCAATCGTCACCGAAGTTAATCTGTCGGTAAATAGGGAGGAAGGGTTACACCTAAATGAAAGGAAGAATGCAAATGAAATTGGTGGATATTAATTTTGAAAAAAGGGTAAAATTAATAAAGAAAGTAAATGTACGGTCGTCACGTTAACAATTATTTGACCTTAATTAGATACTTGAGATTTGGGGAAAACTACGGTACCCAGTCCTATGGACAACTACTATAATAACTGAAAAAGAAAGATTAATGAACATATAATTAGCACTAAAAGCGTCGCAACTGAGGGTTGACACGTGTTGTGTGAAAACTGAATGTTTGTCAGAAGTAATAAATTTCGCTACACTCTGACTTAATTTAGCAAAAGAATTAATAAAACTGGAAAACTGAAAGTTAATTTAGTGACTGAAATTAATAGTGAACTTTGTTTCTGAAGCACTATGAAAAATAAAATGAGGTTAGTCTTGGGCTACGTCAACAATCATCTCAAAAGCAACTTGAATCTACGCAATTTAGAAATAAGAGATTTGACTTTGAACTTGAATTAAATGATTTTGAACAATTAACAATAGTAAAATTTAGTACGTAGCAAGCTGAGCTGCAGTCAGGTAAGTTAAAATATGCTAACAAAACTCGCACTCTTAATTTATACTTGTGTAATCTAAATATAGCTGCGTTTGGTTATTGTAGCCAGCTATGAATACTTTAACTGAACTTTGAAGTTAAAGCAGTGAAATGGAATGATATTACTTTAATGCTGTCGTTTGAATTTCAACGACACTCGGGTTCATTCCGGAAATGGAAGGGACCCTGCTTGGTAATGCAATTGGGACAATGAGCAACTAAGGTTCATGCTAAGTTGCTGTATTTTAGTGATGCAAATGGAACGGTTTGAAAAGCTGAGGTCTGTCCTACAGTTCCAAAACTTTACGTGCTTTCAGTCTTCCTTGTTGGTTGATTGAAGGTTTGAAGCCGTCGATCGAGGAGGTGGCGACAATCTCTTATTGTCGCCCGTCGCTGTTGCAGAAGCGGGATGTTGGCACGCCTTCTTCTCGAGACGGTCACCAGGCGAAACTGGCTCTTGATGTGTGCCAGCTAATGTTTCCCGTCCGCGACACCGTGCCAGAAACTACACTCCTGGAAATGGAAAAAAGAACACATTGACACCGGTGTGTCAGACCCACCATACTTGCTCCGGACACTGCGAGAGGGCTGTACAAGCAATGATCACACGCACGGCACAGCAGACACACCAGGAACCGCGGTGTTGGCCGTCGAATGGCGCTAGCTGCGCAGCATTTGTGCACCGCCGCCGTCAGTGTCAGCCAGTTTGCGTGGCATACGGAGCTCCATCGCAGCCTTTAACACTGGTAGCATGCCGCGACAGCGTGGACGTGAACCGTATGTGCAGTTGACGGACTTTGAGCGAGGGCGTATAGTGGGCATGCGGGAGGCCGGGTGGACGTACCGCCGAATTGGCTAAATGGCTCTGAGCACTATGGTACTCAACTGCTGTGGTCATTAGTCCCCTAGAACTTAGAACTACTTAAACCTAACTAACCTAAGGACATCACACACATCCATGCCCGAGGCAGGATTCGAACCTGCGACCGTAGCAGTCGCACGGTTCCGGACTGCGCGCCTAGAACCGCGAGACCACCGCGGCCGGCACCGCCGAATTGCTCAACACGTGGGGCGTGAGGTCTCCACAGTACATCGATGTTGTCGCCAGTGGTCGGCGGAAGGTGCACGTGCCCGTCGACCTGGGACCGGACCGCAGCGATGCACGGATGCACGCCAAGACCGTAGGATCCTACGCAGTGCCGTAGGGGACCGCACCGCCACTTCTCAGCAAATTAGGGACACTGTTGCTCCTGGGGTATCGGCGAGGACCATTCGCAACCGTCTCCATGAAGCTGGGCTACGGTCCCGCACACCGTTAGGCCGTCTTCCGCTCACGCCCCAACATCGTGAAGCCCGCCTCCAGTGGTGTCGCGACAGGCGTGAATGGAGGGACGAATGGAGACGTGTCGTCTTCAGCGATGAGAGTCGCTTCTGCCTTGGTGCCAATGATGGTCGTATGCGTGTTTGGCGCCGTGCAGGTGAGCGCCACAATCACGACTGCATACAACCGAGGCACACAGGACCAACACCCGGCATCATGGTGTGGGGAGCGATCTCCTACACTGGCCGTACACCACTGGTGATCGTCGAGGGGACACTGAATAGTGCACGGTACATCCAAACCGTCATCGAACCCATCGTTCTACCATTCCTAGACCGGCAAGGGAACTTGCTGTTCCAACAGGACAATGCACGTCCGCTTGTATCCCGTGCCACCCAACGTGCTCTAGAAGGTGTAAGTCAACTACCCTGGCCAGCAAGATCTCCGGATCTGTCCCCCATTGAGCATGTTTGGGACTGGATGAAGCGTCGTCTCACGCGGTCTGCACGTCCAGCACGAACGCTGGTCCAACGGAGGCGCCAGGTGGAAATGGCATGGCAAGCCGTTCCACAGGACTACATCCAGCATCTCTACGATCGTCTCCATGGGAGAATAGCAGCCTGCATTGCTGCGAAAGGTGGATATACACTGTCCTAGTGCCGACATTGTGCATGCTCTGTTGCCTGTGTCTATGTGCCTGTGGTTCTGTCAGTGTGATCATGTGATGTATCTGACCCCAGGAATGTGTCAATAAAGTTTCCCCTTCCTGGGACAATGAATTCACGGTGTTCTTATTTCAATTTCCAGGAGTGTATCAGAGCAAGTCGAGCGCAATTACATGCTGCCAAACCCCGAAAGTGCGGCAACTTGCTGGATCGGCACACAACACACCTGCTCCACCGCAGTACTCCAGCCGGACTCTACTTTGCCCGCGCTTCACGCGGCTGAGTTAACACTACCCAAGATCCCAAACACTTTGGTTCTCCACACAACCTATCGATGTAATCGCTCGATAGCATAGTTTTCCCTAGGCAAGACCCAGCGTAAAAATACAAATAATATTTACAAAATAAACCAATTAGACATCGACATTATATATATATATATATATATATATATATATATATATATTGTAAAACAATTACAATATATAAAGACATAGAAATGTCGTATCTCCAGGTACCAAAATAAGGAAAATATTTATAGTACAATAGATGGAAATAGGAGGATATGCATTTCCGGCGTTACAGGTCCACCCCTAACTCCTAAGCAAGCAGTTATTTGGTTTGGTATTGATGGACAGAGTTATTGGTTGTCCTTCTGGCGTGTTATATCGTGACAGTTCCGAACTGGTTCCGGAGACCTCCCCGTAATGCTCCAATGTTGGGGAGGAGTCCGGTGACCTTCATGTAAATCGTAGGGTTTGGCAAGCACGGAGACAAGCAGTAAAAACTCTCGCCATGTGTGGACGGGCGTTACCTTGCTGAAATTTAAACACAGTTTAACTCGCATAAAAGGCGACAAAACAGGGTTTAGAAAACTTAGCAATGTGCTGTAAGGGTGACGCTGATGACTACCAAAGGAGTCCTGCTATGAGAAGAAATGGCACCTCAGACCATTCCCTGCTGTCAGGCAGTATGGCGGGCGACAGCAGGTTGGTATCCAATTGCTGTCCGGGACGTCTCAGACACGTCTTCGGGGAGCAATCTCATTGACTGGAGTAGAATTATCTTCAGTGAACATTCCCGCTTCAGACTGAGCCCCAACGACCAGCAAAGACATTCCTCGAAACTCCCTAGACAGAAACGGAAAACCAGCTTGAAAGTCGTCCGCCGTACGGGCTGACAACCAGGAGTGTTGGTCTGGGGCGCCATTTCATTTCATAGCAGCTCCCGTTTGACTGTCATCGCCGGCAACCTTACAGCACAGTAGTACGTCTATGATATTCTAAGCCCCATTTTGTTGCCCTTCATGGGAAGCCATCCTGGGCTTACATTCCAGCAAGACAATGCCCGCTCCCACACGGAGATATTTTCTACTGCTTTTCTTCGTGCTTTTCAAACCCTATTTTCGTTAGTAAGGTTGACGGATCTTTCTAGAATTGTTTGGAGAATTATGGGCAGGGCCCACCAACCAACTCGGAAATCTGACGCTCTACCGCATGACATCCTACTCTGTCAATGTCGAGCCGAGTAACTGCCTGCGTGAGGGTCAGAGGTGGACCAATGCGCCATTGATTTGCTCAGTTCGTGAAGTTGTCTCTTTCGAATAAACTACCCAAGTTTTCTGAAAGTGTATTCTTTTGTTTGTCTGTACATTTACGTCGTGTCTACCGATTTCAGTCCCATTCGGAAAATTCCTTTCGAGTGGATTGCTTTTTGTCCTGTCGTTGTTGTGGTCTTCGGTCCTGAGACTGGTTTGATGCAACTCTCCATGCTACTCTATCCTGTGCAAGCTTCTTCATCTCCCAGTACTTACTGCAACCTACATTCTTCTGAATCTGCATAGTGTATTCGTCTCTTGGTCTCCCTCTACGATTTTTACCCTCCACGCTGCCCTCCAATACTAAATTTGTGATCCCTTGATGCCCCAGAATATGAGCTAATAACCGATCCCTTCTTCTAGTCAAGTTGCGCCACAAACGTCTCTTCTCCCCAATCCAGTTCAACACCTCCTCATTAGTTATGTGATCTACCCATCTAATGTTCAGCATTCTTCTGTAGCACCACATTTCGAAAGCTTCTATTCTCTTCTTGTCCAACCTATTTATCGTACATATTTCATTTCCATACATGGCTACACTCCATACAAATACTTTCAGAAACGACTTCCTGACACTGAAATCTATACTCGATGTTAACAAATTTCTCTTCTTCAGAAACGCTTTCCTTTCCATTGCCAGTCTACATTTGATATTCTCTCTACTTCGACCATCATCAGTTATTTTGCTTCCCAAATAGCAAAACTCCTTTACTACTTTAAGTGTCTCATTTCCTAATCTAATTCCCTCAGTATCACCCGACTTAATCCGACTACATTCCATTATCCTCGTTTTGCTTTTGTTGATGTTCATCTTATATCCTCCTTTCAAGACACGGTCGATTCCGTTCAACTGCTCTTCTAAGTCCTTTGCTGTCTCTGACAAAATTACAATGTCATTGGCGAACCTCAAAGTTTTTATTTCTTCTCCATGCATTTTAATTCCTAGTCAGAATTTTTGTTTTGTTTCCTTTACAGCTTGCTCAATACACAGATTGAACAACATCGGGAAGAGGCTACAACCCTCTCTCACTCCCTTCCCAACCACTGCTTGCCTTTGATGCCCCTGGTTTCTGTACAAATTCTAATTAGCCTTTCGCTCCCTGTATTTTACCCCTGCCACCTTTGGTTCTAGAATATAAAATGTAATTATTTAAGTCATTTATGGTGGAATGCTAATGGCCATCTCTGAATGTTCACTGATCCTCAGGGTGACTGATGCCGTTTGTGACACGTAATGCGAGTGTAAAGTCGCGGCTCGTACGCCTTAGGTTAGTGTTCCCGTTATTTCGGCCGGCCGCTGCTTCTTGCGGCCAGCCGGCATTCGGAACAAGTGCCGGACTCAGCGCTGGCGCCGTGCCGCACCCAGCCGACCGCGGAGCACCCGTAATGAAGAAATAATGGTCGGAAAACGAGGCGGGCAATCTGGCGCCACCTCGTGGGCCGCGGCAGCGCCGCGCCGTGGCCGCCTGCCAGCCGCCAGATTAATCGCCAGCCGGGACCGGACTCCCGCAGCCACTCTGCCGCCGCGCTCCTGCCTCCGGAGTGCCGTCAGCAGACGTCTCACTCCACTCTCGGACGTGCTAATCATCTCGCCTTATGTTCTCTCACGTTAGCTAGCTGGGGAATACAGTAATTCAGAAATCTAGGAAAAGGAAAAACTGTCCATTGGCGTGGAGAAGAACCATTAGAACCTGATGAATTCCATATCCAAGGCAGTGACCTGAGTTTGCCTGTTAGTAATTTTTGCAAAATTTATGCAAACCTCTGAATGTAGAAGTTGATTCAGTCTGCTGTGCAAAGCCCGTGAAACTGGTCCCACACTATCAGATTTCTAGCACAAATGTTAAAAGAAGAAAATTGTAGCTGCAGTGGTCCATGGCAGAAAGTAGAAAACGATAGAAGATAAGTGTGAGCAGAATGCTTTAACTGATACATTATTGCAAATGACTGTAACGTTTATTACAATCAATGCTAAAGTAAACTGTTTAAGAGCTATACCAGTTTCTATTGACTAAGCGGTATCAATAGCGCATAACCACTTGTTAGTTAATGGTTCTGACACAGCCAATAATATTGCAAATACAAACACAAATGCCACTCACGACTCTGAATCTCTGATGGGAATGATACCCAGAAGAATTATATGAAATACTGAAGTTCAATAAACCGACATTACTATAATTGGCGTAATGGCTGTAACGGGTGATACTTCCGTCGCTGACTGACGAAGGTATACTGAACAACATGACATCATGTTGTCTTCATAGCCAGCGGTTCATGTGAGCAGAGATGAACCCTGGAGAGAGTCAACTGAGGGCTGCATTGTGGGTGATCAAATACTTCCCATCGAAAACGCTGCAGCAGCGTCTTCATTGTCCCTGCAGAATGCAGCTGAAAATTGTCTTGAAGGGAGAAACGCCTGACATTTACATTATGTGGGCTGCATAGCTTCAGGCGAAATCTCTCACCAGATCCACATAATTGGTGGGAGACACTGTTGTTTTCGGAATTTCTCTGTGATCTCTTTGCACTCTGAACTGAAAAGTGCGACATGAAGCGTATTTTCGGTTCAAAATGTTTCAAATGGCTCTGAGCACTATGGGACATAACTGCTGTGGTCATCAGTCCCCTAGAACTTAGAACTACTTAAACCTAACTAACCTAAGGACATCACACTCATCCATCCCCGAGGCGGGATTCGAACCTGCGACCGTAGCGGTCGCGCGGTTCTAGACTGTAGCGCCTAGAACCGCTCGGCCACTCCGGCCGGCCCGTATTTTCGGCATTTTTAGTCTAACAACTACAGCTATTACAAATCCTATGTTTTTACATTGGTCAGAAGCTCCAAGTACGAGGCGTATTCGGAAAGTAAGGTCCGATTTGGAGCGAAATGTAAACCACTGAGAAACTCCGATGGAACTTTGCACAGATGTGTTGGGCAGTGTCTACCGTGCCTGTCGATCGCTTCAATTCGCTCTTTTCAGTTCACAGTGCAAAGAGGTCACATAAAAATTCCTAAAACAGCAGTGTCTCCCACCAGTTATGTGTATCTGGTGAGAGATTTTCCCTGAAGCTATGCAGCCCATGTTTCCAGAATGAGATTTTCACTCTGCAGCGGAGTGTGCGCTGATATGAAACTTCCTGACAGATTAAAACTGTGTGCCCGACCGAGACTCGAACTCGGGACCTTTGCCTTTCGCGGGCAAGTGCTCTACCATCTGAGCTACCGAAGCACGACTCACGCCCGGTCCTCACAGCTTTACTTCTGCCAGTATCTCGTCTCCTACCTTCCAAACTTTACAGAAGCTCTCCTGCGAACCATGCAGAACTAACACTCCTGAAAGAAAGGATACTGTGGAGACATGGCTTAGCCACAGCCTGGGGGATGTTTCCAGAATGAGATTTTGAGATTTTCACTCTGCAGCGGAGTGTGCGCTGATATGAAACTTCCTGGCAGATTAAAACTGTGTGCCCGACCGAGACTCGAACTCGGGACCTTTGCCTTTCGCGGGCAAGTGCTCTACCATCTGAGCTACCGAAGCACGACTCACGCCCGGTCCTCACAGCTTTACTTCTGCCAGTATCTCGTCTCCTACCTTCCAAACTTTACAGAAGCTCTCCTGCGGACCATGCAGAACTAACACTCCTGAAAGATAGGGTACTGTGGAGACATGGCTTAGCCACAGCCTGGGGGATGTTTCCAGAATGAGATTTTGAGATTTTCACTCTGCAGCGGAGTGTGCGCTGATATGAAACTTCCTGGCAGATTAAAACTGTGTGCCCGACCGAGACTCGAACTCGGGACCTTTGCCTTTCGCGGGCAAGTGCTCTACCATCTGAGCTACCGAAGCACGACTCACGCCCGGTCCTCACAGCTTTACTTCTGCCAGTATCTCGTCTCCTACCTTCCAAACTTTACAGAAGCTCTCCTGCGCTGTTGCCATTTTTCGTGGTCCACTCAGTCTCGTGATGCCAATTGAGGAGCTACTCGACCGAACAGTAGCGGCTACGGTCACAGAAAACCATCACAACGACCGGGAGAGCGATGTGCTGACCATACGCCCCTCCTATCCGCATCCTCAAATGGTTCAAATGGCTCTGAGCACTATGTTACTTAACATCTGAGGTCATCAGTCCCCTAGGACTTAGAACTACTTAAACCTAACTAACCTAAGACATCACACACATCCATCCCTGAGGCAGGATTCGAACCTGCGACAGTAGCGGTCGTGCGGTTCCAGACTGACGCGCTCGGCCACCCTGGCCGGCTCCGCATCCTCATCTGAGGATGACACGGCGGTCGGATGGTCCTGATGGGCGACTTGTGGCCTGAAGAAGGAGTGATTTTCTTTGTAATGTAGGCACAACTGACGAAAATTAGACACCATCAAAGGATCTGTCGACGTAGAAAAGGCGTTCCTGTAAGGTTTTTTCTATTCTCATAAGTACTATCCAATATCCATCTATGTATAAAATAACAATAGAATAGGAAAATGATGTCAGAAGTCGGATTTTATTGTCTACTATTAACTACATAAACGCCTGGTGGGAAGAGAAAGTGTAAGTGGACTTGTAGGCTCAAGACTGTTACCTTTAATTTTATATACATTGCATGTTACGATCTTGCCATCTTCTTCTCGTTGTGCAGATGGCGGTGTTGTGATGATAGCCTTTGCACACCACTTACGACTTCGTGTCCCATAATTTACTTTTGTCACAGAAAAGCACTCCTGACGCACATACCGAGATCCACATGCAAGAATAACGCAAACGAGAGACGGCA
Organism: Schistocerca nitens; assembly: GCF_023898315.1. Lineage (NCBI taxonomy): Eukaryota > Metazoa > Arthropoda > Insecta > Orthoptera > Acrididae > Schistocerca > Schistocerca nitens. Next base: position 554,578,396 of record NC_064614.1, read on the forward strand.
CCTCCCAGTAACTGTACACTCGCACCAGTAGTGAAAATCAATGCAAAAAAATAGTAAACCTATCCAGAGTAATGAATAAAAGGTTTCATACTACTGGGATCAAACATTAGATACCGAGGAACGGTAATAGAAAATACAGTGGGTGTGAATAACCTCTGCACTTAACAAATGTCACAAAAAATCGTTGTCAAAAAGCGTGATGGGAATGGAAATGAATCCTATTACTTCCCGTGGATGGAAATTTTGGATGACGCAGTGTGACTATAAACAGCATCCAGAAGTTGACTATGATTGTGAGCCGAGAAAATAGCTTAGTAGTAATAGCCTGCTAAACTTCAAACTGTTGGAAATAAGCTCACGACAGACAGTAAGCTAACACACGTATTTCTGCAACAGCAAAGCTGCATACATTCTTACCAAAAGATACAGCCGTCCGTCAGAAATGGTGCTGCGGCAAACACCTGCAATTTATTTGTCTTCACAGAGCCGACAGCTACTCTCACTCGCCGTGCCCGTGTTTCTGTCTCACTGCCTTGCTCGGGGCGCCGCGCCCATGTATCTATCTGCAATTGTTGGCGGTTTGCGCCGTCTTCCATCTGCCTCCGCTAAAAGCCCCTCAGCTGCGCGTTCCATCAGAATCGCGCTGGAAAAGGCCTCCAGCAAACCAGAAAGACTCTTTGCCTTTTCAGCACCAATTGAATCATCGTACACCAACACATGCACTCCCTACTTGTCTATGCAACAAAGAGTCAACCAGTCGGAGATTTTCTCGCAAAAACTAAGCAGCTCTACGATTACTTTTGATGTCATCAACTGCACAGCCAATCAAACTGACTTTCATAATTTTCAGTGGAAAACGCACCTTTCTGCCGTGATTGATGTAAAAAAAAAATCTGACACCGCACTGTCGCTGGAGCCAGTGTTGCGCCCAAATCGTCATGGCATCCACTAGCGTCACCCTCACCTTTTCCTGCCCCGTCAATGCCCTGCACTGGCTTGCAGAAAAATAGGCTTCGCCTCCTCTGGCAGGATTAAAGCGTTCTTTCACAGTCTCGCTACCCCTGAAGCGTGTGGGGCCAGTCTTCTGTGCGAGAAGCGATCCTATCTACATCTACATCTAAATTTATACTCCGCACGCCACCCAACGGTGTGTTAATGTGTTAACGTGCCACAGCAATGCCTCTGCGACGTGCATGGCGTCGTCGCTGGCGGCGCAGCGTACCTGTGTATCGCAGTTTGAAGGCGATTGATACTGACTTGGCTGGGCAGTTTAATAAACAGCAATTGATTGGAGGTCCAAATGTTTTTCGTGGACTGCATCTGAACTTCACTTGTGATGTTCAGGCTGTGTTTGGAGGTAGTACATGGCTCACTCTGGCTGTTGTATGGGGCAACCAAGCAAATTATGGTGGCCTTGAAGCCTTTCCAGATGCTAACATATTGGCTTGGAAAACACGGAGTATAGCAGAGACCACAGGACTGTTGGCTAAACAGCCTTATGGTACGAAACTTCCTGGCAGATTAAAACTGTGCGCCCGACCGAGACTCGAACTCGGGACCTTTGCCTTTCGCGGGCAAGTGCTCTACCAACTGAGCTACCGAAGCACGACTCACGCCCGGTCCTCACAGCTTTACTTCTGCCAGTATCTCGTCTCCTACCTTCCAAACTTTACAGAAGCTCTCCTGCGAAACATGCAGAACTAGCACTCCTGAAAGAAAGGATATTGCGGAGACATGGCTTAGCCACAGCCTGCGGGGTGTTTCCAGAATGGAAACATCCCGCAGGCTGTGGCTAAGCCATGTCTCCGCAATATCCTTTCTTGAGTGAAAATCTCATTCTGGAAACATCCCGCAGGCTGTGGCTAAGCCATGTCTCCGCAATATCCTTTCTTTGAGTGAAAATCTCATTCTGGAAACATCCCGCAGGCTGTGGCTAAGCCATGTCTCCGCAATATCCTTTCTTTCAGAGTGAAAATCTCATTCTGGAAACATCCCGCAGGCTGTGGCTAAGCCATGTCTCCGCAATATCCTTTCTTTCAGGAGTGCTAGTTCTGCATGTTTCGCAGGAGAGCTTCTGTAAAGTTTGGAAGGTAGGAGACGAGATACTGGCAGAAGTAAAGCTGTGAGGACCGGGCGTGAGTCGTGCTTCGGTAGCTCAGTTGGTAGAGCACTTGCCCGCGAAAGGCAAAGGTCCCGAGTTCGAGTCTCGGTCGGGCGCACAGTTTTAATCTGCCAGGAAGTTTCATATCAGCGCACACTCCGCTGCAGAGTGAAAATCTCATTCAGCCTTATGGTACGCTTGTTCCAAGCATGCCATTTGTTTTGACTACGAGAAGGAAGAAGAAATTAAATGCTGATGTGTTGCCTGCCCTCCGACATGACCGATTCTCCAGAAAGCAGTAAAGCCACCTTTACCTCTGCTCTTTTTGGTAGGCTCCTGCCGGTTGGCAATTTTAAAGCGAACCTCGACTCAGAGCAGACAGAAATTATAACCAGCCAGAAAATTAACTCAGGCAAATATTCTGCATAATGTACGCAAAACCAGAGTCAACCGCTTATTAAAATGCATTGTTATTACGCTTCGCTGAGGACATGTTGACTAATAACTGCATAGAAAGCAGTGCAAATAAAGTCTGACAAGTGAAATGGAGGCTGTCGGAAGAAACACTCGCCCTTCAAAGTTCTCGGATTAAAAAGGGTATAAGACAATGATGCAGTTTCTCCCCTGCTGTTGTATATGAACATCGAAGAACCACTGACGAAACTAAAAGAATGGTTCAGAAGTGGGGTTAAAATCCAGAGTGAAAGGATGCCAGTGATAAGATTAGCAGATAACATTGCTATCCTCGCTGAATGCAAAGAAGAAATACAGGACCTGTAAATAGCCTTTCGCTCCCTGTATTTTACCCCTGCCACCTTTAGAATTTGAAAGAGAGTATACAAGTCAACATTGTCAAAAGCTTTCTCTAAATCTACAAATGCTAGAAACGTAGGTTTGCCTTGCCTTAATCTTTCTTCTAAGATAAGTCGTAAGATCAGTATTATCTCACGTGTTCCAACATTTCTACGGAATCCAAACTGATCTTCCCCAGAGTCGGCTTCTACCAGTTTTTCCATTCGACTGTAAAGAATTCGCGTTAGTATTTTGCAGCTGTGACTTATTAAACTGATAGTTCGGTACTTTTCACATCTGTCAACACCTGCTTTCTTTGGGATTGGAAATATTATATTCTTCTTGAAGTCTGAGGGTATTTCGCCTGTTTCATACATCTTGCTCACCAGATGGAGAGTCAGGACTGGCTCTTCCAAGGCCGTCAGTAGTTCTAATGAAATGTTGTCTACTCCCTGCGCCTTGTTTCGGCTTAGATCCTTCTGTGCTCTGTCAAACTCTTCGCGCAGTATCGTATCTCCCATTTCATCTTCATCTACATCCTCTTCCATTTCCATAATATTGTCCTCAAGTACATCGCCCTTGTATAGACCCTCTATATACTCCTTCCACCTTTCTGCTTTCCCTTCTTTGCTTAGAACTGGGTTTCCATCTGAGCTCTTGATACTCATACAAGTGGCTCTCTTTTCTCCAAAGGTCTCTTTAATTCCTGTAGGCAGTATCTATCTTAACCCTAGTGAGATAAGCCTCTACATCTTTACATTTGTCCTCTAGCCATCCCTGCTTAGCCATTTTGCACTTCCTGTTGATTTCATTTGTATTCCTTTTTGCCTGCTTCATTTACTACATTTTTATATTTTCTCCTTTCATCAGTTAAATTCAATATTTATTCTGTTACCCAAGGATTTCTACTAGCTATGATTAAGTTATGCTCTGTGCAAAATTCTACCTGGCGGCTTCCTCTTTCATTTCTTACCCCCAATCCATATTCACCTACTACGTTTCCCTCCTCTTTCTCCTACTATCGAATTCCAGTCACCCTTGACTGATAAATTTTCGTCTCCCTTCAGTATCTGAATAATTTCTTTTATCTCATCATAAATTTCATCAATTTCTTCATCATCTGCAGAGCTAGTTGGCATATAAACTTGTACTACTGTAGTAGGCATGGGTTTCGTGTCTATCGTGGCTACAATCATGCGTTCACTACGCTGTTCGTAGTAGCTTACCCGCACTCCTATTTTTTTATTCATTATTTAACCTACTCTTGCATTACCCCTATTTGATTTTGTATTTATAACCCTGTATTAACCTGACCAGAAGTCTTGTTCCTCCTGCCACCGAATTTCACTAATTGCCGATATATCTAACTTTAACCTATCCATTTCCCTTTTTAAATTTTCTAACCTACTTGCCCGATTAAGGGATCTGACATTCCACGCTCTGATCCGTAGAACGTCAGTTTTCTTTCTCCTGATAACGACATCCTCTTGAGTAGTCCCCGCCCGGAGATCCGAATGGGGGGCTATTTTACATCCGGAATATTTTACCCAAGAGTGCGCCACCACCATTTAACCATACAGTAAAACTGCATGCCCTCGGGAAAAATTACGGCTGTAGTTTCCCCTTCCTTTCAGCCGTTCGCAGTACCAGCACAGCAAGGCCGTTTTGGTTAGTGTTGCAAGGCCAGATCAGTCAATCATCCAGACTGTTGCCCCTGCAACTACTGAAAAGGCTGCTGCCCCTCTTCAGGAACCACACGTTTTTCTGGCCTCTCAACAGATACCCCTTCGCTGTGGTTGCACCTACGGTACGGCCATCAGTATCGCTGAGGCACGCAAGCCTCCCCACCAACGGCAATGTCCATGGTTCATGGAGGGGTGGGGGAGCTTGCACAGTACATCAGACTAAAATGAAAATCACAATCTAAAACAAACAGAACAGTGGTGCTCACAAATGTTCCACGGATCGGCCTAAGGAGGTAGCTTTAATGTAAGGTGAGGTGAGACAGGCAGACAAGAGTAAGGTTAAATAATTGGATGGTAACCAGACCCAGGGACGGCTGAAGGACCGAACAACAACCTAATCAATTGTCTTCCGCCAAACCAATGGTACGACAACGGAAAATATCAGCCGAGGATGAAGATACCAGCCACAGTAGGTCTTCAATATTGGCAACTAAAGACAGCCAAGACACAATAACCACTCTTAAGACAAAAATATCAACAAACAACTAAAACGCTGTCGATCTACACGCCATGCCGGACAGCATCAACATGGCGAGAAAAACACACTGCCGGAAATCAACGCTAATGGCAAGGGCAGGTAACTAGGGCGTTAACGGCCGTAAGGCATAAAATACCGCTGGTGCGCTTCACTGATAAGTAACAATTAATTTAATAGTTAAAGACCATACAGGAAGACAGCTGCAAAATTTTGCAAACTCCAACAGACCATACATTGCTGCTAGCCGGAACGGCCCAGGAAGCAACAACCGGCAATGAATGAAGAGATGTCTCAGCAGCTGAGGTTTCATAACGGGGTAACTGATCACCCGAATTCAGTGTTCTGGTTTTTGTAGGCAACGAGCTTGGTCGCTCTCGCAGCTAGCGCCTCACAATCCGACCGTGAGCGCACGCCGCCAATGATCCCGGCCTGACCTAGCACCGCATAGACTTCCTCACTGCTCTGTCCCAACCGACTGACGGCAACCCAGCATGCAGACAACATTTAAATAACTGCTCAGTCAAAACCACACAAGCCACACATTGTTCCATGAAACACTTCCAGAAACAACTCCACCAATACTAAAACCAGTCACTGTGGAACAACTAGGAGGAATCGCAAGTCGACACACAAGGGGAACCCGAAAGCAGTCGGCGACCAAATACACGTCATCCGACGAAACGACCGACCGAACGACCAACCAAGGTCGTCCCCGCTGAAGTCATGTGTGCCGGCAATGGTTGGGAGAGTCATGAATGTCCGGACCTCACTACTGCTCCCTCCCCACTGATCTCCCAAAACACGATGACCTGGAAATACTAGCGGTCGCTCCAAAGATAGCATGACACTGCTCTTATCGATGAGCGCTGCTGCTGCTGCCACTCACTGGCAGAAAAGCCAGCAACTTAGGGACGCCAGTAAATCTAATAAGAAACAGACGGCAGTACCGCAAAGACAAGATGTGAAGTAATAAACGGCACAAACACGAGCCGCGCTCTGCTCAAGTGGGATTAAAGTTCAGGGTGAAAGTATAGCAGTGATAAGATTCGCTGATGACAGTGCTCTCCTCAGTGAAAGTGAAGAAATGGTACAGCAGCTGCTGAACAGAATGAACGATCTAATGAGTGGTAGGTATGGATTGAGAGTAAACTGGAAAATACAAAAGTAATTAGGAGTATCACAAATGAGAATAGCAAAACACCTAATCAACATTAGTGTTCACGAAGAAGATGAAGTTAGGGAAGTTTCCTCTCCTGGAAGCTAAATAACCCATGATGGACGAAGCAAGGAGAACATTAAAGTCAGAGTAGCACAAGAAAAGTGGGCATTCCTGGGCAAGATAAGTGTGTTGAACATCGGCTTTAATTTGAGGAAGATATTTTTGAGAATTTACCTATAGAGCACAGCACTGTACGGTAGTGAATCATAAACAGTGGGAAAAGCGGAATAGAAGAGAATCGAGGCGTTTGAGATGTGCTGCTATAGAATGATGTTGAAAATCAGGTAGATTGATCAGATAGGAGGTTCTCCGCCGAATCGGCGGAGAACGGAACATAATGCAAACATTGACAAGAAGAAGGAACAGGATAACAGAATGTGTGTTAAGACATGAGGGAATAACTTCCATGGATAGGATATGTGTTGCCCGCATCTCGTGGTCGTGCGGTAGCGTTCTCGCTACCCACGCCCGGGTTCCCGGGTTCGATTCCCGGCGGGGTCAGGGATTTTCTCTGCCTCGTGATGGCTGGGTGTTGTGTGTGATGTCCTTAGGTTAGTTAGGTTTAGGTGGTTCTAAGTTCTAGGGGACTGATGACCATAGATGTTAAGTCCCATAGTGCTCAGAGCCATTTGAACCATTTGTTTTAGGATATGTGTTAAGGCATTAGGGAATAAATTCCATTGTACTAGAGGCAACAGTAGAGGGTAGAAGCTATAGGGGAAGACAGAGATTAGAATACATCCAGCAAATAACTGAGAACGTGGAGTGAAAGTGCTCCTCCCTGCTGTAGCGGATGGATTATGATGAGAAAATACGCCAACTTCTGAGGGACCCTGCATATAGAACCTTGGAGTGTGACCCCACTGACAAGGTGGACAAGAAGACCTGGGCTCTACTGAAGGAGATAGGGATGCCTGATAAGATCACCTGACAAATCTGGCCAAAAGCACCAGTACCGCCTAAAATACACAAAGAAGGCGTGTCCCTAAACCTAATTGTCAGTAATATGGGGCACCTACATATGCATCAGCCAAGTACTTGAAAGATCTGTTGTCTCCGTATGTGGGGAAATGTGTTCACCACATCCAAACTCAGAAGTCTTATTGGAACTATGCATCCCAGATTTGGCCATCATGTTACTTTTAATGTGGTATCACTGTTCACTAGGGACCCACTGAAAGACTCACTAGAATTGATTGCGGAAAAATTTGACGGTGCTCTGTTGTACCTGTTCAGACATACATTGACATCCACAAAATTCCTGTATGGGAACAATATTACGAGCAAACTGAAGGAGTAGCTATGGGCAGCCCACTGTCTCCTGTGGTTGCCAACATGTTTATGCAGCGATTTGAGGAGAGGGCATTAGAGACAGCCAGATATAAACCCACGTGCATCTTTACGTATGTGAACGACATCTGATCTCATGGGAAGGACAGGCTCAATGAGTTCCTTGAACATCTTAACTACTGCCACCCAAATATCAAGTTCACCATGGAACTTGAGAAGAATATCCAGCTGCTGTTCCTGGAATTACTAGGTACAAGGAAAGTAGGTGAATCAATTGGCCACAGTGTGGATCGAAAACCCATACACACTGATTTATATCTGCAGGCCAGCAGCTGTCACCACCATGCGCAGAAGAATGGGTTTCTTAAGACATTGGTCCACAGAGCACATATCCTGTCATACCAAGAGTCTACCAACGGATATAGAGCATCTTAAAACACTGTTTTGCAAAAAGGAATGTACTACCAAAGAAACTGAGATGGCACTCCAACTAGTCACTACACCACAGGTTCCAGAAACAGAGCAAGATGAAGCAAAGAATATGGCATATCTGCCCTATACTGATCCCATTTCTGCCAGAATCTGTAGGATCATCCGTAAACACAACGTCAAGTGTATCTTCGGCCCATAGAGCAACATTGGGGGACTGGTGGGAAATGTTAAAGATGATCTGGGGTTACGAAAACCAGGCATTTACAATATACCTTCTCAATGTGTCATGTCCTACATTGGCCAGATGACAAGAACAGCGGATATCAGGTGCAAGGCACACCCCATTAAGACAGGTGACGAAATCAGTCATTGCTGAACACTGTGTAGAGCTAGAGCATGCCATGAATTATGAAGAAACCAAGATTCTAGCACAGACACCTAGATTTTGGGACAGTGGTTGAAACCAGGTTGTTAGGTACTCAGAGAGCGCACAGGATAAGGTTATGATTGTGGACGGGGCCGTAAACAGTTACTGTGAGTTGCACAATCAAACACACAACTTTATTTTCTAAGAACCACGCATTTGCACATTGCTTTAAAAGATCACAACTGAACAATATGGCTGGAGGCCTAGTTAAAGAACTTGAGATGCTTTCTGGCTTGAAGGCCCAAAACCACACCAAAAACAAGAACGGCTAAAGGCCTGGCTTAGAAATCGAAAGCAATTAAAAATATAAGGTAATTTTTTTTCCTTTGAAAAAAAACATGCAATTGCAAACAATTTGCGGCTGAAGGCCTACACTACACGTCTGAAGGACAACTATAATTAAAACACATTAATAAACAATTTTTCCAACCAAGAAATTTCCTTTCAAACTTACAACAGAATGGCCGAAAGCCTAATTAAAGAAATATTAACTTATTGCACGGCTGGAAGACAAAACCAGATTTGAAACAACAGCTGAAGGCCTGAACAACAAATCAGACAAACAGTTTAAAATAAACCCTTTCCCTCCTATAAAAAATTTTCCTTTAAAGAATACACACGGCTGAAGACCTCATAAAAAAGGGTTCACGTAAATCCTTGGCTGAAGGCCACACATAACACATCGAACTACTGACAGCTTTGGGCTTGAATTACAAACAATTTCAGACAGAACCAATTTCAAAGAACAATTTTTTTTCTTTTTTAAAATAAAATCAATCTTCAAATTTTAATTTAAATATGGCTGAAGGCCTTTACGTAAAATTTAAAAAGAACTGAATTAACACATGGCCAAAGGCCTCGCACAATACTTCAAACTAAAATGAAAATCACAATCTAAAACAAACAGAACAAGTGGGGCTCAGAATTGTTCCAAGGGTGAGCCTGAGAAGGTAGCTCAAACATAAGGCTAGGTGAGACAGGCAGCCAAGACTTGAAGTTAAACAATCAGATGGCAACCCAAACCAGGGATGGCCGAAGGACCGACCGACGATTTAACCAATTCCCTTCCATCCGACCAAAGGCACAACGATGGAATATATTGGTCGAAGAGGAGGATATGAACAGCAGTACATCATCAGAAATTGGCGTTTAAAAACGGCCAAGGGAACAATAACCACTCTAAGCAAATATGAACCAAACAAAAGGCTGTCGAACTACACGCGGTGCCAGACAGCATCAACATGACGAGGAAAGCACACTGCTGGAAAAGTACACTAACGACCAGGGCAGGTAACTGGGGCATTAACAGCCACAAGGCAGAAAATACCGCTGGTGCACTTCACTGGCAAGTAACAGTCAGTTTAATAATTAATCACAATATACGAAGACGGCTGCTAGATTTCGCCAACCCCAACACTTCATATGTTGCTGATAGCCCGAACGTCCTAGGGAGCCACAACCCGTAAATGAATGAAGAGATGTCACAAGAGTTGAGGCTTCATAACAGGTTAACTCATCACTCAATTTGAGCGTCCAGGTTCGGTAGGCAATGAACTTCGTCGCTCTCGCAGCTAGTGCCTCACTATCTGACAGTGCGTGCATGCCAACAGTGGTCCCAGCCTGGCCCCGCACCACAGAGAGTTCCTCGCTGCTCTGTCCCAACCGACTGACTACCACACACACCACCACCACCCGGAAATACTAGTGGTCACACCAAGCATAGTACGACAGTACTAGTATCGATAAGGAGTCAAGCCAACTACTTCCTGACACCAGTAAGTAAGGAAGAATCAATACGCCACTCGATGTGACAAAATGCCAAAGAACAAACGCCATGAACGTGTGCCACACACAGCTCAGTGATATAAGGGAATCAATAGATATAAAAGTAACTGACAATCTCATGGACTGCGACATGGGGTACCAGCTAAGCAGAGCCTTGGATGCTGCTCTGGAATTGCTGAACGAGTAACGGAGACAGGTGTAGCACTCCATGAATAGAAGAACTGAAAGCGTGGATATAGAAAACGACCCCCAGACAGAGTGCCAGGCTCTCTGGACCGAAGATGGAACTTCCGGGAGCGAGTCCGACGGGTGTGGACCGCAGGGGGAACACCCAGAACCGCAGCGGACCGAAAACGGAACGGCGACGCTCCAGAAGATCGCAGTGAGCGGGAGAGGAACGCAGGGAGAACGCCTGGCAACACAGACAGAACTCCAAACGCGCCAGGCTGAAGATGAAACACTCAGGAGCGGGTCTGGCGGGCGCGGACCGCAGAGGGAACGCCCAGAACCGCAGCCGACAGAGAACAGAACGGTAGCGCTCCTGCAGGTCGCAGCGATCAGGCGCGGACAGCAGAGGGAACGCCTGCAACCACCATTGGCGATGGAAGGCCACAGACATGAATAACGGACCAGGTCCATTCGAGGAGCAATCTCAGGTCGCACCATATGAAGGTTATGAGCTACGTTACCGAAATATCGTACAAGAACGAAGCTAATGGCAACCCAAGATGTCATTACATCGTTAACGTTGCTAAAGATTTCTTATGGTGGCAATAATTTCGCGGCACACCATGCATAATGGATCAAAAATGATTCAAATGACTCTGAGCACTATGCGACTTAACTTCTGAGGTCATCAGTCGCCTAGAACTTAGAACTACTTAAACCTAACTAACCTAAGGACATCACACACATCCATGCCCGAGGCAGGATTCGAACCTGCGACCGTAGCGGTCGCTCGGCTCCAGACTGTAGCGCCTAGAACCGCACGGCCACTCAGGTCGGCCATAATGGATCCCTTTTCCGAAAACCTTGCAAATTATTGTCAACCAAGATACATTACATGAATTTCATCAAATATATTTTTAAATAATTTTGTCATTTTTTTTAATTCATTGATCTGGCGCACAGCAGGCAGACAAATAAGGACAACATAATATCAATAAACAATGAAAAACATATGCGTAGTAAACTTCTGCAGACGTAGATACATAAATGAAAAACAACAATAATAATTTCCAGAAACCGTCGAGTGTCTGCAGAGAAGCCGAGACACGTGCTTATTTACTCTGACCCCTATTCCATTGAGCGAAGTTTCTGAAAAATCAGGCTATGGCACTTGTCGTGTTTCCCTCGTGAGTGGTCAGCGCATCTGATTGCCATACAGCGGGCCTAGGTTCAATTTCCAGCAGCATAGGAGAGTTTTCTTTGCTTGGAGACTGGGTGTTATGTTGTGCTCACCATCATTTCATCATCATCGATACGCACGTCACCCAAAATGGCGTAAAATGAAAAGACTTTCAACTCGGCGGCCAAACTTCCCCGCGTGGGGACCCCCGATCGTAAATGCCGCCATATCATTATACTTTTTCTTTCTAACTGATCCCTACCTTTTCGACCACCACCTCTCAACCCTACATAAAATATTCCATCCTCCCGAAATACTTCTCACCCTGTGTAGGTCCTTGAGATGTTATGTGATGGTGCAGTACGTCAGTAGTTTTTTTTCCCCTCAGAAGAATTTCATCATTCTGTGATGTGTTCCTACAGTGTATGTATTTTCGTTTCCTAGCTACCGACCTTTGATTTTTAATTTTACAACAGAAAAACAGTCCTAAAGTTTTTCTCATTTTTGTTACACTTTTTAATTCCCTTAAATGAAAAGCGGAATTTTGTACCGCTGATAGCCCACCCCTCATCCACATCGGGCGAGGAATGAAATAACAATAAAGGAAAAAAGGTAATATGGAAGATGAGGGAATTACTGTTATTAGGATGGGTGACTGGATAGAAAGAATACATTAAGGCGAATACAGTTTCTTGGAAGTGTATGCGTCTAGGGTTAGCAAGTACACTGTTAAAGTAAAAATCTTCTCGGTTGTTAGACTACGTCACTTTTTTTTTTCAAATAATCGATATGCTGGTATGTTCTTCAGGATCTTGTTGTGACCCTTGTAGAGTGAGACTGTCAGAGACCAACATAACCTTCTCTCATAAAGGTAAGTTGCCTTGCACTTGTGCTGCAAAAGTGGGACTATTGGATAAAAAACGTTAGGATACCACTGATGGGCCATCGACATTAATAAGAGCAGTTCTCCCGTCCTAATGCCAAACAACTGTCTGACGGTCATCCACGTCGCCAGGAGCAGCTAAGATTTTTGTGGAACAATTTGAGCAATAGCCGTTAACTATTCTTCCTTCGAAGCCCTTCTCCTGGCTCCACTGTGTGTTTGGATGACACATTTGTTATATAGGGCGACGAAGAGCTTCATGGGTTCCACAATTTCTTAAATGGTTTTCACCCCAATAGGTTGATAGCGAAGACTGTCTCCCATTCCAAGATGTGCAGGTATATAGATGATCTCACAACTCTCTAGGACACAGACTGTATACAAAGCCTACTAATACAAATTGGTATTTACATGCCACTTCGCACAATCATACAGCCCAGAAGCAAGCAGTCCTCAACTTTGTCCTAATGTGCCTTCCGTATCAGCAATGGCATAGCTTTGAATCGGAGCTGGATTTTTTAAACAAAACAATGAAGGCCAATGGCTATGGCAGTTTGTTTATAGACAGAGCTTTTAAGCGAAATATTAATTATGGTAATAGGAATGACAGAGAACCGCCTTCTCATTCTGTTAAAATTACCGATGGTTTCCGGAGTCATTCACAAGGTAAGCAGAATTCTAAGGAAAAATGGTATTCAGACCACTTTCTTCAAACAAAACAAAGTAAAAGACTTTCCCTCACATGATTACCTTCAAACTGCGGCTGCGGGCGTCTATGAAATGACGTGTGGCTGTGGCAAAGTGAATGTAGGCGAAAGGAGAAAGACTGTTTAAGAACCTATTAAGGAACACGAACGCCACACGCTCCTGAAACAAAGTATGAAATCGGCGACAGTGGAACATTACGATAACTGTGGCCTCGACATCGGTTTCAATAACGTACGTTTGCTCGTTTGCTGGTTAAGGAAACTAACGTTTATAGAAGGAAAGTCGGAGAAGGGATTGAAATTTTTAAGAACGCTTGTAACTCCAATACAGAGGACGGCTATATGCTCCGGCATCCGGGCTCCCCGCCATCAAGGAAGTGAGCAATAGCCGCACGGGGTAGCGACGCGGTCTGGGGCATCTTGTCACGGTCCGGGAGGCTCCGCGCGTGGAGGTTGGAGTCCTCCCTCGGGCATGGGTGTGTGTGTGTGTGTGTGTGTGTGTGTGTGTGTGTGTGTGTGTGTGTGCGTGTGTGTGTGTGTGTGTGTGTGTGTTTGTTTGTGTTGTCCTTAGCGTAAGTTAGTTTAAGTTAGGTTAAGTAGTGCGTAAGCTTAGGGACCGATGACCTCAGCAGCTTGCTCCCATAAGACCTTACCACAAATATCCAATGTCCGTTGAGCAATAGAAACAACACCGTGGAAGCCACCTCTGCGGATAATGGTTCTCTGGGTAAACATTACCCCTCTCATGTTCTGCCCGTTTCGCTTCTAGTCAATTACGTGGGCCCACCAATAGCAGAAAGGGGAATTTCAACCAATAGCTCTTCTCCAGCGTATGTGCGAGAAAACCACTTTCTAACGAATGACTTTGGCCGAATAATGGTAGCCACAGGAGTCTTAGCGATTTCGGCATTAGCGCAGTAAAACTTCTCTTACTACCCAGTAACGATAGCCCACCAATGGCAGCCCAATAATCCTACTTCTCCAGCAAGGCGCGGAAAAACTCACGTATATAAGGGAAGGCGACACTGGTCTCTGACCACAACCATAGATGGAAACATAATAGATCAAAGACACTATTAGCAAGGAACTAAACATCTAAACATCCATAGCACGCTAACACGACAGTACTGGCGAGCCCCTGCAACACACCTACTACTGGCAACCCCAGATGCTCGACCCGCCGAAAAACAGGCAACCTCAGGGAAACCGTACTGTACACAGCACGCAAACCAGCCACACACACCCCCTACACTGTCTGTGAGCCGATCTATGACTGATCGCCCACTAATGTATGACGAACTTGAACTGTTACAGGGACGCCGCAACTGCAGCAAGCCCCACAACGAGCTTCCGCAACGACAAAGGTAACGACGCACGATACCTCGCACTAACATAACCACACCTTGCATGCATTGTCGCAGATAGCAAGCCACTACTGCCCTTACTACCCGTCCTACTGTCGCAGAGGTTTTTTTCCCTTGGCCCTTGCCTTGGCACTTTTTTTCCTCTGCCCTTACAACCGCTACCATTTCTATCGCTTTCGTCCACTTTCTGATGGACCGTGTTAATGAGTAATCTTACCCAGACGCATGGATAACATCACAGCCCGCATCCTGTGACTCTTGATTCAAAAACTAACTAACGGAGGTGACAGTATAACTTTTGGTTTGGTCACCACGTTGGTGTGGACGTGGAGGGGCCCCATCCTTTTGGGAAGAAAAAAACAAGGTCTCTGACAGTAGTAAGGTGTCAGGCAAATCCAACACATTCCATGAAAACCCTGACACGATAAGCAAATCCGGCAGTATGTCACATAGCTCCGAATAAATCCTGACATTAAATTAACCAAAGTAATACGATCAACGAGTGAGCAAATGGAATACCACAGACTAACACAAGAACGCCTAAATGCATGTCATACCTTCCCACCGTGAAAAAGACGCAGTTCCGAGGGAAGAAACGTGAACAGAAGCCGAGAGCAGAACCGTGTTAAGGTAGAAGGCCCTACGATAAGGGACGGACACCCACATCTCCGGCTGACCGCCAGGACCACCCCCAAGCCCATGTTAAAAGATAGAGCCCTCCAGAACAGTATAGATCTTACGATAACACTAAAAGGGCCACACCAGCTGCAAGTTTTAGCATGAGACTGTTTCGCGTCTCTGTTACGTTGCGAACGTTAAAAACATTGCCCCACCACGAAAAGTATAATGTTTCTCATTGGATATACAGAATTTTTTTAGGTGGAGCTTAAGGTTAACATTGAGACCCTGATTGGTCAGTTGAAAACACAGCCAGATAGCTTTTCTTAAACCAACGTCGGTAAATTGTAGTAAGGAGAAGTTAGGAGAGAGTTGCTTCCGAGACGGCGAGGTGTGGAGCTGCGCCGCCCGCCGCCCCCTGACGCTGCCTAGCCAACGACAAAGTAATGAACGCACGCGATGCCGCATGTCAGCGCATAAAGCTTCACTCAGAACTGCAGAAGTCTCATCTGTTACACCCCCTTTTTGAGTAATACTAGTGTCGATCGTCAATTAAAGCTCATGGTATTCACATTTTCTACGTAAGATAAAATCTGAAACGCTATGATTTTTCTGTTATATAATTATTGAGAAGCCACATCATCCACTGTAATTTACGACAAGTTAAATAAGTAATTAAAGATAATTGAGGCTCACTGTAGACCATTTTGATAGTTTTCTCTTTTGTGAAACTTAATTTAAATCTAGATTATAGATGTGACATGGCACAGGTCATCCTTCGATCCATTATAGAACTTGGAAAACTTGGAAACCCATTCAGGGAATACTCGTTCACATTTTTGTTGAACGCAGTTGGTTTTTATCATCCTGTATTAAAACATTTCCTTTTATCAATAGTGCAATTTATAAACAATGTTTTGTGAGTAGAATAAAATTTCCAATGGTAAACTTAACTGCTTTTTCGACGTTATTTTACCAGCTAACTAAAAATAGGAAAGCCCTGAACGCCTTCCACTAAATTTAGTTAGTATTAAGATTGTTTTACAGGGAGTGCAGTGGAGCTGACGCTGAAATCATTAAGTATTTGATTATATCATCGCTAGTCTCACTGAACTCTTCTGAACTCTACATGTCATTTGTAGTGTGGCGTCTCCTTACCAGCAACAGGTCCCAGGTTCAGTCAATTCCCTAAAAAACACGCTCAGAGCGTTGTTGCGCGAAAGTGGTAGGGAGACACGACTTAGAACAGACAGACTCCACGCAGAATGTTAGACAGTGCTTACTCTAAAGAGGACACCATAAGATCCTGAAGAAAATCCCAGTAGAGGAAACGTCGTTGGCGGCCTAAGAACCCAGATGACTAAATTCAGTGACAAATCGCCACTAGAGTCTGCAGACCTACATAAGCACTGTGCCCTCTGCGAGTGTATTTTTCAAGTATTGTTACCGGTTATTCCGGCGTGCGCGCTGACCCCAAGGCGCGCGGTGCCACGCGGCTGTGCCGTGCTGCTGTCCTCTGTTGGCGGCGTGACGTGGGCGCCGGCGCCGCGACGCTACCCCCGCGCAGGCGCGAGCCGATCGATAGGCGCTCGCCTGCCATCTGGCGGCGGCGACGCTGCCAGCCGCGTCTCCAGTGCTGTGTGGTCGGGCGCCGCGGCACCAGCATAGCACGAGCAGCGGCCAGGGCACGACCACCGCGGTGACGCCGCACCAGACGCTCTTCGCAACGTGAGTACTCATCGCTTAATGCGAATCCACAAGTCTGGACGCTGTAGCATGGGCGGCGCTGAGCACGATGACGTCACTATCACGCATCGGGCGCGCAAGGCTTGAACGCTGTAACAGATTCCTGTAGCTTTGTTTTTCCAAAATAACACCGACACAAGTTGGTCACAAAATGTTTAAGAATCTAATGACACTTTCAAGAATAGCACGTCATTATACAGTGACAGCTAGATAATACAGGGCGTGTCACTCAGTCTGTTGCCCACAAATAATTCCGGAATGATTCGAGAGATAACCAGCTTCCCGACAAGCGATCGTCCCCAGACTGGTATGGGTCAACCCACGTAACTCTTTTTTATGTGTGTATACTGAGCTACGGAAGCAGTACTAGCTCAAAATGGACCCATGTACCTCTCTGATGGCAGTCGGAAGCTTTTAACAAATGGCAACAAGAGAGTGACGCTCCTTATGGTTTGTTGTGAAACATTTGCAAACGAGGTAATGAATTTGCTAAACGTGAAGACGAAGAATGCGAGATCGCCGTGTCATCTGCTTTCACACGTAAACAAAGGGTAACGATCGGGACCTGCCCCCGCCGGCAATAATTGTAATCCTGATTCTGCACACTCCACGTCTCTTTTATCAAAATATTCGCTAAGGGCTGTAAAAATAGTCGTATAATTTTTTTCCAGGAGGGCTCTTGAGTGCTGTTACTTGCAACACAAAGTTTCCCGGGAGTCGTGCGACCATTACATGATTAACTAAGCTCTCCCTGTGCTTCAGGTCGCTAGAGAAGAAGAATCCATTTATTATAAAAACCTAATTGCCGCGTTTCGTGCACAGCCCATTACCAGAATACCACAAAGTTACTTGATGCCAAATATCATTTCAAACGATAACACTATTAATATAATAAGCATACTTCTTGTTGTTCCGCAACGTGAAGCAGCCTTAAGGAAGTGGTCCGTTAACAAAATCAAAATGTGTTAAACATCATAGTTTTGTATCCAAGAACCTTGGATACAGCACATTCGCCAAGAAAGCCTCAGATCACAGATCTCCATTAGATATAAACACCGACTTGATAATAAAGTGGATTTCCACTTCAGGAGTCAATTTCAAAAAAGAAAAAGTTCTTGATGTGTCACTGCGATATGTGTAATAAAACTGGCACTATTTCCGGCTGCTAATGCAGTCAGCTTCACCCTGATGATAGTTGCTTGCAATAGTATCCGAAACGATTGTATTTTGATCACACATAAAAGATTTTCTTAAAAAAAATTTCCATATCTACAGATATTTCGAAGATATTTATAGTTAATAGATTAGACGATTCACGCAACATAATTCTCAAAGTCTCACGAATTAGGAGAACGGTTTTTGGCGTAGTTTCACATACTGTTCATAAAAATGGGTGATGGCATATCCGTCAGATCAAAAACTAGCTATAAAAATGACATCGTCAAACGACATGGCGGACGAAATGACTGAAAGCAGTTACAAGCAGCTTCTTCCCGGTAACGAAGCGAACCTTTCGTTAATCTTGTTTGCCATCCGGGCGCTGCGGAGCTTTGGCGCGCAGATCCTCTTACGGACGTCCTTGGCTTTGATATTCCGAGGTCATGGGACCATTCGCAACTCTAGTTAAGCATCGCGGCCAGCGAGATATACTGGTCAAGAGGCGTACGTGACACTGCAAGTCTTGAGGGTTGCAGCCGTCATCTCCAGCGGGGAGCGTGTTACTGTTTCAGACCAGTTTTAAAACTTCGTAACTGCGCGTTTCTGTACACCCACGCTCTCGAGTATACATGACCATGTAAAGACTTTAGTGGATATTTTTCTACTGAGATACTGATTTCCCACTTGGCTCCGGTTGTAGCGGAATGTTAGCGATATATGTTGGGCAACTAGCGTGACGTCCCAAGTTCGTCGCGGGGTTCGTATTTCCCCTGGGCCCCATTTAGCATGGTGTGGTGTTAGCTCCAGAACATTTCAGCATACTTTGTGTTTCCACTGTCACCTGGTGGGAGCACACGACTATAGATGCATACGTAAAGACACTGTAACTTCGAATTCTGTAGTAATAATTATGTAACTTACTTTCATTGTAGCACTATATCTCGCAGTTGTGCTCTTCACCTTAGTAAAACACCCTAACATATTGGAAAAATTGGAACTAGCGCTGAGAGAAAAAGTAAAGAAGGAATAAAGCGCCGATGTAGCGCTCTCACGACGGAGTTTCCAAGGTGATTCAAACTCTTATCGGCCGGCCGATGTGACCGAGCGGTTCGAGACGCTACGGTCGCAGTTTCGAATCCTGCCTCGGGCACGGATGTGTGTGATGTCCTTAGGTTAGTTAGATTTAAGTAGTTCTAAGCTCTAGGGGACTGAAGACCTCATATGTTAAGTTCCATAGCGCTCAGAGCCATTTGAACCAAACCCTTATCCTGTCCGGATGAGGCGTTCTCTCCAATGAGAAGCCGGCAGCACACATTACGCCCGCAGTCAAGTTATCGCGTCCTCACTCTCCCCTGCAAAGGTGTATGATGTTTCACGGTCATTTCTTAGCGTAACTGGACGAAGAGAGGTATCCGATAGGCGACAACTCAACTAATGGTCTTTCAATTCCAACTAACGATCATTCCGTACACTAAAGACCATCAGTCCAGTTGTAGTGGTATTATGTTTCTGTCTGCAGTGTAGCCATGTTTGCACTGTATTATACATGTTCCATGATATGTGCGATTGCAGCCTTTGATGAAAACTTCTCGGGTTGTCAGCCGAGTGGTGGCGTCGTCTTGTCGCAACGTTTCAGTGACCTCAGATGTTAAGTCTCATAGTGCTCAGAGCCATTTGAACCAAACCCTTATCCTGCCTGGATGAGGCATCCGGGCAGGATCATCTTCTGGCGAAGTGAGACTTCACCAGAAGATGATGGGTACGAAACACATTGAAACGTTGCGACAAAACGAGACCACCACTCGACTGATAACCCGAGAAGAATTCATCCATGCTCCATGATGCTAAGCAAATATTATTCCATGATGTTTCGGGATTGTAGCCAGATTACGTCAACTTTTTGCCACAGTATTTCACCAAACAGCCATTCAGCCACCTTCAGGTATTTTACACTGCAGATTGTTAATCCACACAGTTTATACCAAAAATTGTCGCTGAGACTCACGTGCAAAAGCAGAAACTACATGAACGACCTCTGTCGAGTTTCGTGCCCTCCACATCTAAGACTTGGGTGAATGTTTGTCAGCTGAAATGTCGTAAAAAGAAGTCTACATAACCCGGATACAATCCCAAAACTTCCTAGAATACTCTTTACGCCGAAAAAATTTCAAGAGTCACATAAGCTAATATTGTTTGTATGTTATATCGATGTCACCTCGATTAGTCATATTAGGATAATATAAGACTCCTTCTGTTTTAGTGAGCTATGTTTCATCACATTTTAAGATAAAGGCTGACATACAGGGTGTCCCTTTTATCTTACCCACACCACAGAACTTTTTGCCCAGAAGCAAAATAAGCCTATCAAGAAAGTGTTGTTTGACTACTAGAGGAGAATAATCAGTATGATTACCTTTTTATGACATTGTTCGTTGCAGGAATATGAACAGCAACGTCTTTTTTCAAATATCTTCTTTAGACATCTGCTAATATTTTTTACTCGGCAATCATCCCTCTCAAAGAGTTGTACAGGGTGTAACATTCAAATAAACATGACGTTACTGAAAACGTGAGACAAAACTGACTTTGCCGGCCGGAGTGGCCGTGCGGTTCTAGGCGCTTCAGTCTGGAACAGCGTGACCGCTATGGTCGCAGGTTCGAATCCTGCCTCAGGCGTGTGTGTGATGTCCTTAGGTTAGTTAGGTTTAATTAGTTCTAAGTTCTAGGCGACTGATAATCTTAGAAGTTAAGTCGCATAGTGCTCAGAGCCATTTGAGACAAGACTGACTTTGTCTCTGCTCTACATGTACATAGTCCAGGCAAAATGATTCAAATGGCTCTGAGCACTATGGGACTTAACATCTGAGGTCATCAGTCCCCTAGAACTTAGAACTACTTAAACCTAACTAATGTAAGGACATCACACACATCCATGCCCGAGGCAGGATTCGAACCTGCAACCGTAGCGGTCGCGCGGTTCCTGACTGTAGCGCCTAGAACCACTCGGCCACTCCGGCCGGCCATAGTCCACGCACCTGAGATAAAATAAATCATCACTGGTGATGACATTAAACAAATGAAAATACGAGGAAATATACGCCGGTCATTCAGTCAACCGTCAAACGTGTTCAGAACGTAGACGACTAGAATTTTTTAAGCTCTCACACAAACCATTAACTGAAGACCGTTTACTCAGTGATCGTTTGTATTTGTCTTCTGCTCGACGAGTTACGTTACCCCTGGTAACAGCACTTTGTGTTCTTACAGGAGAATCAAAGTCAGTTTTCTGTTACGTCCTTAATAACGGCGTATTTATGTGAATGGTACATTTGTGATACGTTTTTTTAACAGTTCCTAAGAAGAGGAAATGGATTATCAAATAATAATTGTGTTGATATTTTAAAAAATACGCACTGCTGTTCATATTTTGGTAACGAACACAGCTACAAGAAAGGCAGTTATGGTGTTTCTTTATTTTGATTCTGGATAAAAAGATATTTGGGGCAGTCGAAATAAATGGGACACCCCGTATATGTGAAAACCGTATATTTTTATTATTTTATAATTTATTATTTACCATATTTATAAGGAGAAGTCAGATTGAAACTGTTTCGAATTTCAAAAGCAGTCACTATAGCTGTTAATACATTTACCTCACTATGAGACAAGACGGTCAATGCCTTGAGGGAAAAACGTCTGCCGCTGCCTGTGGCACCACGGTTGTACCCAGGTATGGACCTCTTCTTCCGAAACAAATCGACGGCTACGAATATCTTTCTTCATGGCTCTAAAATTACGGAAATCGCATGGGGAAAGATCGGGACTGTATGGAGGACTTGTAAGAGCTTCCTAGTGAAACTTCTGAAATGCAGTCGAAAAAACAGGCACACTAGCTCTGGGAAAGTAATAATGACATTTTTCACTTACTGAAACGCCACGCCGCTCACTGACTTTCTGGAACTCGGTGACACAATTAACGCACAGCGGTACGTGGACACTTTGGAACAGCTGAAGCGCGCTATCAAGTACAAATGCCTAGGAATGTTGACGGACCGGACGACATCACTCTGTTGCCCACATGTTGCCGATGTTGTTTCGACTGCGATGCAGAAGTTTCGCCGGATAGTTCTTACACATCTTCCATACAGTTCCGACATCATACCATGCGATTTCCGTATTTTTGGAACCCAGAAGAAATGTACGCGACCGTCAATTTGCTTCGGACGAAGAGGAGCACGCCTTGGTACCATCATGGTTTCGTACGCCACCGCAAACTTTTTTCCATCAAGGCATTGGCCGTCTTGTCTCACGGTGGGTTAAATGTATTAACAGTTATGGGAATTGCTTTTGAAATAATAAACATCTCACTTACTTTTTTCCATCTGTTTCGGTTTCATTTGACTGTCCTTTACATCTTAATGTCTTACACAGTAATTGTCTACGGTTTCCCTATTCCTGACAGATTCCTGGTCAGACACAAATCGATACACTGACCACATCACACAATTGAGTGGAATTGCAAAAAGCCCATTCTGCACTTCCCAGATGACAGACTTTATTCGCGACTATGCCTCACCCTTGAAGAACACAGTTGTTTAACAGATAAGACTGGTTGACTGCAGATGTGGAAAAATTAGGCCTCAAGCATTTTAATCTGAATGTCTAGTGAGCACTGGAAATGGAATGAAAATGATGGTATGGCATTGTTGGCCGGGAGGCTCCATTCGGGGAAGTTCGGCCGCCGTATTGCAAGTCCTTTTTAGGTGACGCCACATCGGCGACTTGCGAGTCAATGATGATGAAGAACACACAACACCCAGTCCCCTGCCGGGAATCGAACCCGGGCCCCCTTCGCCCCTGCGTGGCAAGTAGTAACGCTACCGCTACGCTACGGAGATTCAAAGAGTCATATTGGAAAGTTTCGTTCACTATCTGGCCAATGTAAAACTAAAATCATCAGTTTTTCTGTACTGGACAGAAATTTTGGAAAACGCTATGCAAGGCTTGTGTTAACGATTCGTTTAGGTTCGAAGGAGGAGAAGGAGGCGGAGCTCAAGTTTGTGAGACTCAGTCTCCGAAAAGCTTTCACTAATCAAGCTAAGCCAACCCACCAGTTACCACGTGAGCAAATATTTTTCTTCCTACTAAAAGTCTTAGTATTCTTAACATTTTAGCTCCTTCGTAAAACAGTCTTCACACTCGAAGGTTTCGGCCAAGCTCCCGGCACGTCCTCTTTTTCTAAAACTCTGCACGGCATTCGATTTCGCTGTGGGAACACTTCACGGGCCATTATTTCGCCATTCAAATATTTTGCAGAGAATGCGGAGACAGGTAGAAACCTATGGTACAGAATGGCTAGTTCTGTATGTTACAGGCCGCAAACACGCCCGTTATTCTTGATATGAAACTGTCGTCAGTTCATCTATGTAAATAAATTTCTCCTGAGTTGAATCAGCTGTTCCGTTCGGTTGCTGGAGTTCGCTAAAACTGCCAAATATCTTGGGTGTGTCTTTTCTCCAGTCACATGTCTCGCAAGCTGACTCCCTTAACACCAGAAATATGATGGTGCTTTGCCCAAGGGTAAGCTGGTAGGCCCTACTGCAGTGACCTAGAGTTACTAGAATTAGGTCTGAAACGGAGAGAGACTTCACCATATACAGTTTCTGATGAACCGACGGGCCTATTTCAAACTCCGCAGCTCTGCGTGGAGGATTGAGTAACAAAGGAAAATGTTCAAATGTTTGTGAGTTCTTAAGGGACCAAACTGCAGAGGTCATCGGTCCCTAGACTTACACACTACTTAAACTAACTTAATCTAACGTATGCTAAGAACTACACACACACCCATGCCCGAGGGAGGACTCTAACCACCGGCGGAAGGGATTAACAAAGGAGTTCTCGTTTATAATCATCCATAGCTAGGAAAACACCCTACAGCACTCCACACAGTTATTCACACTATACAGACACGCACTCTTGTAAACTTACACTGACGGAAAGCTTCGGACTTTATGTCAGCAGTGCCTCAGAGCTCCAGTTTCTCCCTGTACAACCCATGAAAATGAGCCACAATCAGAGTTAGCAATAGAGTGCATATACAAAATGTCTGGAACAATTATTAGAAAAAAATGAAACTATGTGGTTCCAGAAACCTTTACAATTCTCAAAATGTATGATGTGTATACACAGATTGAAGCGATTTAAGAAACTTTTGTACCAAGCCTGGGATTCGAACCCATATCTCTTGTTCACTAGGCAGATGCACTAACCAGACCCCACAGCCACACTGCCACCATGGATCTGCACAACTCTACTCCTGCTTCGATGGGGTCGAGCTTCGTCTTGCATGAACCACATCTTGTCGAAATCAGATTCAATCTAATGGGGATGAAATCATCATCCAGAACCTTCACGCGCTGTTCGGTAGTCACTGTGCTATCAACGAATATCGCGCCGATTATTCCGTGAGTGGACATTGCAGACCACACAGTCACCCGTTGCGGGTGAAGAGACTTCTCATCGCGAAATGAAGATTCTTAGTACCCCAAATGCATCAATTTTGCTTATTGACGAACCCATCAAAATGAAAGTGGTCTTCATCGCTAAATCAAACCATACTGCGCATACTATTTCCCATCATGCCCTGCGGCCAACCGTGCAGTTTGAACGTCCTGATGTAAACTGTTCATAAGTTATAACGACTTTATTCTATATAGTTCAATAATTGTCACCCTTTATGTGCGGGTACTGCGAGTGGTTCAGTAATAAATAAGTTATAAAATGAAGCGATATGCCTGTGCCGAAGTTTTACTGCATGAACAGCGAAAATGTAGTAATAGTGAAACTTTATTTCTTTCATCATTTTGTTAGAAAGAAAAGTTATCTTAACATTTGAAATTATATATAATGCTTGTTGGAAGCCTTTTGTTGCATGATACAGGTTCCGAGAAGCTATACACAGATGTT
This sequence comes from Schistocerca nitens, assembly GCF_023898315.1. Taxonomy (NCBI): domain Eukaryota; kingdom Metazoa; phylum Arthropoda; class Insecta; order Orthoptera; family Acrididae; genus Schistocerca; species Schistocerca nitens. Next base: position 554,603,455 of record NC_064614.1, read on the forward strand.
AAATGTTAATTATTATAAATAATCTCTTACTAGTCAATATCACAAAAAAATTTTACCCTCATGCCCTATTATTTTCGGCAAAAATAGCTATCCATCTTCAGATCAAATAAGACAAACGTTTCTGTGTCTGGTCACCACGCCGGTAGAAGGTACATTCCCATCAATTTTGTATTTTACTGTGTGTGTGTGTTTGTGTGAAATCTTACTGATGTGTCGACAGAAGTGCCGACACCGTGTGGTTTGAGGAGACCGAAATACACGCTATAAGCTCACGCAGGATGGCGTGAGGTCTGAAACAGGATACGTAATGAATGCTATAAAGAAAAGTACGTAGCTCCTGGAATACTTAACTTTAACCCATCCTTGGTACATCGCTATTGACGATACAAGTGAGACTGTATAGTTTCAGACAATATACTGCTAATGGCGCCTTGCTAGGTCGTAGCCATTGACTTAGCTGAAGGCTATTGTAACTATCTGCTCTGCAAATGAGCGAGGCTTCGACAGTGTGCATCGCTAGCTACGTCGTCCGTACAACTGGGGCGAGTGCTAGTAAGTCTCTCGAGACCTGCCGTGTGGTGGCGCTCGGTCTGCGATCACTGTCAGTGGCGACACGCGGGTCCGACATGTACTAATGGACCGCGGCCGATTTAAAGCTACCACCTAGCAAGTGTGGTGTCTGGCGGTGACACCACACTTATGGGACTTAACTGCTAAGGTCATCAGTCCCTAAGCTTACACACTACTTAACCCAAATTATCCTAAGGACAAGCACACACACCCATGCCCGAGGGAGGACTCGAACCTCCGCCGGGACCAGCCGCACAGTCCATGACTGCAGCGCCCCAGACCGCTCGGCTATGTATTTTATTGATGATGATATGTCTTCTACCAGCTTGGTGATTATAGACAGCAATGTTTGTCTTACCTAATCTGAAGATGGGAAGCTGTTTTAAACGAAACTAGTTATCAATGATTATAAATAGTTTTTGTGGATTTTACTACTAGAGGATTATTTCAAGTAATTCAGTAGCTTTTCTTGGAAGTCCCTAATTGTTCTCTTTCTCAAATAATCGATAGATATAGTCAAAGCAATTTGTGCGCCGTTGCCCACACTACTTCAAGACATATACACAGTTCCTAACGGTAATATCTGACTTGCTATGTTAAACTTTCTAATAAGATTATACCTCTTAATGAGTGGGTTATGATTGTATTTAAGGTTTTCATATTCGGTCAGTAACTATATGAAATATTGAAAATTAAGTTTTGTCGGCCCTGGAAGGTGTTACGCAGGCAACCTGCAACTGGGAAAATACGCCGTGAACCAGGTTATCCTTTTAGTATCCAGATGCGAGTCTAGAATCATAAGAATCATGAAGGATCATGAGGAATAAGCTGGCAAACATAAGAAATGTTTGATGACCGTCACCTCTTACGAACGCAGTCTTAGAAAAGCTATGGTAATGGTAATCTTTCCAGGAAAGCTTCCACATTCCTCGTTTCACGTAGTCAATACGTGTATGCTTGTGAGGTTGTCTGGAGCGGGGGGCATCTCTAATGTAGTAGTTACTTTTCAGGCTATACTCAGTAAGCAGAAGTCAAAGCGAAATGTTGCGGCCAATGACATCTCTAACTATGAGCACAGTCCAAGACAAATGTATCACTAAACTCCCACAGTTTTTCTGCAACTTCGCTACTGCATTGCAGCCAAGCGGCTAGCCCGTATAAATATACTGCGAAACGATTGTACGTTGTACATAAAAAGTGGATAAGCAATTTTAAAATACAGGTGAGGTATGTCGGTGGTTATTGCGACACTACAAATACAGAAAAGCGTTTCATAATATGGGATAAAATAAAATGCTTTGATAAAAGAGATAGATGGAAACCTTACTCTCTTTGTTCAAAGCCAATTAAATTAGTTGTCTGACAGGTTGTATAAACTTTCAGCCCGAAAAATGTAGGGGAAAGGTGTTCGTATACTGAAAAGGGAATTAGAGAAATAAAGGACGCTTGTTATTTGTCACGAAAGTGAACCAGGTACGCGTCTTGTATTGAGCGTAATGGAACATATGCCACCTGTAGCTTAAGATGTACACCTATATAAGAAGAAAGTGTCGCAGGTGGACGTGCTGGAGGACTAAATGTACAGCCGGGAGAGGGAATCTATGAGATGGTTCAAATGGCTCTGAGCACTATGGGACTCAACATCTTAAGTCCCCTAGAACTTAGAACTACTTAAACCTAACTAACCTAAGGACATCACACACACCCATGCCCGAGGCAGGATTCGAACCTGCGACCGTAGCAGTCCCGCGGTTCCGGACTGCAGCGCCAGAACCACACGGCCACCGCGGCCGGCATCTATAAGATACACACTTTTGATACTTAGGAAGCAGAACACACAAAGAACATAGGTAAAGACCAAAAGGGCTTTTAAAGGGATAAGTAGGGCTTTATGTCCTAGGATGTATAGGTGGTGTCTAGTTTTCTTTGTATTAAGAAGAATCTGAACTCTATAAGGAAACTAGCGAATCACATTTCAACCAGTGTAAAGGTTCAGAAAGTGCGGACATACTAATCACTTCATTTTTAACTTAAATACAGCTAGTTACAGTTCATTTCTTGGCTTAGAGGATTTTAGGTGATACTACTCGGCTACTTTGAACCTTACATATTACATTGCAGCCACATTTTATCACTGTAAGTTGACATTTGTAGGAGATAGTCTATTTTAGTTACATTTTGCCTTTCCTACTGGTAAAATCACAGGTCCTTTTACTGGCTGGGAAATACGGAAGTAACAGCATTAAAAGAAGCAACTTCTCTGTTTATACGAGGGTTGGAACTTTAATAGTGGCAACTATTTATTTGTAGCTCGTACAAAATAGATACGTGTCGTAGAGTTGTAGGTTATGTTCCAAAAATGAACAGCGTAGAGACGGAAGTGATGACACTTTCTACAGGACCTGGCCAACATTTTGCAGGACAACGCTCAAGCACGTATAGTGCAAGCTGTTACTGATTTGTTTGACTGATGGGGCTGCTAATTGCTATACCACCTACTGCATTCTCCTGACTTAATCCCTCGTGAGTTCAACTCTTCACGGGATTCGCTTCAGAACTGCTACAAATTCGTCGGGCAATAGACCGCCTCGCTCGAACTATCAAGACAAGTGGCACTGCTAAGAGTACCCTACGACTTCCACATCGCTCGCAACGAGTTATACACAATGCTGGTGACTACTTTGAAGGTCATTAAAACTTATAAACACGTATCTATTTTGTACGAGCTGTAAATAAATAGTTGCCACTTTTAAAGTTCCAACCCTAGTATGACGCTGCTCTTCTGTTACCTCAGGTCAGCCGCTTGGAATGCCAGCATCACTGCAACTGTCAAAAAGTTGAAATTGTAAGTCCTATAGAGTTTCGCGACTGTTTGCCATAGGCTGTGCTATCACGATGTTCTTCCACAGCTGCAGGTTGCCTAACTTTTGTCATTACGATGGGAACCAAGAGAGGCCATCGCCCACTACAGATTGAAGTAAGATTCGTCCGAATGTGTCTGGCCCACAGTAAGCAGCGACGTCATTCGCCTGCTTATTGCATCTGAGGCAGTTATGGAGTGTGGACAGTGGAAGCCTGTGTGAGGACGGTGCCGAATTGTCGCTATAAAGACAGTTCCACAAAGCTGCCGTCGAGCCAGGACTGTGGGTAATGCTAGAAGATCCGTTACTGTGTGGAGAACTTGATGTGATTATAGGGACACACACCGTGTGTTATTCTCGCTCGTCGCTGCAGTCTTTTGTCAGCCTGTTCCACGGACTCGAGCACGTCGTAGCAGCGCGGTTGTCTCGAGCCGATATGTGACGGTAGGACAACCCAGATCCCAGAGAGCGATCGCTGTGTCGCGTTATTTCTCTCTTTGACGTCGACGAGGATAACTGCCGCTAGAATGAGATTTTCACTCTGCAGCGGAGTGTGCGCTGATATGAAACTTCCTGGCAGATTAAAACTGTGTGCCCGACCGAGACTCGAACTCGGGACCTTTGCCTTTCGCGGGCAAGCGCTCTACCATCTGAGCTACCGAAGCACGACTCACGCCCGGTCTCACAGCTTTACTTCTGCCAGTATGTCGTCTGCTACCTTCCAAACTTTACAGAAGCTTTCCTGCAGGAGAGCTTCTGTAAAGTTTGGAAGGTAGGAGACGAGATACTGGCAGAAGTAAAGCTGTGAGACAGGGCGTGAGTCGTGCTTCGGTAGCTCAGATGGTAGAGCGCTTGCCCGCGAAAGGAAAAGGTCCCGAGTTCGAATCTCGGTCGGGCACACAGTTTTAATCTGCCAGGAAGTTTCATAACTGCCGCTGTTTCTTGAGTGGCCGACGTTAGTGGAATTTTGACGTGTTGGATGGCGCCGCGGCTCGATGGACGCCGTAGCTTTAGCCCCTTATTGCCTGTGCATTGCTCTACACATTCCTAGAGTCTGAGCTCGTTTTGCTTTTTGAATTTTGAAAAAAAAAAGAAAACTATACTTACTTCCATCCTGGCACACAAATTTTCTAAAGCAACCTCCATATGACAACCGCATCTTAGAAAAGCCTTTAAATTAAGTAAAACTACTGTATTTTGTGTAGGAGTGATCACTCAGAATACATACCAAGATGATTACGAAAACGGGAGGTCACAAGGAAAGGATGAACTGGGTCCAGTGGGACAAGAAAGAAGGCACTATACAGTGACAGTGTTGAGTGTAGGAACATTCCTCTCTCCTCAACATTATACAACTATTTAAAGCAACATTACACTTCGTACCACTGCGTTACGGTAATGTTAAGACCGAAGATGATTTACTCTTAGCGTAACGTCAGCAAAGCAGCGCAGAACACGGAGCTGAAGAGGAGCTTATGCGTTTACAGAGACTTCGTTTTCACTTCTCTGTTTTGCGACCATAGAACTTTTCCCACGTAGCACGTGGGTAGGTGCGGTTCTCCATATGACCATGACATGAACATGAATAAAACATCGAAACAAAATTCCAAGTTAATGTCTGCTGTCAAGCACGAATACCTGATACGTTAAGATATACAAATCTTGTTTGTTTTCTTCCTGGAAGTCGACAGTCCCCTATTTTCAATATTAACTGTTCAGAGACAAAACTAAAATAATAACCAAGCTTTTTCCACTAACAATATAACTAAATTTCATGGACGCAATGTTTTCGTATAATGGTTTTGATATTAAAGAAATGTTAATGAAGGTGGATTTGGCAGCAATTTAATTTAGTCTCATCTCTTGTACATTTTAAAATAATCTCATTCATTTGCTCACTATATGATGCTGAAACTTAAATGAAGTGGTCAGACAAACGCACCTGAAATGGTTGGAAAAGGAAAACAAAATGTAATTTCGCGGTAATCGGTGCCTTCTTTTCAGTAAAGTTGTAGACGGGCAGAGGAGCCTGCCTCAGACAGGATCCACCTCGCGGTGCTGACGAGGCGGCGAGCCAGCGTGTAGTTTGTAAGCAGTTTTCCACATTCGGGTATAAAAAGTATATGTATTCACTTACCATCTGAGATACAGCTACTCAAATAATTTGAAGACATTCTAACACTTGAACAACAGGCTGACACATGGAGTATGCAGATTCCATCCCTTGGGGGATACTCATATGGCCACATACTATCGCTAATGTTAGCAAAAACCCATATAAAAAGATGAATATATGCAGACTGAAGGGATGAATGAAAATCTGTACCAAGGCTGGGATTCGAATCCAGGTCTCGTGCCCGTAGGCAGATGCACTAACCACTACGCCACTCTGGCACAGTGGCTTTGCACAACTGCACGGACTACCCTAGCACGCCTCAGTCCCCAATCAAAATTCGCATTCACGCCTCAGCCCACTTGGTATTCCCCCTCAACTCGAAATGGAAAAAGGCAATGAAGAAGAAAAAAAGAAGAAGAAAATGCCTACATATTACTCAAAAATTAGAAATTTCACTGAAACATATTTTGCAATGAGTTTCTTGTTGTAAATTTAGTAATACATCGCCTACTTCTAAACTAACGTTGTAAGTCTTAACATTGGTCAGCTCGAAAAAAACATCTTATAAGATTTTAACCATCGTGTTCGGCGTATAGCTGTGTCGCATCGTAGTGCATCTCCAGCAGAAATCGCAGCAGCAATTGGCAATACAGTGACACATAGAATATCTACAAATCGGTTACTTCAACGACAGCTCCGAGGCAGACGCCTTGTAGCGCGCGTTCTACTGGGCCCAAACCACCGCCATATGCGATTTCACTCGTGTCGAAGGTGAGCTCATTGGGCGAGGGAGGGAGAGGGGGGTGGGGGGTTGGGGGCAAGGTGGAAGTCTGTTGCTTTTTCTGATGAAAGCTGGTTCTGCCTCGGTGTCAGATGGCCGAATGTTGGTTAGAAGGAAGCCAGGTGAGGGCCTGCAACCAACCTGTCTGCATGATAGAGACAGTGGATCTCCACCTGGAGTTATGATCTGGAATGCGATTTCAAATGACAACACAGATTACTTTCATGATTATCACACGCACCGTGACTATAAATTTGTACGTCACACTGATAACTCGACGTGTTGTGCTGTCATTCATGAATAGCATGCCAGTGACATGCTGCCCATATCACCAGAGCTGTTTTCAGTCGATTGCATATGCGACATCAGCGGATGACAACCCCGGCATCATCGATAAACGGCATTAACAATCCCTGTATTGACCGACCATGTGCAACAGTTCTTTATGAACTGACATACAGCACTTGCACAACACATGTATGCACGTCTGCGTGCTTTAATCCAAAACATTCTGGCGATTTCACCGATTATGAATCTACCAGAATTTCACATTTGTAACGTTTTATCTCGAATTTACAATAACCAGTGATCTTACAATGTTAATCACTTAAAATATATTTCCTAGGTAAATGTATTCCGGAAATTTTTGTGCTCCTGTTGCGATTTTGTTGCGCCAGTGGAGTGTGGATTTTTAAACTGAAAGCGCCATTCCCCTGAACGAATACGCTGAACTACCATGCCAGTACCTTTCGCCCAGAGAATAAGGTCCTTTTTAAAATGTTACACGATTATGGAACACGTAAACAGAACATGCTGTGGTGTACGGGAAGGTGTCGTCGTTGAGTGACTGTAGGAGGATACAAGATGACTTGGGCAGGATTTGTGATTGGTGTAAAGAATGGCAGCTAACTCTAAATATAGATAAATGGAAATTAATGCAGATGAATAGGAAAAAGAATCCAGTAATGTTTGAATACTCCATTAGTAGTGTAGCGCTTGACACAGTCACGTCGATTAAATATTTGGCCGTAACATTGCAGAGCGATATGAAGTGGGACAAGCGTGTAATGGCAGTTGTGGGGAAGGCGGATAGTCCTCTTCGGTTCATTGGTAGAAGTTTGGGAAGATGTGGTTCATCTGTAAAGGCGACCGCTTATGAAACACTAATACGACCTATTCTTGAGTACTGCTCGAGCGTTTGGGATCCCTATCAGGTCGGATTGAGGGAGGACATAGAAGCAATTCAGAGACGGGCTGCTAGATTTGTTATTGGTAGGTTTGATCATCACGCGAGTGTTACGGAAATGCTTCAGGAACTCGGGTGGAAAGGAGGCGCTCTTTTCGTGAATCGCTACTGAGGAAATTTGGAGAACCAGCATTTGAGGCTGACTGCAGTACAATTTTACTGCCGCCAACTTACATTTCGCGGAAAGACCACAAAGATAGGAGAGATTAGGGCTTGTACAGACGCATATAGGCAGTCATTTTTCCCTCGATCTGTTTGGGAGTGGAACAGGGAGAGAAGATGCTAGTTGAGGTACCCTCCGCCACGCAACGTATGGTGGATTACGTAGTATGAATGTAGATGTAGATGTAGAACATAACGTACCATGGACAAGTCTATCTCCAATGTCCTTTAGTTATTTGCATTCCACGTAACATATCCCTTATTTCGTTTCCATTCTGTTAAGCTTCTTTTTTTGTTTTAGGGGGTAGGGTATCAGGAAACTTTCTCGTTGTTCGCTGTGAAAGTGATGTAGATGGGCCTGGTTTCTTTATGAGCCGCCCTCACAAAGGGGGCACCGCGGAGGCGGACAGGACGCGTC